>NC_142105.1:11580000-12982500 GCF_056152115.1 Neolamprologus brichardi | reverse complement strand
ACTCTCCTGTTAAATGTAGCTGTCTGTCAACCACCCTCCACCAATGCTCTCTGTCCAAGGAAGATTGACCAGTCACTCCATTACACGTGTTGTCTTAAATCGCCCAAGTAAGCATCAAATCCTATACATATTCAAGTTCTTATCCGCAGCTTTGTTAGAGCACTGCCTACCCCCCTTCGAAATAAACGTTCTAGGTTAATAGGGTTAGGCTATATATGACAATGAGCTCATCACATATAGGTTCTTTAAGTCATATGTTTGTAACTCATTGCCTTAGAAAAACTTCACTCTGCCATTGACACAGCAGACATTGGTGAACATGGCATCTCCATAGCTTTCCTAATTAAACTATTTCTGACAAAGGGCCCCAGTTGATGTCACAGTTTTGAAAAGCTTCTAGTCAGCTCTAGGAGCTAAAGTAGACCTAAGCTGAAGCTTCCCTCCACAGCCCTTTAATACTTGCCAGGTCAGAAAGTTTGACTTTCTACTAGAAACATTCCTCTAAAATCTGTATCAGGAAATTGACCCCTAGATACATCGGCCCTGATGAGCTTGAGAGTCTTCTTAGTCAATGGGCAGTGTGTCTGAAGTTATCTGCTTCTGTGAAACTACACTCTACCTTTGATGTCTCCAAAATAAATCAGTTAACTCTAATCCAGAAATTAGGTCATCGTGCCACCTCAGAATCACCAAGACATCAGGAAGCTCATCAGGAATTTTTATTGATAAAGGGTAGTAGTGCCAACCTCAGCACAATGTGCTGGCAATGTACCCGATCAAAAATGAAATGACTCTTATTAGAAGGTTTTGATAGCTTTTCATAGAATTTAAATAACTAAAGAAATGATGCTCCAATGGCCTCAGACCTGTACCTGTAGGAACACAAATGGACAAATGCTGGGTAGGAAGTAAAATATAGCATCACTTTTAATTTTATTCATATTATGTTCAAATTATTATTATTATTATTATTATTATTATTATTATTATTATTATTATACTTTTGCATCATTATTTTGAAGCAAACACAAATTCCTTCTAAATTAGAAGGACCTTGTTGGGGAGTCTGGTCAGCAGAACCTCTGCCCTCAACCTCAGACAACTCCGACTCCTAGTGTCCCCTTGCCGCCTTTTATTGAAATGCATACAGTTTACACAAGCACCACCCATTGACACCCCCCCCCCCCCCCCTCGTTGTGCATCATAAAACTAAGGCACTGTGTGTCTGTGTGTGTGTGTGTGTCCGTGCGTGCGTGCGTGCGTGCGTGTGTACGTGACTTCCTGGTAACAACAGCTTTAACCGCCTCCTTGGTCATAAAAAAGGGTCATCTCCCCTCGCCCCCTCTAACGGTCTAACCATACACAAGCATAGGTGAGGCCATAAAGGGTCAGAAGTAAACATCCTCACTAAGTAAGGACAGAGAACCTTCACATAGGATGTGCCTGCAGTTAAACACTATAACTAATTGCCTCCCCCACATCCTAGATGTATAGGTGAGGAACAGAAGAATATCTAACCATGCAGATAAAGGCAAGGTTTACAAATTTAAGTACAACAATGGCAACATTTAACAATTTACTCTATCAGACCTTTCTGAGAATCACCACCTAAAACTCCTTTCCGCACTGTGTACGTGCACCAGTCAAAATGAAATAAAACATAGTCCCTAATTGTCTGCAATTGAGCTCCAGATAAACAACTTATCTAGCTGATGGTACCTTTGATAACAACATCACCCTCTTCATCAATATAATAATTGCCTTTATTTGTTTTATATTGTTATTTGAATTCTCTTTTCCAAAGAGATTTGAATCAATTTTATAGCATTTAACTGGATTTCCATGTTGTTATGACACTAATTTAAGAGTAAAATGTAAAACCCGTTGTAAAAGACTGATTCAGAAAAGGTCAGCTTGCAGTGAGGGCCTCTATGCTTTGTAACACTTGTTTGTAGAGTGCTATTCCGTCATAGGTCTCCCAAGGAATACTGGTCCCAGTAAAAAGTCATTTACGGGCATTAACCCTTTAAGACCTACCATAGAACCAAGTCCGCCAGAGCTTATATTATATTTTTACATGCTGTGGAGCCATTTTTGGGAGCATTTCAAGTTGCTATACATCAATACAACCATTACAGCCTAAATTTTAATAATATGTATGAATTAAGTGCATAGTAATTACATAAATTGCAAAAAAGTGCAATAAACTACAAAAAAATTGAAAATCATTTTTGTTTTTTTAACATATATTTCTAGTTAGAGAAATTTAAGAGGCTTATCCCTCAAAACTGTAAATACAAAAAAGTTGCACAAAATAGTTTCCCACCACAGGAAATTTATTTTGAGTGCCTTCATAGTTTTATTTTTGAAATACACCAGTTTTTATACACTGCAGGAAAAATGAAAATAAATATTATAGTGCAAATTTGCAAAAAAGCAGCATATGCATCAAAATAAACTATTTCCAGCAGTGCAATATGAGTCCTAAGCATCCCAGAAACGACACAGAAAGTCATAAAGTCAAAGATAACTTTTAAAAACACCAGTATAGGCTCATTGAGGCCGGGACGATAAAAAACTACATTTCCGCGAAAATGACGTCACTTCCGGTTTCGGGCAGGTCATGGCGGACATGCGATAGTTCGCGCTGACGTCTATTCCAATGTAGGAAGTGTTATGAACAGCTGATCGGATCGGCAAAGCGTGTTTCTGGAATATTATGTTTTTGTTGCTGCAAGTGCTTTTTATGCAATTTTTGCAAAGCTATATGTGGATGGAAACTGTGACCGAGGACAAGCTGATGGCATAAGATGTAAGTACAACCCTTAATTAAACCCATAACCTGCTAACTATCACTTTAACCAGCCAACCATGCAGCACACCATATTTTTTCATGGCGCAAGTCGATTAGGACCAAATATTGTTAAACGGCAGGTGCCTAATCATGAGATGAAAACTTGTTACCAGTGTTGGGCAAGTTACTTTGAAAAAGTAATTCATTATAGTTACTAGTTACTTCTTCAAAAAAGTAACTGAGTTAGTAACTGAGTTACAAGATTCTAAAAGTAATTAATTACTTGAAAAGTAACTATTGCGTTACTTAAAAAAAAATGTTTAACCCTCTGGGGTCCAGGGTATAATTGGCCATTTTTTACTACTTCTGATGTTACTTCTACATTTCACCTTTAAAAACTATTTACTTTGCTTTGTTTGGTATCATTCTTTTCTGCACAACCTCACGTGCCTGAATTTACAGTTCTGTTTTCATTTTGACATACTGTATTAACACAATCTAAAATCAGACAAAAAAGGATTTTTTTTACTGTAACAACCACAAACATGTTTATTGAATCATATTTCATATTTCATAACTTTCATAACTTTAAATGCAACTAAATGCAATTGTCAATTTTTAAATCCTATGCACAAGTTTTGCAAACAACAGAGTTATTTGCAGTCATTTACTTTTTACCTTTTTTTTTCTTTTTTAAAAAAACCATTTCAAACTATTAACATAACAGTCAGCTGTTCTGCATTCAATAAGATGCCACACAAATTATTTGTGCCACTCCAAAAAATAATTTCTGTCCACTATGAAGGAGAACATCACAGCCTGATACCTGCAGGTCTGACAGCAGCAGGTGTATCACCCTGTTTTTACCTGGAGACAGCAGTCGCCTCAATGTTCTGACACACAGCACAAAACTATCCACAACACTACACACCAACTACACAAGACAACACATTAACTACACACTCCAAACATGCTAAATGTCACAAATCTCTCACATCTCAAAACTCGGTCTCTCTCTTTTTCTGTTCTTTCTTTCTCTCTCTCTCTCACCGTCACTCCTAAAACTTCTCCCTCTTCCTAAACATCCAAATGTCATGTTGCCATATCATTTTTGCATGGTACACTTTTCCACCAACATGCATGGGCTGTTTTTTGTTTGGTCATAAGCAGAGAGATCTTGATACCGCTGTCCTCAGACAGTAAACGTGACGAAACAATTAAGGAAAAAAACGGCTCATATATATTGTTTATCATGACTCTGGTTTTACGTAGCCTATCAACACAATTTAAAAACTGGTATATTTCACATTGTTGCTTTGTCATCTTGAAGAGGTCATGTGATTGGCTTACCACGACTACTTTATTCTTCCTCAGTCAAACAGCAGCACTCATGCAATTTTTTTGCCCCTTAGCTCCAGGTGTTGTGCCAAAAAGTGATCATCTGCAAGAAAGTTATTGCCATCTGCGGGAGCGCGCAGCTGCTTAAAGCTGTAGCGCCCAGATTACTTACGTAGACCGCTACTTCTGTGCAACTGATATAAGCTGCGGTAATCTGAACACAGTTTTAATCGTCTGTTTGTTGAAAAGTAATAAAGTGGCTGTGCCGCATTTTCTTGTTGGTAACGGTAATGGCTTTGTAACGATAGGAATAGTTATTAGTTAGATCAGCGGTCCCCAACCTTTTTTGCGCCACAGACCGGTTTATGCCCGACAATACAGTGGGGCAAAAAAGTATTTAGTCAGCCACCGATTGTGCAAGTTCCCCCACTTAAAATGATGACAGAGGTCAGTAATTTGCACCAGAGGTACACTTCAACTGTGAGAGACAGAATGTGAAAAAAAAATCCATGAATTCACATGGTAGGATTTGTAAAGAATTTATTCGTAAATCAGGGTGGAAAATAAGTATTTGGTCAATAACAAAAATTACAACTCAATATTTTGTAACATAACCTTTGTTGGCAATAACAGAGGTCAAACGTTTACTATAGGTCTTTACCAGGTTTGCACACACAGTAGCTGGTATTTTGGCCCATTCCTCCATGCAGATCTTCTCAAGAGCAGTGATGTTTTGGGGCTGTCGCCGAGCAACACGGACTTTCAACTCCCGCCACAGATTTTCTATGGGGTTGAGGTCTGGAGACTGGCTAGGCCACTCCAGGACTTTCAAATGCTTCTTACGGAGCCACTCCTTTGTTGCCCAGGCGGTGTGTTTTGGATCATTGTCATGTTGGAAGACCCAGCCTCGTTTCATCTTCAAAGTTCTCACTGATGGAAGCAGGTTTTGGCTCAAAATCTCACGATACTTGGCCCCATTCATTCTGTCGTTAACACGGATCAGTCGTCCTGTCCCCTTGGCAGAAAAACAGCCCCATAGCATGATGTTTCCACCCCCATGCTTCACAGTAGGTATGGTGTTCTTGGGATGCAACTCAGTATTCTTCTTCCTCCAAACACGACGAGTTGAGTTTATACCAAAAAGTTCTACTTTGGTTTCATCTGACCACATGACATTCTCCCAATCCTCTGCTGTATCATCCATGTGCTCTCTGGCAAACTTCAGACGGGCCTGGACATGCACTGGCTTCAGCAGCGGAACACGTCTGGCACTGCGGGATTTGATTCCCTGCCGTTGTAGTGTGTTACTGATGGTGGCCTTTGTTACTTTGGTCCCAGCTCTCTGCAGGTCATTCACCAGGTCCCCCCGTGTGGTTCTGGGATCTTTGCTCACCGTTCTCATGATCATTTTGACCCCACGGGATGAGATCTTGCGTGGAGCCCCAGATCGAGGGAGATTATCAGTGGTCTTGTATGTCTTCCATTTTCTGATGATTGCTCCCACAGTTGATTTTTTCACACCAAGCTGCTTGCCTATTGTAGATTCACTCTTCCCAGTCTGGTGCAGGTCTACAATTCTTTTCCTGGTGTCCTTCGAAAGCTCTTTGGTCTTGGCCATGGCGGAGTTTGGAGTCTGACTGGTTGAGGCTGTGGACAGGTGTCTTTTATACACATGATGAGGTCAAACAGGTGCCATTCATACAGGTAACGAGTGGGGGACAGAAAAGCTTCTTACAGAAGACGTTACAGGTCTGTGAGAGCCAGGGATTTTCCTTGTTTGAGGTGACCAAATAATTATTTTCCACCCTGATTTACGAATAAATTCTTTACAAATCCTACCATGTGAATTCATGGATTTTTTTTTCACATTTTGTCTCTCACAGTTGAAGTGTACCTCTGGTGCAAATTACTGACCTCTGTCATCATTTTAAGTGGGGGAACTTGCACAATCGGTGGCTGACTAAATACTTTTTTGCCCCACTGTATTTTCACGGACCGACTTTTAAGATGTCGCGGATAAATACAACAAAATAAAACTAGTACCAGTACCGAAAAAAAGAAGATTTATTCATAACACACGTGAAAAGACCCAGGAAAACCGAGTTAACAATAAAAACGATAACAAAATAACGCTGAAAGCCGATAAAAACCCTGAAAACCATACATTTCACACCTGAGCCTCAACTCTCGCGGCCCGGTACCAAACGACTCACGGACCGGTACCGGTCCATGGCCCGGGGGATGGGGACCGCTGAGTTAGATTACTCGTTACTGAAAAAAGTAACACCATTAGTAACGCCGTTACTTGTAACACCATTATTCCCATCACTGCTTGTTACAAATCCTTTGGTGATATGATGAGACCCTTGTCATCAGAGCTGCCCAGCTGTGAACAGGCATTTAGGATGGGTTCTATGAAAGCAAGACAACAGGCAACAACAAGGGACATCTAGCCATGGCTAGCTCAAACTCAAAATATAGTGAAGGGTGCATTGCATCTCATCAGGATTTCTGTTGAGCTCCTTCCAACATTTTTCTTTCCTGCTCATCCATTAAAGAATCCTGAGGCGGTGCTAGAATAAGGTTCCAAGACCAGGTTTTATAGAACTTGGGAAACCCTAACCCTAACCCTGGGATCTGTCAGATAGTGATGGAAAAAGCTCCTGGTGACAGGAATGTCTGGACTTTCTTAACTTGGTCCCTCTGTGACCCAACTTCAAAAGAAAAGCAGAAAATGCTCTAGGTAGGTTTCAATTACCTGTGTTCCAGATGAGAAAACTGACATGTTTTTTGTTTTTTTAATCAGTGATACTCTAACAACCAGTGCCTCCCACAAAGACACAAATAAAACACAAAGCAGACAAAGGAGGTGGTGGAATAAAGACAGAAGTAGGAAAATAAGGCTTGAAATGAACTCAGAGAGTAAACGTTGGAAAATGTTGAATACGTTTTCACCTATTCCTCTCTGAAGTTGAGTCCTGCTCAACAATTGCCTTCAGGTGGAAGGCAGAAAAGATAGAGTGATGTGACTGAGCAGCAAGCAAAATAACAGGGAAGAGGGACACAGAGTAAGCATAAGAATAAAAGGGGAAAAAAAACCTCTATGATTACACAAGGTATATTTATAGAGATACTCTTAATCGGTATGCTAGAAAACAACTATATATATATATATATATATATATATATATGCAAGACCTCAAATTGTTTTTATGAACAGGGTCTGTTCTTAAATGCCATCCCTGCTGTCAATTGTGCAGTGTCTCAGACCATTAGCCTGCCAAACAAAAGCAGAGCTGTCACTGAAGATTGGCTCCCTGTTGAGTATGATCTAAGCTAAACTTATTTCTCTGCCATCTGGAAGACAGTTAACAAGCCCAACATTACAACAAACAGAACCTGGCTAAGTACACAAAAAGGCCTGGAATCAGCAAGGATGACAAACTTGCACAAAATATTTATAGTGATATTTCTGGCAAGCACCAATAAAAAAATTGTTCTTAGAGAGTTGATTCATTAACTTGGCCAAGTTAAATTTAGACATTATACAGTCATACGTGGTACCAGTGTGACACATGCAAGTCCTTACATAATACAAATGTACCAAATATATTATTCGTAACTGGCCCAAACAAGAAATTAATTGTAGTTCAGGCTTTTTTGTCATTTATTGTTAAATTAATAAGTAAAAATACACCTTCAAATAATTCTGTACTTTTTTGAAGACTTTTCATATTTCCTCTTAAGACAAGGGATTTTCTTATTGTATGGTTAGAAAAGAAATGTTTTATTTTTGATGCAATTTGTGTTTATTTCCAGTGTGTGATTCAGCAGGAATTTTCCCATTTATGCAATGCATCAGTAAATGGACTGCAGTGAGTTTTATCCAGCACCATATGGAATCCAAATGTACATTATTTGTCTTGGAAATCCATTTATAAATCAAAGCCCTCTGTGTTTGAAAGTGTGTGTGTGTGAGACACAGAGAGAGAGAAAGAGAGAGAGAGGAAGCGTGACAGACAGATGGACAGAGTGAAAGTGCAATCACAAAGAACAAATGAGGGCAGGGGAACTGAGAGTAAAGTGGCCAACTGCTGTGAGAACTGTGAGCTGGTGCAGGTACAGAACGTGGGAAGTATGTATGTATGGGTGTGTGTGTACGTGAACAATGTGTGAAATCTTTCCAACCAAGCATCCAGTGGTGTATGAAGTGATATCCTACTGCTAACGTGTGTGTGTGTGTGTGGTTATATGATGGTGCAAAGACTGTCCTTTCAACAATATGTAGTTTATTTCACTGAAGTTTCCAGCTTTTGTATATTGCTATAGCTGTTGTACTCCAGGAGTTGTATATATGTGTGTCTATGGTTTTGACACAGTAATTAGTTGTTCTCCTTTAATGCTGGTGGTTTTTGAAAAACGTATGTTAGGTTTTTCAAAATGTCCCTACGAAGTATATGAAATGATAGATGTTTTCACCCTTCAACAATATACACTACAGTAAAGCAAACAAATCCTACAAAGTCCAAAGAAGTTAACTGTACTGTATATTAAAGAAAACCAGTGAGACATGTTATTATATTACAGGACATTATATTACATAAAACATAATGCATAAAACGGTCTCACTGCGTACTTCCTTGGCATCCCAAGGAAGGGTTTGAAAATTGAGGTTTGCATCTAGTGAATCTAGTGAGTCCATTGATATATGAGAATGGGTGACAAGTGTCACTACCCAGCTCTGGTTTTGATGGTTCTACAAGGACTGAAGGGCTTGTAACAGTGGGCCAGACACCCCATAACCAAACTGTCCTTTCCAGCACCTTCTCTGGAAGGCCTGGGAGTGTAATCCACCTATTTGGAGCACTCTCATCTAGTCCCTCTTCTTAAACATGGGAAGTGCCACACCAGTCTGCCAATAAAGAGGCAGTGGCCCAGATTTCCATACTCTGTTGCAGTGGCGGACTATTTGTGCAGACTATTTTTAGCTATTTGATCAAATACAATTAAGGGAGAGAACCACTGGCCTCTTAGTACATCAAATATTTTCAAAATGCAGTAAAGAGGACTATTCCCAGTTTCTTTCTATCCCCCTCCCTCCCCTCACAGCCAAGAAATTTCACAATTTACACTTAGAAAAGGACAAAACTAAACTTTTTTTTCTTACACTCTAAATATTTCATTAAAACGTTTCTTGTTTATTTTAACAGCTTTAAAAAAGCACAATCCACAACATCTGGTAAACCTTGTCCTTGCACAGAACTTTGAGGACATAATTTGTGAGAACATATGGCTCCAGATATTAGAACATTTTTCTTATGCATGTGTGTGTGTGTGCGTTAACCTGGAGTTGGGAGTCTGTTGGCTACGTGTTGCTCCTCTAGCCCTCACACTTGCTTGGTTATGTGCGGATGTAGCTTCAGCATCCTAGGGTCTTGAGGAGTGTTTCATTACCTCTAACAGCAGTGGAAGGAATCTGTACAGTCTGTACAGCACCTGATGGAGGGGTTTAAAATTATTGGTTATTGAAGATAACTGTAAGACAAATAGCAAATACTATTCAATAAAAAAGTTTTATTAAAACCAACAACTATTTTTGTCGCCAACCCAAGCATATGCTAGGTATCATTTCTGCCAGAAATGAAGCCAGCAGCCACCAGCTGGCCAGGGAGCTGCTCATTTGTCGTGATCCCCGGAGAGTGATTGGCCCACTGTGCCTAGACCAGCCAATAGACACATGCCAATCAACTTTGAACTGGCCAATAGATGGAGGCTTGACACCTGAAAGATAAAAGAACACAAAAGCAAAGCCACATCTCTTGGCACGTAACATATGTTTCTTTTGCTGTTGTCTTGTTTTGTTTGTTTGTTTCTGCTGGGGGTCAGTAGTAAATGTAATTTAGAGTAAACTCACAGATTCAGTCATGCTGTTGGCTGACATTTTTCCCAGTGTATGACATGCGTGCAGATATAGCTTAAAGAATTATTCCACAAATTCATAGGATGAATATATTAAAATGAAGGTTCTTTTTAACTAACTAAAAATAATTATTTGTCAGACTAAATAGATTAAATAAACAGTATAAGTATATTTGCCACTGATGCTCATACTGTTCTGTATTATTGGTCTTACTGGTACTCTTTCTAGTTCTAGTTTTTCTTACTGGAAGAATTCTGAGGTCCCAAAGCAAAGGTACTATGTTACAACACAAAAAATGCTGCATAACTGAACATGACTGAACTGCACTACTTTAATACAAGCCAAAGTCACACTGCTCACATCAATAGTAGCTGCAGAGCAGTTACCATTTTACACCCCTTTAGAGGAAATTGCTCTCTACAAAGGGTGAAGTGATCTATTAAAATGGCAAATAGAATGGGTGAAGAGGTCCAGTCCCTGCTGTACCACTAGTAATGAGAAAACTAACCCTGGGAATAAACCAGGTTTGTGTCTTTCTATGGCATCTGTAATGCAGTTTTGTTTTGTTCTTTGCGTGGCTTTAAGCCACAGCAGGAGTGTTTCAGAAGCAGAGTTTAGTCTGTATTGGCGATTTCATTACAATATTGACCTTTATAAAACTTTCTATGCTGTCCACCTACTATGTGAAGCTTAATACAGCTAAAAACAACCCAGTATTATATTAAGAGATACGGGGCAGATATCCACTTCTGCTACACTCTACTCCATAGATTGCAAATTGTTCAGAACGCGGCTGCTCGTCTCCTGATTGATAGTGGGTGGCGTGTCTCTATCACCCCTGTCCTTGCTGACCTGCATTGGCTTCCCATTAAGTTTCGCATTCAATTCAAAATCCTGCTGCTCACCTTCCAAATGATTAACAATATAGCGCCAAGCTACCTCATTGAGCTACTTACATTATACACTCCTACTAGAGCACAAAGATCATCTTCCCAGTCACTTTTGGTACAGCCGAGATCCCGGCTGAAGACTAGAGGTGACCGAGCGTTTGCCTTGGCTGCACCTGATCTATGGAATAACCTCCCCATCGCTATACGCGAATCTGATTCTATTCAATCCTTCAAATCGCGGTTAAAAACCCACCTATTTAGCCTCGCCTTTTCTACCAGTTAATGATTGTTTGTTAGTTAGTTCAATGCTTATTTCTATCATCGGTCTATTCTTTTAATCAGTTTTATAATTTTGGACTGTTTTATCCTTTATATATATTGTTCTTTTATACGCATTTCTTTTGCCTCTGTGTTTTTAACATGCTACCATGCTGGGACTTTGCCATAGCCTTCATCCTCCCTGTTACTTTACCTTACTCTTTTGTATGTTAAGCATTTTGGTACAGCACTGGTTTTTAAATGTGCTATATAAATAAAGTTTATTGTTGTCGTTGTTGTTCTTAAATGCTCTTCAAATAGTTAATCACCACTATATGCACTGCAAAGTCAACTTGCAAAGTGGGCCTGTCATTTTTTGCCCATTTAAATGGCATCATTTTTTACTATGGGGCGTGCAATGCTTTTTTGAAAAAACAAAGCATTATGAAAAAACAATAAGATTATTTTGTTTGTGTAAAATAAAAGGTAGGGTTTAAAAGTTGTCTCTACCATGAAAAGTTGGACAGCACCAGGCCCTGGCAGCACAAATAGAATAGATAGATAGAATAATCCTTTAATTGTCCCACAAGGGGAAATTTGGTTGTAACAGCAGCCAGAAAGACACATATACAACAAACAGTACACAGGACACAGAACAGAAACATACACAATTTTTCTTACATATTTACATTAAGGACAATGGTTACTATGTACAGAGTACTGTACAGTTATTAAATTAAATAAAATTAACTACAGATAAGAGTCTGTGAAGGTTCTCAGTCATCCAGGTCATCGTAGTCAAAGGAGCTTGCAAAGAAAAGCGTCTGGACTTCTTTAAGTTACTTGAAGACGTTTCACCTCTCATCCGAGAGGCTTCTTCAGTTCTAAGGTCAAATGGTGGAGAGTCCCAGATATAAACCTGGTGGGAGTGTCCCCCCACAGAGGGACAAAAGGACCCCCTGATGATCCTCTAATCGCCTGAGCCAAGGTGTGGAACTGGGTGTGGGTCCCAATCAGCCAGAGTTTCGGGTGAGTTCATTGTGAAACCTGGCCCCACCTTATCATGCGAATTCCTGAGGTCAGATGGCCCAGGGTGTGAGTGGGCCTTAAGGCGTCTGGGAAGGGATCTCAAAACTGGATTATAGATGGCAGAGAGTTGGTGTCGTAAACCACCGCCTCTGTTCAAAGATGGTCGCTCACAGTGGACATAGATGGCTTCTTTCACTCCTCTTTCAAACCATCTGTCCTCTCTGTCCAAAATGTGAACATTGGCATCCTCGAAAGAGTGTCCTTTATCCTTAAGATGCAGATGGACAGCTGAATCTTGTCCTGTGGAGGTGGCTCTTCTGTGTTGTGCCATGCGCTTGTGAAGTGGCTGTTTGGTCTCTCCAATGTAGAGGTCTGGGCATTCCTCGCTGCACTGTACAGCATACACCACATTGTTAAGTCTGTGTTTTGGCGTTTTGTCTTTCGGGTGAACCAGTTTTTGTCTGAGTGTGTTGCTGGGTCTGAAGTACACCGGGATGTCATGCTTGGAGAAAACCCTCCTGAGTTTCTCTGATACACCGGCTACATAGGGGATGACAATGTTGTTGCGTCTGTCCTTCTTATCCTCCCTCGCTGGTGTCTGATCTTCTTTTCTGTGCCTCTTTGCTGACTTTAAAAACGCCCATTTAAGGATGCCAATGTTCACATTTTGGACAGAGAGGACAGATGGTTTGAAAGAGGAGTGAAAGAAGCCATCTATGTCCACTGTGAGCGACCATCTTTGAACAGAGGCGGTGGTTTACGACACCAGCTCTCTGCCATCTATAATCCAGTTTTGAGATCCCTTCCCAGACGCCTTAAGGCCCACTCACACCCTGGGCCATCTGACCTCAGGAATTCGCATGATAAGGTGGGGCCAGGTTTCACAATGAACTCACCCGAAACTCTGGCTGATTGGGACCCACACCCAGTTCCACACCTTGGCTCAGGCGATTAGAGGATCATCAGGGGGTCCTTTTGTCCCTCTGTGGGGGGACACTCCCACCAGGTTTATATCTGGGACTCTCCACCATTTGACCTTAGAACTGAAGAAGCCTCTCGGATGAGAGGTGAAACGTCTTCAAGTAACTTAAAGAAGTCCAGACGCTTTTCTTTGCAAGCTCCTTTGACTACAGATAAGAGGCAAATCAGGTTGTAGTGCGAATCGGTTGATTGAATTATTGCAGTTACAGTGCAGATGTAAACATCTATGTTTGTTGGGAGCAGTTCTGATTGTACAGTCTGACAGCTGCAGGGAGGAAAGGCCTGCGGAAACGCTCCTTCATGCATCTAGGATGCAGCAGTTGCTAATGGATAAGACAGGCCTAGAATGGCCAGCTAAAGGCCGGACAGTCTTGATCCCCAAGCATCCCCAGAAGGGACCAATCCCATCCAACTACTGGTCAAAAACCTGCCTCAACACCACCTGGAAGCTTCTGTCAAGCATTATAGTAGCTAAGATGAACAACCACATGGCCCAATACATGAGCAGGGCCAAGAAAGGAATTGGCAGAAAGACCAGAGGAGAAAAAATATCAGCTACTGGTAGACAGAGCAGTCACTCTAGATCAGATTGACCACACCTTTCCCCCGTTGAATTGACTATAAGAAAGACTACAACTTAGTGCTTCATACATTGATCCTAGGATGCCTAGAACTGAACAAGGTCAACAGTACCCTGAAAGCCTTCATCAGGAATTCAACTAGGATGTGGTTTATTTGAAGAGTTTCAGTCAGGTTTCAGAGCTCATCACAGCACAGAAACAGCTTTAGTGAAGGTTACAAATGATCTTCTTATGGCCTCTGACAGTGGACTCATCTCTGTGCTTGTCCTTCTTGACCTTAGTGCAGCATTCGATACTGTTGACCATAATATTCTATTAGAGCGATTAGAACATGCTGTAGGTATTACAGGTATTGCACTGCAGTGGTTTGTATCATATCTATCTAATAGACTCCAATTTGTGCATGTAAATGGAGAGTCCTCTTCACACACTGAGGTTAATTATGGAGTTCCACAGGGTTCAGTGCTAGGACCAATTCTGTTTACATTATACATGCTTCCCCTAGGCAGCATCATTAGAAGACATAGCATACATTTTCACTGCTATGCAGATGACACCCAGCTCTATCTGTCCATGAAGCCAGATAACACACACCAATTAGTTAAACTGCAGGAATGTCTTAAAGACATAAAGACTTGGATGGCCACTAACTTTCTGCTTCTTAACTCAGATAAAACTGAGGTCATTGTACTCGGCACTGAAAAGCTTCCAGGCTGGACTACTGCAATTCATTATTATCAGGATGTCCAAAAAACTCACTGAAAAGCCTTCAGTTAATCCAAAATGCTGCAGCAAGAGTACTGACAGGGACTAGAAAGAGAGAGCATATTTCTCCTGTTTTGGCTTCCCTTCATTGGCTTCCTGTTAAATCCAGAATTGAATTCAAAATCCTGCTCCTCACATACAAGGTCTTAAATAATCAGGCCCCTGACAGGGTGGTGCTGCATATTCTTCCTTTAATGTCACTATTTTCAATCTGTTAATTAGAGTGCTTAAACATGAAGTAGACTACGTCCACTACAAGTCAATACAACTGTGAATGTGGCCAATTATCAATCTATTACCAATCAATAACAAAAAATAGCTTTTATTTTATGCATGCTTTTAGTCAACCACTCACCCACAGGATCTCCAATCCCAGAAAATTCCTTCTCCTCATTTAATAAGTCTGTCCTCCTTCCATGCCCTGGTAACTGGTCCATCCAGAGCTGTATCATTATGAAATATACATACAACAAGCCAAACCACACCTTGGTCACACCAACCCTTTTCCGCCCTGAAGATGTCCAACGCCATCTTAGTCTGGACTGTCAAAGGTGACTTTAACGCTGACTGTTCTGACAATCCATTTATAACATTTCCTGGTCAGATTAGCCAATCCCTGCACACTGGAATAAACATAATCAACATGATCAACATTTTTCCTGCGTGTTTTTCACCATCTTATTTATTCCAACGCTCCATCCTTATGTGGTTTGTTGCATTATGTTTATCTAGAACTCCACTCTGTCTCTAAATGTTTGAAGAATTTTTCATGTTTGGGGTCAAGTTTTAAGAATTTGACCATAGGTGAAATTAATGGTGTTATTATAACATGGTAGACTAGTGTGCCTGTGTTAATTCAGCTCCATATTATTGTGTGAAGTTTCACTGGGTTGGGAGTGGTTTTTTGTGCGTGTGTCACATTTTTGGTTAGCCAATGGCTGGAATGGGGTTGGACTAATTAGAGGCAGGTGTACTTGATTGCACTGATACACTGGTCTACTTATAGCCCACACTACAAACACTGCTGTGTCATTTTGTCTCTCTGTGCATGTATGTAATGTGATAATCTGATATGTTTGGGATGGATGGGTTTTGCGCTATGAATTTTATACTCAAGGTGTCATTTTGTCTCTCTGTGCAGGCCAGGGCCTATTATATGCCACAGCCTAAAGGCAGCATAGTTGCACAGGTTGGAGTGATCACTGGCTATATGCTTGCAGGGTAGTGGGTCTCCAAGGACAACTTCTACCCCTGTTAAAGGCAACATTTGGAGTGCAACTGGCCGTGTGGCATAGCTGGCTCTGGCCTTGGGACTGTGTGTTTTTATTTGATTCATGAATGGGACACTGGACTGTTTTATCTTTTATCTCTTGATATTTTTTGTCACTCAATTATCTTTTAGAATTTTATTGACTGTCATCGTTTTGCCCACGACTGAGACGGTTGGTCAGACCTAAAATCTTTCTTTGGGTGTGTTACATTATCACCCCCATCGGGGCTTACCTTTCCCACTTCTGATGATATTCCTCCCTATTCTTTGCAAGTACCCGCTTTTGGTGGCGAGAAACTGTTGGTGTGGTCAAGTGGGCGCTGTAAAAACAAAAGCTCAGGACAGAACAGTTATCAGTCATGTACTTCATACAAAATTAGCATATATTGAATTTCATATTGATCCTCTGAGTGTAATGGTACATTTTAATTTTAATTTATCAAAGCTAAACACAATAATTTTTCTTTATTTTGCTCTTGTTCTTGTGCAGCACCACATGCCCCTGTCGGTTCTATCTTACTTTTCTAAATTATTGACTATTTCAATCGAGAACCTAAATGACGTGGACCAAGGTTTGTCATTACATATCTCTATTTTGAATGTGACAAGTCTATCATTCCCCTGTTATTCATACACAGCAAATTCAAAAGTGTTAAATGTTTTGGTGTTAGTAGTCTTAGAGTTAATTTTACTCTAAGTAGAGTCACATTCTTTTAATGTAACTCTGAGGTGTAAAATGATAGTAGTTAAAATCGAGTGTTAAAATCAGTGTTTCTATTTCAAATCTGGAGGTGTCATGACACCAATAGAGTAAATTCACAGACTCCGCCCCCAGCACGGCTCCAATCGAAGCTGAAGTGAAGCCGTTTCAAAACATTTTGCTCTACATATTTGAGTTGTTTGCCATGCTTGGTAAGTCATGTTTTCAAAGATTGTTTCAATTATTGTTATTAGCTTTTACTTCTGTGGCTCTTTGGAGTTGAGACAAAGCTGTGTGAAAGGCATTAGCCATGTTGCTCGCTGATAGCATAATATTCTGTTTTAGCTAGCTGAAAGGTATTGTTTGCGGGCAAATACCACAGCCTTGAAAAAAGCTTGCATGTGAATTTTCAGTCAAATTTCTTGGTCAAATACACTTAAAACAATGTCTAAAATGTGAAATGTTGATATAATGGTGCTACTTGAAGCCTGAAAACGATCTCCCATAAAAACGAGCAAACAGCAGTAGCAGATGTCCTGACTGGGTTCTACGTTAGCACTTAGATTCCTCCAGAGTTTTGTGCACACGGTTTTAGGTAAAAATGAAAAAGGTTGAGGTTTTACATTTAGTTCAGTATTACCTGTTGTCTGTGTCCTTGTCTTTTGGGAAAATACTTTACACAAGTAATGGCTCAAAAAGGATTCCTTTTTTTTTTTTTTTTTTTTTTACTGTGCTGCAATTGATTTGTGCCATTAATTAGTGTCAACTAATTTTTATTCAATCTCCACATAGGATATGCTTGTGAAGATGGAATATGGGGGAGAGCAGAAGTGCGTCGAAGCTCCACAAAGTGATGAATGAAGGACATGCATATTGTATTTTGTATTTATTGAAATAAGTGATGAGAATGCTGTTATTTGCATTTACCAGCTCACCCATGTCAGACCTTTTGATAAACGAAATTCTAATGAAAGTGAGAACATGTACACTGTTACATCTTTCAGAAAATGTTTTGAAATTGTGGTGCACAGTTCAGAATAAATGTTTTTCAAAAACCATTGCGTCTTTTTAGTAAATGTTTATTTCCAAAAGAAATTTCTAGAAGTTCAGAACAGTAAAATTCCCGCTTTTTAGAATTAATTAGAAGATAACTCTTACGTAGCTAAACTAAAATACTCTTTGAGAGTTAATATATAAACTCTTAACACCAAGTGCCAAATTATCAACTCCAGAGAGATTTGGTGTTTAACACTAAATCAGAGTTAACGTACCAACTCTCCAAAAAGAGTCAAATTAACACTCTCTGGTATGGACCCATATAGACACTTTAAAAGTGTTGAAATCAAATCTGACAGTGTTAATTTGGACATGCTGGATTTGCTGTGTAGGTATCAATAGAGTTTTTTCTTGCTTTTTCTATCAAAATTGATTGACTTTTTACAGTGGCCCGCTATGGTTAATAATAACATGTTCAGTCATGAGTGAAATCAAAGCTTCTCTTCACTTTAGCATTTAACATTCCCAACAATATAATGTGCTGCATTAATCGAAACACAGCTAATAAAACACAATTTTCTTGATGGAAACATCAGTAGCTCAAAATTAGCAACCAAAGGGTTAAGTCTGCAGTTCACACTCATGTGAAGCTACAGCCTCCCCCCCTAGTCTCTGTCCTCCTACTCCTGCAAAAACAAAACAAAGCGAGACAAAACATCCACCCTTCTTTTACAAGCTGGGTGAATTGTTTGTAGACATGTACTAATCCTAAAGTCGGTATCGTTTTTGTCTCAGTGTCAAGTCAGTTTAAACATTTAGTCGTCAGTCCATCACAGTCCAGTCACATGCATACATTCACACACATTCATACCAGATATTGCTGATAATGGAGTCTCACACGCAACCTATTCGAGGCTCCATCACCAGCAAGATGACGTCATCATTTTAAAGGAAAACAGTTCCTTGTTTTTTTTGACTGGATTGACTCGCTGCAATCCTTTTAGGCTCAGGACTTCTCATGTGATCAATGTCCCATATAAGTGAATTTCTCCAGAGCCCATTATAATTATGGAGAAAAATACTTTGCGACTGTTTCTAGTAATCATGTTTTATAGCGCTTTAAAGTTCAATCTCTCAGGCCTGGATTAAAGAGCTGATTTGTTAAATCAGGAACTCACAAAATACCAAAATATCACCACCGGTGGATCACTCCTCTCAGATGTTCTTATTTCAGTCCACTGTAACAAAAGCAAAGACAAACGTAACCAATAAAATACTCATATAATAACAAATACTGGGGCCCGTTGGAAACATGTCCAAGCATAAAACCATCTTTCTCTCTCTTAGAGAAAGAAAACAATCCAAACCTCACTGATAAAATCAACCTAGTGTTAAGCAAAACCCAAAATCAACCAAAACTTCACCAGAAAGTTTTTCTCCGTCCCGGGACAATATTGTGTAAGCATACAGGTACCGTAACTTCTTTTTGCACTGACAAAAACATGTTGGACTTATTTGATTCAATAGTGGACACTGGTTGCACACAAATGTTTTGCTTTGGTAGAAACTGAGTTAAATCAACACAACCTTTTCATTTTCAGTTAACCTGTGCATTTTGAGTTCATATTACACGATTAAGACATGTTCAGATGGAGTAAGTTAAGCTCCTGGAATATTTTAATCCTTCACAATTCTGTCATTTTATTTCAACACTATTCAATAACTTTTATCCAAATTCTACTCGGTCCCTTAAATACTACATGTTGTCTTCATATTGCCTACGGTTCAACAAAGTCTAAATTCTGGTTACCATAAAAATTGAATGGGTCTACAACAACTACCATCCTCCTATCTTTATCCTAATTGCACGAGGGCTGGGAAATAACTCTAAAGTGATAGGTTACGAGGCAGGGTGCACCCCGAACAGGTCACCAGTCTGTCACCTAAAAACAAACAACCATTTACACTTACATTCACGGATAATTTAGAATCATCAATTAACCTAGCTCTAACAGCTGCATGACTTTTCACTGTGGCAGGAAACCAGAATACCCAGAGAGAAACCACTGCAAACTAGCCAGACTGTGGACTTGCACCCAGGACCTTCTTACTGTGGAGCAACAGCACTCACCAGCATGCCAACAATGTAGGAAATACAGGGAAGCTATGATTTCCTGTTGAATTTTGTACAGATCTTTAAAGCCTGAGGCAATTGTGTTAAATACATGTAGGATGCTTACGTAAATCCGAGGGCTGGCCCCCTTTTCTTCTTCTTTTTTTTTTTTTCAGTGTGTTCCTCCTTCAATTAAATCTCAATCACAAAAATGTGGTGCTCCGAAATAAGGCTCACACCGTTAATTCAAAATTTTCACTCTGTACCGCTGCTCCTTATCAGGCTGTGTGAAGCACAGTAAACAATTCAGTTGAGGCCTTGAGCCATAAACAGACATCACTCACAGACATTGTTTTCATAACCAAACTGCTCTAGACCCTGTCCCCTAAATCTGCACAAATGCCCTCTGGGTGACATGAAATGCATTTAACCAATTAACAATCAATGGCTTCTTGTTGTTGTAACAAATTCTGTATTTGGACGTTTGTGTGCAGCATTTTGCGTATCAGCATAGCATTTGTTAGTAAAGCATTCTTCATTGCATCAGCGTGTGTGTATCACTCTTCATTGCACAAACATGTGTATGTGTATGTGTGTATGTGAGTGTCTGTGTGGATCACTTCTCCGTGAATTGAATCAGCATTTTGATTTGTGTGCGTGCGTGTGTGTCATTTCTCAGTCAATCAACAAGTGCATATGTGTTCATATGTGTGTTTCTCTTGATTCTGAGTCTGTGTATGTAGATGTGTGTGTTTGTGTGTGTGTGTTTGTGTTCATCACTTTCCTGTTCTGGTGTTCTGGGTAAACCATGGCCTGAAGCGTGCTCTGGGGTCCTGCCCTCCCCCTTTTCAGTCCGTTTGGGTCCATTGGTGCTGCTGCCCAAAGTTCTCTCCATACTGGTTCTGGCCCCAATTGAGGCAGTCCTTTTCTCCAGTGTCCTGCATCTTCTCCTTGTCCAGCTTCTCCTTAACTTGACCCTTTTTGCTTCTGTAGGTCCTTCAGGGTTTGCTCCTGTGTTGGAGCTTCTCGTCAGGTTTGGCAACCTCCTGCTCCAGCAAGCTCCGGGCTGATTTCAAGTCCTGTATCTGGGACTCCAAGCCTGACTGATGGGTTCGATTAGCAGCCAGCTCCTCCTGAGCCATGATCAGTTTCTGCTCTGATGTCTTGAGCTCTCACTGAGGGCAGAAACCTCAGAGTCTTTTCCGTACACGTCAGATTGAAGTTTATTGATGTTTTCCTTGCTTTGCTCCACGGCCTTCTGCAGCTCTGCTGTTCGGCTCTTCTCAGAGGTCAGCTCCTGACCGAGCCCCGACACCTGTGCCTTCAGCTTATGTTCTTCTGCTGCTTTTGTCCAACCTGAGGTGCCTCCTGACCTCAGTTACTCCTCGTGTCTCTGGCACGCCCTTTTTGCTGCCCGATCCTCCGTGTTGGTCCATCACTGTCCTGCACAGTTTTAATGCAGAGTTGTTAAGGTCAGCATTCTTTTGCTCGGCCTCACTTTTCATCCGGGCTTAATAGGCGTCTCGTCACAGCTCTGTCAGCTGAAGCTGTCTGGAAATCTCCCCCGTGTAGTGAAACGGGCCTTGGATTTAACGTTCTCCGTCTCCGCTGCATGAGATCGCTTTCCTGCAGCACTGTTGACATTCTCAGGCTGTTGTTGTGGGTCCAGCTGCTGTAGCATTTGGTCAGGGTCACATCAAAGATGGTAGAAGGGAGAGCCAAGATGGTAGAGGGGAGAGCAGGAGTCCAGGTCAGCCTCGGCTTTCCGGGCCGACAAGGCAGCCTGTAATTAAGCATAAAGAGAAAAAACAAAAACAAAACAAAAACAGACGAACAGGAAAATGATGTTGTTTGAAAATAATGTTGTTTTGGCTGTGTTATTCAGAGAGGGGCCAGGCCCTGTGTCAGCCTTCTCCCCCCCTTTTTTTGTTTTTTCTCACTATATAATCAAGTCATAACCCACCAAGTTGACAGGACAACACAGGTACACGTTAAAATTCTTAAGATCATGTTTAATAATTCAAAAAAGGAATTTTATTTCATTCAGTAATCTCTTGTATTATTCAATCAGAAAAAAAACATGTCACAATTCGACTCTTTTAACCACTAAATTTATTATTTCATCACTGGTTTGTGATTTACCAGTGTCTGTCATTTTGAAGTCAAGTTGTTGTCCTGCAACCCAGAGAGTTTAATTGTTAGTAGTGGATAGACTTTATCATTTAACATCAGGTGTATGTTAAGTTTCGCTGCTTTAAACTTGCTGGAAAATCTTCACGTGTTCATGAATGTAAGCTGTTTCTTCATTGCGTGTATGTGCGTTTGTGGGTGGGATATTTTAACTTTTTTCTCAAACAAGGCATTTCTCTAATTGTGTATGTTTTTAATTTTGTTTCCCAAATTTTGATTTCCCACCTTAAATAACAGTATTCCATGTCTTCAGCCAGGAATTAGAGCTTGCTTGTGAGATTCAGGGACACATGGTGCCAAAAACAATTCAGTGAAAAACTTGCCTGAAAATTTCCAGTGATGGTAACCGATAACTGGAGGAGAAGATGTCCTTTAAGCTTCTTTTTCGGGTGGGGACAAAGTGAGAGGTCAAGCTGTAAAATTTTTAGCCACAGCTTGGCATGTGTGTCGTCCCAATTTTGTTAATCTATCCTTTTGCTGCTGTACTCAGGTCTCCAGGTTGAGAGAAATCCACCTGTATTAAGAGACTAAAACATTCATTTACTATTTTTCTTAAAACATCCCTTTGGTTCATCTGTCTAGATTTTACTCTCTCTCTTGGTGCATAGTTCACACAGTCAGGCAGTTGCCTTTTATGGGCATGCAAGTTTCCGGTCACTTACCCCCAGCAGCTGCGAAGCCGTCTCTCCCATATCAAAACTCAGCCAAACATTAAACATTCACCGTAGTCATTCAAAACTTTATTTGTAATATTATAATCAGCAAAATCAGCGTTTTAATTACAGGCATGTATCATTGTTTGCAAATTATACTTATAAAACTCAATAACACGCTAAACAGGAAGTCCTCTGTGGGCTTCACAGCAGCCACCTCATTTGCATGTTCACACACTATCTAAAAATAGCTCGCAGCGCACTGTCGTCACACACAGCCTCGTTTCACACTCAACTCTATATTATATTACAAAGACGTCTTATATTTACAATCACTCTCAGGCCTGAAAGTTTTAGCGCCTACACAATTTTGACAAATTTAAGATAACGGGTCCAACCGAAGAAAGTCCAACTTTTTTGTAATCAATTAACCAGTATCAGACTTTAACTGTATCTGGCCTCATCTCTAAAATCCCTAAGTCAATTTACAGTGCCCAAAAAAGCGCAGATAAGGAGACTCTAACTCCTAGCTTGTTCCAGGATGCCCTGTACCCCACAGTCAAGCCAACTGAACTAACCCTGTTCGCCGACAGGTCAAGGTCGCGCGTCCGCGGCCAGGAGGGAGCGTAACCTCCGGGCTATGCGCCTCTTAGTGGACTCTAACCACCGTTCTAACAAAATTTATAATACTTTTAAACAACAGACAACACCCAAAAACAAGAGTATGACTGAGGCAGATGCAACGTTATGGACAATGGAGACTCTAACTCGCAACATGACCAACACAGATGCAATCTTTAGACCAATGGAGACTCTAACTCCCAAACTGACCAATTCCCTATCCATCTACCTGAGACTCTAACTCAGTATTATTACCTTTACCTGAGACTCTAACTCAGTATTTTTACCTTTACCTGAGACTCTAACTCAGTATTTTTACCTTTACCTGAGACTCTAACTCAGTATTTTTACCTTTAAGCTTATTTCAAGTTTCAAAACTCATGAGATTTTTCATCAAAATCAAAACAGACACCCACCGGCAACTTTTACTGAATAGACATTTAATTTCATCGTCCAATTCAGCACACTTCGGATAAAATCAACAGGCCTGTGCCTACCTCTTTTATAAAGGCGCCTGTCCACTCAGTTCGATTGCCGGATAATGTCTGCCCGTCTGACCACCTCGGACCGTCCAAGCCTCCAAAACTTCCATCCCAATACCACAGGACGAGCCCCCAAAACTGTTACGGATTCAAATATTGGGAATGGATACAGGAGGAAAACCCAAATAACAACACTGGTCCGGCCGGGTCAAGTCAAACGATGATTTAATGAACACACGCGTGGGAGATGGACACCATACACAGACAGCATCAGATCTCAAAATGGTGGAGCCTTGATCAAACTCTTATAGCCTCTAGTGGCCCCCTCCTAATCATCAGAGCCTAAACATTCTTTCTCACACAGCGCCTAAGCTACGACCTTGGCTCCCTGTTTATCTGCTCCTGATGAAATGGGGCAGTATGCTCTGTTCTCTTCTAATCAGACAAATGAGACGATGACTTTCTGTGAACAGTATTTCTTATAACTCAGCAGTATAATGCATCATAAAACAATATCATTCATTCACAATAAATCAACAGTCTAATGTAATGCAGATCAGTTTACCAAATGTAATAATTATCACCTTCTTCTAGTTCAGGAGCATAATGCAAACTGAAACTACATAATAATTCACAATCTTTAATTAGGGGTCTAACATGGCATAAAATAATATCATAATCCCACACCTTGTAGTACCATATCACCCTATTAGAGCACTTCGCTCTCGCTCTGCAGGCCTACTTGTTGTTCCTAGAGTATTTAAAAGTAGAATGGGAGGGAGAGCCTTCAGTTTTCAGGCCCCTCTTCTGTGGAACCAGCTTCCAGTTTGGATTCGGGAGACAGACACTATCTCTACTTTTAAGATTAGGCTTAAAACTTTCCTTTTTGCTAAAGCATATAGTTAGGGCTGGACCAGGTGACCCTGAATCCTCCCTTAGTTATGCTGCAATAGATGTAGGCTGCCGGGGGATTCCCATGATGCATTGAGTTTTTCCTTTCCAGTCACCTTTCTCACTCACTATGTATTAACAGACCTCTCTGTATTGAATCGTATCTGTTATTAATCTCTGTCTCTCTTCCACAGCATGTCTTTATCCTGTCTTCCTTCTCTCACCCCAACCGGTCGCAGCAGATGGCCGCCCCTCCCTGAGCCTGGTTCTGCCGGAGGTTTCTTCCTGTTAAAAGGGAGTTTTTCCTTCCCACTGTCGCCAAAGTGCTTGCTCATAGGGGGTCATATGATTGTTGGGCTTTTCTCTGTATCTATGAAGCACCTTGAGGCGACATTTGTTGTGATTTGGCGCTATATAAATAAAATTGAATTGAATTGAATTGAATGTGGCGAACAACACTAGAGGACAACTACAAGCTAATAGTACCAGTTGCCATTGAATTCAGGATTTTCCAAGGAGATGCTCTTTCCCCATTGCTGTTCTGCAAAGGCCTGAACCACCTCACTGGCCACGGATATCAACCAGAGAATCATCAGCCATTTCCACTACAGGGATAACATCAGGCTATATGCTGGAAGTGAACAAAACATTCCACAATCCCACAGGCAAATGAGAAACATGAACAGGCTCCTAGAAAAGCTGCAACCACCAAATACCTGCAGAGGGTCAGGCAAGTTCCAAGGAGTCAGCTGGTAAGAACAAGATGTGGGCAATCAACACTTCCCTTCTTTTCCCCGCTGGTTGTCAGATACCCTGCTGAGATAACAAGATCCCTAAAGGATGAAAAGAAGCCAATGACATCAAGACAAGGAAGCTCTTTACCATGTGTGGAGGATTTCACCCCAAATCCAGCAATCCTGATACACTCCCCAGAGTTGTTAAGAATGACCAAGCTCAGATACAGACAGACAAACTGGAGATGGATATCCAGGCAGACATAATAGCAACATCAGGAAGACGGAACATGAGAAGGCTGAGAAATACCAAGGAGCTCAGGGAGATGTGGAGGGTTACAGCAACATAATCTCTGTGGTAACTGGAGCACTCAGGCCAGTGACCTCTAAACTGGGCTTGTGGTTTTAACAGATTCCAGGAATGACATCCAAGATTTCTGTCCAGAAGAGAAATATTTCACATATCACTTGCTTAACAACATGCCAGGGCTGGTATCTGGTATCTGAAGCTGAGTTTGGACAATGACAATTTTTGTAACTTTAACCTTCTTTCTGTACACTACCACAGTAAAAATGAAATGAAACAAATTAAGATGTGACTGAACTGAAGACTTTAAGCTGTAATTCACTCAGGATGTTTCCTCAAGAGTCGGCTTTGATTAGCTTTTGAGAAAGGTTAAACTGAAAGATTCAAGAAGGTTGAATCTAAAGCAACCCCCCCCCAAAAAGACTCTACTCTTTTGATTCACAACAAGTTTTCTAACTTACACCTAACCTACCAAAACAAAATGATTTGGTTTAGTATCATTGTGATTCAGCTGTTTGCAGAAAATGATGTATGTGATGTCATTTTATGGAAGCGGATTTACAACCATCAGCCACTGGTTACACATTTTAATCAATCCAAACATTTGTGTTTCATTTATTCTTTGTTGTTTGTTATGTGTAATTTCGTTTGTATTATGGAGAAGACAAATTAGAGAGCAAAGGGCAGCAGAGAAAAAGAAGAAGCAAGAAAAAAATGTTTAGAGAGAGCAGGACAGGAAATGAAAAGGCTAAGGCGAGGTCAGGAAAGGTTGCTCAATCTTGGTAATTTGACAAGAGGTTGTACGCTCTCATAGTCCCACCATGTGAAACAAAGTAAGGGGAAGGAAGGAAGGTGATAAAGAGAGGGAGCAGAGAGGGTGTGAACTGGTCGTTATTTCACATTTACACCAGCTGATAGAGAGCTGCTCTCATTTTTGACAGGAAATGGCTTCTCAGCTTTCGCATGGACATGAAACAGAAGAAGGAACACCCTGCAGATTGTTTTTCAAACATATGCAACTAAGTTCTATAAGTAACTAAAAACAGAAGATTACACTTGTTTCAGAGTAAATCCAAGGTGGGAGTTTAATCTGGCCATCTTGGTGAGGTGGAAAAAATATTTTCCTTAGGTACCTGGCACTGACCCTTGGAACAAAGTTGAAATTGCTGGGTCAGCTACCTGTACCTGACCACAATCTATGTGACTCTGCAACATTGTTTGTATCATATTTAATACACAGGTTTCCTGAAAAAAATGTTTTATGCGATCTGACACATGCCTCCTGTTCACAGGTGTTCCTTGAGTGCCATTCCCAAAATAGCTGTCTTCAAGCAGTGCCAAAACTAGCACTTGTTAGTCAGCCAGGTAAATATACACTGCTCAAAACAATTAGAGGAACTCTTTGAAAACACATCATATCTCAATGGAAAAAAAATTCTTGCTGAAAACTATACTAATATTGCAAGGGTAAAGTGTTAAGGGTGAAGGGATGTCTTTGTATCCAGCCCTCCATCAATCAAAGTGGAAACTTTTGTGGTGAGTCAGATTTGATAAAATGTTATAGCAGCAACTAGCAGCTAGTTTGTGTGGCTCCCACATGCTTGTGACATGCTTCTTTTTTTTTCTTTTTTCGCCTGTCCCGTTTGGTTCTTTTGCCATCAGATTTATTGTCTAAAGGCCTGGAAAGATGCCCATCGGATTTACTTTACCAAATGGACCATCCCGGCCTTGCCATATTGGTCCATTTGATTGACCTTTGTTTTTATTGTTTATTTTATTTTATTTTCACTTGCTACACATGGGACAGACATGACTGGGGACAAGAAAAGGGAGAAAGAAAGAGAGGTAGGGAAAGAAAAACAGCGGGGAAGAGGAACAGTGATAAAGGGTAAGAAACAAATACAGACAAAACAAACAGACAAAAAATACATATATCATTCACCTGGATCACCTGTTGAGAAAGAAAAAAGAGAAAACCAGCAAAGAAAGAGAGCAATATAATAAACAACATCATTGTGATAATCTATGTGAATACAACAGTAAATACTCAATATTGAATATTGGAGGACAGGGCCATAGCCCTGTCCTCCAATATTCCTCCAGGGCATGAAGCAGGTATGGAGGAGATCCAGGCTCCAGACATCCAGAGACCCTCAGAGCACAAGAGACCAAGGAAGACCAATGGAGGGGCAACCGTGCCACTCTCCCGGAAAGAGCTGAGGAGAACCTCAGATGAGGGGTCACTCGGCAGCCAGCTGTGCCAGAGTGGACTGAGCCGCAAGCCCAGAGGCCGAGGGCACCCCACCCTTACAATACCGGCTGTTGACAGTTAATTCATTTTATTTTGTTTTATTTGTTATTTTGTTGGATAGAGATTTATCTGGATTGGTTGTTGTTTGCAAAGAGGAGTGAGTGTTGTAATTGCATTTGCTTTACTAACAACAAAAAGGGAGCTAATGTAGCCTGTAGAAATGTTTCCTTGATTAAAGGGAAATGACAAATATGTGTGGTCTGGCCTTTCTGTGTAGTGCTCCCTATGTGGGGAACCCATTCTTATTCACCTAATTTATTTGCACTTTAGTTCAGCATGGGAACCTTTACTGTTTGTTGCACTCCTGTCTCCTATGTAGTCTATAATTTGGCTCTTTTTTAAAAACCTTGAACATCAGATGTTCCAAGAGGACTATTTCCTCCTAGTTTTAATTTTTTTTTAAAAGTGACAGGATTATAAAGACAAAAAGAAACTAAGTAACTGGACTCAAGTGATATATCCACTTTATTTTAAACTCTTAATACCCAACAGCAAACTATTTAGGGATAGGATTAGGCTTAAACTGCATTTTAACCACTTGATAGGAAGCACAATTTCAGCCACTAGAAGATTTAACACTTTCCATTAACTCTAGAAATATAAAATGAGAGAGTTTCTACAAAGAGGAGTGAGACAAAATCCATTCTGAGATGTGTGCAAACCTGGTGGTCAACTACAGGAAGCGTCTTAACGCTGTGCTGGCTAACAAGGGTTTCTCCACCAAGTGCTAAGTTATGTTTTCCTTGGCCATCAAAAACTTATATTGATTTGCATGTCACTGAGTGAAATAACCTCTTTGTAATGTCTTTTGTCAAAAATTTTGGTTGATGTCCTTCTCTCACCATTAAAATAAAACTACCTTAAAAATTAGAGACTGTTTTTCCCACTGTAATTTTGTAAAAACAGGTGGGGTTTTTTTGGGGTTTTTTTGGAGTGGTAGTGGATTTCCTTTTCTAAGCAGCTAACCAGTTTTAGTGTTAGGCTGCCAAGCTCACTTGTGATTTCCTCAGTATTTTTGCTTATTGTGTTTTCTCTGTTTTAGTAACCTGCCTGGTTATCACGTTGCTCTTTTGGACAATACTCACCTTCATTTTGGACGCTGATCTTCCTGCAATCATGCAGTCTGGTTACTCTCACTTCCCTTCTGCACTTCACCTGCCTGCCTCCCTGCCACAGCTTCTGGAGCAGTACATTGTACATCTTGAATTCACCCAGGACTGAAACCTCACCCGGACCTTTGGACTGCCCTCCTTCCACGCCATACTCCACCTGCAACGTGTAAGCCATTAGGAACATTTCCCATCATACTTACCGTTAACCACTGGAACCCAGCTGACTCCCCTGTCTCCTCTCATTCTAGTGACTCAGCACTTCTGAATGCATTGAGGAAATTAATGACTGGTTGTGCCACAATTTTCTCCAGCTAAACAAAAACAAAACTGAGGTAATAGTCTTTGGCGCCAAAGAAAAACGATTACAGGTCACCAGAGAACTTCAGTCTATACACCTAAAAACCACAAACCAGGCGAGAAATTTGGGTGTAGTGATGGATGCAGACCTAAACTTCGAAAAACACATTAAGACAATAACAAAATCAGCTTACTATCACCTCAAGAATATATCAAGGATAAAAGATCTGATGTCCCAACAGGACCTGGAAAAACTAGTCCATGCATTCATCTTTAGTAGGCTTGATTACTGTAACAGCATCTTTACAGGTCTACCTAAAAAATCAGTCAGACAACTACAGCTCATTCAGAACTCTGCTGCTCGAGTCCTCACTAAGACCAAAAAAGTGGACCACATCAGTCCAGCTCTGAGGTCTTTACACTGGCTGCCTGTCCGTCAGAGGATAGACTTTAAAGTTCTGATGCTGGTCTATAAAGCTCTGAATGGTTTAGGACCAAAATACATCAGTGACCTCCTGACCCAGTATGAACCTTCCAGATCTCTCAGGTCATCTGGATCCGGTCTTTTATCAGTTCCCAGAGTCAGAACCAGACACGGAGAAGCCACATTCAGCTTTTATGCTCCTTATATCTGGAACAAACTCCCAGAAAGCCTCCGATCAGCTGAAACACTCAGTTTATTTAAATCCAGGTTGAAGACTCACCTGTTTTCAGCTGCATTTGAATAAAGCACCAAATCCGCACTCAAAACTTACACTTTAACTACTGATTTTATCTACTGTTCTGATTTTATCTGTTTTGATTTTATATACTGTTTTGTTTGTTTGTTTGTTTGTTAATTAGTTAGTTTGTTTGCTTGTTTTAATCAATTTTAAATCATGCTTTTTATTTGTTTTTGTTTCTAATGTCTCTGTAAAGCACTTTGAATCACCTTGTTGTTGAATTGTGCTATACAAATAAACTTGCCTTGCCTTGCCTTGCCTTGCCTTCTCCGCCCGCGCCACAGCCCCCTTCCCCCCCCTTGGACCAGTTTCATGGACTTTTGAATTTAACATTAGATCACAGATTAGGCTTCTCGTTTCAGGTTTAGTCTCATAGTTCACAGTTTATAGTTGTCACCTTAAAGTCTTGTTTCACACTGTAAATCAAGCACTGTTTTCACATCTACTTGTGAGTCCGTCTGTGTCTGCACTTTGAGTGCTTTCACCTGGTCTGACCTCACCTGGTCTGACCTCAGATCAGTTGTGACAGTTGTTTCAAGGCTGTAGACCTGGTTTCACAATAGCGATTTTATATTCATTGTCAAACAGAATTACACACCAAACTGTCAAAGTGGTTGGCAATCCAAGTACGCAACACAACAAACATCTATTAATTCTACAAGCTGTCAGACATTTGGTTGGAAAAAAAACCCTTATTCAGTTTGTTTTCCCGTTATGTATTAAAAATAAACTATTTGGGTCACAAGGACACTACTAGAGAATGTGTGGACACATGGTTGCTGACCACTTCCACATGTTTTGTGCTTGTGCAAAGATTCACCCATTTTTGGGATATAGTTATTCGTGCATTAGAGACTACTCTATAGTAACAATTAAAAAAAAAAAAAAGACAAAATAAAAAAAGGTGGGTTGATGTACCTGGAACTGACACCAGTTGAAATATTTCAAAAGTAAGATATCTATCTTTCTGGCATGTAAGAAGGACATTGCAAGGAAATGGTCAAGCTTTGACTACCCCAATACTAAACCAATGATTTGATCCTGATTTAAAACATATAATATATTATTGCCTCAGTTTTTTTCCCTTTTTTTTACGCAGTTCAATGAGAAACATACGGATATTTGTGTGTGTGTGTGTGTATGTATATGTATGTGTTGTGTGTGCGCGCTTTAATACATTGAAAGTCTGCTGTAAATTTCCTAGCCCTCTATTTAATCTTCCATTTTTCTTTATAGTCGCACATACCACATGTGGCCCGATCACTGCAGTGATCATGAATTTTTAACCAAAACGATGTCACTTGAGAGTCAGCTTGCCAATATACAGAATGTTAATGTGGTCGAACAGTATTCACAAGGTAGAAGTACTCAGTCTGCTCTCTAAGACTGGTCCATGCATTGAGCTGGGGAACTCCAGAGCCTTTAAGCAACTCATTTGGTATTCTTCATTGCACAGCCAACAGTTTGGCAAGTGCTGGAAGTGTCACCAAGTCTGCACAAGACTTGGTAACTACATGAAATAAAGTACACAGAGTCTTAGTACTGAGTGGTCTTAGTAGTGAGTGCAGAGTCAGTCACAATTTGTTCTGCTTAAAGTTAACTCTTTTCACAAAGTATATAGTGGGTTTGTGTCACTGGCATGATTAACATGGCAATACTTCTTTTTTGACACCCTGACAATTACAGAACCCTCCAAACATATGCTAATAGCAGTGAATTTGTTTTCGGCTTTTTTACATTAACTGAAAGCCTACGAAATTTATGTTTTTTGCTATTTTTGTGACTGTCTGGGTGGCTTCGGCCTTCTTTCATGTGTGCCAAAGCCTGTTAACGATCAGCAAGTGTAGCTTGTTTCCCACGTGTCAAAGGCAGGTGGGTGTCCAGCCATCATTTTTATGTCTCGTTAAGATCTCAGCTAAGATTGCCATTAGACTGAAAAAGCAACATGCAGATCAAAGAACTTACTGACAGAAAAACAGCTCAAACTAAAAAGTCATATGAACTAGATATAAGAAGTGCAGCAGTTTGCGAAGTAAACGATTGTGGGACTTTATGATAAACAGAGGACAAGCTGCCAGTTAACCTTAAACAAAAGATTGTTCTTAAAGCTTTGAAGGACTTTAAAACAACAGCCAGTAACATCATTGCCATTCTATACCACACAGGAATGAAGATTTAACAATCCACTGCAGGAGCATTAAAGATGCTGTACTGCAACACTGAAGGACTGGACTGTGGTTTGCTAGAAAAATTCATACACAAGCAGAATGTTTCTGGGCCGAGGAGACGAAAAGAAACTAGGGGTGCAACGATACTCGTATCGATATCGAACCGTTCGATACAGTGCTTGCGGTTCGGTACGCATATGTATCGAACAATACAACATTTTTAATTTATTTTATCAACTTTCCTTCTGACGATGCTGTCTGTGTTGAGCGCTCAGTGGATCTGCGCTCGACAGTGCAGCCTAGGCGGAGTAGTCGAACACAGATTCACTGAGCGCAGGGCAAGCTAGCTAGACAGAAGTTAAGCTCCTTGCAACATGGCAAATTGAACCTCCCCCACCCTCATTCAGATCTGGCGTTTGGAACTATTTTGGTTTTCATGTGACGTATGACCCTGAAGGTAAGCGTGTCATGGACAAAAGTAAAACAGTATGTTGGATGTGCCAGCAATGCTCAATTGGTGGGAACTAGTGTGTTAGCGCAGTTAGCTCGTTAATGTGTTGACGTCTTCCAGCCCCACTCATGAGGCGATCCGCGGTAGCTCGTTAACGGAGATTTGCGTGTTGTGACCTTAACGTCATTTCAGATTAACGCTGACAGCACTAGTGGGAACACAACCAATATGACTGCACATTTACTCCGACATCATCCTAGTGCAAAGACAAGTGGAAGCAGACAAAAACAAGCACGCATGCTACAAACTTTACCCGAGTCATTTAGACAGCCATTAGCACATGATTCTCCTTATGGGGACCTGATATGTTTAATATGCTGCTGAGAATATAGCCCAGAAGAAGCGTATAGTATAGCTTTTATTTTGGAAAGAGACATTTCTCCATAATAAACTCTCTTTTCCAAAGATGAGTGATTCCTCAATCAGATACAGGGCTCCCAAAATCGCTAGCCCGACGTCCTGGGGCTTTTTTCCAGTCGGGCTACCAAAATCTATCTCTGCCCTGCCCGTCGGCCTATCGTAGGAAGGAAAAATATATGTCAATGCTTTTGCATTCTTTCGGAAATGTAGCTGGGTAATTATGTCATTGGCATCGGCCACTGTCAATATGTGACATATTGAAATCGCGTTTGAATTTGCGCTTGTTTTTTGCTTTCACTTTGCAATCGTGTGAACTGTGTATAGAAAGCGACAGCACTGATTGGTGAGTGATGATAATTTGCGCACCAATTCCTCTGACATCGTCTTATCAATCGTTAGCTTACTATGCAAACATGACAAGTGAAATCTCCCGCAGCTTAAACATGTGAGAGGTTGATCGCGCAGAGAATCGCTGAGCGTTATGTTAGTGCGTGTGTAAAAGCAGGAGGATATATATTTTAGTTCTGCTGAGCCAAATAAGACAGGTCAGGGTGAAGAAGTGACAAAACGGAAAGGTTATGACAAATCAGACTATAAGGAAAAAAAGAAGAGTGCAGCTTTATGGTTTCATGGACAAAAGAATTTCTGTGGCTGCAATATGAGGAGCTAAATAACCAGGGCTGCACATAAGTGGTCCGCAGGTGCGCATTCGCTGTCAAAATAAAAACCCGCACAAGATAAGAAGTTGCAACGCGTGTTTGCGTACATAAGATTTTCAGGAGGAGGACGGACATTTGTTTAGAACTCTTAAAGATGTCGAAGAAGCTCCTTTAAGCAATTACTGTGATGTTCCTCCACCTCCAAAGAAATGTCAGGAGTCCGAACCACAAAAGAAGCACGTATTCTTGGAAAAGTGGTTGCAGGAGGTGAGCTGGCTTCAAACAAATGATGAACGCACAGAGATGTGGTGCAGAATGTGCCGTGAAAATTTAATAAATGACAAATTAATAAAAAGGCATGAACATTTTTTTTGTATCGAAAAAATATCGAACCGTGACACCAAAGTATCGAACCGAACCGAACCGTGAATTTTGTTGTATCGTTGCACCCCTAAAAGAAACCTCTGCTAAACTAATGGAACTAAAGCAGAAGTAAAAGTAAAATTTTATTATAAAATAGCACATTTCAAGATAAACATCATGGAGTGCTTTTGCTACACAATAAGAACATAAAAAAAGTTAACCAAATGCAAGTCTAAACGTGTGGAAAAAACAGTAAATGGCTAAAGTTTTCAAACTCTTCGAAGTCTTTATGCAAACCTCCTATCAAGTCAAAGTCATAGCACAATAATGGCAGCGCCTGCATATGTCACATTGTGATGGATTGGGTATCTCTTTACATTATTTCAACAGAGTTCAGTACAGTGGTGGCTGTAGCTTTTGTTTCTATCCCTGGCTGACCAGTCTGTATGCCAAATATCCCTGGCACAGAAACTTTAACCCCAAGTTGCTCTACGATGCATCCACTGGAGAGTGAATGTGTGTGAATGTCAGATAGAAAGTACTTAAGCACAGAAAAAAGTGGTTGTGGGATTGAAGCATGCTATATAAAGCACTTTAAGTGCTCATGTACAGTAGAAAAGCGCTATATAAGAATCATTTACAAGTCCCTCATTTACATTTACAAGAATCATTTATAAGCTCAGGAGCCAGAGTTCACAGATGTGTAACCCAATGTGAGAGATGCTTTATACAGATGCGGGCTTGGCGACAACACAACAATTTGCTTTGGTAGCTATGAAGGTCATGTTAAACATTTGGTACCAAGTTTGAAACCTATTTGTTGGTTATTTGCACCGCTAAAACAATAATGTATTTGGAATATTGTTTATGAATGTCAGTTGTAAAGAGGAAAAGGCAAGAGTGAAGTTGTGTGCAGGCTGCTCTGCTTCTCCTTAGCAGCATATGACAGAGCACACAGTAGGAGCAGCCAGGTTGATCAAACCTGACAACTGAACATCTGGTATATTTCATCGGAAAAAAGGTGACTCGTGTGGCCATCTTCTTCCCTGGACTGTGTCCCACTCGTCTGCTGCCTTCTGCAGGAGGAAGGTCCCTCTGTTCAGTCTTGTCTTGCAGCATCTCATTTGAGCCTCGTCCCTCCTCTGTGCCACGGTAATGTGCTGTCTTCCCATCTGTACTCTATCCCTTTTTTCCCCTACCACTTACACAATTACACACAAACCTGTACACAGTATTGTATGTGTGTGTTTGGTGATTAAAGATGGTGCCATTCTTGTGACAGTATGCCACCATTTCCTTCTGTAACCTGTCTGCCTCTAATAGATGGTGTCACGCGTGGGTGTTTGAGTGTACATGTTTGTTAGGGACAGGAAATGAGTGGCCCATTTGTGTCATGGTATGTGTGTGTGTGTTTGTGTCTGTGTGTGTGTAAATGGCCATGCTTCACTGAGTCTGTATGTAACATGCTGTAATGAGAGTAGCAGCAAGGGTATGACAAAGTCACTGACCTGTACTGTGTCTAAAACACTAATCCATCTGGTGGTATGCTCAGCAGAATAAATCAGAAGCTGTTAAATCTACCAATCTCAGCTGGAAAATGGAAAAAAGGACCCTGAAAGAAACTCAGGGAAACCTCACAAAATTATTGTTATGCAAGGTTATTTTGTATCTGTTATGTGTTTGTATCTCTATCTAAAGCTCCAAAAAACGAACTAAAAGAATCCCACCAATACCCTGCTGATTTTGACAATAGTTTTTCTAAATTTGTGCCACATAGGCTTGATCAGATAAAACTGGCTAATGTTAGGTAACATTTAGCTAATGAGCTAACATTGATAGCTATAGCTGATAGCTAGTTAAACTTATCTTGCTTTTTTGCTAACTTTGAGATTTGCAAGATCCTATCCAAGACACATCTTTTTCTTTTTCTATATTTATTTTAAGTTTGTTAAAGTTTCTTTTGTTGATAAGCAGCTGTTAGCCAGTGTTGCTCACTTTTGACACTGCGAGTAAAACATAGATACAACACTGGGAACATACCCTTTAGATATTCTCCCCCAAAAACTATGCCAAACCCTTAAAACCATTGATTTTATTAATTACTTACAAAAAGGAAAAAAAGAAAATGCGCACATTTAAAATGCCCTGGTGAGAAATTTCTCATATTCGAAGGTGTTCTAAAGGCACAAATGCTTCCGAAACAATATTACCAAAGCATCAAATTATATTCATACAAATACCTGGGCAGTACACAATGACAGTGCTATGAATATTAACATAACAATCTCTCATCCAATCTCTCACTCTGCACAGATCAAGCAGACAGACAGTGCTTTCAAATTCAAAGTACAGCAGCTGCCAACAAGAGGGGGAAAGTGAATGACAATGATCCAGCATAATCAAAGACATGCACTCCAATCAGACCTCAGGCATTTTTCTCATATCTTCCTCCCATCCTCTTTCCTTTGCATCATTATATTACTGTCCTTGAGCCTACATGTTTTATCAAATCCAGATTTATTCATCACATTCCAATTATGCATTAGCCTTTTCCTTTTTTTTTTTTTATAAATGATGCTTTTTTTTTTGTTTTTGATCTGCCATTGAATCTAAAATTCAGACAGGTTAAAGAACTTTTTGCTTCATGCAAGACTCCATGAAGATTTCCCTCAAATAATTTCTTAGTAACTGTAAACAATTTTTCTCTGTCACTAATATTTTTCTCAACTATAGCATACCATCATCTGATGTCTTCTAAAACTACAGCAGATTCTCTGATTGTATGGGTTATCCTTGTGCTTAATTTTGCCTGTGCTTATTCAAATCATATAATCATTCCTAGTGACAGGATCAATTAGTGCTTACAGATACATTAAAACAGGTCAATGTGGCAGACACCTTTGGTTAATAAACACGTGTGACTGGCAATTTCATACACAATAATGTCAAGTGATTTCATTTTCCATGTGTTGCAGACTGGGATTCCAGCCAGCTGTATTTATTTTTCTTATTATTAAAGGAACTCTGCATAACTTCTATAAAACTATCAAGGACACATGCCACTGACTGTATACAATAACTATTGAGAACATGAGCCATGTGACTCCACTTCATCCCACTGTACAAAAGTCAAGTCAAATTTCTAGGAGCTGTGATCCCCCAACCTGCCCACTGAATATGACTGCAAACACATCATATTGGACTTTATATGAGCCTGGCTGCTCCAGTTTTAACAGTCTGTGCTGATGGTTATTGTGACTGATGACTGAATCTGAGGGTCGTGCTTGTAATCACAAAGAGAAAACAATCATCAAAAACTTGAATGTGAAGATTATCCCCTAAACTTGAAATCTGATCCACCACTCTAAAGTCCCTCCAGTCTCACATACAACTCACCATAACCCTTTGCTTATGCCACCTCTCCCTTTGCTATACAACCAACCTCTCATTACTCTTATTTACTTTCTTGATCTCCCTGACTATCCCAATTTTTCTTTGCTTTAAATACTTTCCTTCATTCTAAAACCAAGTCTGCTTGCACTCTCTCCTCTGTCCAGAGGATCCACCAAACAACTTCTTGGCAGTTTCCCTCAGTACTACCTTTCCAGTGATTTGGTAATCCTTCCCTCTCATCCAGAGCCTATCTCAACTCCTCCCTGAACTCTGTTCAAAAGTCTTCCCTCTTCAGCTTCCACCATTGAATCATTGGCTATGCCTTCACTCAGTTCATCTTCTTGGTTTCAGAGTCATTCTGCAGACTACTATCCAATGCTGCCTTGCTGCATTCTCCCCTGACATATACTCTCCTTTCTCCTTCTGGATAAGATGTAGTCCACCTGTGTGCACCTTCCTTTACCCTCTATTGAAATATGTGTTCACCACAATCATTCCCATCGTTCTCACAAAATACGCTACCATTTGTCTTTTTGCATTTGTCTTTTTAACAATATACCTGATCAATACTTGCTAATCACCTCTGTTTCCTTCACCTTCATTCAACATCACCCCTTTGATTTCCAGCTTCAAACTCATGATTCTGTCTGATACGCTTCTCACCTCCCCTATACACATACTTTTCCTTTAAGATTATGTCTGTTTCATTTCTAACCCCATTTACACTTAAGTAGAACAGTTTGAATCTACTCCAATGCTCTTAGCCTCGCTTCCCCACCACCAAGTTGCCTGCACACACAACACGTTCCTTATCTCCATCATATCCTCTCGCTCTTTCAGTTCATCAGCCATACTCTCTACATTTAACCACCACACTCATGCCTTTCCTTCTATCTATTACTTCTTCAATTCTTCTGTATGAGGGAAACTCTGATTTTTTTCTGTTCAGGAAAGAGCACCAACTTAAACTCAGTTCGCAGGTTAGCAGGTTCAGCGAATGTGGTCATCATGTCTATATCATGATGAAATATGTTCACACATTGAAATACATTCATTATATGCCATATTTTACAATGTTAAATATATATATATATATATATATATATATATATATATATATATATATATATATATATATATAATTCAAATCTTTTCATATGTCGTCACTGCAAATCACCAAAATCAGTCTTAGTGGTTTGACTAATGCAAGTGAATAATTATATTTAAATACATACTTGTAATACCAGCTTTATCCAATGAGGAAAATTAAGAACAGTTTCATGACTCGCTTTGTCGAAGCTCTTGTAAACCCAGCTACTTTAAAACATTGTAAAACCCATTTTTTGACATGTAGTTGACGTTTACCTCTGCTTTAGAGAGTTCTGGGTTTTGAAGATGAAGCATTTGAGTGTAAAAAGTTTGACAGGAATCCTATTTCCTTCAGACGAAAATAGAGTGATTTCATTTTGAGCTTTGCGCAGAGCTTTGAGCTCTGTTCCTCCAATATGCTGAAGTCAGTTATGCTCAATGTTATTTTTTATAAACTCTATTTTATAACTTTTATAAAATATTTGTATTTTCTAAAGCTCTGTTGGTAAGAGTAGATATTACAATTAATTATCATATCATATGTGAAACAGCCATAGTAAAATTACAAACATTTTATTACCGTTTAATCAACATTCCCCCAAATATTTGTAAACAAAATGCACACATTTTCACACAAATACTTTATACAAAATGCAATTGCTATTTCAGTTATAGTTTAGCTGAGACGTTCAGCTGATGTTGGCATTTGAGTAATTTTCCTCTCCTATCGCCTTGAAAGAAACTGCAACTTTCTCATTAAATCCTTTTCCAGGCTGTACGTTTCATGTGTAAGTAGGCCTTGCAGTTTAGTATTGAGTTCATTCATGACTGCAGATACAAAAAGATTGTTCTTCCAGTTTGCATCTGAGAGCTCTGGAATGTCATTGTCATTTCTCACCAAACTCTCAAATTCATGCTCTCAAGTCCTATACTCTTTTTAGCACTTTTCCCAAGTTGAGCCACCTGACAGCTGTTTGGTAGCCTATGTCACCATGCTCCTTTAAAAGTACAACAAACAGTGTTTTGTTGAAGTTAACTATTTACTTACAACATCAACAATACAGCAATATGTTAGGACTGACTTAACCAAAAGTTCCTGCCGTATAATACAATACAAAATACAAATTCCAGTTCAGGGTTCATTTCAATCACCTTATATTGCATCTGATTCAGAAATCCAATATTTTCCCTTCAATAGCCATCGGTTAGATAGTCATTCAACCATGCATCTTTTATTCAACTGAAGTTCCAGATTTTGTGCAATATCCTCAGTCTAACTTCTTACATTTTGCCTAGAGAGGGACACATTCTCAAATACATTTTTTTTTTCTCATGGTCTATTAGCATCTTTAGAGTCCACCAAACTATCGGAGAATGGTTTTGTGTTTTGTTGCAATTTTGTAGGAAGTCACTGGTCTTGACTACTCCACGTAAAGCTTGTAAAAAGTCTGTTTTGCTTTTGCAGCTTTGCTAGCAAAGGCTCAGATGGGGGTTATCACTCTACATCAAGTTCTTGTGTTTCTGTGTGTTCAGCATCCTTTTGGCAATTCAATTACTAGAGCAATTTGTTTTCCATAAACAGCACATTGCTTTACTTCTGACTTCAGTAAATGCACTCTTTGATTTTTTTTTTTTTTTTTTTATCAAGACATGAACTTCAAACTTTTTTATTAACCTTTTTTTTAATACAAGTTGACATCTTTTATCAACCAAAGGCCAGATGTGGCCCAGGAGTCATAGAATCTGCTGCTTGTTTTTCCTTGTTATTAAAATAATTTCTTTTTAACAGTTGTGGATGGATGTGGCTGTTGTGTTGTTTTGTTTGTGAGATTTTACTATATAGGCCATGATATGTATGAGAAGAGATTAGATAAATAATCAATAAATAAATGACTATGACTAGATAAATAAAGGATATGAGTATTGGTTTGGTTTATCTGTCACACTGGAATTAAATTTACTAAAATGAAAGGGAATGGACTATAACCTTGGACTTGTTTCCTTAATTTGTTCACAAAGTAGCATGGATCACAGTTAATTACTAAATTCAAAAGTGAAATTTAACCACCTTGCAATGTGTTTCCACTGTTTGTTTGTTTTTTACAATTTTGCTGTTAGATTTGCATAAATAACATATTACACATTTTTTCAGTATTGAGATAAATCTATAAAATAAAAACTTATGAAGAAATAAACCCAAAATGGATCTACAGATCTGTCAATATATCATTTACAAAAGTACAATATATTTGTTAATAAAATGTATTTCATTAATAATAATAATAATAATAATAATAATAATAATAATAATAATAATAATAATAATAATAATACTAATAATAATAATATTTCTTTGGATAGCTACAATTATTTATTTTAACCACATTTATATGCCCAGTATGGAATGTATCATTACTCCTGTAACATTTAAAAAAGTCAAGATCACTGCTGTAAAAAAACAAAAAAACAATTGCATTATTTGCCCAGATATTTTGGTATCAAATGTAAACCAAGACACCAGAACAAATGAGCACATTACACCAGTATAACCAACTGGCTTTCAGAGGCTTACCTCTGGGACTAGGTTTTCATTGTTATAGTATTGTTATAGGTATAGTATATGTATAGTATAGTATAAGAAAGAATGTCTCTTGCAGTATTGTTCCTTGTTTAGTGGCATCATTCATAATTTGCATTGTTCCTGTGTTTTGGTTTATAATGACCTGCAAAACTGACATTTTCATCAGGTTAACCTGCTTGTGCTCAGAATGTTGCAGAACTGCTACATTTATGATGCTGAATTAACATTTACGTTAGTTCTTTATTTAATTGTAGTCTTATTGCCACTTCTTCAATAAAAGTCATAGCTATTGTTGTATGCATAAAATTAGATGAAGGTTTGAATGATGAAGACAATTTATATTTTACATCTCCAACACTCCACTCACACCACAGCTGGACTAACTCCTACCATATTGTAGTCATTACACCTGCCTGGTATAATTTTTTGGTTATACTATTTTTAAATATTTCGGAATGTTTTCATCATATCCTTATTCCCAACTAACAACAAACCTTTTATATTGAGAATCTTTTCATCACAGAACATCTGTCATTGAGGCTCAAGCTCCTAATCCCTATTAGACTTTACACCTCTCTGCAAGGCCAACCTAAATACATCTGGAAAGAGAACTTTTCATCACTTTCAGTAACGCTGTAGACATGAGACATAAGCTTTATTTTTGTCTGTTTCATCATTTGATGCCTTTCATTAAAGTTTTTAACAAGCCTGTTTTAATGAACTCACAATGCTTGATAGTGAAGTAGCTTTGACAGTTTAGTGTCTGTAGTTCTGTAGAGCTCTCCCGCGCGCGCTCTGTACTTATGCAGAGTATTCTGATCAAGCTGTTGTGTCGACTTCATTAACTTTACATTTTTATCTCAGTTTCTTTCTTCTTTTTACACAAACACTTGTGTAACCATCCCAGTTAGAGTTTGCACTGGGTTTTGTGTTCTGTCATTTTGATGGACAGGGTCATTCGTCATGTGACTTTAATGTTACTTTTTATTGTTAAAAAGATTAGAAAGAAGATATTTAATTGCTTTACATTTCTAGAACCGCTGGATCATATGAAATTTGATATTATTCTGAAGGTGGAATCCTCCCTCTGCTGTGACACTGGACTCCAAAATTACTAGCTTTGATTCAGCAAGAACATTAATATAATCAGTCTCTGAATATGGGACTTGTTGATCCTAAAAACACTCCCATCACTGAGAAATAGTGGAGGATTCTACAATAGAGTTTAATATTATGAAAGTTAAAACATCTGCCAGATCCACCATCAGTGTTATTGTCAAAATACCAGACTTCAAATATTTCCATCATTGTTGGAATATCACTGATTGAACCCCTTTGTTCACATAACCTGTGATCTCAGTGTGTTTGTATACCATATATACTATATGTATGTATACATATGTTCATTGTTTAGTTTGTGAGCCACATGTACGATGAAACATAAAAGTTGTTAAACCCAGTCTTTTAACTCTGTCTTAGTGATGTCACTGGTCTTCTGATGGGTTTAAAAGCTCTTTGTAGGAGCTTTGGAATCAAAATGCCACTTAGTTATCCAATCCATTACAGCCACTCTGTCTGCAAATGAAAAAACAAGAAAACAAAAATATTTCACAACATTAAAATTCACAAGAGTTTTAATTGTTTTTCCCTTTATACTTTGTTCGTCGAGTGAGAATGTTACATGGTTACATGTCTTGTCTACAATATCCTGATCATAACTTGAAGCTGGTATTCAATACCAACTGCACATCTCACTTTACTGTAATTGCACATGATCACTTTGTATTGTCTCTTTTCCTGTCTTTGTTTATGGTACATACATATGGTTAGTAGTAGTATCTTTTTATATTTTTAATTTTACTCAAATTTAGTGTTGTTATTTATTTGTAATTTCCATTTTTATATGTCTTGCCAATATATTTTTGATAGCCTTACAAATGGGCTTGGGGTTCGATACACTGTATAATGTGTATATTGTTGTATTGACAATAAAGAGCTTGAATCTTGAATCTTTTATTTTTCTCAGTTGGCCAGTTGGTTGACTAGTGAACCACACTTCATTTGTCCTTGCATGGCTGACATTAAATTTATTGCATTCATAGTACTGATGTATAAGAACATCCACAGTGAAGATTTTTACATACCATAAAATCATGACCAGCATAATCTCCACATGTTCTATGATAAACACCTTTAAGGATAAGGGTAACATACCATTCAAACTACTGGGAGGTTTTATTGATAAAGTGCGCTTGCAAAATTCAGTGGGGCTGGGGTAGAGTTGGTTGTCTACCAATTGAAAGGTCAGTGGCTCAATCCCTGGCTACTACACTCCAGTTTACAAGTTAAAATATTAAAGTGTGTTTGAAGGAGGATGATTTTATGAATCTTCCATATCCCTTCTGTTACCTGATTGTGGTTAGATGCTGCACAGCTGAGCGTGGAGATTCCGGCTGTATTTACCACCCAGCAGGTGATAACAGTAAGTTGCCAGTTGCAGTGCCCTATCAAACATTCACTGAAAGACAAGAAGTAACAGGATTCACTTTTGATTAAATATACATATGGTCTTTCTTTATTGTTCACATATGCCTCAAGCCCTCCATATAAATCTCCAGGGTGGTGGCACTGAGAGGCTAGCAGACGAATGACACTGTGGGGCAGTGCAGCTCTAAATGAATCTTCCACCTCTCCTGAGAGTTCTTCCTTCCTCCCTCTGTTCCTTCTCTCTTTCCTGTGCTCTTGCTTTCAGCCATTTTTGTCCCCTGAAATGAGACACACAGACTGGATATTGTCAAATCTGATGTTCTCATCTCACTTTCTGCTGTTAGGCACCCAGCTGTTAGGCACCCAGCTGTTTATGTTAGCTTTATGTTAGTGGTGTGTCACCACCTCTTACTATTTGCAAAAAGACACTTCTATGTGAATGATTTGACTTACACATTAAACAAGTTATTAACAGTTTTTTTCCACACTACACTCATCTATAGCTCATCAGACAAGCTGGTTACTGAGAAAATAAATGTGTTAAGTTGATAAATCACAAAGAAATCTGCTTATTTGCATGATACTACTCCATCTGCTTTCACAAAAACCTGCATCAGAGTGTTGATAATGATAATTAATCACTAAAAAAAGACAGCTTCTTTCAGTGTCTAATATTGCCATGTGCTGTATGAAAGAGCGACATAAAAGAGTGACATCAAAGGACACCCTGTGCATGTGTGGCATCTCACTGAATGGCAGAATCCAGTTCCATAGTATAAGAAAGCATTGGAACAATGTGTAGACAGTTAAAGCAGCTGTGTGCAGCTCAGCTAATGAATGATGATCGTGAATCACAAATGAAATATGAAATCAAATCGAGTCTTTTCCCAGTTCTGCTCTGCTAACTCAATTTGACAATCTGTTAATCATGCAAAGCCACAGTCTCTTTAAAAAGGTAAATAACTTGTTAAAAACAAACAGATAAATGCATTGAAGCATTCTGACACCTACTTTAATAGACAGATAAAATAGACTTTTGACTTTTGTTTTAAGTGAGATGCTTAGCTTCCATTTAGGGTCTGGCCCTTAACCTGATATTCAGGAGCAGAATTAAAGGCTTCCCTGTAACTAACCACAAAGAGGCAGCTGAGATGCACTGATAAAGCCCATGCTTAATAAGATTACCAGCTGTAGCAGCCTTACAGGTACCAGCCATCAAGTGTTTCCCAGATGAAGCCACATAGTGTTTAATTATTCATGTTAATCTCAAATGATTATCATGTTGGAAATGCTTCTTTTAGCTCAGACCTTCCCAAAGTGTGGGGCCCGCCCCCTAGGGGGGGGGGGGGGGGGGGGGGGGGGGCGCAGAGCCATGGCAGGGGGGGCGCGGTATGAAAAGGAAACAAACAAAACGCTTGGACACTGCTATCACGGGGCGCCCACAGAAACGCAAAGCAGGAGATGAAGCATTGCTGAATATGTTTCCAAACCAACTTCATTCTAAGCCAAAGACTTGAAAATATGGTGAAGCATATCTTCCCTTTGGTTTCACCTGCACAAGTGCCGAGGTAGGTCTCCCCTGCAGGATTGGTTTTCCCTTCGTTGGGAGCAGCGCTGGGCTGTTTAAATCACGGACAAACAGTATCCCACATTCTTGATTTTTAGTTCACAAACACTTGTTGTAATGACTAACTACTCCTGACGTTTTGGAGATGTTAGCTCTTTATACAGTAAAGTTACAACGGAATACAAATAATATCAGGCTGATCCTGCCACGATTTGTTCTTCCGGTTCAAATCACAGACTAACAGTATCCCACAGCTGTTTATGTTTTTAAACCCATTTTGCACAGAGAGGCATTTTTTGAAAAAATGTATTGATAGCAATGTTGAATATTATTACACAGAAAAAAAACAACTACAGTAAAATAATTACACCGTGACGCCTCTGCCTTTGTAAATGGAGGGACAGTAACTGCGTGTGTGTATGTAAGTGTGTAAAAACTGCAGATAGTCAGATTAACAGTATTTTGTCTCTATCAGCCATTCTGCAATTCATCTCATGTAAACAATAACGTGGCGCACAGCATGACGTGAAATGACGTTGCATGACGAACTCTGTATTCCTCGTCCACACCATTGACTGTAGAAAACATGGACGATGCGACAGCTCCCCAAAAATGAAGCCAAAATGTCTCTATCGCCCCCTGCTGTCTGGCTGCAGTGTAGGTCATAAACCCCACCTCCTCCATGTTAGCGGATGGGACTGGGGTCAGACTAAAATAAATAAATTCTCCTTAGATAATTTTTTTCCAAATATTCTTTCTTTTGTTATAAATAGTTCTCATCATGCTGATTGATGTTCAAGGGGTCTCCTCTCCCATAAGTATGATTCTAATTCCTACCGCGGTGATGTTAAATTGGGGTGAAACGTCATCATAACAGCTTTGACTGGCAGCTGCAGTCACGGAGAAACTTGCGTATCTCTGTTCGGGAATAGCAGATAGAGCGTAGGCTCTGAGACGAGGGCCAGCGTTTACGCTACGAAAACACGACCGAGTGTTTTAACCTGACAGCTTGTACTTCAGTAACTCCTCATTAATCAGGAAGTATGGATTAAAGTACTGTAGTGTACTGTAATACTGAAAAAAATGTAAGAGAAGAACTTCAGATCCTGAGTGTGTGAGGACAGAAGAATCAGCTTTATTTCAATTTTGAGGGATAAAATTTATATCTGAGTTTGATGGTTCTGTTGTCCTTGTGATTACAAGAGCTGCCCTCAGATTCAGACCTCAGCACCACCCAGTGACAGCAGACAGATCATCCAACATGTTCACATGTTAACTGCAAAATGAACTGATGAAAACAGTACAAAGGTTAAAGTACCACATGTGCTGTAGTGAAAGCTGCAGCTGTTTTATTGATAAAGTTAAAGACAAAAAAAACAAAAGGATTAATCACTCATGTAACTGTGTCACTACATATTAGCATTAACAGGACCTCAGTTTGGTGTTTCACAAAGCTGCTGATCTCAGACCTGCACAGCTTCCGTTTTAAACACTTGATGTACTCAGCTGCATGAAGAGCATGTGAGATTTTCTCTAACACAATTAAATAAAACCTGATGAAGGTCAAAGGTCGTCACTTGTATGTTGAACTACAAACTTGTCATCTGGAGTTCTTTCACAGTTTTTTGCAGATAGTGTTATTTACCATAAAGTAATTCAGAGTTATTCATACCAGAGTAACCAGAGAGGATCATATATTTTTAAATATATAACTTTCTACAGGACTGAATATAATATGTTTATGTAAAAGTCCAGAACCTCTGGGGAGTATCCGAGTATTTATAACATTACACAAACCAAAGGTCTCATCACAGTGTTGATGAAATGCTGGGTTTATCCATCTCCTGGGGCGGGCCTACGGAGGAGTGCTGAAGATTTCCCTGTAAGGGAGCTGCTGGTGAATATCATGAGTCCTGCTTGATCAATGCCATGAGCTTCAGTCTTCCTGATGTTTCTTAAATGATGCCTCTTACAGCGGGTCAACAGAACCAAACCTCTGGACCCAGGAAACCCAGCTTGGTCCTGATGGTCTCCCTCACTAGTTTCTCTCCAGGGTGAATGTAGCTGTTGATATAATATGGACTCTATTATTAAATGAAAAGAACAAATTAGACTACACTACTGAAACCTTCTGCTGCTGTTTTTAAAGTTTCCATGTTACCAGGATGTAGAGGGCTCTGAAGATTTAAACAGTTTTCGATCCATTACACTCACAGTCTTATGTTAAAATCTCAAAGGACAGCATTATATTTTTGATATTAATAGTAACTCTGGGCTTCTGTGGAGTGTGCAGCTGATCTCATCGCTGTCTAAAAATGGATAACAAAAAACATAAGAAGTGCTGAATCCTTCAATAACACAGACTATTAGAGTAACAGGTGTGTAGCATCGCTAACTAGCTAGCAACAAGCCTCCAACACAGTGCGTATGCTAGCGGCTAAGCTAACTAACGAATTAACAAAAGAGTGATTTTAGAACTATAAGATGATAAGCTGTGTGTCTTTTTTATAACAGTGACATGGTTGTATTTACCTTAATTAAACGAGTCGTCAGTCGCGGTAAACCAGCAAAAAAACTCGAGCAGCCGGGCTACGTAAAAAGTGTAGGGGGGCGTGTTTGCGGTTACGTCCAGCGGGTGTGTGGGCGGGAGCGTTACACAGTCGCTCCACCTCAAGTCACTACTGCGCAGACTCTGGCTCCAAATTTGCAAGATGGCAGCCTCCACAAGCGGGATATTTTGGCTTCATTTTTGCACAATGGTAGGAGGCACTGTCGCGTCGTCCATCTTTTCTACAATCAATGGTCCACACGTAAACGCAAAAAAAGGGTTTTAAAAAATATCCATTTTCGGTGATTCAAAACGCCGTTTACGTGTGGACAAAACAGCTGCGCTTTCAAAAATACCTGTGTAGCTGCGGACGTAGCATAAAAGAGTTAGTAGTTTATTTTATTACTACCTGTCATTTATTGCAGATTACTTGTATTTGCTTAATTGTTTACTAAATGTTTGAGGTGTGAAATAAACCACAATGGAGCAAAATATGGGTGTGTGTGGTTGGAGGATGTGTTAGTGTGTGTGCATGCGTGCGTGCACGCGCGGGGGGGTGGGAGTGGGGGGCGCGAACATTTTTCATGTAAAACAAAGGGGGGCCCAGCAAAAAAAGTTTGGGAACCACTGTTTTAGCTTAAATTTATTAAAATTAAATAACCTCAAATACTTCTCAAAAGGATAATGGATTAAAAATGTTTCTTTTAACTTTAAATCTCTGATTTCTCTGACATGTGCAAGAAAAGCAGTCATTAAAATGTACAAAACTATCTGCTTTATTGCACTAAACTGTAAAAATAACATTTGGTTACTTCAGAACCTAATTACTATCTCTCCCTTCCTGCTGTATACTGAGTATTTCTCCTCTGCCTTTTACTTCTTTCCTGTGATGCATAAACAACGAGTCTTACAGCCTGTTACAGAGTTGCCTTTGGTGGGAAAATCATCTGATTGCATAAATTTCCTTCTTCTTCTGTCCTTAATTGGATTTCTTCCTCTCTTTTTAGATTGCCATGTCTTTCATCTCACTCTTCTTCCTCCTCCTGCCCTTTAATTTTTCCATCCGTCGGTGGATCAGAGGAGCAAAGGAGGATGGGAAGATTGAAGCGGAAGAGTATAGAGTTCAGGCCAGTTGCTGGTCTCTTATGTGCTGTCTCTGGAGCACATCACATTTGTAGGTGCATGCAAAAATCCAGCTAATTGACTCACCAGTGCATACAAGCTAAAATAGCAGACCTCTCTCTTAGAGTTTATGGTATGTTATAAGATCCACAGATCCCAAACATGGAATGCAATTTTGATACCACAAAATTACTTGACTCCAGTATCTACAGCCACAGTTTACTCATAATGACACAATATAAATGTGCGAAAATGGTTTTCCTTCCAGGGTTCCATGGTTTATCAAAAAAATAATAATAATCAAGTGGGGATTTACCTGCTGTCAGTCAGGGTATATGTAGATGACTGTTCCGCTCTTAATTTTATTGCAATATAGGCGCTCTTTGCAGTGAGCTAATTTTATTTTGAAATTCGTTTTATTTTGAAAACCAGTTTCGGGAAGTGACCGGAAGTCAGCCATGTTTTGTTTAGTTCCTAGTGGATCACATGTGGAGATATTTGATCTGGCGACATCTGCCTTTTGTTTGTGCCATCGACACCACCGTCTGTAAGTTTTCATTTGTATTGAATTGTAGGATTGTATTTTATGTATATTTTGTGAAAATATTTGCTGTAGATGAATACTTTAGTAGTTGCGTGCTAATGCTAATGGATGTGTATTGGAATCTAATTTTGTTGTGCTAATGATGCTAGGTTAATTTTAGCTATGTTATTTGTATTTCAGTTTTACTCCATGAGGAAATACTTACTAATTAAAAGGAGTTGGATGCTACATCCTGACTTCGCACGTTATTTCAAGTGGAGTTAGGCTACTGCTGAATTGTGTAGCGTACACACACAAGGAGAGCAGGATAATGACTGATGTGATAAACATAAACTTAAATAAAAATAAAATCAACGATTAATAATGTGATGCTTAATTCACCATGTGCAGATAAACTTTTTTGTTTGAGTTATAAAACAGAGTGACTGCAGGGATTTGAAAGATAAATGCACATTCATTCTGTCAAAGAAGGCGAGAGGTCTGTACCAGAACTGGACTCAAGTGCAGGATTGAAGTGCGGAGGCAGAACAGTTTAACTAAAAAGAAGTTTCATTGACAATAACTCAGGATTGCACTGATAAGGCAAAACAAAACCTAAACACTTGGCATGGCTTCATACACAATATAATACTTGATAGGGAATTCTTAGCATAGCGGCCTGAGGTACATTACATAAGGGGCGACTGGTGGTGTGGTGCTCACAGGCGCACTGGAGAGAGAGAGAAAGCATTAGTGGGTGCTCCGATTGGCCCAGAGATTACGAGTACGAGAGTTAGTGATTTCATTTGTTCCTTTGTGATGTGCTGGCTATCAAATATCATACCATCATCATTTTGCATCACCTTCCTTTAATCTTGCACAGTGGAGAAATGGAAACGTTTATCTTTCTTAAGCAACTGATGAATTCATATTGATTCATGCTTATGAACTGGATGCCTATGATGTATTGGCATCCAGAATTATTTTTTTTTAATTCCCCTCTCACCCCTGCAGGCGGTCTTTATCCTTCAAGCTCGGGTCCTCTACCAGCGGCCTGGGAGCTTGAGGGTCCTGCGCAGTATCTTTGTTGTTCCTAGGACTGCACTCTTCTGAACAGAGATGGCAGATGTTGATCTGCTGGAGACACTCGTCTAGCTTGGTCACTGCACCAAGCGCTCCAATTACCCCTGGGTACTGTTACCTTCACATCTACTCGAGCTCTTCTCTGAGCCCTTGGTACTTCTCCAGCTTCTCGTGTTTCTTCCTCCTGATGTTAATGTCATTTGGTATTGATACGTCTATCACTACAGCTGTCTTCTTCTGCTTGTCTACAACTACTATGTCCAGTTGGTTATCAATCACCATTTTGTCTGTCTGTATCTGGCAGTCCCACATGATCTTAGCCCAGTCATTCTCGACCACCCTAGGGGGCGTCTCCCACTTTGACCTCGGGACTTCCAGGCTATACTCGGCATAGATTTTTCTGTGTACTATGCCATCTACTTGGTTATGTATGCCCTGCCTGCTAGCATCTTTCCCTTTGCTGTTATGTGCTGGATTGTTGCAGGGACATCTTTACACAGCCTGCACCTGGGGTCTTGCCTGGTGTGATAGATCTCTATGGATCTTGTACTAAGAGCTTGTTAGGAAATGAAATATATGTTGTGCCATATTAACATCATAGCATCATACAGTTACTGCAAATTTGTTAGCTGCACATTCATGGGGCAAATCTCCTGTTCTACCAAATCCCAGTGCTGCTGGATCAAATTAAGATATGGTGGCCATTTGAATATAGCGAACTCATTGTAACATTCAAGAAATGAGTTTGAGATGTTCTGACCTTTGGATATTTTTTTTCTTTTTTTATCCTGCTGGAAGCAGCTATCAGAAGATGGGTACATTGTGGTCATAAATTAATTAACATAATCAGCAACAATTGGCTTTAGCATACCAAATTCTGACCCTGCCATCTAATTGTTACAGCAGAAATTAAGACTCATCTGACCAGGCAATGTTTTTCCAATGTTCTATTCTTCAGTTTTGCTGAGCCCATGCAAAGGGGTTCCAGTTTCCTGTTCTTAGCAGGCTGGGATGGTAGTTGGTGTGCCTTCTTCGCGTTCTTCTGCTGTAGCCCATCTTTGTTTTGTTTTTTGTTTTTTTCTGCAGTGACACTTTCAGTGTTTTTCAATGATTTGAAAAATACTCTCTTTCTTGATCTTTGAAAAACTCAAGTGAAAGGTTCTTCAGACTTCAGAAATTGCCATGTCATTTTGAATTAAAATAGAGTTAATAGGCAGGATAAGCACACCTTAATATGATACAAAGCAGAAGACAGATTTGCTACACTGCAAATCAGTTTGCCCAGTCTGGTAAGTTTTAGTATTCACAAATAGCTCTGAAACCTCAGAATGAACAACTACCTGTATGAAAAAGGGGCCATACATACATTTCTATATGCCAGGAATCTAAAATGATGTATTACCAGATAAAATTTTGCTAATACAGAAATAATAAAAATGTAACCATAGAATAACCCGGTAAAAAAAAATGAACACAACAAAGCATTATAAGGAAGTAATGATTTCATTAGTAGTGTGCTTGCTGGGACAAAGGCATAACTTGAAAATAATAAGCCAGATTTTTGCAGTTACTAATTTAATATCAAAGTTAAATATCATAGTGGTAAATATCATAGTAGATCAAAGTTCAATTTAATTCAATTTTATTTATTTTGTGAAAAATCACCACATGTCATCTCAAGGTGCTTTATGATGTACAGAAAAGTTACAGAGAAAACCCCAACAATAAGACGAACTCCTATGAACAAGCACTTAGAAACAATGGGAAGGAAAAACGTCCTTTTGGCAGGAAGAAACCAGCCATCCACCAGACTGGTTTGGGGTGACGGGGATAGAGACGGAAGCACCAAAAAAAGAGCAAAACACTGATCCAAAGATATAAACTGTATTAATCCAAAGACAAATGACCAACTCAGCATTGTTAAACATACATTTTTTCCATGTATCAAATGCTTTTTACTGTTAATGTGTGACTTGTTTGTAATGTAACTTCACCGATAAAACTTGTTTGCTGCTTCAGTGTCTCTCTCTTTTCAACAGTTCACTGTTGTTGGCCAGCATAGATATAGCATCCACTAATGAGAAATATCCAACAACTAACAACTCATTTCCAGCACAACACAGACTATCACAAACTCCATAAGATAGTTGGAGATAGTAGTTTTTGAAACAAGGCTTGGGTCAGAATGCACTCAGCTTTAAAATCACTCTGGGTTGTTGGCTAACTTTGCATTAACATGTTGTCTGTGCAGATCCTTGCAAAAAGGCCGAAGCTTTATTAGCAGTGTAATAAAGCCATTTCCATCCTGGATACAGTTTTCATTTTACCATTGCACTCTTTATTTGTGCAATAAAAATGAAAATGATGTCCAAATCTCGACTCCTCAAAGTAAAAATAGCCGATTGTAGCAAAAATGTGCAAGAAGGAAAAAAACAAAACAAAAAAAGTTGGTTTGATTTTTCTACCTTTTTATCTGTCCTGCTCACAGATTACTGAAGAACCTTTGTAATGCAAGTAATAACATAATAGTAACTGTATTGTAATTACTAAATTTTGTACAGCCACATGTTGCATTACTGTGTTAGGTACTGTGTTAGCTAACACTGAACGCAACTATTACCAGACGTTATGCAAAATTTATCGTTAACTTTTCATAACAGTCCTCCTCTGTAGTAGTTTAAATATTTAGATGCATTAGTTTATGTGTTGTTTGTTATGCCATTGGGTTATTTTTAATGCCCATTATTGTAATTGTATGACATGAAATGATATAATGAAATGATCAAAATCATTTATAAAACTAATTGAAAATAATTGTAAAAAAAATTATCCTTAAATACTTTTTTATGGTTTGTTGAAAATTAACAACTACTTCAAGAAATGACATATTTGCCAGTACTTTGTGTCAAAAGGAATGCTGAAAGCAACTTAAACGATGTAATAATTAAAAAGGAAAAACACTCTTGGACTCACTGCTGGAATTATACTTGCCTAATAATGTGCACTGTAATATGTACTGTTCTGTACAGCGTATAGATCTGGATCACGTGCTGGATGTGGGCGTACACATGGAAATTAGTCATGTGTGCATGCTAGAAAATAGGATTGCGTCCCCTTGTTAGCAAGAAGCAAATTTGGTTCATCATGTTTGGTTGGGCGAAAAACAAAAGAGTAAGACTAAGGATGCAGAAAATAATATATACACTGTCTCAAAACCATACGGTACATGAAATAAGCATTCCATTTTGTTTTTTCTTGCTAAGATTTCAGGGATCGTGTAGACTCAGGGATTTTGTTCACAAAGTGTGCACTTGCAGAAAATGAAACAAACACAGAACAAACACACAAACTGAAATTAACTTTGTTTGATGATTATAGTTTCTGTGGCTTTTGGTAATGAAAAGCTTTCTGATCCTCCCTCGTCACAGAAGGTAGCACTCCATGTTTGATTTGGCTGAGTTTTAAAGGACTGCCCTGCCTGACACAACACCAAAGAGGATTTGTGTCCCCTGCTGCATCAAGCTTTTCCTATTAACGCAAATGCACTAAATCACTACACTATGGATCAGTTGCACCTTTTATGAGTAAATAATATAAAAATAATTATATAAACACTGAATCTCACTGACATTGATTTGTGCATTAGCCAGAGGATAAAAACATGGACCATGGAGAACTCTGTGTGTGTGTGTGTGTGTGTGTGTGTGTGTGTGTGTGTGTGTGTGTGTGTGTGTGTGTGTGTGTGTGTGTGTGTGTGTGTGTGTGTGTGCTGCCATAACCCTGTCAGTATAGACTCAGGAGCATTGACACAATAATAAGCCCATTCTACTCCTCAAGGCCCCCAGTCATATTATTATTCACCGGTCCAAATATGGAAATACAGCCGGTGCCTCAGAGATAACAGAAGGTACTGTGTGTATGTGTTGTTGTGCCAGTCAAACTTTGTAGAGAGGATGGAAAGACATAAAGTAGAAAAAAAAGATGGTTAATTTGGTGTCACTTTTTTTGTAGTTTTTAAAGCAACTTGTGTCAGTTGATGACGTGAGCAACTGCTGACACAATGAAGAAAAAAAAACTGTTGGTGTGCTAAAGATAACATTTGAATATTATATTTGTTGAAGGATTCATTAGAGAGAATCTGTAAATAATAATTACTGTCATATACACTCACCAAACCTCTTTATTCATCGAAATATCCAGTCATGCGGCACTGTTATCTCTGAGGTACAATTCAATATAAAGTATGATCCTGTATATGTACATGAAACCAGGCCAAAGAGTTTATACAAAACATGGGCATGTCTTCTGGGCCTGAAAAGTCAAGCCAGTGTTATCGTGTGTTAAATCTTCTGGTTTCACTCATAAGTCTGGTTGTATAGAAGTCTGTGTCTTTAACCACAGTAACATCCTTTCCTAATCTAAAGTCTAAAGTCAATTCTCAAAAAAATACTTAAAAAAGGCTTGTTTGGGTTTTTTTGGTTTCATAGTGTAGGGTATGTTTTTACAATTGATATTTCAGCATCACTGCACGCTATGGTATGAGCGTGCAGTGTCTCTCAGTTCTACAGTCAGTATGGCAGCTTATATTTGGATACTTGGGGGTGGTGGGGCCAAGAGCTCATTTACACATTTTCTTTTCTCACATCTTACCTCACTACCAGGGTAATACTGAGTGGCTTAGTAGTTTAATATCATTTTAGCTCTCAATCTGGCAGATCCCATTTGTCAGATAATAATCTTGCATATTACCAGCAGGATATACTGAACCCGCTCTGCATTCCTTAGTTCTGCACTGTTAGCTGTAATGGTGTAACAGTTCTGAAACAGAGACCAAAATTGCAATACCAATACCAGCAATTGCAGTTGTCCATGTTGTATGGTATGGTAGCGTCATTTAAAAATCTAATGAGATGTATGCTTGTGCATGTATCCTTGCAACTATGCATAGATTTGAGCTGAAAGTATGAAAAAGAGCTGACTTAGTAAGACAGACGTTCCCAAAGTGTGGGGCCCGCCCCCTAGGGGGGGCGCAGAGCCATTGCAGGGGGGGCGCGGCATGAAAAGGGGGAAAGAAAACAAACAAAAAACAACGCTTGGACACTGCTAGCACGGGGCGCCCACACAAACGCAAAGCAGGAGATGAAGCGTCGCTGAATATGTTTCCAAACCAACTTCATCCTAAGCCAAAGACTAGAAAATATGGTGAAGCATATCTTCCCTTTGGTTTTACCTGCACAAGTGCCGAGGTAGGTCTCCCTGCAGGATTGGTTTTCCCTTCGTTGGGAGCAGCGCTGGGCTGTTTAAATCATGGACAAACAGTATCCCACATTCTTGATTTGTAGTTCACAAACACTTGTTGTAATGACTAACTACTCCTGACATTTTGGAGATGTTTGCTCTTTATACAGTAAAGTTACAGCGGGATACAAATAACATCAGGCTGGTCCTGCCAGGATTTGTTCCCCGGTTCAAATCACAGACAAACAGCATCCAACAGTTGTTTATGTTTTTGAACCCATTTTGCAGAGGGATTTTTTGAAAAATGTATTGATAACAATGTTGAATATTATTACACAGGGAAAAAAAAACAACTACACGTAAATAATTACACCTTGACGCCTCTGCCTTTCTAAATGGAGGGACAGTAACTGCGTGTGTATGTAAGCGTGTAAAACCTGCAGATAGTCAGATTAACAGTATTTCGTCTCTATCTGCCATTCTGCAATTCATCTCATGTAAACAATAACGTGGCGCACAGCCTGATGTGAAAAAAAGGCACATACCTTTGACGTTGCATGACGAACCCTGTATTCCTCGTCCACACGTAAACGCAAAAAAGGAGTTTTAAAAAATCTCCGTTCTCGGTGATTCGAAACGCTGTTTACGTGTGGACAAAACAGCTGCGTTTTCAAAAATACCCGTGTAGGTGTGGACGCAGTGTAAAATACTTAGTAGTTTATTTTCTTACTACCTGTAATTTATTGCAGATTACTTGTATTTGCTTAATTGTTTACTAAATGTTTGAGGTGTGAAATAAACCTCAATGGAGCAAAATATGGGTGTGTGTGGTTGGAGGATGTGTTTGTGCGTGCGTGCGCGCGCGCGAGGGGGGGGGGGGGCGCGAACATTTTTCTTGTAAAACAAGGGGAGCCCAGCAAAAAAAGTTTGGGAACCACTGTAGTAAGAGACATACCGTGATGTTACTTACTGTCATCACATAATATGAAGAATGAATAGAGTTCAGGCAGTGATACTCAAATGAGGATATGTGTGCGTACATAAGCCATGTGTTCAGGAGCGCACACTACATATGCATAAGTTCATATGCGTGCACCCACTTATTCTTGCATGTCTGCTTGTGTCCGTGTGTACATAACAGACTATTTGTCAGGATCGCAAATGACTGGCCTATTAATTAGAAATGATGCTGAAACCATTGGAGACAGCTGGGAGAAAAGTCAGAAGCCAAAAGTTCAAAAAGGCAATGCTTCAATTAAAATATTCATTAAGACTATCCCGTTTACTCCATCATCCGTGACAGATGACTTGCTATTGCTAGTCGGACTTAATTTTCTTCCAACAGACACACACACAAATGAGCACATGTACACAAACTACCTGCGTCACCATGACTTCGAATAAAAGAAGAGTAATCTGTCAAAAAAGAGGTGCGACAGAAATCAGCAGGGCCCGATATAAATCTGAAGTGCATGCGTCAGATTGTAAAGTGTCTTAAAGTGGGTAAATAAATGACTTGATACAGTTGTCACAGCTGCAGACATCCTGTGTGCTTTATTAGGTACTTTGTAACTGTCATTTGATGGAGACACATCTAGTAACAGACCACTGTAGTCAGGATAGAAATATTTCATGCTAGGATAAAGGTTACTCAGAAGAACTTTGTAGTGATTTGCAGCAACCCTTCCGTCTAAGTGGAGGAGTGCATCCAAAGTTTCAGCATAACAAAGCCACAGGGATAAAATACCTGTCAATGATATTTTTCTAATGGGAACCACATTTAGTGGAACATGCAGGCTCACTATTGACAGCTATGAGCTGTAAAAAACATATTTTTCTCATAGACAAACTATGAGAAAATGCAGGCAGGAGTCTAACATTTATATAAAATTTCCCACCTCCACTTTAGCTGAACAATTAGATTGTGGAACTCATCAATCTTGGAAGTCAAAGCATACAAAAGGTAAATTTCCCATTAAAATATTAATTAAAATTAACCCATCTACTCAGTCATCTGTGACAAATTGCTAGCACGAGACTCACTTTAATGTTTCTTTCAAAGTTCCCTGAGTCATCATGTGTTGCAGTATGCAAAGCAGCCTAAGATGTAATCCTGCTTTTCCACATTGGATTATCCATCTGTGTCATGGAGGGAAGTGTCCCTTGGTACATTTTTTACATTTAAGTCTTCACTGCTGTCAGATTTTTAATTTTCTCTGTCTGCATATCTCTAAATGCACATGGAGGAAATTACCTAATAATTTTGTGGACTTTGATACTGTTACACCCGACTATGTTCCATTTACAGTAATACTCTGTTCAAATCTGTAATGGGTATTTTGATCATCAATATAAGTGTGAGAAAAAAAATGTGTTGTTTTATATTCCATCAACAGTACCCATCAAAAGTTAGGATTTTCTTCCTCTATTTTATGCATTGTAAAACAAAAATAAAGATATTACAGCTAAAAAAAATTAAACACGTTAAATTGACGTAGCAAATCGAATATCCTTAAACAATTTGTTTTCTATTTTTAAGTAGTCACCATTCACTCATTAGGGTGATACAAAAATATTCTAAATTAAACATTCTTAACCTACTGCTCTCAACTGATATTTCTGCAGATCCTGAGTTTGAACCAAGGCATACTTGATTTAGGTTTTAAAATGTTTGTTCTCATAGCATTTCACCAAATATATTTTTTGTCTAGTATAAAAAAGTATAAAAGATAGACACACCTTCAGGGTCTGAACTGTAAAATCAATGCAGCAGTGCTTAAAACTTGCCATCTTTTAAAGGCCAGCAAGGGACCATACTACTTGTGGTTGTGAAAAGACTGCTGTCCAAGTGCATTTGGGCACTTCACTTGTTCCACATTTTTTCATTGTGGCAGGATGAATGTTATTCCTTGGTTCAACCCACTTTCAGCCTGGCGCATTAGGGGGCGCTAGTATAAATAGTGGCCATTTGAGCATTCCTGGATCGCTTACCTGTGATCTCCTTTTCGGTCACCTGATTTCCCTTTGGTGTTGCAGAGATCATTCTGAAGCCTCCATCGCGGCTGGTCATAGCTGTAGAACCCTCCTATGAGCCACTCTGTTCATGTTTCATGACGCGGGTTACTCGGTACGTAATTCAATTTTGTTACAATCTTTGCCTTTTATTATACTTTTATAGTAATTACTTATTATGCTTTGCAGGAAGAGTGGGCCTTAGTTTTATGCTATGCTAACTGAAGTGCTGCTGCTTTGCTTTGCTTTTACCGTCTGTTCCCGTTGCGAGATTTCTTTTCCTGCTGCTGCCAGCTTTTTAAAGTGGATGTCGGCGTGGACAGTGGCCATAAGCATGCCGGTTATGGGAGTCAGCTGGCGTACATATTGACTGACCGGATAATTACCTTATAGTCGGGCAGACGGCAAGTTGGAGCAATACGGCGATTCAGTTTTCTCCAGATTTTAAAGTTTTATCCAGATTGTAGATTGTTTTTCTGTTTTGATTTGTAGTTTGGATTTTTGTTACGCCACTGGTGGGAGGCCCTTTTTCTAGCTGCAGATCACCAGTGTGGTCCTGCAGTTGGGTTATCCCCCAGCACTACATTAGTTTTGTTGTAATATATTAAAATTTTCAGAAGTGGAGTGCCGACGTGGAGGAGACTAGGGTGCCTTGGTGGTGGGATCCTTTGAGTGTACACACCTGCCTTGTTTAGTTTATTAGTGTGAGTGTGTGATTTTGTGTTGCACTTGTGTCTGCGTGCGTGGCATCCCTGCCCTTCCACTGGTAAGCCTCAGCTCTGAATACCTTTTTAAGCATATTTGTACATGGATATTTATGATTGTGCTTTTATATGGTGTTTTAAATAATTATTAATAAATTGTCAACTTGTTTTATCATTGAACCTCGTCTCTGTACTGAGTATAACAAACCTAACTGCCTTCTTGGTGATTAGTGTTACTTCCAGTATTCTCTGGGTGAAATTCCCAGAGTGGCATTGTCTTTTAAACTGTGAAGAGTATTTACTTTATTCTCACCTCGTGCTGCCACATCATGTTTTAACTTCATTTCAAAATGGATTAAATTCAGTTTCACAACTTCCTATGATGTCATCAACTTTTTTTTTTTGTCATTATTGGGTATTGTGTCAAATTTTGAGGTAAATAACTCATTTAATCAATGTTGGAATAAGGCTAAATGACAGGTTTGCTGGCTTAAAATGAAATTAACAGTATCTAATTTGTGGGGGTTAGTTCCATTTTAATGGAGGGAGACAGAATAAAAACCAAAAGTCTAGAAAACAACAGTAGATAAAAGTTACAAATGGATTTTCATTGAGTGGAATAAATATCAGATGCCCAAGGAAAACATGACTTAGCACTTGGCGGAGAAACGCTTGTTGGCAAGCCCTCCGGTAAGACCCTTCTTGTAGTTGGTCAGCTGGTGACCACATCTCAGAGTGTTTGACCCATTCCTCTTTACAGAAACTCTAAATCTTTCAGGTTTCTTGGCTGCCACTTGGCAGCTAAAATCTTCAGCTCCCTCCACAGAATTTCTATAGGATTGATGTCTGGAGACTGTCTAGGCGACTCCCTGAACTTAATCTTTCTTATTTAGCCCTTCTTTGTTGCCTTGGCAATATGTTTTGGGTCACCTATCAACAACCCATCTTCAGTGCTTTGTGTGAGGGAAGGAGGTTATGGTACATGGGCCATTCCATTAGCCCCTCAATTTGGTGAAGTCATGCTGTACCCTTAGGAGAAACACAGCCTCAGTGTCTTTCCATGTCTGTGCTTCACAGTAGGAAATGTGTCCTTTGGCATCAACTCATGTTTGAAGGAAGAAAATACTGAATGTGACCCAAAGAGCTCAAGTTTGGTTCTATCTGACCACAGCATTTTGTCCCAAGCTTTATCCGAATCATTTACTGTTCATTGGCAAACTTAAGACATGACCAGGGCGATCTTGCAGGTACTGCAAGATTCCAATCCATCATGGTGTAGTGTTTTTGGAGACTGTTTCCTACTTCCTTCTGAACATTAACAAGTTCCTCCTGTATAGTTCTGGGCTGATCCACTTCATGATCATGCTCGTAACCCAATAGAGCCCAGACGCATTTCTATTGTCAGGAAAATTATGGGAGCCAGTGTTGAAACTTTAACAGGAACTTTCCTAAATGTGTTAAGGGGCGGTGTGGGTTATCTGGGGTATGCTCGTCTACTAACTACTTGTGATTGTGAATAGTCCAGCTTCATAGATCCATCCATTGCTTGTCACATTTGGTTTGAAAACATCAAGAAGGCCCAGCTAATCATCTTGAGCCGGTACACCTTTGCAAAAGAGATTCACTTCCTGATTAAATTAAGGTTTAAACTGTTCCTTTCCAAATGCTTTCTCTTTTTACATTAGTGTTTTATTTCATCATGTCCTGCTGTTTTTTGACTTCGTCATAGCAGCTGCAGATTAATTACAACCTGTCAAAGAGAAATTAATTTTTTAAGATAGATTACAAACTGAAATGTCAGATAAAACTGCATGAGTGCAGGTAATGAAGTGTGGAGGTGTATGTTTTAGGTGTACATGACTGTGTTTGGAGTTATCTGCTCTTGAATGTGCAGGACTTTTTTTTCCCCCATTCATTTTATTATAAGTGAATCTATGACATGCTGGGCTTGTTGGGTTTTGCTTACTGAATGCAGAAACTAAATAAGGCATGAGATAAAGAAGCCCTGCTGTATGTGTGTGTGCGTGCACATGTTTGTGTAAAAGCATGCTAGCTGAGCCTAAATGAGCAATCTTTAATTAGAGACAGGAGGGAGGATGGGTTGAGAAAAACAGTTATTTTAGGCCAAAGAGAAAGAGGCAGCTACAGTCAGAGAAAGATGAGCAAATTCCTTGACAGGGGATCACTATTTTTGACTCCCTGTAGCAAATTGAGAACATGGAGTTCATTCTGACTACATATAACGAAATAAGTGAAAACACTTTAACACTGTAACTGTTGAAGTCCTATTCTATCCATTTGTACCATACTTTATATGGTCAAAATGACCTTGGTGAGCAAAGATAGTGTGAGGCTTGTTGGACAATGAACATTTTACCATCAGGCTTGGAAACTGTAACCAAAACGTGCTTGATCATTGCAGGATTCCCAGTTTTCATCAAAATCACTGAAGTCAGCAGCTGGATCATGAACCTAAGCAAAATATCATCTTGTTCTTAAACTGACCAGTCTGGAAGTGCTATGATTGATCAGTTGTGCAGTAGTCCAGGGTTGGAAAAGTCAAAGAACTTAAATGCAATTATACAAATTTGGACTTAATGGCTTCTTTTTTTTAATTTAGTTTTTTGCTTTTTTCATTTCAGTTAAATTCAGTCAACTTATACAATGTCAAATCACAACAGCAGTTGTATCAAGGTTTGTTAGACCCTACAATAATGCAGATACGACCCCAACAATCAGATTGCCCCCAAGAGTAAGTACTTGATGACAGTGGGAAGGAACTCCTTTAAACAGGAGTTTTTAGGGCTGAGTTCTGTTTCAGTCACATGCTAAAAAGGTCATTTTTTCTAAACTTTTGTAAATGGTAGCATTACTGTTTTTTGTTGTTGCTTTTTAATGCTTTTGGAGTGCTCAAAACATGTCTGGATGAAGCTGTGCGAATTTACCAAACCCAAACCCTTACCCCAGTGAAACTTCCATAACCTGGTAATTGTTATTGCTCAATGTGCACAGGCACTACATGATGTATACAATATGATTTGAATCCAGTACAAAGTACTGCACTGTAAACCACTTACATGCATGTGCAACCTGGGTAGTGTCCTCCCGCTAGGTCTTGTGCAATCCAATATGTGATACCAACTAGACTTCACACACATCTCAGGGATTTATATTAAAGAACACAACACCTGGCAGTAATTGAAGTGCAAACTATTCAAGTTTTTAATTTTAGATAAATCTTTTAAACTCTATATAGAAAAGCCTCAGTCAGCTGGTGGATCATCAAAATAAATCAAAAAAGAAACTGCAAAAACGTAAACAAGTTTGTATTTGACAAATGTGATGCATTTGTCTATTCTCCCACAATATCCACCTGACTTTGATCAATGCATCGTGTATTATTGTTACTGTAGTGAGTGTATACACGGTGTGCCCTCAGCAAGTAGTCTAACCATGGCTCTGTTTTGATTGCCTTAAATTTTCTTTTCTATAGCCAAGTGCTGCCTTTAAACAGTACTGATTGATGAGACTGAGTTAAGTCAAGACAGGATTGTAAAGCCCATCAGTATAACGCCAAATAAAAACTGAGAATCCCTAAGCCTTCTGACTTCACAATTACTGAGGGTGTGGGTTTTAAAACTGCTTGCGCATTACTTTTGCAAACTGATTTAGTGTCTATGCACTGCCTGATGCAGGATGCAGTGCTAGTGGTGCTTTTAATTTCCTTATTAGAGATTAATGGTCTCTATCATTCAAGTAATTAATTGTGATAACACACAGTAAACAACACAACACTGATGGAAAAGTCTTGATAAGTCACAATTAATTAAAGCTCTTTAAAGTTAGACAGATAATCTCTTTTTTTCTCTTGAAATTTGAATTCCTCTGTATTTTTTATTTGAAGTTGGAGGTCCTGTTGTTTTAGTCATTAATTATAGCAGGTAAACATTTGAGGGCACAAACCTTTAAATGAACCTTGTCTAACTAAATTCACGTATGTATGGTAAATTACTGAGTGCAGCAAACATAAGCCACTGCATGTGTGTCTGTCACACAGTTATCACACTTACCTTGTAGCTTATAGGTTTTGCACCTGGGTGCACAAGATTTCCATATGTCTTCTGCTTCCCTCTGGTGCAATAGCTGCTGACATGATAAAACACACATCTTTTAATGGGCATAAAGCCACATTACATTTTTTCCACAGTTCATTTTTCCTATGGGAACTTTAAATACTTTGTTTCAATGAGAAACGGCTGACTCATAAGCATCCATACGTGACAAGCCAAACTCATCTAGTGTCAGATGTAAGGCTGTGCTATACTGCTCTGCGTTACTGCACAGCAACAGTACTGCTCAGTGCCAGTGCAAATGCATGTTTTTAAATGACTTAATTTTTGAAGAATAAATATAATATGATTATTTCTTTACTTGTACTAGTTCTTCAATTATATGCGTGATGCTTGAACAGAAAAAAACATTATCCAGCCTGGCTCTTATGCAACCATCACTTAACCTCATTTGATGTAAAAAAGACAAAAATGTGAGAGCGATCAACAACTTTTGAGGAGTGACATTTACTTTTAATTCATTGCACAGGGGGATGAAAATGTCATGTAAAGAGCGAAACAGCAGAAACAGCATTTCATCAATGCAAACACAACATAAAAACCCCTACAGACCTCTACAAAAGTCATATGCTAAACACTTATACATGAGCTTTAATGCTAACACAAAACTAATAGTGAGAGATGCTTCCAGACTCAAACTGATGTTCAAGAGCATGCAGACCCAACTAAGCATAGAAGGATTGATGTTTAACAGGTAACATAAGCAGAGATAAACAAATATTTCTAACTACAGCAGCATCACTTTTCCTTGAAGTGCTTTGGTATCAGCTTCGTGGTAATACTTTAAAAGACTACTAAAAGAATGGGAAAATGAAAAGTTTAGTGTAAAGATATGAACTAGCGATTACACAGGTGATGTAGTAAAACATCGGTAATGTAATGTAATCTACTTATTTATGCTACCTGGAAACTAATTGAAGTAATGTTAAATTAAAGAATAGTATGTTATACCTTTTTTTTTGAGTAACCATTCCAACACTCATAACCCAGTACATCATCACACAGAACATGTTCTCAAATTCTCAGTCATCAGCTGACAATTTATATTGCAATCAATCAACTACGCTATTAAACCAGACAACGGACTTCAAGCAGATTTCAAAGACGTGTAACAGGAACTGTAACCAAGGCTTAAGAATGCAAAGACAATCTGGCAACCAGAAGAAAAACCGCTACAGTAAATATCGGAAGATTATAAAAAAACACCATTAGTCAGAGTTCATGCGAGTCATACAGAAATCTGACCTTTGATGTGCCATTAATGTTCAAATCACAGTCCTGAATTCTGGTAAGACAGCTTATTGTACAACTCTTATGAACTCTGCATTCAAATACATTAGCAGTTTGAATGCCTGTAACAGCACAGAGATCACAGAATCTCTGTGAAAAAGCAAGTTCTGTTCTTTAGGGGTGTCAGTAAAGAATATAATATTCATACTTGTTCATGAGTGCCTGGCTAAATATTTTTCATCAGCTCCCACATGGTATGAAAAATAAGAAACTTTTTTTTTCATTTATTGATGATTTATTGATTAGCATTCAAATGTCTCAGTGAATACGGGATAAAGATTACCACAAAGCAAGAAAGCAGGAGACAAGGCAAATTAAATTCAAATTCAAATTTTATTTGTCACACACACACAACCATACACAGTATGACATGGGGGTGAAATGCTTGTAGCTGTACAATGCCCGACCATTAAATGACAGAAAAAAGTTTTACAGTATTTACAATTTACTACAAAATTTACAAATTAACTTAGGAATTTACAGTAAAAAAAAAAAAAAAAAAAAGTGCAAATAGCAGAAAGAGATTATCAAGATTATAAATTATAGGATTATAGGAAGAGTGTGGTGGTGCGTGTGGTGATGTGATGTGTGTGAGAGTCCAGTCTTATAGTGATGTGTGTGGGAGAGTCCAGTCCTACACCTGGTTCAGGGCCCGAATAGCCTCGGGGAAGAAGCTCCTCCTCATTCTCTCTGTTTTGGCCTTAAGGGAGCGGAAGCGCTTCCCAGACCTCAACAGTAAGAAGAGTCCATTGTTGGGATGGGAGAGGTCCATCATAATCTTCTTAGCTTTGGACTTGCACCGCTTGGTGTAGATGGACAGCAGGTCAGGGAGCTCTGATTGAATGATGCGTTTGGCTGAGCGCACCACTCTTTGCAGAGCTCGTCTGTCCTGCTTGGTGCTGTTCCCAAACCAGGTGCAGATGTTTGCTGTCAGGACGCTCTCGATGGTGCAGCAGTAGAAGTTCTTGAGCACCTTCAGTGGCAGATGGAAGTCTCTAAGTCTTCTGAGGAAGAAGAGACACTGACGGGCTTTCTTAACTTGGGTGTTGATGTGGCAGGACCATGACAGGTCCTGAGTGATGTGGACACCCAGGTATCGGAAACTGCCCACTCTCTCCACTGGCGTGCCACTGATGATGAGGGGTTTGTAATTCCTCGCCTGCTTTGTGGTGAAGTCCACGATCAGCTCCTTAGTCTTGGTGATGTTTAGGAGGAGGTTATTCTCCTGGCACCAGGTCTCCAGGTTCCTAATCTCCTCCAGGTAGGCCGTCTCGATGTTGTCGGAGATCAGGCCTACTACAACAGTGTCGTCAGCAAACATGACAATGGAGGTGGTGTCTGATGTGGCTACACAGTCATAAGTGTACAGTGAGTACAGTGAAGAAGTGATGTGATCTCTCATCAGTCTTTCAAAACACTTCATCACAATTGAAGTCAGTGCTACTGGACGGTAGTCATTGTGGCAAGCGGGCTGTTGTTTCTTTGGAACAGGAACTATAATGGACTGTTTGAAGCACGTGGGAACCACAGCTTGGGCCAGGGAGAGGTTGAAGATCTCCGTGAACACCGGTGTTAGCTGGTCAGCGCAGGCTCTCAGGACCCGGCCAGGGATTGCATCTGGTCCTGCTGCCTTCCTGGTGTTCACCCTCCTGAAGGTGTTCCTCACGGCATGCTCTGTGATGATGAATGCATTTTCTTCACTGGTGCACTCCGAGCGCGCGCAGCCGTTTGTTGTTTTAATTGCTGCGGCGTCGAAGCGAGCATAAAACGTGTTCAGCTCATCAGCCAGTGAAGCATCGGCATTCATCATTGACGAAGCTGGTCGTTTATAGTCCGTTATAGTCCGCAGTCCTCTCCACAGGCTTCTAGAGTCGCACTGTCGTAGCTGTGACTCTAGTTTTTCCCCGTAGCTCCGTTTTGCCTTTCTGACCGCGCTGCGCACGTTAATCAAGGCTAATCAAAAGGTATTGGCTGAAGCATATGCTTATTACGCCAACCCTTTTAACAAAAGATCTTTTAGCATAGCTAAGTTTTCATAAGCTCCCACATGGTATGAAAAATAAGAAACACAATCAAACTTTCCCCAAAGGACTTCACTATTTCCTAATATCAGCATATAGCTGACACAGAAAAACACAGACTGAACAAACATAACCTGCACAATGACAACTGACTGCTTCCATGCTAATGTTGCTAGCAAATTATTGAAAATTAAACTTAAATTAGCAAGGTGCTATGTTAGGCAGGTAGTACATTGACTAGCTTAGAATTTAAGCTGATGTTAGCAAACAAAAGGCAGAAGGTAGTTTCCCACAGATACAACATTCAGAGCTGAAAAATGAGGTGACAAAAAATGCATTTCCTCTAGGTGCCACTTTTAGGATGGCTCCAAAAGGGACACAGTGAGTCCCCACAGGCTCCCGTGTTACAGTTTCCAACATTGCAGGGTTACAGACCAATAGGGTCCCAGTTAATCTCATGAATGTTCCCAATGAAAGTGGAAGTCTAGAGGTTTGGTCCTTATGAAATATTAGAAAAACACAGAGAAAGAGGAAAGACAGAGCATGCAAAAACATGTTTTTTCTGCTGCTATTGAAAATTACAGGAAAAAATTATTTTAATGATTATGCTATACTTATGGAGTGAATGAATAAATTATACCAGTAATCAAGTAATAGACACACAGCCTCACTGGCAATTTGCTATAGGTACACCTATTCAACCGCTCCTTAACACAAATATTCATTCAGCCAGTTCCATGTCAGCAACTCGGTACACTTAGACATATAGATATGGTCAAGGCGACCTGCTGACGTTCATAACAAAATTCTGAATGGAAAAGAGAGGTAAGTGACAGGGAACGTGACATGGTTCTTGGTTTCTGAATGCACAACACATCCAAGCAGATGGGCTACAGCAGCAGAAGCCACATGAAGTCATACTCCTGAACACTAAGAACATGAAACTAGAGGCTAGAATTCCCCACAGGCTCACCAAAATTGAACAGTAGAAGACTGGAAAAATGTTTAATGGTATGATGATCTGTTAATTTCTGCTGCAACACAGGATGAAAGTGTATCCAGGAAATATTCCCCAGACTACACAAGCATAGTTTAAATTCTACAGCCTACCTGAGTATTGTCAACAACCATGTCCACTCCTTTACGAAAACAGTACAACTACCGTCAAATGGCTGCATCCATACATTAGGAAACATTTTTTTAGAATGAATGAAAAATAATTTTCATTGGTAACTTTCACCAAGCTAACTTGAGAACTGCTGTACAATAGCAATACTGGGGGAAAAACTGACACTTCCATCCATTCGCTTCCATTTATCGTTTTCAGGGTCGCGGGGGGCGCTGGAGCCTATCCCAGCTGTCATAGGGTGAGAGGCGGGGTACACCCTGTATGCATGCATACATATTTACTATTCCACACTCCAGTCCTCAAGGAATGTCCTTCAACTTTCCTCTTATGTGCTTTCATGTTTCATTTAGAATAGCAACTGTAATTCTGATTGAAGGAATGAGATGTAGTAGGTCTATCAATTAAGATGTAACCTCCCACATAACTGTCACATATGGAAAAGCATCTGGAGAAAATATAAAGGTATGAAATGTGTAATTCCCTTTTTTATCATTCACCTTTTCTACCACTGCTGTTATTCTCTGTACCGCTGCAGGCAATGGAAACAGAGCAGACAGGAGATGAGAAAAATAATAAAAATACAGACAGAATTAGGAAGGTGGAAAAAAGGAAAGAATTGAGGCTACAGAAAAAAAATTAAGCTGACAAACTGGTAAGTAGAATGGATAAAAGAACCAAGCACAATCAGGCTGATACAAGACATGTTTGTGCGTAAATAAAGCCTGAAAATGAGACAGCCCAAGAGAGATGTGTAGCAGTCAAGTCTAATGAGGTATTGTTTCAAGAATGAGCTTGTCAAAGCCAGGTCTGCTGTGCTTGATATTAAATCATTAAAAAGACATTAAAAAACGATGGAATACATTTACTGTTAGTCATTTAGTTTAGTGTTAGGATATGAGCTGCTTGAAATAAACAGAGTAACTAAATTAGCTTAGCTTGTAAATTTTACTTAACAATGCTACAAATAGGAGGTACCTGGGCTGATAACTGGCTAAATTAATTTTTTAAGTTTGAAATATGACCAGTACCCAGTGGTAGCAATGAGCACCTTAATGGAACACAACACTGTTTGTATCCATCCTGTAAATAGCTGTTGTAAATTCCATCTTGTGACTGCAGTCATTCAATTGTATAGTTTCTTTCATTTTAATGGTCATGTCTGCATTCTGCATTCTAACAATGAAGCCAGCAGGCCTTCGGCTTTGTTTTTTTGCACATGAGCATTGTAGATAAACTTTCTGGTCAATGGCTCATCTTTCACTGCTTTGAGATCAGTTAAGGCAGCATTTGTCTAGTTAGTCTGTGTGTAATTATACACATGTACATATACATATATATATACAGTGTTGGGAAGGTTACTTTTAAAATGTATACCACTACAGATTACAGAATACATGCCCCAAAATGTATTTTTGTAACGTATTCCGTTACGTTACTCAATGAGAGTAACGTATTCTGAATACTTTGGATTACTATTACTATTATCATGCTGTTTACAACTACATGAATGTGATTTATTACTATTACTGAAGGTCTGCGGCTCGTAGCCGAAAACTAGCTTTACTTTGTTGTCTGGGTCAAGTTTGCTAGCGAGAGACAGAGAGAGGCGATGAAAGGCTGCTCCAACGGAACTTATTGTTTCAGAGGGAAACATGAACACAGTGTACAGTCGAGTCTTAATAGCGTACTTACAACTGGGCTCATCAGGCTCTCTTTTTGGCTGCAGTGGTTATTATTATATTTACATGCTTCCAGCTCCTGTTTCTGCTCGATGACAACTCATACTTTTCCTTTTTCTCCCTCCTCGCGCTCACAGACACATAACGAGTATGGCAGTCCATTCTCCCTGCAGCACGGACTACACTGCCCATGAGGCTACATTCTTTAGGGCTATGCCTGTAGCATTCTGCCTATTAGCTTAGCACAATAACAACAACAAAAAGATGCTCTCTCACCCAGGAAACACACAGTTGCGAAGAGAGCGACACCCTGTAACCATGGCAACCGTAACGCTGCCTCCTTGAACAGCAGTACATAGCTGTCAAACAAAACCTAAACAGTCCTGACCCGTGACAATATGAATCAGGAAAATACCGCCGTGTAATCCATTCATTTCATTTTTTTTTTTTTTTGTTTTGCCTGTCCCGTTTGGTTCTTTTGCCATCAGAATTATTGTCTAAAGGCGAGGAAAGATGCCCAACGGATTTACTTTACCAAATTGACCATCACAGCCTTGCCGTAATATTTGATTCACCTTTTATTGTTTATTTTATTTTATTTATTTTTTTATTTTCACTTGCTAGATACAGGACAGACTTGAATGAGGAAAAGAAAAGGGAGAAAGGAAGAGGGGGAAAAAAACAGCGGAGAAGAGGGACGGGGATAAAGGGCAAAAAATCCCAAAAACCAACTAAATAAGCAGACAAAAAAAATACATATATCAATCACCTGGATCACCTGTTGAGAAAGAAAAAAAGAAAACAAGCAGAAGAAAACGAGAGCAATACAATAAACATCATGATGATATATGGGAATATAACAGTAAATACTAAATATTAAACATTATTGTGCAGCACAAAAGATCGACAGCGCACAGTGTGCTTTGAGGTAGGAGCCAAAAAGGGTGTCATTTGTGTGTGTGAGCACCCGTGTGTACACCTGTGAGCATGGATGCGTTTGTTTTTAAAAGGTTCCTTCATGTAATGATCTGCTAGAGGGTGTGGGGGGCCACAGCCCCGTCCTCCAGGGCATGAAGCAGGTATGGAGGAGATCAAGACTCCAGACATCCAGAGGCCCCCAGAACACAAGAGACCAAGGAAGACCAACAGAGGGGCAGCTGCGCCACTATCCCAGAAGGAGCTGAGGAGAGTCCCAGATGAGGGGTCATCCAGCAGCCACGGAGCAGAAGCCAGGGGGGGTTGCAGTGATGTGCCCGTGAGCTCCGCCGGCAGCCAGCTGCGCCAGAGTGACCGAGCCCCAGACCGAGAGGCCGAGGGCACCCCACCCCCGAAGTGGCCTGAGCGAGCCCCAGGCTCCAGGCCCCAATAAGCAGCCACCAAGGAGTGAGCCGGTGTGTACCTGGGCACCCACCCCCGGACACAAAGAACCACCAACGCACCGATGTCTGAGGGCGTCTGCCAGTGGCAGGGGAAGTGGTGGGGGGAGATAGGCCTCCATACCTTAGAGGGCCTGAGATGTCCCCAGAGAGGTGGCGTCTGATACCCAACCTGACATATAGACACAGACATACAGGCACACACAGATACAAACATCCATTCCCACCGTCATGCTTTCATATGCAATTACTCAACACTCAACCAACGTGGAGACAGACATAGAGAGACACTGTACACACAATCACACTCCCCAAGCATACTCTAAGAACCCGGTCTAGGTACCCTTGCCCCTGGAGGGGGAAACTGCACCCAGACCCAGGTGGTGTTACCCTTTTTCCCCTGCGGTGGGGAGAAGCAGACCGCCCTGACTCCGCGGCAGCAGGGAGGCCCCACACTCCAGACCCCAGTCGGACGGCCAACTCCTCCTCCCGGCCCCCTGCTCCAGCAGGTCGCAGAGAACGGGGGTGTGAGAAGACTCCAAAACCTCCCTCTGCCCACTCATATGTAGTGTTGATGCATGAGTGTTCTAAGGTGCATTTAAAACCCAGGAGGGCATGGAGCTACCTGCCAGAGAGCAGCAGGTAAGCGCATAGCCCCTCCTGATAGCCCTCAGTGTCTACGTGTATTTAAAATTGAGAGGTGGGCAACGACGCCAGGGGTCAGGTGTACACCCTGATGGTCTTTTGGAGTCCGTGTAGCATGCCCACCCCAAAGGTCCTATATGAATGTGTTATGAGAGTGTGAGTAATGTGAATGTCTAAGTTGTGGGATAAAATTGAGGCACAGGCAGCCAGAAGGGGACGGGGGCGGGGATGCCTCCCCTGCACCCTGGTGACACACCTTTACCCCAAGGCCCTGCATGTGTGGGTGATTGTGGTGGAGCGGGAAGAAGGATGGGAGCTGGAGATGGGGAGGGAAGGAAGGGAGGGGCAAGTGACCCCTCCCTGGGGCCAGCTCTCCCGCTGACCCCAGTAGGCACCCCCATACTCCACAACCCGCCAGGGAAAGGGGGCCCAGGCCCATCCGGACCGGGGCCCAGAACAGCAGCGCCGCCCAGCCCCACAGAGCCCGGGACAGCCCACCCGACCCCACCACAGAGAAAACTGCACCCACCCCGTCATCCACTCATCTTCCAAACTACACAAGACAATAGACGCCCAGGCTGAGATCTTCCTCCACCTCTCCTGTATCTCCCCCTCCTGCAGAGTGAGTTCCTGAAGAGAGGAGAGCTCCTGCAAGGTGTAACAACCTCCCCCACCAGTTGAAGAGCCCCCCAGGTGGCTCGACGCACTGGCGGCACCCTGCGCCAGGGCCGGGCCCCCATACACCCACCCGCCCACAACCCCAGCAACATACCAACCAGGACCAATTCATTTCAACAAAGTAACTGTATTCTGAATACCACCTTTTTAAACGGTAACTGTAACGGAATACAGTTACTCAAATTTTGTATTTTAAATACGTAACGGCGGTACATATATGCCGTTACTCCCCAACACTGTATATATATATATATATATATATATATATATAAGTCTGTGTGGCCTTAATTCCAGAAATTCAGTGCTTCGGTGGGTTGACATTGCTCTGTGACCACTGTATAGGACATCAGAGCGGCTCTTGATCTAAGGTTGCAGAAAAAATGAACTGAAGAGAAAAAAAAACAATCTGATGTGTGATAGAGGAAGAGTAAATGCACTAGATTAAAACAGTCATCTGTTACCACATTAGCTAGATTCTTCATGGAAGGCATCTTGGATGCAGACGCACCTTTGTAAAAACAAACAGCTTCATTTTGTTCAAATATCTGAAGGGGGGTAACAACTGTGTTAAGCTGTAGCACATTGGCAGCCATATGGTGCGTACTCAGGCTGCTTTCCAATTTTGTAGTAGAGCAAAGAGATTCAAGCCTAAGGCATGCTTTAGAAAGTTTATTTATGGCACATGACAACTGAGACAGAAGACCAGAGACCCTTTAATCAACTGCAGATACCATTTATACAAACATGATATATGAATCTAATAATGCAGGTATTTTTAAGTTATTTTTAATATCCATTGTTGTAGTAGCTTATCATGCAGATTTATATGAAGTTGTACAGAAACGCTTTATTTCGTCAAGACAGTGCGTTTCCTACGATTACATGCATTTGAATGGGGGAATTCGGCCGAAACAAAGTATAGGTTTTCATTATGTGAATAACTTGAAAATCTTAGCTCAAACAGCTTCAAAACCTGTTTGCCCAGCACGGGGATCTTGAATTGTATAAGATAACGCCGTAAATATGTGTGTATGCTTCTTCTATCAAGACATACAGCTATTTATATGAAGTTGTACAAAAACGCTTTATTTCGTCAAGACAGTGCGTGTCCTACGATTACATGCATTTGAATGGGGGAATTCGGCCGAAACAAAGTATAGGTTTTCATTATGTGAATAACTTGAAAATCTTGGCTCAAACAGCTTCAAAACCTGTTTGCCCAGCACGGGGATCTTGAATTGTATAAGAGAAAGCCGCAAATATGTGTGTAAGCCTCTTCTATCAACACTTACAGCTATTTATATGAAGTTGTACAAAAACGCTTTATTTCGTCAAGACAGTGCGTTTCCTACGATTACATGCATTTGAATGGGGGAATTTTGCCGAAAACAAAGTATAGGTTTTCATTATGTGAATAACTTGGAAATCTTAGATCAAACAGCTTCAAAACCTGTTTGCCCAGCACGGGGATCTTGAATTGTATAAGATAACGCAATAAATATGTGTGTCTGACTCTTCTACCAAGACTTACAGCTATTTTTATGAAGTTGTACAAAAACGCTTTATTTCGTCAAGACAGTGCGTTTCCTACGATTACATGCATTTGAATGGGGGAATTTTGCCGAAAAAAAGTATAGGTTTTCATTATGTGAATAACTTGAAAGTCTTAGATCAAACAGCTTCAAAGCCTGTTTGCCCAGCACGGGGATCTTGAATTGTATAAGATAACGCCGTAAATATGTGTGTATGTTTCTTCTATCAAGACTTACAGCTATTTATATGAAGTTGTACAAAAACGCTTTATTGAGTCAAGACAGTGCGTTTCCTACGATTACATGCATTTGAATGGGGGAATTCGGCCGAAACAAAGTATAGGTTTTCATTATGTGAATAACTTGGAAATCTTGGCTCAAACAGCTTCAAAACCTGTTTGCCCAGCACGGGGATCTTGAATTGTATAAGATAACGCAATAAATATGTGTGTCTGACTCTTCTACCAAGACTTACAGCTATTTTTATGAAGTTGTACAAAAACGCTTTATTTCGTCAAGACAGTGCGTTTCCTACGATTACATGCATTTGAATGGGGGAATACGCCCAAAACAAAGTATAGGTTTTCATTATGTGAATAACTTGAAAATCTTGGCTCAAACAGCTTCAAAACCTGTTTGCCCAGCACGGGGATCTTGAATTGTATAAAATAACGCCGTAAATATGTGTGTATGCTTCTTCTATCAAGACTTACAGCTATTTATATGAAGTTGTACAAAAACGCTTTATTTCGTCATGACAGTGCGTGTCCTACGATTACATGCATTTGAATGGGGGAATTCGGCCGAAACAAAGTATAGGTTTTCATTATGTGAATAACTTGGAAATCTTGGCTCAAACAGCTTCAAAACCTGTTTGCCCAGCACGGGGATCTTGAATTGTATAAGATAACGCAATAAATATGTGTGTCTGACTCTTCTACCAAGACTTACAGCTATTTTTATGAAGTTGTACAAAAACGCTTTATTTCGTCAAGACAGTGCGTTTCCTACGATTACATGCATTTGAATGGGGGAATACGCCCAAAACAAAGTATAGGTTTTAATGATGTGAATAACTTGAAAATCTTAGCTCAAACAGCTTCAAAACCTGTTTGCCCAGCACGGGGATCTTGAATTGTATAAGATAACTCCGTAAATATGTGTGTATGCTTCTTCTATCAAGACATACAGCTATTTACATGAAGGTGTACAAAAACGCTTTATTTCGTCAAGACAGTGCGTGTCCTACGATTACATGCATTTGAATGGGGGGATTCGGCCGAAACAAAGTATAGGTTTTCATTATGTGAATAACTTGGAAATCTTGGCTCAAACAGCTTCAAAACCTGTTTGCCCAGCACGGGGATCTTGAATTGTATAAGATAACGCAATAAATATGTGTGTCTGACTCTTCTACCAAGAATTACAGCTATTTATATGGAGTTGTACAAAAACGCTTTATTTCGTCAAGACAGTGCGTTTCCTACAATTACATGCATTTGAATGGGGGAATTCGGCCGAAACAAAGTATAGGTTTTCATTGTGTGAATAACTTGGAAATCTTGGCTCAAACAGCTTCAAAACCTGTTTGCCCAGCACGGGGATCTTGAATTGTATAAGATAACACCGTAAATATGTGTGTATGCTTCTTCTATCAACACTTACAGCTATTTATATGAAGTTGGACAAAAACGCTTTATTTCGTCAAGACAGTGCGTTTCCTACGATTACATGCATTTGAATGGGGTAATACGCCCAAAACAAAATATAGGTTTTCATTATGTGAATAACTTGAAAATCTTAGCTCAAACAGCTTCAAAACCTGTTTGCCCAGCACGGGGATCTTGAATTGTATAAGATAACGCAATAAATATGTGTGTATGCTTCTTCCATCAAGACTTACATCTATTTATATGAAGTTGTACAAAAACGCTTTATTTCGTCAAGACAGTGCGTTTCCTACGATTACATGCATTTGAATGCGGGAATTCGGCCGAAACAAAGTATAGGTTTTCATTATGTAAATAACTTGAAAATCTTGGCTCAAACAGCTTCAAAACCTGTTTGCCCAGCACGGGGATCTTGAATTGTATAAGATAACGCCGTAAATATGTGTGTATGCTTCTTCTATCAAGACATACAGCTATTTATATGAAGTTGTACAAAAACGCTTTATTGAGTCAAGACAGTGCGTTTCCTACGATTACATGCATTTGAATGCGGGAATTCGGCCGAAAAAAAGTATAGGTTTTCATTATGTGAATAACTTGAAAATCTTGGCTCAAACAGCTTCAAAACCTGTTTGCCCAGCACGGGGATCTTGAATTGTATAAGATAACGCAATAAATATGTGTGTCTGACTCTTCTACCAAGACTTACAGCTATTTATATGAAGTTGTACAAAAACGCTTTATTTCGTCAAGACAGTGCGTTTCCTACGATTACATGCATTTGAATGGGGGAATTCGGCCGAAACAAAGTATAGGTTTTCATTATGTGAATAACTTGAAAATCTTGGCTCAAACAGCTTCAAAACCTGTTTGCCCAGCACGGGGATCTTGAATTGTATAAGATAACGCCGTAAATATGTGTGTATGCTTCTTCTATCAAGACTTACAGCTATTTATATGAAGTTGTACAAAAACGCTTTATTTCGTCAAGACAGTGCGTTTCCTACGATTACATGCATTTGAATGGGGGAATTCGGCCGAAACAAAGTATAGGTTTTCATTATGTGAATAACTTGAAAATCTTGGCTCAAACAGCTTCAAAACCTGTTTGCCAAGCACGGGGATCTTGAATTGTATAAGATAACGCCGTAAATATGTGTGTATGCTTCTTCTATCAAGACTTACAGCTATTTATATGAAGTTGTACAAAAACGCTTTATTTCGTCAAGACAGTGCGTTTCCTACGATTACATGCATTTGAATGGGGGAATTCGGCCGAAACAAAGTATAGGTTTTCATTATGTGAATAACTTGAAAATCTTGGCTCAAACAGCTTCAAAACCTGTTTGCCAAGCACGGGGATCTTGAATTGTATAAGATAACGCCGTAAATATGTGTGTATGCTTCTTCTATCAAGACTTACAGCTATTTATATGAAGTTGTACAAAAACGCTTTATTTCGTCAAGACAGTGCTTTTCCTACGATTACATGCATTTGAATGGGGGAATTCGGCCGAAACAAAGTATAGGTTTTCATTATGTGAATAACTTGAAAATCTTGGCTCAAACAGCTTCAAAACCTGTTTGCCAAGCACGGGGATCTTGAATTGTATAAGATAACGCCGTAAATATGTGTGAATGTTTCTTCTATCAAGACTTACAGCTATTTATATGAAGTTGTACAAAAACGCTTTATTTCGTCAAGACAGTGCGTTTCCTACGATTACATGCATTTGAATGGGGGAATTTTGCCAAAATAAAGTATAGGTTTTCATTATGTGAATAACTTGGAAATCTTATCTCAAACAGCTTCAAAACCTGTTTGCCCAGTACGGGGATCTTGAATTGTATAAGATAACGCAATAAATATGTGTGTCTGACTCTTCTACCAAGAATTACAGCTTTTTTTATGAAGTTGTACAAAAACGCTTTATTTCGTTAAGACAGTGCGTTTCCTACGATTACATGCATTTGAATGGGGGAATACACCCAAAACAAAGTATAGGTTTTCATTATGTGAATAACTTGAAAATCTTAGCTCAAACAGCTTCAAAACCTGCTTGCCCAGCACGGGGATCTTGAATTGTATAAGATAACGCAATAAATATGTGTGTATGCTTCTTCTATCAAGACATACAGCTATTTATATGAAGTTGTACAAAAACGCTTTATTTCGTCAAGACAGTGCGTTTCCTACGATTACATGCATTTGAATGGGGGAATTCGGCCGAAACAAAGTATAGGTTTTCATTATGTGAATAACTTGGAAATCTTCGCTCAAACAGCTTCAAAACCTGTTTGCCCAGCACGGGGATCTTGAATTTTATAAGAAAACGTAATAAATATGTGTGTCTGACTCTTCTACCAAGACTTACAGCTATTTATATGAAGTTGTACAAAAACGCTTTATTTCGTCAAGACAGTGCGTTTCCTACGATTACATGCATTTGAATGGGGGAATACACCCAAAACAAAGTATAGGTTTTCATTATGTGAATAACTTGAAAATCTTAGCTCAAACAGCTTCAAAACCTTCTTGCCCAGCACGGGGATCTTGAATTGTATAAGATAACGCCATAAATATGTGTGTATGCTTCTTCTATCAAGACATACAGCTATTTATATGAAGTTGTACAAAAACGCTTTATTTCGTCAAGACAGTGCGTTTCCTACGATTACATGCATTTGAATGGGGGAATTCGGCCGAAAAGAAGTATAGGTTTTCATTATGTGAATAACTTGAAAATCTTGGCTCAAACAGCTTCAAAACCTGTTTGCCCAGCACGGGGATCTTGAATTGTATAAGATAACGGAATTAATATGTGTTTCTGACTCTTCTACCAAGACTTACAGCTATTTTTATGAAGTTGTACAAAAACGCTTTATTTCGTCAAGACAGTGCGTTTCCTACGATTACATGCATTTGAATGGGGGAATACACCCAAAACAAAGTATAGGTTTTCATTATGTGAATAACTTGAAAATCTTGGCTCAAACAGCTTCAAAACCTGTTTGCCCAGCACGGGGATCTTGAATTGTATAAGATAACGCCGTAAATATGTGTGTATGCTTCTTCTATCAAGACTTACAGCTATTTATATGAAGTTGTACAAAAACGCTTTATTTCGTCAAGACAGTGCGTTTCCTACGATTACATGCATTTGAATGGGGGAATTTGGCCGAAACAAAGTATAGGTTTTCATTATGTGAATAACTTGGAAATCTTAGCTCAAACAGCTTCAAAACCTGTTTGCCCAGCACGGGGATCTTGAATTGTATAAGATAACGCAATAAATATGTGTGTCTGACTCTTCTACCAAGAATTACAGCTATTTTTATGGAGTTGTACAAAAACGCTTTATTTCGTCAAGACAGTGCGTTTCCTACGATTACATGCATTTGAATGGGGGAATACACCCAAAACAAAGTATAGGTTTTAATTATGTGAATAACTTGAAAATCTTGGCTCAAACCGCTTCAAAACCTGTTTGCCCAGCACGGGGATCTTGAATTGTTTAAGAGAAAGCCGCAAATATGTGTGTATGCCTCTTCTATCAACACTTACAGCTATTTATATGAAGTTGTACAAAAACGCTTTATTTCGTCAAGACAGTGCGTTTCCTACGATTACATGCATTTGAATGGGGGAATTCGGCCGAAACAAAGTATAGGTTTTCATTATGTGAATAACTTGGAAATCTTGGCTCAAACAGCTTCAAAACCTGTTTGCCCAGCACGGGGATCTTGAATTTTATAAGAAAACGCAATAAATATGTGTGTCTGACTCTTCTACCAAGACTTACAGCTATTTTTATGAAGTTGTACAAAAACGCTTTATTTCGTCAAGACAGTGCGTTTCCTACGATTACATGCATTTGAATGGGGGAATTCGGCCGAAACAAAGTATAGGTTTTCATTATGTGAATAACTTGAAAATCTTGGCTCAAACAGCTTCAAAACCTGTTTGCCCAGCACGGGGATCTTGAATTGTATAAGATAACGCCGTAAATATGTGTGTATGCTTCTTCTATCAACACTTGGAGCTATTTATACCCAGATAGCAAGGAAACATTGAACAGATGTTGATTTTCCATCTGAACCATCAGAATCGTCAGGGTTGAAATGTCAACACAAATCCAATATTGAAACAACACTGAAATACTGATGAAACCGCTTACAGCTGCTACCACTTGGACTATTCCATAGCCCCCCCTCTCACAGTGGTACATCCCTTCAGGTAACCATTGTCTTGTACAGTAGAGCGGGACATTAGATTTACTCTCAGCGGAATTGACCGGAGAAGGCATCAGTTCATGCACTGCACTGGCCTGCACCACGATTAGTATAAGGTAAGAATGAATGACTTTTGTTCTATTCGTTATTTCCACGGTTGCATTTGAATAACAGTAAAAAAACAAACAAACTTGTTAATGTAAAGTTTCGGACAAAATGTGGGAGCCCGAAATTGTGTCTACTTTCATCTTACAATCCGGCAACAAATAAATTGCACTGCGAACAAAGTCAACAAAGAAAACATTTTCGTTTCATACTTTTCCGTTATATTCCCTTACAAAGCTAGCTAGCTAGCTTTAACGCTTTGAGGGTTCCTTTGTTCTTGCCGTCGCCTCGGCGCTTGACCCAGACTTTCGCTCTGTAGTTGCTTTTTAGCATAGTACTACAAAAAATTGTAAATCTGTGATATATGATTGATAAACGTAAAGGTAACTGTATAAATGTGTTCAATGACTTTGTTACTTTTAATGATTGGAGAGCACCCGCTTCGATTCGCACTCAATTCAAACTTTACGTTGCACGCTCACCTAACTTTACGTTGCACGCTCACCTAACTTTACGTTGCACGCTCACCTAACTTTACGATGCACGCTCACCTACCTTGCGTTTGCACCTTTTGTCCACACGTAAACTGCGTTTTATTATTTATATATTAGTTTTTCGCCTCTCACTGCTTAAGCCATTAATCTTTCTGGAATTGTTTTTTTAAACAGATGCGACCTCACAAAAGATATTAGCTATGCTGTCAGACCTGACGACAGCTGTTAACGAACTCCGTGAGGAGGTCAGAGCCATCCGCCATCCCTGCTGCAATGAATCGGTAGATGCTGGGGTACTGCCTCTGGATTTGCCCTTGCACAACATTGAGGAGCTAAACAATGCAGAGGCAGCTTTTCAATCATAAGAGGCAAATAAGGCAATGGTAAGTATATAAAGGTTATGTACACTTTGTAACAATAAAGTGTAATAGCTGTCAGATGTGATTTAAATACATAACAACGGCCTGTTGATTAAACACACAAGCACTTGCATACACATTTAAGACATGAGACACGCTAATTCCATCTCTTAAAATGTGTCTATAGGTGAGACGCTTTGCCTTCATTGGAGGGACCACACTGGAGGTGCGAGTCCGCCGTGTAATGGCTTATGCCATTACAAACGAGCTGGCCTCGGTACTCAACTGGGCAGGGAAAAAAACCAAGGACCAGACAAAGCAAAAAATGGCATTTAAAGATACAGCGCTCTGCAAATGTACAAAAAGTGGTAAGTTTTACAGTTTTTTTGCTATATTACTTTGTCTTTCTTAATAACAAGACTTTCATGTCCGGTTAATCTGGAGATGGAGTCTTTGGTCTTTGGCTTGTTTAGTCCTCGGGTTGTAGTTGTACAGCCCGAGGACCCCATGTTTATTTTGTTTTAAAGGATACACGGCACACCATGCTAAGACTTATCACTTATCACAGCTCATAGCTCTTTGGGAATCAAATGCGGCAGTTTGCAGATTTACGCCTGGTGACTTTCATGTTTATCAGCCTAGGAGTTTACATACTTTCTCCCCGCTGAAGACAGTTAACAAGAGCTTATTCATGTGCTCTAATTCACTTTTTTTGTTTGTGTGTGTGTATTTTTTTCCTAGATGGCCTGACGCAGCAGTTAGGGGCAAACTCTATGTCCAAGTTTGTCTTTGCACAAGCAGTGCAGAAATGGCTCCGATACGCCCCAGATCGTATGGGTATGGGTGGTGCAGGATGCACATCATGCATCCCCATCCCAGAGTAAAAAATTACAAACTTCTGTGAAACATATAAATGTAAATAGGAAACTGTCTTTTAATAAAGTATTTAGCAAACGAAACACGCCTATTGACCTTTTTTTGTTTATTTTTTTTCTCTGTTACATCACATGCAATGCTTTCTTATTTTAGGATATTAATATTGACATGATACATTGTGAGACATTTGTTGTTGTTGTTTTTTTATAAAGGGTGTCCAATTTGAGGAATAAGTACAATTATGTGTTTAGGTGGTTTAAGTATTGATGGAAACATGCAGTAGTTTAGTATTGGTTAAAATACTTATAAAGAAAGGTAGATTTCCAGTCATGATTTAACTGTTGTTTTAATAAAAAGCAACTGTGCGAAAGAGGTGGAAAATCAACACCATAGCTCAACAGTGTTTCAATATCAGAATCTGACATTGTTTCAATGTCAGGTTTCAACATTGATTCAACATCAAAACCTGACGTTGTTTCAACATTAAAAAAGGGTGCAAGAGTGACGTTAGGTCAACGTCACACTTCAACGTTGATTCAATGACGTCGCCTGATATTGACTCAACGTTGTTTCAATGTTTCCTTGCTATCTGGGATATGAAGTTGTACAAAAACGCTTTATTTCGTCAAGACAGTGCGTTTCCTACGATTACATGCATTTGAATGGGGGAATTTTGCCGAAACAAAGTATAGGTTTTCATTATGTGAATAACTTGGAAATCTTCGCTCAAATAGCTTCAAAACCTGTTTGCCTAGCACGGGGATCTTGAATTGTATAAGATAACGCAATAAATATGTGTGTCTGACTCTTCTATCAACACTTACAGCTATTTTTATGAAGTTGTACAAAAACGCTTTATTTCGTCAAGACAGTGCGTTTCCTAGGATTACATGCATTTGAATGGGGGAATACGCCCAAAACAAATGGTAAATGGTAAATGGCCTGTATTTGTATAGCGCTTTTACTAGTCCCGCCTAGGGACCCCAAAGCGCTTTTACACGTCCAGTCATCCACCCATTCACACACACATTCACACACTGGTGGAGGCAGCTACAGTTGTAGCCACAGCTGCCCTGGGGCAGACTGACAGAAGCGAGGCTGCCATATCGCGCCATCGGCCCTTCTGGCCAACACCAGTAGGCGGCAGGTGAAGTGTCTTGCCCAAAGACACAACAACCGAGACTGTCCGAGCCGGGGCTCGAACCGGTAACCTTCCGATTACAAGGCGAACTCCCAACTCTTGAGCCACGATTGCCCTGAGAGCCACGATCGCCCTGACTCTTCTACCAAGACTTACAGCTATTTTTATGAAGTTGTACAAAAACGCTTTATTTCGTCAAGACAGTGCGTTTCCTACGATTACATGCATTTGAATGGGGGAATACGCCCAAAACAAAGTATAGGTTTTCCATTATGTGAATAACTTGAAAATCTTGGCTCAAACAGCTTCAAAACCTGTTTGCCCAGCACGGGGATCTTGAATTGTATAAGATAACGCAATAAATATGTGTGTCTGACTCTTCTACCAAGACTTACAGCTATTTTTATGAAGTTGTACAAAAACGCTTTATTGAGTCAAGACAGTGCGTTTCCTACGATTACATGCATTTGAAAAGGGGAATTCGGCCGAAACAAAGTATAGGTTTTCATTATGTGAATAACTTGGAAATCTTCGCTCAAACAGCTTCAAAACCTGTTTGCCCAGCACGGGGATCTTGAATTGTATAAGATAACGCCGTAAATATATGTGTCTGACTCTTCTATCAACACTTACAGCTATTTTTATGAAGTTGTACAAAAACGCTTTATTTCGTCAAGACAGTGCGTTTCCTAGGATTACATGCATTTGAATGGGGGAATACGACCAAAACAAATGGTAAATGGTAAATGGCCTGTATTTGTATAGCGCTTTTACTAGTCCCGCCTAGGGACCCCAAAGCGCTTTTACACGTCCAGTCATCCACCCATTCACACACACACTGGTGGAGGCAGCTACAGTTGTAGCCACAGCTGCCCTGGGGCAGACTGACAGAAGCGAGGCTGCCATATCGCGCCATCGGCCCTTCTGGCCAACACCAGTAGGCGGCAGGTGAAGTGTCTTGCCCAAAGACACAACGACCGAGACTGTCCGAGCCGGGTCTCGAACCGGCAACCTTCCGATTACAAGGCGAACTCCCAACTCTTGAGCCACGATCGCCCTGAGAGCCACGATCGCCCTGACTCTTCTACCAAGACTTACAGCTATTTTTATGAAGTTGTACAAAAACGCTTTATTTCGTCAAGACAGTGCGTTTCCTACGATTACATGCATTTGAATGGGGTAATACGCCCAAAACAAAATATAGGTTTTCATTATGTGAATAACTTGAAAATCTTAGCTCAAACAGCTTCAAAACCTGTTTGCCCAGCACGGGGATCTTGAATTGTATAAGATAACGCAATAAATATGTGTGTATGCTTCTTCTATCAACACTTACAGCTATTTATATGAAGTTGGACAAAAACGCTTTATTTCGTCAAGACAGTGCGTTTCCTACGATTACATGCATTTGAATGGGGTAATACGCCCAAAACAAAATATAGGTTTTCATTATGTGAATAACTTGAAAATCTTAGCTCAAACAGCTTCAAAACCTGTTTGCCCAGCACGGGGATCTTGAATTGTATAAGATAACGCAATAAATATGTGTGTATGCTTCTTCTATCAACACTTACAGCTATTTATATGAAGTTGTACAAAAACGCTTTATTTCGTCAAGACAGTGCGTTTCCTACGATTACATGCATTTGAATGGGGGAATTCGGCCGAAACAAAGTATAGGTTTTCATTATGTGAATAACTTGGAAATCTTGGCTCAAACAGCTTCAAAACCTGTTTGCCCAGCACGGGGATCTTGAATTGTATAAGATAACGCCGTAAATATGTGTGTATGCTTCTTCTATCAAGACTTACAGCTATTTATATGAAGTTGTACAAAAACGCTTTATTTCGTCAAGACAGTGCGTTTCCTACGATTACATACATTTGAATGGGGTAATACGCCCAAAACAAAGTATAGGTTTTCATTATGTAAATAACTTGAAAATCTTGGCTCAAACAGCTTCAAAAACTGTTTGCCCAGCACGGGGATCTTGAATTGTATAAGATAACGCCGTAAATATGTGTGTATGCTTCTTCTATCAACACTTACAGCTATTTATATGAAGTTGTACAAAAACGCTTTATTTCGTCAAGACAGTGCGTTTCCTACGATTACATGCATTTGAATGGGGTAATACGCCCAAAACAAAGTATAGGTTTTCATTATGTAAATAACTTGAAAATCTTGGCTCAAACAGCTTCAAAACCTGTTTGCCCAGCACGGGGATCTTGAATTGTATAAGATAACGCAATAAATATGTGTGTCTGACTCTTCTACCAAGAATTACAGCTATTTTTATGGAGTTGTACAAAAACGCTTTATTTCGTCAAGACAGTGCGTTTCCTACGATTACATGCATTTGAATGGGGGAATACGCCCAAAACAAAGTATAGGTTTTCATTATGTGAATAACTTGAAAATCTTGGCTCAAACAGCTTCAAAACCTGCTTGCCCAGCACGGGGATCTTGAATTGTATAAGAGAACGCCATAAATATGTGTGTATGCTTCTTCTATCAAGACATACAGCTATTTATATGAAGTTGTACAAAAACGCTTTATTTCGTCAAGACAGTGCGTGTCCTACGATTACATGCATTTGAATGGGGGAATTCGGCCGAAACAAAGTATAGGTTTTCATTATGTGAATAACTTGAAAATCTTGGCTCAAACAGCTTCAAAACCTGTTTGCCCAGCACGGGGATCTTGAATTGTATAAGATAACGCCGTAAATATGTGTGTATGCTTCTTCTATCAAGACATACAGCTATTTATATGAAGTTGTACAAAAACGCTTTATTTCGTCAAGACAGTGCGTTTCCTACGATTACATGCATTTGAATGGGGAAATTCGGCCGAAACAAAGTATAGGTTTTCCATTATGTGAATAACTTGAAAATCTTGGTTCAAACAGCTTCAAAACCTGTTTGCCCAGCACGGGGATCTTGAATTGTATAAGATAACGCAATAAATATGTGTGTCTGACTCTTCTACCAAGAATTACAGCTATTTTTATGGAGTTGTACAAAAACGCTTTATTTCGTCAAGACAGTGCGTTTCCTACGATTACATGCATTTGAATGGGGGAATACGCCCAAAACAAAGTATAGGTTTTAATTATGTGAATAACTTGAAAATCTTAGCTCAAACAGCTTCAAAACCTGTTTGCCCAGCACGGGAATCTTGAATTGTTTAAGAGAAAGCCGCAAATATGTGTGTATGCCTCTTCTATCAACACTTACAGCTATTTATATGAAGTTGTACAAAAACGCTTTATTTCGTCAAGACAGTGCGTTTCCTACGATTACATGCATTTGAATGGGGGAATTTTGCGGAAACAAAGTATAGGTTTTCATTATGTGAATAACTTGAAAATCTTGGCTCAAACAGCTTCAAAACCTGTTTGCCCAGCACGGGGATCTTGAATTGTATAAGATAACGCAATAAATATGTCTGTCTGACTCTTCTACCAAGACTTACAGCTATTTTTATGAAGTTGTACAAAAACGCTTTATTTCGTCAAGACAGTGCGTTTCCTACGATTACAAGCATTTGAATAGGGGAATTCCGCCGAAACAAAGTATAGGTTTTCATTATGTGAATAACTTGGAAATCTTGGCTCAAACAGCTTCAAAACCTGTTTTCCCAGCACGGGGATCTTGAATTGTATAAGATAACGCAATAAATATGTGTGTCTGACTCTTCTACCAAGACTTACAGCTATTTTTATGAAGTTGTACAAAAACGCTTTATTTCGTCAAGACAGTGCGTTTCCTACGATTACATGCATTTGAATGGGGGAATTCGGCCGAAACAAAGTATAGGTTTTCATTATGTGAATAACTTGAAAATCTTGGCTCAAACAGCTTCAAAACCTGTTTGCCCAGCACGGGGATCTTGAATTGTATAAGATAACGCCGTAAATATGTGTGTATGCTTCTTCTACCAAGACTTACAGCTATTTTTATGAAGTTGTACAAAAACGCTTTATTTCGTCAAGACAGTGCGTTTCCTAGGATTACATGCATTTGAATGGGGGAATTTTGCCGAAACAAAGTATAGGTTTTCATTATGTGAATAACTTGAAAATCTTGGCTCAAACAGCTTCAAAACCTGTTTGCCCAGCACGGGGATCTTGAATTGTATAAGATAACGCAATAAATATGTGTGTCTGACACGTCTACCAAGACTTACAGCTATTTTTATGAAGTTGTACAAAAACGCTTTATTGAGTCAAGACAGTGCGTTTCCTACGATTACATGCATTTGAATAGGGGAATTCGGCCGAAACAAAGTATAGGTTTTCATTATGTGAATAACTTGGAAATCTTCGCTCAAACAGCTTCAAAACCTGTTTGCCCAGCACGGGGATCTTGAATTGTTTAAGAGAAAGCCGCAAATATGTGTGTATGCCTCTTCTATCAAGACATACAGCTATTTATATGAAGTTGTACAAAAACGCTTTATTGAGTCAAGACAGTGCGTGTCCTACGATTACATGCATTTGAATAGGGGAATTCGGCCGAAACAAGGTATAGGTTTTCATTATGTGAATAACTTGAAAATCTTGGCTCAAACAGCTTCAAAACCTGTTTGCCCAGCACGGGGATCTTGAATTGTATAAGATAACGCCGTAAATATGTGTGTATGCTTCTTCTATCAACACTTACAGCTATTTATATGAAGTTGTACAAAAACGCTTTATTGAGTCAAGACAGTGCGTTTCCTACGATTACATGCATTTGAATGGGGGAATTCGGCCGAAAAAAAGTATAGGTTTTCATTATGTGAATAACTTGAAAATCTTGGCTCAAACAGCTTCAAAACCTGTTTGCCCAGCACGGGGATCTTGAATTGTATAAGATAACGCAATAAATATGTGTGTCTGACTCTTCTACCAAGACTTACAGCTATTTTTATGAAGTTGTACAAAAACGCTTTATTTCGTCAAGACAGTGCGTTTCCTACGATTACATGCATTTGAATGGGGGAATTCGGCCGAAACAAAGTATAGGTTTTCATTATGTGAATAACTTGAAAATCTTGGCTCAAACAGCTTCAAAACCTGTTTGCCCAGCACGGGGATCTTGAATTGTATAAGATAACGCCGTAAATATGTGTGTCTGACTCTTCTACCAAGACTTACAGCTATTTTTATGAAGTTGTACAAAAACGCTTTATTGAGTCAAGACAGTGCGTTTCCTACGATTACATGCATTTGAATGGGGTAATACGCCCAAAACAAAGTATAGGTTTTCATTATGTGAATAACTCAAAAATCTTAGCTCAAACAGCTTCAAAACCTGCTTGCCCAGCACTGGGATCTTGAATTGTATAAGATAACGCCATAAATATGTGTGTATGCTTCTTCTATCAAGACATACAGCTATTTATATGAAGTTGTACAAAAACGCTTTATTGAGTCAAGACAGTGCGTTTCCTACGATTACATGCATTTGAATGGGGTAATACGCCCAAAACAAAGTATAGGTTTTCATTATGTGAATAACTCAAAAATCTTAGCTCAAACAGCTTCAAAACCTGTTTGCCCAGCACGGGGATCTTGAATTGTATAAGATAACGCAATAAATATGTGTGTCTGACTCTTCTACCAAGAATTACAGCTATTTTTATGGAGTTGTACAAAAACGCTTTATTTCGTCAAGACAGTGCGTTTCCTACGATTACATGCATTTGAATGGGGGAATACGCCCAAAACAAAGTATAGGTTTTCATTATGTGAATAACTTGAAAATCTTGGCTCAAACAGCTTCAAAACCTGTTTGCCCAGCACGGGGATCTTGAATTGTATAAGATAACGCAATAAATATGTGTGTCTGACTCTTCTACCAAGACTTACAGCTATTTTTATGAAGTTGTACAAAAACGCTTTATTTCGTCAAGACAGTGCGTGTCCTACGATTACATGCATTTGAATGGGGGAATTCGGCCGAAACAAAGTATAGGTTTTCATTAATCTTTCAAAAATCTTAGCTCAAACAGCTTCAAAACCTGCTTGCCCAGCACGGGGATCTTGAATTGTATAAGATAACGCAATAAATATGTTTGTCTGACTCTTCTACCAAGACTTACAGCTATTTATATGAAGTTGTACAAAAACGCTTTATTTCGTCAAGACAGTGCGTTTCCTACGATTACATGCATTTGAATGAGGGAATTTTGCCGAAACAAAGTATAGGTTTTCATTATGTGAATAACTTGAAAATCTTGGCTCAAACAGCTTCAAAACCTGTTTGCCCAGCACGGGGATCTTGAATTGTATAAGATAACGCAATAAATATGTGTGTCTGACTCTTCTACCAAGACTTACAGCTATTTTTATGAAGTTGTACAAAAACGCTTTATTTCGTCAAGACAGTGCGTTTCCTAGGATTACATGCATTTGAATGGGGGAATACGCCCAAAACAAAGTATAGGTTTTCCATTATGTGAATAACTTGAAAATCTTGTCTCAAACAGCTTCAAAACCTGTTTGCCCAGCACGGGGATCTTGAATTGTATAAGATAACGCCGTAAATATGTGTGTATGCTTCTTCTATCAAGACATACAGCTATTTATATGAAGTTGTACAAAAACGCTTTATTTCGTCAAGACAGTGCGTGTCCTACGATTACATGCATTTGAATGGGGGAATTCGGCCGAAAAAACGTATAGGTTTTCATTATGTGAATAACTTGGAAATCTTCGCTCAAACAGCTTCAAAACCTGTTTGCCCAGCACGGGGATCTTGAATTGTATAAGATAACGCAATAAATATGTGTGTCTGACTCTTCTACCAAGACTTACAGCTATTTATATGAAGTTGTACAAAAACGCTTTATTTCGTCAAGACAGTGCGTTTCCTACGATTACATGCATTTGAATGGGGGAATACGCCCAAAACAAAGTATAGGTTTTCATTATGTGAATAACTTGAAAATCTTGGCTCAAACAGCTTCAAAACCTGTTTGCCCAGCACGGGGATCTTGAATTGTATAAGATAACGCCGTAAATATGTGTGTATGCTTCTTCTATCAAGACATACAGCTATTTATATGAAGTTGTACAAAAACGCTTTATTTCGTCAAGACAGTGCGTGTCCTACGATTACATGCATTTGAATGGGGGAATTCGGCCGAAACAAAGTATAGGTTTTCATTATGTGAATAACTTGAAAATCTTGGCTCAAACAGCTTCAAAACCTGTTTGCCCAGCACGGGGATCTTGAATTGTATAAGATAACGCAATAAATATGTGTGTCTGACTCTTCTACCAAGACTTACAGCTATTTTTATGAAGTTGTACAAAAACGCTTTATTTCGTCAAGACAGTGCGTGTCCTACGATTACATGCATTTGAATGGGGGAATACGCCCAAAACAAAGTATAGGTTTTCCATTATGTGAATAACTTGAAAATCTTGTCTCAAACAGCTTCAAAACCTGTTTGCCCAGCACGGGGATCTTGAATTGTATAAGATAACTCCGTAAATATGTGTGTATGCTTCTTCTATCAAGACATACAGCTATTTATATGAAGTTGTACAAAAACGCTTTATTTCGTCAAGACAGTGCGTGTCCTACGATTACATGCATTTGAATGGGGGAATTCGGCCGAAACAAAGTATAGGTTTTCATTAATCTTTCAAAAATCTTAGCTCAAACAGCTTCAAAACCTGCTTGCCCAGCACGGGGATCTTGAATTGTATAAGATAACGCCGTAAATATGTGTGTATGCTTCTTCTATCAACACTTACAGCTATTTATATGAAGTTGTACAAAAACGCTTTATTGAGTCAAGACAGTGCGTTTCCTACGATTACATGCATTTGAATGGGGGAATTCGGCCGAAAAAACGTATAGGTTTTCATTATGTGAATAACTTGGAAATCTTAGCTCAAACAGCTTCAAAACCTGTTTGCCCAGCACGGGGATCTTGAATTGTATAAGATAACGCAATAAATATGTGTGTCTGACTCTTCTACCAAGACTTACAGCTATTTTTATGAAGTTGTACAAAAACGCTTTATTTCGTCAAGACAGTGCGTTTCCTACGATTACATGCATTTGAACGGGGGAATTCGGCCGAAACAAAGTATAGGTTTTCATTATGTGAATAACTTGGAAATCTTGGCTCAAACAGCTTCAAAACCTGTTTGCCCAGCACGGGGATCTTGAATTGTATAAGATAACGCAATAAATATGTGTGTCTGACTCTTCTACCAAGACTTACAGCTATTTTCATGAAGTTGTACAAAAACGCTTTATTTCGTCAAGACAGTGCGTGTCCTACGATTACATGCATTTGAATGGGGGAATTCGGCCGAAACAAAGTATAGGTTTTCATTATGTGAATAACTTGAAAATCTTAGCTCAAACAGCTTCAAAACCTGTTTGCCCAGCACGGGGATCTTGAATTGTATAAGATAACGCAATAAATATGTGTGTATGCTTCTTCTATCAACACTTACAGCTATTTATATGAAGTTGGACAAAAACGCTTTATTTCGTCAAGACAGTGCGTTTCCTACGATTACATGCATTTGAATGGGGGAATTCGGCCGAAACAAAGTATAGGTTTTCATTATGTGAATAACTTGGAAATCTTGGCTCAAACAGCTTCAAAACCTGTTTGCCCAGCACGGGGATCTTGAATTGTATAAGATAACGCCGTAAATATGTGTGTATGCTTCTTCTATCAAGACATACAGCTATTTATATGAAGTTGTACAAAAACGCTTTATTTCGTCAAGACAGTGCGTTTCCTACGATTACATACATTTGAATGGGGTAATACGCCCAAAACAAAGTATAGGTTTTCATTATGTAAATAACTTGAAAATCTTGGCTCAAACAGCTTCAAAAACTGTTTGCCCAGCACGGGGATCTTGAATTGTATAAGATAACGCCGTAAATATGTGTGTATGCTTCTTCTATCAACACTTACAGCTATTTATATGAAGTTGTACAAAAACGCTTTATTTCGTCAAGACAGTGCGTTTCCTACGATTACATGCATTTGAATGGGGTAATGCGCCCAAAACAAAGTATAGGTTTTCATTATGTAAATAACTTGAAAATCTTGGCTCAAACAGCTTCAAAACCTGTTTGCCCAGCACGGGGATCTTGAATTGTATAAGAAAACGCAATAAATATGTGTGTCTGACTCTTCTACCAAGACTTACAGCTATTTTTATGAAGTTGTACAAAAACGCTTTATTTCGTCAAGACAGTGCGTTTCCTACGATTACATGCATTTGAATGGGGGAATTTTGCCGAAACAAAGTATAGGTTTTCATTATGTGAATAACTTGAAAATCTTGGCTCAAACAGCTTCAAAACCTGTTTGCCCAGCACGGGGATCTTGAATTGTATAAGAGAAAGCCACATATATTTGTGTATGCTTCTTCTATCAAGACTTACAGCTATTTATATGAAGTTGTACAAAAACGCTTTATTTCGTCAAGACAGTGCGTTTCCTACTATTACATGCATTCGAATGGGGGAATGCGCCCGAAACAAAGTATAGGTTTTCATTATGTGAATAACTTGAAAATCTTGGCTCAAACAGCTTCAAAACCTGTTTGCCCAGCGCGGGGATCTTGAATTGTATAAGATAACGCCGTAAATATGTGTGTCTGACTCTTCTATCAAGACTTACAGCTATTTTTATGAAGTTGTACAAAAACGCTTCATTTCGTCAAGACAGTGCGTTTCCTACGATTACATGCATTTGAATGGGGGAATGCGCCCGAAACAAAGTATAGGTTTTCATTATGTGAATAACTTGAAAATCTTGGCTCAAACAGCTTCAAACCCTGTTTGCCCAGCACGGGGATCTTGAATTGTATAAGATAACGCCGTAAATATGTGTGTCTGACTCTTCTATCAACACTTACAGCTATTTTTATGAAGTTGTACAAAAACGCTTTATTTCGTCAAGACAGTGCGTTTCCTACGATTACATGCATTTGAATGGGGGAATTTTGCCGAAACAAAGTATAGGTTTTCATTATGTGAATAACTTGAAAATCTTGGCTCAAACAGCTTCAAAACCTGTTTGCCCAGCACGGGGATCTTGAATTGTATAAGATAACGCCGTAAATATGTGTGTCTGACTCTTCTATCAACACTTACAGCTATTTTTATGAAGTTGTACAAAAACGCTTTATTTTGTCAAGACAGCGCGTTTCCTACGATTACATGCATTTGAATGGGGGAATTTTGCCGAAACAAAGTATAGGTTTTCATTATGTGAATAACTTGAAAATCTTGGCTCAAACAGCTTCAAAACCTGTTTGCCCAGCACGGGGATCTTGAATTGTATAAGATAACGCCGTAAATATGTGTGTCTGACTCTTCTATCAACACTTACAGCTATTTTTATGAAGTTGTACAAAAATGCTTTATTTCGTCAAGACAGTGCGTTTCCTACGATTACATGCATTTGAATGGGGGAATGCGCCCGAAACAAAGTATAGGTTTTCATTATGTGAATAACTTGAAAATCTTGGCTCAAACAGCTTCAAAACCTGTTTGCCCAGCACGGGGATCTTGAATTGTATAAAAGAAAGCCACATATATATGTATATGCTTCTTCTATCAACACTTACAGCTATTTATATGAAGTTGTACAAAAACGCTTTATTTCGTCAAGACAGTGCGTTTCCTACGATTACATGCATTTGAATGGGGGAATACGCCCGAAACAAAGTATAGGTTTTCATTACGTGAATAACTTGAAAATCTTGGCTCAAACAGCTTCAAACCCTGTTTGCCCAGCACGGGGATCTTGAATTGTATAAGATAACGCCGTAAATATGTGTGTCTGACTCTTCTATCAACACTTACAGCTATTTTTATGAAGTTGGACAAAAACGCTTTATTTTGTCAAGACAGTGCGTTTCCTACGATTACATGCATTTGAATGGGGGAATTTTGCCGAAACAAAGTATAGGTTTTCATTATGTGAATAACTTGAAAATCTTGGCTCAAACAGCTTCAAAACCTGTTTGCCCAGCACGGGGATCTTGAATTGTATAAGATAACGCCGTAAATATGTGTGTCTGACTCTTCTATCAACACTTACAGCTATTTATATGAAGTTGTACAAAAACGCTTTATTTCGTCAAGACAGTGCGTGTCCTACGATTACATGCATTTGAATGGGGGAATGCGCCATTGAAACAAAGTATAGGTTTTCATTATGTGAATAACTTAAAAATCTTGCCTCAAACAGCTTCAAAACCTGTTTGCCCACCACGGGGATCTTGAATGTATAAGATAACGCAATAAATATGTGTGTATGCTTCTTTCAATCAAGACTTACAGCTATTTATATGAAGTTGTACAAAAACGCTTTATTTCGTCAAGACAGTGCGTTTCCTACGATTACATGCATTTGAATGGGGGAATACGCCCAAAACAAAGTATAGGTTTTCATTATGTGAATAACTTGAAAATCTTGGCTCAAAAAGCTTCAAACCCTGTTTGCCCAGCACGGGGATCTTGAATTGTATAAGATAACGCCGTAAATATGTGTGTCTGACTCTTCTATCAAGACTTACAGCTATTTTTATGAAGTTGTACAAAAACGCTTTATTTCGTCAAGACAGTGCGTTTCCTACGATTACATGCATTCGAATGGGGGAATGCGCCCGAAACAAAGTATAGGTTTCCATTATGTGAATAACTTGAAAATCTTGGCTCAAACAGCTTCAAAACCTGTTTGCCCAGCACGGGGTTCTTGAATTGTATAAGATAACGCCGTAAATATGTGTGTCTGACTCTTCTATCAACACTTACAGCTATTTTTATGAAGTTGTACAAAAACGCTTCATTTCGTCAAGACAGTGCGTTTCCTACGATTACATGCATTTGAATGGGGGAATTTTGCCGAAACAAAGTATAGGTTTTCATTATGTGAATAACTTGAAAATCTTGGCTCAAACAGCTTCAAAACCTGTTTGCCCAGCACGGGGATCTTGAATTGTATAAGATAACGCCGTAAATATGTGTGTCTGACTCTTCTATCAAGACTTGCAGCTATTTTTATGAAGTTGTACAAAAACGCTTTATTTCGTCAAGACAGTGCGTGTCCTACGATTACATGCATTTGAATGGGGGGAATGCGCCCGAAACAAAGTATAGGTTTTCATTATGTGAAAAACTTGAAAATCTTAGCTCAAACAGCTTAAAACCCTGTTTGCCCAGCACGGGGATCTTGAATTGTATAAGATAACGCCGTAAATATGTGTGTCTGACTCTTTTATCAAGACTTACAGCTATTTTTATGAAGTTGTACAAAAACGCATTATTTCGTCAAGACAGTGCGTGTCCTACGATTACATGCATTTGAATGGGGGGAATGCGCCCGAAACAAAGTATAGGTTTTCATTATGTGAATAACTTGAAAATCTTAGCTCAAACAGCTTAAAACCCTGTTTGCCCAGCACGGGGATCTTGAATTGTATAAGATAACGCCGTAAATATGTGTGTCTGACTCTTCTATCAAGACTTACAGCTATTTTTATGAAGTTGTACAAAAACGCTTTATTTCGTCAAGACAGTGCGTTTCCTACGATTACATGCATTTGAATGGGGGAATGCGCCCAAAACAAAGTATAGGTTTTCATTATGTGAATAACTTGAAAATCTTTGTTCAAACAGCTTCAAAACCTGTTTGCCCAGCACGGGGATCTTGAATTGTATAAGATAACGCCGTAAATATGTGTGTCTGACTTTTCTATCAACACTTACAGCTATTTTTATGAAGTTGTACAAAAACGCTTTATTTCGTCAAGACAGTGCGTTTCCTACGATTACATGGATTTGAATGGGGGAATTTTGCCGAAACAAAGTATAGGTTTTCATTATGTGAATAACTTGAAAATCTTTGTTCAAACAGCTTAAAACCCTGTTTGCCCAGCACGGGGATCTTGAATTGTATAAGATAACGCCGTAAATATGTGTGTCTGACTCTTCTATCAAGACTTACAGCTATTTTTATGAAGTTGTACAAAAACACTTCATTTCGTCAAGACAGTGCGTTTCCTACGATTACATGCATTCGAATGGGGGAATGCGCCCGAAACAAAGTATACGTTTTCATTATGTGAATAACTTGAAAATCTTAGCTCAAACAGCTTCAAAACCTGTTTGCCCAGCACGGGGATCTTGAATTGTATAAGATAACGCCGTAAATATGTGTGTCTGACTCTTCTATCAAGACTTACAGCTATTTTTATGAAGTTGTACAAAAACGCTTCATTTCGTCAAGACAGTGCGTTTCCTACGATTACATGCATTTGAATGGGGGAATGAGCCCGAAACAAAGTATAGGTTTTCATTATGTGAATAACTTGAAAATCTTGGCTCAAACAGCTTCAAATCCTGTTTGCCCAGCACGGGGATCTTGAATTGTATAAGATAACGCCGTAAATATGTGTGTCTGACTCTTCTATCAAGACTTACAGCTATTTTTATGAAGTTGTACAAAAACGCTTCATTTCGTCAAGACAGTGCGTTTCCTACGATTACATGCATTTGAATGGGGGAATGCGCCCGAAACAAAGTATAGGTTTTCATTATGTGAATAACTTGAAAATCTTAGCTCAAACAGCTTCAAAACCTGTTTGCCCAGCACGGGGATCTTGAACTGTATAAGATAACGCCTTAAATATGTGTGTATGCTTCTTCTATCAAGACTTACAGCTATTTATATGAAGTTGTACAAAAACGCTTTATTACGTGAAGACAGTGCGTTTCCTACGATTACACGCATTTGAATGGGGAACTCGCACGAAACAAAGTATAGGTTTTCATTATGTGAATAACTTGAAAATCTTAGCTCAAACAGCTTCAAAACGTGTTTTCCCAGCACGGGGATCTTGAACTGTATAAGATAACGCCTTAAATATGTGTGTATGCTTCTTCTATCAAGACTTACAGCTATTTATATGAAGTTGTACAAAAACGCTTTATTTCGTCAAGACAGTGCGTTTCCTACGATTACATACATTTGAATGGGGAACTCGTCCGAAACAAAGTATAGGTTTTCATTATGTGAATAACTTGAAAATCTTAGCTCAAACAGCTTCAACACCTGTTTGCCCAGCACGGGGATTTTGAACTGTATAAGATAACGCCTTAAATATGTGTGTATGCTTCTTCTATCAAGACTTACAGCTATTTATATGAAGTTGTACAAAAACGCTTTATTTCGTCAAGACAGTGCGTTTCCTCCGACCGAAACAAAGTATAGGTTTTCATTATGTGAATAACTTGAAAATCTTAGCTCAAACAGCTTCAAAACCTGTTTGCCCAGCACGGGGATTTTGAACTGTATAAGATAACGCCTTAAATATGTGTGTATGCTTCTTCTATCAAGACTTACAGCTATTTATATGAAGTTGTACAAAAACGCTTTATTTCATCAAGACAGTGCGTTTCCTCCGACCGAAACAAAGTATAGGTTTTCATTATGTGAATAACTTGAAAATCTTAGCTCAAACAGCTTCAAAACCTGTTTGCCCAGGACGGGGATTTTGAACTGTATAAGATAACGCCTTAAATATGTGTGTATGCTTCTTCTATCAAGACTTACAGCTATTTATATGAAGTTGTACAAAAACGCTTTATTTCGTCAAGACAGTGCGTTTCCTACGATTACATGCATTTGAATGGGGAACTCGCCCGAAACAAAGTGCTAGTCAAAACCTGTTTGACTAGCACGGGGATCTTGAACTGTATAAGATAACGCCTTAAATATGTGTGTATGCTTCTTCTATCAAGACTTACAGCTATTTATATGAAGTTGTACAAAAACGCTTTATTACGTCAAGACAGTGTGTTTCCTACGATTACATGCATTTGAATGGGGAACTCGCCCGAAACAAAGTATAGGTTTTCATTATGTGAATAACTTGAAAATCTTAGCTCAAACAGCTTCAAAACCTGTTTTCCCAGCACGGGGATCTTGAACTGTATAAGATAACGCCTTAAATATGTGTGTATGCTTCTTCTATCAAGACTTACAGCTATTTATATGAAGTTGTACAAAAACGCTTTATTACGTGAAGACAGTGCGTTTCCTACGATTACACGCATTTGAATGGGGAACTCGCACGAAACAAAGTATAGGTTTTCATTATGTGAATAACTTGAAAATCTTAGCTCAAACAGCTTCAAAACGTGTTTTCCCAGCACGGGGATCTTGAACTGTATAAGATAACGCCTTAAATATGTGTGTATGCTTCTTCTATCAAGACTTACAGCTATTTATATGAAGTTGTACAAAAACGCTTTATTTCGTCAAGACAGTGCGTTTCCTACGATTACATACATTTGAATGGGGAACTCGTCCGAAACAAAGTATAGGTTTTCATTATGTGAATAACTTGAAAATCTTAGCTCAAACAGCTTCAACACCTGTTTGCCCAGCACGGGGATTTTGAACTGTATAAGATAACGCCTTAAATATGTGTGTATGCTTCTTCTATCAAGACTTACAGCTATTTATATGAAGTTGTACAAAAACGCTTTATTTCGTCAAGACAGTGCGTTTCCTCCGACCGAAACAAAGTATAGGTTTTCATTATGTGAATAACTTGAAAATCTTAGCTCAAACAGCTTCAAAACCTGTTTGCCCAGCACGGGGATTTTGAACTGTATAAGATAACGCCTTAAATATGTGTGTATGCTTCTTCTATCAAGACTTACAGCTATTTATATGAAGTTGTACAAAAACGCTTTATTTCGTCAAGACAGTGCGTTTCCTACGATTACATGCATTTGAATGGGGAACTCGCCCGAAACAAAGTATAGGTTTTCATTATGTGAATAACTTGAAAATCTTAGCTCAAACAGCTTCAAAACCTGTTTGCCCAGCACGGGGCTCTTGAACTGTATAAGATAACGCCTTAAATATGTGTGTATGCTTCTTCTATCAAGACTTACAGCTGTTTATATGAAGTTGTACAAAAACGCTTTATTTCGTCAAGACAGTGCGTGTCCTACGACTACATGCATTTGAATGGGGAACTCGCCCGAAACAAAGTATAGGTTTTCATTATGTGAATAACTTGAAAATCTTAGCTCAAACAGCTTCAAAACCTGTTTGCCCAGCACGGGGATCTTGAACTGTATAAGATAACGCCTTAAATATGTGTGTCTGAGTCGTCTATCAAAACTTACAGCTATTTATATGAAGTTGTACAAAAACGCTTTATTTCGTCAAGACAGTGCGTTTCCTACGATTACATGCATTTGAATGGGGAACTCGCCCGAAACAAAGTGCTAGTCAAAACCTGTTTGACTAGCACGGGGATCTTGAACTGTATAAGATAACGCCTTAAATATGTGTGTATGCTTCTTCTATCAAGACTTACAGCTATTTATATGAAGTTGTACAAAAACGCTTTATTACGTCAAGACAGTGTGTTTCCTACACTGAAAAAAATGTTTTTTTGGCCCTGTAATTATTATTTCAATTAGCTATATAAATTTTACAAAAAAATACAAATTCAGTGCTATTACTTTAAAATAGCAGTTTTTCTTGTAGTGCATTACTTGAGGATTGTTTGTAATTATGTGTCCTCAGTTTTGTATGTAAATTGAATCATTCGATCCAAGTAATATTCACTAAACCAATTCATTGGCTTAATTAGTTGATATTTCCAAGTAAAATGTAATGGAGTGACATCAGTGAATATGGCCACTTTCTCTGCATTCGGAGCATGACGTCAAAGCCCCTCCCCACATTTGAGCGGTCTTTCTTCAGACATACCATGGTCCACATTTCGACGGTTGGCAGACTTGACGGAAACGGGAAGAAGTGGAACCATGAATGTAAGTTTTAAGCGGAACAAACTTTGTACGTTCCTGTTGGCTCACCTACTTAAGTCAGTTTCTCCGCACTGAAAGCAGCTGCGCTAGCAAATAGTGTATTTTCCTGCTAGACTTGCTGACTAACTTTCCTGGCAGGAGGTATGTCCAGAATTTCCCACAGCACTTTACAGCTTAGATGGCCACCTAAACAACACACGCCTGCTGCCTTAACTAACGTCTTTGTGAATAAAACGAACGTCCAGTTTAAAATAATTGCTGCACCGCTGCCATGAGGTGTATTTTGAAAAAAAAAACAAAAAAACAAAAAAAAAAACATGTACGCACTCGATTTCACTCAAGTCTTCATATTGACCTGTTTTAAATTTGACACCGAGCTGACATATGTAAAATTAAAAAAAAAAAAAATAATATCAGTGTGCATCCTTGAGTTAGTAGAAATTAGTTGAAAAGCATATAGATAACCTTTTTTCTTTTTTTTTTTACAGAACATAGGACCTTCTGACTGCTAATTTGAACTCCACAAGGTAAGATCAAATTAGTAACGATTAGGTTTAACTTGTCACATAATTTCTTTGTGTGGCAGTTTGGTTTAATTTTGAATTCTCTCATTTCAGATCAAAGAGGAGTTTAAGCGAATAACCATAATTCATCTGGAGCGAACGTTTTTGTCCAGATTGGACGGGTACACCACTAAACTCCTGGAGATATTTCGAAGGAAGGGCGGGACTGCAGGGACCAAAATAAAACCAATGTTGGACTCACTGAATAAGGTAACATTTTAAATTATTTTAATTACATAATCTAATGGAAAAGATGAGGTCATACACACTGAGAATGTATCACTCTTATTTAAAGGACAAGTTTGTTATTTTACACTTAAAGCTTTGTTTTCAGATTGTTTATGATGAAATCGAACGATTTTGATTGAAATTTGGACACATGCTGCTGGCCCGAGCTTTTTTGGTTTCTGTGGTAGCACACCCCCACCTCCACAATGGCTTCATACAAAGACGTGAAACTCACCGAGTGGTCAGGGCTGTTCACTGATATGTTCACAAACAAATCGCTGCAAAAATGCTTTCCAACAGGTGTTTTACCATTTGTTGTAAAACTGTGGACCTATTTTTTCAAACGCCTCACACCTGTACATTCTTCCGCCGAGAGCTTGAATAATAGAATAGAATAGCTGCGGACTAATACCGTACATCACAGCATATCTAATACAAGTCAATGGAGTTGGACAAAAACTACAATAAAAACCAGTTGGAAAGTATCTTTTGCAGCGATTTTTGTGTGAACATATCAGTGAACACTCCTGACCACTCGGTGAGTTTCACGTCTTTGTAAACGACAGTTTTATGCGTTTTAGGAAGGATTGTTCCAGTGCACCTATGAAGCCATTGTGGAGGTGGGGGTGTGCTACCACAGAAACCAAAAAAGCTCGGGCCAGCAGCATGTGTCCAAATTTCAATCAAAATCGTTCGATTTCATCATAAACTGAAAACAGGGCATTAAGTGTAAAATACTGAACTTGTCCTTTAATCAGATCTGTGTCTGTGTTGGCTGAAACTGTTCTCCTGATCCTGACACTGTGGCCACAATTAACAATTTATGCACATGATTGTCTCTACAAGTGTATACAAACCTGTCATCTCTCCCTTAATATGCGCTCAAAAGCAGAGAAATTTACAGAATTTTCAAAGTGACCCTCTGAGTGCAGCGAGATCCCTTCCTGCTGCCCATAGACTCCAATACAATTATTTCCCAAAATATTACTCGTGTGTGGGAATTCCTGTCCTTGACTGGTTAATATTGTGATAGGAGGTACTGATATGTTGCGAAAAATTCATTTGCATGTCCAGTGATGAGGCAGAAAACTTTCCTCACTGGGCAGAGACAGTTTCTGGACCCACAGATTATGACATGCACTGGACTCTTGTCTTAACACACATTGTTGAGAAATTCATGTTAAGTTGCACACTTCACAACGTTAGAATGTAGCTGCAGGCTTACATTCTCCATGGGTAACTTTCTGTTTACATCTGTATGTGCTGTTATGTATGTATGTTACATATGTTATGTTGTGTATTTTCTGCAATAAATTTTCTTTTTGGGTTTAATATCATCATGTCGATGGCAGAAGGGACATTATCATTCGTTGCTTAGTTGAGTATCTTGGAGAGAGTGGAGAGGAGCTGATCAAAGACCATCAGATATCTGATGATCATAATAACTGTATTAAAATTATTGTCTAACCTTATAATCTGGTCTTCACTTGTGATGATATATTGAAGGTCAAAGATTCTCTACACTCGTGATGTTTTTTAAAAAAGACTCAAGATTAATATTTTTAATCAGGCTTTTAACTAATTTCTTAAATCTTTATGCTCTTACCCTTTATTTTTTTAAATCATATTTAATCTTTATCTTATCTGCCTTAAACTTTAACTTGCCTTTTGTCTGATTTTTTTCTGACTATTTAACGATCACTTATTAACTTTATTTTATGAGCAAAAGAGTATTTAATTTGATTATACCTTTATAACCTATTTTAATGATTTAATGGTTCTGGTCTACCAACATGCGTGCCGTCCCATGGACAGCTCCAGGCTGGATGGCCCCCAGAACTGATTTTCTTTGTCTCAGGGTCAGCCTCTGTGAAGCACGTTCTGTAACTTTACGTATGAAAAGTGCCATATGAATATTGTTTGATTTGAGTATACTAAATTGAGTATACCTCTTTTTTATTTTTACATTTTTTTTCTCTTAACCTTTTCTTTTACTTGGAATCTATTCTAGTTATTTCTAATTGTGGTTTGTTTGTTTTCACAGGACGTCAGCCAAGAAGCATTGAAAGAGGACTGCAGTAATCACATGATGAAGATCATCGTAATCCATCCCAATGTAGCTCAGGAAAACCAAGATCCTGTGAACGTGTCGGTCATCATTGAGGGGACAGAAATTCTGGAGGACTGCGGAAGTGTGACGAACGCTTGCCTCCTGCTCATGGGTGTCATCTATGCTGTCAACTTAAGTTACCCACTGAAACTGAAATATATGTTTGAGGTATTTCAGAAGCTGTTTCTTGAGCTTGACATCCTTAAAATGTCACCAAAGGTCCAGTCTCTCCACAAGAAACTTTTAGCGTAAGTGTTCCAGTGTTATTTGTGCTTTTGTCCAGCACAATTAATTTGTTTGCATTTTGTCTGTTTTCTGACAGTAATTTCAAGTGTTGCTCAGTTTTATACAAGTTCTTTCTGTCCTGAACATTCTGAGAACGTCTGCAAAGGTAGTGATTGCAACTGTTAATGGACAGAGTTGATGTATGTGTTCTGAAAGTTGATTAGAAGAAAGGGGACAGTGCACACTGAGTTTTTGAATAGCATGGGTTTTTTTTGTATATGTGTATATGCTCTGTTTTGAAATTTGTGAGCAAGAAGTTCTATGGCCATGTTTTTTGTGGTTATGTTATGTAGATATTTTAAATATATCTATGCCATTTCAACTGTGAAATAAAAGTGTCCCTTAAGCTGCAAATATTTGTTTTGGAAAATATTGATTTATTATTATTTATTCAATTCGATTAATATTAACTAGTACATTCATAATAAATATTACTTAATAATTACATAGAATATAACAAAGAAAAGATGAGTAAGAAACACAAAGAAATATCAGCAATGTTCACTTGGGTTTTGTAACTGGATGCAATGGTATTCTGAGTAAAAGTTACGATCTATAGATGAGTATTGCCAGTGCAATTTACTTGTGTATTTCACATAAAAAATAGATGGTTCTAGTAAGTAAATATTACTTAGAAATAGCCCGAGTAAAGATTACAAGCACTTTCTGTGTGGAAAAAGTTGCCTAGCTTTTTTTAAGTAAATGTCACTCCAATTTTTTTTCAGTGTACGATTACATGCATTTGAATGGGGAACTCGCCCGAAACAAAGTATAGGTTTTCAATATGTGAATAACTTGAAAATCTTAGCTCAAACAGCTTCAAAACCTGTTTTCCCAGCACGGGGATCTTGAACTGTATAAGATAACGCCTTAAATATGTGTGTATGCTTCTTCTATCAAGACTTACAGCTATTTATATGAAGTTGTACAAAAACGCTTTATTTCGTCAAGACAGTGCGTTTCCTACGATTACATGCATTTGAATGGGGAACTCGCCCGAAACAAAGTATAGGTTTTCATTATGTGAATAACTTGAAAATCTTAGCTCAAACAGCTTCAAAACCTGTTTGCCCAGCACGGGGATTTTGAACTGTATAAGATAACGCCTTAAATATGTGTGTATGCTTCTTCTATCAAGACTTACAGCTATTTATATGAAGTTGTACAAAAACGCTTTATTTCGTCAAGACTGTGCGTTTCCTCTGACCGAAACAAAGTATAGGTTTTCATTATGTGAATAACTTGAAAATCTTAGCTCAAACAGCTTCAAAACCTGTTTGTCCAGCACGGGGATCTTGAACTGTATAAGATAACGCCTTAAATATGTGTGTCTGAGTCGTCTATCAAAACTTACAGCTATTTATATGAAGTTGTACAAAAACGCTTTATTTCGTCAAGACAGTGCGTTTCCTACGATTACATACATTTGAATGGGGAACTCGCCCGAAACAAAGTATAGGTTTTCATTATGTGAATAACTTGTAAATCTTAGCTCAAACAGCTTCAAAACCTGTTTGCCCAGCACGGGGATCTTGAACTGTATAGGATAACGCCTTAAATATGTGTGTCTGAGTCGTCTATCAAAACTTACAGCTATTTATATGAAGCTGTACAAAAACGCTTTATTTCGTCAAGACAGTGCGTTTCCTACGATTACATGCATTTGAATGGGGAACTCGCCCGAAACAAAGTGCTAGTCAAAACCTTTTTGACTAGCACGGGGATCTTGAACTGTATAAGATAACGCCTTAAATATGTGTGTATGCTTCTTCTATCAAGACTTACAGCTATTTATATGAAGTTGTACAAAAACGCTTTATTACGTCAAGACAGTGTGTTTCCTACGATTACATGCATTTGAATGGGGAACTCGCCCGAAACAAAGTATAGGTTTTCATTATGTGAATAACTTGAAAATCTTAGCTCAAACAGCTTCAAAACCTGTTTGTCCAGCACGGGGATCTTGAACTGTATAAGATAACGCCTTAAATATGTGTGTCTGAGTCGTCTATCAAAACTTACAGCTATTTATATGAAGTTGTACAAAAACGCTTTATTTCGTCAAGACAGTGCGTTTCCTACGATTACATGCATTTGAATGGGGAACTCGCCCGAAACAAAGTATAGGTTTTCATTATGTGAATAATTTGAAAATCTTAGCTCAAACAGCTTCAAAACCTGTTTGCCCAGCACGGGGATTTTGAACTGTATAAGATCACGCCTTAAATATGTGTGTATGCTTCTTCTATCAAGACTTACAGCTATTTATATGAAGTTGTACAAAAACGCTTTATTTCGTCAAGACAGTGCGTTTCCTCCGACCGAAACAAAGTATAGGTTTTCATTATGTGACTAACTTGAAAATCTTAGCTCAAACAGCTTCAAAACCTGTTTGTCCAGCACGGGGATCTTGAACTGTATAAGATAACGCCTTAAATATGTGTGTATGCTTCTTCTATCAAGACTTACAGCTATTTATATGAAGTTGTACAAAAACGCTTTATTTCGTCAAGACAGTGCGTTTCCTCCGACCGAAACAAAGTATAGGTTTTCATTATGTGAATAACTTGAAAATCTTAGCTCAAACAGCTTCAAAACTTGTTTGCCCAGCACGGGGATCTTGACCTGTATAAGATAACGCCTTAAATATGTGTGTATGCTTCTTCTATGAAGACTTACAGCTATTTATATGAAGTTGTACAAAAACGCTTTATTTCGTCAAGACAGTGCGTTTCCTACGATTACATGCATTTCAATGGGGAACTGTCCGAAACAAAGTATAGGTTTTCATTATGTGAATAACTTGAACATCTTAGTTCAAACAGCTTCAAAACCTGTTTGCCCAGCACGGGGATCTTGAACTGTATAAGATAACGCCTTAAATATGTGTGTATGCTTCTTCTATCAAGACTTACAGCTATTTATATGAAGTTGTACAAAAACGCTTTATTTCTTCAAGACAGTGCGTGTCCTAGGATTACATGCATTTGAATGGGGGAATTCGGCCGAAACAAATTATAGGTTTTCATTATGTGAATAACTTAAAAATCTTAGCTCAAACAGCTTCAAAACCTGTTTGTCCAGCACGGGGATCTTGAACTGTATAAGATAACGCCTTAAATATGTGTGTATGCTTCTTCTATCAAGACTTACAGCTATTTATATGAAGTTGTACAAAAACGCTTTATTTCGTCAAGACAGTGCGTTTCCTCCGACCGAAACAAAGTATAGGTTTTCATTATGTGAATAACTTGAAAATCTTAGCTCAAACAGCTTCAAAACCTGTTTGCCCAGCACGGGGATCTTGACCTGTATAAGATAACGCCTTAAATATGTGTGTATGCTTCTTCTATGAAGACTTACAGCTATTTATATGAAGTTGTACAAAAACGCTTCATTTCGTCAAGACAGTGCGTTTCCTACGATTACATGCATTTCAATGGGGAACTGTCCGAAACAAAGTATAGGTTTTCATTATGTGAATAACTTGAACATCTTAGTTCAAACAGCTTCAAAACCTGTTTGCCCAGCACGGGGATCTTGAACTGTATAAGATAACGCCTTAAATATGTGTGTATGCCTCTTCTATCAACACTTACAGCTATTTATATGAAGTTGTACAAAAACGCTTTTTTTCGTCAAGCCAGTGCGTTTCTTACGATTACATGCATTTGAATGGGGAGCTCGCCCGAAACAAAGTATAGGTTTTCATTATGTGAATAACTTGGAAATCTTAGCTCAAACAGCTTCAAAACCTGTGTGCCCAGCACGGGGATATAGAAGTGTATTAGATAAAGCCATAAATATGTGTGTCTGAGTCTTCTATCCAAAGTTACAGCTATTTATATGAAGTTGTACAAAAACGCTTTTTTTCGTCAAGCCAGTGCGTTTCTTACGATTACATGCATTTGAATGGGGAGCTCGCCCGAAACAAAGTATAGGTTTTCATTATGTGAATAACTTGGAAATCTTAGCTCAAACAGCTTCAAAACCTGTGTGCCCAGCACGGGGATATAGAAGTCTATTAGATAAAGCCATAAATATGTGTGTCTGATTCTTCTATCCAAAGTTACAGCTATTTATATGAAGTTGTACAAAAACGCTTTTTTTCGTCAAGCCAGTGCGTTTCTTACGATTACATGCATTTGAATGGGGAGCTCGCCCGAAACAAAGTATAGGTTTTCATTATGTGAATAACTTGGAAATCTTAGCTCAAACAGCTTCAAAACCTGTGTGCCCAGCACGGGGATATAGAAGTGTATTAGATAAAGCCATAAATATGTGTGTCTGAGTCTTCTATCCAAAGTTACAGCTATTTATATGAAGTTGTACAAAAACGCTTTTTTTCGTCAAGCCAGTGCGTTTCTTACGATTACATGCATTTGAATGGGGAGCTCGCCCGAAACAAAGTATAGGTTTTCATTATGTGAATAACTTGGAAATCTTAGCTCAAACAGCTTCAAAACCTGTGTGCCCAGCACGGGGATAAAGAAGTGTATTAGATAAAGCCATAAATATGTGTGTCTGAGTCTTCTATCCAAAGTTACAGCTATTTATATGAAGTTGTACAAAAACGCTTTATTTCGTCAAGACAGTGCGTTTCCTACGATTACATGCATTTGAATGGGGAACTCGCCCGAAACAAAGTATAGGTTTTCATTATGTGAATAATTTGAAAATCTTAGCTCAAACAGCTTCAAAACCTGTTTGTCCAGCACGGGGATCTTGAACTGTATAAGATAACGCCTTAAATATGTGTGTATGCTTCTTCTATCAAGACTTACAGCTATTTATATGAAGTTGTACAAAAACGCTTTATTTCGTCAAGACAGTGCGTTTCCTCCGACCGAAACAAAGTATAGGTTTTCATTATGTGAATAACTTGAAAATCTTAGCTCAAACAGCTTCAAAACCTGTTTGCCCAGCACGGGGATCTTGACCTGTATAAGATAACGCCTTAAATATGTGTGTATGCTTCTTCTATGAATACTTACAGCTATTTATATGAAGTTGTACAAAAACGCTTTATTTCGTCAAGACAGTGCGTTTCCTACGATTACATGCATTTCAATGGGGAACTGTCCGAAACAAAGTATAGGTTTTCATTATGTGAATAACTTGAACATCTTAGTTCAAACAGCTTCAAAACCTGTTTGCCCAGCACGGGGATCTTGAACTGTATAAGATAACGCCTTAAATATGTGTGTATGCTTCTTCTATCAAGACTTACAGCTATTTATATGAAGTTGTACAAAAACGCTTTATTTCTTCAAGACAGTGCGTGTCCTAGGATTACATGCATTTGAATGGGGGAATTCGGCCGAAACAAATTATAGGTTTTCATTATGTGAATAACTTAAAAATCTTAGCTCAAACAGCTTCAAAACCTGTTTGTCCAGCACGGGGATCTTGAACTGTATAAGATAACGCCTTAAATATGTGTGTATGCTTCTTCTATCAAGACTTACAGCTATTTATATGAAGTTGTACAAAAACGCTTTATTTCGTCAAGACAGTGCGTTTCCTCCGACCGAAACAAAGTATAGGTTTTCATTATGTGAATAACTTGAAAATCTTAGCTCAAACAGCTTCAAAACCTGTTTGCCCAGCACGGGGATCTTGACCTGTATAAGATAACCCCTTAAATATGTGTGTATGCTTCTTCTATGAAGACTTACAGCTATTTATATGAAGTTGTACAAAAACGCTTCATTTCGTCAAGACAGTGCGTTTCCTACGATTACATGCATTTCAATGGGGAACTGTCCGAAACAAAGTATAGGTTTTCATTATGTGAATAACTTGAACATCTTAGTTCAAACAGCTTCAAAACCTGTTTGCCCAGCACGGGGATCTTGAACTGTATAAGATAACGCCTTAAATATGTGTGTATGCCTCTTCTATCAACACTTACAGCTATTTATATGAAGTTGTACAAAAACGCTTTTTTTCGTCAAGCCAGTGCGTTTCTTACGATTACATGCATTTGAATGGGGAGCTCGCCCGAAACAAAGTATAGGTTTTCATTATGTGAATAACTTGGAAATCTTAGCTCAAACAGCTTCAAAACCTGTGTGCCCAGCACGGGGATATAGAAGTGTATTAGATAAAGCCATAAATATGTGTGTCTGAGTCTTCTATCCAAAGTTACAGCTATTTATATGAAGTTGTACAAAAACGCTTTTTTTCGTCAAGCCAGTGCGTTTCTTACGATTACATGCATTTGAATGGGGAGCTCGCCCGAAACAAAGTATAGGTTTTCATTATGTGAATAACTTGGAAATCTTAGCTCAAACAGCTTCAAAACCTGTGTGCCCAGCACGGGGATATAGAAGTCTATTAGATAAAGCCATAAATATGTGTGTCTGATTCTTCTATCCAAAGTTACAGCTATTTATATGAAGTTGTACAAAAACGCTTTTTTTCGTCAAGCCAGTGCGTTTCTTACGATTACATGCATTTGAATGGGGAGCTCGCCCGAAACAAAGTATAGGTTTTCATTATGTGAATAACTTGGAAATCTTAGCTCAAACAGCTTCAAAACCTGTGTGCCCAGCACGGGGATAAAGAAGTGTATTAGATAAAGCCATAAATATGTGTGTCTGAGTCTTCTATCCAAAGTTACAGCTATTTATATGAAGTTGTACAAAAATGCTTTTTTTCGTCAAGCCAGTGCGTTTCTTACGATTACATGCATTTGAATGGGGAGCTCGCCCGAAACAAAGTATAGGTTTTCATTATGTGAATAACTTGAAAATCTTAGCTCAAACAGCTTCAAAACCTGTGTGCCCAGCACGGGGATATAGAAGTCTATTAGATAAAGCCATAAATATGTGTGTCTGAGTCTTCTATCAAAAGTTACAGCTATTTATATGAAGTTGTACAAAAACGCTTTTTTTCGTCAAGCCAGTGCGTTTCTTACGATTACATGCATTTGAATGGGGAGCTCGCCCGAAACAAAGTATAGGTTTTCATTATGTGAATAACTTGGAAATCTTAGCTCAAACAGCTTCAAAACCTGTGTGCCCAGCACGGGGATATAGAAGTGTATTAGATAAAGCCATAAATATGTGTGTCTGAGTCTTCTATCCAAAGTTACAGCTATTTATATGAAGTTGTACAAAAACGCTTTTTTTCGTCAAGCCAGTGCGTTTCTTACGATTACATGCATTTGAATGGGGAGCTCGCCCGAAACAAAGTATAGGTTTTCATTATGTGAATAACTTGAAAATCTTAGCTCAAACAGCTTCAAAACCTGTGTGCCCAGTACGGGGATATAGAAGTCTATTAGATAAAGCCATAAATATGTGTGTCTGATTCTTCTATCCAAAGTTACAGCTATTTATATGAAGTTGTACAAAAACGCTTTTTTTCGTCAAGCCAGTGCGTTTCTTACGATTACATGCATTTGAATGGGGAGCTCGCCCGAAACAAAGTATAGGTTTTCATTATGTGAATAACTTGGAAATCTTAGCTCAAACAGCTTCAAAACCTGTGTGCCCAGCACGGGGATATAGAAGTGTATTAGATAAAGCCATAAATATGTGTGTCTGAGTCTTCTATCCAAAGTTACAGCTATTTATATGAAGTTGTACAAAAACGCTTTTTTTCGTCAAGCCAGTGCGTTTCTTACGATTACATGCATTTGAATGGGGAGCTCGCCCGAAACAAAGTATAGGTTTTCATTATGTGAATAACTTGGAAATCTTAGCTCAAACAGCTTCAAAACCTGTGTGCCCAGCACGGGGATAAAGAAGTGTATTAGATAAAGCCATAAATATGTGTGTCTGAGTCTTCTATCCAAAGTTACAGCTATTTATATGAAGTTGTACAAAAACGCTTTTTTTCGTCAAGCCAGTGCGTTTCTTACGATTACATGCATTTGAATGGGGAGCTCGCCCGAAACAAAGTATAGGTTTTCATTATGTGAATAACTTGGAAATCTTAGCTCAGACAGCTTCAAAACCTGTGTGCCCAGCACGGGGATATAGAAGTGTATTAGATAAAGCCATAAATATGTGTGTCTGAGTCTTCTATCCAAAGTTACAGCTATTTATATGAAGTTGTACAAAAACGCTTTTTTTCGTCATGCCAGTGCGTTTCTTACGATTACATGCATTTGAATGGGGAGCTCGCCCGAAACAAAGTATAGGTTTTCATTATGTGAATAACTTTAAAATCTTAGCTCAAACAGCTTCAAAACCTGTGTGCCCAGCACGGGGATAAAGAAGTGTATTAGATAAAGCCATAAATATGTGTGTCTGAGTCTTCTATCCAAAGTTACAGCTATTTATATGAAGTTGTACAAAAACGCTTTATTTCGTCAAGCCAGTGCTTTTCTTACGATTACATGCATTTGAATGGGGAGCTCGCCCGAAACAAAGTATAGGTTTTCATTATGTGAATAACTTTAAAATCTTAGCTCAAGCAGCTTCAAAACCTGTGTGCCCAGCACGGGGATAAAGAAGTGTATTAGATAAAGCCATAAATATGTGTGTCTGAGTCTTCTATCAAAAGTTACAGCTATTTATATGAAGTTGTACAAAAACGCTTTTTTTCGTCAAGCCAGTGCGTTTCTTACGATTACATGCATTTGAATGGGGAGCTCGCCCGAAACAAAGTATAGGTTTTCATTATGTGAATAACTTGGAAATCTTAGCTCAAACAGCTTCAAAACCTGTGTGCCCAGCACGGGGATAAAGAAGTGTATTAGATAAAGCCATAAATATGTGTGTCTGAGTCTTCTATCCAAAGTTACAGCTATTTATATGAAGTTGTACAAAAACGCTTTTTTTCGTCAAGCCAGTGCGTTTCTTACGATTACATGCATTTGAATGGGGAGCTCGCCCGAAACAAAGTATAGGTTTTCATTATGTGAATAACTTGAAAATCTTAGCTCAAACAGCTTCAAAACCTGTGTGCCCAGCACGGGGATATAGAAGTCTATTAGATAAAGCCATAAATATGTGTGTCTGAGTCTTCTATCAAAAGTTACAGCTATTTATATGAAGTTGTACAAAAACGCTTTTTTTCGTCAAGCCAGTGCGTTTCTTACGATTACATGCATTTGAATGGGGAGCTCGCCCGAAACAAAGTATAGGTTTTCATTATGTGAATAACTTGGAAATCTTAGCTCAAACAGCTTCAAAACCTGTGTGCCCAGCACGGGGATATAGAAGTGTATTAGATAAAGCCATAAATATGTGTGTCTGAGTCTTCTATCCAAAGTTACAGCTATTTATATGAAGTTGTACAAAAACGCTTTTTTTCGTCAAGCCAGTGCGTTTCTTACGATTACATGCATTTGAATGGGGAGCTCGCCCGAAACAAAGTATAGGTTTTCATTATGTGAATAACTTGGAAATCTTAGCTCAAACAGCTTCAAAACCTGTGTGCCCAGCACGGGGATATAGAAGTCTATTAGATAAAGCCATAAATATGTGTGTCTGATTCTTCTATCCAAAGTTACAGCTATTTATATGAAGTTGTACAAAAACGCTTTTTTTCGTCAAGCCAGTGCGTTTCTTACGATTACATGCATTTGAATGGGGAGCTCGCCCGAAACAAAGTATAGGTTTTCATTATGTGAATAACTTGGAAATCTTAGCTCAAACAGCTTCAAAACCTGTGTGCCCAGCACGGGGATAAAGAAGTGTATTAGATAAAGCCATAAATATGTGTGTCTGAGTCTTCTATCCAAAGTTACAGCTATTTATATGAAGTTGTACAAAAACGCTTTTTTTCGTCAAGCCAGTGCGTTTCTTACGATTACATGCATTTGAATGGGGAGCTCGCCCGAAACAAAGTATAGGTTTTCATTATGTGAATAACTTGGAAATCTTAGCTCAAACAGCTTCAAAACCTGTGTGCCCAGCACGGGGATATAGAAGTGTATTAGATAAAGCCATAAATATGTGTGTCTGAGTCTTCTATCCAAAGTTACAGCTATTTATATGAAGTTGTACAAAAACGCTTTTTTTCGTCAAGCCAGTGCTTTTCTTACGATTACATGCATTTGAATGGGGAGCTCGCCCGAAACAAAGTATAGGTTTTCATTATGTGAATAACTTGAAAATCTTAGCTCAAACAGCTTCAAAACATGTGTACGCAGCACGGGGATATAGAAGTCTATTAGATAAAGCCATAAATATGTGTGTCTGAGTCTTCTATCCAAAGTTACAGCTATTTATATGAAGTTGTACAAAAACGCTTTTTTTCGTCAAGCCAGTGCGTTTCTTACGATTACATGCATTTGAATGGGGAGCTCGCCCGAAACAAAGTATAGGTTTTCATTATGTGAATAACTTGGAAATCTTAGCTCAAACAGCTTCAAAACCTGTGTGCCCAGCACGGGGATAAAGAAGTGTATTAGATAAAGCCATAAATATGTGTGTCTGAGTCTTCTATCCAAAGTTACAGCTATTTATATGAAGTTGTGCAAAAATGCTTTTTTTCGTCAAGCCAGTGCGTTTCTTACGATTACATGCATTTGAATGGGGAGCTCGCCCGAAACAAAGTATAGGTTTTCATTATGTGAATAACTTGAAAATCTTAGCTCAAACAGCTTCAAAACCTGTGTGCCCAGCACGGGGATATAGAAGTGTATTAGATAAAGCCATAAATATGTGTGTCTGAGTCTTCTATCCAAAGTTACAGCTATTTATATGAAGTTGTACAAAAACGCTTTTTTTCGTCAAGACAGTGCTTTTCTTACGATTACATGCATTTGAATGGGGAGCTCGCCCGAAACAAAGTATAGGTTTTCATTATGTGAATAACTTGGAAATCTTAGCTCAAACAGCTTCAAAACCTGTGTGCCCAGCACGGGGATAAAGAAGTGTATTAGATAAAGCCATAAATATGTGTGTCTGAGTCTTCTATCCAAAGTTACAGCTATTTATATGAAGTTGTACAAAAATGCTTTTTTTCGTCAAGCCAGTGCGTTTCTTACGATTACATGCATTTGAATGGGGAGCTCGCCCGAAACAAAGTATAGGTTTTCATTATGTGAATAACTTGGAAATCTTAGCTCAAACAGCTTCAAAACCTGTGTGCCCAGCACGGGGATATAGAAGTCTATTAGATAAAGCCATAAATATGTGTGTCTGATTCTTCTATCCAAAGTTACAGCTATTTATATGAAGTTGTACAAAAACGCTTTTTTTCGTCAAGCCAGTGCGTTTCTTACGATTACATGCATTTGAATGGGGAGCTCGCCCGAAACAAAGTATAGGTTTTCATTATGTGAATAACTTGGAAATCTTAGCTCAAACAGCTTCAAAACCTGTGTGCCCAGCACGGGGATAAAGAAGTGTATTAGATAAAGCCATAAATATGTGTGTCTGAGTCTTCTATCCAAAGTTACAGCTATTTATATGAAGTTGTACAAAAACGCTTTTTTTCGTCAAGCCAGTGCGTTTCTTACGATTACATGCATTTGAATGGGGAGCTCGCCCGAAACAAAGTATAGGTTTTCATTATGTGAATAACTTGAAAATCTTAGCTCAAACAGCTTCAAAACCTGTGTGCCCAGCACGGGGATATAGAAGTCTATTAGATAAAGCCATAAATATGTGTGTCTGATTCTTCTATTCAAAGTTACAGCTATTTATATGAAGTTGTACAAAAACGCTTTTTTTGGTCAAGCCAGTGCGTTTCTTACGATTACATGCATTTGAATGGGGAGCTCGCCCGAAACAAAGTATAGGTTTTCATTATGTGAATAACTTGGAAATCTTAGCTCAGACAGCTTCAAAACCTGTGTGCCCAGCACGGGGATATAGAAGTGTATTAGATAAAGCCATAAATATGTGTGTCTGAGTCTTCTATCCAAAGTTACAGCTATTTATATGAAGTTGTACAAAAACGCTTTTTTTCGTCATGCCAGTGCGTTTCTTACGATTACATGCATTTGAATTGGGAGCTCGCCCGAAACAAAGTATAGGTTTTCATTATGTGAATAACTTTAAAATCTTAGCTCAAACAGCTTCAAAACCTGTGTGCCCAGCACGGGGATAAAGAAGTGTATTAGATAAAGCCATAAATATGTGTGTCTGAGTCTTCTATCCAAAGTTACAGCTATTTATATGAAGTTGTACAAAAACGCTTTTTTTCGTCAAGCCAGTGCGTTTCTTACGATTACATGCATTTGAATGGGGAGCTCGCCCGAAACAAAGTATAGGTTTTCATTATGTGAATAACTTGGAAATCTTAGCTCAAACAGCTTCAAAACCTGTGTGCCCAGCACGGGGATATAGAAGTCTATTAGATAAAGCCATAAATATGTGTGTCTGATTCTTCTATCCAAAGTTACAGCTATTTATATGAAGTTGTACAAAAACGCTTTTTTTCGTCAAGCCAGTGCGTTTCTTACGATTACATGCATTTGAATGGGGAGCTCGCCCGAAACAAAGTATAGGTTTTCATTATGTGAATAACTTGGAAATCTTAGCTCAAACAGCTTCAAAACCTGTGTGCCCAGCACGGGGATAAAGAAGTGTATTAGATAAAGCCATAAATATGTGTGTCTGAGTCTTCTATCCAAAGTTACAGCTATTTATATGAAGTTGTACAAAAACGCTTTTTTTCGTCAAGCCAGTGCGTTTCTTACGATTACATGCATTTGAATGGGGAGCTCGCCCGAAACAAAGTATAGGTTTTCATTATGTGAATAACTTGAAAATCTTAGCTCAAACAGCTTCAAAACCTGTGTGCCCAGCACGGGGATATAGAAGTCTATTAGATAAAGCCATAAATATGTGTGTCTGATTCTTCTATCCAAAGTTACAGCTATTTATATGAAGTTGTACAAAAACGCTTTTTTTGGTCAAGCCAGTGCGTTTCTTACGATTACATGCATTTGAATGGGGAGCTCGCCCGAAACAAAGTATAGGTTTTCATTATGTGAATAACTTGGAAATCTTAGCTCAGACAGCTTCAAAACCTGTGTGCCCAGCACGGGGATATAGAAGTGTATTAGATAAAGCCATAAATATGTGTGTCTGAGTCTTCTATCCAAAGTTACAGCTATTTATATGAAGTTGTACAAAAACGCTTTTTTTCGTCATGCCAGTGCGTTTCTTACGATTACATGCATTTGAATTGGGAGCTCGCCCGAAACAAAGTATAGGTTTTCATTATGTGAATAACTTTAAAATCTTAGCTCAAACAGCTTCAAAACCTGTGTGCCCAGCACGGGGATAAAGAAGTGTATTAGATAAAGCCATAAATATGTGTGTCTGAGTCTTCTATCCAAAGTTACAGCTATTTATATGAAGTTGTACAAAAACGCTTTTTTTCGTCAAGCCAGTGCGTTTCTTACGATTACATGCATTTGAATGGGGAGCTCGCCCGAAACAAAGTATAGGTTTTCATTATGTGAATAACTTGGAAATCTTAGCTCAAACAGCTTCAAAACCTGTGTGCCCAGCACGGGGATATAGAAGTCTATTAGATAAAGCCATAAATATGTGTGTCTGATTCTTCTATCCAAAGTTACAGCTATTTATATGAAGTTGTACAAAAACGCTTTTTTTCGTCAAGCCAGTGCGTTTCTTACGATTACATGCATTTGAATGGGGAGCTCGCCCGAAACAAAGTATAGGTTTTCATTATGTGAATAACTTGGAAATCTTAGCTCAAACAGCTTCAAAACCTGTGTGCCCAGCACGGGGATAAAGAAGTGTATTAGATAAAGCCATAAATATGTGTGTCTGAGTCTTCTATCCAAAGTTACAGCTATTTATATGAAGTTGTACAAAAACGCTTTTTTTCGTCAAGCCAGTGCGTTTCTTACGATTACATGCATTTGAATGGGGAGCTCGCCCGAAACAAAGTATAGGTTTTCATTATGTGAATAACTTGGAAATCTTAGCTCAGACAGCTTCAAAACCTGTGTGCCCAGCACGGGGATATAGAAGTGTATTAGATAAAGCCATAAATATGTGTGTCTGAGTCTTCTATCCAAAGTTACAGCTATTTATATGAAGTTGTACAAAAACGCTTTTTTTCGTCATGCCAGTGCGTTTCTTACGATTACATGCATTTGAATGGGGAGCTCGCCCGAAACAAAGTATAGGTTTTCATTATGTGAATAACTTTAAAATCTTAGCTCAAACAGCTTCAAAACCTGTGTGCCCAGCACGGGGATAAAGAAGTGTATTAGATAAAGCCATAAATATGTGTGTCTGAGTCTTCTATCCAAAGTTACAGCTATTTATATGAAGTTGTGCAAAAATGCTTTTTTTCGTCAAGCCAGTGCGTTTCTTACGATTACATGCATTTGAATGGGGAGCTCGCCCGAAACAAAGTATAGGTTTTCATTATGTGAATAACTTGAAAATCTTAGCTCAAACAGCTTCAAAACCTGTGTGCCCAGCACGGGGATATAGAAGTGTATTAGATAAAGCCATAAATATGTGTGTCTGAGTCTTCTATCCAAAGTTACAGCTATTTATATGAAGTTGTACAAAAACGCTTTTTTTCGTCAAGACAGTGCTTTTCTTACGATTACATGCATTTGAATGGGGAGCTCGCCCGAAACAAAGTATAGGTTTTCATTATGTGAATAACTTGGAAATCTTAGCTCAAACAGCTTCAAAACCTGTGTGCCCAGCACGGGGATAAAGAAGTGTATTAGATAAAGCCATAAATATGTGTGTCTGAGTCTTCTATCCAAAGTTACAGCTATTTATATGAAGTTGTACAAAAATGCTTTTTTTCGTCAAGCCAGTGCGTTTCTTACGATTACATGCATTTGAATGGGGAGCTCGCCCGAAACAAAGTATAGGTTTTCATTATGTGAATAACTTGGAAATCTTAGCTCAAACAGCTTCAAAACCTGTGTGCCCAGCACGGGGATATAGAAGTCTATTAGATAAAGCCATAAATATGTGTGTCTGATTCTTCTATCCAAAGTTACAGCTATTTATATGAAGTTGTACAAAAACGCTTTTTTTCGTCAAGCCAGTGCGTTTCTTACGATTACATGCATTTGAATGGGGAGCTCGCCCGAAACAAAGTATAGGTTTTCATTATGTGAATAACTTGGAAATCTTAGCTCAAACAGCTTCAAAACCTGTGTGCCCAGCACGGGGATAAAGAAGTGTATTAGATAAAGCCATAAATATGTGTGTCTGAGTCTTCTATCCAAAGTTACAGCTATTTATATGAAGTTGTACAAAAACGCTTTTTTTCGTCAAGCCAGTGCGTTTCTTACGATTACATGCATTTGAATGGGGAGCTCGCCCGAAACAAAGTATAGGTTTTCATTATGTGAATAACTTGAAAATCTTAGCTCAAACAGCTTCAAAACCTGTGTGCCCAGCACGGGGATATAGAAGTCTATTAGATAAAGCCATAAATATGTGTGTCTGATTCTTCTATCCAAAGTTACAGCTATTTATATGAAGTTGTACAAAAACGCTTTTTTTGGTCAAGCCAGTGCGTTTCTTACGATTACATGCATTTGAATGGGGAGCTCGCCCGAAACAAAGTATAGGTTTTCATTATGTGAATAACTTGGAAATCTTAGCTCAGACAGCTTCAAAACCTGTGTGCCCAGCACGGGGATATAGAAGTGTATTAGATAAAGCCATAAATATGTGTGTCTGAGTCTTCTATCCAAAGTTACAGCTATTTATATGAAGTTGTACAAAAACGCTTTTTTTCGTCATGCCAGTGCGTTTCTTACGATTACATGCATTTGAATTGGGAGCTCGCCCGAAACAAAGTATAGGTTTTCATTATGTGAATAACTTTAAAATCTTAGCTCAAACAGCTTCAAAACCTGTGTGCCCAGCACGGGGATAAAGAAGTGTATTAGATAAAGCCATAAATATGTGTGTCTGAGTCTTCTATCCAAAGTTACAGCTATTTATATGAAGTTGTACAAAAATGCTTTTTTTCGTCAAGCCAGTGCTTTTCTTACGATTACATGCATTTGAATGGGGAGCTCGCCCGAAACAAAGTATAGGTTTTCATTATGTGAATAACTTTAAAATCTTAGCTCAAACAGCTTAAAAACATGTGTGCCCAGCACGGGGATATAGAAGTGTATTAGATAAAGCCATAAATATGTTTGTCTGAGTCTTCTATCCAAAGTTACAGCTATTTATATGAAGTTGTACAAAAACGCTTTTTTTCGTCAAGCCAGTGCGTTTCTTACGATTACATGCATTTGAATGGGGAGCTCGCCCGAAACAAAGTATAGGTTTTCATTATGTGAATAACTTGGAAATCTTAGCTCAAACAGCTTCAAAACCTGTGTGCCCAGCACGGGGATAAAGAAGTGTATTAGATAAAGCCATAAATATGTGTGTCTGAGTCTTCTATCCAAAGTTACAGCTATTTATATGAAGTTGTACAAAAACGCTTTTTTTCGTCAAGCCAGTGCGTTTCTTACGATTACATGCATTTGAATGGGGAGCTCGCCCGAAACAAAGTATAGGTTTTCATTATGTGAATAACTTGGAAATCTTAGCTCAGACAGCTTCAAAACCTGTGTGCCCAGCACGGGGATATAGAAGTGTATTAGATAAAGCCATAAATATGTGTGTCTGAGTCTTCTATCCAAAGTTACAGCTATTTATATGAAGTTGTACAAAAACGCTTTTTTTCGTCAAGCCAGTGCGTTTCTTACGATTACATGCATTTGAATGGGGAGCTCGCCCGAAACAAAGTATAGGTTTTCATTATGTGAATAACTTGAAAATCTTAGCTCAAACAGCTTCAAAACCTGTGTGCCCAGCACGGGGATATAGAAGTCTATTAGATAAAGCCATAAATATGTGTGTCTGATTCTTCTATCCAAAGTTACAGCTATTTATATGAAGTTGTACAAAAACGCTTTTTTTGGTCAAGCCAGTGCGTTTCTTACGATTACATGCATTTGAATGGGGAGCTCGCCCGAAACAAAGTATAGGTTTTCATTATGTGAATAACTTGGAAATCTTAGCTCAAACAGCTTCAAAACCTGTGTGCCCAGCACGGGGATATAGAAGTGTATTAGATAAAGCCATAAATATGTGTGTCTGAGTCTTCTATCCAAAGTTACAGCTATTTATATGAAGTTGTACAAAAACGCTTTTTTTGGTCAAGCCAGTGCGTTTCTTACGATTACATGCATTTGAATGGGGAGCTCGCCCGAAACAAAGTATAGGTTTTCATTATGTGAATAACTTGGAAATCTTAGCTCAGACAGCTTCAAAACCTGTGTGCCCAGCACGGGGATATAGAAGTGTATTAGATAAAGCCATAAATATGTGTGTCTGAGTCTTCTATCCAAAGTTACAGCTATTTATATGAAGTTGTACAAAAACGCTTTTTTTCGTCATGCCAGTGCGTTTCTTACGATTACATGCATTTGAATTGGGAGCTCGCCCGAAACAAAGTATAGGTTTTCATTATGTGAATAACTTTAAAATCTTAGCTCAAACAGCTTAAAAACATGTGTGCCCAGCACGGGGATATAGAAGTGTATTAGATAAAGCCATAAATATGTGTGTCTGAGTCTTCTATCCAAAGTTACAGCTATTTATATGAAGTTGTACAAAAACGCTTTTTTTCGTCAAGCCAGTGCGTTTCTTACGATTACATGCATTTGAATGGGGAGCTCGCCCGAAACAAAGTATAGGTTTTCGTTATGTGAATAACTTGGAAATCTTAGCTCAAACAGCTTCAAAACCTGTGTGCCCAGCACGGGGATAAAGAAGTGTATTAGATAAAGCCATAAATATGTGTGTCTGAGTCTTCTATCCAAAGTTACAGCTATTTATATGAAGTTGTACAAAAACGCTTTTTTTCGTCAAGCCAGTGCGTTTCTTACGATTACATGCATTTGAATGGGGAGCTCGCCCGAAACAAAGTATAGGTTTTCATTATGTGAATAACTTGGAAATCTTAGCTCAGACAGCTTCAAAACCTGTGTGCCCAGCACGGGGATATAGAAGTGTATTAGATAAAGCCATAAATATGTGTGTCTGAGTCTTCTATCCAAAGTTACAGCTATTTATATGAAGTTGTACAAAAACGCTTTTTTTGGTCAAGCCAGTGCGTTTCTTACGATTACATGCATTTGAATGGGGAGCTCGCCCGAAACAAAGTATAGGTTTTCATTATGTGAATAACTTGGAAATCTTAGCTCAGACAGCTTCAAAACCTGTGTGCCCAGCACGGGGATATAGAAGTGTATTAGATAAAGCCATAAATATGTGTGTCTGAGTCTTCTATCCAAAGTTACAGCTATTTATATGAAGTTGTACAAAAACGCTTTTTTTCGTCATGCCAGTGCGTTTCTTACGATTACATGCATTTGAATTGGGAGCTCGCCCGAAACAAAGTATAGGTTTTCATTATGTGAATAACTTTAAAATCTTAGCTCAAACAGCTTCAAAACCTGTGTGCCCAGCACGGGGATAAAGAAGTGTATTAGATAAAGCCATAAATATGTGTGTCTGAGTCTTCTATCCAAAGTTACAGCTATTTATATGAAGTTGTACAAAAATGCTTTTTTTCGTCAAGCCAGTGCTTTTCTTACGATTACATGCATTTGAATGGGGAGCTCGCCCGAAACAAAGTATAGGTTTTCATTATGTGAATAACTTTAAAATCTTAGCTCAAACAGCTTAAAAACCTGTGTGCCCAGCACGGGGATATAGAAGTGTATTAGATAAAGCCATAAATATGTGTGTCTGAGTCTTCTATCCAAAGTTACAGCTATTTATATGAAGTTGTACAAAAACGCTTTTTTTCGTCAAGCCAGTGCGTTTCTTACGATTACATGCATTTGAATGGGGAGCTCGCCCGAAACAAAGTATAGGTTTTCATTATGTGAATAACTTGGAAATCTTAGCTCAAACAGCTTCAAAACCTGTGTGCCCAGCACGGGGATAAAGAAGTGTATTAGATAAAGCCATAAATATGTGTGTCTGAGTCTTCTATCCAAAGTTACAGCTATTTATATGAAGTTGTACAAAAACGCTTTTTTTCGTCAAGCCAGTGCGTTTCTTACGATTACATGCATTCGAATGGGGAGCTCGCCCGAAACAAAGTATAGGTTTTCATTATGTGAATAACTTGAAAATCTTAGCTCAAACAGCTTCAAAACCTGTGTGCCCAGCACGGGGATATAGAAGTCTATTAGATAAAGCCATAAATATGTGTGTCTGATTCTTCTATCCAAAGTTACAGCTATTTATATGAAGTTGTACAAAAACGCTTTTTTTGGTCAAGCCAGTGCGTTTCTTACGATTACATGCATTTGAATGGGGAGCTCGCCCGAAACAAAGTATAGGTTTTCATTATGTGAATAACTTGGAAATCTTAGCTCAAACAGCTTCAAAACCTGTGTGCCCAGCACGGGGATATAGAAGTGTATTAGATAAAGCCATAAATATGTGTGTCTGAGTCTTCTATCCAAAGTTACAGCTATTTATATGAAGTTGTACAAAAACGCTTTTTTTCGTCAAGCCAGTGCGTTTCTTACGATTACATGCATTTGAATGGGGAGCTCGCCCGAAACAAAGTATAGGTTTTCATTATGTGAATAACTTGGAAATCTTAGCTCAGACAGCTTCAAAACCTGTGTGCCCAGCACGGGGATATAGAAGTGTATTAGATAAAGCCATAAATATGTGTGTCTGAGTCTTCTATCCAAAGTTACAGCTATTTATATGAAGTTGTACAAAAACGCTTTTTTTCGTCATGCCACTGCGTTTCTTACGATTACATGCATTTGAATTGGGAGCTCGCCCGAAACAAAGTATAGGTTTTCATTATGTGAATAACTTTAAAATCTTAGCTCAAACAGCTTCAAAACCTGTGTGCCCAGCACGGGGATAAAGAAGTGTATTAGATAAAGCCATAAATATGTGTGTCTGAGTCTTCTATCCAAAGTTACAGCTATTTATATGAAGTTGTACAAAAATGCTTTTTTTCGTCAAGCCAGTGCTTTTCTTACGATTACATGCATTTGAATGGGGAGCTCGCCCGAAACAAAGTATAGGTTTTCATTATGTGAATAACTTGAAAATCTTAGCTCAAACAGCTTCAAAACCTGTGTGCCCAGCACGGGGATAAAGAAGTGTATTAGATAAAGCCATAAATATGTGTGTCTGAGTCTTCTATCAAAAGTTACAGCTATTTATATGAAGTTGTACAAAAACGCTTTTTTTCGTCAAGCCAGTGCGTTTCTTACGATTACATGCATTTGAATGGGGAGCTCGCCCGAAACAAAGTATAGGTTTTCATTATGTGAATAACTTGGAAATCTTAGCTCAAACAGCTTCAAAACCTGTGTGCCCAGCACGGGGATAAAGAAGTGTATTAGATAAAGCCATAAATATGTGTGTCTGAGTCTTCTATCCAAAGTTACAGCTATTTATATGAAGTTGTACAAAAATGCTTTTTTTCGTCAAGCCAGTGCGTTTCTTACGATTACATGCATTTGAATGGGGAGCTCGCCCGAAACAAAGTATAGGTTTTCATTATGTGAATAACTTGGAAATCTTAGCTCAAACAGCTTCAAAACCTGTGTGCCCAGCACGGGGATATAGAAGTCTATTAGATAAAGCCATAAATATGTGTGTCTGATTCTTCTATCCAAAGTTACAGCTATTTATATGAAGTTGTACAAAAACGCTTTTTTTCGTCAAGCCAGTGCGTTTCTTACGATTACATGCATTTGAATGGGGAGCTCGCCCGAAACAAAGTATAGATTTTCATTATGTGAATAACTTGGAAATCTTAGCTCAAACAGCTTCAAAACCTGTGTGCCCAGCACGGGGATATAGAAGTCTATTAGATAAAGCCATAAATATGTGTGTCTGATTCTTCTATCCAAAGTTACAGCTATTTATATGAAGTTGTACAAAAACGCTTTTTTTCGTCAAGCCAGTGCGTTTCTTACGATTACATGCATTTGAATGGGGAGCTCGCCCGAAACAAAGTATAGGTTTTCATTATGTGAATAACTTGGAAATCTTAGCTCAAACAGCTTCAAAACCTGTGTGCCCAGCACGGGGATATAGAAGTCTATTAGATAAAGCCATAAATATGTGTGTCTGATTCTTCTATCCAAAGTTACAGCTATTTATATGAAGTTGTACAAAAACGCTTTTTTTCGTCAAGCCAGTGCGTTTCTTACGATTACATGCATTTGAATGGGGAGCTCGCCCGAAACAAAGTATAGGTTTTCATTATGTGAATAACTTGGAAATCTTAGCTCAAACAGCTTCAAAACCTGTGTGCCCAGCACGGGGATAAAGAAGTGTATTAGATAAAGCCATAAATATGTGTGTCTGAGTCTTCTATCCAAAGTTACAGCTATTTATATGAAGTTGTACAAAAACGCTTTTTTTCGTCAAGCCAGTGCGTTTCTTACGATTACATGCATTTGAATGGGGAGCTCGCCCGAAACAAAGTATAGGTTTTCATTATGTGAATAACTTGGAAATCTTAGCTCAGACAGCTTCAAAACCTGTGTGCCCAGCACGGGGATATAGAAGTGTATTAGATAAAGCCATAAATATGTGTGTCTGAGTCTTCTATCCAAAGTTACAGCTATTTATATGAAGTTGTACAAAAACGCTTTTTTTCGTCATGCCAGTGCGTTTCTTACGATTACATGCATTTGAATTGGGAGCTCGCCCGAAACAAAGTATAGGTTTTCATTATGTGAATAACTTTAAAATCTTAGCTCAAACAGCTTCAAAACCTGTGTGCCCAGCACGGGGATAAAGAAGTGTATTAGATAAAGCCATAAATATGTGTGTCTGAGTCTTCTATCCAAAGTTACAGCTATTTATATGAAGTTGTACAAAAATGCTTTTTTTCGTCAAGCCAGTGCTTTTCTTACGATTACATGCATTTGAATGGGGAGCTCGCCCGAAACAAAGTATAGGTTTTCATTATGTGAATAACTTGAAAATCTTAGCTCAAACAGCTTCAAAACCTGTGTGCCCAGCACGGGGATATAGAAGTCTATTAGATAAAGCCATAAATATGTGTGTCTGAGTCTTCTATCAAAAGTTACAGCTATTTATATGAAGTTGTACAAAAACGCTTTTTTTCGTCAAGCCAGTGCGTTTCTTACGATTACATGCATTTGAATGGGGAGCTCGCCCGAAACAAAGTATAGGTTTTCATTATGTGAATAACTTGGAAATCTTAGCTCAAACAGCTTCAAAACCTGTGTGCCCAGCACGGGGATAAAGAAGTGTATTAGATAAAGCCATAAATATGTGTGTCTGAGTCTTCTATCAAAAGTTACAGCTATTTATATGAAGTTGTACAAAAACGCTTTTTTTCGTCAAGCCAGTGCGTTTCTTACGATTACATGCATTTGAATGGGGAGCTCGCCCGAAACAAAGTATAGGTTTTCATTATGTGAATAACTTGGAAATCTTAGCTCAAACAGCTTCAAAACCTGTGTGCCCAGCACGGGGATATAGAAGTGTATTAGATAAAGCCATAAATATGTGTGTCTGAGTCTTCTATCCAAAGTTACAGCTATTTATATGAAGTTGTACAAAAACGCTTTTTTTCGTCAAGCCAGTGCGTTTCTTACGATTACATGCATTTGAATGGGGAGCTCGCCCGAAACAAAGTATAGGTTTTCATTATGTGAATAACTTGGAAATCTTAGCTCAGACAGCTTCAAAACCTGTGTGCCCAGCACGGGGATATAGAAGTGTATTAGATAAAGCCATAAATATGTGTGTCTGAGTCTTCTATCCAAAGTTACAGCTATTTATATGAAGTTGTACAAAAACGCTTTTTTTCGTCATGCCACTGCGTTTCTTACGATTACATGCATTTGAATTGGGAGCTCGCCCGAAACAAAGTATAGGTTTTCATTATGTGAATAACTTTAAAATCTTAGCTCAAACAGCTTCAAAACCTGTGTGCCCAGCACGGGGATAAAGAAGTGTATTAGATAAAGCCATAAATATGTGTGTCTGAGTCTTCTATCCAAAGTTACAGCTATTTATATGAAGTTGTACAAAAATGCTTTTTTTCGTCAAGCCAGTGCTTTTCTTACGATTACATGCATTTGAATGGGGAGCTCGCCCGAAACAAAGTATAGGTTTTCATTATGTGAATAACTTGAAAATCTTAGCTCAAACAGCTTCAAAACCTGTGTGCCCAGCACGGGGATAAAGAAGTGTATTAGATAAAGCCATAAATATGTGTGTCTGAGTCTTCTATCAAAAGTTACAGCTATTTATATGAAGTTGTACAAAAACGCTTTTTTTCGTCAAGCCAGTGCGTTTCTTACGATTACATGCATTTGAATGGGGAGCTCGCCCGAAACAAAGTATAGGTTTTCATTATGTGAATAACTTGGAAATCTTAGCTCAAACAGCTTCAAAACCTGTGTGCCCAGCACGGGGATAAAGAAGTGTATTAGATAAAGCCATAAATATGTGTGTCTGAGTCTTCTATCCAAAGTTACAGCTATTTATATGAAGTTGTACAAAAATGCTTTTTTTCGTCAAGCCAGTGCGTTTCTTACGATTACATGCATTTGAATGGGGAGCTCGCCCGAAACAAAGTATAGGTTTTCATTATGTGAATAACTTGGAAATCTTAGCTCAAACAGCTTCAAAACCTGTGTGCCCAGCACGGGGATATAGAAGTCTATTAGATAAAGCCATAAATATGTGTGTCTGATTCTTCTATCCAAAGTTACAGCTATTTATATGAAGTTGTACAAAAACGCTTTTTTTCGTCAAGCCAGTGCGTTTCTTACGATTACATGCATTTGAATGGGGAGCTCGCCCGAAACAAAGTATAGGTTTTCATTATGTGAATAACTTGGAAATCTTAGCTCAAACAGCTTCAAAACCTGTGTGCCCAGCACGGGGATAAAGAAGTGTATTAGATAAAGCCATAAATATGTGTGTCTGAGTCTTCTATCCAAAGTTACAGCTATTTATATGAAGTTGTACAAAAACGCTTTTTTTCGTCAAGCCAGTGCGTTTCTTACGATTACATGCATTTGAATGGGGAGCTCGCCCGAAACAAAGTATAGGTTTTCATTATGTGAATAACTTGGAAATCTTAGCTCAAACAGCTTCAAAACCTGTGTGCCCAGCACGGGGATATAGAAGTCTATTAGATAAAGCCATAAATATGTGTGTCTGATTCTTCTATCCAAAGTTACAGCTATTTATATGAAGTTGTACAAAAACGCTTTTTTTCGTCAAGCCAGTGCGTTTCTTACGATTACATGCATTTGAATGGGGAGCTCGCCCGAAACAAAGTATAGGTTTTCATTATGTGAATAACTTGGAAATCTTAGCTCAAACAGCTTCAAAACCTGTGTGCCCAGCACGGGGATAAAGAAGTGTATTAGATAAAGCCATAAATATGTGTGTCTGAGTCTTCTATCCAAAGTTACAGCTATTTATATGAAGTTGTACAAAAACGCTTTTTTTCGTCAAGCCAGTGCGTTTCTTACGATTACATGCATTTGAATGGGGAGCTCGCCCGAAACAAAGTATAGGTTTTCATTATGTGAATAACTTGGAAATCTTAGCTCAGACAGCTTCAAAACCTGTGTGCCCAGCACGGGGATATAGAAGTGTATTAGATAAAGCCATAAATATGTGTGTCTGAGTCTTCTATCCAAAGTTACAGCTATTTATATGAAGTTGTACAAAAACGCTTTTTTTCGTCAAGCCAGTGCGTTTCTTACGATTACATGCATTTGAATGGGGAGCTCGCCCGAAACAAAGTATAGGTTTTCATTATGTGAATAACTTGAAAATCTTAGCTCAAACAGCTTCAAAACCTGTGTGCCCAGCACGGGGATATAGAAGTCTATTAGATAAAGCCATAAATATGTGTGTCTGATTCTTCTATCCAAAGTTACAGCTATTTATATGAAGTTGTACAAAAACGCTTTTTTTCGTCAAGCCAGTGCGTTTCTTACGATTACATGCATTTGAATGGGGAGCTCGCCCGAAACAAAGTATAGGTTTTCATTATGTGAATAACTTGGAAATCTTAGCTCAAACAGCTTCAAAACCTGTGTGCCCAGCACGGGGATATAGAAGTGTATTAGATAAAGCCATAAATATGTGTGTCTGAGTCTTCTATCCAAAGTTACAGCTATTTATATGAAGTTGTACAAAAACGCTTTTTTTCGTCAAGCCAGTGCGTTTCTTACGATTACATGCATTTGAATGGGGAGCTCGCCCGAAACAAAGTATAGGTTTTCATTATGTGAATAACTTGGAAATCTTAGCTCAGACAGCTTCAAAACCTGTGTGCCCAGCACGGGGATATAGAAGTGTATTAGATAAAGCCATAAATATGTGTGTCTGAGTCTTCTATCCAAAGTTACAGCTATTTATATGAAGTTGTACAAAAACGCTTTTTTTCGTCATGCCAGTGCGTTTCTTACGATTACATGCATTTGAATTGGGAGCTCGCCCGAAACAAAGTATAGGTTTTCATTATGTGAATAACTTTAAAATCTTAGCTCAAACAGCTTCAAAACCTGTGTGCCCAGCACGGGGATAAAGAAGTGTATTAGATAAAGCCATAAATATGTGTGTCTGAGTCTTCTATCCAAAGTTACAGCTATTTATATGAAGTTGTACAAAAATGCTTTTTTTCGTCAAGCCAGTGCTTTTCTTACGATTACATGCATTTGAATGGGGAGCTCGCCCGAAACAAAGTATAGGTTTTCATTATGTGAATAACTTGAAAATCTTAGCTCAAACAGCTTCAAAACCTGTGTGCCCAGCACGGGGATATAGAAGTCTATTAGATAAAGCCATAAATATGTGTGTCTGAGTCTTCTATCAAAAGTTACAGCTATTTATATGAAGTTGTACAAAAACGCTTTTTTTCGTCAAGCCAGTGCGTTTCTTACGATTACATGCATTTGAATGGGGAGCTCGCCCGAAACAAAGTATAGGTTTTCATTATGTGAATAACTTGGAAATCTTAGCTCAAACAGCTTCAAAACCTGTGTGCCCAGCACGGGGATAAAGAAGTGTATTAGATAAAGCCATAAATATGTGTGTCTGAGTCTTCTATCAAAAGTTACAGCTATTTATATGAAGTTGTACAAAAACGCTTTTTTTCGTCAAGCCAGTGCGTTTCTTACGATTACATGCATTTGAATGGGGAGCTCGCCCGAAACAAAGTATAGGTTTTCATTATGTGAATAACTTGGAAATCTTAGCTCAAACAGCTTCAAAACCTGTGTGCCCAGCACGGGGATAAAGAAGTGTATTAGATAAAGCCATAAATATGTGTGTCTGAGTCTTCTATCCAAAGTTACAGCTATTTATATGAAGTTGTACAAAAATGCTTTTTTTCGTCAAGCCAGTGCGTTTCTTACGATTACATGCATTTGAATGGGGAGCTCGCCCGAAACAAAGTATAGGTTTTCATTATGTGAATAACTTGGAAATCTTAGCTCAAACAGCTTCAAAACCTGTGTGCCCAGCACGGGGATATAGAAGTCTATTAGATAAAGCCATAAATATGTGTGTCTGATTCTTCTATCCAAAGTTACAGCTATTTATATGAAGTTGTACAAAAACGCTTTTTTTCGTCAAGCCAGTGCGTTTCTTACGATTACATGCATTTGAATGGGGAGCTCGCCCGAAACAAAGTATAGGTTTTCATTATGTGAATAACTTGGAAATCTTAGCTCAAACAGCTTCAAAACCTGTGTGCCCAGCACGGGGATAAAGAAGTGTATTAGATAAAGCCATAAATATGTGTGTCTGAGTCTTCTATCCAAAGTTACAGCTATTTATATGAAGTTGTACAAAAACGCTTTTTTTCGTCAAGCCAGTGCGTTTCTTACGATTACATGCATTTGAATGGGGAGCTCGCCCGAAACAAAGTATAGGTTTTCATTATGTGAATAACTTGAAAATCTTAGCTCAAACAGCTTAAAAACCTGTGTGCCCAGCACGGGGATATAGAAGTCTATTAGATAAAGCCATAAATATGTGTGTCTGATTCTTCTATCCAAAGTTACAGCTATTTATATGAAGTTGTACAAAAACGCTTTTTTTCGTCAAGCCAGTGCTTTTCTTACGATTACATGCATTTGAATGGGGAGCTCGCCCGAAACAAAGTATAGGTTTTCATTATGTGAATAACTTGGAAATCTTAGCTCAAACAGCTTCAAAACCTGTGTGCCCAGCACGGGGATATAGAAGTCTATTAGATAAAGCCATAAATATGTGTGTCTGATTCTTCTATCCAAAGTTACAGCTATTTATATGAAGTTGTACAAAAACGCTTTTTTTCGTCAAGCCAGTGCTTTTCTTACGATTACATGCATTTGAATGGGGAGCTCGCCCGAAACAAAGTATAGGTTTTCATTATGTGAATAACTTGGAAATCTTAGCTCAAACAGCTTCAAAACCTGTGTGCCCAGCACGGGGATATAGAAGTGTATTAGATAAAGCCATAAATATGTGTGTCTGAGTCTTCTATCCAAAGTTACAGCTATTTATATGAAGTTGTACAAAAATGCTTTTTTTCGTCAAGCCAGTGCTTTTCTTACGATTACATGCATTTGAATGGGGAGCTCGCCCGAAACAAAGTATAGGTTTTCATTATGTGAATAACTTGAAAATCTTAGCTCAAACAGCTTCAAAACCTGTGTGCCCAGCACGGGGATATAGAAGTCTATTAGATAAAGCCATAAATATGTGTGTCTGAGTCTTCTATCAAAAGTTACAGCTATTTATATGAAGTTGTACAAAAACGCTTTTTTTCGTCAAGCCAGTGCGTTTCTTACGATTACATGCATTTGAATGGGGAGCTCGCCCGAAACAAAGTATAGGTTTTCATTATGTGAATAACTTGGAAATCTTAGCTCAAACAGCTTCAAAACCTGTGTGCCCAGCACGGGGATAAAGAAGTGTATTAGATAAAGCCATAAATATGTGTGCCTGAGTCTTCTATCCAAAGTTACAGCTATTTATATGAAGTTGTACAAAAACGCTTTTTTTCGTCAAGCCAGTGCGTTTCTTACGATTACATGCATTTGAATGGGGAGCTCGCCCGAAACAAAGTATAGGTTTTCATTATGTGAATAACTTGAAAATCTTAGCTCAAACAGCTTCAAAACCTGTGTGCCCAGCACGGGGATATAGAAGTCTATTAGATAAAGCCATAAATATGTGTGTCTGAGTCTTCTATCCAAAGTTACAGCTATTTATATGAAGTTGTACAAAAACGCTTTTTTTCGTCAAGCCAGTGCGTTTCTTACGATTACATGCATTTGAATGGGGAGCTCGCCCGAAACAAAGTATAGGTTTTCATTATGTGAATAACTTGGAAATCTTAGCTCAAACAGCTTCAAAACCTGTGTGCCCAGCACGGGGATAAAGAAGTGTATTAGATAAAGCCATAAATATGTGTGTCTGAGTCTTCTATCCAAAGTTACAGCTATTTATATGAAGTTGTACAAAAACGCTTTTTTTCGTCAAGCCAGTGCGTTTCTTACGATTACATGCATTTGAATGGGGAGCTCGCCCGAAACAAAGTATAGGTTTTCATTATGTGAATAACTTGAAAATCTTAGCTCAAACAGCTTAAAAACCTGTGTGCCCAGCACGGGGATATAGAAGTCTATTAGATAAAGCCATAAATATGTGTGTCTGATTCTTCTATCCAAAGTTACAGCTATTTATATGAAGTTGTACAAAAACGCTTTTTTTCGTCAAGCCAGTGCTTTTCTTACGATTACATGCATTTGAATGGGGAGCTCGCCCGAAACAAAGTATAGGTTTTCATTATGTGAATAACTTGGAAATCTTAGCTCAAACAGCTTCAAAACCTGTGTGCCCAGCACGGGGATATAGAAGTCTATTAGATAAAGCCATAAATATGTGTGTCTGATTCTTCTATCCAAAGTTACAGCTATTTATATGAAGTTGTACAAAAACGCTTTTTTTCGTCAAGCCAGTGCTTTTCTTACGATTACATGCATTTGAATGGGGAGCTCGCCCGAAACAAAGTATAGGTTTTCATTATGTGAATAACTTGGAAATCTTAGCTCAAACAGCTTCAAAACCTGTGTGCCCAGCACGGGGATATAGAAGTGTATTAGATAAAGCCATAAATATGTGTGTCTGAGTCTTCTATCCAAAGTTACAGCTATTTATATGAAGTTGTACAAAAATGCTTTTTTTCGTCAAGCCAGTGCTTTTCTTACGATTACATGCATTTGAATGGGGAGCTCGCCCGAAACAAAGTATAGGTTTTCATTATGTGAATAACTTGAAAATCTTAGCTCAAACAGCTTCAAAACCTGTGTGCCCAGCACGGGGATAAAGAAGTGTATTAGATAAAGCCATAAATATGTGTGTCTGAGTCTTCTATCCAAAGTTACAGCTATTTATATGAAGTTGTACAAAAACGCTTTTTTTCGTCAAGCCAGTGCGTTTCTTACGATTACATGCATTTGAATGGGGAGCTCGCCCGAAACAAAGTATAGGTTTTCATTATGTGAATAACTTGAAAATCTTAGCTCAAACAGCTTCAAAACCTGTGTGCCCAGCACGGGGATATAGAAGTCTATTAGATAAAGCCATAAATATGTGTGTCTGATTCTTCTATCCAAAGTTACAGCTATTTATATGAAGTTGTACAAAAACGCTTTTTTTCGTCAAGCCAGTGCTTTTCTTACGATTACATGCATTTGAATGGGGAGCTCGCCCGAAACAAAGTATAGGTTTTCATTATGTGAATAACTTGGAAATCTTAGCTCAAACAGCTTCAAAACCTGTGTGCCCAGCACGGGGATATAGAAGTCTATTAGATAAAGCCATAAATATGTGTGTCTGATTCTTCTATCCAAAGTTACAGCTATTTATATGAAGTTGTACAAAAACGCTTTTTTTCGTCAAGCCAGTGCTTTTCTTACGATTACATGCATTTGAATGGGGAGCTCGCCCGAAACAAAGTATAGGTTTTCATTATGTGAATAACTTGGAAATCTTAGCTCAAACAGCTTCAAAACCTGTGTGCCCAGCACGGGGATATAGAAGTCTATTAGATAAAGCCATAAATATGTGTGTCTGAGTCTTCTATCCAAAGTTACAGCTATTTATATGAAGTTGTACAAAAATGCTTTTTTTCGTCAAGCCAGTGCTTTTCTTACGATTACATGCATTTGAATGGGGAGCTCGCCCGAAACAAAGTATAGGTTTTCATTATGTGAATAACTTGAAAATCTTAGCTCAAACAGCTTCAAAACCTGTGTGCCCAGCACGGGGATATAGACGTCTATTAGATAAAGCCATAAATATGTGTGTCTGAGTCTTCTATCAAAAGTTACAGCTATTTATATGAAGTTGTACAAAAACGCTTTTTTTCGTCAAGCCAGTGCGTTTCTTACGATTACATGCATTTGAATGGGGAGCTCGCCCGAAACAAAGTATAGGTTTTCATTATGTGAATAACTTGGAAATCTTAGCTCAAACAGCTTCAAAACCTGTGTGCCCAGCACGGGAATAAAGAAGTGTATTAGATAAAGCCATAAATATGTGTGCCTGAGTCTTCTATCCAAAGTTACAGCTATTTATATGAAGTTGTACAAAAACGCTTTTTTTCGTCAAGCCAGTGCGTTTCTTACGATTACATGCATTCGAATGGGGAGCTCGCCCGAAACAAAGTATAGGTTTTCATTATGTGAATAACTTGGAAATCTTAGCTCAAACAGCTTCAAAACCTGTGTGCCCAGCACGGGGATAAAGAAGTGTATTAGATAAAGCCATAAATATGTGTGTCTGAGTCTTCTATCCAAAGTTACAGCTATTTATATGAAGTTGTACAAAAACGCTTTTTTTCGTCAAGCCAGTGCGTTTCTTACGATTACATGCATTTGAATGGGGAGCTCGCCCGAAACAAAGTATAGGTTTTCATTATGTGAATAACTTGAAAATCTTAGCTCAAACAGCTTAAAAACCTGTGTGCCCAGCACGGGGATATAGAAGTGTATTAGATAAAGCCATAAATATGTGTGTCTGATTCTTCTATCCAAAGTTACAGCTATTTATATGAAGTTGTACAAAAACGCTTTTTTTCGTCAAGCCAGTGCGTTTCTTACGATTACATGCATTTGAATGGGGAGCTCGCCCGAAACAAAGTATAGGTTTTCATTATGTGAATAACTTGGAAATCTTAGCTCAAACAGCTTCAAAACCTGTGTGCCCAGCACGGGGATATAGAAGTGTATTAGATAAAGCCATAAATATGTATGTCTGAGTCTTCTATCCAAAGTTACAGCTATTTATATGAAGTTGTACAAAAACGCTTTTTTTCGTCAAGCCAGTGCGTTTCTTACGATTACATGCATTTGAATGGGGAGCTCGCCCGAAACAAAGTATAGGTTTTCATTATGTGAATAACTTTAAAATCTTAGCTCAAACAGCTTCAAAACATGTGTGCCCAGCACGGGGATATAGAAGTCTATTAGATAAAGCCATAAATATGTGTGTCTGAGTCTTCTATCCAAAGTTACAGCTATTTATATGAAGTTGTACAAAAACGCTTTTTTTCGTCAAGCCAGTGCGTTTCTTACGATTACATGCATTTGAATGGGGAGCTCGCCCGAAACAAAGTATAGGTTTTCATTATGTGAATAACTTGGAAATCTTAGCTCAAACAGCTTCAAAACCTGTGTGCCCAGCACGGGGATATAGAAGTGTATTAGATAAAGCCATAAATATGTGTGTCTGAGTCTTCTATCCAAAGTTACAGCTATTTATATGAAGTTGTACAAAAACGCTTTTTTTCGTCAAGCCAGTGCTTTTCTTACGATTACATGCATTTGAATGGGGAGCTCGCCCGAAACAAAGTATAGGTTTTCATTATGTGAATAACTTGGAAATCTTAGCTCAAACAGCTTCAAAACATGTGTGCCCAGCACGGGGATATAGAAGTCTATTAGATAAAGCCATAAATATGTGTGTCTGAGTCTTCTATCAAAAGTTACAGCTATTTATATGAAGTTGTACAAAAACGCTTTTTTTCGTCAAGCCAGTGCGTTTCTTACGATTACATGCATTTGAATGGGGAGCTCGCCCGAAACAAAGTATAGGTTTTCATTATGTGAATAACTTGGAAATCTTAGCTCAAACAGCTTCAAAACCTGTGTGCCCAGCACGGGGATATAGAAGTGTATTAGATAAAGCCATAAATATGTGTGTCTGAGTCTTCTATCCAAAGTTACAGCTATTTATATGAAGTTGTACAAAAACGCTTTTTTTCGTCATGCCAGTGCGTTTCTTACGATTACATGCATTTGAATGGGGAGCTCGCCCGAAACAAAGTATAGGTTTTCATTATGTGAATAACTTGAAAATCTTAGCTCAAACAGCTTAAAAACCTGTGTGCCCAGCACGGGGATATAGAAGTGTACTAGATAAAGCCATAAATATGTGTGTCTGATTCTTCTATCCAAAGTTACAGCTATTTATATGAAGTTGTACAAAAACGCTTTTTTTCGTCAAGCCAGTGCGTTTCTTACGATTACATGCATTTGAATGGGGAGCTCGCCCGAAACAAAGTATAGGTTTTCATTATGTGAATAACTTGAAAATCTTAGCTCAAACAGCTTAAAAACCTGTGTGCCCAGCACGGGGATATAGAAGTGTACTAGATAAAGCCATAAATATGTGTGTCTGATTCTTCTATCCAAAGTTACAGCTATTTATATGAAGTTGTACAAAAACGCTTTTTTTCGTCAAGCCAGTGCGTTTCTTACGATTACATGCATTTGAATGGGGAGCTCGCCCGAAACAAAGTATAGGTTTTCATTATGTGAATAACTTGGAAATCTTAGCTCAAACAGCTTCAAAACCTCTGTGCCCAGCACGGGGATAAAGAAGTGTATTAGATAAAGCCATAAATATGTGTGCATACAAAAAACGCTTTTTTTCGTCAAGCCAGTGCTTTTCTTACGATTACATGCATTTGAATGGGGAGCTCGCCCGAAACAAAGTATAGGTTTTCATTATGTGAATAACTTTAAAATCTTAGCTCAAACAGCTTCAAAACATGTGTGCCCAGCACGGGGATATAGAAGTCTATTAGATAAAGCCATAAATATGTGTGTCTGAGTCTTCTATCAAAAGTTACAGCTATTTATATGAAGTTGTACAAAAACGCTTTTTTTCGTCAAGCCAGTGCGTTTCTTACGATTACATGCATTTGAATGGGGAGCTCGCCCGAAACAAAGTATAGGTTTTCATTATGTGAATAACTTGAAAATCTTAGCTCAAACAGCTTCAAAACCTGTGTGCCCAGCACGGGGATATAGAAGTGTATTAGATAAAGCCATAAATATGTGTGTCTGAGTCTTCTATCCAAAGTTACAGCTATTTATATGAAGTTGTACAAAAACGCTTTTTTTCGTCAAGCCAGTGCTTTTCTTACGATTACATGCATTTGAATGGGGAGCTCGCCCGAAACAAAGTATAGGTTTTCATTATGTGAATAACTTGAAAATCTTAGCTCAAACAGCTTAAAAACCTGTGTGCCCAGCACGGGGATATAGAAGTGTACTAGATAAAGCCATAAATATGTGTGTCTGATTCTTCTATCCAAAGTTACAGCTATTTATATGAAGTTGTACAAAAACGCTTTTTTTCGTCAAGCCAGTGCGTTTCTTACGATTACATGCATTTGAATGGGGAGCTCGCCCGAAACAAAGTATAGGTTTTCATTATGTGAATAACTTGAAAATCTTAGCTCAAACAGCTTAAAAACCTGTGTGCCCAGCACGGGGATATAGAAGTGTACTAGATAAAGCCATAAATATGTGTGTCTGATTCTTCTATCCAAAGTTACAGCTATTTATATGAAGTTGTACAAAAACGCTTTTTTTCGTCAAGCCAGTGCGTTTCTTACGATTACATGCATTTGAATGGGGAGCTCGCCCGAAACAAAGTATAGGTTTTCATTATGTGAATAACTTGGAAATCTTAGCTCAAACAGCTTCAAAACCTGTGTGCCCAGCACGGGGATAAAGAAGTGTATTAGATAAAGCCATAAATATGTGTGCATACAAAAAACGCTTTTTTTCGTCAAGCCAGTGCTTTTCTTACGATTACATGCATTTGAATGGGGAGCTCGCCCGAAACAAAGTATAGGTTTTCATTATGTGAATAACTTGAAAATCTTAGCTCAAACAGCTTCAAAACATGTGTGCCCAGCACGGGGATATAGAAGTCTATTAGATAAAGCCATAAATATGTGTGTCTGAGTCTTCTATCAAAAGTTACAGCTATTTATATGAAGTTGTACAAAAACGCTTTTTTTCGTCAAGCCAGTGCGTTTCTTACGATTACATGCATTTGAATGGGGAGCTCGCCCGAAACAAAGTATAGGTTTTCATTATGTGAATAACTTTAAAATCTTAGCTCAAACAGCTTCAAAACATGTGTGCCCAGCACGGGGATATAGAAGTCTATTAGATAAAGCCATAAATATGTGTGTCTGAGTCTTCTATCAAAAGTTACAGCTATTTATATGAAGTTGTACAAAAACGCTTTTTTTCGTCAAGCCAGTGCGTTTCTTACGATTACATGCATTTGAATGGGGAGCTCGCCCGAAACAAAGTATAGGTTTTCATTATGTGAATAACTTGGAAATCTTAGCTCAAACAGCTTCAAAACCTGTGTGCCCAGCACGGGGATAAAGAAGTGTATTAGATAAAGCCATAAATATGTGTGTCTGAGTCTTCTATCCAAAGTTACAGCTATTTATATGAAGTTGTACAAAAATGCTTTTTTTCGTCAAGCCAGTGCTTTTCTTACGATTACATGCATTTGAATGGGGAGCTCGCCCGAAACAAAGTATAGGTTTTCATTATGTGAATAACTTGGAAATCTTAGCTCAAACAGCTTCAAAACCTGTGTGCCCAGCACGGGGATAAAGAAGTGTATTAGATAAAGCCATAAATATGTGTGTCTGAGTCTTCTATCCAAAGTTACAGCTATTTATATGAAGTTGTACAAAAACGCTTTTTTTCGTCAAGCCAGTGCGTTTCTTACGATTACATGCATTTGAATGGGGAGCTCGCCCGAAACAAAGTATAGGTTTTCATTATGTGAATAACTTGGAAATCTTAGCTCAAACAGCTTCAAAACCTGTGTGCCCAGCACGGGGATATAGAAGTGTATTAGATAAAGCCATAAATATGTGTGTCTGAGTCTTCTATCCAAAGTTACAGCTATTTATATGAAGTTGTACAAAAACGCTTTTTTTCGTCATGCCAGTGCGTTTCTTACGATTACATGCATTTGAATGGGGAGCTCGCCCGAAACAAAGTATAGGTTTTCATTATGTGAATAACTTGAAAATCTTAGCTCAAACAGCTTAAAAACCTGTGTGCCCAGCACGGGGATATAGAAGTGTACTAGATAAAGCCATAAATATGTGTGTCTGATTCTTCTATCCAAAGTTACAGCTATTTATATGAAGTTGTACAAAAACGCTTTTTTTCGTCAAGCCAGTGCGTTTCTTACGATTACATGCATTTGAATGGGGAGCTCGCCCGAAACAAAGTATAGGTTTTCATTATGTGAATAACTTGAAAATCTTAGCTCAAACAGCTTAAAAACCTGTGTGCCCAGCACGGGGATATAGAAGTGTACTAGATAAAGCCATAAATATGTGTGTCTGATTCTTCTATCCAAAGTTACAGCTATTTATATGAAGTTGTACAAAAACGCTTTTTTTCGTCAAGCCAGTGCGTTTCTTACGATTACATGCATTTGAATGGGGAGCTCGCCCGAAACAAAGTATAGGTTTTCATTATGTGAATAACTTGGAAATCTTAGCTCAAACAGCTTCAAAACCTCTGTGCCCAGCACGGGGATAAAGAAGTGTATTAGATAAAGCCATAAATATGTGTGCATACAAAAAACGCTTTTTTTCGTCAAGCCAGTGCTTTTCTTACGATTACATGCATTTGAATGGGGAGCTCGCCCGAAACAAAGTATAGGTTTTCATTATGTGAATAACTTTAAAATCTTAGCTCAAACAGCTTCAAAACATGTGTGCCCAGCACGGGGATATAGAAGTCTATTAGATAAAGCCATAAATATGTGTGTCTGAGTCTTCTATCAAAAGTTACAGCTATTTATATGAAGTTGTACAAAAACGCTTTTTTTCGTCAAGCCAGTGCGTTTCTTACGATTACATGCATTTGAATGGGGAGCTCGCCCGAAACAAAGTATAGGTTTTCATTATGTGAATAACTTGAAAATCTTAGCTCAAACAGCTTCAAAACCTGTGTGCCCAGCACGGGGATATAGAAGTGTATTAGATAAAGCCATAAATATGTGTGTCTGAGTCTTCTATCCAAAGTTACAGCTATTTATATGAAGTTGTACAAAAACGCTTTTTTTCGTCAAGCCAGTGCTTTTCTTACGATTACATGCATTTGAATGGGGAGCTCGCCCGAAACAAAGTATAGGTTTTCATTATGTGAATAACTTGAAAATCTTAGCTCAAACAGCTTAAAAACCTGTGTGCCCAGCACGGGGATATAGAAGTGTACTAGATAAAGCCATAAATATGTGTGTCTGAGTCTTCTATCCAAAGTTACAGCTATTTATATGAAGTTGTACAAAAACGCTTTTTTTCGTCAAGCCAGTGCGTTTCTTACGATTACATGCATTTGAATGGGGAGCTCGCCCGAAACAAAGTATAGGTTTTCATTATGTGAATAACTTGAAAATCTTAGCTCAAACAGCTTAAAAACCTGTGTGCCCAGCACGGGGATATAGAAGTGTACTAGATAAAGCCATAAATATGTGTGTCTGATTCTTCTATCCAAAGTTACAGCTATTTATATGAAGTTGTACAAAAACGCTTTTTTTCGTCAAGCCAGTGCGTTTCTTACGATTACATGCATTTGAATGGGGAGCTCGCCCGAAACAAAGTATAGGTTTTCATTATGTGAATAACTTGGAAATCTTAGCTCAAACAGCTTCAAAACCTGTGTGCCCAGCACGGGGATAAAGAAGTGTATTAGATAAAGCCATAAATATGTGTGCATACAAAAAACGCTTTTTTTCGTCAAGCCAGTGCTTTTCTTACGATTACATGCATTTGAATGGGGAGCTCGCCCGAAACAAAGTATAGGTTTTCATTATGTGAATAACTTGAAAATCTTAGCTCAAACAGCTTCAAAACATGTGTGCCCAGCACGGGGATATAGAAGTCTATTAGATAAAGCCATAAATATGTGTGTCTGAGTCTTCTATTAAAAGTTACAGCTATTTATATGAAGTTGTACAAAAACGCTTTTTTTCGTCAAGCCAGTGCGTTTCTTACGATTACATGCATTTGAATGGGGAGCTCGCCCGAAACAAAGTATAGGTTTTCATTATGTGAATAACTTTAAAATCTTAGCTCAAACAGCTTCAAAACATGTGTGCCCAGCACGGGGATATAGAAGTCTATTAGATAAAGCCATAAATATGTGTGTCTGAGTCTTCTATCAAAAGTTACAGCTATTTATATGAAGTTGTACAAAAACGCTTTTTTTCGTCAAGCCAGTGCGTTTCTTACGATTACATGCATTTGAATGGGGAGCTCGCCCGAAACAAAGTATAGGTTTTCATTATGTGAATAACTTGGAAATCTTAGCTCAAACAGCTTCAAAACCTGTGTGCCCAGCACGGGGATAAAGAAGTGTATTAGATAAAGCCATAAATATGTGTGTCTGAGTCTTCTATCCAAAGTTACAGCTATTTATATGAAGTTGTACAAAAATGCTTTTTTTCGTCAAGCCAGTGCTTTTCTTACGATTACATGCATTTGAATGGGGAGCTCGCCCGAAACAAAGTATAGGTTTTCATTATGTGAATAACTTGAAAATCTTAGCTCAAACAGCTTCAAAACCTGTGTGCCCAGCACGGGGATATAGAAGTGTATTAGATAAAGCCATAAATATGTGTGTCTGAGTCTTCTATCAAAAGTTACAGCTATTTATATGAAGTTGTACAAAAACGCTTTTTTTCGTCAAGCCAGTGCGTTTCTTACGATTACATGCATTTGAATGGGGAGCTCGCCCGAAACAAAGTATAGGTTTTCATTATGTGAATAACTTGGAAATCTTAGCTCAAACAGCTTCAAAACCTGTGTGCCCAGCACGGGGATAAAGAAGTGTATTAGATAAAGCCATAAATATGTGTGTCTGAGTCTTGTATCCAAAGTTACAGCTATTTATATGAAGTTGTACAAAAATGCTTTTTTTCGTCAAGCCAGTGCTTTTCTTACGATTACATGCATTTGAATGGGGAGCTCGCCCGAAACAAAGTATAGGTTTTCATTATGTGAATAACTTGAAAATCTTAGCTCAAACAGCTTCAAAACCTGTGTGCCCAGCACGGGGATAAAGAAGTGTATTAGATAAAGCCATAAATATGTGTGTCTGAGTCTTCTATCCAAAGTTACAGCTATTTATATGAAGTTGTACAAAAACGCTTTTTTTCGTCAAGCCAGTGCGTTTCTTACGATTACATGCATTTGAATGGGGAGCTCGCCCGAAACAAAGTATAGGTTTTCATTATGTGAATAACTTGGAAATCTTAGCTCAAACAGCTTCAAAACCTGTGTGCCCAGCACGGGGATAAAGAAGTGTATTAGATAAAGCCATAAATATGTGTGTCTGAGTCTTCTATCCAAAGTTACAGCTATTTATATGAAGTTGTACAAAAATGCTTTTTTTCGTCAAGCCAGTGCTTTTCTTACGATTACATGCATTTGAATGGGGAGCTCGCCCGAAACAAAGTATAGGTTTTCATTATGTGAATAACTTGAAAATCTTAGCTCAAACAGCTTCAAAACCTGTGTGCCCAGCACGGGGATATAGAAGTGTATTAGATAAAGCCATAAATATGTGTGTCTGAGTCTTCTATCCAAAGTTACAGCTATTTATATGAAGTTGTACAAAAACGCTTTTTTTCGTCAAGCCAGTGCTTTTCTTACGATTACATGCATTTGAATGGGGAGCTCGCCCGAAACAAAGTATAGGTTTTCATTATGTGAATAACTTGAAAATCTTAGCTCAAACAGCTTCAAAACATGTGTGCCCAGCACGGGGATATAGAAGTCTATTAGATAAAGCCATAAATATGTGTGTCTGAGTCTTCTATCAAAAGTTACAGCTATTTATATGAAGTTGTACAAAAACGCTTTTTTTCGTCAAGCCAGTGCGTTTCTTACGATTACATGCATTTGAATGGGGAGCTCGCCCGAAACAAAGTATAGGTTTTCATTATGTGAATAACTTTAAAATCTTAGCTCAAACAGCTTCAAAACATGTGTGCCCAGCACGGGGATATAGAAGTCTATTAGATAAAGCCATAAATATGTGTGTCTGAGTCTTCTATCAAAAGTTACAGCTATTTATATGAAGTTGTACAAAAACGCTTTTTTTCGTCAAGCCAGTGCGTTTCTTACGATTACATGCATTTGAATGGGGAGCTCGCCCGAAACAAAGTATAGGTTTTCATTATGTGAATAACTTGGAAATCTTAGCTCAAACAGCTTCAAAACCTGTGTGCCCAGCACGGGGATAAAGAAGTGTATTAGATAAAGCCATAAATATGTGTGTCTGAGTCTTCTATCCAAAGTTACAGCTATTTATATGAAGTTGTACAAAAATGCTTTTTTTCGTCAAGCCAGTGCTTTTCTTACGATTACATGCATTTGAATGGGGAGCTCGCCCGAAACAAAGTATAGGTTTTCATTATGTGAATAACTTGAAAATCTTAGCTCAAACAGCTTCAAAACCTTTGTGCCCAGCACGGGGATATAGAAGTGTATTAGATAAAGCCATAAATATGTGTGTCTGAGTCTTCTATCAAAAGTTACAGCTATTTATATGAAGTTGTACAAAAACGCTTTTTTTCGTCAAGCCAGTGCGTTTCTTACGATTACATGCATTTGAATGGGGAGCTCGCCCGAAACAAAGTATAGGTTTTCATTATGTGAATAACTTGGAAATCTTAGCTCAAACAGCTTCAAAACCTGTGTGCCCAGCACGGGGATAAAGAAGTGTATTAGATAAAGCCATAAATATGTGTGTCTGAGTCTTGTATCCAAAGTTACAGCTATTTATATGAAGTTGTACAAAAATGCTTTTTTTCGTCAAGCCAGTGCTTTTCTTACGATTACATGCATTTGAATGGGGAGCTCGCCCGAAACAAAGTATAGGTTTTCATTATGTGAATAACTTGAAAATCTTTGCTCAAACAGCTTCAAAACCTGTGTGCCCAGCACGGGGATATAGAAGTGTATTAGATAAAGCCATAAATATGTGTGTCTGAGTCTTCTATCAAAAGTTACAGCTATTTATATGAAGTTGTACAAAAACGCTTTTTTTCGTCAAGCCAGTGCGTTTCTTACGATTACATGCATTTGAATGGGGAGCTCGCCCGAAACAAAGTATAGGTTTTCATTATGTGAATAACTTGAAAATCTTAGCTCAAACAGCTTCAAAACCTGTGTGCCCAGCACGGGGATATAGAAGTCTATTAGATAAAGCCATAAATATGTGTGTCTGATTCTTCTATCCAAAGTTACAGCTATTTATATGAAGTTGTACAAAAACGCTTTTTTTCGTCAAGCCAGTGCGTTTCTTACGATTACATGCATTTGAATGGGGAGCTCGCCCGAAACAAAGTATAGGTTTTCATTATGTGAATAACTTGGAAATCTTAGCTCAAACAGCTTCAAAACCTGTGTGCCCAGCACGGGGATAAAGAAGTGTATTAGATAAAGCCATAAATATGTGTGTCTGAGTCTTCTATCCAAAGTTACAGCTATTTATATGAAGTTGTACAAAAACGCTTTTTTTCGTCAAGCCAGTGCGTTTCTTACGATTACATGCATTTGAATGGGGAGCTCGCCCGAAACAAAGTATAGGTTTTCATTATGTGAATAACTTGAAAATCTTAGCTCAAACAGCTTAAAAACCTGTGTGCCCAGCACGGGGATATAGAAGTGTACTAGATAAAGCCATAAATATGTGTGTCTGAGTCTTCTATCCAAAGTTACAGCTATTTATATGAAGTTGTACAAAAATGCTTTTTTTCGTCAAGCCAGTGCTTTTCTGACGATTACATGCATTTGAATGGGGAGCTCGCCCGAAACAAAGTATAGGTTTTCATTATGTGAATAACTTGGAAATCTTAGCTCAAACAGCTTCAAAACCTGTGTGCCCAGCACGGGGATAAAGAAGTGTATTAGATAAAGCCATAAATATGTGTGTCTGAGTCTTCTATCCAAAGTTACAGCTATTTATATGAAGTTGTACAAAAACGCTTTTTTTCGTCAAGCCAGTGCGTTTCTTACGATTACATGCATTTGAATGGGGAGCTCGCCCGAAACAAAGTATAGGTTTTCATTATGTGAATAACTTGGAAATCTTAGCTCAAACAGCTTCAAAACCTGTGTGCCCAGCACGGGGATAAAGAAGTGTATTAGATAAAGCCATAAATATGTGTGTCTGAGTCTTCTATCCAAAGTTACAGCTATTTATATGAAGTTGTACAAAAATGCTTTTTTTCGTCAAGCCAGTGCTTTTCTTACGATTACATGCATTTGAATGGGGAGCTCGCCCGAAACAAAGTATAGGTTTTCATTATGTGAATAACTTGAAAATCTTAGCTCAAACAGCTTCAAAACCTGTGTGCCCAGCACGGGGATAAAGAAGTGTATTAGATAAAGCCATAAATATGTGTGTCTGAGTCTTCTATCCAAAGTTACAGCTATTTATATGAAGTTGTGCAAAAATGCTTTTTTTCGTCAAGCCAGTGCTTTTCTTACGATCACATGCATTTGAATGGGGAGCTCGCCCGAAACAAAGTATAGGTTTTCATTATGTGAATAACTTGAAAATCTTAGCTCAAACAGCTTCAAAACCTGTGTGCCCAGCACGGGGATATAGAAGTCTATTAGATAAAGCCATAAATATGTGTGTCTGATTCTTCTATCCAAAGTTACAGCTATTTATATGAAGTTGTACAAAAACGCTTTTTTTCGTCAAGCCAGTGCGTTTCTTACGATTACATGCATTTGAATGGGGAGCTCGCCCGAAACAAAGTATAGGTTTTCATTATGTGAATAACTTGGAAATCTTAGCTCAAACAGCTTCAAAACCTGTGTGCCCAGCACGGGGATAAAGAAGTGTATTAGATAAAGCCATAAATATGTGTGTCTGAGTCTTGTATCCAAAGTTACAGCTATTTATATGAAGTTGTACAAAAACGCTTTTTTTCGTCAAGCCAGTGCTTTTCTTACGATTACATGCATTTGAATGGGGAGCTCGCCCGAAACAAAGTATAGGTTTTCATTATGTGAATAACTTTAAAATCTTAGCTCAAACAGCTTCAAAACATGTGTGCCCAGCACGGGGATATAGAAGTGTATTAGATAAAGCCATAAATATGTGTGTCTGAGTCTTCTATCCAAAGTTACAGCTATTTATATGAAGTTGTACAAAAACGCTTTTTTTCGTCAAGCCAGTGCTTTTCTTACGATTACATGCATTTGAATGGGGAGCTCGCCCGAAACAAAGTATAGGTTTTCATTATGTGAATAACTTGGAAATCTTAGCTCAAACAGCTTAAAAACCTGTGTGCCCAGCACGGGGATATAGAAGTGTACTAGATAAAGCCATAAATATGTGTGTCTGATTCTTCTATCCAAAGTTACAGCTATTTATATGAAGTTGTACAAAAACGCTTTTTTTCGTCAAGCCAGTGCGTTTCTTACGATTACATGCATTTGAATGGGGAGCTCGCCCGAAACAAAGTATAGGTTTTCATTATGTGAATAACTTGAAAATCTTAGCTCAAACAGCTTAAAAACCTGTGTGCCCAGCACGGGGATATAGAAGTGTACTAGATAAAGCCATAAATATGTGTGTCTGATTCTTCTATCCAAAGTTACAGCTATTTATATGAAGTTGTACAAAAACGCTTTTTTTCGTCAAGCCAGTGCGTTTCTTACGATTACATGCATTTGAATGGGGAGCTCGCCCGAAACAAAGTATAGGTTTTCATTATGTGAATAACTTGGAAATCTTAGCTCAAACAGCTTCAAAACCTGTGTGCCCAGCACGGGGATATAGAAGTGTACTAGATAAAGCCATAAATATGTGTGTCTGATTCTTCTATCCAAAGTTACAGCTATTTATATGAAGTTGTACAAAAACGCTTTTTTTCGTCAAGCCAGTGCGTTTCTTACGATTACATGCATTTGAATGGGGAGCTCGCCCGAAACAAAGTATAGGTTTTCATTATGTGAATAACTTGAAAATCTTAGCTCAAACAGCTTAAAAACCTGTGTGCCCAGCACGGGGATATAGAAGTGTACTAGATAAAGCCATAAATATGTGTGTCTGATTCTTCTATCCAAAGTTACAGCTATTTATATGAAGTTGTACAAAAACGCTTTTTTTCGTCAAGCCAGTGCGTTTCTTACGATTACATGCATTTGAATGGGGAGCTCGCCCGAAACAAAGTATAGGTTTTCATTATGTGAATAACTTGGAAATCTTAGCTCAAACAGCTTCAAAACCTGTGTGCCCAGCACGGGGATAAAGAAGTGTATTAGATAAAGCCATAAATATGTGTGCATACAAAAAACGCTTTTTTTCGTCAAGCCAGTGCTTTTCTTACGATTACATGCATTTGAATGGGGAGCTCGCCCGAAACAAAGTATAGGTTTTCATTATGTGAATAACTTGAAAATCTTAGCTCAAACAGCTTCAAAACATGTGTGCCCAGCACGGGGATATAGAAGTCTATTAGATAAAGCCATAAATATGTGTGTCTGAGTCTTCTATCAAAAGTTACAGCTATTTATATGAAGTTGTACAAAAACGCTTTTTTTCGTCAAGCCAGTGCGTTTCTTACGATTACATGCATTTGAATGGGGAGCTCGCCCGAAACAAAGTATAGGTTTTCATTATGTGAATAACTTTAAAATCTTAGCTCAAACAGCTTCAAAACATGTGTGCCCAGCACGGGGATATAGAAGTCTATTAGATAAAGCCATAAATATGTGTGTCTGAGTCTTCTATCAAAAGTTACAGCTATTTATATGAAGTTGTACAAAAACGCTTTTTTTCGTCAAGCCAGTGCGTTTCTTACGATTACATGCATTTGAATGGGGAGCTCGCCCGAAACAAAGTATAGGTTTTCATTATGTGAATAACTTGGAAATCTTAGCTCAAACAGCTTCAAAACCTGTGTGCCCAGCACGGGGATAAAGAAGTGTATTAGATAAAGCCATAAATATGTGTGTCTGAGTCTTCTATCCAAAGTTACAGCTATTTATATGAAGTTGTACAAAAATGCTTTTTTTCGTCAAGCCAGTGCTTTTCTTACGATTACATGCATTTGAATGGGGAGCTCGCCCGAAACAAAGTATAGGTTTTCATTATGTGAATAACTTGAAAATCTTAGCTCAAACAGCTTCAAAACCTTTGTGCCCAGCACGGGGATATAGAAGTGTATTAGATAAAGCCATAAATATGTGTGTCTGAGTCTTCTATCAAAAGTTACAGCTATTTATATGAAGTTGTACAAAAACGCTTTTTTTCGTCAAGCCAGTGCGTTTCTTACGATTACATGCATTTGAATGGGGAGCTCGCCCGAAACAAAGTATAGGTTTTCATTATGTGAATAACTTGGAAATCTTAGCTCAAACAGCTTCAAAACCTGTGTGCCCAGCACGGGGATAAAGAAGTGTATTAGATAAAGCCATAAATATGTGTGTCTGAGTCTTGTATCCAAAGTTACAGCTATTTATATGAAGTTGTACAAAAATGCTTTTTTTCGTCAAGCCAGTGCTTTTCTTACGATTACATGCATTTGAATGGGGAGCTCGCCCGAAACAAAGTATAGGTTTTCATTATGTGAATAACTTGAAAATCTTTGCTCAAACAGCTTCAAAACCTGTGTGCCCAGCACGGGGATATAGAAGTGTATTAGATAAAGCCATAAATATGTGTGTCTGAGTCTTCTATCAAAAGTTACAGCTATTTATATGAAGTTGTACAAAAACGCTTTTTTTCGTCAAGCCAGTGCGTTTCTTACGATTACATGCATTTGAATGGGGAGCTCGCCCGAAACAAAGTATAGGTTTTCATTATGTGAATAACTTGAAAATCTTAGCTCAAACAGCTTAAAAACCTGTGTGCCCAGCACGGGGATATAGAAGTGTACTAGATAAAGCCATAAATATGTGTGTCTGAGTCTTCTATCCAAAGTTACAGCTATTTATATGAAGTTGTACAAAAATGCTTTTTTTCGTCAAGCCAGTGCTTTTCTTACGATTACATGCATTTGAATGGGGAGCTCGCCCGAAACAAAGTATAGGTTTTCATTATGTGAATAACTTGGAAATCTTAGCTCAAACAGCTTCAAAACCTGTGTGCCCAGCACGGGGATAAAGAAGTGTATTAGATAAAGCCATAAATATGTGTGTCTGAGTCTTCTATCCAAAGTTACAGCTATTTATATGAAGTTGTACAAAAACGCTTTTTTTCGTCAAGCCAGTGCGTTTCTTACGATTACATGCATTTGAATGGGGAGCTCGCCCGAAACAAAGTATAGGTTTTCATTATGTGAATAACTTGGAAATCTTAGCTCAAACAGCTTCAAAACCTGTGTGCCCAGCACGGGGATAAAGAAGTGTATTAGATAAAGCCATAAATATGTGTGTCTGAGTCTTCTATCCAAAGTTACAGCTATTTATATGAAGTTGTACAAAAATGCTTTTTTTCGTCAAGCCAGTGCTTTTCTTACGATTACATGCATTTGAATGGGGAGCTCGCCCGAAACAAAGTATAGGTTTTCATTATGTGAATAACTTGAAAATCTTAGCTCAAACAGCTTCAAAACCTGTGTGCCCAGCACGGGGATAAAGAAGTGTATTAGATAAAGCCATAAATATGTGTGTCTGAGTCTTCTATCCAAAGTTACAGCTATTTATATGAAGTTGTGCAAAAATGCTTTTTTTCGTCAAGCCAGTGCTTTTCTTACGATCACATGCATTTGAATGGGGAGCTCGCCCGAAACAAAGTATAGGTTTTCATTATGTGAATAACTTGAAAATCTTAGCTCAAACAGCTTCAAAACCTGTGTGCCCAGCACGGGGATATAGAAGTCTATTAGATAAAGCCATAAATATGTGTGTCTGATTCTTCTATCCAAAGTTACAGCTATTTATATGAAGTTGTACAAAAACGCTTTTTTTCGTCAAGCCAGTGCGTTTCTTACGATTACATGCATTTGAATGGGGAGCTCGCCCGAAACAAAGTATAGGTTTTCATTATGTGAATAACTTGGAAATCTTAGCTCAAACAGCTTCAAAACCTGTGTGCCCAGCACGGGGATAAAGAAGTGTATTAGATAAAGCCATAAATATGTGTGTCTGAGTCTTGTATCCAAAGTTACAGCTATTTATATGAAGTTGTACAAAAACGCTTTTTTTCGTCAAGCCAGTGCTTTTCTTACGATTACATGCATTTGAATGGGGAGCTCGCCCGAAACAAAGTATAGGTTTTCATTATGTGAATAACTTTAAAATCTTAGCTCAAACAGCTTCAAAACATGTGTGCCCAGCACGGGGATATAGAAGTGTATTAGATAAAGCCATAAATATGTGTGTCTGAGTCTTCTATCCAAAGTTACAGCTATTTATATGAAGTTGTACAAAAACGCTTTTTTTCGTCAAGCCAGTGCTTTTCTTACGATTACATGCATTTGAATGGGGAGCTCGCCCGAAACAAAGTATAGGTTTTCATTATGTGAATAACTTGGAAATCTTAGCTCAAACAGCTTAAAAACCTGTGTGCCCAGCACGGGGATATAGAAGTGTACTAGATAAAGCCATAAATATGTGTGTCTGATTCTTCTATCCAAAGTTACAGCTATTTATATGAAGTTGTACAAAAACGCTTTTTTTCGTCAAGCCAGTGCGTTTCTTACGATTACATGCATTTGAATGGGGAGCTCGCCCGAAACAAAGTATAGGTTTTCATTATGTGAATAACTTGAAAATCTTAGCTCAAACAGCTTAAAAACCTGTGTGCCCAGCACGGGGATATAGAAGTGTACTAGATAAAGCCATAAATATGTGTGTCTGATTCTTCTATCCAAAGTTACAGCTATTTATATGAAGTTGTACAAAAACGCTTTTTTTCGTCAAGCCAGTGCGTTTCTTACGATTACATGCATTTGAATGGGGAGCTCGCCCGAAACAAAGTATAGGTTTTCATTATGTGAATAACTTGGAAATCTTAGCTCAAACAGCTTCAAAACCTGTGTGCCCAGCACGGGGATAAAGAAGTGTATTAGATAAAGCCATAAATATGTGTGCATACAAAAAACGCTTTTTTTCGTCAAGCCAGTGCTTTTCTTACGATTACATGCATTTGAATGGGGAGCTCGCCCGAAACAAAGTATAGGTTTTCATTATGTGAATAACTTGAAAATCTTAGCTCAAACAGCTTCAAAACATGTGTGCCCAGCACGGGGATATAGAAGTCTATTAGATAAAGCCATAAATATGTGTGTCTGAGTCTTCTATCAAAAGTTACAGCTATTTATATGAAGTTGTACAAAAACGCTTTTTTTCGTCAAGCCAGTGCGTTTCTTACGATTACATGCATTTGAATGGGGAGCTCGCCCGAAACAAAGTATAGGTTTTCATTATGTGAATAACTTTAAAATCTTAGCTCAAACAGCTTCAAAACATGTGTGCCCAGCACGGGGATATAGAAGTCTATTAGATAAAGCCATAAATATGTGTGTCTGAGTCTTCTATCAAAAGTTACAGCTATTTATATGAAGTTGTACAAAAACGCTTTTTTTCGTCAAGCCAGTGCGTTTCTTACGATTACATGCATTTGAATGGGGAGCTCGCCCGAAACAAAGTATAGGTTTTCATTATGTGAATAACTTGGAAATCTTAGCTCAAACAGCTTCAAAACCTGTGTGCCCAGCACGGGGATAAAAAAGTGTATTAGATAAAGCCATAAATATGTGTGTCTGAGTCTTCTATCCAAAGTTACAGCTATTTATATGAAGTTGTACAAAAATGCTTTTTTTCGTCAAGCCAGTGCTTTTCTTACGATTACATGCATTTGAATGGGGAGCTCGCCCGAAACAAAGTATAGGTTTTCATTATGTGAATAACTTGAAAATCTTAGCTCAAACAGCTTCAAAACCTTTGTGCCCAGCACGGGGATATAGAAGTGTATTAGATAAAGCCATAAATATGTGTGTCTGAGTCTTCTATCAAAAGTTACAGCTATTTATATGAAGTTGTACAAAAACGCTTTTTTTCGTCAAGCCAGTGCGTTTCTTACGATTACATGCATTTGAATGGGGAGCTCGCCCGAAACAAAGTATAGGTTTTCATTATGTGAATAACTTGGAAATCTTAGCTCAAACAGCTTCAAAACCTGTGTGCCCAGCACGGGGATAAAGAAGTGTATTAGATAAAGCCATAAATATGTGTGTCTGAGTCTTGTATCCAAAGTTACAGCTATTTATATGAAGTTGTACAAAAATGCTTTTTTTCGTCAAGCCAGTGCTTTTCTTACGATTACATGCATTTGAATGGGGAGCTCGCCCGAAACAAAGTATAGGTTTTCATTATGTGAATAACTTGAAAATCTTTGCTCAAACAGCTTCAAAACCTGTGTGCCCAGCACGGGGATATAGAAGTGTATTAGATAAAGCCATAAATATGTGTGTCTGAGTCTTCTATCAAAAGTTACAGCTATTTATATGAAGTTGTACAAAAACGCTTTTTTTCGTCAAGCCAGTGCGTTTCTTACGATTACATGCATTTGAATGGGGAGCTCGCCCGAAACAAAGTATAGGTTTTCATTATGTGAATAACTTGGAAATCTTAGCTCAAACAGCTTCAAAACATGTGTGCCCAGCACGGGGATAAAGAAGTGTATTAGATAAAGCCATAAATATGTGTGTCTGAGTCTTGTATCCAAAGTTACAGCTATTTATATGAAGTTGTACAAAAATGCTTTTTTTCGTCAAGCCAGTGCTTTTCTTACGATTACATGCATTTGAATGGGGAGCTCGCCCGAAACAAAGTATAGGTTTTCATTATGTGAATAACTTGAAAATCTTAGCTCAAACAGCTTCAAAACCTGTGTGCCCAGCACGGGGATATAGAAGTCTATTAGATAAAGCCATAAATATGTGTGTCTGAGTCTTCTATCAAAAGTTACAGCTATTTATATGAAGTTGTACAAAAACGCTTTTTTTCGTCAAGCCAGTGCGTTTCTTACGATTACATGCATTTGAATGGGGAGCTCGCCCGAAACAAAGTATAGGTTTTCATTATGTGAATAACTTGGAAATCTTAGCTCAAACAGCTTCAAAACCTGTGTGCCCAGCACGGGGATAAAGAAGTGTATTAGATAAAGCCATAAATATGTGTGTCTGAGTCTTGTATCCAAAGTTACAGCTATTTATATGAAGTTGTACAAAAATGCTTTTTTTCGTCAAGCCAGTGCTTTTCTTACGATTACATGCATTTGAATGGGGAGCTCGCCCGAAACAAAGTATAGGTTTTCATTATGTGAATAACTTGAAAATCTTAGCTCAAACAGCTTCAAAACCTGTGTGCCCAGCACGGGGATATAGAAGTCTATTAGATAAAGCCATAAATATGTGTGTCTGATTCTTCTATCCAAAGTTACAGCTATTTATATGAAGTTGTACAAAAACGCTTTTTTTCGTCAAGCCAGTGCGTTTCTTACGATTACATGCATTTGAATGGGGAGCTCGCCCGAAACAAAGTATAGGTTTTCATTATGTGAATAACTTGGAAATCTTAGCTCAAACAGCTTCAAAACCTGTGTGCCCAGCACGGGGATAAAGAAGTGTATTAGATAAAGCCATAAATATGTGTGTCTGAGTCTTCTATCCAAAGTTACAGCTATTTATATGAAGTTGTACAAAAACGCTTTTTTTCGTCAAGCCAGTGCGTTTCTTACGATTACATGCATTTGAATGGGGAGCTCGCCCGAAACAAAGTATAGGTTTTCATTATGTGAATAACTTGAAAATCTTAGCTCAAACAGCTTAAAAACCTGTGTGCCCAGCACGGGGATATAGAAGTGTACTAGATAAAGCCATAAATATGTGTGTCTGAGTCTTCTATCCAAAGTTACAGCTATTTATATGAAGTTGTACAAAAATGCTTTTTTTCGTCAAGCCAGTGCTTTTCTTACGATTACATGCATTTGAATGGGGAGCTCGCCCGAAACAAAGTATAGGTTTTCATTATGTGAATAACTTGGAAATCTTAGCTCAAACAGCTTCAAAACCTGTGTGCCCAGCACGGGGATAAAGAAGTGTATTAGATAAAGCCATAAATATGTGTGTCTGAGTCTTCTATCCAAAGTTACAGCTATTTATATGAAGTTGTACAAAAACGCTTTTTTTCGTCAAGCCAGTGCGTTTCTTACGATTACATGCATTTGAATGGGGAGCTCGCCCGAAACAAAGTATAGGTTTTCATTATGTGAATAACTTGGAAATCTTAGCTCAAACAGCTTCAAAACCTGTGTGCCCAGCACGGGGATAAAGAAGTGTATTAGATAAAGCCATAAATATGTGTGTCTGAGTCTTCTATCCAAAGTTACAGCTATTTATATGAAGTTGTACAAAAATGCTTTTTTTCGTCAAGCCAGTGCTTTTCTTACGATTACATGCATTTGAATGGGGAGCTCGCCCGAAACAAAGTATAGGTTTTCATTATGTGAATAACTTGAAAATCTTAGCTCAAACAGCTTCAAAACCTGTGTGCCCAGCACGGGGATATAGAAGTCTATTAGATAAAGCCATAAATATGTGTGTCTGAGTCTTCTATCAAAAGTTACAGCTATTTATATGAAGTTGTACAAAAACGCTTTTTTTCGTCAAGCCAGTGCGTTTCTTACGATTACATGCATTTGAATGGGGAGCTCGCCCGAAACAAAGTATAGGTTTTCATTATGTGAATAACTTGGAAATCTTAGCTCAAACAGCTTCAAAACCTGTGTGCCCAGCACGGGGATAAAGAAGTGTATTAGATAAAGCCATAAATATGTGTGTCTGAGTCTTGTATCCAAAGTTACAGCTATTTATATGAAGTTGTACAAAAATGCTTTTTTTCGTCAAGCCAGTGCTTTTCTTACGATTACATGCATTTGAATGGGGAGCTCGCCCGAAACAAAGTATAGGTTTTCATTATGTGAATAACTTGAAAATCTTAGCTCAAACAGCTTCAAAACCTGTGTGCCCAGCACGGGGATATAGAAGTCTATTAGATAAAGCCATAAATATGTGTGCCTGAGTCTTCTATCAAAAGTTACAGCTATTTATATGAAGTTGTACAAAAACGCTTTTTTTCGTCAAGCCAGTGCGTTTCTTACGATTACATGCATTTGAATGGGGAGCTCGCCCGAAACAAAGTATAGGTTTTCATTATGTGAATAACTTGGAAATCTTAGCTCAAACAGCTTCAAAACCTGTGTGCCCAGCACGGGGATAAAGAAGTGTATTAGATAAAGCCATAAATATGTGTGTCTGAGTCTTGTATCCAAAGTTACAGCTATTTATATGAAGTTGTACAAAAATGCTTTTTTTCGTCAAGCCAGTGCTTTTCTTACGATTACATGCATTTGAATGGGGAGCTCGCCCGAAACAAAGTATAGGTTTTCATTATGTGAATAACTTGAAAATCTTAGCTCAAACAGCTTCAAAACCTGTGTGCCCAGCACGGGGATATAGAAGTCTATTAGATAAAGCCATAAATATGTGTGTCTGATTCTTCTATCCAAAGTTACAGCTATTTATATGAAGTTGTACAAAAACGCTTTTTTTCGTCAAGCCAGTGCGTTTCTTACGATTACATGCATTTGAATGGGGAGCTCGCCCGAAACAAAGTATAGGTTTTCATTATGTGAATAACTTGAAAATCTTAGCTCAAACAGCTTCAAAACCTGTGTGCCCAGCACGGGGATAAAGAAGTGTATTAGATAAAGCCATAAATATGTGTGTCTGAGTCTTCTATCCAAAGTTACAGCTATTTATATGAAGTTGTACAAAAACGCTTTTTTTCGTCAAGCCAGTGCGTTTCTTACGATTACATGCATTTGAATGGGGAGCTCGCCCGAAACAAAGTATAGGTTTTCATTATGTGAATAACTTGAAAATCTTAGCTCAAACAGCTTAAAAACCTTTGTGCCCAGCACGGGGATATAGAAGTGTACTAGATAAAGCCATAAATATGTGTGTCTGAGTCTTCTATCCAAAGTTACAGCTATTTATATGAAGTTGTACAAAAATGCTTTTTTTCGTCAAGCCAGTGCTTTTCTTACGATTACATGCATTTGAATGGGGAGCTCGCCCGAAACAAAGTATAGGTTTTCATTATGTGAATAACTTGGAAATCTTAGCTCAAACAGCTTCAAAACCTGTGTGCCCAGCACGGGGATAAAGAAGTGTATTAGATAAAGCCATAAATATGTGTGTCTGAGTCTTCTATCCAAAGTTACAGCTATTTATATGAAGTTGTACAAAAATGCTTTTTTTCGTCAAGCCAGTGCTTTTCTTACGATTACATGCATTTGAATGGGGAGCTCGCCCGAAACAAAGTATAGGTTTTCATTATGTGAATAACTTGAAAATCTTAGCTCAAACAGCTTCAAAACCTGTGTGCCCAGCACGGGGATATAGAAGTCTATTAGATAAAGCCATAAATATGTGTGTCTGAGTCTTCTATCAAAAGTTACAGCTATTTATATGAAGTTGTACAAAAACGCTTTTTTTCGTCAAGCCAGTGCGTTTCTTACGATTACATGCATTTGAATGGGGAGCTCGCCCGAAACAAAGTATAGGTTTTCATTATGTGAATAACTTGGAAATCTTAGCTCAAACAGCTTCAAAACCTGTGTGCCCAGCACGGGGATAAAGAAGTGTATTAGATAAAGCCATAAATATGTGTGTCTGAGTCTTGTATCCAAAGTTACAGCTATTTATATGAAGTTGTACAAAAATGCTTTTTTTCGTCAAGCCAGTGCTTTTCTTACGATTACATGCATTTGAATGGGGAGCTCGCCCGAAACAAAGTATAGGTTTTCATTATGTGAATAACTTGAAAATCTTAGCTCAAACAGCTTCAAAACCTGTGTGCCCAGCACGGGGATATAGAAGTCTATTAGATAAAGCCATAAATATGTGTGCCTGAGTCTTCTATCAAAAGTTACAGCTATTTATATGAAGTTGTACAAAAACGCTTTTTTTCGTCAAGCCAGTGCGTTTCTTACGATTACATGCATTTGAATGGGGAGCTCGCCCGAAACAAAGTATAGGTTTTCATTATGTGAATAACTTGGAAATCTTAGCTCAAACAGCTTCAAAACCTGTGTGCCCAGCACGGGGATAAAGAAGTGTATTAGATAAAGCCATAAATATGTGTGTCTGAGTCTTGTATCCAAAGTTACAGCTATTTATATGAAGTTGTACAAAAATGCTTTTTTTCGTCAAGCCAGTGCTTTTCTTACGATTACATGCATTTGAATGGGGAGCTCGCCCGAAACAAAGTATAGGTTTTCATTATGTGAATAACTTGAAAATCTTAGCTCAAACAGCTTCAAAACCTGTGTGCCCAGCACGGGGATATAGAAGTCTATTAGATAAAGCCATAAATATGTGTGTCTGATTCTTCTATCCAAAGTTACAGCTATTTATATGAAGTTGTACAAAAACGCTTTTTTTCGTCAAGCCAGTGCGTTTCTTACGATTACATGCATTTGAATGGGGAGCTCGCCCGAAACAAAGTATAGGTTTTCATTATGTGAATAACTTGGAAATCTTAGCTCAAACAGCTTCAAAACCTGTGTGCCCAGCACGGGGATAAAGAAGTGTATTAGATAAAGCCATAAATATGTGTGTCTGAGTCTTCTATCCAAAGTTACAGCTATTTATATGAAGTTGTACAAAAACGCTTTTTTTCGTCAAGCCAGTGCGTTTCTTACGATTACATGCATTTGAATGGGGAGCTCGCCCGAAACAAAGTATAGGTTTTCATTATGTGAATAACTTGAAAATCTTAGCTCAAACAGCTTAAAAACCTTTGTGCCCAGCACGGGGATATAGAAGTGTACTAGATAAAGCCATAAATATGTGTGTCTGAGTCTTCTATCCAAAGTTACAGCTATTTATATGAAGTTGTACAAAAATGCTTTTTTTCGTCAAGCCAGTGCTTTTCTTACGATTACATGCATTTGAATGGGGAGCTCGCCCGAAACAAAGTATAGGTTTTCATTATGTGAATAACTTGGAAATCTTAGCTCAAACAGCTTCAAAACCTGTGTGCCCAGCACGGGGATAAAGAAGTGTATTAGATAAAGCCATAAATATGTGTGTCTGAGTCTTCTATCCAAAGTTACAGCTATTTATATGAAGTTGTACAAAAACGCTTTTTTTCGTCAAGCCAGTGCGTTTCTTACGATTACATGCATTTGAATGGGGAGCTCGCCCGAAACAAAGTATAGGTTTTCATTATGTGAATAACTTGGAAATCTTAGCTCAAACAGCTTCAAAACCTGTGTGCCCAGCACGGGGATAAAGAAGTGTATTAGATAAAGCCATAAATATGTGTGTCTGAGTCTTCTATCCAAAGTTACAGCTATTTATATGAAGTTGTACAAAAATGCTTTTTTTCGTCAAGCCAGTGCTTTTCTTACGATTACATGCATTTGAATGGGGAGCTCGCCCGAAACAAAGTATAGGTTTTCATTATGTGAATAACTTGAAAATCTTAGCTCAAACAGCTTCAAAACCTGTGTGCCCAGCACGGGGATATAGAAGTCTATTAGATAAAGCCATAAATATGTGTGTCTGAGTCTTCTATCAAAAGTTACAGCTATTTATATGAAGTTGTACAAAAACGCTTTTTTTCGTCAAGCCAGTGCGTTTCTTACGATTACATGCATTTGAATGGGGAGCTCGCCCGAAACAAAGTATAGGTTTTCATTATGTGAATAACTTGAAAATCTTAGCTCAAACAGCTTCAAAACCTGTGTGCCCAGCACGGGGATATAGAAGTGTATTAGATAAAGCCATAAATATGTGTGTCTGAGTCTTCTATCCAAAGTTACAGCTATTTATATGAAGTTGTACAAAAACGCTTTTTTTCGTCAAGACAGTGCGTTTCTTACGATTACATGCATTTGAATGGGGAGCTCGCCCGAAACAAAGTATAGGTTTTCATTATGTGAATAACTTGAAAATCTTAGCTCAAACAGCTTAAAAACCTTTGTGCCCAGCACGGGGATATAGAAGTGTATTAGATAAAGCCATAAATATGTGTGTCTGAGTCTTCTATCCAAAGTTACAGCTATTTATATGAAGTTGTACAAAAATGCTTTTTTTCGTCAAGCCAGTGCTTTTCTTACGATTACATGCATTTGAATGGGGAGCTCGCCCGAAACAAAGTATAGGTTTTCATTATGTGAATAACTTGGAAATCTTAGCTCAAACAGCTTCAAAACCTGTGTGCCCAGCACGGGGATAAAGAAGTGTATTAGATAAAGCCATAAATATGTGTGTCTGAGTCTTCTATCCAAAGTTACAGCTATTTATATGAAGTTGTACAAAAACGCTTTTTTTCGTCAAGCCAGTGCGTTTCTTACGATTACATGCATTTGAATGGGGAGCTCGCCCGAAACAAAGTATAGGTTTTCATTATGTGAATAACTTGGAAATCTTAGCTCAAACAGCTTCAAAACCTGTGTGCCCAGCACGGGGATAAAGAAGTGTATTAGATAAAGCCATAAATATGTGTGTCTGAGTCTTCTATCCAAAGTTACAGCTATTTATATGAAGTTGTACAAAAATGCTTTTTTTCGTCAAGCCAGTGCTTTTCTTACGATTACATGCATTTGAATGGGGAGCTCGCCCGAAACAAAGTATAGGTTTTCATTATGTGAATAACTTGAAAATCTTAGCTCAAACAGCTTCAAAACCTGTGTGCCCAGCACGGGGATATAGAAGTCTATTAGATAAAGCCATAAATATGTGTGTCTGAGTCTTCTATCAAAAGTTACAGCTATTTATATGAAGTTGTACAAAAACGCTTTTTTTCGTCAAGCCAGTGCGTTTCTTACGATTACATGCATTTGAATGGGGAGCTCGCCCGAAACAAAGTATAGGTTTTCATTATGTGAATAACTTGAAAATCTTAGCTCAAACAGCTTCAAAACCTGTGTGCCCAGCACGGGGATATAGAAGTGTATTAGATAAAGCCATAAATATGTGTGTCTGAGTCTTCTATCCAAAGTTACAGCTATTTATATGAAGTTGTACAAAAACGCTTTTTTTCGTCAAGACAGTGCTTTTCTTACGATTACATGCATTTGAATGGGGAGCTCGCCCGAAACAAAGTATAGGTTTTCATTATGTGAATAACTTGAAAATCTTAGCTCAAACAGCTTCAAAACCTGTGTGCCCAGCACGGGGATATAGAAGTCTATTAGATAAAGCCATAAATATGTGTGTCTGAGTCTTCTATCAAAAGTTACAGCTATTTATATGAAGTTGTACAAAAACGCTTTTTTTCGTCAAGCCAGTGCGTTTCTTACGATTACATGCATTTGAATGGGGAGCTCGCCCGAAACAAAGTATAGGTTTTCATTATGTGAATAACTTGAAAATCTTAGCTCAAACAGCTTCAAAACCTGTGTGCCCAGCACGGGGATAAAGAAGTGTATTAGATAAAGCCATAAATATGTGTGTCTGAGTCTTCTATCCAAAGTTACAGCTATTTATATGAAGTTGTACAAAAACGCTTTTTTTCGTCAAGCCAGTGCGTTTCTTACGATTACATGCATTTGAATGGGGAGCTCGCCCGAAACAAAGTATAGGTTTTCATTATGTGAATAACTTGGAAATCTTAGCTCAAACAGCTTCAAAACCTGTGTGCCCAGCACGGGGATATAGAAGTGTATTAGATAAAGCCATAAATATGTATGTCTGAGTCTTCTATCCAAAGTTACAGCTATTTATATGAAGTTGTACAAAAACGCTTTTTTTCGTCAAGCCAGTGCGTTTCTTACGATTACATGCATTTGAATGGGGAGCTCGCCCGAAACAAAGTATAGGTTTTCATTATGTGAATAACTTTCAAATCTTAGCTCAAACAGCTTCAAAACATGTGTGCCCAGCACGGAGATATAGAAGTCTATTAGATAAAGCCATAAATATGTGTGTCTGAGTCTTCTATCAAAAGTTACAGCTATTTATATGAAGTTGTACAAAAACGCTTTTTTTCGTCAAGCCAGTGCGTTTCTTACGATTACATGCATTTGAATGGGGAGCTCGCCCGAAACAAAGTATAGGTTTTCATTATGTGAATAACTTGGAAATCTTAGCTCAAACAGCTTCAAAACCTGTGTGCCCAGCACGGGGATAAAGAAGTGTATTAGATAAAGCCATAAATATGTGTGTCTGAGTCTTCTATCCAAAGTTACAGCTATTTATATGAAGTTGTACAAAAATGCTTTTTTTCGTCAAGCCAGTGCTTTTCTTACGATTACATGCATTTGAATGGGGAGCTCGCCCGAAACAAAGTATAGGTTTTCATTATGTGAATAACTTGAAAATCTTAGCTCAAACAGCTTCAAAACCTGTGTGCCCAGCACGGGGATATAGAAGTCTATTAGATAAAGCCATAAATATGTGTGTCTGAGTCTTCTATCAAAAGTTACAGCTATTTATATGAAGTTGTACAAAAACGCTTTTTTTCGTCAAGCCAGTGCGTTTCTTACGATTACATGCATTTGAATGGGGAGCTCGCCCGAAACAAAGTATAGGTTTTCATTATGTGAATAACTTGGAAATCTTAGCTCAAACAGCTTCAAATCCTGTGTGCCCAGCACGGGGATAAAGAAGTGTATTAGATAAAGCCATAAATATGTGTGTCTGAGTCTTCTATCCAAAGTTACAGCTATTTATATGAAGTTGTACAAAAATGCTTTTTTTCGTCAAGCCAGTGCTTTTCTTACGATTACATGCATTTGAATGGGGAGCTCGCCCGAAACAAAGTATAGGTTTTCATTATGTGAATAACTTGAAAATCTTAGCTCAAACAGCTTAAAAACCTGTGTGCCCAGCACGGGGATAAAGAAGTGTATTAGATAAAGCCATAAATATGTGTGTCTGAGTCTTCTATCCAAAGTTACAGCTATTTATATGAAGTTGTACAAAAACGCTTTTTTTCGTCAAGACAGTGCTTTTCTTACGATTACATGCATTTGAATGGGGAGCTCGCCCGAAACAAAGTATAGGTTTTCATTATGTGAATAACTTGAAAATCTTAGCTCAAACAGCTTCAAAACCTGTGTGCCCAGCACGGGGATATAGAAGTCTATTAGATAAAGCCATAAATATGTGTGTCTGAGTCTTCTATCAAAAGTTACAGCTATTTATATGAAGTTGTACAAAAACGCTTTTTTTCGTCAAGCCAGTGCGTTTCTTACGATTACATGCATTTGAATGGGGAGCTCGCCCGAAACAAAGTATAGGTTTTCATTATGTGAATAACTTGGAAATCTTAGCTCAAACAGCTTCAAAACCTGTGTGCCCAGCACGGGGATATAGAAGTGTATTAGATAAAGCCATAAATATGTATGTCTGAGTCTTCTATCCAAAGTTACAGCTATTTATATGAAGTTGTACAAAAACGCTTTTTTTCGTCAAGCCAGTGCGTTTCTTACGATTACATGCATTTGAATGGGGAGCTCGCCCGAAACAAAGTATAGGTTTTCATTATGTGAATAACTTTAAAATCTTAGCTCAAACAGCTTCAAAACATGTGTGCCCAGCACGGGGATATAGAAGTCTATTAGATAAAGCCATAAATATGTGTGTCTGAGTCTTCTATCAAAAGTTACAGCTATTTATATGAAGTTGTACAAAAACGCTTTTTTTCGTCAAGCCAGTGCGTTTCTTACGATTACATGCATTTGAATGGGGAGCTCGCCCGAAACAAAGTATAGGTTTTCATTATGTGAATAACTTGGAAATCTTAGCTCAAACAGCTTCAAAACCTGTGTGCCCAGCACGGGGATAAAGAAGTGTATTAGATAAAGCCATAAATATGTGTGTCTGAGTCTTCTATCCAAAGTTACAGCTATTTATATGAAGTTGTACAAAAACGCTTTTTTTCGTCAAGCCAGTGCGTTTCTTACGATTACATGCATTTGAATGGGGAGCTCGCCCGAAACAAAGTATAGGTTTTCATTATGTGAATAACTTGGAAATCTTAGCTCAAACAGCTTCAAAACCTGTGTGCCCAGCACGGGGATATAGAAGTGTATTAGATAAAGCCATAAATATGTATGTCTGAGTCTTCTATCCAAAGTTACAGCTATTTATATGAAGTTGTACAAAAACGCTTTTTTTCGTCAAGCCAGTGCGTTTCTTACGATTACATGCATTTGAATGGGGAGCTCGCCCGAAACAAAGTATAGGTTTTCATTATGTGAATAACTTTAAAATCTTAGCTCAAACAGCTTCAAAACATGTGTGCCCAGCACGGAGATATAGAAGTCTATTAGATAAAGCCATAAATATGTGTGTCTGAGTCTTCTATCAAAAGTTACAGCTATTTATATGAAGTTGTACAAAAACGCTTTTTTTCGTCAAGCCAGTGCGTTTCTTACGATTACATGCATTTGAATGGGGAGCTCGCCCGAAACAAAGTATAGGTTTTCATTATGTGAATAACTTGGAAATCTTAGCTCAAACAGCTTCAAAACCTGTGTGCCCAGCACGGGGATAAAGAAGTGTATTAGATAAAGCCATAAATATGTGTGTCTGAGTCTTCTATCCAAAGTTACAGCTATTTATATGAAGTTGTACAAAAATGCTTTTTTTCGTCAAGCCAGTGCTTTTCTTACGATTACATGCATTTGAATGGGGAGCTCGCCCGAAACAAAGTATAGGTTTTCATTATGTGAATAACTTGAAAATCTTAGCTCAAACAGCTTCAAAACCTGTGTGCCCAGCACGGGGATATAGAAGTCTATTAGATAAAGCCATAAATATGTGTGTCTGAGTCTTCTATCAAAAGTTACAGCTATTTATATGAAGTTGTACAAAAACGCTTTTTTTCGTCAAGCCAGTGCGTTTCTTACGATTACATGCATTTGAATGGGGAGCTCGCCCGAAACAAAGTATAGGTTTTCATTATGTGAATAACTTGGAAATCTTAGCTCAAACAGCTTCAAATCCTGTGTGCCCAGCACGGGGATAAAGAAGTGTATTAGATAAAGCCATAAATATGTGTGTCTGAGTCTTCTATCCAAAGTTACAGCTATTTATATGAAGTTGTACAAAAATGCTTTTTTTCGTCAAGCCAGTGCTTTTCTTACGATTACATGCATTTGAATGGGGAGCTCGCCCGAAACAAAGTATAGGTTTTCATTATGTGAATAACTTGAAAATCTTAGCTCAAACAGCTTCAAAACCTGTGTGCCCAGCACGGGGATATAGAAGTCTATTAGATAAAGCCATAAATATGTGTGTCTGAGTCTTCTATCAAAAGTTACAGCTATTTATATGAAGTTGTACAAAAACGCTTTTTTTCGTCAAGCCAGTGCGTTTCTTACGATTACATGCATTTGAATGGGGAGCTCGCCCGAAACAAAGTATAGGTTTTCATTATGTGAATAACTTGGAAATCTTAGCTCAAACAGCTTCAAAACCTGTGTGCCCAGCACGGGGATAAAGAAGTGTATTAGATAAAGCCATAAATATGTGTGTCTGAGTCTTGTATCCAAAGTTACAGCTATTTATATGAAGTTGTACAAAAATGCTTTTTTTCGTCAAGCCAGTGCGTTTCTTACGATTACATGCATTTGAATGGGGAGCTCGCCCGAAACAAAGTATAGGTTTTCATTATGTGAATAACTTGAAAATCTTAGCTCAAACAGCTTCAAAACCTGTGTGCCCAGCACGGGGATATAGAAGTCTATTAGATAAAGCCATAAATATGTGTGTCTGATTCTTCTATCCAAAGTTACAGCTATTTATATGAAGTTGTACAAAAACGCTTTTTTTCGTCAAGCCAGTGCGTTTCTTACGATTACATGCATTTGAATGGGGAGCTCGCCCGAAACAAAGTATAGGTTTTCATTATGTGAATAACTTGAAAATCTTAGCTCAAACAGCTTCAAAACCTGTGTGCCCAGCACGGGGATATAGAAGTGTATTAGATAAAGCCATAAATATGTGTGTCTGAGTCTTCTATCCAAAGTTACAGCTATTTATATGAAGTTGTACAAAAACGCTTTTTTTCGTCAAGACAGTGCTTTTCTTACGATTACATGCATTTGAATGGGGAGCTCGCCCGAAACAAAGTATAGGTTTTCATTATGTGAATAACTTGAAAATCTTAGCTCAAACAGCTTCAAAACCTGTGTGCCCAGCACGGGGATATAGAAGTCTATTAGATAAAGCCATAAATATGTGTGTCTGAGTCTTCTATCAAAAGTTACAGCTATTTATATGAAGTTGTACAAAAACGCTTTTTTTCGTCAAGCCAGTGCGTTTCTTACGATTACATGCATTTGAATGGGGAGCTCGCCCGAAACAAAGTATAGGTTTTCATTATGTGAATAACTTGGAAATCTTAGCTCAAACAGCTTCAAAACCTGTGTGCCCAGCACGGGGATATAGAAGTGTATTAGATAAAGCCATAAATATGTGTGTCTGATTCTTCTATCCAAAGTTACAGCTATTTATATGAAGTTGTACAAAAACGCTTTTTTTCGTCAAGCCAGTGCGTTTCTTACGATTACATGCATTTGAATGGGGAGCTCGCCCGAAACAAAGTATAGGTTTTCATTATGTGAATAACTTGAAAATCTTAGCTCAAACAGCTTCAAAACCTGTGTGCCCAGCACGGGGATATAGAAGTGTATTAGATAAAGCCATAAATATGTGTGTCTGAGTCTTCTATCCAAAGTTACAGCTATTTATATGAAGTTGTACAAAAACGCTTTTTTTCGTCAAGACAGTGCTTTTCTTACGATTACATGCATTTGAATGGGGAGCTCGCCCGAAACAAAGTATAGGTTTTCATTATGTGAATAACTTGAAAATCTTAGCTCAAACAGCTTCAAAACCTGTGTGCCCAGCACGGGGATATAGAAGTCTATTAGATAAAGCCATAAATATGTGTGTCTGAGTCTTCTATCAAAAGTTACAGCTATTTATATGAAGTTGTACAAAAACGCTTTTTTTCGTCAAGCCAGTGCGTTTCTTACGATTACATGCATTTGAATGGGGAGCTCGCCCGAAACAAAGTATAGGTTTTCATTATGTGAATAACTTGGAAATCTTAGCTCAAACAGCTTCAAAACCTGTGTGCCCAGCACGGGGATATAGAAGTGTATTAGATAAAGCCATAAATATGTATGTCTGAGTCTTCTATCCAAAGTTACAGCTATTTATATGAAGTTGTACAAAAACGCTTTTTTTCGTCAAGCCAGTGCGTTTCTTACGATTACATGCATTTGAATGGGGAGCTCGCCCGAAACAAAGTATAGGTTTTCATTATGTGAATAACTTGGAAATCTTAGCTCAAACAGCTTCAAAACCTGTGTGCCCAGCACGGGGATAAAGAAGTGTATTAGATAAAGCCATAAATATGTGTGTCTGAGTCTTCTATCCAAAGTTACAGCTATTTATATGAAGTTGTACAAAAATGCTTTTTTTCGTCAAGCCAGTGCTTTTCTTACGATCACATGCATTTGAATGGGGAGCTCGCCCGAAACAAAGTATAGGTTTTCATTATGTGAATAACTTGAAAATCTTAGCTCAAACAGCTTCAAAACCTGTGTGCCCAGCACGGGGATATAGAAGTCTATTAGATAAAGCCATAAATATGTGTGTCTGAGTCTTCTATCAAAAGTTACAGCTATTTATATGAAGTTGTACAAAAACGCTTTTTTTCGTCAAGCCAGTGCGTTTCTTACGATTACATGCATTTGAATGGGGAGCTCGCCCGAAACAAAGTATAGGTTTTCATTATGTGAATAACTTGGAAATCTTAGCTCAAACAGCTTCAAAACCTGTGTGCCCAGCACGGGGATAAAGAAGTGTATTAGATAAAGCCATAAATATGTGTGTCTGAGTCTTCTATCCAAAGTTACAGCTATTTATATGAAGTTGTACAAAAACGCTTTTTTTCGTCAAGCCAGTGCGTTTCTTACGATTACATGCATTTGAATGGGGAGCTCGCCCGAAACAAAGTATAGGTTTTCATTATGTGAATAACTTGGAAATCTTAGCTCAGACAGCTTCAAAACCTGTGTGCCCAGCACGGGGATAAAGAAGTGTATTAGATAAAGCCATAAATATGTGTGTCTGAGTCTTCTATCCAAAGTTACAGCTATTTATATGAAGTTGTACAAAAATGCTTTTTTTCGTCAAGCCAGTGCTTTTCTTACGATTACATGCATTTGAATGGGGAGCTCGCCCGAAACAAAGTATAGGTTTTCATTATGTGAATAACTTGAAAATCTTAGCTCAAACAGCTTCAAAACCTGTGTGCCCAGCACGGGGATATAGAAGTCTATTAGATAAAGCCATAAATATGTGTGTCTGATTCTTCTATCCAAAGTTACAGCTATTTATATGAAGTTGTACAAAAACGCTTTTTTTCGTCAAGCCAGTGCGTTTCTTACGATTACATGCATTTGAATGGGGAGCTCGCCCGAAACAAAGTATAGGTTTTCATTATGTGAATAACTTGAAAATCTTAGCTCAAACAGCTTAAAAACCTGTGTGCCCAGCACGGGGATATAGAAGTGTATTAGATAAAGCCATAAATATGTGTGTCTGATTCTTCTATCCAAAGTTACAGCTATTTATATGAAGTTGTACAAAAACGCTTTTTTTCGTCAAGCCAGTGCGTTTCTTACGATTACATGCATTTGAATGGGGAGCTCGCCCGAAACAAAGTATAGGTTTTCATTATGTGAATAACTTGGAAATCTTAGCTCAAACAGCTTCAAAACCTGTGTGCCCAGCACGGGGATAAAGAAGTGTATTAGATAAAGCCATAAATATGTGTGTCTGAGTCTTGTATCCAAAGTTACAGCTATTTATATGAAGTTGTACAAAAATGCTTTTTTTCGTCAAGCCAGTGCTTTTCTTACGATTACATGCATTTGAATGGGGAGCTCGCCCGAAACAAAGTATAGGTTTTCATTATGTGAATAACTTGAAAATCTTAGCTCAAACAGCTTCAAAACCTGTGTGCCCAGCACGGGGATATAGAAGTCTATTAGATAAAGCCATAAATATGTGTGTCTGATTCTTCTATCCAAAGTTACAGCTATTTATATGAAGTTGTACAAAAACGCTTTTTTTCGTCAAGCCAGTGCGTTTCTTACGATTACATGCATTTGAATGGGGAGCTCGCCCGAAACAAAGTATAGGTTTTCATTATGTGAATAACTTGGAAATCTTAGCTCAAACAGCTTCAAAACCTGTGTGCCCAGCACGGGGATAAAGAAGTGTATTAGATAAAGCCATAAATATGTGTGTCTGAGTCTTCTATCCAAAGTTACAGCTATTTATATGAAGTTGTGCAAAAACGCTTTTTTTCGTCAAGCCAGTGCGTTTCTTACGATTACATGCATTTGAATGGGGAGCTCGCCCGAAACAAAGTATAGGTTTTCATTATGTGAATAACTTGAAAATCTTAGCTCAAACAGCTTAAAAACCTGTGTGCCCAGCACGGGGATATAGAAGTGTATTAGATAAAGCCATAAATATGTGTGTCTGATTCTTCTATCCAAAGTTACAGCTATTTATATGAAGTTGTACAAAAACGCTTTTTTTCGTCAAGCCAGTGCGTTTCTTACGATTACATGCATTTGAATGGGGAGCTCGCCCGAAACAAAGTATAGGTTTTCATTATGTGAATAACTTGGAAATCTTAGCTCAAACAGCTTCAAAACCTGTGTGCCCAGCACGGGGATATAGAAGTGTATTAGATAAAGCCATAAATATGTGTGTCTGAGTCTTCTATCCAAAGTTACAGCTATTTATATGAAGTTGTACAAAAACGCTTTTTTTCGTCAAGCCAGTGCTTTTCTTACGATTACATGCATTTGAATGGGGAGCTCGCCCGAAACAAAGTATAGGTTTTCATTATGTGAATAACTTTAAAATCTTAGCTCAAACAGCTTCAAAACATGTGTGCCCAGCACGGGGATATAGAAGTCTATTAGATAAAGCCATAAATATGTGTGTCTGAGTCTTCTATCAAAAGTTACAGCTATTTATATGAAGTTGTACAAAAACGCTTTTTTTCGTCAAGCCAGTGCGTTTCTTACGATTACATGCATTTGAATGGGGAGCTCGCCCGAAACAAAGTATAGGTTTTCATTATGTGAATAACTTGGAAATCTTAGCTCAAACAGCTTCAAAACCTGTGTGCCCAGCACGGGGATAAAGAAGTGTATTAGATAAAGCCATAAATATGTGTGTCTGAGTCTTCTATCCAAAGTTACAGCTATTTATATGAAGTTGTACAAAAACGCTTTTTTTCGTCATGCCAGTGCGTTTCTTACGATTACATGCATTTGAATGGGGAGCTCGCCCGAAACAAAGTATAGGTTTTCATTATGTGAATAACTTTAAAATCTTAGCTCAAACAGCTTCAAAACCTGTGTGCCCAGCACGGGGATAAAGAAGTGTATTAGATAAAGCCATAAATATGTGTGTCTGAGTCTTCTATCCAAAGTTACAGCTATTTATATGAAGTTGTGCAAAAATGCTTTTTTTCGTCAAGCCAGTGCTTTTCTTACGATCACATGCATTTGAATGGGGAGCTCGCCCGAAACAAAGTATAGGTTTTCATTATGTGAATAACTTGAAAATCTTAGCTCAAACAGCTTCAAAACCTGTGTGCCCAGCACGGGGATATAGAAGTCTATTAGATAAAGCCATAAATATGTGTGTCTGATTCTTCTATCCAAAGTTACAGCTATTTATATGAAGTTGTACAAAAACGCTTTTTTTCGTCAAGCCAGTGCGTTTCTTACGATTACATGCATTTGAATGGGGAGCTCGCCCGAAACAAAGTATAGGTTTTCATTATGTGAATAACTTTAAAATCTTAGCTCAAACAGCTTCAAAACATGTGTGCCCAGCACGGGGATATAGAAGTCTATTAGATAAAGCCATAAATATGTGTGTCTGAGTCTTCTATCCAAAGTTACAGCTATTTATATGAAGTTGTACAAAAATGCTTTTTTTCGTCAAGCCAGTGCTTTTCTTACGATTACATGCATTTGAATGGGGAGCTCGCCCGAAACAAAGTATAGGTTTTCATTATGTGAATAACTTGAAAATCTTAGCTCAAACAGCTTCAAAACCTGTGTGCCCAGCACGGGGATATAGAAGTCTATTAGATAAAGCCATAAATATGTGTGTCTGATTCTTCTATCCAAAGTTACAGCTATTTATATGAAGTTGTACAAAAACGCTTTTTTTCGTCAAGCCAGTGCGTTTCTTACGATTACATGCATTTGAATGGGGAGCTCGCCCGAAACAAAGTATAGGTTTTCATTATGTGAATAACTTGGAAATCTTAGCTCAAACAGCTTCAAAACCTGTGTGCCCAGCACGGGGATAAAGAAGTGTATTAGATAAAGCCATAAATATGTGTGTCTGAGTCTTCTATCCAAAGTTACAGCTATTTATATGAAGTTGTACAAAAACGCTTTTTTTCGTCAAGCCAGTGCGTTTCTTACGATTACATGCATTTGAATGGGGAGCTCGCCCGAAACAAAGTATAGGTTTTCATTATGTGAATAACTTGAAAATCTTAGCTCAAACAGCTTAAAAACCTGTGTGCCCAGCACGGGGATATAGAAGTGTACTAGATAAAGCCATAAATATGTGTGTCTGATTCTTCTATCCAAAGTTACAGCTATTTATATGAAGTTGTACAAAAACGCTTTTTTTCGTCAAGCCAGTGCGTTTCTTACGATTACATGCATTTGAATGGGGAGCTCGCCCGAAACAAAGTATAGGTTTTCATTATGTGAATAACTTGGAAATCTTAGCTCAAACAGCTTCAAAACCTGTGTGCCCAGCACGGGGATATAGAAGTGTATTAGATAAAGCCATAAATATGTGTGTCTGAGTCTTCTATCCAAAGTTACAGCTATTTATATGAAGTTGTACAAAAACGCTTTTTTTCGTCAAGCCAGTGCTTTTCTTACGATTACATGCATTTGAATGGGGAGCTCGCCCGAAACAAAGTATAGGTTTTCATTATGTGAATAACTTTAAAATCTTAGCTCAAACAGCTTCAAAACATGTGTGCCCAGCACGGGGATATAGAAGTCTATTAGATAAAGCCATAAATATGTGTGTCTGAGTCTTCTATCAAAAGTTACAGCTATTTATATGAAGTTGTACAAAAACGCTTTTTTTCGTCAAGCCAGTGCGTTTCTTACGATTACATGCATTTGAATGGGGAGCTCGCCCGAAACAAAGTATAGGTTTTCATTATGTGAATAACTTGGAAATCTTAGCTCAAACAGCTTCAAAACCTGTGTGCCCAGCACGGGGATAAAGAAGTGTATTAGATAAAGCCATAAATATGTGTGTCTGAGTCTTCTATCCAAAGTTACAGCTATTTATATGAAGTTGTACAAAAACGCTTTTTTTCGTCAAGCCAGTGCGTTTCTTACGATTACATGCATTTGAATGGGGAGCTCGCCCGAAACAAAGTATAGGTTTTCATTATGTGAATAACTTGAAAATCTTAGCTCAAACAGCTTAAAAACCTGTGTGCCCAGCACGGGGATATAGAAGTGTACTAGATAAAGCCATAAATATGTGTGTCTGAGTCTTCTATCCAAAGTTACAGCTATTTATATGAAGTTGTACAAAAACGCTTTTTTTCGTCAAGCCAGTGCGTTTCTTACGATTACATGCATTTGAATGGGGAGCTCGCCCGAAACAAAGTATAGGTTTTCATTATGTGAATAACTTGGAAATCTTAGCTCAAACAGCTTCAAAACCTGTGTGCCCAGCACGGGGATAAAGAAGTGTATTAGATAAAGCCATAAATATGTGTGTCTGAGTCTTCTATCCAAAGTTACAGCTATTTATATGAAGTTGTACAAAAACGCTTTTTTTCGTCAAGCCAGTGCGTTTCTTACGATTACATGCATTTGAATGGGGAGCTCGCCCGAAACAAAGTATAGGTTTTCATTATGTGAATAACTTGAAAATCTTAGCTCAAACAGCTTCAAAACCTGTGTGCCCAGCACGGGGATATAGAAGTGTACTAGATAAAGCCATAAATATGTGTGTCTGATTCTTCTATCCAAAGTTACAGCTATTTATATGAAGTTGTACAAAAACGCTTTTTTTCGTCAAGCCAGTGCGTTTCTTACGATTACATGCATTTGAATGGGGAGCTCGCCCGAAACAAAGTATAGGTTTTCATTATGTGAATAACTTGGAAATCTTAGCTCAAACAGCTTCAAAACCTGTGTGCCCAGCACGGGGATATAGAAGTGTATTAGATAAAGCCATAAATATGTGTGTCTGAGTCTTCTATCCAAAGTTACAGCTATTTATATGAAGTTGTACAAAAACGCTTTTTTTCGTCAAGCCAGTGCTTTTCTTACGATTACATGCATTTGAATGGGGAGCTCGCCCGAAACAAAGTATAGGTTTTCATTATGTGAATAACTTGGAAATCTTAGCTCAAACAGCTTCAAAACCTGTGTGCCCAGCACGGGGATAAAGAAGTGTATTAGATAAAGCCATAAATATGTGTGTCTGAGTCTTCTATCCAAAGTTACAGCTATTTATATGAAGTTGTACAAAAATGCTTTTTTTCGTCAAGCCAGTGCTTTTCTTACGATTACATGCATTTGAATGGGGAGCTCGCCCGAAACAAAGTATAGGTTTTCATTATGTGAATAACTTGAAAATCTTAGCTCAAACAGCTTCAAAACCTGTGTGCCCAGCACGGGGATATAGAAGTCTATTAGATAAAGCCATAAATATGTGTGTCTGAGTCTTCTATCAAAAGTTACAGCTATTTATATGAAGTTGTACAAAAACGCTTTTTTTCGTCAAGCCAGTGCGTTTCTTACGATTACATGCATTTGAATGGGGAGCTCGCCCGAAACAAAGTATAGGTTTTCATTATGTGAATAACTTGGAAATCTTAGCTCAAACAGCTTCAAAACCTGTGTGCCCAGCACGGGGATAAAGAAGTGTATTAGATAAAGCCATAAATATGTGTGTCTAAGTCTTCTATCCAAAGTTACAGCTATTTATATGAAGTTGTACAAAAACGCTTTTTTTCGTCAAGCCAGTGCGTTTCTTACGATTACATGCATTTGAATGGGGAGCTCGCCCGAAACAAAGTATAGGTTTTCATTATGTGAATAACTTGAAAATCTTAGCTCAAACAGCTTAAAAACCTGTGTGCCCAGCACGGGGATATAGAAGTGTACTAGATAAAGCCATAAATATGTGTGTCTGAGTCTTCTATCCAAAGTTACAGCTATTTATATGAAGTTGTACAAAAACGCTTTTTTTCGTCAAGCCAGTGCGTTTCTTACGATTACATGCATTTGAATGGGGAGCTCGCCCGAAACAAAGTATAGGTTTTCATTATGTGAATAACTTGAAAATCTTAGCTCAAACAGCTTAAAAACCTGTGTGCCCAGCACGGGGATATAGAAGTGTACTAGATAAAGCCATAAATATGTGTGTCTGATTCTTCTATCCAAAGTTACAGCTATTTATATGAAGTTGTACAAAAACGCTTTTTTTCGTCAAGCCAGTGCGTTTCTTACGATTACATGCATTTGAATGGGGAGCTCGCCCGAAACAAAGTATAGGTTTTCATTATGTGAATAACTTGAAAATCTTAGCTCAAACAGCTTAAAAACCTGTGTGCCCAGCACGGGGATATAGAAGTGTACTAGATAAAGCCATAAATATGTGTGTCTGAGTCTTCTATCCAAAGTTACAGCTATTTATATGAAGTTGTACAAAAACGCTTTTTTTCGTCAAGCCAGTGCGTTTCTTACGATTACATGCATTTGAATGGGGAGCTCGCCCGAAACAAAGTATAGGTTTTCATTATGTGAATAACTTGAAAATCTTAGCTCAAACAGCTTAAAAACCTGTGTGCCCAGCACGGGGATATAGAAGTGTACTAGATAAAGCCATAAATATGTGTGTCTGAGTCTTCTATCCAAAGTTACAGCTATTTATATGAAGTTGTACAAAAACGCTTTTTTTCGTCAAGCCAGTGCTTTTCTTACGATTACATGCATTTGAATGGGGAGCTCGCCCGAAACAAAGTATAGGTTTTCATTATGTGAATAACTTGGAAATCTTAGCTCAAACAGCTTCAAAACCTGTGTGCCCAGCACGGGGATAAAGAAGTGTATTAGATAAAGCCATAAATATGTGTGTCTGAGTCTTCTATCCAAAGTTACAGCTATTTATATGAAGTTGTACAAAAATGCTTTTTTTCGTCAAGCCAGTGCTTTTCTTACGATTACATGCATTTGAATGGGGAGCTCGCCCGAAACAAAGTATAGGTTTTCATTATGTGAATAACTTGAAAATCTTAGCTCAAACAGCTTCAAAACCTGTGTGCCCAGCACGGGGATATAGAAGTCTATTAGATAAAGCCATAAATATGTGTGTCTGAGTCTTCTATCAAAAGTTACAGCTATTTATATGAAGTTGTACAAAAACGCTTTTTTTCGTCAAGCCAGTGCGTTTCTTACGATTACATGCATTTGAATGGGGAGCTCGCCCGAAACAAAGTATAGGTTTTCATTATGTGAATAACTTGGAAATCTTAGCTCAAACAGCTTCAAAACCTGTGTGCCCAGCACGGGGATAAAGAAGTGTATTAGATAAAGCCATAAATATGTGTGTCTAAGTCTTCTATCCAAAGTTACAGCTATTTATATGAAGTTGTACAAAAACGCTTTTTTTCGTCAAGCCAGTGCGTTTCTTACGATTACATGCATTTGAATGGGGAGCTCGCCCGAAACAAAGTATAGGTTTTCATTATGTGAATAACTTGAAAATCTTAGCTCAAACAGCTTAAAAACCTGTGTGCCCAGCACGGGGATATAGAAGTGTACTAGATAAAGCCATAAATATGTGTGTCTGAGTCTTCTATCCAAAGTTACAGCTATTTATATGAAGTTGTACAAAAACGCTTTTTTTCGTCAAGCCAGTGCGTTTCTTACGATTACATGCATTTGAATGGGGAGCTCGCCCGAAACAAAGTATAGGTTTTCATTATGTGAATAACTTGAAAATCTTAGCTCAAACAGCTTAAAAACCTGTGTGCCCAGCACGGGGATATAGAAGTGTACTAGATAAAGCCATAAATATGTGTGTCTGATTCTTCTATCCAAAGTTACAGCTATTTATATGAAGTTGTACAAAAACGCTTTTTTTCGTCAAGCCAGTGCGTTTCTTACGATTACATGCATTTGAATGGGGAGCTCGCCCGAAACAAAGTATAGGTTTTCATTATGTGAATAACTTGAAAATCTTAGCTCAAACAGCTTAAAAACCTGTGTGCCCAGCACGGGGATATAGAAGTGTACTAGATAAAGCCATAAATATGTGTGTCTGAGTCTTCTATCCAAAGTTACAGCTATTTATATGAAGTTGTACAAAAACGCTTTTTTTCGTCAAGCCAGTGCGTTTCTTACGATTACATGCATTTGAATGGGGAGCTCGCCCGAAACAAAGTATAGGTTTTCATTATGTGAATAACTTGAAAATCTTAGCTCAAACAGCTTAAAAACCTGTGTGCCCAGCACGGGGATATAGAAGTGTACTAGATAAAGCCATAAATATGTGTGTCTGAGTCTTCTATCCAAAGTTACAGCTATTTATATGAAGTTGTACAAAAACGCTTTTTTTCGTCAAGCCAGTGCGTTTCTTACGATTACATGCATTTGAATGGGGAGCTCGCCCGAAACAAAGTATAGGTTTTCATTATGTGAATAACTTGGAAATCTTAGCTCAAACAGCTTCAAAACCTGTGTGCCCAGCACGGGGATAAAGAAGTGTATTAGATAAAGCCATAAATATGTGTGTCTGAGTCTTCTATCCAAAGTTACAGCTATTTATATGAAGTTGTACAAAAACGCTTTTTTTCGTCATGCCAGTGCGTTTCTTACGATTACATGCATTTGAATGGGGAGCTCGCCCGAAACAAAGTATAGGTTTTCATTATGTGAATAACTTTAAAATCTTAGCTCAAACAGCTTCAAAACCTGTGTGCCCAGCACGGGGATAAAGAAGTGTATTAGATAAAGCCATAAATATGTGTGTCTGAGTCTTCTATCCAAAGTTACAGCTATTTATATGAAGTTGTGCAAAAATGCTTTTTTTCGTCAAGCCAGTGCTTTTCTTACGATCACATGCATTTGAATGGGGAGCTCGCCCGAAACAAAGTATAGGTTTTCATTATGTGAATAACTTGAAAATCTTAGCTCAAACAGCTTCAAAACCTGTGTGCCCAGCACGGGGATATAGAAGTGTATTAGATAAAGCCATAAATATGTGTGTCTGAGTCTTCTATCCAAAGTTACAGCTATTTATATGAAGTTGTACAAAAACGCTTTTTTTCGTCAAGCCAGTGCGTTTCTTACGATTACATGCATTTGAATGGGGAGCTCGCCCGAAACAAAGTATAGGTTTTCATTATGTGAATAACTTGAAAATCTTAGCTCAAACAGCTTAAAAACCTGTGTGCCCAGCACGGGGATATAGAAGTGTACTAGATAAAGCCATAAATATGTGTGTCTGATTCTTCTATCCAAAGTTACAGCTATTTATATGAAGTTGTACAAAAACGCTTTTTTTCGTCAAGCCAGTGCGTTTCTTACGATTACATGCATTTGAATGGGGAGCTCGCCCGAAACAAAGTATAGGTTTTCATTATGTGAATAACTTGGAAATCTTAGCTCAAACAGCTTCAAAACCTGTGTGCCCAGCACGGGGATAAAGAAGTGTATTAGATAAAGCCATAAATATGTGTGTCTGAGTCTTCTATCCAAAGTTACAGCTATTTATATGAAGTTGTACAAAAACGCTTTTTTTCGTCATGCCAGTGCGTTTCTTACGATTACATGCATTTGAATGGGGAGCTCGCCCGAAACAAAGTATAGGTTTTCATTATGTGAATAACTTTAAAATCTTAGCTCAAACAGCTTCAAAACCTGTGTGCCCAGCACGGGGATAAAGAAGTGTATTAGATAAAGCCATAAATATGTGTGTCTGAGTCTTCTATCCAAAGTTACAGCTATTTATATGAAGTTGTGCAAAAATGCTTTTTTTCGTCAAGCCAGTGCTTTTCTTACGATCACATGCATTTGAATGGGGAGCTCGCCCGAAACAAAGTATAGGTTTTCATTATGTGAATAACTTGAAAATCTTAGCTCAAACAGCTTCAAAACCTGTGTGCCCAGCACGGGGATATAGAAGTGTATTAGATAAAGCCATAAATATGTGTGTCTGAGTCTTCTATCCAAAGTTACAGCTATTTATATGAAGTTGTACAAAAACGCTTTTTTTCGTCAAGCCAGTGCGTTTCTTACGATTACATGCATTTGAATGGGGAGCTCGCCCGAAACAAAGTATAGGTTTTCATTATGTGAATAACTTGAAAATCTTAGCTCAAACAGCTTAAAAACCTGTGTGCCCAGCACGGGGATATAGAAGTGTACTAGATAAAGCCATAAATATGTGTGTCTGATTCTTCTATCCAAAGTTACAGCTATTTATATGAAGTTGTACAAAAACGCTTTTTTTCGTCAAGCCAGTGCGTTTCTTACGATTACATGCATTTGAATGGGGAGCTCGCCCGAAACAAAGTATAGGTTTTCATTATGTGAATAACTTGGAAATCTTAGCTCAAACAGCTTCAAAACCTGTGTGCCCAGCACGGGGATAAAGAAGTGTATTAGATAAAGCCATAAATATGTGTGTCTGAGTCTTCTATCCAAAGTTACAGCTATTTATATGAAGTTGTACAAAAACGCTTTTTTTCGTCATGCCAGTGCGTTTCTTACGATTACATGCATTTGAATGGGGAGCTCGCCCGAAACAAAGTATAGGTTTTCATTATGTGAATAACTTTAAAATCTTAGCTCAAACAGCTTCAAAACCTGTGTGCCCAGCACGGGGATAAAGAAGTGTATTAGATAAAGCCATAAATATGTGTGTCTGAGTCTTCTATCCAAAGTTACAGCTATTTATATGAAGTTGTGCAAAAATGCTTTTTTTCGTCAAGCCAGTGCTTTTCTTACGATCACATGCATTTGAATGGGGAGCTCGCCCGAAACAAAGTATAGGTTTTCATTATGTGAATAACTTGAAAATCTTAGCTCAAACAGCTTCAAAACCTGTGTGCCCAGCACGGGGATATAGAAGTGTATTAGATAAAGCCATAAATATGTGTGTCTGAGTCTTCTATCCAAAGTTACAGCTATTTATATGAAGTTGTACAAAAACGCTTTTTTTCGTCAAGCCAGTGCGTTTCTTACGATTACATGCATTTGAATGGGGAGCTCGCCCGAAACAAAGTATAGGTTTTCATTATGTGAATAACTTGGAAATCTTAGCTCAAACAGCTTCAAAACCTGTGTGCCCAGCACGGGGATAAAGAAGTGTATTAGATAAAGCCATAAATATGTGTGTCTGAGTCTTCTATCCAAAGTTACAGCTATTTATATGAAGTTGTACAAAAATGCTTTTTTTCGTCAAGCCAGTGCTTTTCTTACGATTACATGCATTTGAATGGGGAGCTCGCCCGAAACAAAGTATAGGTTTTCATTATGTGAATAACTTGAAAATCTTAGCTCAAACAGCTTCAAAACCTGTGTGCCCAGCACGGGGATATAGAAGTCTATTAGATAAAGCCATAAATATGTGTGTCTGAGTCTTCTATCAAAAGTTACAGCTATTTATATGAAGTTGTACAAAAACGCTTTTTTTCGTCAAGCCAGTGCGTTTCTTACGATTACATGCATTTGAATGGGGAGCTCGCCCGAAACAAAGTATAGGTTTTCATTATGTGAATAACTTGGAAATCTTAGCTCAAACAGCTTCAAAACCTGTGTGCCCAGCACGGGGATATAGAAGTCTATTAGATAAAGCCATAAATATGTGTGTCTGAGTCTTCTATCAAAAGTTACAGCTATTTATATGAAGTTGTACAAAAACGCTTTTTTTCGTCAAGCCAGTGCGTTTCTTACGATTACATGCATTTGAATGGGGAGCTCGCCCGAAACAAAGTATAGGTTTTCATTATGTGAATAACTTGGAAATCTTAGCTCAAACAGCTTCAAAACCTGTGTGCCCAGCACGGGGATAAAGAAGTGTATTAGATAAAGCCATAAATATGTGTGTCTGAGTCTTGTATCCAAAGTTACAGCTATTTATATGAAGTTGTACAAAAATGCTTTTTTTCGTCAAGCCAGTGCTTTTCTTACGATTACATGCATTTGAATGGGGAGCTCGCCCGAAACAAAGTATAGGTTTTCATTATGTGAATAACTTGAAAATCTTAGCTCAAACAGCTTCAAAACCTGTGTGCCCAGCACGGGGATATAGAAGTGTATTAGATAAAGCCATAAATATGTGTGTCTGATTCTTCTATCCAAAGTTACAGCTATTTATATGAAGTTGTACAAAAACGCTTTTTTTCGTCAAGCCAGTGCGTTTCTTACGATTACATGCATTTGAATGGGGAGCTCGCCCGAAACAAAGTATAGGTTTTCATTATGTGAATAACTTGGAAATCTTAGCTCAAACAGCTTCAAAACCTGTGTGCCCAGCACGGGGATAAAGAAGTGTATTAGATAAAGCCATAAATATGTGTGTCTGAGTCTTCTATCCAAAGTTACAGCTATTTATATGAAGTTGTACAAAAACGCTTTTTTTCGTCAAGCCAGTGCGTTTCTTACGATTATATGCATTTGAATGGGGAGCTCGCCCGAAACAAAGTATAGGTTTTCATTATGTGAATAACTTGAAAATCTTAGCTCAAACAGCTTCAAAACCTGTGTGCCCAGCACGGGGATATAGAAGTGTATTAGATAAAGCCATAAATATGTGTGTCTGAGTCTTCTATCCAAAGTTACAGCTATTTATATGAAGTTGTACAAAAACGCTTTTTTTCGTCAAGCCAGTGCGTTTCTTACGATTACATGCATTTGAATGGGGAGCTCGCCCGAAACAAAGTATAGGTTTTCATTATGTGAATAACTTGGAAATCTTAGCTCAAACAGCTTCAAAACCTGTGTGCCCAGCACGGGGATATAGAAGTCTATTAGATAAAGCCATAAATATGTATGTCTGAGTCTTCTATCCAAAGTTACAGCTATTTATATGAAGTTGTACAAAAATGCTTTTTTTCGTCAAGCCAGTGCTTTTCTTACGATTACATGCATTTGAATGGGGAGCTCGCCCGAAACAAAGTATAGGTTTTCATTATGTGAATAACTTGAAAATCTTAGCTCAAACAGCTTCAAAACCTGTGTGCCCAGCACGGGGATATAGAAGTCTATTAGATAAAGCCATAAATATGTGTGTCTGAGTCTTCTATCAAAAGTTACAGCTATTTATATGAAGTTGTACAAAAACGCTTTTTTTCGTCAAGCCAGTGCGTTTCTTACGATTACATGCATTTGAATGAGGAGCTCGCCCGAAACAAAGTATAGGTTTTCATTATGTGAATAACTTGGAAATCTTAGCTCAAACAGCTTCAAAACCTGTGTGCCCAGCACGGGGATAAAGAAGTGTATTAGATAAAGCCATAAATATGTGTGTCTGAGTCTTCTATCCAAAGTTACAGCTATTTATATGAAGTTGTACAAAAATGCTTTTTTTCGTCAAGCCAGTGCTTTTCTTACGATTACATGCATTTGAATGGGGAGCTCGCCCGAAACAAAGTATAGGTTTTCATTATGTGAATAACTTGAAAATCTTAGCTCAAACAGCTTCAAAACCTGTGTGCCCAGCACGGGGATAAAGAAGTGTATTAGATAAAGCCATAAATATGTGTGTCTGAGTCTTCTATCCAAAGTTACAGCTATTTATATGAAGTTGTACAAAAACGCTTTTTTTCGTCAAGCCAGTGCGTTTCTTACGATTACATGCATTTGAATGGGGAGCTCGCCCGAAACAAAGTATAGGTTTTCATTATGTGAATAACTTGAAAATCTTAGCTCAAACAGCTTAAAAACCTGTGTGCCCAGCACGGGGATATAGAAGTGTACTAGATAAAGCCATAAATATGTGTGTCTGATTCTTCTATCCAAAGTTACAGCTATTTATATGAAGTTGTACAAAAACGCTTTTTTTCGTCAAGCCAGTGCGTTTCTTACGATTACATGCATTTGAATGGGGAGCTCGCCCGAAACAAAGTATAGGTTTTCATTATGTGAATAACTTGGAAATCTTAGCTCAAACAGCTTCAAAACCTGTGTGCCCAGCACGGGGATATAGAAGTGTATTAGATAAAGCCATAAATATGTGTGTCTGAGTCTTCTATCCAAAGTTACAGCTATTTATATGAAGTTGTACAAAAACGCTTTTTTTCGTCAAGCCAGTGCGTTTCTTACGATTACATGCATTTGAATGGGGAGCTCGCCCGAAACAAAGTATAGGTTTTCATTATGTGAATAACTTGGAAATCTTAGCTCAAACAGCTTCAAAACCTGTGTGCCAAGCACGGGGATAAAGAAGTGTATTAGATAAAGCCATAAATATGTGTGTCTGAGTCTTCTATCCAAAGTTACAGCTATTTATATGAAGTTGTACAAAAACGCTTTTTTTCGTCAAGCCAGTGCGTTTCTTACGATTACATGCATTTGAATGGGGAGCTCGCCCGAAACAAAGTATAGGTTTTCATTATGTGAATAACTTGGAAATCTTAGCTCAAACAGCTTCAAAACCTGTGTGCCCAGCACGGGGATATAGAAGTCTATTAGATAAAGCCATAAATATGTGTGTCTGAGTCTTCTATCAAAAGTTACAGCTATTTATATGAAGTTGTACAAAAACGCTTTTTTTCGTCAAGCCAGTGCGTTTCTTACGATTACATGCATTTGAATGGGGAGCTCGCCCGAAACAAAGTATAGGTTTTCATTATGTGAATAACTTGGAAATCTTAGCTCAAACAGCTTCAAAACCTGTGTGCCCAGCACGGGGATAAAGAAGTGTATTAGATAAAGCCATAAATATGTGTGTCTGAGTCTTCTATCCAAAGTTACAGCTATTTATATGAAGTTGTACAAAAACGCTTTTTTTCGTCAAGCCAGTGCGTTTCTTACGATTACATGCATTTGAATGGGGAGCTCGCCCGAAACAAAGTATAGGTTTTCATTATGTGAATAACTTGGAAATCTTAGCTCAAACAGCTTCAAAACCTGTGTGCCAAGCACGGGGATAAAGAAGTGTATTAGATAAAGCCATAAATATGTGTGTCTGAGTCTTCTATCCAAAGTTACAGCTATTTATATGAAGTTGTACAAAAATGCTTTTTTTCGTCAAGCCAGTGCTTTTCTTACGATTACATGCATTTGAATGGGGAGCTCGCCCGAAACAAAGTATAGGTTTTCATTATGTGAATAACTTGAAAATCTTAGCTCAAACAGCTTCAAAACCTGTGTGCCCAGCACGGGGATATAGAAGTGTATTAGATAAAGCCATAAATAGGTGTGTCTGAGTCTTCTATCCAAAGTTACAGCTATTTATATGAAGTTGTACAAAAACGCTTTTTTTCGTCAAGCCAGTGCTTTTCTTACGATTACATGCATTTGAATGGGGAGCTCGCCCGAAACAAAGTATAGGTTTTCATTATGTGAATAACTTGGAAATCTTAGCTCAAACAGCTTCAAAACCTGTGTGCCCAGCACGGGGATAAAGAAGTGTATTAGATAAAGCCATAAATATGTGTGTCTGAGTCTTCTATCCAAAGTTACAGCTATTTATATGAAGTTGTACAAAAATGCTTTTTTTCGTCAAGCCAGTGCTTTTCTTACGATTACATGCATTTGAATGGGGAGCTCGCCCGAAACAAAGTATAGGTTTTCATTATGTGAATAACTTGAAAATCTTAGCTCAAACAGCTTCAAAACCTGTGTGCCCAGCACGGGGATAAAGAAGTGTAGTAGATAAAGCCATAAATATGTGTGTCTGAGTCTTCTATCCAAAGTTACAGCTATTTATATGAAGTTGTACAAAAACGCTTTTTTTCGTCAAGCCAGTGCGTTTCTTACGATTACATGCATTTGAATGGGGAGCTCGCCCGAAACAAAGTATAGGTTTTCATTATGTGAATAACTTGGAAATCTTAGCTCAAACAGCTTCAAAACCTGTGTGCCCAGCACGGGGATATAGAAGTCTATTAGATAAAGCCATAAATATGTGTGTCTGAGTCTTCTATCAAAAGTTACAGCTATTTATATGAAGTTGTACAAAAACGCTTTTTTTCGTCAAGCCAGTGCGTTTCTTACGATTACATGCATTTGAATGGGGAGCTCGCCCGAAACAAAGTATAGGTTTTCATTATGTGAATAACTTGGAAATCTTAGCTCAAACAGCTTCAAAACCTGTGTGCCCAGCACGGGGATAAAGAAGTGTATTAGATAAAGCCATAAATATGTGTGTCTGAGTCTTCTATCCAAAGTTACAGCTATTTATATGAAGTTGTACAAAAACGCTTTTTTTCGTCAAGCCAGTGCTTTTCTTACGATTACATGCATTTGAATGGGGAGCTCGCCCGAAACAAAGTATAGGTTTTCATTATGTGAATAACTTGAAAATCTTAGCTCAAACAGCTTCAAAACCTGTGTGCCCAGCACGGGGATATAGAAGTCTATTAGATAAAGCCATAAATATGTGTGTCTGATTCTTCTATCAAAAGTTACAGCTATTTATATGAAGTTGTACAAAAACGCTTTTTTTCGTCAAGCCAGTGCGTTTCTTACGATTACATGCATTTGAATGGGGAGTTCGCCCGAAACAAAGTATAGGTTTTCATTATGTGAATAACTTGGAAATCTTAGCTCAAACAGCTTCAAAACCTGTGTGCCCAGCACGGGGATATAGAAGTGTATTAGATAAAGCCATAAATAGGTGTGTCTGAGTCTTCTATCCAAAGTTACAGCTATTTATATGAAGTTGTACAAAAACGCTTTTTTTCGTCAAGCCAGTGCTTTTCTTACGATTACATGCATTTGAATGGGGAGCTCGCCCGAAACAAAGTATAGGTTTTCATTATGTGAATAACTTGGAAATCTTAGCTCAAACAGCTTCAAAACCTGTGTGCCCAGCACGGGGATAAAGAAGTGTATTAGATAAAGCCATAAATATGTGTGTCTGAGTCTTCTATCCAAAGTTACAGCTATTTATATGAAGTTGTACAAAAATGCTTTTTTTCGTCAAGCCAGTGCTTTTCTTACGATTACATGCATTTGAATGGGGAGCTCGCCCGAAACAAAGTATAGGTTTTCATTATGTGAATAACTTGAAAATCTTAGCTCAAACAGCTTCAAAACCTGTGTGCCCAGCACGGGGATAAAGAAGTGTAGTAGATAAAGCCATAAATATGTGTGTCTGAGTCTTCTATCCAAAGTTACAGCTATTTATATGAAGTTGTACAAAAACGCTTTTTTTCGTCAAGCCAGTGCGTTTCTTACGATTACATGCATTTGAATGGGGAGCTCGCCCGAAACAAAGTATAGGTTTTCATTATGTGAATAACTTGAAAATCTTAGCTCAAACAGCTTCAAAACCTGTGTGCCCAGCACGGGGATATAGAAGTCTATTAGATAAAGCCATAAATATGTGTGTCTGATTCTTCTATCCAAAGTTACAGCTATTTATATGAAGTTGTACAAAAACGCTTTTTTTCGTCAAGCCAGTGCGTTTCTTACGATTACATGCATTTGAATGGGGAGCTCGCCCGAAACAAAGTATAGGTTTTCATTATGTGAATAACTTGGAAATCTTAGCTCAAACAGCTTCAAAACCTGTGTGCCCAGCACGGGGATAAAGAAGTGTATTAGATAAAGCCATAAATATGTGTGTCTGAGTCTTCTATCCAAAGTTACAGCTATTTATATGAAGTTGTACAAAAACGCTTTTTTTCGTCAAGCCAGTGCGTTTCTTACGATTACATGCATTTGAATGGGGAGCTTGCCCGAAACAAAGTATAGGTTTTCATTATGTGAATAACTTGGAAATCTTAGCTCAAACAGCTTCAAAACCTGTGTGCCCAGCACGGGGATATAGAAGTGTATTAGATAAAGCCATAAATATGTGTGTCTGAGTCTTCTATCCAAAGTTACAGCTATTTATATGAAGTTGTACAAAAACGCTTTTTTTCGTCAAGCCAGTGCGTTTCTTACGATTACATGCATTTGAATGGGGAGCTCGCCCGAAACAAAGTATAGGTTTTCATTATGTGAATAACTTGGAAATCTTAGCTCAAACAGCTTCAAAACCTGTGTGCCCAGCACGGGGATATAGAAGTGTATTAGATAAAGCCATAAATATGTGTGTCTGAGTCTTCTATCCAAAGTTACAGCTATTTATATGAAGTTGTACAAAAACGCTTTTTTTCGTCAAGCCAGTGCGTTTCTTACGATTACATGCATTTGAATGGGGAGCTCGCCCGAAACAAAGTATAGGTTTTCATTATGTGAATAACTTGGAAATCTTAGCTCAAACAGCTTCAAAACCTGTGTGCCCAGCGCGGGGATATAGAAGTGTATTAGATAAAGCCATAAATATGTATGTCTGAGTCTTCTATCCAAAGTTACAGCTATTTATATGAAGTTGTACAAAAACGCTTTTTTTCGTCAAGCCAGTGCGTTTCTTACGATTACATGCATTTGAATGGGGAGCTCGCCCGAAACAAAGTATAGGTTTTCATTATGTGAATAACTTTAAAATCTTAGCTCAAACAGCTTCAAAACCTGTGTGCCCAGCACGGGGATATAGAAGTGTATTAGATAAAGCCATAAATATGTGTGTCTGAGTCTTCTATCCAAAGTTACAGCTATTTATATGAAGTTGTACAAAAACGCTTTTTTTCGTCAAGCCAGTGCGTTTCTTACGATTACATGCATTTGAATGGGGAGCTCGCCCGAAACAAAGTATAGGTTTTCATTATGTGAATAACTTGGAAATCTTAGCTCAAACAGCTTCAAAACCTGTGTGCCCAGCACGGGGATATAGAAGTGTATTAGATAAAGCCATAAATATGTGTGTCTGAGTCTTCTATCCAAAGTTACAGCTATTTATATGAAGTTGTACAAAAACGCTTTTTTTCGTCAAGCCAGTGCGTTTCTTACGATTACATGCATTTGAATGGGGAGCTCGCCCGAAACAAAGTATAGGTTTTCATTATGTGAATAACTTGGAAATCTTAGCTCAAACAGCTTCAAAACCTGTGTGCCCAGCACGGGGATAAAGAAGTGTATTAGATAAAGCCATAAATATGTGTGTCTGAGTCTTCTATCCAAAGTTACAGCTATTTATATGAAGTTGTACAAAAATGCTTTTTTTCGTCAAGCCAGTGCTTTTCTTACGATTACATGCATTTGAATGGGGAGCTCGCCCGAAACAAAGTATAGGTTTTCATTATGTGAATAACTTGAAAATCTTAGCTCAAACAGCTTCAAAACCTGTGTGCCCAGCACGGGGATATAGAAGTCTATTAGATAAAGCCATAAATATGTGTGTCTGAGTCTTCTATCCAAAGTTACAGCTATTTATATGAAGTTGTACAAAAACGCTTTTTTTCGTCAAGCCAGTGCGTTTCTTACGATTACATGCATTTGAATGGGGAGCTCGCCCGAAACAAAGTATAGGTTTTCATTATGTGAATAACTTGGAAATCTTAGCTCAAACAGCTTCAAAACCTGTGTGCCCAGCACGGGGATATAGAAGTGTATTAGATAAAGCCATAAATATGTGTGTCTGAGTCTTCTATCCAAAGTTACAGCTATTTATATGAAGTTGTACAAAAACGCTTTTTTTCGTCAAGCCAGTGCGTTTCTTACGATTACATGCATTTGAATGGGGAGCTTGCCCGAAACAAAGTATAGGTTTTCATTATGTGAATAACTTGGAAATCTTAGCTCAAACAGCTTCAAAACCTGTGTGCCCAGCACGGGGATATAGAAGTGTATTAGATAAAGCCATAAATATGTGTGTCTGAGTCTTCTATCAAAAGTTACAGCTATTTATATGAAGTTGTACAAAAACGCTTTTTTTCGTCAAGCCAGTGCGTTTCTTACGATTACATGCATTTGAATGGGGAGCTCGCCCGAAACAAAGTATAGGTTTTCATTATGTGAATAACTTGGAAATCTTAGCTCAAACAGCTTCAAAACCTGTGTGCCCAGCACGGGGATATAGAAGTGTATTAGATAAAGCCATAAATATGTGTGTCTGAGTCTTCTATCAAAAGTTACAGCTATTTATATGAAGTTGTACAAAAACGCTTTTTTTCGTCAAGCCAGTGCGTTTCTTACGATTACATGCATTTGAATGGGGAGCTCGCCCGAAACAAAGTATAGGTTTTCATTATGTGAATAACTTGGAAATCTTAGCTCAAACAGCTTCAAAACCTGTGTGCCCAGCACGGGGATATAGAAGTCTATTAGATAAAGCCATAAATATGTGTGTCTGAGTCTTCTATCCAAAGTTACAGCTATTTATATGAAGTTGTACAAAAACGCTTTTTTTCGTCAAGCCAGTGCGTTTCTTACGATTACATGCATTTGAATGGGGAGCTCGCCCGAAACAAAGTATAGGTTTTCATTATGTGAATAACTTGGAAATCTTAGCTCAAACAGCTTCAAAACCTGTGTGCCCAGCACGGGGATATAGAAGTCTATTAGATAAAGCCATAAATATGTGTGTCTGAGTCTTCTATCAAAAGTTACAGCTATTTATATGAAGTTGTACAAAAACGCTTTTTTTCGTCAAGCCAGTGCGTTTCTTACGATTACATGCATTTGAATGGGGAGCTCGCCCGAAACAAAGTATAGGTTTTCATTATGTGAATAACTTGGAAATCTTAGCTCAAACAGCTTCAAAACCTGTGTGCCCAGCACGGGGATATAGAAGTCTATTAGATAAAGCCATAAATATGTGTGTCTGAGTCTTCTATCAAAAGTTACAGCTATTTATATGAAGTTGTACAAAAACGCTTTTTTTCGTCAAGCCAGTGCGTTTCTTACGATTACATGCATTTGAATGGGGAGCTCGCCCGAAACAAAGTATAGGTTTTCATTATGTGAATAACTTGGAAATCTTAGCTCAAACAGCTTAAAAACCTGTGTGCCCAGCACGGGGATATAGAAGTGTATTAGATAAAGCCATAAATATGTGTGTCTGATTCTTCTATCCAAAGTTACAGCTATTTATATGAAGTTGTACAAAAACGCTTTTTTTCGTCAAGCCAGTGCGTTTCTTACGATTACATGCATTTGAATGGGGAGCTCGCCCGAAACAAAGTATAGGTTTTCATTATGTGAATAACTTGGAAATCTTAGCTCAAAAAGCTTCAAAACCTGTGTGCCCAGCACGGGGATAAAGAAGTGTATTAGATAAAGCCATAAATATGTGTGTCTGAGTCTTCTATCCAAAGTTACAGCTATTTATATGAAGTTGTACAAAAATGCTTTTTTTCGTCAAGCCAGTGCTTTTCTTACGATTACATGCATTTGAATGGGGAGCTCGCCCGAAACAAAGTATAGGTTTTCATTATGTGAATAACTTGAAAATCTTAGCTCAAACAGCTTCAAAACCTGTGTGCCCAGCACGGGGATATAGAAGTCTATTAGATAAAGCCATAAATATGTGTGTCTGAGTCTTCTATCCAAAGTTACAGCTATTTATATGAAGTTGTACAAAAACGCTTTTTTTCGTCAAGCCAGTGCGTTTCTTACGATTACATGCATTTGAATGGGGAGCTCGCCCGAAACAAAGTATAGGTTTTCATTATGTGAATAACTTGGAAATCTTAGCTCAAACAGCTTCAAAACCTGTGTGCCCAGCACGGGGATATAGAAGTGTATTAGATAAAGCCATAAATATGTGTGTCTGAGTCTTCTATCCAAAGTTACAGCTATTTATATGAAGTTGTACAAAAACGCTTTTTTTCGTCAAGCCAGTGCGTTTCTTACGATTACATGCATTTGAATGGGGAGCTTGCCCGAAACAAAGTATAGGTTTTCATTATGTGAATAACTTGGAAATCTTAGCTCAAACAGCTTCAAAACCTGTGTGCCCAGCACGGGGATATAGAAGTGTATTAGATAAAGCCATAAATATGTGTGTCTGAGTCTTCTATCAAAAGTTACAGCTATTTATATGAAGTTGTACAAAAACGCTTTTTTTCGTCAAGCCAGTGCGTTTCTTACGATTACATGCATTTGAATGGGGAGCTCGCCCGAAACAAAGTATAGGTTTTCATTATGTGAATAACTTGGAAATCTTAGCTCAAACAGCTTCAAAACCTGTGTGCCCAGCACGGGGATATAGAAGTGTATTAGATAAAGCCATAAATATGTGTGTCTGAGTCTTCTATCAAAAGTTACAGCTATTTATATGAAGTTGTACAAAAACGCTTTTTTTCGTCAAGCCAGTGCGTTTCTTACGATTACATGCATTTGAATGGGGAGCTCGCCCGAAACAAAGTATAGGTTTTCATTATGTGAATAACTTGGAAATCTTAGCTCAAACAGCTTCAAAACCTGTGTGCCCAGCACGGGGATATAGAAGTCTATTAGATAAAGCCATAAATATGTGTGTCTGAGTCTTCTATCCAAAGTTACAGCTATTTATATGAAGTTGTACAAAAACGCTTTTTTTCGTCAAGCCAGTGCGTTTCTTACGATTACATGCATTTGAATGGGGAGCTCGCCCGAAACAAAGTATAGGTTTTCATTATGTGAATAACTTGGAAATCTTAGCTCAAACAGCTTCAAAACCTGTGTGCCCAGCACGGGGATATAGAAGTCTATTAGATAAAGCCATAAATATGTGTGTCTGAGTCTTCTATCAAAAGTTACAGCTATTTATATGAAGTTGTACAAAAACGCTTTTTTTCGTCAAGCCAGTGCGTTTCTTACGATTACATGCATTTGAATGGGGAGCTCGCCCGAAACAAAGTATAGGTTTTCATTATGTGAATAACTTGGAAATCTTAGCTCAAACAGCTTCAAAACCTGTGTGCCCAGCACGGGGATATAGAAGTCTATTAGATAAAGCCATAAATATGTGTGTCTGAGTCTTCTATCAAAAGTTACAGCTATTTATATGAAGTTGTACAAAAACGCTTTTTTTCGTCAAGCCAGTGCGTTTCTTACGATTACATGCATTTGAATGGGGAGCTCGCCCGAAACAAAGTATAGGTTTTCATTATGTGAATAACTTGGAAATCTTAGCTCAAACAGCTTAAAAACCTGTGTGCCCAGCACGGGGATATAGAAGTGTATTAGATAAAGCCATAAATATGTGTGTCTGATTCTTCTATCCAAAGTTACAGCTATTTATATGAAGTTGTACAAAAACGCTTTTTTTCGTCAAGCCAGTGCGTTTCTTACGATTACATGCATTTGAATGGGGAGCTCGCCCGAAACAAAGTATAGGTTTTCATTATGTGAATAACTTGGAAATCTTAGCTCAAAAAGCTTCAAAACCTGTGTGCCCAGCACGGGGATATAGAAGTGTATTAGATAAAGCCATAAATTTGTGTGTCTGAGTCTTCTATCCAAAGTTACAGCTATTTATATGAAGTTGTACAAAAACGCTTTTTTTCGTCAAGCCAGTGCGTTTCTTACGATTACATGCATTTGAATGGGGAGCTCGCCCGAAACAAAGTATAGGTTTTCATTATGTGAATAACTTGAAAATCTTAGCTCAAACAGCTTCAAAACCTGTGTGCCCAGCACGGGGATATAGAAGTCTATTAGATAAAGCCATAAATATGTGTGTCTGAGTCTTCTATCAAAAGTTACAGCTATTTATATGAAGTTGTACAAAAACGCTTTTTTTCGTCAAGCCAGTGCGTTTCTTACGATTACATGCATTTGAATGGGGAGCTCGCCCGAAACAAAGTATAGGTTTTCATTATGTGAATAACTTGGAAATCTTAGCTCAAACAGCTTCAAAACCTGTGTGCCCAGCACGGGGATAAATAAGTGTATTAGATAAAGCCATAAATATGTGTGTCTGAGTCTTCTATCCAAAGTTACAGCTATTTATATGAAGTTGTACAAAAATGCTTTTTTTCGTCAAGCCAGTGCTTTTCTTACGATTACATGCATTTGAATGGGGAGCTCGCCCGAAACAAAGTATAGGTTTTCATTATGTGAATAACTTGAAAATCTTAGCTCAAACAGCTTCAAAACCTGTGTGCCCAGCACGGGGATATAGAAGTCTATTAGATAAAGCCATAAATATGTGTGTCTGAGTCTTCTATCCAAAGTTACAGCTATTTATATGAAGTTGTACAAAAACGCTTTTTTTCGTCAAGACAGTGCTTTTCTTACGATTACATGCATTTGAATGGGGAGCTCGCCGGAAACAAAGTATAGGTTTTCATTATGTGAATAACTTGGAAATCTTAGCTCAAACAGCTTCAAAACCTGTGTGCCCAGCACGGGGATAAAGAAGTGTAGTAGATAAAGCCATAAATATGTGTGTCTGAGTCTTCTATCCAAAGTTACAGCTATTTATATGAAGTTGTACAAAAACGCTTTTTTTCGTCAAGCCAGTGCGTTTCTTACGATTACATGCATTTGAATGGGGAGCTCGCCCGAAACAAAGTATAGGTTTTCATTATGTGAATAACTTTAAAATCTTAGCTCAAACAGCTTCAAAACCTGTGTGCCCAGCACGGGGATATAGAAGTGTATTAGATAAAGCCATAAATATGTGTGTCTGAGTCTTCTATCCAAAGTTACAGCTATTTATATGAAGTTGTACAAAAACGCTTTTTTTCGTCAAGCCAGTGCGTTTCTTACGATTACATGCATTTGAATGGGGAGCTCGCCCGAAACAAAGTATAGGTTTTCATTATGTGAATAACTTGGAAATCTTAGCTCAAACAGCTTCAAAACCTGTGTGCCCAGCACGGGGATAAAGAAGTGTATTAGATAAAGCCATAAATATGTGTGTCTGAGTCTTCTATCCAAAGTTACAGCTATTTATATGAAGTTGTACAAAAACGCTTTTTTTCGTCAAGACAGTGCTTTTCTTACGATTACATGCATTTGAATGGGGAGCTCGCCCGAAACAAAGTATAGGTTTTCATTATGTGAATAACTTTAAAATCTTAGCTCAAACAGCTTCAAAACCTGTGTGCCCAGCACGGGGATATAGAAGTCTATTAGATACAGCCATAAATATGTGTGTCTGAGTCTTCTATCAAAAGTTACAGCTATTTATATGAAGTTGTACAAAAACGCTTTTTTTCGTCAAGCCAGTGCGTTTCTTACGATTACATGCATTTGAATGGGGAGCTCGCCGGAAACAAAGTATAGGTTTTCATTATGTGAATAACTTGGAAATCTTAGCTCAAACAGCTTCAAAACCTGTGTGCCCAGCACGGGGATAAAGAAGTGTATTAGATAAAGCCATAAATATGTGTGTCTGAGTCTTCTATCCAAAGTTACAGCTATTTATATGAAGTTGTACAAAAATGCTTTTTTTCGTCAAGCCAGTGCTTTTCTTACGATTACATGCATTTGAATGGGGAGCTCGCCCGAAACAAAGTATAGGTTTTCATTATGTGAATAACTTGAAAATCTTAGCTCAAACAGCTTCAAAACCTGTGTGCCCAGCACGGGGATATAGAAGTCTATTAGATAAAGCCATAAATATGTGTGTCTGAGTCTTCTATCAAAAGTTACAGCTATTTATATGAAGTTGTACAAAAACGCTTTTTTTCGTCAAGCCAGTGCGTTTCTTACGATTACATGCATTTGAATGGGGAGCTCGCCCGAAACAAAGTATAGGTTTTCATTATGTGAATAACTTGGAAATCTTAGCTCAAACAGCTTCAAAACCTGTGTGCCCAGCACGGGGATAAAGAAGTGTATTAGATAAAGCCATAAATATGTGTGTCTGAGTCTTCTATCCAAAGTTACAGCTATTTATATGAAGTTGTACAAAAACGCTTTTTTTCGTCAAGCCAGTGCGTTTCTTACGATTACATGCATTTGAATGGGGAGCTCGCCCGAAATAAAGTATAGGTTTTCATTATGTGAATAACTTGGAAATCTTAGCTCAAACAGCTTCAAAACCTGTGTGCCCAGCACGGGGATAAAGAAGTGTATTAGATAAAGCCATAAATATGTGTGTCTGAGTCTTCTATCCAAAGTTACAGCTATTTATATGAAGTTGTACAAAAATGCTTTTTTTCGTCAAGCCAGTGCTTTTCTTACGATTACATGCATTTGAATGGGGAGCTCGCCCGAAACAAAGTATAGGTTTTCATTATGTGAATAACTTGGAAATCTTAGCTCAAACAGCTTCAAAACCTGTGTGCCCAGCACGGGGATAAAGAAGTGTATTAGATAAAGCCATAAATATGTGTGTCTGAGTCTTCTATCCAAAGTTACAGCTATTTATATGAAGTTGTACAAAAATGCTTTTTTTCGTCAAGCCAGTGCTTTTCTTACGATTACATGCATTTGAATGGGGAGCTCGCCCGAAACAAAGTATAGGTTTTCATTATGTGAATAACTTGAAAATCTTAGCTCAAACAGCTTCAAAACCTGTGTGCCCAGCACGGGGATATAGAAGTGTATTAGATAAAGCCATAAATATGTGTGTCTGAGTCTTCTATCCAAAGTTACAGCTATTTATATGAAGTTGTACAAAAACGCTTTTTTTCGTCAAGCCAGTGCGTTTCTTACGATTACATGCATTTGAATGGGGAGCTCGCCCGAAACAAAGTATAGGTTTTCATTATGTGAATAACTTGGAAATCTTAGCTCAAACAGCTTCAAAACCTGTGTGCCCAGCACGGGGATAAAGAAGTGTATTAGATAAAGCCATAAATATGTGTGTCTGAGTCTTCTATCCATAGTTACAGCTATTTATATGAAGTTGTACAAAAACGCTTTTTTTCGTCAAGCCAGTGCGTTTCTTACGATTACATGCATTTGAATGGGGAGCTCGCCCGAAACAAAGTATAGGTTTTCATTATGTGAATAACTTGAAAATCTTAGCTCAAACAGCTTCAAAACCTGTGTGCCCAGCACGGGGATATAGAAGTCTATTAGATAAAGCCATAAATATGTGTGTCTGAGTCTTCTATCAAAAGTTACAGCTATTTATATGAAGTTGTACAAAAACGCTTTTTTTCGTCAAGCCAGTGCGTTTCTTACGATTACATGCATTTGAATGGGGAGCTCGCCCGAAACAAAGTATAGGTTTTCATTATGTGAATAACTTGGAAATCTTAGCTCAAACAGCTTCAAAACCTGTGTGCCCAGCACGGGGATAAAGAAGTGTATTAGATAAAGCCATAAATATGTGTGTCTGAGTCTTCTATCCAAAGTTACAGCTATTTATATGAAGTTGTACAAAAATGCTTTTTTTCGTCAAGCCAGTGCTTTTCTTACGATTACATGCATTTGAATGGGGAGCTCGCCCGAAACAAAGTATAGGTTTTCATTATGTGAATAACTTGAAAATCTTAGCTCAAACAGCTTCAAAACCTGTGTGCCCAGCACGGGGATATAGAAGTGTATTAGATAAAGCCATAAATATGTGTGTCTGAGTCTTCTATCCAAAGTTACAGCTATTTATATGAAGTTGTACAAAAACGCTTTTTTTCGTCAAGCCAGTGCGTTTCTTACGATTACATGCATTTGAATGGGGAGCTCGCCCGAAACAAAGTATAGGTTTTCATTATGTGAATAACTTGGAAATCTTAGCTCAAACAGCTTCAAAACCTGTGTGCCCAGCACGGGGATAAAGAAGTGTATTAGATAAAGCCATAAATATGTGTGTCTGAGTCTTCTATCCAAAGTTACAGCTATTTATATGAAGTTGTACAAAAACGCTTTTTTTCGTCAAGCCAGTGCGTTTCTTACGATTACATGCATTTGAATGGGGAGCTCGCCCGAAACAAAGTATAGGTTTTCATTATGTGAATAACTTGAAAATCTTAGCTCAAACAGCTTCAAAACCTGTGTGCCCAGCACGGGGATATAGAAGTCTATTAGATAAAGCCATAAATATGTGTGTCTGAGTCTTCTATCAAAAGTTACAGCTATTTATATGAAGTTGTACAAAAACGCTTTTTTTCGTCAAGCCAGTGCGTTTCTTACGATTACATGCATTTGAATGGGGAGCTCGCCCGAAACAAAGTATAGGTTTTCATTATGTGAATAACTTGGAAATCTTAGCTCAAACAGCTTCAAAACCTGTGTGCCCAGCACGGGGATAAAGAAGTGTATTAGATAAAGCCATAAATATGTGTGTCTGATTCTTCTATCCAAAGTTACAGCTATTTATATGAAGTTGTACAAAAACGCTTTTTTTCGTCAAGCCAGTGCGTTTCTTACGATTACATGCATTTGAATGGGGAGCTCGCCCGAAACAAAGTATAGGTTTTCATTATGTGAATAACTTGGAAATCTTAGCTCAAACAGCTTCAAAACCTGTGTGCCCAGCACGGGGATATAGAAGTGTATTAGATAAAGCCATAAATATGTGTGTCTGAGTCTTCTATCCAAAGTTACAGCTATTTATATGAAGTTGTACAAAAACGCTTTTTTTCGTCAAGCCAGTGCGTTTCTTACGATTACATGCATTTGAATGGGGAGCTCGCCCGAAACAAAGTATAGGTTTTCATTATGTGAATAACTTTAAAATCTTAGCTCAAACAGCTTAAAAACCTGTGTGCCCAGCACGGGGATATAGAAGTCTATTAGATAAAGCCATAAATATGTGTGTCTGAGTCTTCTATCCAAAGTTACAGCTATTTATATGAAGTTGTACAAAAACGCTTTTTTTCGTAAAGCCAGTGCTTTTCTTACGATTACATGCATTTGAATGGGGAGCTCGCCCGAAACAAAGTATAGGTTTTCATTATGTGAATAACTTGAAAATCTTAGCTCAAACAGCTTCAAAACCTGTGTGCCCAGCACGGGGATATAGAAGTGTATTAGATAAAGCCATAAATATGCGTGTCTGAGTCTTCTATCCAAAGTTACAGCTATTTATATGAAGTTGTACAAAAACGCTTTTTTTCGTAAAGCCAGTGCTTTTCTTACGATTACATGCATTTGAATGGGGAGCTCGCCCGAAACAAAGTATAGGTTTTCATTATGTGAATAACTTGAAAATCTTAGCTCAAACAGCTTCAAAACCTGTGTGCCCAGCACGGGGATAAAGAAGTGTATTAGATAAAGCCATAAATATGTGTGTCTGAGTCTTCTATCAGAAGTTACAGCTATTTATATGAAGTTGTACAAAAATGCTTTTTTTCGTCAAGCCAGTGCTTTTCTTACGATTACATGCATTTGAATGGGGAGCTCGCCCGAAACAAAGTATAGGTTTTCATTATGTGAATAACTTGAAAATCTTAGCTCAAACAGCTTCAAAACCTGTGTGCCCAGCACGGGGATATAGAAGTCTATTAGATAAAGCCATAAATATGTGTGTCTGATTCTTCTATCCAAAGTTACAGCTATTTATATGAAGTTGTACAAAAACGCTTTTTTTCGTCAAGCCAGTGCGTTTCTTACGATTACATGCATTTGAATGGGGAGCTCGCCCGAAACAAAGTATAGGTTTTCATTATGTGAATAACTTTAAAATCTTAGCTCAAACAGCTTCAAAACCTGTGTGCCCAGCACGGGGATATAGAAGTGTATTAGATAAAGCCATAAATATGTGTGTCTGAGTCTTCTATCCAAAGTTACAGCTATTTATATGAAGTTGTACAAAAACGCTTTTTTTCGTCAAGCCAGTGCGTTTCTTACGATTACATGCATTTGAATGGGGAGCTCGCCCGAAACAAAGTATAGGTTTTCATTATGTGAATAACTTGGAAATCTTAGCTCAAACAGCTTCAAAACCTGTGTGCTCAGCACGGGGATAAAGAAGTGTATTAGATAAAGCCATAAATATGTGTGTCTGAGTCTTCTATCCAAAGTTACAGCTATTTATATGAAGTTGTACAAAAACGCTTTTTTTCGTCAAGACAGTGCTTTTCTTACGATTACATGCATTTGAATGGGGAGCTCGCCCGAAACAAAGTATAGGTTTTCATTATGTGAATAACTTGAAAATCTTAGCTCAAACAGCTTCAAAACCTGTGTGCCCAGCACGGGGATATAGAAGTCTATTAGATAAAGCCATAAATATGTGTGTCTGAGTCTTCTATCAAAAGTTACAGCTATTTATATGAAGTTGTACAAAAACGCTTTTTTTCGTCAAGCCAGTGCGTTTCTTACGATTACATGCATTTGAATGGGGAGCTCGCCGGAAACAAAGTATAGGTTTTCATTATGTGAATAACTTGGAAATCTTAGCTCAAACAGCTTCAAAACCTGTGTGCCCAGCACGGGGATAAAGAAGTGTATTAGATAAAGCCATAAATATGTGTGTCTGAGTCTTCTATCCAAAGTTACAGCTATTTATATGAAGTTGTACAAAAACGCTTTTTTTCGTAAAGCCAGTGCTTTTCTTACGATTACATGCATTTGAATGGGGAGCTCGCCCGAAACAAAGTATAGGTTTTCATTATGTGAATAACTTGAAAATCTTAGCTCAAACAGCTTCAAAACCTGTGTGCCCAGCACGGGGATATAGAAGTGTATTAGATAAAGCCATAAATATGTGTGTCTGAGTCTTCTATCCAAAGTTACAGCTATTTATATGAAGTTGTACAAAAACGCTTTTTTTCGTAAAGCCAGTGCTTTTCTTACGATTACATGCATTTGAATGGGGAGCTCGCCCGAAACAAAGTATAGGTTTTCATTATGTGAATAACTTGAAAATCTTAGCTCAAACAGCTTCAAAACCTGTGTGCCCAGCACGGGGATAAAGAAGTGTATTAGATAAAGCCATAAATATGTGTGTCTGAGTCTTCTATCAGAAGTTACAGCTATTTATATGAAGTTGTACAAAAATGCTTTTTTTCGTCAAGCCAGTGCTTTTCTTACGATTACATGCATTTGAATGGGGAGCTCGCCCGAAACAAAGTATAGGTTTTCATTATGTGAATAACTTGAAAATCTTAGCTCAAACAGCTTCAAAACCTGTGTGCCCAGCACGGGGATATAGAAGTCTATTAGATAAAGCCATAAATATGTGTGTCTGATTCTTCTATCCAAAGTTACAGCTATTTATATGAAGTTGTACAAAAACGCTTTTTTTCGTCAAGCCAGTGCGTTTCTTACGATTACATGCATTTGAATGGGGAGCTCGCCCGAAACAAAGTATAGGTTTTCATTATGTGAATAACTTGGAAATCTTAGCTCAAACAGCTTCAAAACCTGTGTGCCCAGCACGGGGATAAAGAAGTGTATTAGATAAAGCCATAAATATGTGTGTCTGAGTCTTCTATCCAAAGTTACAGCTATTTATATGAAGTTGTACAAAAATGCTTTTTTTCGTCAAGCCAGTGCTTTTCTTACGATTACATGCATTTGAATGGGGAGCTCGCCCGAAACAAAGTATAGGTTTTCATTATGTGAATAACTTGAAAATCTTAGCTCAAACAGCTTCAAAACCTGTGTGCCCAGCACGGGGATATAGAAGTCTATTAGATAAAGCCATAAATATGTGTGTCTGAGTCTTCTATCAAAAGTTACAGCTATTTATATGAAGTTGTACAAAAACGCTTTTTTTCGTCAAGCCAGTGCGTTTCTTACGATTACATGCATTTGAATGGGGAGCTCGCCCGAAACAAAGTATAGGTTTTCATTATGTGAATAACTTGGAAATCTTAGCTCAAACAGCTTCAAAACCTGTGTGCCCAGCACGGGGATAAAGAAGTGTATTAGATAAAGCCATAAATATGTGTGTCTGATTCTTCTATCCAAAGTTACAGCTATTTATATGAAGTTGTACAAAAACGCTTTTTTTCGTCAAGCCAGTGCGTTTCTTACGATTACATGCATTTGAATGGGGAGCTCGCCCGAAACAAAGTATAGGTTTTCATTATGTGAATAACTTGGAAATCTTAGCTCAAACAGCTTCAAAACCTGTGTGCCCAGCACGGGGATATAGAAGTGTATTAGATAAAGCCATAAATATGTGTGTCTGAGTCTTCTATCCAAAGTTACAGCTATTTATATGAAGTTGTACAAAAACGCTTTTTTTCGTCAAGCCAGTGCGTTTCTTACGATTACATGCATTTGAATGGGGAGCTCGCCCGAAACAAAGTATAGGTTTTCATTATGTGAATAACTTGAAAATCTTAGCTCAAACAGCTTCAAAACCTGTGTGCCCAGCACGGGGATAAAGAAGTGTATTAGATAAAGCCATAAATATGTGTGTCTGAGTCTTCTATCAGAAGTTACAGCTATTTATATGAAGTTGTACAAAAATGCTTTTTTTCGTCAAGCCAGTGCTTTTCTTACGATTACATGCATTTGAATGGGGAGCTCGCCCGAAACAAAGTATAGGTTTTCATTATGTGAATAACTTGAAAATCTTAGCTCAAACAGCTTCAAAACCTGTGTGCCCAGCACGGGGATATAGAAGTCTATTAGATAAAGCCATAAATATGTGTGTCTGATTCTTCTATCCAAAGTTACAGCTATTTATATGAAGTTGTACAAAAACGCTTTTTTTCGTCAAGCCAGTGCGTTTCTTACGATTACATGCATTTGAATGGGGAGCTCGCCCGAAACAAAGTATAGGTTTTCATTATGTGAATAACTTGGAAATCTTAGCTCAAACAGCTTCAAAACCTGTGTGCCCAGCACGGGGATAAAGAAGTGTATTAGATAAAGCCATAAATATGTGTGTCTGAGTCTTCTATCCAAAGTTACAGCTATTTATATGAAGTTGTACAAAAATGCTTTTTTTCGTCAAGCCAGTGCTTTTCTTACGATTACATGCATTTGAATGGGGAGCTCGCCCGAAACAAAGTATAGGTTTTCATTATGTGAATAACTTGAAAATCTTAGCTCAAACAGCTTCAAAACCTGTGTGCCCAGCACGGGGATATAGAAGTCTATTAGATAAAGCCATAAATATGTGTGTCTGAGTCTTCTATCAAAAGTTACAGCTATTTATATGAAGTTGTACAAAAACGCTTTTTTTCGTCAAGCCAGTGCGTTTCTTACGATTACATGCATTTGAATGGGGAGCTCGCCCGAAACAAAGTATAGGTTTTCATTATGTGAATAACTTGGAAATCTTAGCTCAAACAGCTTCAAAACCTGTGTGCCCAGCACGGGGATATAGAAGTCTATTAGATAAAGCCATAAATATGTGTGTCTGAGTCTTCTATCAAAAGTTACAGCTATTTATATGAAGTTGTACAAAAACGCTTTTTTTCGTCAAGCCAGTGCGTTTCTTACGATTACATGCATTTGAATGGGGAGCTCGCCGGAAACAAAGTATAGGTTTTCATTATGTGAATAACTTGGAAATCTTAGCTCAAACAGCTTCAAAACCTGTGTGCCCAGCACGGGGATAAAGAAGTGTATTAGATAAAGCCATAAATATGTGTGTCTGAGTCTTCTATCCAAAGTTACAGCTATTTATATGAAGTTGTACAAAAACGCTTTTTTTCGTAAAGCCAGTGCTTTTCTTACGATTACATGCATTTGAATGGGGAGCTCGCCCGAAACAAAGTATAGGTTTTCATTATGTGAATAACTTGAAAATCTTAGCTCAAACAGCTTCAAAACCTGTGTGCCCAGCACGGGGATATAGAAGTGTATTAGATAAAGCCATAAATATGTGTGTCTGAGTCTTCTATCCAAAGTTACAGCTATTTATATGAAGTTGTACAAAAACGCTTTTTTTCGTAAAGCCAGTGCTTTTCTTACGATTACATGCATTTGAATGGGGAGCTCGCCCGAAACAAAGTATAGGTTTTCATTATGTGAATAACTTGAAAATCTTAGCTCAAACAGCTTCAAAACCTGTGTGCCCAGCACGGGGATAAAGAAGTGTATTAGATAAAGCCATAAATATGTGTGTCTGAGTCTTCTATCAGAAGTTACAGCTATTTATATGAAGTTGTACAAAAATGCTTTTTTTCGTCAAGCCAGTGCTTTTCTTACGATTACATGCATTTGAATGGGGAGCTCGCCCGAAACAAAGTATAGGTTTTCATTATGTGAATAACTTGAAAATCTTAGCTCAAACAGCTTCAAAACCTGTGTGCCCAGCACGGGGATATAGAAGTCTATTAGATAAAGCCATAAATATGTGTGTCTGATTCTTCTATCCAAAGTTACAGCTATTTATATGAAGTTGTACAAAAACGCTTTTTTTCGTCAAGCCAGTGCGTTTCTTACGATTACATGCATTTGAATGGGGAGCTCGCCCGAAACAAAGTATAGGTTTTCATTATGTGAATAACTTGGAAATCTTAGCTCAAACAGCTTCAAAACCTGTGTGCCCAGCACGGGGATAAAGAAGTGTATTAGATAAAGCCATAAATATGTGTGTCTGAGTCTTCTATCCAAAGTTACAGCTATTTATATGAAGTTGTACAAAAATGCTTTTTTTCGTCAAGCCAGTGCTTTTCTTACGATTACATGCATTTGAATGGGGAGCTCGCCCGAAACAAAGTATAGGTTTTCATTATGTGAATAACTTGAAAATCTTAGCTCAAACAGCTTCAAAACCTGTGTGCCCAGCACGGGGATATAGAAGTCTATTAGATAAAGCCATAAATATGTGTGTCTGAGTCTTCTATCAAAAGTTACAGCTATTTATATGAAGTTGTACAAAAACGCTTTTTTTCGTCAAGCCAGTGCGTTTCTTACGATTACATGCATTTGAATGGGGAGCTCGCCCGAAACAAAGTATAGGTTTTCATTATGTGAATAACTTGGAAATCTTAGCTCAAACAGCTTCAAAACCTGTGTGCCCAGCACGGGGATAAAGAAGTGTATTAGATAAAGCCATAAATATGTGTGTCTGATTCTTCTATCCAAAGTTACAGCTATTTATATGAAGTTGTACAAAAACGCTTTTTTTCGTCAAGCCAGTGCGTTTCTTACGATTACATGCATTTGAATGGGGAGCTCGCCCGAAACAAAGTATAGGTTTTCATTATGTGAATAACTTGGAAATCTTAGCTCAAACAGCTTCAAAACCTGTGTGCCCAGCACGGGGATATAGAAGTGTATTAGATAAAGCCATAAATATGTGTGTCTGAGTCTTCTATCCAAAGTTACAGCTATTTATATGAAGTTGTACAAAAACGCTTTTTTTCGTCAAGCCAGTGCGTTTCTTACGATTACATGCATTTGAATGGGGAGCTCGCCCGAAACAAAGTATAGGTTTTCATTATGTGAATAACTTGAAAATCTTAGCTCAAACAGCTTCAAAACCTGTGTGCCCAGCACGGGGATAAAGAAGTGTATTAGATAAAGCCATAAATATGTGTGTCTGAGTCTTCTATCAGAAGTTACAGCTATTTATATGAAGTTGTACAAAAATGCTTTTTTTCGTCAAGCCAGTGCTTTTCTTACGATTACATGCATTTGAATGGGGAGCTCGCCCGAAACAAAGTATAGGTTTTCATTATGTGAATAACTTGAAAATCTTAGCTCAAACAGCTTCAAAACCTGTGTGCCCAGCACGGGGATATAGAAGTCTATTAGATAAAGCCATAAATATGTGTGTCTGATTCTTCTATCCAAAGTTACAGCTATTTATATGAAGTTGTACAAAAACGCTTTTTTTCGTCAAGCCAGTGCGTTTCTTACGATTACATGCATTTGAATGGGGAGCTCGCCCGAAACAAAGTATAGGTTTTCATTATGTGAATAACTTGGAAATCTTAGCTCAAACAGCTTCAAAACCTGTGTGCCCAGCACGGGGATAAAGAAGTGTATTAGATAAAGCCATAAATATGTGTGTCTGAGTCTTCTATCCAAAGTTACAGCTATTTATATGAAGTTGTACAAAAATGCTTTTTTTCGTCAAGCCAGTGCTTTTCTTACGATTACATGCATTTGAATGGGGAGCTCGCCCGAAACAAAGTATAGGTTTTCATTATGTGAATAACTTGAAAATCTTAGCTCAAACAGCTTCAAAACCTGTGTGCCCAGCACGGGGATATAGAAGTCTATTAGATAAAGCCATAAATATGTGTGTCTGAGTCTTCTATCAAAAGTTACAGCTATTTATATGAAGTTGTACAAAAACGCTTTTTTTCGTCAAGCCAGTGCGTTTCTTACGATTACATGCATTTGAATGGGGAGCTCGCCCGAAACAAAGTATAGGTTTTCATTATGTGAATAACTTGGAAATCTTAGCTCAAACAGCTTCAAAACCTGTGTGCCCAGCACGGGGATAAAGAAGTGTATTAGATAAAGCCATAAATATGTGTGTCTGATTCTTCTATCCAAAGTTACAGCTATTTATATGAAGTTGTACAAAAACGCTTTTTTTCGTCAAGCCAGTGCGTTTCTTACGATTACATGCATTTGAATGGGGAGCTCGCCCGAAACAAAGTATAGGTTTTCATTATGTGAATAACTTGGAAATCTTAGCTCAAACAGCTTCAAAACCTGTGTGCCCAGCACGGGGATATAGAAGTGTATTAGATAAAGCCATAAATATGTGTGTCTGAGTCTTCTATCCAAAGTTACAGCTATTTATATGAAGTTGTACAAAAACGCTTTTTTTCGTCAAGCCAGTGCGTTTCTTACGATTACATGCATTTGAATGGGGAGCTCGCCCGAAACAAAGTATAGGTTTTCATTATGTGAATAACTTGAAAATCTTAGCTCAAACAGCTTCAAAACCTGTGTGCCCAGCACGGGGATATAGAAGTGTATTAGATAAAGCCATAAATATGTGTGTCTGAGTCTTCTATCCAAAGTTACAGCTATTTATATGAAGTTGTACAAAAACGCTTTTTTTCGTCAAGCCAGTGCGTTTCTTACGATTACATGCATTTGAATGGGGAGCTCGCCCGAAACAAAGTATAGGTTTTCATTATGTGAATAACTTTAAAATCTTAGCTCAAACAGCTTAAAAACCTGTGTGCCCAGCACGGGGATATAGAAGTCTATTAGATAAAGCCATAAATATGTGTGTCTGAGTCTTCTATCCAAAGTTACAGCTATTTATATGAAGTTGTACAAAAACGCTTTTTTTCGTAAAGCCAGTGCTTTTCTTACGATTACATGCATTTGAATGGGGAGCTCGCCCGAAACAAAGTATAGGTTTTCATTATGTGAATAACTTGAAAATCTTAGCTCAAACAGCTTCAAAACCTGTGTGCCCAGCACGGGGATATAGAAGTGTATTAGATAAAGCCATAAATATGTGTGTCTGAGTCTTCTATCCAAAGTTACAGCTATTTATATGAAGTTGTACAAAAACGCTTTTTTTCGTAAAGCCAGTGCTTTTCTTACGATTACATGCATTTGAATGGGGAGCTCGCCCGAAACAAAGTATAGGTTTTCATTATGTGAATAACTTGAAAATCTTAGCTCAAACAGCTTCAAAACCTGTGTGCCCAGCACGGGGATAAAGAAGTGTATTAGATAAAGCCATAAATATGTGTGTCTGAGTCTTCTATCAGAAGTTACAGCTATTTATATGAAGTTGTACAAAAACGCTTTTTTTCGTCAAGCCAGTGCGTTTCTTACGATTACATGCATTTGAATGGGGAGCTCGCCCGAAACAAAGTATAGGTTTTCATTATGTGAATAACTTGAAAATCTTAGCTCAAACAGCTTCAAAACCTGTGTGCCCAGCACGGGGATATAGAAGTCTATTAGATAAAGCCATAAATATGTGTGTCTGATTCTTCTATCCAAAGTTACAGCTATTTATATGAAGTTGTACAAAAACGCTTTTTTTCGTCAAGCCAGTGCGTTTCTTACGATTACATGCATTTGAATGGGGAGCTCGCCCGAAACAAAGTATAGGTTTTCATTATGTGAATAACTTGGAAATCTTAGCTCAAACAGCTTCAAAACCTGTGTGCCCAGCACGGGGATAAAGAAGTGTATTAGATAAAGCCATAAATATGTGTGTCTGAGTCTTCTATCCAAAGTTACAGCTATTTATATGAAGTTGTACAAAAATGCTTTTTTTCGTCAAGCCAGTGCTTTTCTTACGATTACATGCATTTGAATGGGGAGCTCGCCCGAAACAAAGTATAGGTTTTCATTATGTGAATAACTTGAAAATCTTAGCTCAAACAGCTTCAAAACCTGTGTGCCCAGCACGGGGATATAGAAGTCTATTAGATAAAGCCATAAATATGTGTGTCTGAGTCTTCTATCAAAAGTTACAGCTATTTATATGAAGTTGTACAAAAACGCTTTTTTTCGTCAAGCCAGTGCGTTTCTTACGATTACATGCATTTGAATGGGGAGCTCGCCCGAAACAAAGTATAGGTTTTCATTATGTGAATAACTTGGAAATCTTAGCTCAAACAGCTTCAAAACCTGTGTGCCCAGCACGGGGATAAAGAAGTGTATTAGATAAAGCCATAAATATGTGTGTCTGAGTCTTCTATCCAAAGTTACAGCTATTTATATGAAGTTGTACAAAAACGCTTTTTTTCGTCAAGCCAGTGCGTTTCTTACGATTACATGCATTTGAATAGGGAGCTCGCCCGAAATAAAGTATAGGTTTTCATTATGTGAATAACTTGGAAATCTTAGCTCAAACAGCTTCAAAACCTGTGTGCCCAGCACGGGGATAAAGAAGTGTATTAGATAAAGCCATAAATATGTGTGTCTGAGTCTTCTATCCAAAGTTACAGCTATTTATATGAAGTTGTACAAAAATGCTTTTTTTCGTCAAGCCAGTGCTTTTCTTACGATTACATGCATTTGAATGGGGAGCTCGCCCGAAACAAAGTATAGGTTTTCATTATGTGAATAACTTGGAAATCTTAGCTCAAACAGCTTCAAAACCTGTGTGCCCAGCACGGGGATAAAGAAGTGTATTAGATAAAGCCATAAATATGTGTGTCTGAGTCTTCTATCCAAAGTTACAGCTATTTATATGAAGTTGTACAAAAATGCTTTTTTTCGTCAAGCCAGTGCTTTTCTTACGATTACATGCATTTGAATGGGGAGCTCGCCCGAAACAAAGTATAGGTTTTCATTATGTGAATAACTTGAAAATCTTAGCTCAAACAGCTTCAAAACCTGTGTGCCCAGCACGGGGATATAGAAGTCTATTAGATAAAGCCATAAATATGTGTGTCTGAGTCTTCTATCAAAAGTTACAGCTATTTATATGAAGTTGTACAAAAACGCTTTTTTTCGTCAAGCCAGTGCGTTTCTTACGATTACATGCATTTGAATGGGGAGCTCGCCCGAAACAAAGTATAGGTTTTCATTATGTGAATAACTTGGAAATCTTAGCTCAAACAGCTTCAAAACCTGTGTGCCCAGCACGGGGATAAAGAAGTGTATTAGATAAAGCCATAAATATGTGTGTCTGATTCTTCTATCCAAAGTTACAGCTATTTATATGAAGTTGTACAAAAACGCTTTTTTTCGTCAAGCCAGTGCGTTTCTTACGATTACATGCATTTGAATGGGGAGCTCGCCCGAAACAAAGTATAGGTTTTCATTATGTGAATAACTTGGAAATCTTAGCTCAAACAGCTTCAAAACCTGTGTGCCCAGCACGGGGATATAGAAGTGTATTAGATAAAGCCATAAATATGTGTGTCTGAGTCTTCTATCCAAAGTTACAGCTATTTATATGAAGTTGTACAAAAACGCTTTTTTTCGTCAAGCCAGTGCGTTTCTTACGATTACATGCATTTGAATGGGGAGCTCGCCCGAAACAAAGTATAGGTTTTCATTATGTGAATAACTTGGAAATCTTAGCTCAAACAGCTTCAAAACCTGTGTGCCCAGCACGGGGATAAAGAAGTGTATTAGATAAAGCCATAAATATGTGTGTCTGAGTCTTCTATCCAAAGTTACAGCTATTTATATGAAGTTGTACAAAAACGCTTTTTTTCGTCAAGCCAGTGCGTTTCTTACGATTACATGCATTTGAATGGGGAGCTCGCCCGAAACAAAGTATAGGTTTTCATTATGTGAATAACTTGGAAATCTTAGCTCAAACAGCTTCAAAACCTGTGTGCCCAGCACGGGGATAAAGAAGTGTATTAGATAAAGCCATAAATATGTGTGTCTGAGTCTTCTATCCAAAGTTACAGCTATTTATATGAAGTTGTACAAAAACGCTTTTTTTCGTCAAGCCAGTGCGTTTCTTACGATTACATGCATTTGAATGGGGAGCTCGCCCGAAACAAAGTATAGGTTTTCATTATGTGAATAACTTGAAAATCTTAGCTCAAACAGCTTCAAAACCTGTGTGCCCAGCACGGGGATATAGAAGTCTATTAGATAAAGCCATAAATATGTGTGGCTGAGTCTTCTATCAAAAGTTACAGCTATTTATATGAAGTTGTACAAAAACGCTTTTTTTCGTCAAGCCAGTGCGTTTCTTACGATTACATGCATTTGAATGGGGAGCTCGCCCGAAACAAAGTATAGGTTTTCATTATGTGAATAACTTGGAAATCTTAGCTCAAACAGCTTCAAAACCTGTGTGTCCAGCACGGGGATATAGAAGTGTATTAGATAAAGCCATAAATATGTGTGTCTGAGTCTTCTATCCAAAGTTACAGCTATTTATATGAAGTTGTACAAAAACGCTTTTTTTCGTCAAGCCAGTGCGTTTCTTACGATTACATGCATTTGAATGGGGAGCTCGCCCGAAACAAAGTATAGGTTTTCATTATGTGAATAACTTGAAAATCTTAGCTCAAACAGCTTCAAAACCTGTGTGCCCAGCACGGGGATATAGAAGTGTATTAGATAAAGCCATAAATATGTGTGTCTGAGTCTTCTATCCAAAGTTACAGCTATTTATATGAAGTTGTACAAAAACGCTTTTTTTCGTCAAGCCAGTGCGTTTCTTACGATTACATGCATTTGAATGGGGAGCTCGCCCGAAACAAAGTATAGGTTTTCATTATGTGAATAACTTTAAAATCTTAGCTCAAACAGCTTAAAAACCTGTGTGCCCAGCACGGGGATATAGAAGTCTATTAGATAAAGCCATAAATATGTGTGTCTGAGTCTTCTATCCAAAGTTACAGCTATTTATATGAAGTTGTACAAAAACGCTTTTTTTTCGTAAAGCCAGTGCTTTTCTTACGATTACATGCATTTGAATGGGGAGCTCGCCCGAAACAAAGTATAGGTTTTCATTATGTGAATAACTTTAAAATCTTAGCTCAAACAGCTTCAAAACCTGTGTGCCCAGCACGGGGATATAGAAGTGTATTAGATAAAGCCATAAATATGTGTGTCTGAGTCTTCTATCCAAAGTTACAGCTATTTATATGAAGTTGTACAAAAACGCTTTTTTTCGTAAAGCCAGTGCTTTTCTTACGATTACATGCATTTGAATGGGGAGCTCGCCCGAAACAAAGTATAGGTTTTCATTATGTGAATAACTTGGAAATCTTAGCTCAAACAGCTTCAAAACCTGTGTGCCCAGCACGGGGATAAAGAAGTGTATTAGATAAAGCCATAAATATGTGTGTCTGAGTCTTCTATCCAAAGTTACAGCTATTTATATGAAGTTGTACAAAAACGCTTTTTTTCGTCAAGCCAGTGCGTTTCTTACGATTACATGCATTTGAATGGGGAGCTCGCCCGAAACAAAGTATAGGTTTTCATTATGTGAATAACTTGGAAATCTTAGCTCAAACAGCTTCAAAACCTGTGTGCCCAGCACGGGGATATAGAAGTGTATTAGATAAAGCCATAAATATGTGTGTCTGAGTCTTCTATCCAAAGTTACAGCTATTTATATGAAGTTGTACAAAAACGCTTTTTTTCGTCAAGCCAGTGCGTTTCTTACGATTACATGCATTTGAATGGGGAGCTCGCCCGAAACAAAGTATAGGTTTTCATTATGTGAATAACTTTAAAATCTTAGCTCAAACAGCTTAAAAACCTGTGTGCCCAGCACGGGGATATAGAAGTCTATTAGATAAAGCCATAAATATGTGTGTCTGAGTCTTCTATCCAAAGTTACAGCTATTTATATGAAGTTGTACAAAAACGCTTTTTTTTCGTAAAGCCAGTGCTTTTCTTACGATTACATGCATTTGAATGGGGAGCTCGCCCGAAACAAAGTATAGGTTTTCATTATGTGAATAACTTGAAAATCTTAGCTCAAACAGCTTCAAAACCTGTGTGCCCAGCACGGGGATATAGAAGTGTATTAGATAAAGCCATAAATATGTGTGTCTGAGTCTTCTATCCAAAGTTACAGCTATTTATATGAAGTTGTACAAAAACGCTTTTTTTCGTAAAGCCAGTGCTTTTCTTACGATTACATGCATTTGAATGGGGAGCTCGCCCGAAACAAAGTATAGGTTTTCATTATGTGAATAACTTGAAAATCTTAGCTCAAACAGCTTCAAAACCTGTGTGCCCAGCACGGGGATAAAGAAGTGTATTAGATAAAGCCATAAATATGTGTGTCTGAGTCTTCTATCAGAAGTTACAGCTATTTATATGAAGTTGTACAAAAATGCTTTTTTTCGTCAAGCCAGTGCTTTTCTTACGATTACATGCATTTGAATGGGGAGCTCGCCCGAAACAAAGTATAGGTTTTCATTATGTGAATAACTTGAAAATCTTAGCTCAAACAGCTTCAAAACCTGTGTGCCCAGCACGGGGATATAGAAGTCTATTAGATAAAGCCATAAATATGTGTGTCTGATTCTTCTATCCAAAGTTACAGCTATTTATATGAAGTTGTACAAAAACGCTTTTTTTCGTCAAGCCAGTGCGTTTCTTACGATTACATGCATTTGAATGGGGAGCTCGCCCGAAACAAAGTATAGGTTTTCATTATGTGAATAACTTGGAAATCTTAGCTCAAACAGCTCCAAAACCTGTGTGCCCAGCACGGGGATAAAGAAGTGTATTAGATAAAGCCATAAATATGTGTGTCTGAGTCTTCTATCCAAAGTTACAGCTATTTATATGAAGTTGTACAAAAACGCTTTTTTTCGTCAAGCCAGTGCGTTTCATACGATTACATGCATTTGAATGGGGAGCTCGCCCGAAACAAAGTATAGGTTTTCATTATGTGAATAACTTAGAAATCTTAGCTCAAACAGCTTCAAAACCTGTGTGCCCAGCACGGGGATATAGAAGTGTATTAGATAAAGCCATAAATATGTGTGTCTGAGTCTTCTATCCAAAGTTACAGCTATTTATATGAAGTTGTACAAAAACGCTTTTTTTCGTCAAGCCAGTGCGTTTCTTACGATTACATGCATTTGAATGGGGAGCTCGCCCGAAACAAAGTATAGGTTTTCATTATGTGAATAACTTGGAAATCTTAGCTCAAACAGCTTCAAAACCTGTGTGCCCAGCACGGGGATAAAGAAGTGTATTAGATAAAGCCATAAATATGTGTGTCTGAGTCTTCTATCCAAAGTTACAGCTATTTATATGAAGTTGTACAAAAACGCTTTTTTTCGTCAAGCCAGTGCGTTTCTTACGATTACATGCATTTGAATGGGGAGCTCGCCCGAAACAAAGTATAGGTTTTCATTATGTGAATAACTTGGAAATCTTAGCTCAAACAGCTTCAAAACCTGTGTGCCCAGCACGGGGATAAAGAAGTGTATTAGATAAAGCCATAAATATGTGTGTCTGAGTCTTCTATCCAAAGTTACAGCTATTTATATGAAGTTGTACAAAAACGCTTTTTTTCGTCAAGCCAGTGCGTTTCTTACGATTACATGCATTTGAATGGGGAGCTCGCCCGAAACAAAGTATAGGTTTTCATTATGTGAATAACTTGAAAATCTTAGCTCAAACAGCTTCAAAACCTGTGTGCCCAGCACGGGGATATAGAAGTCTATTAGATAAAGCCATAAATATGTGTGGCTGAGTCTTCTATCAAAAGTTACAGCTATTTATATGAAGTTGTACAAAAACGCTTTTTTTCGTCAAGCCAGTGCGTTTCTTACGATTACATGCATTTGAATGGGGAGCTCGCCCGAAACAAAGTATAGGTTTTCATTATGTGAATAACTTGGAAATCTTAGCTCAAACAGCTTCAAAACCTGTGTGTCCAGCACGGGGATATAGAAGTGTATTAGATAAAGCCATAAATATGTGTGTCTGAGTCTTCTATCCAAAGTTACAGCTATTTATATGAAGTTGTACAAAAACGCTTTTTTTCGTCAAGCCAGTGCGTTTCTTACGATTACATGCATTTGAATGGGGAGCTCGCCCGAAACAAAGTATAGGTTTTCATTATGTGAATAACTTGAAAATCTTAGCTCAAACAGCTTCAAAACCTGTGTGCCCAGCACGGGGATATAGAAGTGTATTAGATAAAGCCATAAATATGTGTGTCTGAGTCTTCTATCCAAAGTTACAGCTATTTATATGAAGTTGTACAAAAACGCTTTTTTTCGTCAAGCCAGTGCGTTTCTTACGATTACATGCATTTGAATGGGGAGCTCGCCCGAAACAAAGTATAGGTTTTCATTATGTGAATAACTTTAAAATCTTAGCTCAAACAGCTTAAAAACCTGTGTGCCCAGCACGGGGATATAGAAGTCTATTAGATAAAGCCATAAATATGTGTGTCTGAGTCTTCTATCCAAAGTTACAGCTATTTATATGAAGTTGTACAAAAACGCTTTTTTTTCGTAAAGCCAGTGCTTTTCTTACGATTACATGCATTTGAATGGGGAGCTCGCCCGAAACAAAGTATAGGTTTTCATTATGTGAATAACTTGAAAATCTTAGCTCAAACAGCTTCAAAACCTGTGTGCCCAGCACGGGGATATAGAAGTGTATTAGATAAAGCCATAAATATGTGTGTCTGAGTCTTCTATCCAAAGTTACAGCTATTTATATGAAGTTGTACAAAAACGCTTTTTTTCGTAAAGCCAGTGCTTTTCTTACGATTACATGCATTTGAATGGGGAGCTCGCCCGAAACAAAGTATAGGTTTTCATTATGTGAATAACTTGAAAATCTTAGCTCAAACAGCTTCAAAACCTGTGTGCCCAGCACGGGGATAAAGAAGTGTATTAGATAAAGCCATAAATATGTGTGTCTGAGTCTTCTATCAGAAGTTACAGCTATTTATATGAAGTTGTACAAAAATGCTTTTTTTCGTCAAGCCAGTGCTTTTCTTACGATTACATGCATTTGAATGGGGAGCTCGCCCGAAACAAAGTATAGGTTTTCATTATGTGAATAACTTGAAAATCTTAGCTCAAACAGCTTCAAAACCTGTGTGCCCAGCACGGGGATATAGAAGTCTATTAGATAAAGCCATAAATATGTGTGTCTGATTCTTCTATCCAAAGTTACAGCTATTTATATGAAGTTGTACAAAAACGCTTTTTTTCGTCAAGCCAGTGCGTTTCTTACGATTACATGCATTTGAATGGGGAGCTCGCCCGAAACAAAGTATAGGTTTTCATTATGTGAATAACTTGGAAATCTTAGCTCAAACAGCTTCAAAACCTGTGTGCCCAGCACGGGGATAAAGAAGTGTATTAGATAAAGCCATAAATATGTGTGTCTGAGTCTTCTATCCAAAGTTACAGCTATTTATATGAAGTTGTACAAAAACGCTTTTTTTCGTCAAGCCAGTGCGTTTCATACGATTACATGCATTTGAATGGGGAGCTCGCCCGAAACAAAGTATAGGTTTTCATTATGTGAATAACTTAGAAATCTTAGCTCAAACAGCTTCAAAACCTGTGTGCCCAGCACGGGGATATAGAAGTGTATTAGATAAAGCCATAAATATGTGTGTCTGAGTCTTCTATCCAAAGTTACAGCTATTTATATGAAGTTGTACAAAAACGCTTTTTTTCGTCAAGCCAGTGCGTTTCTTACGATTACATGCATTTGAATGGGGAGCTCGCCCGAAACAAAGTATAGGTTTTCATTATGTGAATAACTTTAAAATCTTAGCTCAAACAGCTTAAAAACCTGTGTGCCCAGCACGGGGATATAGAAGTCTATTAGATAAAGCCATAAATATGTGTGTCTGATTCTTCTATCCAAAGTTACAGCTATTTATATGAAGTTGTACAAAAACGCTTTTTTTCGTCAAGCCAGTGCGTTTCTTACGATTACATGCATTTGAATGGGGAGCTCGCCCGAAACAAAGTATAGATTTTCATTATGTGAATAACTTTAAAATCTTAGCTCAAACAGCTTAAAAACCTGTGTGCCCAGCACGGGGATATAGAAGTCTATTAGATAAAGCCATAAATATGTGTGTCTGAGTCTTCTATCCAAAGTTACAGCTATTTATATGAAGTTGTACAAAAACGCTTTTTTTCGTAAAGCCACTGCTTTTCTTACGATTACATGCATTTGAATGGGGAGCTCGCCCGAAACAAAGTATAGGTTTTCATTATGTGAATAACTTGGAAATCTTAGCTCAAACAGCTTCAAAACCTGTGTGCCCAGCACGGGGATATAGAAGTCTATTAGATAAAGCCATAAATATGTGTGTCTGAGTCTTCTATCAAAAGTTACAGCTATTTATATGAAGTTGTACAAAAACGCTTTTTTTCGTCAAGCCAGTGCTTTTCTTACGATTACATGCATTTGAATGGGGAGCTCGCCCGAAACAAAGTATAGGTTTTCATTATGTGAATAACTTGAAAATCTTAGCTCAAACAGCTTCAAAACCTGTGTGCCCAGCACGGGGATAAAGAAGTGTATTAGATAAAGCCATAAATATGTGTGTCTGAGTCTTCTATCCAAAGTTACAGCTATTTATATGAAGTTGTACAAAAACGCTTTTTTTCGTCAAGCCAGTGCGTTTCTTACGATTACATGCATTTGAATGGGGAGCTCGCCCGAAACAAAGTATAGGTTTTCATTATGTGAATAACTTTAAAATCTTAGCTCAAACAGCTTAAAAACCTGTGTGCCCAGCACGGGGATATAGAAGTCTATTAGATAAAGCCATAAATATGTGTGTCTGAGTCTTCTATCCAAAGTTACAGCTATTTATATGAAGTTGTACAAAAACGCTTTTTTTCGTAAAGCCAGTGCTTTTCTTACGATTACATGCATTTGAATGGGGAGCTCGCCCGAAACAAAGTATAGGTTTTCATTATGTGAATAACTTGAAAATCTTAGCTCAAACAGCTTCAAAACCTGTGTGCCCAGCACGGGGATAAAGAAGTGTATTAGATAAAGCCATAAATATGTGTGTCTGAGTCTTCTATCCAAAGTTACAGCTATTTATATGAAGTTGTACAAAAATGCTTTTTTTCGTCAAGCCAGTGCTTTTCTTACGATTACATGCATTTGAATGGGGAGCTCGCCCGAAACAAAGTATAGGTTTTCATTATGTGAATAACTTGAAAATCTTAGCTCAAACAGCTTCAAAACCTGTGTGCCCAGCACGGGGATAAAGAAGTGTATTAGATAAAGCCATAAATATGTGTGTCTGATTCTTCTATCAAAAGTTACAGCTATTTATATGAAGTTGTACAAAAACGCTTTTTTTCGTCAAGGCAGTGCGTTTCTTACGATTACATGCATTTGAATGGGGAGCTCGCCCGAAACAAAGTATAGGTTTTCATTATGTGAATAACTTGGAAATCTTAGCTCAAACAGCTTCAAAACCTGTGTGCCCAGCACGGGGATATAGAAGTGTATTAGATAAAGCCATAAATATGTGTGTCTGAGTCTTCTATCCAAAGTTACAGCTATTTATATGAAGTTGTACAAAAACGCTTTTTTTCGTCAAGCCAGTGCGTTTCTTACGATTACATGCATTTGAATGGGGAGCTCGCCCGAAACAAAGTATAGGTTTTCATTATGTGAATAACTTTAAAATCTTAGCTCAAACAGCTTAAAAACCTGTGTGCCCAGCACGGGGATATAGAAGTCTATTAGATAAAGCCATAAATATGTGTGTCTGAGTCTTCTATCCAAAGTTACAGCTATTTATATGAAGTTGTACAAAAACGCTTTTTTTCGTCAAGCCAGTGCGTTTCTTACGATTACATGCATTTGAATGGGGAGCTCGCCCGAAACAAAGTATAGGTTTTCATTATGTGAATAACTTGGAAATCTTAGCTCAAACAGCTTCAAAACCTGTGTGCCCAGCACGGGGATAAAGAAGTGTATTAGATAAAGCCATAAATATGTGTGTCTGAGTCTTCTATCCAAAGTTACAGCTATTTATATGAAGTTGTACAAAAACGCTTTTTTTCGTCAAGCCAGTGCGTTTCATACGATTACATGCATTTGAATGGGGAGCTCGCCCGAAACAAAGTATAGGTTTTCATTATGTGAATAACTTTAAAATCTTAGCTCAAACAGCTTAAAAACCTGTGTGCCCAGCACGGGGATATAGAAGTCTATTAGATAAAGCCATAAATATGTGTGTCTGAGTCTTCTATCCAAAGTTACAGCTATTTATATGAAGTTGTACAAAAACGCTTTTTTTCGTAAAGCCAGTGCTTTTCTTACGATTACATGCATTTGAATGGGGAGCTCGCCCGAAACAAAGTATAGGTTTTCATTATGTGAATAACTTGAAAATCTTAGCTCAAACAGCTTCAAAACCTGTGTGCCCAGCACGGGGATAAAGAAGTGTATTAGATAAAGCCATAAATATGTGTGTCTGAGTCTTCTATCCAAAGTTACAGCTATTTATATGAAGTTGTACAAAAATGCTTTTTTTCGTCAAGCCAGTGCTTTTCTTACAATTACATGCATTTGAATGGGGAGCTCGCCCGAAACAAAGTATAGGTTTTCATTATGTGAATAACTTGAAAATCTTAGCTCAAACAGCTTCAAAACCTGTGTGCCCAGCACGGGGATATAGAAGTCTATTAGATAAAGCCATAAATATGTGTGTCTGATTCTTCTATCCAAAGTTACAGCTATTTATATGAAGTTGTACAAAAACGCTTTTTTTCGTCAAGCCAGTGCGTTTCTTACGATTACATGCATTTGAATGGGGAGCTCGCCCGAAACAAAGTATAGGTTTTCATTATGTGAATAACTTTAAAATCTTAGCTTAAACAGCTTAAAAACCTGTGTGCCCAGCACGGGGATATAGAAGTCTATTAGATATAGCCATAAATATGTGTGTCTGAGTCTTCTATCCAAAGTTACAGCTATTTATATGAAGTTGTACAAAAACGCTTTTTTTCGTAAAGCCAGTGCTTTTCTTACGATTACATGCATTTGAATGGGGAGCTCGCCCGAAACAAAGTATAGGTTTTCATTATGTGAATAACTTGAAAATCTTAGCTCAAACAGCTTCAAAACCTGTGTGCCCAGCACGGGGATATAGAAGTGTATTAGATAAAGCCATAAATATGTGTGTCTGAGTCTTCTATCCAAAGTTACAGCTATTTATATGAAGTTGTACAAAAACGCTTTTTTTCGTCAAGCCAGTGCGTTTCTTACGATTACATGCATTTGAATGGGGAGCTCGCCCGAAAGAAAGTATAGGTTTTCATTATGTAAATAACTTTAAAATCTTAGCTCAAACAGCTTAAAAACCTGTGTGCCCAGCACGGGGATATAGAAGTCTATTAGATAAAGCCATAAATATGTGTGTCTGAGTCTTCTATCCAAAGTTACAGCTATTTATATGAAGTTGTACAAAAACGCTTTTTTTCGTCAAGCCAGTGCGTTTCTTACGATTACATGCATTTGAATGGGGAGCTCGCCCGAAACAAAGTATAGGTTTTCATTATGTGAATAACTTGGAAATCTTAGCTCAAACAGCTTCAAAACCTGTGTGCCCAGCACGGGGATATAGAAGTGTATTAGATAAAGCCATAAATATGTGTGTCTGAGTCTTCTATCCAAAGTTACAGCTATTTATATGAAGTTGTACAAAAACGCTTTTTTTCGTCAAGCCAGTGCGTTTCTTACGATTACATGCATTTGAATGGGGAGCTCGCCCGAAACAAAGTATAGGTTTTCATTATGTGAATAACTTTAAAATCTTAGCTCAAACAGCTTAAAAACCTGTGTGCCCAGCACGGGGATATAGAAGTCTATTAGATAAAGCCATAAATATGTGTGTCTGAGTCTTCTATCCAAAGTTACAGCTATTTATATGAAGTTGTACAAAAACGCTTTTTTTCGTCAAGCCAGTGCGTTTCTTACGATTACATGCATTTGAATGGGGAGCTCGCCCGAAACAAAGTATAGGTTTTCATTATGTGAATAACTTTAAAATCTTAGCTCAAACAGCTTAAAAACCTGTGTGCCCAGCACGGGGATATAGAAGTCTATTAGATAAAGCCATAAATATGTGTGTCTGAGTCTTCTATCCAAAGTTACAGCTATTTATATGAAGTTGTACAAAAACGCTTTTTTTCGTCAAGCCAGTGCGTTTCTTACGATTACATGCATTTGAATGGGGAGCTCGCCCGAAACAAAGTATAGGTTTTCATTATGTGAATAACTTGGAAATCTTAGCTCAAACAGCTTCAAAACCTGTGTGCCCAGCACGGGGATAAAGAAGTGTATTAGATAAAGCCATAAATATGTGTGTCTGAGTCTTCTATCCAAAGTTACAGCTATTTATATGAAGTTGTACAAAAACGCTTTTTTTCGTCAAGCCAGTGCGTTTCATACGATTACATGCATTTGAATGGGGAGCTCGCCCGAAACAAAGTATAGGTTTTCATTATGTGAATAACTTGGAAATCTTAGCTCAAACAGCTTCAAAACCTGTGTGCCCAGCACGGGGATATAGAAGTGTATTAGATAAAGCCATAAATATGTGTGTCTGAGTCTTCTATCCAAAGTTACAGCTATTTATATGAAGTTGTACAAAAACGCTTTTTTTCGTCAAGCCAGTGCGTTTCTTACGATTACATGCATTTGAATGGGGAGCTCGCCCGAAACAAAGTATAGGTTTTCATTATGTGAATAACTTTAAAATCTTAGCTCAAACAGCTTAAAAACCTGTGTGCCCAGCACGGGGATATAGAAGTCTATTAGATAAAGCCATAAATATGTGTGTCTGAGTCTTCTATCCAAAGTTACAGCTATTTATATGAAGTTGTACAAAAACGCTTTTTTTCGTAAAGCCAGTGCTTTTCTTACGATTACATGCATTTGAATGGGGAGCTCGCCCGAAACAAAGTATAGGTTTTCATTATGTGAATAACTTGAAAATCTTAGCTCAAACAGCTTCAAAACCTGTGTGCCCAGCACGGGGATAAAGAAGTGTATTAGATAAAGCCATAAATATGTGTGTCTGATTCTTCTATCAAAAGTTACAGCTATTTATATGAAGTTGTACAAAAACGCTTTTTTTCGTCAAGGCAGTGCGTTTCTTACGATTACATGCATTTGAATGGGGAGCTCGCCCGAAACAAAGTATAGGTTTTCATTATGTGAATAACTTGGAAATCTTAGCTCAAACAGCTTCAAAACCTGTGTGCCCAGCACGGGGATATAGAAGTGTATTAGATAAGGCCATAAACTGATTTAATGAGCCATTCGCAGTTTCACTGTACCGGCCGGTGTCTGAGTCTTCTATCCAAAGTTACAGCTATTTATATGAAGTTGTACAAAAACGCTTTTTTTCGTCAAGCCAGTGCGTTTCTTACGATTACATGCATTTGAATGGGGAGCTCGCCCGAAACAAAGTATAGGTTTTCATTATGTGAATAACTTTAAAATCTTAGCTCAAACAGCTTAAAAACCTGTGTGCCCAGCACGGGGATATAGAAGTCTATTAGATAAAGCCATAAATATGTGTGTCTGAGTCTTCTATCCAAAGTTACAGCTATTTATATGAAGTTGTACAAAAACGCTTTTTTTCGTAAAGCCAGTGCTTTTCTTACGATTACATGCATTTGAATGGGGAGCTCGCCCGAAACAAAGTATAGGTTTTCATTATGTGAATAACTTGAAAATCTTAGCTCAAACAGCTTCAAAACCTGTGTGCCCAGCACGGGGATAAAGAAGTGTATTAGATAAAGCCATAAATATGTGTGTCTGAGTCTTCTATCCAAAGTTACAGCTATTTATATGAAGTTGTACAAAAATGCTTTTTTTCGTCAAGCCAGTGCGTTTCTTACGATTACATGCATTTGAATGGGGAGCTCGCCCGAAACAAAGTATAGGTTTTCATTATGTGAATAACTTGAAAATCTTAGCTCAAACAGCTTCAAAACCTGTGTGCCCAGCACGGGGATAAAGAAGTGTAGTAGATAAAGCCATAAATATGTGTGTCTGAGTCTTCTATCCAAAGTTACAGCTATTTATATGAAGTTGTACAAAAACGCTTTTTTTCGTCAAGCCAGTGCGTTTCTTACGATTACATGCATTTGAATGGGGAGCTCGCCCGAAACAAAGTATAGGTTTTCATTATGTGAATAACTTGGAAATCTTAGCTCAAACAGCTTCAAAACCTGTGTGCCCAGCACGGGGATATAGAAGTGTATTAGATAAAGCCATAAATATGTGTGTCTGAGTCTTCTATCCAAAGTTACAGCTATTTATATGAAGTTGTACAAAAACGCTTTTTTTCGTCAAGCCAGTGCGTTTCTTACGATTACATGCATTTGAATGGGGAGCTCGCCCGAAACAAAGTATAGGTTTTCATTATGTGAATAACTTTAAAATCTTAGCTCAAACAGCTTAAAATCCTGTGTGCCCAGCACGGGGATATAGAAGTGTATTAGATAAAGCCATAAATATGTGTGTCTGAGTCTTCTATCCAAAGTTACAGCTATTTATATGAAGTTGTACAAAAACGCTTTTTTTCGTCAAGCCAGTGCGTTTCTTACGATTACATGCATTTGAATGGGGAGCTCGCCCGAAACAAAGTATAGGTTTTCATTATGTGAATAACTTTAAAATCTTAGCTCAAACAGCTTAAAATCCTGTGTGCCCAGCACGGGGATATAGAAGTCTATTAGATAAAGCCATAAATATGTGTGTCTGATTCTTCTATCCAAAGTTACAGCTATTTATATGAAGTTGTACAAAAACGCTTTTTTTCGTCAAGCCAGTGCGTTTCTTACGATTACATGCATTTGAATGGGGAGCTCGCCCGAAACAAAGTATAGGTTTTCATTATGTGAATAACTTGGAAATCTTAGCTCAAACAGCTTCAAAACCTGTGTGCCCAGCACGGGGATATAGAAGTCTATTAGATAAAGCCATAAATATGTGTGTCTGATTCTTCTATCCAAAGTTACAGCTATTTATATGAAGTTGTACAAAAACGCTTTTTTTCGTCAAGCCAGTGCGTTTCTTACGATTACATGCATTTGAATGGGGAGCTCGCCCGAAACAAAGTATAGGTTTTCATTATGTGAATAACTTGGAAATCTTAGCTCAAACAGCTTCAAAACCTGTGTGCCCAGCACGGGGATAAGGAAGTGTATTAGATAAAGCCATAAATATGTGTGTCTGAGTCTTCTATCCAAAGTTACAGCTATTTATATGAAGTTGTACAAAAACGCTTTTTTTCGTCAAGCCAGTGCGTTACTTACGATTACATGCATTTGAATGGGGAGCTCGCCCGAAACAAAGTATAGGTTTTCATTATGTGAATAACTTGGAAATCTTAGCTCAAACAGCTTCAAAACCTGTGTGCCCAGCACGGGGATATAGAAGTGTATTAGATAAAGCCATAAATATGTGTGTCTGAGTCTTCTATCAAAAGTTACAGCTATTTATATGAAGTTGTACAAAAATGCTTTTTTTCGTCAAGCCAGTGCGTTTCTTTCGATTACATGCATTTGAATGGGGAGCTCGCCCGAAACAAAGTATAGGTTTTCATTATGTGAATAACTTGGAAATCTTAGCTCAAACAGCTTCAAAACCTGTGTGCCCAGCACGGGGATAAAGAAGTGTATTAGATAAAGCCATAAATATGTGTGTCTGAGTCTTCTATCCAAAGTTACAGCTATTTATATGAAGTTGTACAAAAACGCTTTTTTTCGTCAAGCCAGTGCGTTTCTTACGATTACATGCATTTGAATGGGGAGCTCGCCCGAAACAAAGTATAGGTTTTCATTATGTGAATAACTTGAAAATCTTAGCTCAAACAGCTTCAAAACCTGTGTGCCGAGCACGGGGATAAAGAAGTGTATTAGATAAAGCCATAAATATGTGTGTCTGAGTCTTCTATCCAAAGTTACAGCTATTTATATGAAGTTGTACAAAAATGCTTTTTTTCGTCAAGCCAGTGCTTTTCTTACGATTACATGCATTTGAATGGGGAGCTCGCCCGAAACAAAGTATAGGTTTTCATTATGTGAATAACTTGAAAATCTTAGCTCAAACAGCTTCAAAACCTGTGTGCCCAGCACGGGGATATAGAAGTCTATTAGATAAAGCCATAAATATGTGTGTCTGATTCTTCTATCCAAAGTTACAGCTATTTATATGAAGTTGTACAAAAATGCTTTTTTTCGTCAAGCCAGTGCGTTTCTTACGATTACATGCATTTGAATGGGGAGCTCGCCCGAAACAAAGTATAGGTTTTCATTATGTGAATAACTTGAAAATCTTAGCTCAAACAGCTTCAAAACCTGTGTGCCCAGCACGGGGATATAGAAGTCTATTAGATAAAGCCATAAATATGTGTGTCTGATTCTTCTATCAAAAGTTACAGCTATTTATATGAAGTTGTACAAAAATGCTTTTTTTCGTCAAGCCAGTGCGTTTCTTACGATTACATGCATTTGAATGGGGAGCTCGCCCGAAACAAAGTATAGGTTTTCATTATGTGAATAACTTGGAAATCTTAGCTCAAACAGCTTCAAAACCTGTGTGCCCAGCACGGGGATATAGAAGTCTATTAGATAAAGCCATAAATATGTGTGTCTGAGTCTTCTATCAAAAGTTACAGCTATTTATATGAAGTTGTACAAAAACGCTTTTTTTCGTCAAGCCAGTGCGTTTCTTACGATTACATGCATTTGAATGGGGAGCTCGCCCGAAACAAAGTATAGGTTTTCATTATGTGAATAACTTGGAAATCTTAGCTCAAACAGCTTCAAAACCTGTGTGCCGAGCACGGGGATAAAGAAGTGTATTAGATAAAGCCATAAATATGTGTGTCTGAGTCTTCTATCCAAAGTTACAGCTATTTATATGAAGTTGTACAAAAATGCTTTTTTTCGTCAAGCCAGTGCTTTTCTTACGATTACATGCATTTGAATGGGGAGCTCGCCCGAAACAAAGTATAGGTTTTCATTATGTGAATAACTTGAAAATCTTAGCTCAAACAGCTTCAAAACCTGTGTGCCCAGCACGGGGATATAGAAGTCTATTAGATAAAGCCATAAATATGTGTGTCTGATTCTTCTATCAAAAGTTACAGCTATTTATATGAAGTTGTACAAAAATGCTTTTTTTCGTCAAGCCAGTGCGTTTCTTACGATTACATGCATTTGAATGGGGAGCTCGCCCGAAACAAAGTATAGGTTTTCATTATGTGAATAATTTGGAAATCTTAGCTCAAACAGCTTCAAAACCTGTGTGCCCAGCACGGGGATATAGAAGTCTATTAGATAAAGCCATAAATATGTGTGTCTGAGTCTTCTATCAAAAGTTACAGCTATTTATATGAAGTTGTACAAAAATGCTTTTTTTCGTCAAGCCAGTGCGTTTCTTACGATTACATGCATTTGAATGGGGAGCTCGCCCGAAACAAAGTATAGGTTTTCATTATGTGAATAACTTGGAAATCTTAGCTCAAACAGCTTCAAAACCTGTGTGCCCAGCACGGGGATAAAGAAGTGTATTAGATAAAGCCATAAATATGTGTGTCTGATTCTTCTATCCAAAGTTACAGCTATTTATATGAAGTTGTACAAAAACGCTTTTTTTCGTCAAGCCAGTGCGTTTCTTACGATTACATGCATTTGAATGGGGAGCTCGCCCGAAACAAAGTATAGGTTTTCATTATGTGAATAACTTGGAAATCTTAGCTCAAACAGCTTCAAAACCTGTGTGCCGAGCACGGGGATAAAGAAGTGTATTAGATAAAGCCATAAATATGTGTGTCTGAGTCTTCTATCCAAAGTTACAGCTATTTATATGAAGTTGTACAAAAATGCTTTTTTTCGTCAAGCCAGTGCTTTTCTTACGATTACATGCATTTGAATGGGGAGCTCGCCCGAAACAAAGTATAGGTTTTCATTATGTGAATAACTTGAAAATCTTAGCTCAAACAGCTTCAAAACCTGTGTGCCCAGCACGGGGATATAGAAGTCTATTAGATAAAGCCATAAATATGTGTGTCTGATTCTTCTATCAAAAGTTACAGCTATTTATATGAAGTTGTACAAAAATGCTTTTTTTCGTCAAGCCAGTGCGTTTCTTACGATTACATGCATTTGAATGGGGAGCTCGCCCGAAACAAAGTATAGGTTTTCATTATGTGAATAACTTGGAAATCTTAGCTCAAACAGCTTCAAAACCTGTGTGCCCAGCACGGGGATAAAGAAGTGTATTAGATAAAGCCATAAATATGTGTGTCTGAGTCTTCTATCCAAAGTTACAGCTATTTATATGAAGTTGTACAAAATGCTTTTTTTCGTCAAGCCAGTGCTTTTCTTACGATTACATGCATTTGAATGGGGAGCTCGCCCGAAACAAAGTATAGGTTTTCATTATGTGAATAACTTGAAAATCTTAGCTCAAACAGCTTCAAAACCTGTGTGCCCAGCACGGGGATATAGAAGTCTATTAGATAAAGCCATAAATATGTGTGTCTGATTCTTCTATCCAAAGTTACAGCTATTTATATGAAGTTGTACAAAAACGCTTTTTTTCGTCAAGCCAGTGCGTTTCTTACGATTACATGCATTTGAATGGGGAGCTCGCCCGAAACAAAGTATAGGTTTTCATTATGTGAATAACTTGGAAATCTTAGCTCAAACAGCTTCAAAACCTGTGTGCCCAGCACGGGGACATAGAAGTCTATTAGATAAAGCCATAAATATGTGTGTCTGAGTCTTCTATCAAAAGTTACAGCTATTTATATGAAGTTGTACAAAAACGCTTTTTTTCGTCAAGCCAGTGCGTTTCTTACGATTACATGCATTTGAATGGGGAGCTCGCCCGAAACAAAGTATAGGTTTTCATTATGTGAATAACTTGGAAATCTTAGCTCAAACAGCTTCAAAACCTGTGTGCCCAGCACGGGGATAAAGAAGTGTATTAGATAAAGCCATAAATATGTGTGTCTGAGTCTTCTATCCAAAGTTACAGCTATTTATATGAAGTTGTACAAGAATGCTTTTTTTCGTCAAGCCAGTGCTTTTCTTACGATTACATGCATTTGAATGGGGAGCTCGCCCGAAACAAAGTATAGGTTTTCATTATGTGAATAACTTGAAAATCTTAGCTCAAACAGCTTCAAAACCTGTGTGCCCAGCACGGGGATATAGAAGTCTATTAGATAAAGCCATAAATATGTGTGTCTGAGTCTTCTATCAAAAGTTACAGCTATTTATATGAAGTTGTACAAAAATGCTTTTTTTCGTCAAGCCAGTGCTTTTCTTACGATTACATGCATTTGAATGGGGAGCTCGCCCGAAACAAAGTATAGGTTTTCATTATGTGAATAACTTGAAAATCTTAGCTCAAACAGCTTCAAAACCTGTGTGCCCAGCACGGGGATATAGAAGTCTATTAGATAAAGCCATAAATATGTGTGTCTGATTCTTCTATCCAAAGTTACAGCTATTTATATGAAATTGTACAAAAACGCTTTTTTTCGTCAAGCCAGTGCGTTTCTTACGATTACATGCATTTGAATGGGGAGCTCGCCCGAAACAAAGTATAGGTTTTCATTATGTGAATAACTTGGAAATCTTAGCTCAAACAGCTTCAAAACCTGTGTGCCCAGCACGGGGATAAAGAAGTGTATTAGATAAAGCCATAAATATGTGTGTCTGAGTCTTCTATCCAAAGTTACAGCTATTTATATGAAGTTGTACAAAAACGCTTTTTTTCGTCAAGCCAGTGCGTTTCTTACGATTACATGCATTTGAATGGGGAGCTCGCCCGAAACAAAGTATAGGTTTTCATTATGTGAATAACTTGGAAATCTTAGCTCAAACAGCTTCAAAACCTGTGTGCCCAGCACGGGGATAAAGAAGTGTATTAGATAAAGCCATAAATATGTGTGTCTGAGTCTTCTATCCAAAGTTACAGCTATTTATATGAAGTTGTACAAAAACGCTTTTTTTCGTCAAGCCAGTGCGTTTCTTACGATTACATGCATTTGAATGGGGAGCTCGCCCGAAACAAAGTATAGGTTTTCATTATGTGAATAACTTGGAAATCTTAGCTCAAACAGCTTCAAAACCTGTGTGCCCAGCACGGGGATAAAGAAGTGTATTAGATAAAGCCATAAATATGTGTGTCTGAGTCTTCTATCCAAAGTTACAGCTATTTATATGAAGTTGTACAAAAACGCTTTTTTTCGTCAAGCCAGTGCGTTTCTTACGATTACATGCATTTGAATGGGGAGCTCGCCCGAAACAAAGTATAGGTTTTCATTATGTGAATAACTTGGAAATCTTAGCTCAAACAGCTTCAAAACCTGTGTGCCCAGCACGGGGATAAAGAAGTGTATTAGATAAAGCCATAAATATGTGTGTCTGAGTCTTCTATCCAAAGTTACAGCTATTTATATGAAGTTGTACAAAAACGCTTTTTTTCGTCAAGCCAGTGCGTTTCTTACGATTACATGCATTTGAATGGGGAGCTCGCCCGAAACAAAGTATAGGTTTTCATTATGTGAATAACTTGGAAATCTTAGCTCAAACAGCTTCAAAACCTGTGTGCCCAGCACGGGGATAAAGAAGTCTATTAGATAAAGCCATAAATATGTGTGTCTGAGTCTTCTATCCAAAGTTACAGCTATTTATATGAAGTTGTACAAAAACGCTTTTTTTCGTCAAGCCAGTGCGTTTCTTACGATTACATGCATTTGAATGGGGAGCTCGCCCGAAACAAAGTATAGGTTTTCATTATGTGAATAACTTGGAAATCTTAGCTCAAACAGCTTCAAAACCTGTGTGCCCAGCACGGGGATAAAGAAGTGTATTAGATAAAGCCATAAATATGTGTGTCTGAGTCTTCTATCCAAAGTTACAGCTATTTATATGAAGTTGTACAAAAATGCTTTTTTTCGTCAAGCCAGTGCTTTTCTTACGATTACATGCATTTGAATGGGGAGCTCGCCCGAAACAAAGTATAGGTTTTCATTATGTGAATAACTTGAAAATCTTAGCTCAAACAGCTTCAAAACCTGTGTGCCCAGCACGGGGATATAGAAGTCTATTAGATAAAGCCATAAATATGTGTGTCTGATTCTTCTATCCAAAGTTACAGCTATTTATATGAAGTTGTACAAAAACGCTTTTTTTCGTCAAGCCAGTGCGTTTCTTACGATTACATGCATTTGAATGGGGAGCTCGCCCGAAACAAAGTATAGGTTTTCATTATGTGAATAACTTGGAAATCTTAGCTCAAACAGCTTCAAAACCTGTGTGCCCAGCACGGGAATAAAGAAGTGTATTAGATAAAGCCATAAATATGTGTGTCTGAGTCTTCTATCCAAAGTTACAGCTATTTATATGAAGTTGTAGAAAAACGCTTTTTTTCGTCAAGCCAGTGCGTTTCTTACGATTACATGCATTTGAATGGGGAGCTCGCCCGAAACAAAGTATAGGTTTTCATTATGTGAATAACTTGGAAATCTTAGCTCAGACAGCTTCAAAACCTGTGTGCCCAGCACGGGGATATAGAAGTGTATTAGATAAAGCCATAAATATGTGTGTCTGAGTCTTCTATCCAAAGTTACAGCTATTTATATGAAGTTGTACAAAAACGCTTTTTTTCGTCATGCCAGTGCGTTTCTTACGATTACATGCATTTGAATGGGGAGCTCGCCCGAAACAAAGTATAGGTTTTCATTATGTGAATAACTTGAAAATCTTAGCTCAAACAGCTTCAAAACCTGTTTGCCCAGCACGGGGATATAGAAGTCTATTAGATAAAGCCATAAATATGTGTGTCTGAGTCTTCTATCAAAAGTTACAGCTATTTATATGAAGTTGTACAAAAACGCTTTTTTTCGTCAAGCCAGTGCGTTTCTTACGATTACATGCATTTGAATGGGGAGCTCGCCCGAAACAAAGTATAGGTTTTCATTATGTGAATAACTTGGAAATCTTAGCTCAAACAGCTTCAAAACCTGTGTGCCCAGCACGGGGATATAGAAGTGTATTAGATAAAGCCATAAATATGTGTGTCTGAGTCTTCTATCCAAAGTTACAGCTATTTATATGAAGTTGTACAAAAACGCTTTTTTTCGTCAAGCCAGTGCGTTTCTTACGATTACATGCATTTGAATGGGGAGCTCGCCCGAAACAAAGTATAGGTTTTCATTATGTGAATAACTTGGAAATCTTAGCTCAAACAGCTTCAAAACCTGTGTGCCGAGCACGGGGATAAAGAAGTGTATTAGATAAAGCCATAAATATGTGTGTCTGAGTCTTCTATCCAAAGTTACAGCTATTTATATGAAGTTGTACAAAAATGCTTTTTTTCGTCAAGCCAGTGCTTTTCTTACGATTACATGCATTTGAATGGGGAGCTCGCCCGAAACAAAGTATAGGTTTTCATTATGTGAATAACTTGGAAATCTTAGCTCAAACAGCTTCAAAACCTGTGTGCCCAGCACGGGGATATAGAAGTCTATTAGATAAAGCCATAAATATGTGTGTCTGATTCTTCTATCAAAAGTTACAGCTATTTATATGAAGTTGTACAAAAATGCTTTTTTTCGTCAAGCCAGTGCGTTTCTTACGATTACATGCATTTGAATGGGGAGCTCGCCCGAAACAAAGTATAGGTTTTCATTATGTGAATAACTTGGAAATCTTAGCTCAAACAGCTTCAAAACCTGTGTGCCCAGCACGGGGATATAGAAGTCTATTAGATAAAGCCATAAATATGTGTGTCTGAGTCTTCTATCAAAAGTTACAGCTATTTATATGAAGTTGTACAAAAACGCTTTTTTTCGTCAAGCCAGTGCGTTTCTTACGATTACATGCATTTGAATGGGGAGCTCGCCCGAAACAAAGTATAGGTTTTCATTATGTGAATAACTTGGAAATCTTAGCTCAAACAGCTTCAAAACCTGTGTGCCCAGCACGGGGATAAAGAAGTGTATTAGATAAAGCCATAAATATGTGTGTCTGAGTCTTGTATCCAAAGTTACAGCTATTTATATGAAGTTGTACAAAAATGCTTTTTTTCGTCAAGCCAGTGCTTTTCTTACGATTACATGCATTTGAATGGGGAGCTCGCCCGAAACAAAGTATAGGTTTTCATTATGTGAATAACTTGAAAATCTTAGCTCAAACAGCTTCAAAACCTGTGTGCCCAGCACGGGGATAAAGAAGTGTATTAGATAAAGCCATAAATATGTGTGTCTGAGTCTTCTATCCAAAGTTACAGCTATTTATATGAAGTTGTACAAAAATGCTTTTTTTCGTCAAGCCAGTGCTTTTCTTACGATTACATGCATTTGAATGGGGAGCTCGCCCGAAACAAAGTATAGGTTTTCATTATGTGAATAACTTGAAAATCTTAGCTCAAACAGCTTCAAAACCTGTGTGCCCAGCACGGGGATATAGAAATCTATTAGATAAAGCCATAAATATGTGTGTCTGAGTCTTCTATCCAAAGTTACAGCTATTTATATGAAGTTGTACAAAAACGCTTTTTTTCGTCAAGCCAGTGCGTTTCTTACGATTACATGCATTTGAATGGGGAGCTCGCCCGAAACAAAGTATAGGTTTTCATTATGTGAATAACTTGGAAATCTTAGCTCAAACAGCTTCAAAACCTGTGTGCCCAGCACGGGGATAAAGAAGTGTATTAGATAAAGCCATAAATATGTGTGTCTGAGTCTTCTATCCAAAGTTACAGCTATTTATATGAAGTTGTACAAAAACGCTTTTTTTCGTCAAGCCAGTGCGTTTCTTACGATTACATGCATTTGAATGGGGAGCTCGCCCGAAACAAAGTATAGGTTTTCATTATGTGAATAACTTGGAAATCTTAGCTCAAACAGCTTCAAAACCTGTGTGCCCAGCACGGGGATAAAGAAGTGTATTAGATAAAGCCATAAATATGTGTGTCTGAGTCTTCTATCCAAAGTTACAGCTATTTATATGAAGTTGTACAAAAACGCTTTTTTTCGTCAAGCCAGTGCGTTTCTTACGATTACATGCATTTGAATGGGGAGCTCGCCCGAAACAAAGTATAGGTTTTCATTATGTGAATAACTTGGAAATCTTAGCTCAGACAGCTTCAAAACCTGTGTGCCCAGCACGGGGATATAGAAGTGTATTAGATAAAGCCATAAATATGTGTGTCTGAGTCTTCTATCCAAAGTTACAGCTATTTATATGAAGTTGTACAAAAACGCTTTTTTTCGTCATGCCAGTGCGTTTCTTACGATTACATGCATTTGAATGGGGAGCTCGCCCGAAACAAAGTATAGGTTTTCATTATGTGAATAACTTGGAAATCTTAGCTCAAACAGCTTCAAAACCTGTGTGCCCAGCACGGGGATAAAGAAGTGTATTAGATAAAGCCATAAATATGTGTGTCTGAGTCTTCTATCCAAAGTTACAGCTATTTATATGAAGTTGTACAAAAATGCTTTTTTTCGTCAAGCCAGTGCTTTTCTTACGATTACATGCATTTGAATGGGGAGCTCGCCCGAAACAAAGTATAGGTTTTCATTATGTGAATAACTTGGAAATCTTAGCTCAAACAGCTTCAAAACCTGTGTGCCCAGCACGGGGATATAGAAGTCTATTAGATAAAGCCATAAATATGTGTGTCTGAGTCTTCTATCCAAAGTTACAGCTATTTATATGAAGTTGTACAAAAACGCTTTTTTTCGTCAAGCCAGTGCGTTTCTTACGATTACATGCATTTGAATGGGGAGCTCGCCCGAAACAAAGTATAGGTTTTCATTATGTGAATAACTTGAAAATCTTAGCTCAAACAGCTTCAAAACCTGTGTGCCCAGCACGGGGATATAGAAGTGTATTAGATAAAGCCATAAATATGTGTGTCTGAGTCTTCTATCCAAAGTTACAGCTATTTATATGAAGTTGTACAAAAATGCTTTTTTTCGTCAAGCCAGTGCTTTTCTTACGATTACATGCATTTGAATGGGGAGCTCGCCCGAAACAAAGTATAGGTTTTCATTATGTGAATAACTTGAAAATCTTAGCTCAAACAGCTTCAAAACCTGTGTGCCCAGCACGGGGATATAGAAGTCTATTAGATAAAGCCATAAATATGTGTGTCTGATTCTTCTATCCAAAGTTACAGCTATTTATATGAAGTTGTACAAAAACGCTTTTTTTCGTCAAGCCAGTGCGTTTCTTACGATTACATGCATTTGAATGGGGAGCTCGCCCGAAACAAAGTATAGGTTTTCATTATGTGAATAACTTGGAAATCTTAGCTCAGACAGCTTCAAAACCTGTGTGCCCAGCACGGGGATATAGAAGTGTATTAGATAAAGCCATAAATATGTGTGTCTGAGTCTTCTATCCAAAGTTACAGCTATTTATATGAAGTTGTACAAAAACGCTTTTTTTCGTCATGCCAGTGCGTTTCTTACGATTACATGCATTTGAATGGGGAGCTCGCCCGAAACAAAGTATAGGTTTTCATTATGTGAATAACTTGAAAATCTTAGCTCAAACAGCTTCAAAACCTGTTTGCCCAGCACGGGGATATAGAAGTCTATTAGATAAAGCCATAAATATGTGTGTCTGAGTCTTCTATCAAAAGTTACAGCTATTTATATGAAGTTGTACAAAAACGCTTTTTTTCGTCAAGCCAGTGCGTTTCTTACGATTACATGCATTTGAATGGGGAGCTCGCCCGAAACAAAGTATAGGTTTTCATTATGTGAATAACTTGGAAATCTTAGCTCAAACAGCTTCAAAACCTGTGTGCCCAGCACGGGGATATAGAAGTGTATTAGATAAAGCCATAAATATGTGTGTCTGAGTCTTCTATCCAAAGTTACAGCTATTTATATGAAGTTGTACAAAAACGCTTTTTTTCGTCAAGCCAGTGCGTTTCTTACGATTACATGCATTTGAATGGGGAGCTCGCCCGAAACAAAGTATAGGTTTTCATTATGTGAATAACTTGGAAATCTTAGCTCAAACAGCTTCAAAACCTGTGTGCCGAGCACGGGGATAAAGAAGTGTATTAGATAAAGCCATAAATATGTGTGTCTGAGTCTTCTATCCAAAGTTACAGCTATTTATATGAAGTTGTACAAAAATGCTTTTTTTCGTCAAGCCAGTGCTTTTCTTACGATTACATGCATTTGAATGGGGAGCTCGCCCGAAACAAAGTATAGGTTTTCATTATGTGAATAACTTGGAAATCTTAGCTCAAACAGCTTCAAAACCTGTGTGCCCAGCACGGGGATATAGAAGTCTATTAGATAAAGCCATAAATATGTGTGTCTGATTCTTCTATCAAAAGTTACAGCTATTTATATGAAGTTGTACAAAAATGCTTTTTTTCGTCAAGCCAGTGCGTTTCTTACGATTACATGCATTTGAATGGGGAGCTCGCCCGAAACAAAGTATAGGTTTTCATTATGTGAATAACTTGGAAATCTTAGCTCAAACAGCTTCAAAACCTGTGTGCCCAGCACGGGGATATAGAAGTCTATTAGATAAAGCCATAAATATGTGTGTCTGAGTCTTCTATCAAAAGTTACAGCTATTTATATGAAGTTGTACAAAAACGCTTTTTTTCGTCAAGCCAGTGCGTTTCTTACGATTACATGCATTTGAATGGGGAGCTCGCCCGAAACAAAGTATAGGTTTTCATTATGTGAATAACTTGGAAATCTTAGCTCAAACAGCTTCAAAACCTGTGTGCCCAGCACGGGGATAAAGAAGTGTATTAGATAAAGCCATAAATATGTGTGTCTGAGTCTTGTATCCAAAGTTACAGCTATTTATATGAAGTTGTACAAAAATGCTTTTTTTCGTCAAGCCAGTGCTTTTCTTACGATTACATGCATTTGAATGGGGAGCTCGCCCGAAACAAAGTATAGGTTTTCATTATGTGAATAACTTGAAAATCTTAGCTCAAACAGCTTCAAAACCTGTGTGCCCAGCACGGGGATAAAGAAGTGTATTAGATAAAGCCATAAATATGTGTGTCTGAGTCTTCTATCCAAAGTTACAGCTATTTATATGAAGTTGTACAAAAATGCTTTTTTTCGTCAAGCCAGTGCTTTTCTTACGATTACATGCATTTGAATGGGGAGCTCGCCCGAAACAAAGTATAGGTTTTCATTATGTGAATAACTTGAAAATCTTAGCTCAAACAGCTTCAAAACCTGTGTGCCCAGCACGGGGATATAGAAATCTATTAGATAAAGCCATAAATATGTGTGTCTGAGTCTTCTATCCAAAGTTACAGCTATTTATATGAAGTTGTACAAAAACGCTTTTTTTCGTCAAGCCAGTGCGTTTCTTACGATTACATGCATTTGAATGGGGAGCTCGCCCGAAACAAAGTATAGGTTTTCATTATGTGAATAACTTGGAAATCTTAGCTCAAACAGCTTCAAAACCTGTGTGCCCAGCACGGGGATAAAGAAGTGTATTAGATAAAGCCATAAATATGTGTGTCTGAGTCTTCTATCCAAAGTTACAGCTATTTATATGAAGTTGTACAAAAACGCTTTTTTTCGTCAAGCCAGTGCGTTTCTTACGATTACATGCATTTGAATGGGGAGCTCGCCCGAAACAAAGTATAGGTTTTCATTATGTGAATAACTTGGAAATCTTAGCTCAAACAGCTTCAAAACCTGTGTGCCCAGCACGGGGATAAAGAAGTGTATTAGATAAAGCCATAAATATGTGTGTCTGAGTCTTCTATCCAAAGTTACAGCTATTTATATGAAGTTGTACAAAAACGCTTTTTTTCGTCAAGCCAGTGCGTTTCTTACGATTACATGCATTTGAATGGGGAGCTCGCCCGAAACAAAGTATAGGTTTTCATTATGTGAATAACTTGGAAATCTTAGCTCAGACAGCTTCAAAACCTGTGTGCCCAGCACGGGGATATAGAAGTGTATTAGATAAAGCCATAAATATGTGTGTCTGAGTCTTCTATCCAAAGTTACAGCTATTTATATGAAGTTGTACAAAAACGCTTTTTTTCGTCATGCCAGTGCGTTTCTTACGATTACATGCATTTGAATGGGGAGCTCGCCCGAAACAAAGTATAGGTTTTCATTATGTGAATAACTTGGAAATCTTAGCTCAAACAGCTTCAAAACCTGTGTGCCCAGCACGGGGATAAAGAAGTGTATTAGATAAAGCCATAAATATGTGTGTCTGAGTCTTCTATCCAAAGTTACAGCTATTTATATGAAGTTGTACAAAAATGCTTTTTTTCGTCAAGCCAGTGCTTTTCTTACGATTACATGCATTTGAATGGGGAGCTCGCCCGAAACAAAGTATAGGTTTTCATTATGTGAATAACTTGAAAATCTTAGCTCAAACAGCTTCAAAACCTGTGTGCCCAGCACGGGGATATAGAAGTCTATTAGATAAAGCCATAAATATGTGTGTCTGAGTCTTCTATCAAAAGTTACAGCTATTTATATGAAGTTGTACAAAAACGCTTTTTTTCGTCAAGCCAGTGCGTTTCTTACGATTACATGCATTTGAATGGGGAGCTCGCCCGAAACAAAGTATAGGTTTTCATTATGTGAATAACTTGGAAATCTTAGCTCAAACAGCTTCAAAACCTGTGTGCCCAGCACGGGGATATAGAAGTCTATTAGATAAAGCCATAAATATGTGTGTCTGATTCTTCTATCCAAAGTTACAGCTATTTATATGAAGTTGTACAAAAACGCTTTTTTTCGTCAAGCCAGTGCGTTTCTTACGATTACATGCATTTGAATGGGGAGCTCGCCCGAAACAAAGTATAGGTTTTCATTATGTGAATAACTTGGAAATCTTAGCTCAAACAGCTTCAAAACCTGTGTGCCCAGCACGGGGATAAAGAAGTGTATTAGATAAAGCCATAAATATGTGTGTCTGAGTCTTCTATCCAAAGTTACAGCTATTTATATGAAGTTGTACAAAAACGCTTTTTTTCGTCAAGCCAGTGCGTTTCTTACGATTACATGCATTTGAATGGGGAGCTCGCCCGAAACAAAGTATAGGTTTTCATTATGTGAATAACTTGAAAATCTTAGCTCAAACAGCTTCAAAACCTGTGTGCCCAGCACGGGGATATAGAAGTGTATTAGATAAAGCCATAAATATGTGTGTCTGAGTCTTCTATCCAAAGTTACAGCTATTTATATGAAGTTGTACAAAAATGCTTTTTTTCGTCAAGCCAGTGCTTTTCTTACGATTACATGCATTTGAATGGGGAGCTCGCCCGAAACAAAGTATAGGTTTTCATTATGTGAATAACTTGAAAATCTTAGCTCAAACAGCTTCAAAACCTGTGTGCCCAGCACGGGGATATAGAAGTCTATTAGATAAAGCCATAAATATGTGTGTCTGATTCTTCTATCCAAAGTTACAGCTATTTATATGAAGTTGTACAAAAACGCTTTTTTTCGTCAAGCCAGTGCGTTTCTTACGATTACATGCATTTGAATGGGGAGCTCGCCCGAAACAAAGTATAGGTTTTCATTATGTGAATAACTTGGAAATCTTAGCTCAAACAGCTTCAAAACCTGTGTGCCCAGCACGGGGATAAAGAAGTGTATTAGATAAAGCCATAAATATGTGTGTCTGAGTCTTCTATCAGAAGTTACAGCTATTTATATGAAGTTGTACAAAAATGCTTTTTTTCGTCAAGCCAGTGCTTTTCTTACGATTACATGCATTTGAATGGGGAGCTCGCCCGAAACAAAGTATAGGTTTTCATTATGTGAATAACTTGAAAATCTTAGCTCAAACAGCTTCAAAACCTGTGTGCCCAGCACGGGGATATAGAAGTCTATTAGATAAAGCCATAAATATGTGTGTCTGATTCTTCTATCCAAAGTTACAGCTATTTATATGAAGTTGTACAAAAACGCTTTTTTTCGTCAAGCCAGTGCGTTTCTTACGATTACATGCATTTGAATGGGGAGCTCGCCCGAAACAAAGTATAGGTTTTCATTATGTGAATAACTTGGAAATCTTAGCTCAAACAGCTTCAAAACCTGTGTGCCCAGCACGGGGATAAAGAAGTGTATTAGATAAAGCCATAAATATGTGTGTCTGAGTCTTCTATCCAAAGTTACAGCTATTTATATGAAGTTGTACAAAAACGCTTTTTTTCGTCAAGCCAGTGCGTTTCTTACGATTACATGCATTTGAATGGGGAGCTCGCCCGAAACAAAGTATAGGTTTTCATTATGTGAATAACTTGAAAATCTTAGCTCAAACAGCTTCAAAACCTGTGTGCCCAGCACGGGGATATAGAAGTCTATTAGATAAAGCCATAAATATGTGTGTCTGATTCTTCTATCCAAAGTTACAGCTATTTATATGAAGTTGTACAAAAACGCTTTTTTTCGTCAAGCCAGTGCGTTTCTTACGATTACATGCATTTGAATGGGGAGCTCGCCCGAAACAAAGTATAGGTTTTCATTATGTGAATAACTTGGAAATCTTAGCTCAAACAGCTTCAAAACCTGTGTGCCCAGCACGGGGATAAAGAAGTGTATTAGATAAAGCCATAAATATGTGTGTCTGAGTCTTCTATCCAAAGTTACAGCTATTTATATGAAGTTGTACAAAAATGCTTTTTTTCGTCAAGCCAGTGCTTTTCTTACGATTACATGCATTTGAATGGGGAGCTCGCCCGAAACAAAGTATAGGTTTTCATTATGTGAATAACTTGAAAATCTTAGCTCAAACAGCTTCAAAACCTGTGTGCCCAGGACGGGGATATAGAAGTCTATTAGATAAAGCCATAAATATGTGTGTCTGAGTCTTCTATCAAAAGTTACAGCTATTTATATGAAGTTGTACAAAAACGATTTATTTCGTCAAGACAGTGCGTGTCGTACGATTACATGCATTTGAATGGGGGAATGCGCCAGAAACAAAGTATAGGTTTTCATTATGTGAATAACTTGAAAATCTTAGCTCAAACAGCTTCAAAACCTGTTTGCCCAGCACGGGGATTTTGAATTGAATAAGCTAACGCCGTAAATATGTGTGTCTGACTCTTCTATCAAGACTTACAGCTATTTTTATGAAGTTGTACAAAAACGATTTATTTCGTCAAGACAGTGCGTGTCCTACGATTACATGCATTTGAATGGGGGGATTTGCCCAAAACAAAGTATAGGTTTTCATTATGTGAATAACTTGAAAATCTTGGCTCAAACAGCTTCAAAACCTGTTTGCCCAGCACGGGGATCTTGAATTGTATAAGATAACGCCGTAAATATGTGTGTATGCTTCTTCTATCAAGACTTACAGCTATTTTTATGAAGTTGTACAAAAACGCTTTATTTCGTCAAGACAGTGAGTTTCCTACGATTACATGCATTTGAATGGGGGACTTTTGCCGAAACAAAGTATAGGTTTTCATTATGTGAATAACTTGAAAATCTTAGCTCAAACAGCTTCCAAACATGTTTGCCCAGCACGGGGATCTTGAATTGTATAAGATAACGCCGTAAATATGTGTGTCTGACTCTTCTATCAAGACTTACAGCTATTTTTATGAAGTTGTACAAAAACGCTTTATTTCGTCAAGACAGTGCGTGTCCTACGAATACATGCATTTGAATGGGGGAATACGCCCAAAACAAAGCTTCTTCTATCAACACTTACAGCTATTTATATGAAGTTGTACAAAAACGCTTTATTTCGTCAAGACAGTGCGTTTCCTACGATTACATGCATTTGAATGGGGGAATACGCCCAAAACAAAGTATAGGTTTTCATTATGTGAATAACTTGAAAATCTTAGCTCAAACAGCTTCCAAACCTGTTTGCCCAGCACGGGGATTTTGAATTGAATAAGATAACGCCGTAAATATGTGTGTCTGACTCTTCTATCAAGACTTACAGCTATTTTTATGAAGTTGTACAAAAACGCTTTATTTCGTCAAGACAGTGCGTTTCCTAGATTACAAGCATTTGAATGGGGGAATACGCCCGAAACAAAGTATAGGTTTTCATTATGTGAATAACTTGAAAATCTTTGCTCAAACAGTTTCAAAACCTGTTTGCCCATCACGGGGATCTTCAATTGTATAAGATAACGCCGTAAATATGTGTGTATGCTTCTTCTATCAACACTTACAGCTATTTATATGAAGTTGTACAAAAACGATTTATTTCGTCAAGACAGTGCGTGTCGTACGATTACATGCATTTGAATGGGGGAATTTTGCCGAGACAAAGTATAGGTTTTCATTATGTGAATAACTTGAAAATCTTAGCTCAAACAGCTTCAAAACCTGTTTGCCCAGCACGGGGATTTTGAATTGAATAAGCTAACGCCGTAAATATGTGTGTCTGACTCTTCTATCAAGACTTACAGCTATTTTTATGAAGTTGTACAAAAACGCTTTATTTCGTCAAGACAGTGAGTTTCCTACGATTACATGCATTTGAATGGGGGACTTTTGCCGAAACAAAGTATAGGTTTTCATTATGTGAATAACTTGAAAATCTTGGCTCAAACAGCTTCAAAACCTGTTTGCCCAGCACGGGGAACTTCAATTGTATAAGATAACGCAATAAATATGTGTGTATGCTTCTTCTATCAAGACTTACAGCTATTTATATGAAGTTGTACAAAAACGCTTTATTTCGTCAAGACAGTGCGTGTCCTACGATTACATGCATTTGAATGGGGGACTTTTGCCGAAACAAAGTATAGGTTTTCATTATGTGAATAACTTGAAAATCTTAGCTCAAACAGCTTCCAAACATGTTTGCCCAGCACGGGGATCTTGAATTGTATAAGATAACGCCGTAAATATGTGTGTCTGACTCTTCTATCAAGACTTACAGCTATTTTTATGAAGTTGTACAAAAACGCTTTATTTCGTCAAGACAGTGCGTGTCCTACGATTACATGCATTTGAATGGGGGAATACGCCCAAAACAAAGCTTCTTCTATCAACACTTACAGCTATTTATATGAAGTTGTACAAAAACGCTTTATTTCGTCATGACAGTGCGTGTCCTACGATTACATGCATTTGAATGGGGGAATTCGGCCGAAACAAAGTATAGGTTTTCATTATGTGAATAACTTAAAAATCTTAGCTCAAACAGCTTCAAAAACTTTTTGCTCAGCACGGGGATCTTGCATTGTTTAAGAGAAAGCCGCAAATATGTGTGTATGCCTCTTCTATCAACACTTACAGCTATTTATATGAAGTTGTACAAAAACGCTTTATTTCGTCAAGACAGTGCGTTTCCTACGATTACATGCATTTGAATGGGGGAATTTTGCCGAAACAAAGTATAGGTTTTCATTATGTGAATAACTTGGAAATCTTGGCTCAAACAGCTTCAAAACCTGTTTGCCCAGCACGGGGATCTTGAATTGTATAAGATAACGCCGTAAATATGTGTGTATGCTTCTTCCATCAAGACTTACAGCTATTTATATGAAGTTGTACAAAAACGCTTCATTTCGTCAAGACAGTGCGTTTCCTACGATTACATGCATTTGAATGGGGGAATGCGCCCGAAACAAATTATAGGTTTTCATTATGTGAGTAACTATAAAATCTTAGCTCAAACAGCTTCAAAACCTGTTTGCCCAGAAAGGGGGTGTTGAATTGTATAGGATAACGCCGTGAATATGTGTGTATGCTTCTTCTATCAACACTTACAGCTATTTATATGAAGTTGTACAAAAACGCTTTATTTCTTCAAGACAGTGCGTTTCCTACGATTACATGCATTTGAATGGGGGAATGCGCCCGAAACAAAGTATAGTTTTTCATTATGTGAATAACTTGAAAATCTTAGCTCAAACAGCTTCAAAACCTGTTTGCACAGCACGGGGATCTTGAATTGTATAAGATAACGCCGTAAATATGTGTGTCTGACTCTTCTATCAAGACTTACAGCTATTTATATGAAGTTGTACAAAAACGCTTTATTTCGTCAAGACAGTGCGTTTCCTACGATTACATGCATTTGAATGGGGGAATTTTGCCGAAACAAAGTATAGGTTTTCATTATGTGAATAACTTGACAATCTTAGCTCAAACAGCTTCAAAACCTGTTTGCCCAGCACGGGGATCTTGAATTGTATAAGATAACGCCGTAAATATGTGTTTGTCTGACTCTTCTATCAGGACTTACAGCTATTTATATGAAGTTGTACAAAAACGCTTTATTTCGTCAAGACAGTGCGTTTCCTACGATTACATGCATTTGAATGGGGGAATTTTACCGAAACAAAGTATAGGTTTTCATTATGTGAATAACTTGGAAATCTTGGATCAAACAGCTTCAAAACCTGTTTTCCCAGCACGGGGATCTTGAATTGTATAAGATAACGCCGTAAATATGTGTGTCTGACTCTTCTACCAAAACTTACAGCTATTTATATGAAGTTGTACAAAAACGCTTTATTTCGTCAAGACAGTGCGTTTCCTACGATTACATGCATTTGAATGGGGGAATTTTCCCTAAACAAAGTATAGGTTTTCATTATGTGAATAACTTGAAAATCTTGGCTCAAACAGCTTCAAAACCTGTTTGCCCAGCACGGGGATCTTGAATTGTATAAGATAACGCCGTAAATATGTGTGTATGCTTCTTCCATCAAGACTTACAGCTATTTATATGAAGTTGTACAAAAACGCTTTATTTCGTCAAGACAGTGCGTTTCCTACGATTACATGCATTTGAATGGGGGAATTTTGCCGAAACAAAGTATAGGTTTTCATTATGTGAATAACTTGGAAATCTTGGCTCAAACAGCTTCAAAACCTGTTTTCCCAGCACGGGGATCTTGAATTGTATAAGATAACGCCGTAAATATGTGTGTATGCTTCTTCCATCAAGACTTACAGCTATTTATATGAAATTGTACAAAAACGCTTCATTTCGTCAAGACAGTGCGTTTCCTACGATTACATGCATTTGAATGGGGGAATTTTGCCGAAACAAAGTATAGGTTTTCATTATGTGAATAACTTGAAAATCTTAGCTCAAACAGCTTCAAAACCTGTTTGACCAGCACGGGGATCTTGAATTGTATAAGATAACGCCGTAAATATGTGTGTCTGACTCTTCTATCAGGACATACAGCTATTTATATGAAGTTGTACAAAAACGCTTTATTTCGTCAAGACAGTGCGTTTCCTACGATTACATGCATTTGAATGGGGGAATTTTGCCGAAACAAAGTATAGGTTTTCATTATGTGAATAACTTGGAAATCTTGGATCAAACAGCTTCAAAACCTGTTTGCCCAGCACGGCTATCTTTAATTGTATAAGATAACGCCGTAAATATGCGTGTCTGACTCTTCTACCAAAACTTACAGCTATTTATATGAAGTTGTACAAAAACGCTTTATTTCGTCATGACAGTGCGTTTCCTACGATTACATGCATTTGAATGGGGGAATTTTCCCTAAACAAAGTATAGGTTTTCATTATGTGAATAACTTGAAAATCTTTGCTCAAACAGCTTCAAAACCTGTTTGCTCAGCACGGGGATCTTGAATTGTATAAGATAACGCCGTAAATATGTGTGTATGCTTCTTCTATCAACACTTACAGCTATTTATATGAAGTTGTACAAAAACGCTTTATTTCGTCAAGACAGTGAGTTTCCTACGATTACATGCATTTGAATGGGGGGATTTGCCCAAAACAAAGTATAGGTTTTCATTATGTGAATAACTTGAAAATCTTGGCTCAAACAGCTTCAAAACCTGTTTGCCCAGCACGGGGATCTTGAATTGTATAAGATAACGCCGTAAATATGTGTGTATGCTTCTTCTATCAAGACTTACAGCTATTTATATGAAGTTGTACAAAAACGCTTTATTTCGTCAAGACAGTGAGTTTCCTACGATTACATGCATTTGAATGGGGGACTTTTGCCGAAACAAAGTATAGGTTTTCATTATGTGAATAACTTGAAAATCTTGGCTCAAACAGCTTCCAAACCTGTTTGCCCAGCACGGGGATCTTGAATTGTATAAGATAACGCCGTAAATATGTGTGTCTGACTCTTCTATCAAGACTTACAGCTATTTTTATGAAGTTGTACAAAAACGCTTTATTTCGTCAAGACAGTGCGTGTCCTACGATTACATGCATTTGAATGGGAGAATACGCCCAAAACAAAGCTTCTTCTATCAACACTTACAGCTATTTATATGAAGTTGTACAAAAACGCTTTATTTCGTCAAGACAGTGCGTTTCCTACGATTACATGCATTTGAATGGGGGAATACGCCCAAAACAAAGTATAGGTTTTCATTATGTGAATAACTTGAAAATCTTAGCTCAAACAGCTTCCAAACCTTTTTGCCCAGCACGGGGATCTTGAATTGTATAAGATAACGCAATAAATATGTGTGTATGCTTCTTCTATCAAGACTTACAGCTATTTATATGAAGTTGTACAAAAACGCTTTGTTTCGTCAAGACAGTGCGTTTCCTACGATTACATGCATTTGAATGCGGGAATTCGGCCGAATCAAAGTATAGGTTTTCATTATGTGAATAACTTGGAAATCTTAGCTCAAACAGCTTCAAAACCTGTTTGCCCAGCACGGGGATCTTCAATTGTATAAGATAACGCCGTAAATATGTGTGTATGCTTCTTCTATCAACACTTACAGCTATTTATATGAAGTTGTACAAAAACGATTTATTTCGTCAAGACAGTGCGTGTCGTACGATTACATGCATTTGAATGGGGGAATTTTCCCTAAACAAAGTATAGGTTTTCATTATGTGAATAACTTGGAAATCTTGGATCAAACAGCTTCAAAACCTGTTTGCCCAGCACGGCTATCTTTAATTGTATAAGATAACGCCGTAAATATGTGTGTCTGACTCTTCTACCAAAACTTACAGCTATTTATATGAAGTTGTACAAAAACGCTTTATTTCGTCATGACAGTGCGTTTCCTACGATTACATGCATTTGAATGGGGGAATTTTCCCTAAACAAAGTATAGGTTTTCATTATGTGAATAACTTGAAAATCTTTGCTCAAACAGCTTCAAAACCTGTTTGCTCAGCACGGGGATCTTGAATTGTATAAGATAACGCCGTAAATATGTGTGTATGCTTCTTCTATCAACACTTACAGCTATTTATATGAAGTTGTACAAAAACGCTTTATTTCGTCAAGACAGTGAGTTTCCTACGATTACATGCATTTGAATGGGGGAATGCGCCAGAAACAAAGTTTAGGTTTTCATTATGTGAATAACTTGAAAATCTTAGCTCAAAAAGCTTCAAAACCTGTTTGCCCAGCACGGGGATTTTGAATTGAATAAGCTAACGTCGTAAATATGTGTGTCTGACTCTTCTATCAAGACTTACAGCTATTTTTATGAAGTTGAACAAAAACGCTTTATTTCGTCAAGACAGTGCGTTTCCTACGATTACATGCATTTAAATGGGGGAATTCGGCTGAAACGTAGGAAGGGTTAGGTTAGGGTAAGATTTTCAAGTTATTCACATAATGAAAACCTATACTTTGTTTTGGGTGTATTCCCCCATTCAAATGCATGTAATCATAGGACACGCACTGTCTTAACGAAATAAAGCGTTATTGTACAACTTCATATAAATAGCTGTAAGTCTTGATAGAAGAAGCATACACACATATTTGTGGCTTTCTCCTATACAATTCAAGATCCCCGTGCTGGGCAAACAGGTTTTGAAGCTGTTTGAGCCAAGATTATCAAGTTATTCACATAATGAAAACCTATACTTTGTTTCGGGCGCATTCCCCCATTCAAATGCATGTAATCGTAGGAAACGCACTGCCTTGACGAAATAAAGCGTTTTTGTTCAACTTCATAAAAATAGCTGTAAGTGTTGATAGAAGAGTCAGACACACATATTTACGGCGTTATCTTATACAATTCAAGATCCCCGTGCTGGGCAAACAGGTTTTGAAGCTGTTTGAGCCAAGTTTTTCAAGTTATTCACATAATGAAAACCTATACTTTGTTTTCTTCGTATTCCCCCATTCAAATGCATGTAATCGTAGGAAACGCACTGTCTTGACGAAATAAAGCGTTTTTGTACAACTTCATAAAAATAGCTGTAAGTCTTGATAGAAGAGTCATACACACATATTTACGGCGTTATCTTATACAATTCAAGATCCCCGTGCTGGGCAAACAGGTTTTGAAGCTGTTTGAGCTAAGATTTTATACTTATTCACATAATGAAAACCTATACTTTGTCTCGGCAAAATTCCCCCATTCAAATGCATGTAATCGTAGGAAACGCACTGTCTTGACGGAAATAAAGCGTTTTTGTACAACTTCATATAAATAGCTGTAAGTGTTGATAGAAGAGTCAGACAAACATATTTACGGCGTTATCTTATACAATTCAATATCCCCGTGCTGGGCAAACAGGTTTTGAAGCTGTTTGAGCCAAGTTTTTCAAGTTATTCACATAATGAAAACCTATACTTTGTTTTCTTCGTATTCCCCCATTCAAATGCATGTAATCGTAGGAAACGCACTGTCTTGACGAAATAAAGCGTTTTTGTACAACTTCATATAAATAGCTGTAAGTGTTGATAGAAGAAGCATACACACATATTTGTGGCTTTCTCTTATACAATTCAAGATCCCCGTGCTGGGCAAACAGGTTTTGAAGCTGTTTGAGCTAAGATTTTCAAGTTATTCACATAATGAAAACCTATACTTTGTTTTGGGCGTATTCCCCGATTCAAATGCATGTAATCGTAGGAAACGCACTGTCTTGACGATATAAAGCGTTTTTGTACAACTTCATAAAAATAGCTGTAAGTCTTGATAGAAGAGTCAGACACACATATTTACGGCGTTATCTTATACAATTCAAGATCCCCGTGCTGGGCACACAGGTTTTGAAGCTGTTTGAGCCAAGATTTTCAAGTTATTCACATAATGAAAACCTATACTTTGTCTCGGCAAAATTCCCCCATTCAAATGCATGTAATCGTAGGAAACGCACTGTCTTGACGAAATAAAGCGTTTTTGTACAACTTCATATAAATAGCTCTAAGTCTTGATAGAAGAAGCATACACACATATTTGTGGCTTTCTCTTATACAATTCAAGATCCCCGTGCTGGGCAAACAGGTTTTGAAGCTGTTTGAGCTAAGATTTTCAAGTTATTCACATAATGAAAACCTATACTTTGTTTTGGGCGTATTCCCCGATTCAAATGCATGTAATCGTAGGAAACGCACTGTCTTGACGATATAAAGCGTTTTTGTACAACTTCATAAAAATAGCTGTAAGTCTTGATAGAAGAGTCAGACACACATATTTACGGCGTTATCTTATACAATTCAAGATCCCCGTGCTGGGCAAACAGGTTTTGAAGCTGTTTGAGCCAAGATTTTCAAGTTATTCACATAATGAAAACCTATACTTTGTCTCGGCAAAATTCCCCCATTCAAATGCATGTAATCGTAGGAAACGCACTGTCTTGACGAAATAAAGCGTTTTTGTACAACTTCATATAAATAGCTGTAAGTGTTGATAGAAGAGTCATACACACATAATTATGGCGTTATCTTGAATCTTATACAATTCAAGATCCCCGCGCTGGGCAAACAGGTTTTGAAGCTGTTTGAGCCAAGATTTTCAAGTTATTCACATAATGAAAACCTATACTTTGTTTTGGGCGTATTCCCCCATTCAAATGCATGTAATCGTAGGAAACGCACTGTCTTGACGAAATAAAGCGTTTTTGTACAACTTCATATAAATAGCTGTAAGTGTTGATAGAAGAGTCATACACACATAATTATGGCGTTATCTTGAATCTTATACAATTCAAGATCCCCGCGCTGGGCAAACAGGTTTTGAAGCTGTTTGAGCCAAGATTTCCAAGTTATTCACATAATGAAAACCTATACTTTGTTTCGTGCGTATTCCCCCATTCAAATGCATGTAATCGTAGGACACGCACTGTCATGACGAAATAAAGCGTTTTTGTACAACTTCATAAAAATAGCTGTAAGTCTTGATAGAAGAGTCAGACACACATGTTTACGGCGTTATCTTATACAATTCAAGATCCCCGTGCTGGGCAAACAGGTTTTGAAGCTGTTTGAGCTAAGATTTTATACTTATTCACATAATGAAAACCTATACTTTGTCTCGGCAAAATTCCCCCATTCAAATGCATGTAATCGTAGGAAACGCACTGTCTTGACGGAAATAAAGCGTTTTTGTACAACTTCATAAAAATAGCTGTAAGTCTTGATAGAAGAGTCATACACACATATTTACGTCGTTATCTTATACAATTCAAGATCCCCGTGCTGGGCAAACAGGTTTTGAAGCTGTTTGAGCTAAGATTTTATACTTATTCACATAATGAAAACCTATACTTTGTCTCGGCAAAATTCCCCCATTCAAATGCATGTAATCGTAGGAAACGCACTATCTTGACGAAATAAAGCGTTTTTGTACAACTTCATAAAAATAGCTGTAAGTCTTGATAGAAGAGTCAGACACACATATTTACGGCGTTATCTTATACAATTCAAGATCCCCGTGCTGGGCAAACAGGTTTTGAAGCTGTTTGAGCTAAGATTTTCAAGTTATTCACATAATGAAAACCTATACTTTGTTTTGGGCGTATTCCCCCATTCAAATGCATGTAATCGTAGGAAACGCACTGCCTTGACGAAATAAAGCGTTTTTGTACAACTTCATAAAAATAGCTGTAAGTCTTGATAGAAGAGTCAGACACACATATTTACGGCGTTATCTTATACAATTCAAGATCCCCGTGCTGGGCAAACAGGTTTTGAAGCTGTTTGAGCTAAGATTTTCAAGTTATTCACATAATGAAAACCTATACTTTGTTTTGGGCGTATTCCCCCATTCAAATGCATGTAATCGTAGGAAACGCACTGCCTTGACGAAATAAAGCGTTTTTGTACAACTTCATAAAAATAGCTGTAAGTCTTGATAGAAGAGTCAGACACACATATTTACGGCGTTATCTTATACAATTCAAGGTCCCCGTGCTGGGCAAACAGGTTTTGAAGCTGTTTGAGCCAAGATTTTCAAGTTATTCACATAATGAAAACCTATACTTTGTCTCGGCAAAATTCCCCCATTCAAATGCATGTAATCGTAGGAAACGCACTGTCTTGACGAAATAAAGCGTTTTTGTACAACTTCATATAAATAGCTCTAAGTCTTGATAGAAGAAGCATACACACATATTTGTGGCTTTCTCCTATACAATTCAAGATCCCCGTGCTGGGCAAACAGGTTTTGAAGCTGTTTGAGCCAAGTTTTTCAAGTTATTCACATAATGAAAACCTATACTTTGTTTCGGGCGCATTCCCCCATTCAAATGCATGTAATCGTAGGAAACGCACTGCCTTGACGAAATAAAGCGTTTTTGTTCAACTTCATAAAAATAGCTGTAAGTGTTGATAGAAGAGTCAGACACACATATTTACGGCGTTATCTTATACAATTCAAGATCCCCGTGCTGGGCAAACAGGTTTTGAAGCTGTTTGAGCCAAGTTTTTCAAGTTATTCACATAATGAAAACCTATACTTTGTTTTCTTCGTATTCCCCCATTCAAATGCATGTAATCGTAGGAAACGCACTGTCTTGACGAAATAAAGCGTTTTTGTACAACTTCATAAAAATAGCTGTAAGTCTTGATAGAAGAGTCATACACACATATTTACGGCGTTATCTTATACAATTCAAGATCCCCGTGCTGGGCAAACAGGTTTTGAAGCAGTTTGAGCTAAGATTTTATACTTATTCACATAATGAAAACCTATACTTTGTCTCGGCAAAATTCCCCCATTCAAATGCATGTAATCGTAGGAAACGCACTGTCTTGACGGAAATAAAGCGTTTTTGTACAACTTCATATAAATAGCTGTAAGTGTTGATAGAAGAGTCAGACACACATATTTACGGCGTTATCTTATACAATTCAAGATCCCCGTGCTGGGCAAACAGGTTTTGAAGCTGTTTGAGCCAAGTTTTTCAAGTTATTCACATAATGAAAACCTATACTTTGTTTCGGGCGCATTCCCCCATTCAAATGCATGTAATCGTAGGAAACGCACTGCCTTGACGAAATAAAGCGTTTTTGTTCAACTTCATAAAAATAGCTGTAAGTGTTGATAGAAGAGTCAGACACACATATTTACGGCGTTATCTTATACAATTCAAGATCCCCGTGCTGGGCAAACAGGTTTTGAAGCTGTTTGAGCCAAGTTTTTCAAGTTATTCACATAATGAAAACCTATACTTTGTTTTCTTCGTATTCCCCCATTCAAATGCATGTAATCGTAGGAAACGCACTGTCTTGACGAAATAAAGCGTTTTTGTACAACTTCATAAAAATAGCTGTAAGTCTTGATAGAAGAGTCATACACACATATTTACGGCGTTATCTTATACAATTCAAGATCCCCGTGCTGGGCAAACAGGTTTTGAAGCTGTTTGAGCTAAGATTTTATACTTATTCACATAATGAAAACCTATACTTTGTCTCGGCAAAATTCCCCCATTCAAATGCATGTAATCGTAGGAAACGCACTGTCTTGACGGAAATAAAGCGTTTTTGTACAACTTCATATAAATAGCTGTAAGTGTTGATAGAAGAGTCAGACACACATATTTACGGCGTTATCTTATACAATTCAAGATCCCCGTGCTGGGCAAACAGGTTTTGAAGCTGTTTGAGCCAAGTTTTTCAAGTTATTCACATAATGAAAACCTATACTTTGTTTTCTTCGTATTCCCCCATTCAAATGCATGTAATCGTAGGAAACGCACTGTCTTGACGAAATAAAGCGTTTTTGTACAACTTCATAAAAATAGCTGTAAGTCTTGATAGAAGAGTCATACACACATATTTACGTCGTTATCTTATACAATTCAAGATCCCCGTGCTGGGCAAACAGGTTTTGAAGCTGTTTGAGCTAAGATTTTATACTTATTCACATAATGAAAACCTATACTTTGTCTCGGCAAAATTCCCCCATTCAAATGCATGTAATCGTAGGAAACGCACTGTCTTGACGGAAATAAAGCGTTTTTGTACAACTTCATATAAATAGCTGTAAGTGTTGATAGAAGAGTCAGACTCACATATTTACGGCGTTATCTTATACAATTCAAGATCCCCGTGCTGGGCAAACAGGTTTTGAAGCTGTTTGAGCCAAGATTTTCAAGTTATTCACATAATGAAAACCTATACTTTGTCTCGGCAAAATTCCCCCATTCAAATGCATGTAATCGTAGGAAACGCACTATCTTGACGAAATAAAGCGTTTTTGTACAACTTCATAAAAATAGCTGTAAGTCTTGATAGAAGAGTCAGACACACATATTTACGGCGTTATCTTATACAATTCAAGATCCCCGTGCTGGGCAAACAGGTTTTGAAGCTGTTTGAGCTAAGATTTTCAAGTTATTCACATAATGAAAACCTATACTTTGTTTTGGGCGTATTCCCCCATTCAAATGCATGTAATCGTAGGAAACGCACTGCCTTGACGAAATAAAGCGTTTTTGTACAACTTCATAAAAATAGCTGTAAGTCTTGATAGAAGAGTCAGACACACATATTTACGGCGTTATCTTATACAATTCAAGATCCCCGTGCTGGGCAAACAGGTTTTGAAGCTATTTGAGCTAAGAGTTTCAAGTTATTCACATAATGAAAACCTATACTTTGTTTTGGGCGTATTCCCCCATTCAAATGCATGTAATCGTAGGAAACGCACTGCCTTGACGAAATAAAGCGTTTTTGTACAACTTCATAAAAATAGCTGTAAGTCTTGATAGAAGAGTCAGACACACATATTTACGGCGTTATCTTATACAATTCAAGATCCCCGTGCTGGGCAAACAGGTTTTGAAGCTGTTTGAGCCAAGATTTTCAAGTTATTCACATAATGAAAACCTATACTTTGTCTCGGCAAAATTCCCCCATTCAAATGCATGTAATCGTAGGAAACGCACTGTCTTGACGAAATAAAGCGTTTTTGTACAACTTCATATAAATAGCTGTAAGTCTTGATAGAAGAAGCATACACACATATTTGTGGCTTTCTCCTATACAATTCAAGATCCCCGTGCTGGGTAAACAGGTTTTGAAGCTGTTTGAGCCAAGATTATCAAGTTATTCACATAATGAAAACCTATACTTTGTTTTCTTCGTATTCCCCCATTCAAATGCATGTAATCGTAGGAAACGCACTGTCTTGACGAAATAAAGCGTTTTTGTACAACTTCATAAAAATAGCTGTAAGTCTTGATAGAAGAGTCATACACACATATTTACGTCGTTATCTTATACAATTCAAGATCCCCGTGCTGGGCAAACAGGTTTTGAAGCTGTTTGAGCTAAGATTTTATACTTATTCACATAATGAAAACCTATACTTTGTCTCGGCAAAATTCCCCCATTCAAATGCATGTAATCGTAGGAAACGCACTGTCTTGACGGAAATAAAGCGTTTTTGTACAACTTCATATAAATAGCTGTAAGTGTTGATAGAAGAGTCAGACTCACATATTTACGGCGTTATCTTATACAATTCAAGATCCCCGTGCTGGGCAAACAGGTTTTGAAGCTGTTTGAGCCAAGATTTTCAAGTTATTCACATAATGAAAACCTATACTTTGTCTCGGCAAAATTCCCCCATTCAAATGCATGTAATCGTAGGAAACGCACTATCTTGACGAAATAAAGCGTTTTTGTACAACTTCATAAAAATAGCTGTAAGTCTTGATAGAAGAGTCAGACACACATATTTACGGCGTTATCTTATACAATTCAAGATCCCCGTGCTGGGCAAACAGGTTTTGAAGCTGTTTGAGCTAAGATTTTCAAGTTATTCACATAATGAAAACCTATACTTTGTTTTGGGCGTATTCCCCCATTCAAATGCATGTAATCGTAGGAAACGCACTGCCTTGACGAAATAAAGCGTTTTTGTACAACTTCATAAAAATAGCTGTAAGTCTTGATAGAAGAGTCAGACACACATATTTACGGCGTTATCTTATACAATTCAAGATCCCCGTGCTGGGCAAACAGGTTTTGAAGCTGTTTGAGCCAAGATTTTCAAGTTATTCACATAATGAAAACCTATACTTTGTCTCGGCAAAATTCCCCCATTCAAATGCATGTAATCGTAGGAAACGCACTGTCTTGACGAAATAAAGCGTTTTTGTACAACTTCATATAAATAGCTGTAAGTGTTGATAGAAGAAGCATACACACATATTTGTGGCTTTCTCTTATACAATTCAAGATCCCCGTGCTGGGCAAACAGGTTTTGAAGCTGTTTGAGCTAAGATTTTCAAGTTATTCACATAATGAAAACCTATACTTTGTTTTGGGCGTATTCCCCGATTCAAATGCATGTAATCGTAGGAAACGCACTGTCTTGACGATATAAAGCGTTTTTGTACAACTTCATAAAAATAGCTGTAAGTCTTGATAGAAGAGTCAGACACACATATTTACGGCGTTATCTTATACAATTCAAGATCCCCGTGCTGGGCACACAGGTTTTGAAGCTGTTTGAGCCAAGATTTTCAAGTTATTCACATAATGAAAACCTATACTTTGTCTCGGCAAAATTCCCCCATTCAAATGCATGTAATCGTAGGAAACGCACTGTCTTGACGAAATAAAGCGTTTTTGTACAACTTCATATAAATAGCTGTAAGTGTTGATAGAAGAAGCATACACACATATTTGTGGCTTTCTCTTATACAATTCAAGATCCCCGTGCTGGGCAAACAGGTTTTGAAGCTGTTTGAGCTAAGATTTTCAAGTTATTCACATAATGAAAACCTATACTTTGTTTTGGGCGTATTCCCCGATTCAAATGCATGTAATCGTAGGAAACGCACTGTCTTGACGATATAAAGCGTTTTTGTACAACTTCATAAAAATAGCTGTAAGTCTTGATAGAAGAGTCAGACACACATATTTACGGCGTTATCTTATACAATTCAAGATCCCCGTGCTGGGCAAACAGGTTTTGAAGCTGTTTGAGCCAAGATTTTCAAGTTATTCACATAATGAAAACCTATACTTTGTCTCGGCAAAATTCCCCCATTCAAATGCATGTAATCGTAGGAAACGCACTGTCTTGACGAAATAAAGCGTTTTTGTACAACTTCATATAAATAGCTGTAAGTGTTGATAGAAGAGTCATACACACATAATTATGGCGTTATCTTGAATCTTATACAATTCAAGATCCCCGCGCTGGGCAAACAGGTTTTGAAGCTGTTTGAGCCAAGATTTTCAAGTTATTCACATAATGAAAACCTATACTTTGTTTTGGGCGTATTCCCCCATTCAAATGCATGTAATCGTAGGAAACGCACTGTCTTGACGATATAAAGCGTTTTTGTACAACTTCATAAAAATAGCTGTAAGTCTTGATAGAAGAGTCAGACACACATATTTACGGCGTTATCTTATACAATTCAAGATCCCCGTGCTGGGCAAACAGGTTTTGAAGCTGTTTGAGCCAAGATTTTCAAGTTATTCACATAATGAAAACCTATACTTTGTCTCGGCAAAATTCCCCCATTCAAATGCATGTAATCGTAGGAAACGCACTGTCTTAACGAAATAAAGCGTTTTTGTACAACTTCATAAAAATAGCTGTAAGTCTTGATAGAAGAAGCATACACACATATTTGTGGCTTTCTCTTATACAATTCAAGATCCCCGTGCTGGGCAAACAGGTTTTGAAGCTGTTTGAGCCAAGATTTTCAAGTTATTCACATAATGAAAACCTATACTTTGTTTTGGGCGTATTCCCCCATTCAAATGCATGTAATCGTAGGAAACGCACTGTCTTGACGAAATAAAGCGTTTTTGTACAACTTCATATAAATAGCTGTAAGTGTTGATAGAAGAGTCATACACACATAATTATGGCGTTATCTTGAATCTTATACAATTCAAGATCCCCGCGCTGGGCAAACAGGTTTTGAAGCTGTTTGAGCCAAGATTTCCAAGTTATTCACATAATGAAAACCTATACTTTGTTTCGTGCGTATTCCCCCATTCAAATGCATGTAATCGTAGGACACGCACTGTCATGACGAAATAAAGCGTTTTTGTACAACTTCATAAAAATAGCTGTAAGTCTTGATAGAAGAGTCAGACACACATGTTTACGGCGTTATCTTATACAATTCAAGATCCCCGTGCTGGGCAAACAGGTTTTGAAGCTGTTTGAGCAAAGATTTTCAAGTTATTCACATAATGAAAACCTATACTTTGTTTTGGGCGTATTCCCCCATTCAAATGCATGTAATCGTAGGACACGCACTGTCTTGACGAAATAAAGCGTTTTTGTACAACTTCATAAAAATAGCTGTAAGTCTTGATAGAAGAGTCAGACACACATATTTACGGCGTTATCTTATACAATTCAAGATCCCCGTGCTGGGCAAATAGGTTTTGAAGCTGTTTGAGCCAAGATTTTCAAGTTATTCACATAATGAAAACATATACTTTGTCTCGGCAAAATTCCCCCATTCAAATGCATGTAATCGTAGGACACGCACTGTCTTGACGAAATAAAGCGTTTTTGTACAACTTCATATAAATAGCTGTAAGTGTTGATAGAAGAAGCATACACACATATTTACGGCGTTATCTTATACAATTCAAGATCACCGTGCTGGGCAAACAGGTTTTGAAGCTGTTTGAGCTAAGATTTTCAAGTTATTCACATAATGAAAACCTATACTTTGTTTCGGGCGTATTCCCCCATTCAAATGCATGTAATCGTAGGACACGCACTGTCTTGACGAAATAAAGCGTTTTTGTACAACTTCATATAAATAGCTGTAAGTGTTGATAGAAGAGTCATACACACATAATTATGGCGTTATCTTGAATCTTATACAATTCAAGATCCCCGCGCTGGGCAAACAGGTTTTGAAGCTGTTTGAGCCAAGATTTCCAAGTTATTCACATAATGAAAACCTATACTGTGTTTCGTGCGTATTCCCCCATTCAAATGCATGTAATCGTAGGACACGCACTGTCATGACGAAATAAAGCGTTTTTGTACAACTTCATAAAAATAGCTGTAAGTCTTGATAGAAGAGTCAGACACACATGTTTACGGCGTTATCTTATACAATTCAAGATCCCCGTGCTGGGCAAACAGGTTTTGAAGCTGTTTGAGCAAAGATTTTCAAGTTATTCACATAATGAAAACCTATACTTTGTTTTGGGCGTATTCCCCCATTCAAATGCATGTAATCGTAGGACACGCACTGTCTTGACGAAATAAAGCGTTTTTGTACAACTTCATAAAAATAGCTGTAAGTCTTGATAGAAGAGTCAGACACACATATTTACGGCGTTATCTTATACAATTCAAGATCCCCGTGCTGGGCAAATAGGTTTTGAAGCTGTTTGAGCCAAGATTTTCAAGTTATTCACATAATGAAAACATATACTTTGTCTCGGCAAAATTCCCCCATTCAAATGCATGTAATCGTAGGACACGCACTGTCTTGACGAAATAAAGCGTTTTTGTACAACTTCATATAAATAGCTGTAAGTGTTGATAGAAGAAGCATACACACATATTTACGGCGTTATCTTATACAATTCAAGATCACCGTGCTGGGCAAACAGGTTTTGAAGCTGTTTGAGCTAAGATTTTCAAGTTATTCACATAATGAAAACCTATACTTTGTTTCGGGCGTATTCCCCCATTCAAATGCATGTAATCGTAGGACACGCACTGTCTTGACGAAATAAAGCGTTTTTGTACAACTTCATATAAATAGCTGTAAGTGTTGATAGAAGAGTCAGACACACATATTTACGGCGTTATCTTATACAATTCAAGATCTCCGTGCTGGGCAAACAGGTTTTGAAGCTGTTTGAGCCAAGATTTTAAAGTTATTCACATAATGAAAACATAAACTTTGTTTTGGGCGTATTCCCCCATTCAAATGCATGTAATCGTAGGACACGCACTGTCTTGACGAAATAAAGCGTTTTTGTACAACTTCATAAAAATAGCTGTAAGTCTTGATAGAAGAGTCAGACACACATATTTACGGCGTTATCTTATACAATTCAAGATCCCCGTGCTGGGCAAATAGGTTTTGAAGCTGTTTGAGCCAAGATTTTAAAGTTATTCACATAATGAAAACATATACTTTGTCTCGGCAAAATTCCCCCATTCAAATGCATGTAATCGTAGGAAACGCACTGTCTTAACGAAATAAAGCGTTTTTGTACAACTTCATATAAATAGCTGTAAGTGTTGATAGAAGAGTCATACACACATAATTATGGCGTTATCTTGAATCTTATACAATTCAAGATCCCCGCGCTGGGCAAACAGGTTTTGAAGCTGTTTGAGCCACGATTTCCAAGTTATTCACATAATGAAAACCTATACTTTGTTTCGTGCGTATTCCCCCATTCAAATGCATGTAATCGTAGGAAACGCACTGTCATGACGAAATAAAGCGTTTTTGTACAACTTCATAAAAATAGCTGTAAGTCTTGATAGAAGAGTCAGACACACATATTTACGGCGTTATCTTATACAATTCAAGATCCCCGTGCTGGGCAAACAGGTTTTGAAGCTGTTTGAGCAAAGATTTTCAAGTTATTCACATAATGAAAACCTATACTTTGTTTTGGGCGTATTCCCCCATTCAAATGCATGTAATCGTAGGACACGCACTGTCTTGACGAAATAAAGCGTTTTTGTACAACTTCATATAAATAGCTGTAAGTGTTGATAGAAGAAGCATACACACATATTTACGGCGCTATCTTATACAATTCAAGATCCCCGTGCTGGGCACACAGGTTTTGAAGCTGTTTGAGCCAAGATTTTAAAGTTATTCACATAATGAAAACATATACTTTGTCTCGGCAAAATTCCCCCATTCAAATGCATGTAATCTTAGGAAACGCACTGTCTTAACGAAATAAAGCGTTTTTGTACAACTTCATAAAAATAGCTCTAAGTCTTGATAGAAGAGTCAGACACACATATTTACGGCGTTATCTTATACAATTCAAGATCCCCGTGCTGGGCAAAAAGGTTTTGAAGTTGTTTGAGCCAAGATTTTCAAGTTATTCACATAATGAAAACCTATACTTTGTTTTGGGCGTATTCCCCCATTCAAATGCATGTAATCGTAGGAAACGCACTGTCTTGACGAAATAAAGCGTTTTTGTACAACTTCATATAAATAGCTGTAAGTGTTGATAGAAGAGTCATACACACATAATTATGGCGTTATCTTATACAATTCAAGATACCCGTGCTGGGCAAACAGGTTTTGAAGCTGTTTGAGCTAAGATTTTCAAGTTATTCACATAATGAAAACCTATACTTTGTTTCGGGCGTATTCCCCCATTCAAATGCATGTAATCATAGGAAACTCACTGTCTTAACGAAATAAAGCGTTTTTGTACAACTTCATATAAATAGCTGTAAGTCTTGATAGCAACGAGTCACACTCAAAGAATTTAAAACGTACATCTTAAATAATAATAATAATGGATTGGATTTATGTAGCGCTTTTCAAGGCACCCAAAGCGCTTTAGCAATACCACTATTCATTCACTCTCACATTCACACACTGGTGGAGGCAAGCAACGGTTGTAGCCACAGCTGCCCTGTGGCAGACTGACAGAAGCAAGGCTGCCATATCGCGCCATCGGCCCCTCTGGCCAACACCAGTAGGCGGTAGGGTAAAGTGTCTTGCCCAAGGACACAACGACCAGGACAGAGAGCCCGGGGATCGAACCGGCGACCTTCCGGTTACAGATACGCTTCCCAACACCTTTGGAAAGGTGTCACTACTGGTAGCATGATCCAATAGCTGGACCCTACAGAGGTTGCACAGGTAATCTTGCTTGGAAATGATGCCACATCAATATGTGTCATCCTGGAGGAATGTGCCATTCATGATATCAGAAGGTTTGCTGAGGGTCTCTCACCGCAGTCTCAAGAGCACAGAGGAGATTCTAGGAGACAGGCAGTCAAGAGTAACAGGGCTGTAGAAGTTCCTTAACCTTCACCAGGATCTGTATGACAGGTCAGGATGAGCACTGCCAAAGCTCTGCAAAGTGACCAAGCAGGCCACTGGTGTGAATATCTCTGACCAAACAATCAGAAACAGAGATCATAATAAAACTGCAGTTATCAAGAGTCAAGGAAGGGATGGGTTTAAAGGTTCAAAGATTATTATTTAACAGCATAAGTATTTGTAATCAGAATTATGAAGCAACATGGAAAGCCAGAGTTGTCTGTCTTAGACAGGCCACTGCAGAGTTTGTTGAGATGCTTACAGGATGCCAGATAATGCGATATCCAAAGCCAGTGGGCTGGGTTTTTCTAAAGATATTTGCCTTGGATTAGTGAAACAACTACACCTTTAAATAGAACTGATAATTTTAAACTGGGCTAGTTATGATTCACATTTTAAACCTGCTATTATTGATTTATCCAGTGGGCAAGGCAATGCACTGTCTGTTATTGTAAAATCAAGAATTCATGGTTTTAAAAAAATATTTTCTTATAGATATGGACTAACCCATCAATATTTCTTTCACTATCTTCAACTTAGACATTACTTTGACAAAAATGTCAAAGGTGTTATATCAAGTATATCGGATATTACACAAATTACACAAAAGTCCATTCAACAAATTATATAAGGGCTAAATGGGAATCATCAATCAAAACCTCTAAGGACCTCCATCTCTAAGGATTGGACAAATAATAAATGGTCAAATATCTGCTACAGCCTCATATATGTGGAGGGATTTTTCATTGAAAAGTCCTGGAAATTCCTCAGGACACCAATTGTCATCTAATTAGGAGCATGCTCCAATGCTGTCTGGTATGCATACAAGAAAAAACTGCTGTGTTCCATATTCAGTTGCTGCAATGGAATTTCAGCAAAATCGAATAGTCTGCAACATATTTTTTTTAAGTTGATTATCAGGGTGTCTTTGATCATTTTAGTTTCTGTCAAATAATCTGGAATCATTTTGTTTCATATGAGTCAATATGAGTATAGAAAAACAGCATTATGTTTTTCAAGTTAAGATACGATTTGCTTTCAAAGTTTTCCTTTAATCTTTTTAGGTGTTTATAATGTCAGACGTTTTCTTGTGGTGATTGGTTAAATGTTTTCAAGGTCCCCTGCCATCAATCATGCTGCAACATGTGAAGCATAATGTGTCAGAAGGACTTCTGCTACAGGCACGATGGGAATAAAATTTGCGGATAACTTCAAATTAGTGATGGATATCTGAAATTATGATTGATGGACTGATTCTGGCATATTGGGTGCGTAATTGTGCTACTTTGCTGCTTCAGGTTTCTGACTGTTACAACCCATTTTGAATCTTGCTTGGGGTTAAGTTTCTTCCATACATTATTTACAGATGAGATGTTTAAAATGGTAAAAACAAAAGTGATTGTATTTAGCATTTTCTCTGTCTTTAACACAAACTAGACTTAGACTAGTTGGGTAAACCATTCCTTACCTCAAATTCCCATCGACTGACTGCCCTTCGCTAAAATGATGCAGTCAATCTCAAATATGTGGAAATAATTGGTTTGAGTTTCACAATTAAGTAGATGCTTTCACTTTAGGTACTAGTAGTCAAACTGTAGCGTTTATTAAAGTTAATGTAGTGCTTTAATTGAAGTGAGGTTTTCAATCACTGTAAGTAGAGGGGGAAAACAATGTCTGTCTGTGGAAGACTAGGGCAAGAAAGCATACTTTTACTGTTTTTTTGGATTAACAAATCATTATTATCATTATTATACAATCATTATTATCATCATCTTATCAAATGTTTAAACTGAGACATTTTAATACTTTATTAAGAATATTATATGTAAGAACATTTTGCAACTGGCAACTTAATGTACAGTGCTGTAAAACATCATTAAATAAGAATTTAATACATTTATTAAGGGGGAAAAGCTATCTAAACCTACCTGGCTATTGTGAAAAAAAAATAAAAGTCCCAAAATCTACTAATTATTTTGTTAATTGCTTGTGCCACTGCAAGAACTGCAGTCAGGCATTTGCTGGCAATGAGGCTCTTACATCACTGTTGAGGAAATTTGCTTCGGTAGCTTAAGGGCACAAACTGACGGACATTAATGGACATTCTCTTTCAGGATTTTCTGGTTGATATCTCTATATCTTATAAACTAGTTCACTTTGTATTTAAGTACACTCAAAAAAATAACTCTTCAAATGAACATAAAATAATCATGGAAAGAATTTCCACGTGATTAAATTGCTTTATTTTAGCACTATGCAATTCTGTTACTCCAACTTAATGCACTCAAGTTGGACCAACTTAATTAAAGATTGATGAATCAACGTATTTACTGCATTTTGATCCAATATATTTTAATAGTGTTGATCCAACTTAAAGAGTTTTGTTCCAACTCAATTCAGTAGGTTTTCTCCAACTAATTTACTAAATTTGGTCCCAGCTTAAGTTAATTGAGTTAAACCAACTCATACAAATTAAGTTATTCCAAAACAAGTCTTTAATGCTAATAGAAAGCAATTTAATCACGTGGAAATTCTTTCCATGATTATTTTAAGTTAATTTAAAGAGTAATTTTTTGGAGCATTTAACAAAGTCTAGAGTCTGGTTAACATACATTTCACTATTACATCTAAAAGGTAAATAAAAATTTGTCATACACATCTTTTTGTTTTCTCCAATTTATTGAATTTATAGCAAATTTCACATAATGTATAAAGAATACATGAAATGCAAGTGCAAGTTACATAACAGAAAAAAGTAGTGGACAAAGCAGAAAGTTAACCTGTTAAAACAATTTTTTTTAACAACAATGAATGGCTGAATCAGGTGATTTTCTGATGACCAATACAACTACTTTGAAAGTCAACAGATGCACTTTCAAAAAAGAAAGAGCACCAATTTTGTGTTTTCTCAAAATCAATAAAAAATGCATGGTATCATCTATCTGCAATTATTTTAGGTTCATGGTCCAGATACATGGTGTAGCTGTTGTAATGGAAACATTTCTCAACGAGAAAACAGTGTTTTGAGAACCTGTACTTTGTGTGCTGTTGGTTAGTTCATGTGCATCTAATTCCATAAGAATCTTCTGCAGGACCTCAAAGGTGTACCTGAGATCCAGAGGGTAGCTCAGGTTCAGTGAATAGACCAGACCAAGCAACATTGTCACTGCAAAAACTACATTGCCCAACTCACCCATCACTTCCACCCCCTCTAGAACAATCATAACATCCTCAGGGTCATCGCCAGGCTCCGCACCCTCTGACCGAATGACACAGATTCCAAAGACTGTCTCTGCTATGGCAGTGGCGATGATTTTTATCAACTTCCTGTGACAATAAAACAAAAAAAAAGATAAGGATTTCTCACTAATGTCCATTGCAAACAGTTTTAAAAGTACATATCTGTTTTACATTAATGTAAAATACCTAAAAGCTTTATTCATTCAAGCTTTATAATAATGTAAATGTAATCAAAAATGACTGCCCGATATTTTTCCTGACTCAAGAGAAGTTCATTCAATACCTCAACAATGTCCTGTCTTTCAAAATCTTGAGTTGTGATAGGGGTGACTGTGGCACAGGAGGTAGAGCAAGTTGTCTACTGGTTTAATCCTAAAAACTATCAATGGGTAACATACTGAACCCCAAGTTGCTCCTGATACATCCATTGAAGTGTAAATGTTACATAAAAATCTTGTATGAATGTGTGTATGAATGAGGTTATTATAATGATATTATAATAAGGTTAGTAAAAAACACTCAAGAATGGTGCATGTAGTATCCAGTGAGAAACATAAAGCTCTTACTTTTCCTATTTTAAAAGGTATTTTTTACAGCCACCGGTAATTTACAGGAAAACCCCATCCCCTGAAACGTTTTGTATGTAGTTCAAGCTTATCTTTGATCATCTCCTTAGTTAAGGCAAGTTAACATACCAGGTAATCCTTCACCAGCTTCTCAGGATCTTCATTCAGGTACATGCAAAGACCTTTGGCGATGTATTCTCTTCTGATTTCAACAGCATCAGTCTTTATACACAGAGGGGGAAAAAAACAAATATATACGGAAATCCATCTCAACGACCTAGCAGTGGGATTAAAGAACTTTTAGTTGAATTACCAGGAATTTGTGAGAAATACAGAGGCTATTGTTTTACAGTCTTAATCTTTTCAAATAGTATTTATGCATTTTAGACAAGTCTGTCATTTTAATATTGTTTTTTACTTTGTGTATTAATTTAATCATGCCATACCCCCAATTCAAGAAAGTTTAGATGATGTGTACATAAAATCAGAATGCAATGTTTTCTTGGTCTCAAAACTATATGTCACTTACAAATGAATATATTAAATTTTTAACATGGGAATGTGATAATTTTTAAGAAAAATATTAGCTCACCTTGAATTTGATGAACTGGCCTGCCAGCTCTCCAGACCTTTCACCACCTGATAAGATTAAACATTTATTATCTTTACAGGAGGGAACTGCAAGTCTCCCAAGTTTATTAAGTAGAAAAATATTTAATTTAAAAAAAATTAAAAAACAGGAAAACATATCTGTTCATGTTTTGTCTTTCCTCCTCAGTGTACTAAAAACACATAAATTGTTAAATAAACCACTGTCCATCAGTTGCAACTTACAAACTTACAAATTTCAACAACCCACACGTAAAATGTAAATTTATCACAACAGTCTCTGTGGTAGAGCCAAACTAGCTTATGTGCCAAGGTTAAGTTATAAACAATATCTATATTTGGAGTAGCTAAGTCTTTCATATTAGGCTATCATGCTAGCATGACATTGTGCTATATTCTTGCACTAACGTGTTAGCTAGCTAGAATGGCATAAACAAACAGATATTTAAAAAAAAAAAACAAATGCGAATAAATAGAACTGAAAAGAATCAACAAACTAATGATACCTTTGTGCAAAAAGTATTTTCATCAAGATGGATGAAGATAGATTCACTCTTACCTTTCCAAGATGACCATGAAGCAAACCATGTGCTTTCCTGCCTCTTGTTGTTTAGAATCTCACGTGATCTTGTGATATCGCGAGTCTTCAAGGCAGCTAACCAGTCTTGTTAGATTTTATCATGTCATATCAACAAGAATAATTTAAGAGGTGCTAAGTTGGTAAATTTCCTGTAGATCTTATATGATTTTATTACGTTCACCTTAGAAACATAAATTCATTGTGTTCAAATTACATGTTAGAGTCTTGTAAATGCAATAACCACCAAATTTCACTTTTTTGAGTGTAATTTCTTGGGTCAATTCTGGCAGTAATCAGTCCTGGGTGTGGTTAGTGAAACTGAATTATGGCTAAAGCTTTGTTAGTACAAACATATCAGTGCTGTTGCTTTTTTAGACGTAATCAACACAAGAAAGAAGAACAGAAGTGATATTTCACACAGGGCAAGTTATTTTTTTCCCTTATTAATTAAATCATTTCAAAAATGTATTTTGCATTTACGTGAGTTGTCTTTGTGTAATATAAAAATTGTCATATTTACATATTTCAGACCATCAAACAAAGTCATGTGACAATAAAAGAAAGAAATAAGGAAGGGCCAATTTCTTACAACAATGTATAATATATCTAAAGAAATCTTTTTGTGCAAGTGACATGGACAAAAATCGATAGTGGATGCCAATGATCTCCCAACCCTTAGACAATCATCCCTGTTTTCAATGCAGTGCTGCCTCACTGCATGGGCTCAAGAGCACTTCCAGAGATCACTGTCTGTTAACAAAGTTCACTGGGCCATCCAAAAATTAAGGTTAAAGCTCTATCATGCAATGAAAAGTGATATGCCTCAATCCAAAAAAACTCAACCATCTTATCTGGGCCAAAATCCATTGAAAACTTAGGTGGAAAACTATTCTGAGTTCAGACGAATTGAAATTTGAAATTCTTTTTTGGAAAACATGAACCCCGTATTATTCAAACAAAGGAGGAGAGACCATCCAGCTTGTTTTTAGAGCTCAGCTCAAAAGCTTGCATCTCCTTTATTGTATGGGGTTCGTTAGAGCATATGGAATTGGCAGCCTGCACAACAGGAAAGGCGCCAACAGTGCTGAAAGGTGTATCCAGGTTTTAGAGAAACATATGCCCCCATCCAGACAATGTTTTGCTTTTTTTCTATGGAAGGCTCTGCATATTTTAGCAAGACAATTTCAAGTCGCATATTGCAACTATTAAAATAGCATGGCTTACAATAGAAGAGTCCAGGTACAGAAATTGATTGCCTGCAGTCCACACTTTTTACCATCTGCAAATATCTGACACATTATAAAACAAAATATATTTCATAGAAGATCCTGGACCTATGAGCAGCTCGAGTCCTACAGAGACTGACAAATAGTTGTAAAAAGAAGAGAGGATGGATGCTACAGAATTCTAAACATGGCCCCTTACAACTTTTTTAGATGTGTCACTGCTATCAGATTACATTTTTTTTTTTCATTTTAAATTTTCTTACCTTTCCCTTTAATCATTTGAGATATTTTCTATGTTCTGCTGTGAATAAAATATGTTTGTTTTTTTTACATTTTCAAATTATTGCATTATCTTTTATTTACATTCTACACCACACATTTTCACAGGGAGACAGAATCATTGAGCTTCTTGTGTTCTGAAGGTTATAGGACCAGAGCAGGGCGTACTGGAAGGTTACTTTTAGTTCTAAGCAAATCTTGGGTCCTCTACAGGACTCATTTGCTCTTATAGCAGCCATCTATGAGAGCAAATGTTATAACACCTGAAGAAAAGTGACACTGGATTACATGGGTAAGGAGATTACCCACTATAGTTTTGTTAGTGTAAACATATTAGGGCTGTTGACTTTTAGACTTAATGAAAGGCAAGAAAGTAGATAATGTGACATGTATTATGCACTTTATTAGATATGAAATAAAATGTTAAGAACTGTGTACATACCACAGGTTGTATGTAAATTTCAATTCAATTACATTTTATTTATATAGCACTGAATCACAACAGTAAGGCACTTTATATTATAATCTCCTGAGAACCGAGAAAAAAAAAGAATCTTTATATTTTTTATATACTTTTTGTGATTTCCTTCCTTTTTGGAGGCCACCCAAAAAGGACACATGAGATATTAATGGAAAGCCCATTATGTCCTCTGTTTATTATATCAGTACAAGTCAAAAGATATAGACCAAAAACAAATGTCCATTATAGAGGGCATAAATGAATAGGGTGGTTCTGAAGGGGATAAGGTAAAAACCCTACAATAATACAAAGAAAATTCCAACAGGTGACCCTATGAGCAAGCATTTGCCAACAGTGGGAAAGGAAAACGTCCTTTTATCAGGAAAAACCTCCAGCAGAACTAGGCTCAGGGAGGAGGGGCAGCTGGTGCGACTGGTTGGGAATGAGAGGAAGAAGAAAAGACAAAGGCCTACTGTGGAAGAGAGCTAGAAATTAATAATAACTCATGATTAACTTAAAGAGTGGTGTATAAACAAATCGAGAGTGAAAAGAGCTGAGCTCAAAAGCCTCGCTGCATCATGAGAATCCCCCAGAAGCCTAGGCCTATCGCAGCAGAACTAGGGAGGAGTTACTGCAGCGTACTGCAACTTCTGAATGTGTGTCTATTTCACGTTTTGGAGAGGCAAAGCATAAAATGGACACGGTAGACTGGGGTGTCTGTTACACGCTTTGACATGATATTGGGTTGTGTGTGCTATGTGTGAAAATATAAAACTGATGAAAAGTTCCTAGTCTGATTCTCCCGTTTTAGTTTTGATGTTTTCGTTGTTGTTCTACATCAAAGAAAATGGTGAAAAGGAAAAATTTTAGCTGTTACTCAACCATTGTAACATATTTGTCACTGATGGCAACAAATATTTCTGGCACAACTTCACTTCCAAGGTGCATGGAGAAGACAAAGATCTGAATGTTAAACTGTTTGCTATTTTGCAATGACCCTGATGAAGGCCACAAGCCGAAACACGTCACTTAATAAGGTTGTTTCCTATAAGTGTCACTGGAGTCTTCATGTCAACATATTTGTCAGTGCAAGACTTAGAAAGCAGAAAATCAAGACTGCATTCAACCCTGGAAACATCCTTTTACAATATAAAGCAAAAACTCTGATGGCATAATGACCTGTCGGCTGACCAAGTCACAGCAATTTTTCTTATCGTTAATAGAAGGTAATTTGCCACACACTGTAATGCTTATGTTGATTTCTCTGGGGTTTTTTTTAGTCATTTTCCTTCAGCAATGCATTAACAATGCACCACACACAAACAAAACAATCTGTTCAATATGGTGTGCCATGTTTTCCCTTGTCATCAGAGTACCGAGTCCAAATAGCAAACGAGACCTCTCTGTTGTGTCTCATTAGTATTTCTGGTGGTCAGGTCATCAGACTGTGTTTGTGCTGTTTATCCACCAGACTTGTTTCATCAACATCTGGGACCTTTTAACAGAATCATGGCCATCTGGCTCATGGCTGATCACAAACAATAAGTACCTGTCTTTGGATTTTATAGGCCCTGCTGGAAGTGACAACATTGGTCAATTTTAATTGTATTGACTTGAAGTACACTGTTGACAGCAAAGCAAGGATACACAAATAATCTGAAGACAAATCTCACTATGTCTGGCAAGTGTTCTAGAAGCTGGATGCCAAGGGTATGAGTGTGCCAAAGGGAAGAAAAACGTATTTAACACGTGTTAGAGAATTAACATTGCAATGTTTGGTAAGAACAAAGAATGAACAGACCTGGTGACTTTCAGTAAAGTGTGTCTGCATCTGAAGAACAGTATAGTGTCACACAAAAGTAACTATTACACCTTAGTCAGAACTACTAAAGCCAAACAAAGATTATTTCCACCTGCAGTAATTTATCTTAGGCAGTGAGGCTCTGTTCTGATGGACTTTCCTATGCAAACCTGTAAAGCTTGAAATGCAGAGACCAGCAATCATTGGTGATAACAATGTGACAATCATTCAGTCAGATACAGAATAAAACAGAGGAGCTGGAGTGGAGATGGCTTACAAATTGGTCAAAGCAACTCAAAGAGTATGCCCTGTATGAGAGCAATTGGATGTCAATACACAATACACTGCTGGAACAAATGCTATGAGGCCCATAAGTCAACGTATTCCTAATGCTGATCTCAAGCCGAGATAAAGCTTGGTCAGTCTTGGAAGGAGTACTTTGGGGAGTTCAATATAGAAAATGAAAGAAAGGTGGGATGGTGGACGTAGGGTTAATATTTTCATTGGAAGTGACCAGGATGGACAAGACAAGACTACAAATCAGCATACCAGAGGTACAGCTCTACAGGTACAATACAACTTTCGCCACGAGGGAGCAGTGTTTTACCAGGGGGATCTGACACACACAAGACAAAAACTATACATTTTCAAAACATGTTAATTTTCAGGAATTTCAGACCAAAGATAAAATCTGTTCTACAGTTTTTTAATAAATAAAGGTTATAACGATCACAACACCTGACGCATTTAAATAATGTAATTGTGGCTTGTGGAAAACAGAAAGAGATACGTGAGGATGCTCTTCATGGACTACAGCTCAGCCTTAAACACCATAAACCCACACATCTTCACCACCAAACTGGACCACCCCTGACACCTGCTCCTAGATCAAAGATTTCCTCAATTAGTCAGACTCAGCTCCCACCTCTCCCCCCCGAATGTCACTCAGCACCGGATCCCGCCAAGGCTGCGTTCTCAGCCCCCTACTGTACACCCTGTACACATATAAGTGTACACTAACTCACCCAACCACTATGGTTGGGCTCATCTCTGATAGAGATGAGAAAGCATACAGGGTGGAGGTAGAGAACTTGTCTGGCTGATGTTCAGAAAATAACCTGAAGCTGAACATCCTTAAAACAAAAGAACGCATAATGGACTTCAGGAGGCACAGACAGGTCCACTCCCTTCTCATTATAAATGGGCAACAGGTGGAATTTGTCTTCACCTTCAGGTTTCTGGGCACTCACATCTCTGCTGATCTCACCTGGACCCACAACACAAACGCCCCGGTACAGAAGGCTGAGCAGCGGCTGGACTTCCTCTGGTTCCTGAGGAAGAATAACCAGGAAGCTGTTGCTGGCATTCTACCGTTCCTCGGTAGAGTCCGTGCTCTCCTACTCCCTCAGGTCAATCAGATCCCACACCTCAGGATGCACTACGAGCTTCTTCCCCTGGGCTATTCGGACTGTTAACAAACACTATCCCCTCACACTCAACTCCTGCCCACTCACCTCACTCTATAGTCAGAACAACTCTCTTTGCACTGTTTCCAAGCACTTCGCTTTCCATCGTGTGTCTTTCTCTTGTTTTATATATATTCCTCTAGTTTGTATATCTTCCTCTAGACTGTATATATCTCTTCTGTTTGATATTAATTCCTTGATGTCTTTACTATTTATATTTGTTTTACTCCTGTACAGTTGGCGTGGAGCACCTATAATTTCATTGTACATGTATAATGACAATACAGGGCTGTTGTATTCTACTCTATTTTATTATCGCAGGAAAAGTTAAAAATTAATTTTGGATAATTTGTGGTTTTAGTTATGCTAAAATAAACACAAAACTCACTCTGAAAGAGACTGAACAGGTCATTGCCCCATTTTAAAACCAACGTCATTCTTGGCTCCAACAAAATAAGACATGCGCACCTCTTCTCCTCACTCCAGAGGCTTGTCTGATTTGGCTCGTCTTTCCCAAGTTTATTTGTTAGTAATAACACTTCCCACTTTGGACTGCTCAGTTCAGCTACAGTTACCCCACTGCTCTCCACACCTGGTACTCCTTGGAGTCAAACACACTCTCCCCCGTGACCTGCTCATCCCTGCAATAAGTATTCACTTTTTACAGTCCCCTGTTTATTTATTTAACAATCACAAGTAGCCTGGTCTGCCTCGTGTTACAGTAGCCATCATATCAAAGTTTGCGTAAACAATGTGTGTTGCTAGGCAACCCATCATACTGTAAATGTTGAGTACAGCACTTATACTGGTTTCTTTTTATCCTGCACAGGCAAAAATTCACTATATGTTGAAATAACCCAATTTAGGAAAAGTCATGAAATATGAGATGGTGGGGTTACATGATTTGTCAAGAGTTCAAATTAATTCCTTTGCCATTCTAGTGTTAAAGCATGATCTAAATCAACTCTCCCTGTGACAACTTAAAATTAATAATACATGAATAAAATCATTGGTCCATTAAATGTTAAAATTTTCATTCTGTTTTTTTTACACTAGATAGAAAAGATTTATTTCTCTATAATACATAATAATCATTATAATGAAGTGGGAATTTAATAATACTAACTTCAATTTATATACCAACTTTAAAAAAAACAAAGGTACAAAGTGCTCCACAAGTTAGGAAACAAAAAACAAATAACACTTAAGAGATAAAAGTGGAAAAATAATAGGTCTAGGTCTTTCTCCCACACAAATTTTATTCAGAATGCATCTTTTCCTCCACCTAACAGCCTTGTTGTCCTCCTGACAAGCTGGCACTGGGATTGATATGTCAGGAGTTGCAGAGAAGAGCTTAAGCAATGATTGCTGTTCAAGCCTCAGTGCTCCACTCAATAATATTCTTTTCACAGCTCCTGAGTACGCTCATTGTTTTCTTAAGCTTTTTCCAGTGGCCTTGTAGTGATGCAGCACCTATTGTGCAGTTTCATCACCAAGAGAGGAACTGAAAGCAAATTAAGGACAGCAGTATCAGCATGAAAGATTATTCTGTATACAGCTAAACTGAATACACCCCTGTGCAACATCGCTAAAATGTTAAATATTCCAGGAACTGTATTTTTAAGCCAAAGAATTGGGTATTTAATCTTATGTGTAATCACATGTGATTACATGTATGATCACATTGGCTACACTGAAGATGCAGGTCCCACAGTACAACCTCGTAAAGATAAGTGAGTCCAGCCTCGCTGACGTTCCATTGTTTGTAGTAATGGCTACCCCTGAAATCCCATTGGTTAATTGCTCACTACCAACACAACTTCAGTCATTGCAGCACTGCACTCACTGACAACTACTCCAACTACCAAGAGGTCAAAGTGTGACTCTATAAGACGGATGTTTGTTCTTGGTCTGAACAGTGAGGCTAATGGAGAAGTGCCCTAAATCTGCATCATCTAATGGCCAGCATGGGGAAGTCAAAAACACTCTTCTAGTTATGAAGATCTGTGAACTTAAATACAACATGTATTTCATTTGCTTGTCATGTGATTCCGTTCATGTGATTGGCTGGCTCTCAGTTAACAGGAGGGTCATGTGACACACAAAAACCTGCCTACTCACTCACACAGGTACAGTTGGCAGTTGTTATGTCTGTAAGCACAGGTTGATGACTTAACTGGAAATTTAATTACAAAAATGTTGTGTCTTTATTACCAGTTACTGACATACTTTTTTTTTAGACATTTTAACCTTCTACACTTTGTAGGCTTAATTCAAATAAAGAGGATTCTAATAAGTACATACAGGATTGCTGTGGAACTGTGGATGTGCTGTGGAAAAATATTTGTAACAGGAATAATCCATGTAACACTGATGGGAACAGTTTTGAGGAGTATACAGTTTTAGTGAAATATTTTCATATTTTGCAAAAACTACTTTTACTGAAGAGAAGAATCTAATTTTCATTCACCACAAAACACTAATTATACATAACTCAGAAAAAGGTTGCTGGCAATCTGGTGAAGTGTTAAGTCTTATAATTACATATTTTCCATTACCTAAATGCCACTGAATGATAAAAGAATTCCTGAAGTTTAGTTATAGCTAATTTCATTTTATTTTCCGTGACCCCATCTGTCCGTCCCTACGAAAACAATTCTGTAGGCACATCTGTTCTTTTGTTTCCTAATGTTTTGCAATTCTCCCTTTACTTGTGATGACAGATTGGATCCTCCTGGGCATGTATTATGCCCCTCTGTCATGGATCTGTGGAGAGATGTTCTGCCATTCTTCAGACATGATTATTTTCAGCTGCTCATTATAGAAAGTTTTCAGTTTTAAAACATCTTTCAATGGACTGAAGCCATGGTACACTTTTTTTTAGAAGAGAAAGTATTATTGTGTGATTGCTTTAGTCTGTTTTTGATCATTTTCATGTTTTTTGAAATATTTACGTGTCATGATGTGTGTGGAGTTTGGATCCAAAACCCAGACTCTGAAACAAATATATACACTAAAACCACCTTTATTCAGGTGAGCTGGTACGTCGAGATGACAGAGGAAACCAGAATCAAACAAACCAAACAGGAATGGACAGAGAGATAACACTTACAGATAAACAGCAGAAGTCCTTGTCCTTGGGGGCGGCCGCATGGCCAGCGGCTGAGACGAATCAGTTCTGGTCGGCAGCCAGGTGGCCAGCAGTGGCCACTTAGCAGGTCCGGAGGCCGGCCACGAGGATGACGGCGGCGGCCACTTAGCAGGTCCGGAGGCCGCCACGAGGAAGACGGTGGCGGCCGCTTAGCAGGTCTGGAGGCTGGCCTTGTGGAAGCGTGGAAGAGAGGCAGGGCCAGCAGGGAGAAGGGTCTGGCTGCAGCCACTGGGGAGCGCCATATTGGGACCTCCACACTAACCGGAAACACATGACCTCCACAGTAGGCGGAAATACGTTCCCGCATGGATTTTTTATTTTTTTTTGTCTCGTTCCTGCATGGATCATTAACCTTGCAAATCGATCGTAAAGGTTGGTACATAGTCTTCCATGTATAAATTTGCTGTTAATAATTATATAATTCTAGGAATCATCTACTTTGCTTACACTGATGTTGGCACTTTTTTAGCGTTACAAGAACTGTCATACCCCCGAGGTATCTAAACTTAAGTAAGGAATGTGTGCACTTTTAACACCTCTGACTAGCATTTAGTGGTCCCTTTCAAACGTATTTGATTTTTGTTTGTTATTGAACAAATTCACTTCACTGCTTTTCACTGTCTGACATCAATGCACATTGTTCCATTTACTGCATATTGTGCTTTATTCATGTCTCTCATTCCACCTACATCAACATTGTAAAGTTTGTCACAAAGAGATTTATACATTTATAAATACTAATATTCTCTATTCCATTCTGTTCTGCTTTTTTATTGCCCAGATTTTAGTTAGCCTTTGTTAAATTATCTGTTATATGTCAATAGATACGTATGTCACAAATAAAAGTGTCTTGTAAATTATGTTTTTGTAAAGAATTTTCTCCCCAAATCTCTTACATGCTAACTGTAATGTGTTATTTCTGCTAAAACCTGAACTTAAATGTGTATATGGTGTTTATCTGTTTTTCTCTCTGTTTTAGATGCACATATCAAATTGGAATTCTGCCTCCAAGCCAGAATTGCAGGAATGCACCACATGTTGGCTGTTTCTGTGCCCCACTTTCAGCCCTACTGTCAGGGCAAAGACTGAGGAGCAAATAAATGGACACATTAAAAATGCTTTGCCTTTCAAAGGTATGTTAGTATTAAATATACCTCATAGTTAAAGTTATAAATATGCCCTTCTTTTCAGCACCTCCGCAGTCTCTTTGTTGACTTAAATGTTGCTTTTCATATTGTACAGTTCAGTTCATTCATCAGCAAGAGAAAAAAAGTGTGTTTTCATTAAGTATTTTCTTTCTTGTTCACCACATTTCCTGACAGCTCTTATGATCCACACCATTTTGCTTTCATTATTAAGGATGGCTTGGATATTTTTGTTAATATGTACAATCTGATTGTTAGATAAACTGATTGCATTCTATACAACTGCATTTAAATTACATGTTGTTGTTTTTCTTCTTTTTTTTTCTCTCTTACAGACAAAATGATATGCCGGTGCACTTTCACTGCCCTGTCTGCAACATGACAGTCATACAGCGTGGGGATATGGCAAGTCAATTATTGTCATGTCAGCATTCAGGACTGCTCCCCACTGAACTCTCCGTGGAGCCCCATCTCCCTCTCCATGTCTTGTCTCCAGCATCTAAATCATTTTCTGAATCTTTGGTAGAACATTCATGTGCTCTACCCTCTGTGCTAAATGAAACTGTGGCTTGTAGAAAGTCCATGGAAATGAAATGCCCTCACTGTGATCTTAGTCTCCTTACAAAACAAAACTTCAAGGCTGACATGATGAGGAGGCATTCAAACAGGTCAACAGATGTTTGCCTGGCCTGTCATCTGCAGTGTTTTTGTGTAGAGGGACTTCTTCTTCTTTGTTTTTCAGTTTGCAGAGGACATGGAGCTCTTTTTACATGTACTGACGAGCAGAGACTACAGGTCAATGCGATGTCTGACACTTAATGGACAGATGAAGGCACTGGCTGTTTGTTTGTGTTTTTTATGTGTTGTTGGGGTTTTTTTTTTTCAGTGTACAGAATTCCAATTAAGTGAACAACATTTTATAATAAGCTTGTTTTATGTCCATACTTATAGTAAAAAAAATTAGTGTAAATGTAACAGCATTGTTTATACTTCTAACTTCAAAGTCAAAAGCTTACAGTTGCTATTAACATTTATGTATTATCCTGTAATCAATAATATTTTTAGACATTTTACGAATTAACCCTCTGATCTGCACTTCTTTTTTTTGTGACTACTACACTGCAGTGGATCAAAAGAATGGCAGGTTTGATCTTAAGGAGCTAATATTGTGTGTGTTTGTGCATGACATTGCAACGCAAACATGTATTTGCAAGTTAGACTGGAATAAATTATGAAGCATCAAATATTACACAGGCTGCAGTGAATTTTTGTTGATACAGACTATTGAGCTTTGAGTTTCCCAGTCAAACTTAGCTTTGACCGCATGCTAACACTTTTACTCTTGTGCATTTCATAACAAGACACCATAGCCAAAATATTAAGAAAATATATATTAATAAAAGATTCAAAGCTGCAGCACATACAGCAACACATACTGTTAGTAAATGTGTCCTGGAGTTTATGCAGGTACAGAAAGTGCTGCGGCTGTAAGTAAGCGTAACAGATTCCAGATCACTTATTTTTCTGGAAAGATAGCAAGAAGGGAATTGCTGCTCATTTCTACAATCTCACAGATCTTTGAATACAAGCCTTTGTCCCATGAAAATCACTTCACAGTACTAAGAGTCCACTAAAACCTACAAATGAAGAGTCATCCTGGAAGAAATAGGGCGCACACTAGTGAACCTCAACAATTGCAAGACAGCCTTGTCCCCGATACTTATATGAAAAAAAATAAATAGGAAGATTTATGAAACCATTAGGACTTTATCACCTTTTTATCTGAAACGTTACTGGTACTATATATAACCTAACTGGCATTTAAAGAGTAAAAAAAGAATGTAGATAAAATTTTGGTTTTGATGAAAAGGACTGAAGCTAATTTAAAGAGTCAAGTCGGTAAAAGTAGATAAATGTTTTAATAAATACACATTTTACAGCATTTTTTGAACATACACAAAAGTGGCCATTTTTCGCAACGAACAAGCTGAGAGAGAGTTTTATAGTTTTTGCTCTCCTTGAACAAAAATAATAGTGCATGATAATCAATGTGGATGTTAATCAATTAGATGTCCCAGACTCTATTATTAATAATACAGCAGTCCCTCGTTTATCGCGGGAGTTACATTCGCTACGCGAAGTAGGCAACTTTTAAGACTGTAAAACCCCTCACTACATGCTTTATACACTTTCCTCAGACATGCATGAACATTTTCACACTTTTCTCTTTTGTTTAAACACTCGTAAAGTTCAACCCATCATAGAAACATAAGTCCAGTATTATAAAACGAAACCGTGCAAAACGTTTCGTGGGCAGATTTATATAAATTCGACGAGCTAAATGCATTCTGTAGTGTACAGCACAAGCTTTTTTGCACCACAGACCAGTTTAATGTCAGACAATATTTTCACGGACCGGCCTTTAAGGTGTTGCAGATAAATACGACAAAATAAAATGATACAAACAAAGACAAAAACGGTGGCATTTTGAAAATATAATAATAAACGCGAATTCGGCTGTGTAATTGTGTAACTTTATGAGCAGCGTCCTCCTGAAATACCCCAACAACATTGCGAGTAACGTCCTCCTCTCTGCTTCTTGATGCTCTCTGGTTGCTATGGTAACGCGTAAATAGTTCTTTCAAAATAAGACACACGACCGCAACACAGTCAATGGAAAAGACCCGGGGACCCGACTTAACAATTAAAAACCCTGAAAACCATACACTTCACACCCGAGCCTAAACTCTCGCGGCCCGGTACCAAACGGCACTAGATTGATTGACAAAAGTCTACAGCAATCAGAACGCACAAGCAATGTGCTGCACAATAAATAAATAAATAAATAAAAAATCTGAGAAACAGCATTGTACTAGAAAAGTGTGTTTGAAGGATAAAAAATGTAAAAAGTAATGACTACTTTATATTTATGAAAAAACCTTTATGCAGAAAAAGTAGCAAAAAAAAGAAAACAGAACACATGGACACTTTTGGCCACAAACAAGCTGAATGAATGGTGATGTTTTTTTTAATAAACCCAGAGTGTCAAAAAAACAACTTAAAAACAAATTTATTTATCAGCAGCATCACTGGTAACAAAAACACAATTTAGTTTTCGTTGTCCAAGTCGATTTAACTGAATTTTCCGGTTACTGTGGAGGTCACGTGTTTCCGGTTACTGTGGAGGTCACGTGTTTCCGGTTACTGTGGAGGTCGCAATATGGCGCTCCCCAGTGGCTGCTGCCAGATGCTCTTGGGGGCCAGCAGGTGCGGAAACCTCTGGCTGAGGAGAGAGAGAGCTCACAACAGCCTAAAGAAAAACAAACCAATAGATATCTATCTGATATCCTCATGTTGTTTTTGTTCCTGGATCAACATAATAACATTTGTCCAGGATCAACAGTGCATCTGACCAATCACATTGTTTTGATGTCATAGCTTTGGAAAAAACCTGCTGATGTCCAATCAGGAAAAACTCCAAAAAAAAAAGGGGGCGATTAAGGTCAGGGTTAGGGTTGGCGATTAGGCTGTGATTGTTTTTCTGTTTTGCTTCACAAAGCAGAATTGTGTCTCGTACAATTTTGCTGCTGAGTGCTTGAAAAGATGACTAGTCAAATAAATTGGCCACATCACTGAATCACTGCCTGAAAGACTCACAGAAGAAGCTCCATGCTGCATGTGAGAAGGCCTTTCATTTGGGACAGATTGTTGCTCTTTTCCTGTTTAAAATATTTATTACTATTCAGTTCCATCAGAATTAGTGTGGCGTTGTTGTTATACCTACCTCTATCTACACTGTGTTGACAGTACAATATTCTGAAGTTACACAGATGCATCAGGTAAAATGGTATGATGCGGATGAGTGGCTTCCTTCCTCCCTGACTGGCTTGACTGACATTTTAGATTTCATTTGCTCCTGAATGACAGCTGGCTGCCTGATTGACTGCCTCAAACATTAACTAGGGGGATTCATTGATTGACATTTGACTGCTTAGTTTAACTGATGGATGGATATAGAAATAAACATGACTGTGGATATGTCTCACTTTTTCATACATATATTGTATTTGATAGTCACAAGCTTTGTGACAAATGTATGGGGGGTTTCATTTTTGATTTATTTCTTTACACTGGAAGGATTTTATAAGCATATTATATATGTGAGCATTATTTGCTTTTTAATAGTCTTTCTCTGGTTACTTTTGTAATGTTGTTATGGCCCTATGAGCCTTTGTAAAGTTTTTGGATATTAGAAGGATATTGGAATACCTCTTTAAACTGTACTTTTCTGCCTATTTTAAACTCTATATTTCTATTCTTGGACTCCATCAGAAGTATTTTTGAGTTATTCAAAATTCAACTTCATCTGTCTTTACCATATATCAAATTTCGTTTGAACTGGTGTCTGTAAAAAACAGTTTTAGCTCCCCTATCGACCCTTCTTCTCCATCTTTCTTCTTATTGGCTATCCCTAACAGCTGGGTGGGGCTGCTGTGTGACTTCGATATCAATATTATAACTTCTGTGACGATCCTTGTGACAAGAGAGTACCAAAATAGAGAGAGTGGTGTTAGAAATATAGTTTTAGATTTTTCCTAATCACTGGTTTGTGTAACTGGTTTGTTACACAATATTGTAAAGCTAAAGGCAGCTGCTTGTGTTAGAAGAAACACACAAAATCACAATGTCACTTAATAAGAAATAGTCCCTCAATCTGACAAGAGTCACCAGTGGCAGCAAATGATTGCACTGCATTCCAGACACCTTGGAACTTGGATGGCATTAAAAGTGAGGAAAAACTAAAAGTACTATATAAGAACCAGTGTATTTACCATTTCACATGACATCTGCCATGTTTCACCATATTTTGATCAGAGCTTGGAGTACTAAGTTAAAAGCTAATGCTAGCTAGCATGGTTTAGCTAGCTAGCTCAAGTTGTAGCCTGAAATTAATGTGAGAAATCTGTTTTCCTCATAACTGTGAAAATGTTGAATTTTGACTTTTTTTTTCATTAAAAAGTTTTCAAATACCCTTCTGCACTTTTTAATGCTATAAAGTTGGACATTTTAACAAGGTACCTAGGGACTGACTTGATTTTGCAGTCCCCAAGAACAATTACAGTTTTACAGATTGTTTTTGTGTGTGTGTGTGTGGGGGGGTCATGTTAGAAGCTATCCATGTGTACGAGGTGGTGGTAAAATTGAAATCATTTTTTATTTGTAGGACTACATTCACAATCATAAAAAGAGTCACAGATGGCATTCCACAATGTTACCATTTGGACTAGAAACTTACAATGGAATCTATTCTTTTTTTCCTTTTGTGAAGAACACATAAATGCAGCACAATTCACTGTGACATTCTGTGTATTGCTTGCATTTTCCAGTTAGAACCACCAGTGTCTGGCTCACCTTGGAGTGTACAAAGCAATCTTTCCAAACCAATCCAATTAATTCTTTTGTGTCTCAGTGAGAGAAATCAATGGTACAAAAGGAACAGCATGCAATTCAAAGAATAATTTATTTAAATAAAGTCCTGCCTGCAGCTACAGCCCTTGTGAAAGAGGGGTGTGCAACTTCAGCACAGACTATGAGCTTGTAGTTTCAGACAGAGCCAAGTGATCACCTATTAACCTAATGTTAATAAGGCGCCATTTAAATGTCTGCCAAGCATTCATCGTAGTTTATTGGATGATTTTTGGACTGGAGCTACACACATCTTCTTTGCATTTGACTCTCAGGAAACTCAGAAATGTTTTCCTGTAAAAAAAAAACAACTGTGTCTCAGTTCAAAGCCTATTATATTGTGTACAACAAAGCATTATTGCTCAGCAAAAATACTTCACTTTTTAAAGAAAACACACATTTGAGGCAGCAACCACACAAGAGCATTCTGAACTGCAGCATGGAGACACACACACAATGCACTGAATCAGTCAGATGACCACAACTCTGGGTCATTTAGATGCTGGGGGGTTTTTTTGGGGTTGGTTTTGTTTTTTTCATAGATGTGAAGCACACACACATACATGCACACAAACACCTGAACACACATAATCCCCCACAGAGCAGAATGTTTTGTCCTGCTCTGATGGTTTTACTCCGTGTGTGTGTGTGTGTTTGTGCGTTTGTGTGTGTGTGTTTGTGTGTGTGCATGTGCATGTGCATGCATGTGTGTGTTGGATAGAAGTTACTGTAGTGCAGCCAGATGCTGCAACAAGCACATCCTAACCCCTGAGACACGTTAACACAGACACACACATAAACACCAGACAGCACGAGAGACTTCAAAAAATTGAAGAGGGAGAAAGGTTTATAAGAGGAAGCTGACAGCTGTCTCGTACACACACCAGTCTCACCCATCCCAAAGGAAAGTGCAATTTATACACCATTTCCTAACCCCCTCGAAGGGAAAGTATCATTTTCCACTGCATAATAAACAGGAGAGTGCAGGAGAGAAGGTAATAACATTTATTGAATAGAACTCCCATCGCTGCTGGATGAGCTTGGCTGTTTCAAGCACACACTCCCACACACACAAAAACACTATAGTCTGGCTACACTTGTGGAGTACTGGGAAAGAAAAATCCGAATGTCCGGTGAATACAGCACGTTATATTTACACATGAACACATATGTTGCTTTCAGATGAACATATGATCTCAGCAGGAAAACCCAACAGCACTGAGTGCTGCATGCCACATACTGAGAGAAATCAGTAACCACATCAAATTGTAAATGTCACAGTGTATTTGATTTTTTTTTTGTGGGGGGGTTGATGCCAATCAAGATGAGTGAAATCATTGTTTTTGATTACTTTAATTCGATTAAATTTTCTTTTATTTACATAGCACAGAATCCCAAAACAGTCCCCTCAAGGCACTTTGTATAGCAATTGTAATCCAGCAATAATTGAGAAACGCAAATGTTGAATTTCTCACATATAGGCATAGAATTAGAGATTAGTAACTGGGGTTAGGGTTTGAACTAAGGATACCTCAACCTCAAAGGAGTAAATGGTCATTAAAATTCAGCAACCTCTTAACGCCACTCTCCACTGCTAAGTTTTTGGTGCTTCTGATTTCATCTTCATTCAATGAATGTGGCAGTAGAACTGAGACTGTTGGAACTGTAATTTGTTTGCAGGCATTTGGTCTTTAAGAATTGGAGAAATTAAAAAATAAATAAATAAACTATAATACACTTGAACATATAAAAGTGATGAGCACTTCCTTCGTTGAATTTTGAGTGTTTTAATCAACTTTGTTACATATGTGGTAGAGCTGGGCGATATATCGAGTTTTTAAAACTGGTGGGCGATCGTGGCTCAAGAGTTGGGAGTTCGCCTTGTAATCGGAAGGTTGCCGGTTCGAGCCCCGGCTCGGACAGTCTCGGTCATTGTGTCCTTGGGCAAGACACTTCACCTACCGCCTACTGGTGTTGGCCAGAAGGGCCGATGGCGCGACATGGCAGCCTCGCTTACTCACACACGTTATTACTCGGCCTCGCCCCTCCTTCACTGAACACAACTCCCCCTCCTCCCCCATCGCTTCACCTGCAGGAAGCGACAAGATGGACACGGCAAATCTCCGTTAGCGAGTTACTGCGCATCGCTGGACGCCGCCGTCAACGTGTTAGCTAGCTAACGAGCTAACCACGCTAACGCCATGCAGCCCAGAGGCGCTGCACAGCCTAAAATCCTTTCATTTTCTCAAAAGTTGACAGCGCGCCTTATGTATGAATTCTGGTTGTGCTTGATGGCCGCAAACCGATTTTATGTGGTACACAGCGCTCAGCCATCTGTCAAAAAATGTTATAGTACGACTTTGGTAAGCTACGGTGCCTGTGTGACATCTGGGAAACAGCTTTGACTAAGAACTCTCTTTTTGTTCTTACTTTATGGCTTTAAAAAAAAAAATATCGAGATATATATCTTATATCGCCATCCAGGTAAAAAATATCGAGATATGAATTTTGGGTCATATCGCCCAGCCCTAATATGTGGTGTTCCCGGTCACAAGTGACCGCCATAGAAAATGAATAGGAATCCACCCCCCACTCCCCCTTTGGCCTCTGACCCCCTGATTGGGCCACTGTATGACAAAATGAAAGAACAACTTTTATGACCTACTGAACAACCCACTGAATGTCCTACTGAATGACCACTGAATGACCCATTGACCCACCCACTGAACTGAATTTGGTGGTGAAAAATGTTTCTTATGTTAATTTAAGAGCTGTTAAAACTGACCGATCAATTTTGACTGGGAACACTAAAGTAAGGGGGAGTGGGGGTGAGCACAACCGGAGGAAGGAGATGAGAGTTGAAGCACGAGACTGAAGGCAGATAAATATCAAAAATCTTTTATTTTAACTTAAGGCAAGAACAGAAAGCAGTGCACTGGGGCAGCAGGGAAACAATATCCCAACAGACAACCAGAAGGAAACAAAGGTACAGAGCCAAAAGCAAACACAATGGAACAATAGGAAACAGGAAGGAGATTAGCCAACCTGACAAAGACCCAATTCCAATCCAACTTTATGGTGTTCATGTAATGATTTACAATGAAAATTATGTTAATCATATGTGATGCAGCATGGAAAAACACAGATCTCAGCCAAAAACATCCAAGCAATGACCCAATTAAAAACAACTGACTTTTGCACTGTCCAGCGTTTTTTTTTTTTTAATTTTATTTCAAATTCCCTGTCTGCAATATCTCTCAAAGCCGTACCTGAAAATGTAGTGCCTGACACATAAGCTACAAATAAACAATTCACATCCAGCATAAATCTTGGCTATCAAGGGAAAGTGTAGCCATAACCCCCTGGGAATACGATCTCAGCAGTCAGCCAGTGAAATTTACCCCCTTAGTGATCCTTTCTGTTTTGAGCCTGCGGCAATAGATTGTAGATTGTGACTGATGAACAATTTCTTGTAAACCTAATACAGTTATTATCAGAAATTTAGTCAAATGTAAATGAAATTTTTGGCCTAGTTAAATGCTTAAAATTAAAGTTTTAGATCTCTTCCTGTCCACCACCAACAACAAAACACCAATAGAGGGAATATGTTAGCTAGGTTGTTGAAAACCGGAGGTACTGTATGCATTTAAAGGTTAAATTAGAAAGACAGATAACAATCTCTGCAGCTCCAGTTTGAAAAATTGTTTCAGATCTGGCTGAAAATAAATGACTTGATCACTACAAACGAGTTGATGCCTTAATGTTAAGTGCCACACTTGAGTCAGTCTGCTCAAGCTGATATACATGTGCATTTATAAACTGACAGATGAATATTAAAAAGCCACTTTTCTTTTTTATCCTCTTAAGCCCTTGGTTCATTTCCCCTGCCTCTGCTTCATTAAAATGAAGTGGTTAATGAAGTTTTTGTGGCCTTGTGCCACTTGAGAGCAGGTGGTTAGGGGGTGCTGAGCAACTTCACACTGGGTCAAGGACACAGGCCCCATGATTTAAATTGGAACCAGGAGGCGAAATGCCATAAGGTGCCAGGAAACCAAGCCATCACTTGGCAATGTAATGTAAATCAGTAATAGCATTGGTGTAAGAAACAGGGGGAATCGTAAAAACACACTCAGCTATATTATTCCAATAGCCAAAAAACTGATTTTCCACAATTGTTCTTCCACTACACTTATTTTTGTGTATATATTAAAAATGGAAGGTGCTGGAAACAGCATGGAGCTGTGAAATGAGCAATATATATATATATATATATATATATATATATATATATATATATATCTGCACAAAGGAGCTGTGATGCAAACACTATGAAGGGAAAGGCTTACATAACTCAAGCTACAGGGTGCCTTTCTGTTTTCCCAAAGAAAATTACTGTTTTACATGATGGAGAATGGGTGTACTTACTCTTGTTTACTTATTGCATTCTAACCAGCAAAATCAAAATCAGCATGTAGAGCATCAGCCAAAAAGTTTTTAGTCATTGTCACAGTCACCCTAAGAAAACACTATGGTTAGAGACCACAGCGTGACCAAAATGATTGAAACCGTGTACAGTGAACTTGTGATCTACTTTCCTTTAAAAATTGTTGCGTCAAAGAGGCAGATTTACAGCTACTTGCAATCAGTTGTCATCTTAAAAGTGGATTTGGTGCATAACGATGGTAATAAAAAAAAGCAATAAAACGGAGTCAGTCTGCCAACTTGATCCCTTTGAATTGCAACCTGATAGCAGTCATATGCAATTTGTTTGCAATAACATGGTAAAAATGCAAAACCACAGGAATGTCAAACAGCTGATCAAGAAGAATTCAAGTTTAAAGCATTTTAGCATTGGCTTCATTTGTAGTCTGTACTCATCATCTCATCTGCATTAGCTAGTGCTGACTAGTCTACAGTTGTTGGGAGGGTTTTTTTTGCCAGGTATGCTCTTGGACAATATACAGTGTAATTGGAGTACAGCTTACTTATATTTCAGCACACTAGCATACATACATGCTTTCACTTCTCATTCATTCCACAGAATAAAATAGCAAATATAAAAGTAAAATACACATAAAATACAGTAAAATACAGTTCTACTAAAAAGAATAAAAGGAAATTCTATTTGTCGGTAGATAACGGCAGTCATAGTGTGAGAAATATTGAATATCATACCAAGTTATGCTAGTGTTTTGTAGTATCAAGCAATGTCCTACATTTGACAGCATTGTGGGAACATTGTAGTGTATATTACACAGGAATTGTTGGGTGTGTGTGTGTGTGTGTGTGTGTGTGTGTGTGTGTGTGCAGCACTCCATCACTCTCCTTCTTGGTCAAATAGTCCTTACACAGCCTGGAGGTGTGTTTGGGGTCATTGTCCTGTTGAAAAATAAATGATGGGCCAACTAAGCGAGCAAACTGGATGGGATTACATGTCGCTGCAGGATGCTGTGGTAGCCATGCTGATTCAGTGTGCCTTCAATTTTGAATAAATCCCACCAGTAAAGCTCCCCCACACCATCACACCTTCTCCTCCATGCTTCATGGTGGGAACCATCCATGCAGAAACCGTTCACCTTTTCTGCATCACACAAAGACACGGAGGCTGGAACCAAAAATCTCATATTTGGACGCATCAGATCAAAGCACAGATTTCCACCGGTCTAATGTCCATCCCTAGTGTTTCTTGGCTCAAACAAATCTCTTCTGTTTGTTGTTTTCCTTAGTCGTGGTTTCTTAGCAGCTATTTGACCATAAAGGCCTGATTCACGCAGTCCCCTCTGAACAGTTGATGTAGAGATGTGTCTGCTACTTGAACTCTGTGTTGCATTTATCTGGGCTCTAACCTGAGGTGCTGTTAACTTGCGATTTCTGAGGTTGGTGACTCGGATGAATTTATCCTCAGCAGCAGAGGTGACACTTGGTATTCCTTTCCTGGGGTGGTCCTCATGTGAGCCAGTTTTGTAGTAGCTCTTGATGGTTTTTGAGACTGCACTTGAGAACACATTCAAAGTTTTAGTGATTTTCTGGACTGACTGACCTTCAGTTCTTAAAGTAATGATGGGTTTTGGTTTCTCTTTACTTAGCTGAATAGTTTTTGCCTTAATATGAATTCTAAACGTTGTCAAATAGGGCTCCTGCTGTGTACCAACCTGACTTCTTCACATTCTGCCCCATTAAGAAGGCAAGAATATCCACAAATGAACCCTGACAAGGCACACCTGTGAAGGGAAAACCATTGACGACATCATGAGGCTCACTGAGAGAAAGCCAAGTGTTTGCAGCACTGTGAACAAAGCCAAGGGTGGTTACTTTGCGGAATCTAAATTATAAAATATATTTAGAATTCTTTTTCAATTTTTTCTTTGCTACATAATCATCTTCCATTTAGCTTCATATATTTGATGTCTTCAGTATGTATCTACAATGTAGAAAGTAGTAAAAATAAAGAAAATCCATTAAATGAAAAGGTGTGTCCAAACATTTGACTGGTTTTCTGTGTGTGTGTGTGTGTGTGTGCATGATTATATCCTACATCAATTGTTTTTCCAAGTTAAGATACAATCAAATGAATCAAACAAATGTTTGCAATAAATTTAATCTTACACCAGGAAAATTACTGAAACGTTGAAAACTCTTATGTCTTATTTTGCACCTGATGTGTGTGTGATAGTCACTGATATTTATGTTTATTTATTTGGAATGCGCAGGGGAAATGTTATCAGAAGAGTGCACAATTCTCATGGCTGGATGACTCAAAGCTGTAAGTGCAATGTCAAAAATTTGGCTCTGTTCCTATAACTCCTTATTCAGTGCTTCTGCTTAACCCAACACCTTTCTGCTCTGCAGTCAATCTGGGATTTTAATATTTTAGAGACCAGGGAGAATTTTTTTTTTTTTCATTATTTCAGGTTTCACAACCCCCAGTTCTGAAGAAAAACATCTGTTTTCACACTGTCTCAGGTCCTATTTTATCTAACACAAAAAACCCCATAATGATCTAATATATTAAAGTAAAAGTAAAAGCTACCTTCTATAAACAATGGTATTAATAAAAACTTAGAAGAGAAAACATAAAAGCTCATTGCAAACGAATATGGTTGCAAATGCAATATCTTATATTCACATTTTGTGTTTTAACTACAAGTCATACCTTAACAACATATTCATACAGCACTTTGTTCTATGCACAAGTACTTTAATTACCTCATATCTTGAATAAAATTGAAGATGATGGTGCATACGGTTGTATGCAGCAGCACAGTGGTCAGTGCACCTTTTTGTGTTCTTTATGCCTTTTCTTTGCATCTTCATGCAACAACAGTTCACTTGTCAGGAACTGACAGACATTGGCCTGAACCTGGACTTTACTTGGGAGTGGACTGACACTACCCCACCTGAGAGACTATGGGCCTTCCATGGGTTATTGTCGGAAACAGTAGGCGATTCAGACGGTGCAGGGAGAGGAAGCAAAAGCGGGAATGCAGAGCTGGGTATCGCGTCCAAGTGCGAAAACATCCATCTTCCTCAACAATTCCAGATCCCCCGCAAACAAAACAGAGGAGCTACAATCTGGGATTTAGGGGAGACCGGGGATAGTTGTAACGTGGGTCAGTTGTAACACTTGCAATTTCTCCAATCAGGGCTAAGTTTCAAATGATGTGATTCATCCTGTGCATGCTCAATTCAGTTTTGCTATCACATGTGAAAAATCAGCATATTTTGTCAAACACAGACAAGTTAACACGAAAAAAAGTAAAAAAGTAAAAAAAAGTTTTTCTACTTTATTTCAATTTCTAATAGCATTATCTGCTTTGCAGTTAAACTCATCAAACTTAAATTATGTTACTTGTATGTCTATGGGGATATATTCTGTGTAGGTCTTTAGTGCTAATGTTTTAGCCGTTGGCTGTAATGTTAGCTAGTTCATGGCTATAGGAGTCTGGGTCAGTTGTAACAGCAACAGTCTGGGTTAGTTGTAACAATAATGCAGATGTTACAGCTTACCACACTATTACTTTAACTTATATTAAACAAGTTGGGGCAACAACATCAGCAGAGAGGTTCACTGGTCACCTTTGTATATGCGGTTAATGCCATTGGCAACACAATTCCTCCACTGTTTGTGTTCCCACACATACATTATGCAGACCACTGTGTCAGAGACAGTAGGAAGTACTGGTAGTGGAAATAAATCAGGATGGGTGCAAGATACAGATTTCCTCATCTTTCTGAAGCACTTTGCAAACCACACCAAGGTAAGCCATGATAAAAAGTAATGGAATTGCGATGCTGGTGCACAACTACATTTTTTCAGTTTCATTGTTATGTTCAAAAGTTGGTGCAAGAGTTGTAGGTTATAATGCCCACTGAGCCAATGAGGCCAAACTCAAAGAAGACCAACCAAAATGAATGAAATATTAAGTTGCAGAAAATTCCATAATTTGTCTTTTTTGGGGGGTTGGCATATGTTCAAAAGCTAGATTTCTGCATTCTGTCACACACACACATAGCTACATAAATGGCTCTAAGTGCATTCATGTGTTGAATAAAAAAGATTACATGTTAATGTTTTGTTAGTACCCTTATTTCATTGTGTTACATTTCACCCCAGGATATGTTACAACTAACCCAGACTATGGGGTTAATTGTAACATTTCACTCTTTGTGTTTGAGACCATACCATGCAATGGGTAATTGTGCTGCAGAGAAAACAGATGCACTATTTAATAGCAGAGACATGTAAATACTTTGCATTACATTTTGAATCCACTACCTTAAAAGAGCTCTAATTTACAGACAGAAATGTCAAAAATGTTACAACTATCCCCGGTCTCCCCTACTACAACCAGGAGTGTTATCTAGTGATTGTAACTGAATCCTGGCTCCATCCAAACATCCCCGATCCTCAGTGGAGTTACCAAGCCGGACATTTCACTGCCAGGACCGCAACAAAGACTCTGGACACTGGACCATGTGTACAGTAACATCAGAGGGCTTTCTCACCAACAACAACCCCCACCAGGTGTGGAGAGGCAGAATGCTTCATGCCCCAATAGCAGCGTCTAACTCACAGAGGAGCTCAACACCTTCTTTGATCGGTTTGAGGCCACCCCTCCCCCCATACCACCTGTGCCCAGCTGGCAGGCTCGGTAGGCTGTTACCCTCTGTCTAAGGCTTCCTGGATCATTCCCATTCCCTACAAAACTGGTATAGGCAGCCTCAACAGACATGAGGGCTATAGGTCTGTAGTCCTGAAGTTTTTCAAGCGGTTCGTGTCTCAGCACATCAGAGAATGTCTACCAAAACTCTCTTGAGCCCCACCAGTTTGTTATAGAGCAAATTGGTCCACACAGGATGCCATCACCATCACCCTTTGCAGAGTGCAGGAAGAGCGACCTGAGAATGCTCTTTGTTTACTACAGCTCAGCATTCAACATCATAACTCCACACATCTTCACCAACAAACTAGATCACCTACAGCTCCCCACTGACACCTGCTCCTAATCAAAGACTTCCTAACCAACCGGCCTCAATCAGTTCGACTCGTCCTCAACTTCCCCCCTACAGTCACTCAGCACCGGATCTCCGTAGGGATGTAATTCTCTGTACACCTATGACTTCACAGCAACCCACCTAACCAACATCATCATCAAGTATGCTGATGACACCACTATGGTTGGGCTCATCTCTGATGGAGATAAGAAAGCATACAGGGTGGAGGTAGAGAACTTGTACCTTAAAACAAAAGAACTCATAATGGACTTCAGGAGGCACAGACAGGTCCACTCCTCTCTCATTATAAATGGACAACTGTTGAAATTTGTCTCCACCTTTAGGTTTCTGGGCACCCACATCTCCACTGATCTCACCTGGACCCACAACACAAACACCCTGGTAAAGATGGCGGCTGCGCTTCCTCCATGTCCAGAGGAAGAAAAACCTGGACCGGAAGGTGCTGCTGGCTTTCTACCATTCCTCAGTGGAGAGTGTGCTCTCCTACTGCCTGGGTGTTTGGTAAGCAGTGTCCACTATTGAGAACAGGAAGGCTGCACAGAGGGTAATTAACACTGCCCAAAAAAAAATTCACTGCCCTCTGCCACCCCTGGAGGCCATCACCAGGCCTCCAGGCCTCCAGTACCCTTGTACCCCGCCCGCCACCTGTTTGACCTGCTGCCCTCTGGTTAGCACCTCAGGTCAATCAGATCCCACACCTCCAGGCTCACTACCAGCTTCTTGCCCTGAGCCATTCGGACTGTTAAGAAATAATATCCCCCCACACTCCACCCCTGCCCACTCTCTTCACTAACCTGAGCCATGGTCTCAGTACTGACATATGGACTCTATACTCAGAACAAGTCCTTTGGCACTGCTTCCAAACACTTGGTTCGCCAATATGTGCCTTTCTCTTGTTTTCCTCTAGTTTGAATATATTTCTGTTGATTGTATATATTTCTCCTGTTTATTCATTCCTGCTGTCTTACTATTTCTATTTTATTCCTGCATAGTTGGTGTGGGGCACCCATAATTTCAATGTATATGTACAGGGTGGGCCATTTATATGGATACACCGTAATAAAATGGGAATGGTTGGTGATATTAAAGTCCTGTTTGTGGCACATTAGTATATGTGAGGGGGCAAACTCCTCAAGATGGGTGGTGACCCTGGTGGCCATTTAGAAGTCGGCCATCTTGGATACAACTTTTGTTTTTTCAATAGGAAAAGGGCCATGTGACACATCAAACTTATTGGTAATGTCACAAGAAAAACAATGGTGTGCTTGGTTTCAACTTAACTTTATTCTTTCATGATTTTTTAATGAGAAAGTTATTTTCTGTTATTTTATGGTATTATTTTGGTGCCCCAGCTGCCGGAATATTACTGTTTTTTTAGGATTTTCTTTTTTTTTACGGTGCACAAACAGGACTTTACTATCACCAACCATTCCCATTTTATTACGGTGTATCCATATAAATGGCCCACCCTGTACACTGAAAAAAATAATCAGCGGGATAAACATAAAAAAATTATTGTAATCGGTTGCACGCAATTAAGTTATGTTTTGTCAACCTTATTTTTTCATGTTATTACTGCACACAAATTTTTTGTAACATGAACATGATTTTTTCATGTTGTTTGTATCCTTTTCATTCATGTCAAATATTTATAGAAACTACTTGTTTATCAGACATTAACTGGTTATGTAAAATGTCAAGAGTTCTTTTATGTTAATTGTATTTGACTACCATGTGTTATATTGACAAGATCATTTTATTATATATATATTATGTAATACATATATATTATGTAATATATACATACATACACACATATATATACACACACATACACACACTGTATGTACTGTATATTTTGCTTTAAATCAAACCAACAAGCAAAACATTTTTTAACAATGACCTGTATTTTTCAAAACACTATACAATTGGAAGTTGTAACAGCAGTTCAGATTATACACGAGTTATCTGATTGCATCTCTTCCAAAATGTACCAAACACAAACAACTGCTGGATCCTGAATTCAACATTCTAGGGCCTATGAAAATGTTAACGCTGAATTTTCTAGGAATACTGGCCCAAAGGTAAAAGGTGAGAATTCCTCAGGTAATTTTTTTTCTTTTTTTTAAATGTAAGAGCCGTAAGGCACTATGGCAACAGGAATGCAAATATTAAAATGTGACGTAGAAAAGCTTGAAAATAACATTTTCACCCACAAACACAAAACCAAGAGCCCTAAAATGTGATTCGTTTTGGCTTTCTTCTATAAGTAAAACATCACAATAACTTATACTAACAAACAAAACAAAACAGTGGTTGGACATCACAACATAACTAAAATTACTGTAACCATGTCCAATGAACTTAAAAATTGTATGCCTTCTAAATAGCTGCTTCAATTACTTCAGGCTTTTGACCTGAGAGCAGTTACCAGCTTCAAAATGACTTTGGTGACAGCAATGATGCAACGATCATTTTACACTTGAATGGCACTGAGTTGGCAATTACATGCAATGACACCTTGATTGAAAATTTTTGTGCAGAAGCAGAAAGTGTGGCACACTCAGCCTCAATGTGATGAGAAATACAAACAAACCAAAAAAACAAGAAAAAAACACTAGAGTACAAACTATTCCTCAAAAGAGTATGGCTTGAAAAATGAACATTGAATGCTATAGTAATGATGGCCCCAAAGTTAAAAGTGAAAGTTGCTCCTACCAGTAAAAACCTATAAAATTGTGAGAAAAATCAGTTTCACTATATACTGTAATTTTACCAGTGTTGGCAAAAAAGAATCAGTGGAACATATTCAGAGAGGTAGACATATTGCTTCCATGTCATAACTGTTCACTCGTACAGTCTGTTCTTGAGAACCTGGGCCTTCTTTGAAAGGCTGTTCCCTTCGAGCTCCATAACCAGTTTCTGGAATACCTCGAAGGTATACTTCAGTTCTGGTGGGTAGGTCAGGTTCAAAGTGTACATTAATCCAAATAGCATAGCAGCTGCTAGGGCACAGTTATCCAAATCCTGCAAGACTCTCTGGCCTTCAAGGACTATCCCAATGTCCTCAGGGCTGTCACTGGCATCTCTTGACTTTATGATGTAGATTCCCATGGTTGTTTCCTCAATAGATTGTTGGATAACTCCTTCATCTGTGGCCTGGAAAATACACATTCCCAAAATTAAATTCAACAGAACACTGGTCATTGCAAAGAAGCAGAATACTGTCAGAGAATGAAGAGGTGTTCAACTATGAAACACCTAAACATAATATCTTCTCTAACCCATATAGACAATTCTCTGTATCTCTTTCTCCCTTGGTTAAGGTTTGGTTTTTGTCAAAAGCAATAACCGTGGAGATACTAGCATCTGAACTGTGCTAAACTATGATCCAAAACAAAGACGTTAGCTGGATCCAAGTATTTCATAAATATTTTTTTTATAAACACTTCCAGGCCATACAGTATTTTGTCTAATAAATAAGGTGGCCCCAATATTTATTAAATATGTCCATTAAAAAGTGAAATTGTGGCATGTCAGCATGTAGATAAAACAAGATTTCATAGCTAAATATAGTCTAATCATTTTCAGATATGTCTATTCATTTTAGAATAAAAAAAGACATGCCAGTGGTATCCCCCAGTCACCAGCAGATACACCTGTGGCACAATTTTGAAAATTATAGATCATTTTCAAAATCTGAGAGGTCAAGGTCACTGAGATTCAAAATCTTTTTAGTAGCTGCACCAATGGGATGAATTTGAAAATCCTACATGACTTTGTTGTTCAGTTGTCCACGCGTCATTGTGGCATTAAAAGCCTTTTTCAGCCAAGTTTTGGGGGGGGGGGGGGGTTTAGTTCATGAAGCAACCACATTTATTTTCAATGAAAATGACCTACTATAATAACACTTACCACATGTTTTGTCATTAAATTGCTGGGGTCTTCGTTGAGGTACACGCAGAGCCCCTTGATAATACATTCACGCACAAGATCAACATCATCCTGGCAAAGGGTGACAAGCAGCATTTTGTTAAAATTATTATTTTCTCTAAACTGTAGACACAAATTAAAATTCTTTCTTACCTGGGCCATGGGTTCCAGAATATTCTGCAGTCTTCTTCCTATCTGTCCTCCTCGCTTTTTGAACACCTTTATAAATTTGTCAGATAGCACATCTATCTGTGAGAGAAATCGGGACTGCAGTGGCATGGTGGTAATGCGCTTAAACTCTGCATTTATCTAAAAAGAGAAGTTGACACATAAAAATACAGTCACGAACTCAAATGTAACAAGGTCACATTTACAAAAAGTTATATTTTTTCTCATATTACTAATTTTTAGCTATGCATCCCACTCACTTTTGTGGTGAAATGGACTGATTTTTATATAGTGCTTTTCTACTCTCCCACAGTACTCAAAGCGCTGTATACAACATGCCAGTTAATGTTGCAATAATATTATTTCGTTTGTTAGTGAAGATTTGCATATGTTATCTTACTTTCTGTAAATTTAATTTTGCTGAAAGATCAAATTAAATTATGTAACTAAGTATTACTGAAAGAGAATTTTGGTGGTAGGATACAGATGTGTAATATTCCAGTTATCAACATTGTACTTAGTTTTAAGTTTTTGTATTACGTTTGGGTTGCCACATGGAATGTGACAATATAATTATTTGAAATGTATTAACTTTTTCTTTACAGATATTTGGTGCTTTAAAGAAAGTAAGATAACATATGCAAATCTTCACTAACAAACGAAATAATATTATTACAACATTAACTTTATTACCACTACAGAACAGCACTAGAGAATTGCTCTGAAGTGACAACAATCTGCCTCTCAGCAGGGATAAGCACCAAATATCTGTAAAGAAAAAGTCAATACATTTCAAATAATTATATTGTCACAATGACCCAGAAAATACAATAAACTTACAATTTCTCTGGCACTAATGACTACTGCAGGTCCTCCATACCTCTTTTTTTTTTGTAAAACATTTTTACTAACACCAGTTAACTAAATGCACACAAGTTTGTTGGAAAAGATGTTAACATGCATAATACTGTCCTGCAGCTTAAGCTAGCATTATCGTCAGTTAATTTGAGGAATAATTCTTATTTTCCATTATGTTGCTCAACAGCAGTATATACGAAAAACTACCTCGGTAAAAATTCACACATCTGATAGATTTTATCTTCATTTCCCCTCGAAAATTTGGTTTTAAGTTTAATTTACCTCGACAAAGTAGAGCTCTGCGCCAAACGTATGCCTCCCACGAAGAGAAGAAATGGCGGACACCACGGTCAATCTTCCCTCGCAGAACACACCCTATAGGGGCGGGGTTTCAACAGAAAACATAACTATTTTCGATTATTTTAATTGACTTATTTTAAAAGACTGAACAGTCTTTTAAAAACAAGTGAAAAGCGTGAGACTGAATTATGTTTAGATCAAAAATATAAATGATTCATGTAGAATATGTGAAGCGCATATTTGCAAATTTAACAACCTCACAATAGCATGAAGCTTACATTAGCTTGAAGCTAGAGGTTGTCCTTTTATTTAATTTTATTTCCTGGGCTTACAAACAGGACACGCAACATTTAGATAACTGTTACACTGAATCTTAAGTTTGTATTTAGTGTTCTCGCTGCTGGCTGCAGAAGCTACATCAGCCTATCAGCATGTTTATAGCAGCTGTGGCTATGTGCTGGTAATGTCACCGCTGACACACTATCAGCAAAGCAGCCATATTAATAATAATAAAAACAGATTTTAGAAGAATAAATTGAACTAAAGCTACAGAAAAGCAAACATCCCATAAATATGACCTTACATGAGCACGAATTTACTTTATTTTGTGGCAGAAGACAGTCGTATCCCTGCCCTATTAGCTTGTTTAATGGTTGAGCCACTGCATTTACCACCACTTAGTACAGACACTGATGCAACTTTGTAATACTCAGTAAATTTAGGCTGAAAAAATATATAAACAATCTTATTTCCCATTATATTTGATTATTACTAATTTATTTATCACATAATTTCGTTTAACATTAGCTAACTGGAGCCTTACGTTGGCCTTTCATGGTTTTTGATAAACAACCCACATACCAGAAAAATAACATTACACCAGTAAAAGTCAACATATCTAAAGGGTCTACACTCTTTCTCACTGGTGTTTTAGCTTTAAATTCTTATTTACCTTCAAGTAAAGAACTCCAGACGGTTTCCAGTTTCCAAAGCGAGAGACAAAAATGGCGGACGGTGCAGGCGATTTTTCCTCCTGAACATTTCCAGGGGGTGGAGCTTCAGGAGAAAATATCACTGATTTGTTTCTTTCCAACATGATTTAGTCTAATACACTGAACATCCTTAAAGAATATGTGAAAATGAAAAGACTAAATTATGTTGAGATGAGAAATTGAAATTAGTCAAACTGGATATATGAAATCCTTATATGCAAATTCAACAACCAGCCTATTGCATTTTTTTCAGTGTACAATGACAATAAAGGGCTATTGTCATGGTCCTGTATCATTAATCTTTGATTTCTTGATGTGTCTTTGTTAGTTCTTAGGGTTTTGGTTCTTGTGTTTAGTGTTTTGTTATTCCTACCCTGTGTCCCTCCCCCGGTGCTCTGTTCGTGTCCCTGAGTTTGTGTTTTTTTGTGAAACAGTTTGTGATTTCCCGTTTTATTTTGAAGGTCTGTGCCTCGTCATGCCCATTAGCTGTGTGTCCTTCCTGTGTGTGATTTCCTTGTATGTATTCATAGTGTGTGTCTACCTCTCCTCGTGGTCGCACCATCTGTGTTATTTGGTGAAACTCCATGTTTCTCTACTCTTCAATCTCTGTGTCATCTCCGCTCATCATCCCCTGTGTAACCTCGCTGTGTGTTGTTCCGTGAGTTATGGTTTCAGGTTTTGTTTGTTACTAGTTTTCCCAGTTTAGGTTTATGTTTAGTTCTGTCCTTGCTTTTGTTGTTTTCACCTTCTACAATAAAGCTCTCTCGTATCACAGCCAGTGCCAGCATTTTGGGTCCTTTTCTCACAACACCACATGACTGCTGCCGCAGCCATGACAGCTATTCTATTCTATCCTCTTCATGCACAATTTAAATTAACCAAGTAACTTACCAGCAGAGATGGGCAGTGTAACGCGTTACTGTAATCTGATTACTTTTTTCAAGTAACGAGTAAAGTAAGGGATTACTATTGCAAAAACGGTAATTAGATTACCGTTACTTTCCCGTAGGAACGCTGCGTTACTGCGTTACTAAAACCGTGATTTTCTTGCGAGAATGTCTCATGACAGTGACGTAAGCGAGTGTGATGTTCGTGACAACAGCTGTGTGCAGATCAACAATGGATCATATATCGAGTGCGGAGAGAGTATGAGCGTGCAGCGTTTAAAGCGTGGAAGTACTGACCTTATTTTGAGTTTGATTCCATAAAAAGTGACAAAAACATTAGTGTCCGCTGTGCGTGGGAAGAAAACTTCTTTTTACAGCGAAAAAAACCCCTAAACTTCCAAGCAAGCACCGAGTAGCTATGACATAATGGGAAACTCACAGAGAAACTCGCGGTATCCTTCCACTGACCGCTGCAGCACACCTGCACCAGGATAAACCTCCGCCTACTCTACTCCTGCTTTACAGGTGAAAATAGAGCAAAAGGGCCGCTAGTCTTTGACTTTATTTATTTTCTGCTGTGTTTTACTTGCATCTGAAAGAGTGAGTGTAAACACAAAAAAATAATTTAAAAAAAAAAAAAAAAAAAAAAAAAAAAATATATATATATATATATATATATATATATATATATATATATATATATATATATTAATTATGTGCTGGAATGTGCAGAAAATAGGTTTAAATGTTAAACTAATTTCTTCCAGTCAGATAATGGTGCATATAATTAAAATTTTGCTTCATGCATAAAGTTAAAAGATTAAAACTAACAAAACAAGTTTTAAAAAGAGACTTTTACATTTGATTACATTTTGTATGATGGATTATGCAGAAAAAGTAGAATTGGGCTGAAAGATCTATCGCTTTATCACCTATTCAGGTTGTAAATCATGTTTTTAAAAAGTAACTAAGTAACTAAGTAATTAATTACTTTTGAAAATAAGTAATCAGTAAAGTAACGGGATTACTTTTTGGGGAAGTAATCAGTAATTAATTACTGATTACTTTTTTCAAGTAACTTGACCAACACTGCTTACCAATTTGCTTAAGTCAGTATCTTTGGATTATGAGAGGAGTCTAGAATACCTGAAGGAAACACTCAGAGGTACAGGGAGAGCAAGACAATTCCATACAGAAAGGACCAGAAATCTTGAAGTCAGGCAACTATGCAAACTACTCTTCCACCGTGGACTGTATTATCCTCCTATGCTCTTTTACTATTTATGTTTTTTGAGATTCCCCAATGAGCCTTTAAAGTCCAGTAGGTCTGTGGGAACCTTGGCCAATATGCTGTGGACAGACATTTCTCAAAACACAATCAAGGTCTCTGTTGGACTCTTGGAACTTCATAGGTTCAAAATGTTCTAAAACCACCACTTTCCTTTCTGGATCTAAAATCCATTAGAACAAATATGAGTAAAATGTGACCCAGAATATTCTCAGTGTACAAAAAAAAAATTATAGCTAATGTACAATAGTATAAAAGGATTCAGGGTTGGGGTCAGGGTATATTGTAAAAGTTAATCCAATTTCAGGCTAAAAAAAAACAACAACAACATTTCAGACATTTATTCAGCAGCAAAATGTCAAAATGGGTAATATTTTACCCAGTATATAGAGGTGCTAAACAATGTTTTCAAAGGCAGAGTTTCTGAAATTCAAACTCTGAACCTGCAGCTATTTTCCACTGAAAATCATCTAAATGACATCAGTGGTAACTACAGATAACAGAGAGATGGTCTACTAGATAACAGAGATTCTGAAGATATCATAGGCTCTATAACAGATCAGGAAACTGGGCATGCACTGGAGTTTTCTTGCATGGCGCAATGGATCTGAAACAGATTTAAACCAGATCAGGTTTTCTAAGCTTTATTTTCATTTTTAAATTGGAAAACAAACAAAAACAAACAAACACACAAAGCAAAAAAACAAACAAACAGAAAACTCACAACTATGGGACAGAGCAAATATCATCAAATAACCACAGCATGGCAGGCCATTGTGACCACAGAAGCACTCCCAGGTGCACACTCTTGTATCTATGCCTTTCAAGGATAACCTCAGACATCTGAAAACATCTGAAAACCAAACACAGAAAATACAGGCATAATAATAATAATAATAATAATAATAATAATAATAATAATAATAATAATAACATTGATAATTACAGACATTTAAAACAAACAAAGAAACAAAAAACAAAAAAAACAAAGAACTCAAAAAGAAAAAAAAAGTGAGCAAAACAGAAAACATATCATGTGAACCCCTCCCACCATCCCCCCACCCCTTTACCCCTGTATGGCTCTCAACCTCATCACATTCATGTATCCAGACAGCCCATATTTACATCTATCTATAGAAACTCTCATGCACAGGAATCAACATCCTACACGATAAAACTGCAGCATTCAGGAAATCGAGTCAGGAGGGCCTAACCGGGGATCAACTCAAGGCAGACCCAGGGGGATTTGCGTCACCTCTATGATCTGTTAGGTCCAAAGACGGTAGTACTGACAGGAAGGGGCCCCAAATTTTTTCAAAGGTTCCATATTTCCCTTTTACACTATGCGATATCTTCTCAGGTGTGCAGTAGGACACTAGCTCATTAATCCAGTGTCTCAATGTTGGAGAATTTTCAGATTTCCAATGTAGCAGAATACATTTTTTCACTGCAGTACTCGCAAGTAAAATAAAATATTTCTTATGATAATTCACATTAATAGAACCTGTGTCACCTAGAATCCATCCCCATTACCCTTGAGATTATTTCAATGGCCTGTCTCCAGAACTCCTCAATCACTGGGCACTTCCACAGCATGTGCAGGAGATCACCATCTGTCACCTTACATCTCAAACATTTGGGGGAATAATTATTATCAATTTTATGTAACCTATAAGGGGTGTAATATATCCTATGAAATATATTAAATTGCATTTGCCTGTGTTTTGTAGAAATTAACATGGTCTGTGCCTGTTCCAATAAATGATGCCATTCTACCTCTTCATAGACATAGCCCAGGTCTGTCTCCCATTTTCTTTTTATAGACGCTTTGTTATGGTCAGGTAACTTTTCATTGATAATAGCATATATAGAAGATGCTATTCCTTTTATTGACTTCCATGGTTTGGTGCAAAGATGGGTTTCAAGAGGAGTTTCTTTTGGTATCTCGGGGAATAACCCTTTGGATTTCTCTTTGACCAAATCTCTTAATTTGAAGAAATTTTGTCCTGGGAGTTTGAATTTTTCCTTTAGTTGTTGAAAATCAATAAATGTATCATTATTGTATAAGTCAGCAACAGTTCGAATATTTCTGTCCTTCCATCCCCGCAATATTGGGTCAGCAATATGATGAGAGAGATCAGGGTTGCCCAATAAGGGTGTCCTTCTAAGAAAAGAGATATTTATTTTCAGAAGTGAGTGGGATTCCTGCCAGGCACAGAAGGTGTTTAATATTATCAAATTGTTTGTGAGCTTGGATAGACATTTTTTTGTACCCAAAAATAGAACATATTTTAATGGTATGGGGTTCACCTCATGTTGTTCTATTGGAACCCATCGAACCTCACTCCTCTCTGCATGTAGCCAGATCCAAATTTATCGGTACTGGGAGGCAAGATAATCGTTCCTAAAGTTTGGTAAATTAAGTCCTCCCCTTGAATATGGGGCCTGTAGTGAGGAGAGTTTGACTCTTGGATTTTTCTTTTGCCATATGAAAGAATTTATGAGTTTATTAAGCTCTTTGAAGAAACTTTTAGGAACATTTGTAGGGAGACATTGAAATAAGTAAATGAACTTAGGCAAAGTGTTCATTTTAATAACATTAATTCTCCCTATAAGAGATAATGGAAAATCCGTCCATCTCTGAATATTAAGTTTGGTTTGCTCCAACAGTTTGATATAATTTATTTTGAATATTTGATTTGAGGGCAGCACGGTGGCACGGTGGTTAGCACTGTTGCTGCACAGCAAGAAGGTCCTGAGTTCAATTCCACCATCAGGCCGGGGTCTTTCTGTGTGGAGTTTGCATGTTCTTCCCGTGTTTGCGTGGGTTCCCTCCGGGTACTCCGGCTTCCTCCCACCGTCCAAAGACATGCAGCTTGTGGGGATAGGTTAATTGGATAATCCAAATTGCCACAAGGTGTGAGTGTGAATGGTTGTCTGTCCCTGTGTGTTGGCCCTGCGACAGACTGGCGACCTGTCCAGGGTGTACCCCGCCTCTCGCCCTATGACAGCTGGGATAGGCTCCAGCACCCCCCGCGACCCTGAAAAGGATAAGCGGAAGTGAATGGATGGATATTTGATCCTCGGATTTACCAATTTGTATACCCAAATACGTAAACCCATTATTACACCACTGTAATGGGTCAGTAAGAGCTCTAATACGGCTATCTTGTATATTTAATGACATAATCTCACTTTTGGTATGGTTTAACTTGTATCCTGAGGCTGCACTGTATTCTTTAAGACACTTCATTAAAGAGGGAATTGATTTAAGAGGGTCCGTTATATATAGTAGGAGGTCATCTGCGTATAGAGAAAGTTTATGTTCACTTGTGCCAAATTTGATTCCAGATATGGAGGCACTAGTACGAATGGCAACTGCTGGTGGTTCGATCGCAATCGCGAAGAGTAAGGGGGAGCTTGGACAACCTTGTCTGCAGCCTCTAGTTAAAGAGAAAGTGCCCAAGAGCACATTATTTGTTATGATATTGGCTCTGGGGGCATTAAAAAGTGTCCTAACATAGCGAGTGAACTTTTCTCCAAAGCCCATAGCTTCCATCGCCTGAAATAGAAAGTTTGGCTCAATCCTGTCAAATGTTTTATTAGCGTCCATGGAGATTATTAGCAGTGGGTCTTGGTTTTTTTGAGCAGTGTTCAGTATATGGAGCAAACGTCGCACATTATCTGCTCCATGTCTGTTTTTAATTAAGCCTGTTTGGTCGGCATTTATTATCTTAGGCATAATGTCTTCCAATCTGAGTGCAATTATTTTAGATAATATTTTATAATCTGCATTTAAGAGGCTGAGGGGTCTGTAAGAGTCACATCTCTGTTTGTCCTTGCCCAGTTTTGGCAGTAATGTGATTGTTGCAATTTCCAATGATTCTGGTAATTTATTATTTTCTAAAGCTTCTTTAATCATATTTGTGGTGTCAATAATTTATTAGAGAAAGCCTTATAATAATCAACTGGGAATCCATCTGGTCCAGGGGTCTTATTATTTTGTAAACACTTGAGGGCTCGAAGAACCTCCATCTCAGATATATCTGCATCAAGCAGTTCTTTGTCCTCATTATATAATTTAGGAAGGGTTATTCCATCTATAAATCTTTTTTGCAGCAGTACTGTCGACCCCTTGCTCAGATTTATACAAATCTTCGTAGAACCGTTTAAACTCTGCATTTATGAGTGCTGATTCATCAAGAAGTTCATCATCTTCCGTTAATATTGTCCGTATAAATTTATCAGATGTTTCTTTCTTAATTTGCCAGGCCAGTAGTTTATTTGTTTTGTTTCCAAATTCGTAGTAGTGATATCTAGTTCTGGCCATGGCTGCTTCCGCTCTGCTGGTGCATAAATTATCATATTGCAACCTTGTTTTTGTTAATGTATTGAGGTATTCTTCCTTTTGGGTAGCAATATATTCCTGCTCCAAGTTTTTAATGTCATTCTCCAATTTAGTTATCTTCTCTCAAACCTTTTTAACCTTATTGGCACCGTATGACATAACCATACCTTCTCATAAAGGCTTTGAGAGCTTCCCAGATATTGGCATGTAAAGAGGAATTTGAATTGGCATCTAGGAATATTTCAATATTAGTGTTCATATATGAAATAAAATCAGAGTCTCCTAGCATATCATTTTTAAACCTCCACCTGTGGGTTGCACATTGCGACATATTGGTAGCCCAGGAGAGTTTAATGGGATTATGGTCTGAAAAAGTAGTTGATAAGTAGGAGCAATCTATCACTGTTGCCGTCATATTTTGTGGTACAAGAAACATATCAATTCTAGAGTGTGTATTATGTACTGGTGAAAAAAAGGAGAAGTCCCTCTGGCCTGGATGAAGGTTTCGCCACACATCAATTATGCCTATATCCTTCAGTTCAGTGCTGTTGCTGCCTTGGATAGTGAAGCTGTTTTGGGTGAGGACCGATCCAAAGAAGGATTTAGGACCAAATTAAAGTCTCCACCCACAATATACTGGCCCTCAATTGTAGCCACTTTTATTATTAAGTTGTTAAAGAATAAAGGGTCATCGTAGTTGGGCCCATATATATTTACCAAAGTTAAAAGATTTAAACCTGATCCGGCTCTAAATCAGATACAGTCATTCCCAGGTCATCCCATCTGGATCATAGTCTGTGCTGGATCTATCTATCTGATGTCTTCTAAGATGACTCTTTCACTGTCTCTTAACCTGGAAAGCTAATCTGGCAGTCATTTGCTGTGGTGTGACTGCACTGTAGTTACCTTTGTTTAAGTAATGTGTGCTTTTCTCTTTGGTTGATTGCTTCACTTCTTTGTTATGTGTTGAACAAGCTGTGCTGTGCTTATTTAAAAACATTGTTAGAATAAAAAATACAACAAAAACCTGTAGTTTCAGCTGTTCAAAGCAAACAGGCATACATAGAAATGTGTGTCTTGGATGTGGTAATATTCTGGAGCTATATCTAATTAACACTTGAAGAAAAATTCAGCCGCTGGTAATCCAATAGTTGGCTGTGCAGACGATCACATGACCAGAATAAATTATGATCTCAAAGACTCGGTTTCCTCTGGTGTTTGTATATGGTATGAAGTTCATTCTACCTGACATCAACACTGTTTTTGAAGTGTCAAGTATAGTGTGGATGTTTGTGGATGTTTGTGGGATGATATTGTGGGCAGTGTCCACATGACAGTGGATAAGTAGCTGAGGGATTAACAGATTAATATGGATAATATGACTAAGGGACAATATTTACTGTGTGCTGGAACATCCATCTCAAACACTGCTGGGTTATCTCTTTATATTTAGTGAGTAAACAGTTAAAAGCCCGTGTCTCTCTCCTCTAACACACACTCACTAAAATGACTGTCTTCATATTGTGTTAGCCTGGGCTTTACATTAATGGTCCTACATTACATTGACCCACACAAACCATATTTTTTCTTTAACATTCAGATGCTCTTAATTTATTTAAAGTCTCACATACTTTCTAAACTTTAGCTTAGAGAAACCTGATAGGAGCAGTTCACAGACTTCTGTGAAGTGGATTTTGAGGATCTGCCAGGAAAAAATGGCCAACTGCCAAAATTAAAGTTTGCAAAGTCTGTAGAGACCTAACACGTCCTTTGGCAAAGGCTTTTTTCAATATTGTGATACCTCCAGATGACACATAGTGTATACTTATAAAGCAACTGTATAAACTTCTTTACTGTAGTTCAGTACTTGTAGAATGTGTACAAGTACATTAAGTACAACATAATGTTTGGTGGATGTGGATGTGATTGATCCATTAGCTTCAGCACTTAACAAATTAAGGGTTACAGAGGAAGTGGAGCACATCCAGATTTGAGTTTAGTGTCGTGTTTTACTCAAAAGTTATACCAACTCTTGGCTGAAGCAAAAACTAAGTGCACTATTATTTCTCAATGCAAAATAGCAGGGTAACTAGCACTCAAATCAAATCAAATTCAGCTAATTGATCATCTGCAAGTGTAATCACCTTTATAAAAGCAAACGTTGTGGGTAGTTTGCTGCTCTTTAGCATTCAGGTTTCTGTTTTACACAATGCCACAATCCCTCCAGCAGTGGATGCCTCAGCAAATTCACCCCAAGGTCAGATTGTGCAATATAGTAACAAAACAGGAAAAAAACTAAAACTAAGAGCTACATCTCAGACTTTATGGGTCTCAGGTAGCTTGTTATATGTTGAAGTTCATGATTCCAAAATAATGAAGTGTGGCTTGCCAGAAGAAACCCGAGTTTGTCTTCAAAGAATATAGCAGAACATCTCAGTTTTACAAAGCTGCAAACTACATTGTCTTCTGATACAATGTACTTTGGACAGACGATGCCAACTTATACCAAAAGTTGAATCAAAAACAATAATTTCCACCCATTGGTGCTAAAGGTGGTTCTACAAGCTACTGAGTCATTGAACGTGCTTAGGTTTTCACAGGACTGCATACTGGCATGTCAAAACATTGTGTTTCCCATAAATGTAAGGGGGTTGGGAAGCGTATCTGTAACCGGAAGGTCGCTGGTTCGAGCCCCGGGCTCTCTGTCCTGGTCATTGTGTCCTTGGGCAACCCTACCGCCTACTGGTGTTGGCCAGAAGGGCCGATGGCGCGATATGGCAGCCTCGCTTCTGTCAGTCTGCCCCAGGGCAGCTGTGGCTACAACCGTAGCTTGCCTCCACCAGTGTGTGAATGTGAGAGTGAATGAATAATGGCATTGTAAAGCGCTTTGGGTGCCTTGAAAAGCGCTATTTAAATCCAATCCATTATTATTATCATAATATTCTAATAAGTTATTGTGAGATCTGCTGAGATTTCACACACAAGAATTGGAGCAAAAACCTGATATCTTTACTTGTTCAGGTAAATTAAATCAACGGAACAAGTAAAACTGTATTATATCAACCTGGTTTTGTTGTTGTTTGTTCATTTGTTTTCTAATATTGAAGTTCTTTATTTTTAAAGAAATCTGGTAAACATCAGCTAGAGTATTGGGCCAACAAGGAACATTAGCTAGCTTAATGGCAGCAGAAAAAAAATCACTGGTGCATAGGCTCATCTGGACAACTTTCTTGAAATACACTGATAAAAGCCATTGACAATATAAAGACACAACTAGATGTAACCTCTGGTTCTGAAGAGTATACTCAACATATTAGTGCTTTAAACTTATATACTTTTAAAGGCCTGCCAGGAGCTCTTTAAGCTTTGAGTTTATTTAGTAGATTTTTCCCTTTCTAAGTGTTAGAATTATCCACCTTTCCTACTACCTTGTCAAGACAGTAGCCTTTAAGCATACCCTGCAGAATCCTGCATGCACTATTTCACAGTGACAGATCTGTTTCATAATGCCAAGATGGCGACAGTGAAAGTGCTCTCCACAAGGCTTCAGGACTTCACAAATGAGTGGGTGATGTCATGGTAGCTATGTCCATGTTTCACATTTTGTAGTTGTTTTGTTTTGTTTTTTATTTCTGGATCAGTCTTGTTGACAATGGTACAGGCACATGCCAGTCTACAGCTCATTCTAACTGAACTAATAACCATGTAACCATTCACAGCTCACTTTCTGTGTTATCATTGTTATACTATTTGTCAGTTGGTTGAAAGGAAATCTGTGATCCGTCATCAGAGTGCCATAACGGAGAAACATAAGAGGAGAGAAAGGCAGATGTGATCCACTCCTTCGACTTGTCTCAGATGTCAGAGCTTAGCAGCTGTTCTCATTCTAGGGTAACAAAAATACCTCTTGTAAAGCTCTCCTTGACGTGCAGTCGTACCTCTTCGTTGATAAAACAGCGAAGCTGTGCTGTGAGAAAATTTAATCTGAGCTGAAGACAGGGGTGTGTGGTGACTGGTTTTGTTATTCACCAAGAAAAAAAAAGATGAAAAAAAAACATTAACACAGCAAGATGAGCCTTCTTTGGTCTATGGCAGAACGAGACAGATATTATCAGTTTCTGTGACACAGAGACAAAGGGTGGAGTATAAAGAGACCCAGGGAGATAAAACAATCAGGATAAACCAAAGGACTGAGCCAAAAAGCTGACAGCAGGCTCTTGTCCACAGAATATTCCAAAACAGCCCGGGGAAACTGCTAACTTTGCATCTGCACTGTGTGTGTGTGTGTGTGTGTGTGTGCGCATATTTTTGTATTTGTACTCCTGTTTGAGCATTGTGACAGTTCCCTGTTACATTTGGGACCTTGTTTAACAATGTGATTACTGTCTGTGTATGTATCACACACACACACACACTGTTGATAGAAACTAATACTAACACCGGGCCTCTCTCTCAGCTCATCCTTTTAAATATCATAACCACCACTAATTCACTGGTGTCATGATATCCCAGTATTGATCATAATCAAGATATGTGAAAATTACTTTTTAACCTCTTAAGCCCCAACGCCCCCTGATACGGGGGCAAAAAGCAGGAGATCAGGTAGGCTTGGGGCTTAAGAGGTTAAAAAAATCACATCTGTGTAAAATTTGCATACGATAATACTGTAAATAATCCAGGGCCAGCACAGTTAAGGCTGCAGGTTTCCCTTTCTCCTTTACTGCATTCTTGGGTTATCTACACAGCAGCTTTTTCATTTTAAACAACAACCACAACAGGTCAGACTGAGTGAATTATAACTGAGAGACTTCAGGAAATGATTTTTCATTTAATCAGCGTTTTGTTGTCTTCTCCTGCTGTTGCTCCTTCCCTCTTCTCTTCTCTGTGAGCCGAGGCTAGCTCCTCAGTGAGCTCCACTCCTGTGTCCTGAGCTTTGGCTCACAGGTGTTTCTTTATTTTCATCACTTGATTCTGCTACTATATGTATCGGTGACATTTATTCATATTGCATCCATCCGTCTATCTGGGACTGGGTTGTGGGGGGACCAGCCTAATCAGAGAAACCCACACCTATCTTTTTCGAGCCACCTCCTCCAGCACATCCAGGGGAACACCTACGCACTCCAAGACCATCTGAGAAACATAATTCCTCTGGAGCCTACCCTGAGGCCTCCTGCTGGTTGGACATCGCTGGAAAACTTTGCTCAGAAGGCATACTAATCAGATGCTCGAAGCACCTCTGCTGAACAGAAGTCTAAATCATGCCTGAGAGCAGATGTGTGGGGGGAGTAGGGAGGGGAGCACGGTTGTTCTTGGGTATGTTTTGTGAGTGAGGACAGACGGGAGGTAGGTCATTTTAGTAATTTATATATATATATATTTGTTTATATTTAAACCACTTACGGTACTATTACTATTCTGTTTATTATGTCAATAAAAAGTAGTTGTATTGAAATATAACTAACTAACTAACTAACTTTCTAACTGTGAGGAGTATTATCTTTGATGCAAGCAGGAAATAATAAAGCCATCAGTGACTTTATGTGCACACTATGTGTGGCTGTGCAAAGAACAACAAACATTTGTTGTCCTGTGTTGTACCAAACACAGTGTCCAATAATGGGAGTGAAAGAACATGTCAACCAGTGTGTCTCCTGGATTTTTTTTTTATTTCTCACTTTTTACTATTTTTAGACAACAGTGGAGCTGAAGGAAAACAAAAACATTATTTGTTTTAAAATATTACTAACAATAAAACCCATGGAGAAACAAACAGCGTTTAAAGAGCAATGGTCCGTAAATTCATTTAGATCTTTTTCTTGGAATTGAACGATTGAAAAGCTAACTAACTTGCTCTTTGAAACACTGAGCGTTGAAAGTCAGATGAAAAGGTGTGCATTTAAGACAGGACTCTATTAATGGTTTTCTCTTTTCAGTGCTTTTCTCTGCCCTGCGTCTCATCATTGTGTGCATGTAGCAGTATCAGTTATATCCTGGCGTGTGTCCATACAAGACACAGAGTCCACAGCATCCCTGAAAAGAAAAGGAATGCAGTGCAGGTGATGTAATGGGGATATCAGTGCTGTGTATGTCATAAAAGTCACCATCATGTGGAGCTCATTATGTTATTGAAGTTGTTATAGAATTCTGGAGGGGATTTTCATCCCATTGAGAAGTCCGTTTTTCTATACCCTCCTATATGTAGTGTTAAAATTGTCTTTAGGTAGAATGGTGAATGATTAAAACGTGGGCTTGTGTAGGAAAGGAGTGACAGAGGACCTCATCCCAAAGGTGAAGAAGGCTGAAAAAATCAAATATTACAAAAAAAAAAAGCAGCATGAGAATCAAAGACCATCTCTCCAGTCGATACTTTCCATTGTCTTTAACACTCCGGTTCACTTCACTGGAAAGAAGCTTTTTCTATTCTGGCTTTGTTATTCACCACAGGGCCAGGCTAAAGGACCAGGGACAGCATAAACAAACTATTTCTGTATTTATTTTGCTATCATTTTTTCTCTCATCTTTGGGTTCAGTGAAATCCACTTCTTGAACAGTTGTTCTTGTGGGTCTTTAGACTACTTGGTCCCTTATGATATCCACTGATGATACACAGCTAAAACATGTGGACGGAGGAAAGCAAAGATCTGTGCAGGCTTTGCATCGGTTTAACATGCAACCATGCCACTCACTGAAGACCATGGGCTAGTGAAGCTGAAATGAGGGAAGATGGTCGAAGAGAAAGAAAAAGTTCAGAAGGTGAAAGCAGTTGATGAAATGCCAAATGATACAGCAATTAAGACAAACGGCTGTAAACAGCCACGGCGAGACAGATCGTGACACCACTTGCACAACTGATCAAAACTAATCTGTCTCACCTTCTGACAATCACATTACATTAATCACACATTCAGCCAATCAGAACAGATAATGGCACGTCTCCATCATCTAAACTATACTGAAATGACCAAGATGGCCCTGCTGTGTGTTTACTCAAGAGTCTGTCTGAGTACCTGTATCCCTTAGGAAGACTTAATAAATATTAACTAACTAATATTTATTTTATTTTTGCTATCTGCTTATATATTTGGGTTATTTTCATATAAAGCCAATATTTCTATAAAAAGGACACTGTTTATCTGAATGTTGAAGGCTACCAGGATAAAAAAAAATAGCATCAAACTAACAAAAAGCATCCAAAAAGAGCTATTTATGGGTTTTTAAAAAGATTTTTAATGAACAAAAGTGAAATTTTGACCAGAAGCTTGCATGAAATTGTTGTAAAATTAAGTTAAAGCAAGAAAAAGCTGCTTAGATATGTAAAAATATCAACTAAATATTGGATTTTCAATAACCTGAGACTAAAAGATGTTGAGTTGAAGTTCTGTGTTTCATACTGCCGCAGTCAACCTGTGGATTTACAGCTAGGTCCTTAAGTACTTTGCCTCTAGTATTTTTTCTGTACACCACCAACATGGATTTTAATCAAATAATCAAGATGTGATTAAAGTACAGACTTACAGTTTAAAACTTCCTAAATTCAGAAAAAGTATTACATTAACCAATTAGGAATTGCCATAACCATAGCTATTTTTATACATTTTTAAGAGGCTCAAAATTAATTGGACTATAGACTGACAGGTCGTGGCGCATCTGGCAAAACCTGTTCACTCATTATTGCATGACAGGTTAAGCAGATAAAAAAATCTGCAGTTGATCCCATGTGCTGACATTGCATTTAGGCTAAGATTCCACGTGTTGCCATTACTAAGTTACCAAGAATCTTAGTAATTTTAGCTCTGTGAATCCTCAACCATGAAACAATTGCTAGAAACTTTGTTAAACTGGAGTGTTTATTGAACCTTCTGGAAAATATATATTAAAAAAAAACATATTATGAATTTGCATACATGAGTTTTTAATTTTCATAATATTTGCCACATGAAGACTTTTTGTCCGATCTATTGCTTTAAAATGAATTTATTTAGAGGTTTGGGAGAAAAAAAGGTCTTAATAACTCACAAAAATGAGGCAAAATTTTAAAAATTCTGTCATGATGAAAATGCTTTTATACATTAATATCACACATAATAATAATAATAATAATAATAATAATAATAATAATAATAATAATAAATAACATAAATCATTTTACTAAAATTATATGAGACTAAGCTGTATAAACTAGAAGCTAATAAAACACTGCTTAGTGCTTTGTAGTGTAGAAAGATTAATACAGTTTTGTAAGAAATCAGAGTAATATGTGAGAAAATTAACACAAAGCCCATCTCAAACATTGGATACCAAACATGCTGGATTCATCAGTTTGTTAAGTCGACACTGGAAACAAGCTCTCAGGTTATTATGTGGGAGGGTTCATGCTACCGTATGTGACACAGTGAATGAGGTCAGATTTTTTTATAAGAGTTTTATATAACTTGCTGGTTATCTTTTAATAGGTTCTTTGATAATGCCACATCCTACATGTTGATGATGAGAAGCCATCAATACAAAATGGAAATTAACTGAACAGATTAACTCTCATTATAGCTGGCAGATGCTCCAAGTGTGTAATAAAGAGAAATAAAATTGTTTCTCTTAATGTTTTGTCAAAGCTATTACTCTCTAATAGATGTCAAACTGTAGACCAAACTGAATAAAAACAAACAAACTATTAGACAAACTAAACATTTGCATTAAATTAGTTGGGTGGTTTTCAGCAGAAACCTGTGATGAAAGGAAACCTCAACTGTCTCCTTTTGAGCCATTTGAGGTGGTTCGGGCATATGATTAGGATGCCTTCTGGGCAGATCCTGAGAGAGGTGTTCCGGGCATGTCCCACCGGGAGGAGGCCCTGGGGCAGACCCACAACACGTTGTAGAGATTACATCTCTTAGCTGGCCTGGGAACACCTCGGGGTTCCCCTGGATAAGCTGGAGGAGGTAGCTGTGGAGTGGGAGGTCTGGGCTTCTCTGTTTAGGCTGCTGCCCCTTCTACCCAGCCCCGGATAAGCAGAAAAACATGGATGGATGGATGACACTGGAGACATAACAACTGTTAATGTACCAGGTCATCAATCTCATGTTGTGTTGAAATAACAATGTCATGTTAATAAGCTCTGAACAAGTAAGAATACCATGACTTTTCATAGGAAAGCGACGAGTGCGGTATTTGTATACCTGTGCTGTCAGATTTACAGTAAAGATTACATATCTGTATATACCTTATGTTAAAGTAAAAGTGAAGTTTTCTTTAAACCTTTGATTGTCTTTCATTACTAGTGGTTGAAAAAAATATTCTTCATGGATCTTTGTGTAAAGTCATGATGGGTTAGATAAAAATCAATTCCACGCTTTGTCCTCTAAAAACGTTGCTTGCTGGGACAAATCACGCCACTGAAATGTAGTTCCCTCATTGATTCTAAAACAACAATGTGCCCTGAGTGCACATGAATTCAAAGAGATGATAATGACTACATTGTTAAGATTAAAGTCCAGTGGTTGCATTCCTACTGTTCAATTATACTCTAAAAAACACCCTAAGAGTCCCTGCTGCTTCTGTCCACATGAAAACACACTGTCCTTTCTACAGTATAAGCTCTATTCTTGAATCAAAAAATAGCATTTATTTCACTTAACTGTGATACAGAACTTAACTGGTGGTATGAAATAAGTCATCAAACACCTATTTCTATAAACTTTTTTTGACTTTGGACTGTGTGAGGAAACCAAAGTAACCAATGAGAACATTCAAGCTCCACACAGAAAGGCCCCAACAAAGCAGGAGAACCTTTTCCTTGGTGTAGTAATCACTGCACCACTATGCCACAATAACAACTCCACTGTATTTTCTTGCAAACCAATTTAGATGAAGAGGTATGATCACAATATTCTGGTATTTAAAATCCAAAACATTTCCTTATTTAAACCAACTGATTACCATCAAGATTGTCTTCTCGTCAGGCACTTCCAGGGCTGCTATAATTTCCCCACCAGTAGGTTACGTTATGGCCACTGAAGCAGTGAGACGTACCATTTTCATTAAAAAAAATTAAAAAAAAAAAGTATTGTCACCATTTTTCATCTTCGATCTAGCTCTGTATCCATATTATTTCAAAACACTGAGTATGTAACATTAATAGCAGTACCATAATTTAAAAATATCCAGGATCATGCATTTAGTTGCATATTTTCTTTAATTTTTTTTTATGGCTTTACTTTTTAATAGGGACAGTGAAGACTGACAGGAAAGTGGAGGAAAGTGAGAGGGGAAGACGTGCAACAAAGGGCCAAACTGTAACCCTGGCCGGCCGGCTGCTCGCAGCCGTGCAGCACATCTGCTCATTCCATTGAGCTTAACCAGCACCCCTATTTTCCTAAATTTTTGTGGGTTTATTACAGTGACGATTAGAAAAACAGCAAAAATAATGAGGATAGCTTCTAATGTAAATAATTGATAAAAATTTATCTTTAAATTAAAACAAAATCACTACTCACACTTTATGAACTGTGTGCTGTCTATGTCAGCCAACTAACACAAAAGTGAGCTAATAACATATAAAATCAGTAATAACTTTTTCCTGCACTTATTTTATTTTCTATCGGCACACTCACACAACACTGCCTGTTGGCTGGTTCTCGTGCTGGATTTAAAAGTATCACTCTCTGTCAGGCAGTTCTAAGTATACGTGCAGGAAATAAATTTTAAATATCGATTGCTTCCATGTACTCTCAAATTTATTACAGGTGTGAGCTTGACTCCAAGTATTGACTCTTTCCCAGCAGCAACCTTCTGAAATTACTGCAGGGCCAGCGTTCAGTCTAGCTGGAACAATAGTGCAAATATCAGACAGTGTGGCAGACTATGCAGTAGAACTGACATGGTGGAAAAATAAAATCACAATTAGATTCACCAACACTGGATGTGCATGCAAAAAAAAAGGTTACATCAATGCAATAATGATCTAAAGTAATTCTAAAGGCATCTTGGACTTACTGTAGGCTATACATCATTTATAGTCATCATTTTATAAAGCTTTATTTTTGAAACGTCCATGCTTAATAACAGCATGTAAAATGCAGAGTGACAGGAATGATGGAAGAGCCTGATGTGGCCCTTAAGAGTCAGAGGTTATTTGTCCATAACTCAACAGAACATTTATAAAATGGCACCTGCTATATTACTTCCTGGAAATCATTACTTGTGTGTCTCTCAAAGGAGATACAGACTGTATAATCAAAAAGTGAAAAAATTAAATACATAAAAATATAAGAAAAGGAATGCCACTGTTACAAAGAGTGTAATCATTCTGAAACTGGTTTTGTCTGTTCTGATATAAATTCTGACCACCATCTTATCCAAAACCAAGCTTCAATAGATGTTGAGCTATTGTTGTGTCATATAAGTTGGCAATTTAGTACATGAGAGGAAACAACATGAGAGAACTGCCATACAAAATAAATGGCAAGCTGTGTGGTGATATATTCAGTTGAACTGAGCATTTGTTAAACTAATTTCTCACTTTTTCTAAGATCACACTGTAAGTTGAGTTCTACAGCATGTTTGTAAAACTTGAGTTAATAATAGCTGAGAGCTGAGAAACAGCAACATTTATTATTGAAATGTTGAAATGCTGATTTACCATGCACCATGGTTTCATTTGCTATTTAGTCATGTAGAGCTCTTAAATCTGGCTAAAGTGCTCGACTCTGGTGAAAACTGTAATATTTATCCAAGTAAAAAGTAAACTGGAATTATATAAGAAGAGTGGCAAAAAAATTCAGTATCTTTAGGGGTCAGGGACGCTAGCAAAATAGCCCTTTATGGGAGAAAAATAAAGTTATCTCTTAATGGCCCAGGCTTCAGTAGTATCCAGAAATCAATGACGAGTTGGCAGCCAGCCACCTTTATGGTCTTTTGGCACCACCAAAAAGAAAAAACCTTCTCCAGTTCTACCAAAAGTAACTGAAAACATGTCAGAGTTTTACTCTGATTATCTTGTTTTCGTGACCAATTAAAGTCAGAATTATAATAGAAATTAAAATTTGAACCTAACAGCAAAATTTAGGTTGGAGCACATTAGCACCACATAAGGGCTTGTTGGTCTAGTAGAATTGTTCTTGCTATAGTGTTAGACTTGTCTGGGAATGAAACCCAGTATTTCTGTGTGGTGCCTGTGTGCTATGGTGTTGGACTTTGTGCAGACATTTCCACATTTTTTACAGAGCCTCTTTAACCCCTGCTGAATTGTGACCGTGACTGTGCTACATTACTTTGAGCCGTTCCTTTCAGAGGATCACATTTTGTTTTCATTATAAGAACACTGTCACATATTCTCAAATGTAAACCTCAAATCTGCGTTACAGCAGCTGCTGTGATGAATCTTCATGACGGAAAAGCTTTTTGTAAGTGCTGTGCAAAACCTCTAAAAAGGGGTTATGATTTATGACATCAAAAAGTATTACAGTACAACAATTTCAAACATGAGGCAGTTTGTCGACACATGCAGTGTTTTAACCTAGTTTAACCCTCATAATTAGTTTTTCTGGTTCAAATCTATGAACTTAAATTCTTCAGTGTTACTCTAACCAGGCAAGGGCTCCTTTTTATGAAATATTGAAAAAATAATAAATAAAAATATTGAAAGTGGAACTTTGCCGGCCTAAATAATGTTTGCTCCTTTAAGGCTGTTATAAACAACACATACCAAAGGAGCTTGCTCCAAACAGACAGATGAAATTACTTCTCTTCTATCTTTCAGAATATAAACACTGCGGAATAAACTAATAAATCACATTTTACTATATTTTATAAAACGTATTTATTTTTGTTTGAAAATAATCCATTTGTCAAATTATGATTAAAATGCTTCAACAGCAACACCTACAAGTCAGAAATCACAACAAAGTGGTGAAGGAGAGGAGACAAGGACTGCTGTGCTGCTGGACCTACAGAAAGGCCACCACAGTGATGTGTGGTAACCTGACATTCTGCTGCGCTCATTCAAAAGGGACTGGATTCAGGTGTGGTTAACAGATTGCTGTCTAAAATTGAGAATGTTGTGATTTGTGTCTTTCTTTTCTTTTTTATATAGGTTTTTTAGGACAGGACCCCTGGAGTCTAGACACTGGTGGTTGTGAAGAAAGAGAGAGTGGCAGAAAACACGGACTTAAACCATGCAAAGTGGAAGCTGATTGGCTCAAAGCTTGTAGGCAAGAAGATGATTGGACTAGACCAGCGGTCCACCGGTACCGGTCCGTAAGTCGTTTGGTACCGGGCCGCGAGAGTTGAGGCTCAGGTGTGAAATGTATGGTTTTCAGGGTTTTTATCGGTTTTCAGCGTTATTTTGTTATCGTTTTTATCGTTAACTCTGTTTTCCTGGGTGTTTTCACGTGTGTTATGAATAAATCTTCTTTTTTCGGTACCGGTACTATTTTTTTTTTTTGTTGTATTTATCCGCGACACCTTAAAGGCCGGTCCGTGAAAATACTGTCGGGCATAAACCGGTCCGTGGCGCAAAAAAGGTTGGAGACCGCTGGACTAGACCAATGATGTCAGGTATCGAGAATGACAGCGTGGGAAAGTGGTAGACATGTAAACAGAAAAGCAGCCTAAGACCCAGAAAAGCAGGTATGATTACAGATCTTCCTTATTGAACTTGTGTCTAAGCTTCTTTTCAGATGGTTGTGTTGTACCATTGCCATTTGTCAGTGAGCATGCATAGTCCCATTTTCAAATCACTTCTGATGCTTATAATTCAGTATTGTGCTTTTTCTCCCTCGGATGACAAAGGCATAACCTGCCCTCCCCTGAGAAGAAATAATCCTTTGTCTTCTGTGTCTCTGGTTTGCATAGAAGTACTTATGTACTGCTAATGTTCTACAAACAGTTTACTGAAGCACACCAACAGGTTACATAAATGGAAGAAACGATATTAACTGATATTATATTTGACTCATGATTAGCATCTACTAATAGCCAGTCCTATACCTGAGTGTCGTAGGGCACAGCTTCAATTAGAGTCATCAGTGATTAAAAATGTAGATGTCAGCGACTGAATGTTTGACCATGTACCTTGCCATTATTCAGTATATTCTTTGACAGTGTTCTAATGAGATGACCTCCACAATAATATGGCAAAGACCAGGCATAAGCTACCATGTTTGCAGAGTCTCAGAAGTTAAATTGGTTTTGGAATAATGCTATGTTAAACAGATTATGATTTTAATTTTAGATTTTTTTTCTTTATAAGCTATGGTTTTTAAAAATGTATTATCACTGCAACCTCCCCCCCTGGCTTCTGCTCCGCGGCTGCTGAGTGACCCCTCATCTGGGGCTCTCCTCAACTCTTTCTGGGATAGTGGTGCGGCTGCCCCTCTGTTGGTCTTCCTTGGTCTCTTGGGCTCTGGGGGCCTCTGGATGTCTGGAGTTTTGATCTCCTCCATGCCTGCGTCATGCCCTGAAGGACGGGGCTGTGGCTCCCCACACCCTCTAGAAGATCATTACATGAAGCAACCTTTTAAATACAAGCGCGCTCATGCTCACAGGTGTACACACGGGTGCTCACACACACAAACGACACTTTTTGGCTCCTACCTCAAAGCACACTGTGCGCTGTCAATCTTACGTGCTGCACAATAATGTTTAATATTTAGTATTTACTGTTATATTCCCATAGATCATCGTGATGTTGTTTATTATATTGCTCTCTTTTTTCTTTCTCAACAGGTGATCCAGGTGATTGATATATGCATTTTTTGTCTGCTTATTTTGTTGGTTTTTGTTTTTTACCCTTTATCCCCGTCCCTCTTCCCCGCTGTTTTTCTTTCCCTCTTTCTTTCTCCCCTTTCTTTGCCCCAGTCAAGTCTGTCCCATATTTAGCAAGTGAAAATAAAATAAAATAAACAATAAAAGGTGAATTAAATAGACCATTACGGCAAGACTGGGATGGTCCATTTGGTAAAGTAAATCCGTTTATAAAAAAAAAAAATGTATTGTCATCTTTTACCAACATCTGCAGTGAATATTTGCCCCACACGTGCCTCAGTTTTGGTAAAGTTGCTAAGGTAATGCGCCAAAACATGAGTAGACAGTCATGTTTTGGTGCTTTACCTTACCAACCCTGAAAACATTCATGCATTAGGACCGGTAATATTTGTGCTCCTCTACAGCCAAACAGTAGAATTTAAGCAACAATGTACAAATAATAGAGCCCCATGCAGTGCGAAAGAAAATATGTAAGAGTAGTCTGTCTGTCATTCTTGATCTTGTACTCAATGAGCCAGCTTGGGAAAACATTTGTGGCCTAAACTGGTAAGTGTCATGAACTGGCTGTGTGGAGGCAGATGAGGACACAAACGCAAAACTCACAGAGACAGGAGCTGAACTCAAAATCACTGCTTTATTGCAGGCCTTACAAAGAAACAGAACTAAACTGGCAAAACTAAACTAAGAACCGAGGGAACGCAGAAAGGCACACAGGTTCGGGGAGAAGATATTGCCGATGCAACACTGAACTGAGGGAGACGTGGACATAAATACACAGAGGGTTAACGAGGGAAGTGGGAGCACACAGGGAACACAGCTGACACAGATAATCATAACAAGACACGGCAGGAGCAAATAGAACAAGACTCATATTGACGGGAGACTGTCAAAGTAAAACAGGAAGTACACAGAGGTGCAGACAGGAGGAGAGAGAAAGCATGGGGAGAGCACAGACATAACGGGCTGGGGAAAACATGGAATAAAACACAAGTAGGGGAGACGAGGGCTCACCGATACACAGAGGGGCACACGGGGTAAAGTCACATGGGGAAATCAAATGAGGAACATTTTAACAGAACCACCTAGGAACAAAGGCATAAATGAAGAACAAAATACAAAACACACGAAAATTACGAATGCTGGGCCAACATGGCCCAGGACCATGAGAGTAAGTGTACACATCTTCAGTCAGTATTGAATATCAGCATTTCCATGTTCATTTGTGGACATAAACTTTACCTGAACTTCAAGCTGTAATATAAAAACACTTCAAGTATGTCTTTTATCCTGTCTTCCTTCTCTCACCCCAACCGGTCGCAGCAGATGGCCGCCCTTCCCTGAGCCTGGTTCTGCCGGAGGTTTCTTCCTGTTAAAAGGGAGTTTTTCCTTCCCACTGTCGCCAAAGTGCTTGCTCATAGGGGGTCATATGATTGTTGGGTTTTTCTCTGTATCTATGAAGCACCTTGAGGCAACTTTTGTTGTGATTTGGTGCTATATAAATAAAATTGAATTAAATTGAATTCAAGTACCATTTTATTATGTCTACTTTAGGAGTCAAAAGGCACAGGAAGTCCCAAGATGAAACTCATCTAAAAACAACATGTGACAGAAGCTATCTGACATGTGAAGATCAGCTGAAACAATCAAGCTGCATTATAAATACTGAAAGAAAGAAAATAGAGCTTTTGTAGATTTTCTTAAACTCCTCTTTGTATCCTGTCCCAAGGCACACTGACATGAGAGAGGTTCATCTGGCGAGTAGTGGCTTGTTTCCCTTTAGGTTTCAGTTGACAGGGCTTTCAACAGACTGCTGGGATTACATAGTGACAGTAGAAGAAGACAGCAGTAATTCAAGTGGAATCAAGAATATCCTGTAAACGTGTGCACTCACTGTCAACAATCAGTCTGCCAACACAGATTTGTTGTGTGTGTTCAATGATGGACATTAAACTGAGAAAACCAGCTCTGAATTGTTGCTATCTGAATTAGCTGTGTTGTCCAGCTTTGTATCCCTACCCCCATCCTACCTCTGAAACACACAGAAACGCACATGCATATACACATTTCCCTTTCTCCTCCTCACACTTCTCTCTTCTCTAATTTACAGGGACTGTGAGCAGCATACAAATACAGCTCCTGACAAAGCATCTTGTTTTCTTGTTTCCGCTTCTTTTGCCCTGTCAGGTTCTTCTCGTGTTGTTTCCTCTTTTCATTCCTCTGCTTTAATCTGCATTGTCGCAGTGATGACTTGTGCCGTGTTGCATCAATCTTTGCTGCTCTCCCTCTCTTTCCTGCTCCTCTCTATCCGTCTCCTCTCCTCAAACTGCTAGTGCCACCCTGTGGTGAGGAAAAGATGAAAGTGTTCAGGATCAAATCAAAGGTGTTTTGGGATTTGACTTTTACATTAATACAGAGAGAAATTAAAAGCAAGTTGCTTCTTGTTTTACATTTAAAATCATTCCAACATCAGCGAGAAAGGTGTAGCTGAAGCAAGTAAAATCACTGACCAGTAGGAAGTGCACAGGCCCTTTTCTTACAGTAACTTCGCCTGCACCATGTTACCAGTTTCTCTGTGGTTTGAACTTGTTCCATTTCCCCTTCCACAGTTAGCTAAATGTCGTGCATTTCTTATCCATGACATTATCTTTAGTCTTCCAAAGATTCTTAATTGGGTTCCAATCAGGACTCCAATATAACGTTTTTCTTATAATAATTATATCACCTTCACTGCTGTATCCATTTTGCAGCATGATGAGTTGTATTATTATGTATAAACATTGTTGGTTTATCAGAAGCTGATTGCGGGGAAGCAACAACTTCTAACGAACATTCGTTTTTGCTTGCTGCAATGTAACTATGAATGAGAACAAAGTCATGTTGCAAAAAAGATCTAAGTCACAGTGCCTTCTCCTCCAAACTAAGCAGCTTCGTCACACAGTTTAGATACATTTTTTTCTGGTTTGTCAAAAAACACTGTCTATGTTCTCTGTCTAAAAAAAGAGAAAGAAATCTTAAGCAGTCTAGCCCTTTAAATCTTTCCACTGATGGCCGGCTTGGTCATGTGGGTGCTTTCAGGAAATGTCTGCTCAGGTGATCAGACACTGAATTCACATTATATGAGAGACGCTAAAGATGGGAATTAGCATGTAATTCTAGCTAGTGACATGTCACTTCAGTATGTGACATAACAGGTTTCACTGAATTAGCAAAAAAGAAAAAAAACTGTGTGCTGAATCTGTTGTCTGCAGTTTGCTGTAAGTCAGATTCCTTTCTTTGACTTTAATAAATACCTGCAGCGTCCTATGCACCTTTGAACAAAATAAAGAGAATAAACAGTAGGTCCAGTGCTCCTTGTCAGGAACAAAAACTGTACTGTTTCTCTTAAATCCTGGACTATCTGCTCTACCTTGGCACAGATCTTCCAGTGGAGGCTGAGAATTGTGATCTCTGGAACTGTAACACACTCTCTGGTCCCCCTTCTTAAAAAAGTAGAACCACTGCCTTGAACAGCTACCTCAGTGACCTCACCCCCGTTTATGGCCAAGACACCTCTCATGCCCAGACCCTTCTTCCTCTATTGAAGGCACATCAATTGAATTACAAAATCCTCAAAACATTTCTTCCACTACCTGACTAATCCTCGGTCAGAAGCACTGGTTTTTATAATATCAATATTTTTGAAATCAAGTAACATGCTTCAGCTCCATCCGTCTTATTTAAACTGCTAAATATTACTAAACTGCCATCTGCTGTATTTTCACTTTGTAGTGTAGTGTACAGTTATCATAGTATCCTTACCTGGTATAAAAGGTCTATAGTATTCTAATGAGATTCAAGTCTTGATGTCACAGACTGTGTGGCAGCTGTATTGAGTTTAATTAAAACAGCTCTGCTAGCAGGCAGTTAATTTACATTCAAGACAGGAAACATGTCAGTCACAAAAGGTCAGGACTTCAATATTAGCTTTTATTTTTTCAAAGAGCAAAAGTGATCTAGCCTTCTGATTCCTTCTGTTGATGACACTTGGTCATTTTAGTGCTTCCAGTCCATGTCTTCTCTGTTGACAGGACACTATATTCCACGAAAGATCACTTGGGAATTGACAAGCAGTTCAAGCTAGTTTTAAATCAATTTAAATTCTCTTTTCAATTTGTTACGGCTCTAGCAAGGCCTCCTCCTGAAGGTGCCTGTGTGGGCGTGTCTTTCAATCTCTTCTGCCTGAGGTGCCGCCTTTCTCTTTGACACAGCTGACTCACATCAGTAATTAAAAGGATTTAAGCCCAGGGACAGGTGAGCTCCGGGCCAGGGCAGGAGGGAGTTAAAGAGCTTTGGATGGGTGGGTGGGGGGGGGGAAAAGAGCTAGAGAACGTAAATTGGATCACTTAGACATATGTCAGCGAGTGCCGAGGCCTGCAATCCCTCCATGGCTACTTCCTGAAGCAGCTGTAGATATTGCTTTATTGCGCCAGAAGAGTAAGGACAGGGCAGGCGGTCTAGACTCAAATATAGTTCAGGGTTACATTGATCAGTATTATGGGTATGTGCAAGTATATACGGATGCTTCAAAGACTCCAGCTAGTCAAGTGAGGGTGGCTGTAGTAATTCTGGACTTTATGGTAAAAAGTGGGAAGAGGATTAATAATGGATTGTCTGTATTTACAGGAAAAATGATAGATATTCTATTAGCAGTAAAGTGGGTGGAAGATTTAAGGCCATTGAAAGCAATTATTTGTTCAGATTCAAGTGCAGCCTTGGTCAATCTACAGAATGGTCATTCGAAAGGTTGGTCAGATATTTTAATCGAGGTTCAGCAAACTCTTTACAGGATACATATGATGGATCTGTCAGTAGTGTTTGTATGGGTCCCGGCTCACTATGGGGTAAGGGGGAATGAAGCAGCGGATAGGTTGGCAAAGGAAGCCACTAGCCACATAATCGGAAGTATAAGGTAGAGAGGAGACGATTGGTCAAATCTCAGTAGCATTAATATGAAACTGGATCTTGTTGGGTTATTACAGAAGGAGTCGGGGGATAAATGTTATCAGGCCTTGTTTCAGTTTTTGAGAAAAGGAATGTTGTTTAGGAGGATATGAAGTTATCTCATGTTTTTGTTTGTTTGTTTTTTGAGCGTGATTCCTGTCCACACTCCATACCAGCGAGAGAGGTGTAAAAATAAGTCAAAAAGAGCAAGCTGCTCTCTCGCTGTTTGCAGCGAGTGAGCTGCTCTCTCTTTTTGACGTTTTACTTTATTGACCAACGCTTGCATTTTGTTTGTTTCCTTAAATGGTGATAGCGGCTTGTCCGTCTCTTTTAGTTGAGTGTTTGATAGGAACTCTTTGATTTAACCCTTTTGCGTCCTTGTCTCTTTTTTTCCCAACCTAGACACTTTTTGGTATTTCCCCCTCACCGCCTGGACCCTTTTAGGGGAACCTAACAAGTGGGGGCTCGTCAAGGATATTTGGAAAGGGAGTATCAAGTTGGTGGCATTTGGTTTTCTTGCTTTGTCACCTTTACAGAGCCACAATTTCCCAGTTAAGTTAGGTGAGTGTCCAGCTGAGTTTAAGTTCTTCCTGTGGGCACTCTTTTGTTATTTTGCCTTTTTTATTTTTGGAGTAATCCTGGGTGGGGATTAGTTCCCTGTTGGGGGTAGGCAATTCAGGCTCCAGTCGCTGAAGTTCTGCCTTTCAAGTCACCTCGAGCCCAGCAGGCTCCAGAAGATGGGTATAGTTTGGTGGGCTTAGGAACTAGGTAAGTTGTATTTGTTAATGTATAGGCAGTTGGTCAGTTGAAGTAAGTTGTGTGGTTAACCGTTAGTTGTTGAGTTCGCAGAGGGGTGTGGTAGTATCTTAATTAGGGTGTATTTTCTAAGCCTTCTCCAACCCCCAAAATGGATGATACCGCTATCAGTGCACAGGAGTCTAGAGGCTTGTTTGTAAGCAATAACATCTATCTGGTTCCAGTTTTCTTTGAATCCAGTGTTGAGAGCTTCTGCAGTGTATTTGCATAGCAACTGCACTAGTTTATGAGAAGATCAAAGGTGCTGTTCTCCAAGCCTATGAACTTGTACCTGAAGCCTATAGGCAGCATTTTCGAGGTTTGGAGTTGGCACAGGGTCAGTCCTACCTTGACTTTGCTAGGGAGAAGGCAAAGCTCTTTGATAGGTGGTGTTCTGCAAGCCAGGTTAACGATGTGGGGTGAGCCTGTGCTGGTGGAGGACTTTAAGAATGCAGTGCCTGAGTGTATTGCTTTTTATTTAAGTAAACAGAGGGCTTCCACTTTACAGCAAGCTGCCACCCTGGCAGATGAGTTTAAGCTGACTCATAAAGCAAATGCTGTAGGACTTGATATCCATCTGCACCATAGTGCATCCTGGACAGGTAAGTGTGGGCCAGCTAACAAGGCCAATGCAGTTATGGTTTTAAGATCTAGAACTTTGTTTCTTCTGTCACAAACCTGGCCATGTGGTTGCTAATTGTGTCAAACTGGCACTAAAGCGGAAAGCACATCCAAAGGGAAGGAGGCCCGAGTTGGGGAAAAAATAAGCTGTGGTTTTCAAACCGACAAGGTTGCCAGGCCCAGCAAGAACCCACACCTGGGTAATGGTTGCATAACAGGGTCCTGTGGTCAGTGTCAGAGGTCAACTAGCCCTTAGCTGCTGTTGGTTGACAATGTCCCAGGTCCTCAAAATGACCTGCAGGCGAACAGAGCATGTATAACACCACCACTCAGACCTGCACCCCTGGCTAACAAGCACACCCGTGACCTGAGCAATCGTCTGAAAAGCGTTTCAGTAAGGCCCACTAGCTGCCTGCTGGGTTCTCCACATGGGACATTGTTTCGAGGGTCTGGGGCCACTCTGTCAATGTTGTGAACCCACTGAGATGGGATTGGCAGCTTCCGCAGGAAATGCTTTACCGTTGCTATGGGGTTTGGTAGGTGGAAAGCCTGCAATTTGATGATGAAACGGTTATGGACTTAATTGTTTTGGTTATTGTAATCATTTGGCAAACCACAGGTTTGTATTTATGGGAGGGGGTGTTACGGCCCTAGCAGGGCCTCCTCCTGAAGGTGCCTGTGTGGGCGTGTCTTTCAATCTCTTCTGCCTGAGGTGCCACCTTTCTTTGACACAGCTGACTCACATCAGTAATTAAAGGGATTTAAGCCCAGGGACAGGTGAGCGGTTTAATCAAACGATTCAGTGAGCCTAATTCTCTTTGGATGGCATCTTGGAAGACATCACTCCTTTCAGGGGTTTTATCATAGGAAAAAGGTGATGACTCAGAAGAACTTCGTATTTATTTATGGTGACCCTTTGCTCTTAAGGGACAAGTGGAACTAAAATATCTCAGCAAAATGCAACCACAGTACAACAGAGACAGATCTCCTTGGTGTAAGGGTTAAGGTTTTTCCTTTAATTTATCATCCATTTTGGCTTATACTGCTCCTTGCAGCAAACCATCAGTGACCAGGGTTTCCTTCCTGTGATATGTATGTAGGCATATTATGACAGGTCCATCCACAATTAATACAGTTACTCACTTCATTGTCTGAGTTTCCAAGTTTCTGCTTTATTATACATGCCATTTGGGTTAATTGTGCAAGGCTTGATAATTAGTTTAACAAATGATTTTTCTTCACCTGACAATTAACTCAACTTTGCCAGTGGCAAGCTCATTAATATTGAACATATGACGTATTTTTTTTTAAGAATAGTTATTTTTGCTAGCTTAGTAATGGATTGGGAGACAGTCCTCCTTTATCCTTTTTTAACAGCAATATCTTTTACAATAACTAATTAACAGCAAAGTTATTTACATACCAGTAACTAACTGCTTCTTTGCACCATCTTTGTTTACTCTTTCCCGCCCAGGGTTCTAGACTTCTGATTGGCCAACATTTCTACCCAGTTAGGATTACATCACCACCTGTTGCTTTGGCATGTTCTTGACAGCGTTTGACTTTGTTTTTTGCGATTACGTGTGGACGAGATTTTCTTTTAAACAAAAACGAAAAATCTGTTTACAAACATACCCGCATACGTGTGGTCGCAGCCTAATTGCCAGTTTTAGGTCAAACTCTGCTCACACTGTTTCACAACTCTCCCTCCCATACAGTTTCTATTGGCAGACATCAGGTTAGCAAAAAGTCCAAGGCATCACAAAGGGGCTTCACTAACCAATGGGTGATGCCACTGTGGCTGCATCCGTCTTTTATACTTCATATGGAGGTGATAAAAGTTGTTCCCTTTGAGTTCAGTATTTTTGCTTCCTCCTCTCTACCTCTATGTAGCGAGTAAAAGCCACCAAGTAACCGCTAAGGGCCTCTATACTACTCGTGCAAACTTTCAGGCCCAAAGCTCTTACAGGAATGAGCCCAGAATAAACGGGACAAGAGGGTCAATATCAGTCAGATAGGTTAAAATTTATTATTTTAAAGGAAAACAAAGGGTTTGCAAAAGGCCTCAAACATCAAAATGGAAAAGGTCACTAACGACCACAATATAGTCTTATTGGTGCAACCTGTCAGCAATGCAACTTTCACCTGAAGGCTTGCTCTCCCTCGGCGGTCCCAGATACTCGTTGCTTTAAGAGAAACAAATCCACCCCAAATAAATACGAGCCCAACAGAACACTTATTGCATGCACTAAGTGTTTTAGTTCAGGCAATAATTGGTGGCACTAAAATCACTCTTAATAAAACGTATTCCCCGCAAATCCACATGGAGCACCTCTAAAAGACCTAATTCCCGTAAGGTAAGTGCCCAGCTCAGGGATTGCACATTGCCTGACTAATATTGCACCAGCCCATTGGAAATAAAAACAAACCCAGCATAAAAAACAAACAGTTTTAACTACTCTAAAACCAACTTGGGAGAAAAACGCAACGAAAAAGAGAAGGAGGAAAAAACAGTGACAAATTCAAATGTGCAGCCTGTCCTGCAGGAGGCAATACAATATAAATTAGATTGTAGTGCATAAATATACTTTCTTTTTATGTCAAATATACATCCCTCCAGCAGACAACTGTGTTTGCTGCACACCTGGCTTGTCTTCTAAAATCACTACTAGAAACATAAAATACAATAAACATCAAATACATTTCAACGAATTTACAAAAGCACTAAAAGAAAAACAGCCTGTACCTCGAACCTCTGCTGTAGAGGTTTAAAACAACCGTTTGTGTAGAAGACAAAACTTCTCAGGCTCTTCACCTACTCACACAACCATTGTTCACAGCCGCCCATCAGTACAAATGAGAGAAGAAGAGCACCTGCTGCTACTTCCTCTTTTATACCCTCCCTTGGGTCCCCTGGGTCCTAAAGCCTTCCCCATTACATCTATTTTTATGCACACTGCCAGATTTTGGGGAGCCTGTTAACATTCTGACAATCCTTTAATCTCTATAATGTAACAGAAATCCATAACTTTGATCTTCCCTCTAGCCCTATTCTCTTACTAAGAGATTTTGAACTGACCTGAATACAGAAAATAATTAAATTTAAAGAGTACAAAACAAAAGGCAGACTTCACCATTTCTGAGTAGACAAACAACAACAACAAACAAACTGGACACGCTGAACACAGTGGACATTATGATGGAGTATCACAAAGGATATCATGTAGTTTGACCACAAACTGCAACACAAATATTTTCTGATTATTCAAACAGGGATCCGCACCAGCTGTTGAATTAAAGGATTATGGGAGCATAAACAGACAGTCCAGAACATGCTATTGTGAATCACGTACACAAAAAAGCACAAAGATGCTCTCTGTACTTTTATACCGGTTTGAGATCAAAACCTAATGGTGTGAAGTTCCCTGTAAAGTTGGCCGAATGCGGTAATTCTACTAATAATGAGCTATTTTGAATTTTACAACAATCATTCTATATAGAGTAGAAAAGGGAAAGAATAACGTTCTCCTGAATATGTATGTGAAACATCTTTCTTATCGTTAGGGAGCGGTTTTAATATGAGTCGAGAGAGGAGACCTTAAAACTACTTTTAAATGTGGTGTTGAAAAATTGGCTACTCCACTGTAATGACTGCTTAAACAAGAGGACAAGATAAACACAAGGGCTTTCTATGATTATGGGCTAAACAGAGAGGGAGGGAGAAAACAAATATAGTGTATAATTGATGGTCGGATGTCTGTGAGCTCTTTGGATGAAGCATTTAAAAAGAAGAAATTCAGTGCGTGCTCTCTCTCCATGTGAGACAGAGTAAATAAGATAAATCCCTCAGCTGCTCTTTCCTGGATAAAAGCAGAATATTAAAAACTAAAACACGCAGCTAGAAGTGTCTGATGGCATTGTGAGGACAAGGAAACTTGGTGGTAGAATGAGGAAGTACAGGGAAGCATTCAAAGGAAGAGGGTGGCAAACAAGAGCACTGGGAGACAGTGATAGTTTTAACATTTAGTTCAACTCAGTTCAATTTTATTTATACACATAATTAAATTCACAACAACAGTTGCCTCAAGGCACTTTATATAGTAAAGTAGACCCTACAATAATACATACACAGAGAAACCCAGTAATCATATGACACCCCTATGAGCAAGCACTTTGGCAACAGCGTGAAGGAAAAACTCCCGCAGAACCAGGTTCGGGGAGGGGCGGCCATTTGTCATGAAGGCTTGAGGTGAGGGGAGGAAGATGGGACAAAAGACATGCTGTGGAAGAGAGACAGAGATTAATAACAAGTGTAATTCAATGCAGCGAGGTCTATAAACATATAGTGATGAGAAGAAGAACTACTCAATGCATCATCCATTCAGGGCGACCTGATGCAGCCCTATATGTTTTAGCAAAAAGGAAAGTTTTAAGCCTAATCTTAAAAATAGAGATAGTGTCTGTCTCCCGAATCCAAACTGGAAGCTGGTTCCACAGAAGAGGGGCCTGAAAACTGAAGGCTCTCCCTCCCATTCTACTTTTAAATACTCTAGGAACAACAAGTAGGCCTGCAGTGCAAGAGCGAAGTGCTCTAATAGGGTGATATGGTACTACAAGGTCATTAAGATAAGATGGGGCCTGATTATTTAAGACCTTGTATGTGAGGAGCAGGATTTTGAATTCAATTCTGGATTTAACAGGGAGCAAATGAAGGGAAGCCAATACAGGAGAAATATGCTCTCTCTTTCTAGTCCCTGTCAGGACTCTTGCTGCAGAATTTTGGATTAGCTGAAGGCTTTTCAGTGAGTTTTTAGGACATCCTGATAATAATGAATTACAGTAGTCCAGCCTGGAAGTAATAAATATATTTTTCAAAGTTTGTCTTGCATATTTGAAACAAAAAATCTTTATTTATCTGGTCTTTCTTTTTTAGGCATTATCATCTCAACAACAAAAATAACATAACACTGAACAATAGACTTGCTTTCATTAAGTAAGATACACATTGTTCATAAAGTGCACGTGGCATTCTTCATAAACCTAAATACTGTGAAAGCAGTTGTGCCATTAGTCCAAGAAAACCCAGAAATAAAAAACAAATGGACTATCAATAAATTACTATTTATTGTTGATTATTTAAAAAGCTGAAACTCTCAAAAATATTCAAATAAGAAGTGTCTGGTTAATGCCATCAGACCTGCTCTTGCTACATAATTGGTGTAGCTTTTATGTAGTATAAAAATTTTTAAAAAAATTGTATTTTCTGTAATTCACTGTTCACTATTTCAACTGAAAGACTTAATGCCATTTTTAAACTAATATCAAGAAAAACTTTTGATTAGTAGATGGAGCTGAAAACACTCCAACCAAAAGTCCTGTTCTTGTGTCACAAGTGATGGGCTGTAAAAGCTGTTCCTTATACTTTCTGAGTTGCTGTGTCACACTGCTTGTAGATGTCCTCTGTTTAGGCTGTCTGGTTCCTCTAGTTCTTATGTATTGTTCTCTCCAATATCTTCAGACTGATCTTCCTGTTGTATGTGTGACTGACTGGACTGGACACACATTCCTCTGTCTGTTTCTGCAGTTCTTGATTACTGTCATCAGACACATCAGTAGTGTTTCACACGCTTCGGGGTTGACGAATAAGGCAGCTGCTACAAGCGGTGAGAACTTTTCATCAAATACAAATAAATAACTAATCTAGTGACGTCAGCTCTGGACACTCACTAGGGAGCAAGCTCTCCCATTCCATGTTGTTTGAGATTTGGGAGGTTAAGTGTTTTACTTTGAATTGTCGTGCAATTATGCAAAATGTGTTTGACCAGCCTGTAGGGCAGTTGATTTTAACAGCAAGGCTATATTGTGTTGCAACAGAGGACTTCTGAAAGAGCTTCACCGCTGACCTATCTCTGTCATAGACTCTATCAAGACCTGCCTCCTTCTGTATCATGTGGATGATGAGCTGTAAGGTGCCCAACATATATGGCGTCCATTCAATATCTATGTCAATATGATGGTACCCCAAAAAATTAACCCAGATAAATAACCGTGAGTAAGAAAATCTTAATTTTAGAAATACATTTATACCTTTTAAAACTTTTGAATTGCTGCTTGAGTCATTTTCTGGATTGTATTGCTTTTATTTTATCTTGTTTATATCCTGTTTTACGCTGATGCTTTTGAACTAATGTTTTGAATCATTCCTGTAATGTTACAAATTTTTCCCTGTTGTGAGATTAATAGTTCATTAACAATATATTTTTTCTTCTTTTTTTTAAACTATCACCTTATCTTAGAGGATTAGGAGGAAGGACACAGTCCCTAACTTCATTCTTATCTGTGCAATCACTATGTGTCATGTAAAATTTATTTATTTTTTCATAGCTCATTGCAGGTCATCAGTTTCAGGGTCACTTTCCATCCTGGGGGAGTCTTCTGAACACCACCTCAGAGTTGGTTTATTCTCCTTCTGGTTTGGTGTGTTTAAAAGTTGCCACCAAAGTACTTTCATTATCTGTTGTTGTGATGATCTTCTCATTCGCTTTCCTCCAGTATTACATACATATATCTGCAGATGCTTTGATTGACTGTGCACTGTGGGGGTTGAGCTACTTGTTCAAGTACCAACAATATATGTTCTGGTTTTGTGTTTAAACTCTATTAACACTGACATGGTCCACATGTCAGTGTTAATAGAGACTCTCCAGGCTGAAGCTAATATCTCTCTGATTTTTTCTCGTTCACCATCAGAATGTTTGTCTATCAGTTTATTTTAGTTTTCAGCTTCCTGTCTACCGTCCCCATTATAAGACCAAAGTCCTCATCTTCAACAGTAGTGATTGGCTATCCTGTACACTCAATCCATTTTACTAGAGCCTGCCCCTTGGTCTGTAGTTCACTAGGTCACTTTTATATTTTCTTGCATTTAGAAAAGCTACTGAAATATTCTGCTGGGCTGCTCTCATTTTCTTTGTGCTTAGTGGCCCACTGTTGTCATCTGAGCTCTTCTGTAACTGTGATAAGAATAAGGGTATATTTTTTGTTTTTTGTTCATAAAATGTGTCAGTCATCTTTTCAATTACATCTCAGATAAACGGGCAGTTTTCTTCAAGTAATGGTAACTAAGTATCTCACTAATGTTAACTTTACACAAGTATTATCTTTTAGTTCATAGCTTAGCAAAAACACACAAGTAGCATACAATATGTTATCTGTATGCAACACTGGCACTGATATTGATTTCACTGATACTCTCCTGGTTCAACAAAAATGAAACTGCAATAAATGTAAGAGACATTTTTTGGAAATTTAGAAAACAAATTCAGCAGTGGGTCTAATAATAATTAGACCCACTGCTGTAACCTGTAACAGTAACCTGTTATCTTGTTAAATATTTTGGTGTGCTTGGGAAAATAAAGGCTTTACCCTGAGATATCTTGGGGTTACTTTAAGCCTAATATTGCATAACATAGTGCTGATTACATCTTGTGAACATCTGCTCTGAAAGTCAATGGTGCAACTTGGGTTGTACACCCGACCCAACAAGGACAAATTAAACACAGAGGGGACAGTGTCAGACTCCAGCTTGTCAGTCCAGTGCACTGGAAACAAAAAGTGTCTTTTCCACACAGCTATAATGTTGGGGTTTGAAGAGCACTTTATAAATGAGGACTAACAGGTGGATTCTCCCATTTCAGTGCAGCAAGCCTACAGTGAAGAACTATACTGCTTAAGAGGAAGAGTAAAAGTGGACAGTAGATGCTCAGTGGTGGAGAGTACCTCTCTGCCGCAATGCATATAGTGTTTCATGTTCACCTTGATAAACAGGGATTGATAGAGGAGCGTCAGAAATCCTTCCTGAATTTCCTCCATATTTATAAAAGAGAGCTGTATTCTTCCCTTGATAAATTGAGATAGACTGTAGAGTGTCTACAGGCTTGTCTCAGCTTCCAGTGGTCATAGCTTTCAAGGTTTTTTTTTAAATTCCAAGCTCCTGCAGTGCAAATAGTGTAGTTTGTTACAGAGCTAGTCTCTCCTTGTCTGTATGTGTTTCTTCATTTTGATATTAGCAGGTTTTTTGTCACAGACCCTCCTGCTGGGAATTTAAGTGGGAGCAAAAAGTTAATGGTGAGAGAAATTTTGTGTCAGCCTGCTATTTTTAAAAAAAAGCAGGAATTGTAATGTAATCATTAGCATTAACATTTAGAGTGGAAACAAAGCAGACCTCTGTCACTTCAGGTGACATTCTCAAACTTTTGATGGCTCACTCACTTTCTAACAATCATTACTACTCAGCAGCAGTAATCACTGAATACTGTTTACTTTCTTCCCGAGTCGTCTCCATTTTTGACAACAGGTTCAATACGGGGACACACGTGTCCAGTGTTCTCAATCTATTTACATATATGCAGGTGTCCCTGCAGTGGATTTTAACAGCAAATTGATTTAGCCTGTCTTTTTCAATCACAGTAATCTAAACTCTCTCTGCGCAAAGAAAACAATTAAAACAAATGAGATCACAATTAAGACAATTACAACTAACGATTACCAGTAATGATTGCTAACGGAGAGCGTCAGAGTGGAGTTAGTACTACAGCAGCTTTAGGCGATGAGGATGCAGGGAATGAAATACCACTGGAAGACAGGAAACCATTAGAATGTATGAAGTATAATAATGTCACCGCAGTTTATCTTATCTGTACTGCATCAGGTGGCATAATTCACCATTAAAAAAATATACTGTGACACTGTACAGCTGAGAGTATAACACTGGGGTGGTTTGGCAATTAGCTGATATAATTTCTTCTTTCTGAATAGCCAAAACCATAAATCCCAAGTTTTAACGGAATCCATTACATTCTTTGCCTATTGTGTGTTACAGCCACACAGCAACAGATGCTTGCAATGCATTAAAACCTGCAAGTTATATTACATGAAAACATCGTATTACAGTTTAGGAAATGTACTTTAAGCTAAATCATTCATCATTGTACAGGCATAACAGGCATAACAATATGAAAAGTCACAGGAGACGTGAATAATGAATTATCTGGCACCCACTAACAGGTGCCACCTATCTTGGCACCTGTTTGTGGGTGAGATATATTATGGAGCAACATTCTGTCCTCAAAGTTGATGTTAGAAACAGGAAAAAGGTCAGAACATCTCCCAAACTTGTGAACCAACGACAGGGTCATGGGCAGCCGAGGCTCACTGATGCATGTAGGCTGGTGTGGAGGCTGCCCCGTGTGGTTCGATTCAATAGACGAGCTACTGTAGCTCAAACTGCCCCCAAATTGAATGATGGTTCTGAAAGAAAGATGTTAGAATACACTGCAATTTGTTGCATATGGGACAGCATAGCCACAGATTAGTCAGGGTGCCCATGCTGACCCCTGTCCACTGCTGAAAGCACCGACACTGGGCATGTTAGCATTAGAACTAGACCACAGTGCAATGGAAGAAGCTGTCCCTGTCAAATGAATCATGTTTTCTTTTACATCACATGGATGACCAGGTGTGTGTACATCACCTACTTGGGGAACTTCAATCTGCATATTAAACACATATGTAGGACTGCTTTCTTCCATTTGCACAATAGAGTTAGTATGATTAGTTCATGCATTTATTAATTCTAGGCTGGACTACTGTAATTTGTGATTATCAGAAAGTCCTAAAGACTCCCTGAAAAGCCTTCAATTGATGCACTATTTCTTCTTCAGTCACCTTTCTCACTCACTATGTGTTTATACACCTCTCTGCATTTAACCATTACTTATTATTAATCTCTGACTCTCGTCCTCAGTGTGTCTTACTCCCTGTACCTCAACTGGTCGTAGCAGATGGCCGCCCCTCCCTGAGCCTGGTTCTGCTGGCGGTTTCTTCCTGTTAAAAGGGAGTTTTTCCTTCCCGCTGTTGCCAAACAGCTTGCTCATGGGGATCATCTGATTGTTGGGGTTTTTGTAGAGTCTAACAATATACAATATATACTTTGGTGCTATCAAAATTCCAAATTTCCCAGATCTCAATCCAATTGAGCATCTGTCGGAAGAATGTATGTTTGTCTGTGTTCAGAGACTCTTTCTTATCCTGCACAGAAGTGTTGAGAGCTACAACTATTCAAAAGCTTCCATATAATTTGATACAGTAGGTGGACACCACTCCATTAATCAAGCACTACATTAAACTGAAGACTTATGCAGTAGCTGCAGTAATGTGGTCTTTGTACAGAAGTGTGATTGTGAAGAGGTTGAGGGTTTCACAGATGACAGTTATTCACAAAGCAAAATGTGCTTCATGTTAGAAAGCATTCACCTCATGACATCAACATGATGGCTGGTAACCTTTCATAGAAGATGTTTTCAAGTTTTCAAGGAATTGGTTTGTAAATATAGTTTGTTTGACTCTCTACCACAGTGCCTCTGAGACAGAATACTGAATCTACTCAAGCAGAAAATCTTGGTGTGTAACATAAAACTACATTTTTGCAGTTTGAGGATGTGTCTGAGTCAGGGACCTTTGTTTTAGAGATAAAGGTAACAGAATTTTTTCTACCTATTGAGCTTACAAATAGGATCAAACAGGTAAAAGTAGAGAATGTTTTGGTTGCGAACTGTAATGTACAACACAAACTAACTTGAAGAAGCACTGTGTCAGGATAAAAGATAATTTTTGATCTTCCTGAACAGTACTTTTTTCATAATAGGAACAGAAAAGTAGGCAGCAATCCATTTGGACCCCACAAAGCAGTAATCACACACACAAATCTCTCTTTGTCAAACACATACACACACTTTGTTTTCGTGAAGTCTGCTAAAGCTTTCCAAGCATCATTGTTTCTTTGAAACTACTTCAAGGCTTTCAACATAATCAGGGTCTTGTTTTCTCTGAGGAAGCCTTAAATGTGCGCGTAGAAGTCTGAACCCTACCTACAACCTACATCTTGTTAAGTGTTTGCTCCACTGAAAATTTTATCATGTGCATTTGGGGTATGCTATGACTTTTTTTGGTTAAGATTATTTTGGCTTTTTTGTTTCTTGTCTCTTACAATTTACTTTGTTTTTAACCAATCAAAGGCACACCTCCACAAATGGCACTTCCATCCATCCACACATTTACTCTTCTCTTCATTTAAACATTTTCTTTTATTCTTTTTTCATTGTTTCTAATCTTTTTAAAGTATTCTTTTCACTTAAAGGCAACTTTGATGACACAATTACTATTATTATGTGGCTTTTACTCAAGCTAGTGAGTGCCTGTTAAGGCACTATTCTGACTAGACATTAATATTAATAATTAATGATTAATAATATTGCATTATTAATAGCTAGACTTTTTATTCAGTCTAATAAAATAATGCCAAATAAGCAACTCTTAAAATACAAGTCTGACATTTTTGTTTCTCTTTTAAGTGAGGTACATTTTACCCCTTAACTTTGTTATTCTTTTTGCATGTAAGTATTTCTGTGTTGTCATGTTAGATTTCTTACATTTCAAAATTCTCACTAGTGGGTTGCTACAGTCTTCATTACTTATTCTCTAACTTAATATTACTTTAGTTTTACACTCTCTGCAAACTACTTGCCAAGCGGCAGTGAAACCAAACAGTGTCTGTTTTCAAAGTAAAAGTTGCCCCTTTTGAAATGTGTTGTTTGAGGCAAAAAGACACAACTTTTACTTTGAAGGTGAACATTATCTGTTTTTGGTTTGCATGACAGTTTTCCACAACAGTTCAGAGAGTAAATGACAAGTGTTTCCAGTCAAGTCGGTGTACAAGCGGCTACAGAAATTTTCTAGCAAAGCAATCACAAGGTTTTTTGTGAAGCATTCTGTAGGCAGCCGATTTTACCTAGTGGCTGCCTGCAACCTCGAGCAACCACTTAGTTGGGAAATGCACATTTTTTCCTTAGCAGCCACTGACTGCCAGATCGTCAGTACCGAGTATCTTAGGGCCATGTGACTAAGGCCTAAGCTTGCTGAATGCTAATGTCTAAAGTAATGAAAATGAGTAAACAGTTGTGCTGAGTTTAAATGACTATTTTAACTATAAGGAGAATTTGTCTGTGGGTGGGTTTGTGTGTGTACTGTTATATTTGCATATTTAATACTCTGTGTAATGAGTCCCATTACTTCGTTTAAGTGGACGCTGTTTAGAGACAACTGTCGGTAATGATGTGTGGTTTACACTGGACAGAAGAATTTAAAACTAATGTAACAAGTATTGGATATTAATCTACCATCCACTGGTGTGACTACTTGTGTTGTTTCTTGTTTTGTTTGTTTGTTTTTGTGTAGTGGGGTGTCAGCATCAATCAAAGATATGCAGTAAAAAAATGTCACTAAACTGAATTGCCACTGTATGAAATTTTAATCAGCAAACTCTTTGCATTTGTTGTGGATCCACAATGGATAATATTATTCAGCCACTTCTTTCCTCACCCATTATCGCTATTACCACTGCACTTTATGCCACCATTACAGTCATTGGAATTGTTACATAGTGGGCTACGATGAGAATTTTATAGTTCACTTTCTGTCTGATTGCCATTAGAGTGTCAAGGCTAATTTCGGAAGGATCATCCCATCATTAATCAAACAGGTATTTGTCTGCTTTTAGTATCTAAGTGTAATACTAATGACTACAAAGAAAAAAAATTGAAAACCCAGCATGGTTGTCAGAAAAATGCTGTGATGGTGTTTGGTAGGGGGATCATGGACAGGTCTGGGCTGAGCATTTAAAGACAATTAACATATGTTGATGCATTATGTTGCCTTTTGGCAAGGAATAATTCCACCATCGGTAGGTGTTGTCTTTAATTTTGACAGTGCATTTTTCCCAGTTTTATTTCACTTTCCTATCCTTCAAACTTTAAATTATGCAGATAAATGTCTTCAGCACACGATCCAAGTCAATGTTTCCCCTTAAAGGGTCCCAGTCTGTCATGCAAAATTTAAGTGTCTAGCTCAATATAGTATCATAGAATTGAGTTTATATAGTACTCCACTTCAGGCACACCTTCCTTAATGTGTTGTTGTGTGTTACGATGTTTCACTCAATTTAGATTTCACAGGTGAATAGTAAATGTTGTTTATTGGGATTGCATGCAGAAAGACACTCGAAAAAAAAAAAAAAAACCTGATACAAGATACTATGCTAAACTACTTCCCAACCACGATCGTTACCTTCCCTCTCTTGTACAAAAATGTGCTTGAGTGAAAAGCTGCTGTAATCCTCAGGCATTAGCATACTTTTCATTCAAACTGAGTACAACTAATTCCCCATGTAAAGGACTAGAGATAATATGTGTGCCTGTAATTCATATTCAGGGCATGTACAAAGATTATGAGTCACGCTATCATTTAAAATAGCTGAGGGGGCATACAGATCCGCACATCACTCGTCAGCCTCTGCAACCACACACACACACACATACACACGCTATCACAGAGGAGAGATAACACTGTTTAACAAGTGTAGTATTGGGGAGTGAGGCATGCTTTAACTTTCATTATTCCAGGAAAAAGCTTGTCACATTAAATGGCAGCATAATGGGAGACATGGAGAGAGGGGAGTGGCAGGCAAACAAGAGCAGCGACTGAATTAAACTGTAATGGAAAAAATGAGAAGTTGGGTTTAACGGAAGGCGTGATGTGAAGGGGTGAGGGGAAGTGAAGGATGAAGAAAGGAAGACAGTAGTACAGAAGACATGAGGGATCAATTTTCCAGTTTTCCAACACTTAATACTGTACACTGTCAGATACACTGAAAACTGCAGTAACAGTACCACAGCTTTCAGAAAGCAGTAAAATGTTGTTTCCTGTGTAAGTTCAGTTTTCTGACTGCACAAGATGAACTTCCAGAAATTGTCAATGTGGAATTAGAATGTTTGGAAATTTTACATGACTGGCAGTTCATCTCAAGCTCTGGCAACTCAGCTCCTAGGTCTGGAACTAGGTCTGGCTTTGACAAATGTGCTACTAATAGAGTGTATGTGCTTGTCTTGTCTTGTAACAGATCTATCTTATGTAAGTCTGTGAAGATTTATAACCTTATTTGCAACTAACAATGGCCCACATTTTCTGTCTAAAAACACGAAAATGTATATCATCAGGGTTTGTATAGGTTTTTTAGTGTATCATTAAGGCATTTGTGTACACAGCATTCACAGTTATCTCTCTGTGTATAAATGTGACTGTGTATATCTATAAGATAATGTGATATGACCCAGAATTGTAATACTTTACCATGATTAAAATTCCATCAGATTAGTGTTGTGATTTACTGTTGTAGACATTTTGCAGACATTTTTTTCTGCGCTTGTTTCTAATTGTTCTGAAATGTGCTATAGTTGTTCCCATTCTGGTTCAAGCCAACCTTTCAAAAAATTAGCATTCATCTGAAATTGCAGACAACATGCCAATGGCTTTTAAGAGAACTGGATACAGTTGAGTTGTTCTTCTCTCTTCTTAGCCATGGAACTAAACAAATGGTCATGAGCATATGGCCATAAATCTAGCTTCACATTCGTCTAGCCCATCTAGCAGAACTCCAGATTTAGAAGTCAGTTGGAGGCACATTGACTTGTTCTCAGGTGTTCTAAATCTCAAAGAAGTGAAATTGCAAAATCAAAGGAACAGTTGTTGGCATTTCAGATTTCACAGATGGATGTATCCTGAAATTTTGACTTGCCTTTTGGCATGACTTGAGAACAAAATATTTAAACAAACAATAGACTAAATTTTGGGTGGAAGACCATATTTATGTAGGATATTTTAGAGCATGTTAATAATCCTGAAGCAGTCTGAAAAATTGATATACATAAAGAATAAACACACATTATGCAGGTTACAGGTTTACACTTAGCCTCAGCAGACCCAACTTCAGATAAGTGGTTTCTTCTCAGTGAGTTCTGGATCAAGTCTTACCTGGGCAAAAAAAAGGCACCCAGGAATCATCTTAATCAAACACCAAATCACCTCATCTGGCTCCTTTTTCAAGCTCCCTCACATTTTCTTTAAGGCTTCTACTTCAAAATACTAAGATTTAACTAGGCAGGGGCTCAAAGTGGGAAACCAGGCATCTTGCTGCAGCTAGACCTTACAGAAACGCTCAACACCAACTGCTCAGTGACTGGGCCCTGAGACTTGGGGCTCAGCCAGGCACAGAAACAAAAGAGCAAAATCATAGAACCGTTGCCCTGCACATCCATCACACTCAAGGACAAGCGCATGGTTTTGGTACTAAGCTTGGTGGTAGCCTAAATAAATGCAGAAAACATGTGGAAACTATTCAACAGTCTTTGTACATTGCTATATCCCATGTATCTGTTACAGTAACTCTTAAAACTGTTTCATAAGGGATGAAGACTCCGCTGTTTTGAGTTTGGTAAACTGGAGTAAGCACATTAATTAGGAAACTCAGTCCTAATTAACGTGTCTAATTAGAGTCTCAGTCATAGTATCATACAACATTATAACATTATGACAATTTTCTCTTGGTGGTTAATTTCATAATTACAGATGCTAAAACCTATCCATTACTGCACACTTTTTTTTTTTGATTGGGGGGGGGGGGGGGGGGAACAGTGAGGAGAGTGAGAAATGTGCTGCAATAACTGCAGACCTACCTTTGGGAATAAAGAGAATTCTAAATTGATTTGAATGTGAACCAATAAAGGTAATCAGCTGGTTTGCAGAGCTCCAACATAAATCTTGGTGTTGATAAGTAGTTGTAGTTCCTAATTAAATCTCACTTACTTATCTCCTCCTAAGACAGTCTTGTTTTCTGTTAATTTCCTATTTCTTTTTTTTCTCACTGGCTCTTCTCAACTTCTTTTGAGTTTTCTCTTTTTTATCTTTTAGTGTAGCTTTTCCCTTTTACTCCATCTTAACTGTCTTCTCATGCCTCTATTTTATGAGTGCATTTATACATCTTCTTCATGTGTCTCAGCTCTCTGCATCACTGAAAGATTCCATTAGGTGAAAACAATTTGGCAATGACAGCAATTTGATTAATTAGCCAACACTGTGAGGAGTGAGGAGAAACCACACAGTGAAACCATCACCTGAAGAGGATTTAGATGTTTGCAGTAAAGGTTATATAGTTGAAATGATGATGGCGTTGTTAATGCATTCATGTGGGCCGCCTGCCTTGTTGTTTCCGCCTACTATGTACCTGCTCTGCTGAGCATGTTTTCCTTTGCACAGATTTCAACATAATATCATCATTTCGAGCTGATGTCACTGAGTGCAGCTGTTCTCCCCCCACTCCTCAGTAGCTGGCCGTGACTTTACATCAACTCCTGACAACTTAAGTTCCGCCCTTTGTCTTGCCAGAAATGTAAATTTAAATTGACTTAACTCAGTGCCTCCAAAGCACACTGAGAGGCCTCCGGAGATTTGTTTCTCTCTGCTGTCCAAGTTATTTATTGTGACAGAGATGTTGCTGTTTGTCTGACTTCTAAGAGGACATTGTAAATTAATGACTGGTGTTGTAAGTGTGCCACACCAAGTGAAGCAGTACATACAGTATATATATACAGATTATATACTTCTATGATCTTATATACTTGTGTATATATATATATATATATATATATATATATATATATATATATATATATATATATATATATATATAGGGGGCCATGTAGTATTCCCCTTTCTTTTAACATCACTCTACAAACATCTGGATAGCTGGACTTTTGGGAGAGAAGTGTTGTCCCATTGTTGTCTAACATAAGATTATAGCTGCTCAATAGTCTGCTTTGTAATTTTTTTGTATGACAAGCAGTGTAGTTTCTAAAAGAGTTCCTGAGCTTTTTCATTGATTTCAATGACAGACTCAAACCCATAGCCTTCTTAATGTACTGCTGTTAGGAAAGAGATGTCAAGTACAAGGGGAGACAAATCTGAATCACTTATTTTAGCAGCTGTATAAAGCTATTTGAATTGAGAAAGAGATGTAGATAAAGTTCAGCTTTTTCATCATCACTGAATGTCACTGCTGCATGGCAGCTTCGACCCAAGTAGCCTCATGAATAAAGCTGTAACTTCTTCAGATTGTGGAGTGATTGACAGCTGAGTGGTACAGTGGAAGGTGATAGACGAAAAACACCCTCTGTTAAATCTAAGACTTTTTGCAATGTCTTGCAAGGTTTCTGTTAGAGCTCATTCCAATTGTCTTACTGACTCTTTCCTGTCATCCCTCTTTCTGCTGTCAGCGTCAGCACTGTCTCCAGATCCTTTGGTGCCCCTGGTGAGACATTCACTGGCAATATGATATTTCAAGTCTGACTTTATCTAGTAACAATTATGGTTTGTGTCATGCCATCTAAACTCTCTCTCTCTCTCTGTCTCTTAATAGATGTATATGTATATATATATGTGTGTAAGTATATATGTACATATGTATGTATATATGTGTATGTATATATACATGCAAAAGTATTCGGCCCCCTTAAACTTTCCCAAATTTTGTCACATTACAGCCACAAACATGAATCAATTTTATTGAAATTCCACGTGAAAGACCAATACAAAGTAGTGTACACATGAGAAGTGGAACGAAAATCATACATGATTCCAAACATTTTTTACAAATACATAACTGCAAATGGAAGTATGGCACAACTGTAAACCTACCAAGACAAGGCCGTCCACCTAAACTCACAGGCCGAACAAGGAGAGTGTTGATCAGAAATGCAGCCAAGAGGTCCATGGTGACTCTGGATGAGCTGCAGAGATCTACAGCTCAGGTGGGGGAATCTGTCCATAGGACAACTATTAGTCGTGCACTGCACAAAGTTGGCCTTTATGGAAGAGTGGCAAGAAGAAAGCCATTGTTAAAAGAAAACCATAAGAAGTCCCGTTTGCAGTTTGCCACAAGCCATGTGGGGGACACAGCAAACATGTGGAAGAAGGTGCTCTGGTCAGATGAGACCAAAATGCAACTTTTTGGCCAAAATGCAAAACGCTATGTGAGGTGGAAAACTAACACTGCACATCACTCTGAACACACCATCCCCACTGTCAAATATGGTGGTGGCAGCATCATGCTCTGGGGGTGCTTCTCTTCAGCAGGGACAGGGAAGCTGGTCAGAGTTGATGGGAAGATGGATTTAGCCAAATACAGGGCAATCTCGGAAGAAAACCTCTTGGAGTCTGCAAAAGACTTGAGACTGGGGCGGAGGTTCACCTTCCAGCAGGACAACAACCCTAAACATAAAGCCAGGGCAACAATGGAATGGTTTAAAACAAAACATATCCATGTGTTAGAATGGCCCAGTCAAAGTCCAGATCTAAATCCAATCGAGAATCTGAGGCAAGATCTGAAAACTGCTGTTCACAAACTCTGTCCATCTAATCTGACTGAGCTGGAGCTGTTTTGCAAAGAAAAATGGGCAAGAATTTCAGTCTCTAGATGTGCACAGCTGGTAGAGACATACCCTAAAAGGCTGGCAGCTATAATTGCAGCAAAAGGTGGTTCTACAAAGTATTGACTCAGGGGGCTGAATAATTACACACACTCCACTTTTCAGTTATTTATTTGTAAAAAAATGTTTGGAATCATGTATGATTTTTCTGTAATGTGACAAAATGCCGAATACTTTTGCAAGCCACTGTACACACACACACACACACACACACACACACACACACACACACACACACACACATATCTATATATATCTATACATCTATAAACAGGTATAACAATCAGTGTTTATTATTGTTACAATCAAGTCAATACTTTTTTCACACTACTATATGGTAATGTACAGCTGCACACATAAGTAATGAATGTGGCCTACCTCAGCTGTTGTATATAGCCAGCAATTACTCACTGTCAATGATTTAAGTCAAGGTCCATCTCATATGATGCAGGGGATCCCCATGACCTGACATTTGGATCTCATTAGTTGTACAAAATATCTGGTGCAACAAGTCCACCTGATGAGTAACTGAGCAGTAAGTGTCAAAATGGACAGGCCCAAATGTCTCTATCACATGTGTGAATAACCATATATTTATACATTATTAGCGTTCATCTTTTAACAATTTCATACTAGCAAAATGGAGAGGTTATTTGTAACATATGCTTTTTTAACTTATACATAATCACTGAGGACTTTACAGTTACAAGCTATGAGAAGCTGTTTATTCTTTTTTTCAGTTATTTTCTTGTGAAATGTTTCTTACGAGGTAAAGGCACAGTGATAGTCAAGTAGAGAAGACAATGCAATGATTTTTGGACAGCTTTGCAGTGCAAAAAAGTGCAAATATGGTTGTCTAATGTATCTAGAATGAATTGCTATTGAAATCAGTTTCAAAATTGATAATTCTTGTATTAGAATCTATCGCTCATATGAAAATTACTATTATTATTGTTTTGTGGATAATGAGATTACAAAATCAAATTGGTTTATTATTTTCTACATATTGTTAATTTAAGATTTATTATTTCCGTAATTTGAGGGTTGAGTTCAAGAATGATCATTTTAAAATTGTAAATATTCAAAAAAGTGATTGTTGTCTGTGCCATATTTCAAACTGTCATTCATCAAAAGCAAGATCAAAGTAGCAATAATACCCTGCTGTCAGAGAATGACAGCAGGGTATTATTGGATGTGATATAAGAGAGGTGATTCTTTTTGATATCCAAGACCTGAAGTGTAGTGGTTCCCTGTCAAGTAAGAAGTCAGGATAATTGCAGATGAGAAATGTTGGTTCAGCATTTCTCATCTGCAATTAACTATCTAGACATCCAGATCTGAACCCGAGCTGTGTTTTATTTTTGGACTTCTGTACAAACCACAGTTTGGCCATAACGAACACCATGTTCGAACATAAGAGTGTCCATAAGTGCACGTGGCACCAGGACACTCTAGGCTGCAGGTGGATGATTGATTTTGTAATCGTATCACCAGACCTGCGGCCATATGTTCTGGACACCCAGGTAAAGAAAGGGGTTGAGCTATCGACTGATCACCACCTGGTGGTGAATTGGATCAGATGGCGGTGGAGGATGCTGGACAGACCTGGCGTGCTCAAACGTATAGTGAGGGTGCTGGGAACATCTAGCAGAGGCCCCAGTCCACAAGATCTTCAATGCACACCTCCAGCAGAGCTTCAACAGCATTCCGAGGGAGACTGGGGACAATGAGTTAGAATGGACCATGTTCAGCATCTCCATTGCACTGAGCTGCGGCTGCAAGGTGGTTGGTGCCTGTCCTGGTGGTAACCCCTGAACCAAATGGTGGACACCAAAGGTGAGGGGAACCACCAAGCTGAAAGAGGAGTCCTGCTGGGCTTGGTTAGTCTGTGGGACTTTGGAGGCAGCTGATAGGTACCAACAGGCCAAGTGGAACGCAGCGCAGGCAGTGGCTGAAACTCGGGAGTGTTAGGAGTTCGGAGAGGCCATGGAAAAAGACTTTTGGACTGCCTCAAAGAGATTCTGGCAAATCGTCAGGTGACTCAGGAGGGGAAAGCAGCGTTCTATCTGCACTATGTATAGTGCGAGTGGAGCACTGCTGACTTCAACTGAGAAAATTGTCAGGCGATGAAAGGAACACTTCGAGGACCTCCTTAATCCCACTGGCACGTCTTCTGTGGAGGAAGCAGGGTCTGGGGACGAAGGGGATGACCTGCCAATCTCCGGCAGCGAGGTAACTGAGGCAGTTAAACAACTCCTTGGTGGCAGAGCTCCCTTAGTTATGCTGCAATAGGTGTAGGTACCTGAAGGCTCTTTATCCTCTCAAGGATACTTGAGGGTGCATGGGAGTTTCCCCAACTAGTCTACATGTGTTTTGTGAAGTTGGAGTAGGCATTCGACCATGTTCCTCAGGGTGTCCTGTCAGGGATGCTCCAGGAGTATGGGGTGTCTGGCCAATTGCTACGGGCCATTCAATCCCTACACAACCGTTGCAAGAGCTTGTTCTGCATAGCCGGCAATGCGGCTATGGGCTCCGCTAGGGCTATCTCTATTTTTAAGATTAGGTTTCAAACTTTCCTTTTTGATAAAGCATCTAATTAAGGCTGCATCAGGTGACCCTGAATCCTCCCTTAGTTATGCTCCAATAGGTGTAGGCTGCTGGGGGATTCCCATGATGCACTGAGTATTTCTTCTTCAGTCACTTTTCTTACTTACTATGTAATGTCTCTGCATACTTGTTATGAATTTCAGGACAAAAGACATGATGTGGAAGAGACCCAGTCTCCCTCCCCTCCCCTCAAGCCTTAATGGCAGATGGTTGCCCCTCCCTGAGCCTGGTTCTGCCGGAGGTTTCTTCCTGTTAAAAGGGAGTTTTTCCTTCACACTGTCGCCAGAATGCTTGTTCATAGGGGGTCATATGATTGATGGGTTTCTCTGCGTATTTATTATTGTAGAGTCTACCTTACCAATATAAAGCACCTTGAGGCGACTATTGTTGTGATTTGGCACTGTATAAATAAAACTGAATTAATTAGAATTGAATAGTTGGTTCAACGGAGCTTTGACTCTTGGTCAGCCTGGCTACAGTGCTGAAAAGAAAACCGGGTCGTGTTTTTTCTCAATCATTGGCAGATGGTATGTCCTAGCTTTATCTTTTTTTTCCCTTTTTTAATAAAGGAAAAAGCTATTTTTCCAGGCTGAAGAGCTTCTAAATTAGTGCAATGTCATTTCATCCCCATCTTATGAGTTATCTGCTAGAACTGCCTAGGGAATCATTTTGACTCTTTGGTATTTTAAAAATCATGTCAATTCAATCAAATAAAACCCCATAATCTCATATTTTATTACTTTCCCTAAAATGCAAACACTTGCAAAAACAGCAGCCCCTAGTGACAAAAAAATCAACAACTCATCTGATGTCAGTGACACTGACACTGACACACAACAAAAAGTGAACTTCGCTGATGTTTCAACCCACATCGGCCTTTTTTGAAATTCTCAACTCATTGTTAAGTTTTAAGTGATACTATCCATATACATTAAAATATTGTTTGTATAAAAAACTTTAAATATAGATACAGTAGTAGAAACTTGCCAGCTGGCCAGAGTTACCACGGGGTATGAATGATTGATAAATAAGATAGTGATTCATTACAACTGTTGTATATAATTTTATAGCTTTCATTTACTTATTTATATATATATGCAAATTGGCAGTTAATGTAAATGATATCCCTGACATTTTCCAGTGTGATGAATTTATATATCTCTCAAACGGGAACTTTTCTAGCTCGACACACAATGCCAAAATATTTTTGTTAAATTGGAACCTCCTGGTTAGAAAACCTGGTTTGGTAATTGCTACAAGCTTAGCTTGAACACAAAACAACAAATTAATGGTCATTCAAGAAAAATGTGTCCATTTTTTGTTTTCCTAAAGCCATGTATGGGAACATCCCTCATTTTAATCAAAGAAAGAAGACAGTTTTGCTTCTTTTCCCCTGTGTGCACTTCTGTAGTCTGCAATGGTTTGAGGCAGAGTTTGTGTGTCCCTAATCATTCAATGCAATGTGTGTGTGTGTGTGTGTGTGTGTGTGTGTGTGTGTGTGTGTGTGTGTGTGTGTGTGTGTAAAAGTTCAAAAGCTCTGTTGACTTGTGTGGTGTACTGAATGTGTGTTTGGATGATTAGAGACACAAAACTTGTTGTCTCTGTGGCGCAGGTATCTTGCCTGCTAGATGTAGCTCTAATATGCCCAATGGGTAGCAAAGGCTTATCATTGTAAATCATTGACTGTAGAAAACATGGACGATGCGACAGCTCCCCAAAAATGAAGCCAAAACGTCTCTATCGCTCCCTGGTGTCTGGCTGCAGTATAGGTCATAAACCCCGCCTCCTCCATGTTAGCGGATGGGACTGGGGTCAGACTAAAATAAATAAATTCTCCTTAGATAATTTTTTTCCAAAGATTCTTTCTTTTGTTTTCAATAGTTCTCATCATGCTGATTGATGTTCAAGGGGTCTCCTTTCCCATAAGTTTGATTCTAATTCCTACCGTGGTGATGTTAAATTGGGGTGAAACGTCATCATAAGAGCTTTGACTGGCAGCTGCAGTCACGGAGAAACTTGCGTATCTCTGTTCGCGAATAGCAGATAGAGTGTAGGCTCTGAGAGGACGCCCAGCGTTTACGCTACGAAAACACAACCAAGTGTTTTAACCTGACAGCCTGAGGTGTTCTTCAGTAAACTGGACTACCCGACAGAAGGACCCGAGGCCCCGCTGCACTTTTTCGGTAAGTTAAACGTGTTTGTAAGCTAATCCGTAACTACCATCCTTAGCTAGCTCCTGAGACCTAGCTATCTAAAATGAGCACTTGGCTGTCAGGGTTTGTTTAGCTGTGCAGGTGAATGAATTTACTAAAGAAATCAAGAGAAACGCCCCGGGCTGCTCAGTCACTAATTACCGTTACTGTACTTTTATTACATGTATTATACTGTAAAAGCAACAGGCTGCACCCTGCTTCAGCTCCTGTGCAGAGCTGAATATTAAATATGTGCAAACAACAGCATGTTTTCAGTCTTTTGCCACATCTGTAAAGACAATTTTTTTTAAAAGCGTGTACTTCAGTAACTTCTCATTAATCAGGAACTATGGATTAAAGTACTGTAGTGTACTGTAATACTGAAAAAAATGTAAGAGAAGAACTTCAGATCCTGAGTGTGTGAGGACAGAAGAATCAGCTTTATTTCAATGTTGAGGGATAAAATTTATATCTGAGTTTGATGGTTCTGTTGTCTTTGTGATTACAGGAGCTGCCCTCAGATTCAGACCTCAGCACCACCCAGTGACAGCAGACAGATGATCCAACATGTTCACGTGTTAACTGCAAAATGAACTGATGAAAACAGTGCAAAGGTTAAAGTACCACATGTGCTGTAGTGAAAGCTGAAGCTGTTTTATTGATAAAGTTAAAGACAAAAAAACAAAAGGATTAATCACTCATGTAACTGTGTCACTATATATCAGCATTAACAGGACCTCAGTTTGGTGTTTCACAAAGCTGCTGATCTCAGACCTGCACAGCTTCCGTTTTAAACACTTGATGTACTCAGCTGCATGAAGAGCATATGAGATTTTCTCTAACACAATTAAATAAAACCTGATGAAGGTCAAAGGTCGTCACTTCCCAGATAGCAAGGAGACATTGAACAGATGTTGATTTTCCATCTGAACCATCAGAATCGTCAGGCTTGAAATGTCAACACAAAACCAATGTTGAAACAACATTGAAATACTGATGAAACCTGACACTGACATTGAAATAACATTGATTCACTGTTGTTCTGTCATCGTTGATTGTTGATCTATTTATAGTTGACAAGGTGACAACAATCACGTTGAAAAACCATTGATTTATGGTTTCGCGGGAAATTAAAGCTGCTACCACTTGGACTATTCCATAGCCCCCCCTCTCACAGTGGTACATCCCTTCAGGTAACCATTGTCTTGTACGGTAGAGCGGGACATTAGATTTACTCTCAGCGACCGGAGAAGGCATTAGTTCATGCACTGCACTGGCCTGCACCACGATTAATATAAGGTAAGAATGAATGACTTTTGTTCTATTCGTTATTTCCACGGTTGCATTTGAATAACAGTAAAAAACAAACAAACTTGTTAATGTAAAGTTTCGGACAAAATGTGGGAGCCCGAAATTGTGTCTACTTTCATCTTACAATCCGGCAACAAATAAACTGCACTGCGAACAAAGTCAACAAAGAAAACATTTTCATTTCATACTTTTCCGTTATATTCCCTTACAAAGCTAGCTAGCTGTAATGCTTCGAGGGTTTCTTTGTTCTTGCCGTCGCCTCGGCGCTTGACCCAGACTTTCGCTCTGCAGTTGCTTTTTAGCATAGTACTACAAAAAATTGTAAATCTGTGATACATGATTGATAAACGTAAAGGTAACTGTATAAATGTGTTCAATGACTTTGTTACTTTTAATGATTGGAGAGCACCCGGGTGCTCTCCAATCATTAAAAGTGAGGTGAGCGTGCAACGTGAGCGTGCAACGTAAAGTTTGAATTGAGTGCGAATCGAAGCGGCCGCTTCGATTCGCACTCAATTCAAACTTTACGCTCACCTAACTTTACGTTGCACGCTCACCTACCTTGCGTTTGCACCTTTTGTCCACACGTAAACTGCGTTTTATTATTTATTTATTAGTTTTTCGCCTCTCACTGCTTAAGCCATTAATCTTTCTGGAATTGTTTTTTTAAACAGATGCGACCTCACAAAAGATATGCTGTCAGACCTGACGACAGCTGTTAACGAACTCCGTGAGGAGGTCAGAGCCATCCGCCATCCCTGCTGCAATGAATCGGTAGATGCTGGGGTATTGCCTCTGGATTTGCCCTTGCACAACATTGAGGAGCTAAACAATGCAGAGGCAGCTCTTCAATCATAAGAGGCAAATAAGGCAATGGTAAGTATATAAAGGTTATGTACACTTTGTAACTATAAAGTGTAATAGCTGTCAGATGTGATTTAAATACATAACAACGGCCTGTTGATTAAACACACAAGCACTTGCATACACATTTAAGACATGAGACACGCTAATTCCATCTCTTAAAATGTGTCTATAGGTGAGACGCTTTGCCTTGATTGGAGGGACCACACTGGAGGTGCGAGTCTGCCGTGTAATGGCTTATGCCATTACAAACGAGCTGGCCTCGGTACTCAACTGGGCAGGGAAAAAAACCAAGGACCAGACAAAGCAAAAAATGGCATTTAAAGATACAGCGCTCTGCAAATGCATATATGGTGGTAAGTTTTACAGTTTTTTTTGCAATATTACTTTGTCTTTCTTAATAACAAGACTTTCATGTCCGGTTAATCTGGAGATGGAGTCTTTGGTCTTTGGCTTGTTTAGTCCTCGGGTTGTAGTTGTACAGCCCGAGGACCCCATGTTTATTTTGTTTTAAAGGATACACGGCACACCATGCTAAGACTTATCACTTATCACAGCTCATAGCTCTTTGGGAATCAAATGCGGCAGTTTGCAGATTTACGCCTGGTGACTTTCATGTTTATCAGCCTAGGAGTTTACATACTTTCTCCCCGCTGAAGACAGTTAACAAGAGCTTATTCATGTGCTCTAATTCACTTTTTGTGTTTGTGTGTGTGTATTTTTTTCCTAGATGGCCTGACGCAGCAGTTAGGGGCAAACTCTATGTCCGAGTTTGTCTTTGCACAAGCAGTGCAGAAATGGCTCCGATACGCCCCAGATCGTATGGGTATGGGTGGTGCAAGGACGCACATCATGATCCCCATCCCAGAGTAAAAAATTACAAACTTCTGTGAAACATATAAATGTAAATAGGAAACTGTCTTTTAATAAAGTATTTAGCAAACGAAACATGCCTATTGACCTTTTTTTTTGTTTATTTTTTTTCTCTGTTACATCACATGCAATGCTTTCTTATTTTAGGATATTAATATTGACATGATACATTGTGAGACATTTGTTGTTGTTTTTTTTTATAAAGGGTGTCCAATTTGAGGAATAAGTACAATTATGTGTTTAGGTGGTTTAAGTATTGATGGAAACATGCAGTAGTTTAGTATTGGTTAAAATACTTATAAAGAAAGGTAGATTTCCAGTCATGATTTAACTGTTTTAATAAAAAGCAACTGTGCGAAAGAGGTGGAAAATCAACACCATAGCTCAACAGTGTTTCAATATCAGAATCTGACATTGTTTCAATGTCAGGTTTCAACATTGATTCAACATCAAAACCTGACGTTGTTTCCACATTAAAAGAGGGTGCAAGAGTGACGTTAGGTCAACGTCACACTTCAACGTTGGTTCAATGACGTCGCCTGATATTGACTCAACGTTGTTTCAATGTTTCCTTGCTATCTGGGTTGTATGTTGAACTACAAACTGGTCATCTGGAATTTTTTCACAGTTTTTTTTACACATAATGTGTTATTTACCATAAAGTGATTCAGAGTTATTCATACCAGAGTAACCAGAGAGGATCACATATTTTTAAATATATAACTTTCTACAGGACTGAATATAATATCTTTATGTAAAAGTCCGGAGCCTCTGGGGAGTATCTGAGTATTTATAACATTACACAAACCACAGGTCTCATCACAGTGTTGATGAAATGCTGGGTTTATCCATCTCCTGGGGCGGGCCTACGGAGGAGTGCTGAAGATTTCCCTGTGAGGGAGCTGCTGGTGAAGATCATGAGTCCTGCTTGATCAATGCCATGAGCTTCAGTCTTCCTGATGTTTCTTAAATGATGCCTCTTACAGCGGGTCAACAGAACTTATGGCACAGGACAGCTGTGATGAAAGAAAGGGAAGAAGTTTCTCCAAACCTCTGGACCCAGGAAACCCAGCTTGGTCCTGATGGTCTCCCTCACTAGTTTCTCTCCAGGGTGAATGTAGCTGTTGATATAATATGGACTCTATTATTAAATGAAAAGAACAAATTACACTACACCACTGAAACGTTCTGCTGATGTTTTTAAAGTCTCCATGTTACCAGGCTGTAGAGATTTAAACAGTTTTAGATCCATTACACTCACAGTCTTATGTTAAAATCTCAAAGGACAGCATTATATTTTTGATATTAACAGTAACTCTGGGCCTCTGTAGAGTGTGCAGCTGATCTCATCGCTGTCTAAAAACGGATAAAAAAAAACATAAGTGTTGAAGACTAGTAGCAGGTGTGTAGCATCGCTAACTAGCTAGCAACAAGCCTCCAACACAGTGCGTATGCTAGCGGCTAATCTAACTAACGAATTAACAACAGAGTGATTTTAGAACTATAACATGATAAGCTGTGTGTCTGTTTTATAACAGTGACATGGTTGTATTTACCTTAATTAAACAAGTCGTCAGTCCCGGTAAACCAGCAAAAAAAACTCAAACAGCCGGGCTACGTAAAAAGTGTAGGGGGGCGTGTTTGCAGTCACATCCAGCGGGTGTGTGGGCGGGAGCGTTACACAGTCGCTCCACCTCAAGTCACTACTGCGCAAACTCTGGCTCCAAATTTGCAAGATGGCAGCCTCCACAAGCGGGGTATTTTGGCTTCATTTTTGCACAATGGTAGGAGGCGGGGTCGCGCCGTCCATGTTTTCTACAGTCAATGTTGTAAATACTGCCCTTTCACAGAAACACACTCTCACACACACACAGACACATTCACATGTGTATACTATATATGCAACCAGAAAACATGACTTTATCAGATAGGCGTCCCACAACAGCATTGAAAGTTCACCCACATGCTGTTATTGCGAGGAAATTTAGAGTAAGTTCTGAAAGTACCTGAGGTCAAATAGATGTACAATTAAGCTGATGGGATGTCAGAAGCTGCATTTGTCAAACTAAAGAAGCACGCACTCATCTTATCATCAGTATGCATTTAACAGTGAGAGGACAGCACTGCGAGGAAACCGCCACCAGCTCTGAAGAACGCTTTTTGACAGGGGACTGTCACCAGTGCTTGTATGGCAGACATGACTTATTTTACTTATTTTAATATTGAAGAATATCTACTTCTTTTCTACTTCTATAAGAACTTGGAAATATTTTGCATTTATATTTTAAAGGAGTGTCTGCTTTTTCAAATGTATTAAAAGTGAAAATCTTTCATTTTATAATTGCACTTGGTGTTGGGTCTGCGCTTCCACGGGCCCCGCTGGTTTAGAGACTTATTCCCGTTAACGAAGCAAGACGAACAGCTCAACTGGTTTTTCACATGCTAGCACGGGAAGCATCTCAGAGCAGCCCTTCTGCCCTCAGTCTCAGACCACTTCGAAGAAAGAGCTTCCCCTGCAGCCTTTTATTCTGTGACACAGTTTACACAAACACCTATTGTAAAAAAAAAACCCCTATGGTGCATCATAAACCCTAAGGCATTGAGTATGTATGTGTATGTAAGTGCATGTGTGTGTGTGTGTATTCATGTGCGAGTGTGTGTGTGTGTGTATTCATGTGTGTGTGTGTGTGTGTGTGTGTGTGTGTGTGTGTGTGTGTGTGTGTGTATGTGCACTCAGATTAGTGTCAAGCCATGTTTTGGCCATTTTTCACTCACAGCAAATGGGAAAATATAAAGACTTTTTCAATGTAAAAGGGAACCAGTACTCTTTATTTTAATAGCTTTATGGAAATAAGTGTGTGTCAGCCTTGAAAGTGGATAGTGGAAAATATGCTCCAAAAGAATGAGAGACTATCATGGTTCTGGGTGTTTGAGAGTTTTTACTTTGTTTGGGAGTTTTGATTCACTTGGATTTGAGTTTAAGGTTTGTATTAGTTAATCATGAATTCAGTATTTCATTAGCATTCTTGTTGTATGTGTTTGTTCCCTTTTGTGTCTAGACCAGGGGTCTGCAACCTTTAACACCCAAAGAGCCACTTGGACCCGGTTTCCACGCAAAAGAAAACACTGGGAGCCACAAATACTTTTTGAAATCTAAAATGAAGATAACACTGCATATATTGTTTTTTTACCTTTATGCTTTGTGTGAACAACTAAAGTAAGTAAGTAAAGTTTATTTATTAAGCGCTTTTCACAGACAGGCAGTCACAAAGCGCTGTACACAAATATTAAAATAAACAATACAATTAATAGACATTATACACAATGTAAAAGATCAAATGTAAATAATGTAAAGAATATAAAATACGTAGATCAACAAAAGGCTTGTTTGAACAGAAATGTTTTTAACTGCTTTTTAAAAGAATCCAAAGAGCAACTAAGCTGTGTTGCTTATGAACTCCATGAAGTGCTACAGAGAAAATTACATTTTATTTATGTAATTAACACATTTTGAACTCTTAAAAAAATATAACAAAAGGAAAGACACCCAGCTGAACTAAAATGATCCAGCAAACAAAAACTGCTGTGAGCCGCCACCCTTATATCGCCTTTGGGCTTTTGGAGCCTTGACCTGACTTTTAAAAAGTAACTGGAAAAAAAGCACTATGCTGCTAAAAAATAGATATTTGCAAAATTCTGCCTAAATATGTATTTTACCTGGTTAATGTGTGTGGCGGGGCGTGGTCTGCAGCGCCGCTGCAGGGGAGGCGGACGCACCTGAGCGGCACCCGCAATCACGCCTCGCCGCCTTAAAGTCTGTGCTCTCTCTGCTGTTGTGTTGTCGGGCTGTGAGCTGAAAAGCTACAGCCGGCTGTATGCGTACAGCAACCGTGTGTGAAAAGCGGTCAATAAAGAGATGCTGAAAAGCGTGTTCATGGAAACATCGTCGGTCTGCCGTGATATGTTTACAATAAGACTTATGTTCCTGTACTTCTGTGCACAGCGTCTGCAAATCGGGGCTTTCATCTTTACGCAGGGCTGTAAGCTGTCATCTGTGAGGCGTGAGCGGTGTTTGTTTTAACATAGGTCATGGTGGAGCTGCTGACATAATGTGGATCCGAAGAGCCATAACTGGCCTACCTGGGGTCGAAAGTCTCGATAAATGCACGGCGTTTCGGCGGGTATACCGGCTTCCGAGAGTGTGACGCTTATTTTGAGCGGTGAAAAAATAATAAGATATAATTTTATTTTTATATTTCAAAATCACAAAATCTTCCAATTTAGAACTACAAGTTAAAAAAAAAAGAACTAAACACAAATAAAATACACTTCAGCTAAATACTTCTCATTTATTTTCCCAAACCACCCGGAGCCGCAGTATAAGGACAAAAGAGCCGCATGCGGCTCCAGAGCCGCAGGTTGCCGACCCCTGGTCTAGACTAACTGTCTTGTGTCCATGTCCTGTAATCAGTGTCCCCATGTTTGTTTACCTTCGGTCTCCCTTGTGTCCCCGTGTGTGTGTTAATTCCTGTTTTATTTTTATAGTCCCCTGTCTCATGTGAATGTTCTTGAGTTTGACTTCCTTTGTCTCGTTAGTTATGATTCACTTGAGCTGTGCTTCCATGTGTCTCCACTCACTTTAATTCCCCTTATGGGTATACAATGTCTGCATCTTTATAATAATAATAATAATAATAATGGATTGGATTTCTATAGCGCTTTTCAAGGCACCCAAAGCGCTTTACAATGCCACTATTCATTCACTGTCACATTCACACACTGGTGGAGGCAAGCTACGGTTGTACCCACAGCTGCTCTGGGGCAGACTGACAGAAGCGAGGCTGCCATATCGCGCCATCGGCCCCTCTGGCCAACACCAGTAGGCGGTAGGGCAAAGTGTCTTGCCCAAGGACACAACGACCAGGACAGAGAGCCCGGAGATCGAACCGGCGACCTTCCGGTTACAGATACGCTTCCTAACCCCCTGAGCCACAGTCGCCCCATCTTTCTCTGTTGTTCATCGCAACCGCCCTCATGGTGTGTGTAATCTCCTTCTGTCTGGCCCTTCCTGCAATGTTTAGTTTTGTATTTGCCAAAAACTAACACCATTTCATAAAAAGAACAAACCAAGAATCAAACATGGAGGTTGTAGTGTGATGGCCTTTGCTCCTTCAGGACCTAGATGACTTGATTGAAATGATGGAACCATGAATTCTGCTCTTTACCAAAAGTCTACAAGGAGAATGTCCAGCCAGCAGTTCCTTCCCTGAAGCTCAAGCACACTTGAGTTATGCAGCAGGGTAATGATCTGAAACACACCAGCAAGTCCACTTCTGAATGGCTTAAAGAAAAAAGCAAAACAAAATTAAGGTTTGGGAGTGGCCTGGTCAAGGTGTAGACTCAAATCAGGTATTGTTTGGTATGACCTTAATCCAGCTGTTCATGCTGGAAAACATGGCTAAATTCTGCAACAATTCTGCAGAGAAGAGTGGGACAAAATTCCTCCGCAGGGATATGAAAGACTCATTACCCATTATCACAAATGCTTGACTGCAGTTCTTGCTGCCAAGGGTGGCACAACCAGTTATTACGTTTAGGAGGCAATTACTTTTTCACATAGTACATTGCAACATCAGTTTTATTGTTATTAACAAATAGCACATTATGTGATATCCTTCCAATGCTATCAATCTGTATTTAGCTGTGTTTTGTAATCTTGTGCTAAGCCCACGTAAGCAATTTCTTTTTAAGACAGATGTTTAATGTCTTTTTAATTACTTTGTGATGAATAACCTGGCTTCAAGAAGGGAAAAAAAACAACAATCTGCAGTAATAATGGTTTAGATCAGTGGTTCCCAAACCTTTTTTGCTGGGCCCCCCTTGTTTTACAAGAAAAATGTTCGCGCCCCCCCTCGCGCGCGCACGTGCGCACGCACGCGCACGCACGAACACATCCTCCAACCACACACACCCATATTTTGCTCCATTGCGGTTTATTTCACACCTCAAACATTTAGTAAACAATTAAGCAAATACAAGTAATCTGCAATAAATTACAGGTAGTAAGAAAATAAACTACTAAGTCTTTTACGCTACGTCCACACCTACACGGGTATTTTTGAAAATGCAGCTGTTTCATCCACACGTAAACGGCGTTTCGAATCACTCTGCAAAATGGGTTCAAAAACATAAATAACTGTTGGATGCTGTTTGTCCGTGATTTGAACCGGGGGAACAAATTGTGGCAGGATCAGCCTGATGTTATTTGTATCCCGCTGTAACTTTACTGTATAAAGAGCTAACATCTCCAAAATGTCAGGAGTAGTTAGTCATTACAACAAGTGTTTGTGAACTACAAATCAAGAATGTGGGATCCTGTTTGTCTGTGATTTATACAGCCCAGCGCTGCTCCCAACAAAGGGAAAACCAATTCTGCAGGAGAGACCAACCTCTGCACTTGTGCAGGTGAAACCAAAGGGCAGATATGCTTCACCATATTTTCTAGTCTTTGGCTTAGAATGAAGTTGGTTTGGAAACATATTCAGCTATGCTTCATCTCCTGCTTTGCGTTTGTGTGGGCGCCCGTGCTAGCAGTGTCCAAGCGTTGTTGTTGTTTTTTTTTTTTCCCTTTTCATGCCGCGCCCCCCCTGCAATGGCTCTGCGCCCCCCCTAGGGGGCGGGCCCCACACTTTGGGAACGTCTGGTTTAGATTTTGACATCCATGTGCTTTTCCGCAACAGCCACTAAATAGCCAGATATCTTAGTTCACTTATTTTGTCCTCTTCTTTGATTGAAATGCAGAGTCAAAGTTGGTTAAGATGATTAGAAAAGTAAAACGAATTGGCAGGCTAATTTGCAGCAGTCAAGGTGAGAAAAGTTGTGAAATGAGAGAAAGTTTACTCTACAGAGACACACAAAGAACAGAAGGGCAGGAAGGAAACCAAAGATGCTACTAAAGAAGCAAAATCTAAAGCAGACAGAGAGAAAGTTCAAAAACAACAACACAGAAAAAAGCAGACAGGGGAACAGGCAGTGCCAAAGATGAAAACAACAACCAGAAAACAAGACAAGGCACTTTGACATCTGCCAGCTGTCCTCACTTCCACCTCCCAAAACTCAACTTGAGCTGAGAAACATGTAGTTAAATGCTCAGGTCTCAGCTGGATAGGTAACCTTGATGCACAATATATTTATCACCAAGGCCTATGTAAGTCAGCATCACATCAGAGATCAAAGTAGTATAAATTAATGGCTGCCAACTGTGTGATGTAGAGGTTATGTGGCCTTAGTTTCACTGACTTTCTACAGCTACTTGTTGCAATGTAGCAACAAGTGGCTGTAGAAAACCATTTACTTAGACTCATTGAAAATGAATTCAACATTGGCTAGTAATGGTTCTTCTTTTAGAATGAGACCTTGTATTAGGAAGTAGCTGTGAAGTGGTTATATATTTTAATAATTTTCAACAAATGGCTTGCTCTCAGCCCACCTTTTTTGACACATCTCAAGGGTAAAAAAAATAAGCATCATTCTTCACATGGATTCTTTGGATCAATAAACTGCATTTTCATGCTTTTCCATTAATAACTTATTTTATTGTTACAGGAGCCAACTTGAGAGTAATCACGGCTCATCAGAGGTGATGATGAGAGAGATGAGATAGCCTTTATTTGTCAGTTGCAGGTCTTTTGCCCACAACCGAGATGACAGACCTTGCCGGCTGTACATACAATACACAAACATCACACTGGGGAGACAGGTCAGGCTAGGTAGCGAGGAAAAAAAACATCGAAATGTGTAACACAGAAGGATAATACAGGAATGCACAGATATCAACACACCATAGCACCTGAAAAGTAGACAATATCTGGTAAACAACAGAGGATTAGAAATCTTGTTGCTCTGAATAAGGTCACAGGAATGCCACCCAAATTCAAGGAGTCCCCGATTGATGTCACTGTCAACATGACTCTGAAACAGTTTTGCAGAAATCACTGGCTGTATTCTTCCATTGCATCAACCTCCTGTCTCTGTGAAGCTGGTCTATGAACTATTCAGCTGAGACTAAAATACCTCTTGCATTTTTGTCCTCCCAGCACCTGCAAGTACAACTGAATGAGATGTGATGTTTTAGAAAAATATATTCTATTCTTTTTATGTAACTTGTTTGTCTTCTATCATCAAGCTTCTTATTTTTATAAAACTTGAACTTTCTTGGAGGTTAAAATGACATCTGGTGATACTACATCACATACAGCACAAGTCTTCTGTTACATATAAGTTATATATATATAAACTTCCCTCCGTCCTTATCATTATCCTGGGGCTTGAATCTGCCCTTTCATCTCGGAACAATTGTTCTGTTTTGACAGACTGGAAAGAGCTGAAGGCTCAGACCTCCAGCTTAAATTAGTTTCCTCTGACATCCAAGATGAGGGGAGGAAGACAGAGAGAGAGCATCTTAGCAAGGAGACTGTTGAAACTAAGGGAGAAAGATCACGGCTTCAGATTGGTGCTCTGAGATCTACTTTTGTGTGCAGGAGGGAGAAATAAGAAAAATGAGTGAAGAGGACGGTATGCATGTGGGACAAAGTAAGGAAGGATAGGCATATATATTGATTGAAAGAGCAAGATGAAAGAAGAGAAATGAAGAAGAAAAGAGGATAAGTCTAACTACTGATGTGTACACCTAAATAGCAAATGTGGAGAAGGAGCCAGAAGGAGCCATAGTGGGATAACTTTCCTCTGAATGACCTTGCTCAACATGAACATTGTGCTCATGGGGAAGGATCCTAAGAAAAAAGGTTTTAAATGATTGCTGTACCTGAAAATAGGTTATGTTTTGCTCACTATCTTCAGTGTTGCAACTTCTCCCAAAGATAGGAGATTTCAGATTTTTGGACTAATTCTACCTGTGATGACCTCAAGACCATTTTGCAGTGAGGCAACAGCACCAACCCCTCAGCCACCACCTCTATAATGATTATATAGGCCAAAAATAAATCAAAACTCCATCAGGGAGACACCAGAGATGATTGGCAATAGAAGCTGCAGGACTAAAGGATCTCCTTGAAAACTCAGAAACCCCAAAAAAATGATTTGAAAAGAGTTATTGAAAAAACTTCTATTGAAGGTTTTTTGTGTGAGGTAAGTTTTAAATGGACTGGTTCTTATACAGCGCTTTTTTACTCTGAGCACTCAACGTGCTTTATGCAACCTGCATCATTCACCCACTCAGTGGGTGCTTTTTTATGCTTAAGTATTTTCTAACATTCACACTTCAATGGATGTATTTTACCCAATGATATTTGGCGTGATATCTGGCAAAACACCAACCTTCCAATAAGTAGATATCCTGCTCTACTCTACTTGAGCTACAGACACTCACGACATTTTTGAGAGTCCTCCTTCTGGACCAATCCAAGATTTTCTCACCAGTGATGGAATTGGATTTTTGTACTGTACATGGCTACAGAATGTCCTTTTATCTTCTGTCTGATCTCTGTTTAAGATATTATTTCCACCTAACAGAAAGTTGGCAGTTTGAAAGCAAACTTTCTACAAATCTTGTAGGTTAGGTACCTAACCAGCCTAGACCTCTAAAGATGTGTTTACTATAAGCAGCTTTAGCTTTATATGAATTTAAACTTTCATTTAGCACACAGGTATGACCAAAATTCCAGAAAAGTCTTATAAAATCAGGACAGCGGCCATCATGAGAAAAGTTTATAACATAGCTTAAATGGGAAAGCTGGTTTACATTAATTTTAATAGGTGATGTGTGTATTGTTTTGTGCTTGTAGAGCTGTCTGACTAGAAAACCAGGAAAGTATGAACACAAGAAAATCTGTGAGAGAAAGTCCAATATTGCAGGATCAATGCAACTTTTCTCTTTGTTCTTTTCAGTTTTTTATGTGATATTGGTTTTTATATTCACAAAAGCATTATCGTATTCACAAACACAGGGATCATGGATATGTTGCTTTAACCATGAGAAATGCATAGGGGTCATTAAAAAACAACAATTAAGTGTATGTTGTTATGTCTGTTGGTGTTAGACCTGCAATAAAATAACAACCTGCAGGGTGTACTCTCCCTCTCAACCTATGAAAACTGGGATAGGCTCCAGCCCCCTGTGACTGTGGTTGTGCTGGATTGGGTTGGATGGATGGATGGAATTCAATCAGCAATAGGCATATGCAGACTAAGCACCTGATTAGGGCCCTCGTGAGCCCAGGGATTCCTCAAGAGCACTTGAAAGTTCCACAAGGCAGGCTAACAGATAAGCTTTAGATTTGTTGTGCTACATCAGTAACAGCCACAGAGACCAAAGCAAAATATTTTGCTACATTTTAACAGTCTGACAACCTAATTCTACTGACTTAATTATTTCTGTCGCTTGTGTCACAGAAGGGTCATGTTCATCGACACTGTAAGTAGATCCAGATAAGTATGCTCCAGGAAATGATGTATTCCTCTGGGGAGGAAAGGGAAAAAAATAAAGATCCCAGCTGCCATAGGACAAGAGGCAGGGTAGACCCTGGACAGGTCGCCAATCACAGACAGACAATCATTTACACCTACGGGCAATTTAGAATCACAAATGAAGCTAACGCCACTTTTTTTTCCTTTGGACTGTGGGGGAAAGTCGGAGAGCCCACTGACAGTTTATTGATATTTATCACTCCTTTCTCTGAAACACAGTGAGCAAGTTAGTGAGAAAGTAAACTCAGCTTTGATAATCATATTAATAAGTTAACCACTACTATTTTCTGTCACTTAAAAAATATATCAAATGTTAGAAAATTCTTATCTCAAACTGTCTCTGAGAAACTGGTCCACACGTTCATATGAAGCGGATTAGAAAATGGCAAAGCTGTATTTGCATGATTATACAGTCTACTTCACCTCAAGAATCCCTACAAGTGCTTGGAGATTTGACCATATTACTCCAGTGCTGAAGCCATTCATCATTGGATCCTAGTTCAATACAGAATCACCTTTAAAATGATTTTATTAGTTCATAAAGCTCTCAGTGGTTTGACAGCTACATACATCTTTGACTTGCTTAGTGTCTAATCAAGCAAGACCTCTCGGGATCTAAGTATACCAAAAGTGTTTTCAGTTATTGCGGCAGGACTTGGGAATGGGACAATAGGCACTATGACTGCTAAGGGGAAAGAGCTGACTGATATGATAGAAAGAAGGAAGGTAGATGATAAGTACATTGTATGAGTAGAGGAGGATGAGCGGGAGGCCAAATGGAAGGAACGTAAGGATGAAAGGATGGAAATGGTGAACACATAATTCAAAAACAGGAAGGAATATAGGGTGATGTAAAAGAATGGAGGTACATGCAAACATGCAAAAGGTGCAATCTGAAAGAGATAGGAAACTAGAAGGTAGTGTCTGGGGAGAGTCAGGTAGGTTTAGCTTGCTGTTTTGCCCTTAATAACTAAAATAATTATTTAAAAAAAATAATTCATCAAATAAGAAGTGAAAGAAATAACTTTAAGTCATAATGTCTTGGAGCAATGCACAGTAAGTCTATTCACCACCATGCTCCAAGAATCACCCATTATCATAAATTTCCCCTGGCGCTTAATGTTCTGTTTTCAAAATATAAATAAATAAATAAATAAATACATTTTTGGGTTTCATACAAACGGTAATTGGTTTCATCTAGTACAGCATACAATGTTTAAAAGTAATCATCCATACATTTTGTTCCACGTTTTCAGTTCAGGGTCGCAGGAGCATACCTCAGCTATCTTAGGGCAGGAGGCAGAGTACACCATGGTAAACTGTCCAGAGATACAAAGAGCCATTCATGCTCACACTGATTGGTGATGATCATTTTCAAGCTACTTTCAGCTTCTGTTATGGGATGGCTTATTTTAGAATTAGGGTGTAGTACCTGGATTAGAGGATTAATACAGAGAAGTATTCTTGAGAAGTAGTGGTACACAGAGGGTTGTGAACAGCTCTGAAAACAAAAAAAAGTACCTAAAGCTGCTGCCAGTGAGGAATTCAAGTCACACAGCACTTTATTTTACATAGGTTTTAGTACTGAAACTACTTGTCAAGGCTAAAATATGTGCACTTCCAGCCCATCAGGTTTTTTTGCCATAACACAGCACATAACAGACTGCCAAAGGACACCTTGTGTATACATGTGACATGCCAGCAGCTTTGACAAAACAGCATTATCTTGGGAATGAGAACAACACCGGAGCTTCTGATTATTGGATGACTCACATTACCTCCTGAGCCAGAGCCACAGCCACCCCAGAGCAATGCCAGCATGAATATGGGATAAAAGCTCCAATTAGTGTCCCTGGAGAAGTTAGTGCAGCTAATGGAATCTTAGTCGCTGCAACTTGATCTTAAAATGCAAAACTAGCTTTCCAGGTCAGATATCCGCCTTGGGAAAACAGAACAGCTCACAAATGTTTAGCCTCATGGAAAACATTGGCCCTCATCTGCAGTGGACATGGCGTGAGGAAAGGTAAGTGATGCAACAACTTCCATTAACCGTTGGGGGCTTTAACAATTCTCAGAAATGTACAACATCTGCTAAAAGTGGTTGAGATACCTCATCGATCCATCTATTATTATTATGACTATGATGAGTTTGTGGTATGGACTATTTTGGGTTTCATATGTTAGACTGGTTTTGATTGTTGTGACTTGATGGACGGATTTTTTTAATATATTACATTATATTATTATTATTATTATTATTATTATTATTATTTTATAAGCCCAAAAGATTCCCTCCTGCTACTTGTCTCCAGGTGCAATTTATTACCTCCTTACCTACTGCCTGACAATACTTGAGGCCCACACATTTAAAGCGTTAGAATTACTGTCACAGGTAGAACTCTACTGGGTGCACTTGCTCCACCCGGAGGCCATCTGCTGATCAGCACCTTCACCAGACCCATGACTGCCCACCCACAAAGCCATTATGGGTTTCTCCGGTGAGTAACAACCCCATTGGGGAATACTGACACAGGCCCCTACACAGCAAGCAACACCCTGACCCATTGTTCAGATGTCTTTTTTATTCTCTCTTTTCTTTCCTCAGAGAATGTGTTATAAAGCCAATTTTCTCCTTTCCCAGGTCCCTCACAGATCATAAAAGCCAAACACAACTCAATCCCATTGTGCCACTTTACAACAGCTACAGTAAAAAAGAATTGGAAAGACCACATAACTACCATTTATCAGACCCACTGATAAGAAAGTACAGTTGTTAGCAAATGCTCTAAGGATTCCAGCAGCAGGGAAATTAGGTTCTACTGTATCGAGCACATACAATGAAAGGCAGACACTGGAAAACAAGGCTCCCTAGAGAAAATGTGACTCCTGACCAGTGTGAGATGATCAGAATGTACCTTAACCTCGAGATAAATTTGTATATGGGGCTGAAAGCTTACTCAACAAGTTTCAAGTACTTCTCAGTGGGAGACAGCAGGGGTAGATACTGGCAGCCTGTCAGAATTTGAGCAGCGTATTATGACAGGCTCAAACCGCAAGTGCCTGTCAATCAATGTCACTTCCCTTGTTAGTAAGTCATTATTTCATGATAGCACTGACGTTATTCTATAATATCATAATCACCGAAGTGAACTATATTGCAAACATACTCTGCAGTGGCCTCTTTTGTTAGCAGAAATTATTTCCAATAATCTCCAATAAATTTAGGAAGGACTAATGCTCCTTTTAGAGGTCACCACAGCAGATCATCTGCCTACAGCTAACTCTTTTTCCAGCATCTTCTTCTGTCACACTAACCTTCTTCATGGCCTCCTTCACTGTATCCATCAATTTATTTTCTTTCTCTTTTTCTCCTGCTTACCGTGTGCCTGGTTGTCCTTGCACCTTGCCTCTCTAACTTTGCCTAAAAAACCAAACAACCCGAGCTGTGCCTCTGATGTACTAATTTCAAATCGTATCAATCCCCGTCACTCCTGATGGAAATCTTAATATATTTAACTAATTTTTTTTTATTATTGCTACTGTCTCCAAAATATACAGCAGCTTGCTATTATCTCATAAACCTTCCCTTTAACTCTTGTGCCATCTTTTTTTGTCACAAATCACAGCTGACACTTGTGTTCAACCACTCTAGCATGCCTACAATCTCTTCTTCACCTCTCTTCTCAGCCTAGCTTCAGTCCGTCTGCATATCACCCTCATTCTTCTCTATTGCTCAGGGTTCTTCTCACTCTCTAAGATTCCTAAGTCTACTTCCCTGTGTCCTACACATCTCCACCTCTATCTTTGCTCAACACCTAGCCTCCCAGTACTCCTGTCTACTTTCTTCATCCCCCTGGGCTATCCCACTCTTTGCCAACCTCTTCTGCTGAATACTTTCATGTACTTCCCTATTCCACTTTGAAGTGCCCTTGTTCTTTGTCCTCTGTCCAGATGCTGCACCAAACACCTCATTGGCAGTTTGCCTTAGTACTACAGCTGTAGTGCTGTTTTTTAGTCATTTTATAATTCTTCCCTACCACCCAGAGCCTGTCTCAACTTCTCCCTCAGTAAAAAAAAATTCTTCCTCTTTCAATTTCCACCATTTAATCCTTGCCTTTGACTTCACTCACTTCCTCATCTTAATCTTAAGTCATCCTACAGACTACCATCCAATGCTGCCTAGCTACATTCTCCACTACCACCCATGCCTTGCATTCTCCTATCACTTACAGACTGAACCTTCTGCATAAGCTATAGTCTGTGTGCTCCTTCCTGCACATTTATACGTCACCGTATATTCCTCCCTCTTCTTAAAATATGTGTTCACCACAGCCACTTCCACTCCACAACCGTCTGCCATTATGCACCTCTCTCCTTAACACAATACCTACCCAACACCTCATCATCTCTGTTCCCTTCAAATACTTGTTCACTGAAGTCTGCTCCAATCACACTCTCTCCTCCTTAGTGACGCGGCATGACTTTATCTAACTACTGCTTTCTCTTCTAACTGAAAACCAACCCGTGGGGCATACACACTTACAAAATGTAATTCTCACCCCTTTGATTTCCAGCTTCAGATCTTTTCGGACACTCTCTTAACCCCAACAACACTATTCATATACTTCCTTCAAGATTACACCCACTCCCTTTCTCATCCTATCTAAACCATCTAAACTCTGGTAGAACATTTAGAATCCACCTCCAATGCTCCTGGCCGTGATTCGTTTCTACCTGGTCCCTACCTTGCCCTTATCAGCCAACCAGCTAATACAAAAAACAGAAAAACGAGGCGAGGTGAAACAAGGGAAAAATTAAACTGAAACCTGAACTGGGAAAAATTAAGACTAACTATGAAAACAATGACGAGAGACAAGAACATAAAACTGAACAGGAACATGCAACAACGTAACTATGAAATACAGTGGTCCCTCACTATAATGCAGTTCACCTTTCGCGGCTTCGCTGTTTCGCAGATTTTTTTTTTGTGCAATTTTCTCGTCTTGATTGGCTGTAGACCATTGTCAAACAATCTCCTCGGTGCCTTGTCTCCTGTCCAGTTCAAAATGCGTTCAGCTTGTCAAATTTACATGAATCTTCGATCACTAGCAGTGCGACTCTGAAGTGCTGTACTGTATATTAGCAAGTTTTCTCCCCAACAAACACAACAATGCCGACAAAACGTTTTGCACCATCAAAGGCACCTGCGGTAGCACCCAAAAGGCAAAGGAAGATGCTAACCATCGCCAGTGTTGGGGAGTAACGGAATACATGTACCACCGTTACGTATTTAAAATACAAAATATGTATTACGTTACAGTTACCGTTTAAAAAGGTGGTATTCAGAATACAGTTACTTTGCTGAAATAAAGGGATTACACAGCGGTATTTTCCTGTTTCATATATTAGGCTATGCCCTCTCTATTTTTGGTAATTCCACACCGGTGGAAACCCAAACAAAGCACGCATTAAGTGGCTCAAATGTCTGTGTCTCAATCTCACGTCTCATAATGACGTGAAGAAATAGTTTTAAAAATTATTTAATATGAAGACAAAAAGAGAGTGTTACAGGCATAGCCCTAAAGAATGTAGCCTCATGGGCAGTGTAGTCTGTGCTGCAGGGAGAATGGACTGTCATACCCGTGATGTGTCTGTGAGTGCGAGGAGGGAGAAAAAGGAAAAGTAGGAGCTGTCATTGAGCAGAAACGGGAGCTGGAAGCATGTAAATATAATAATAACCACTGCAGCCAAGAAGAGTGCCTGACGAGCCCAGTTGTAAGTAAGCTATTAAGACTCGACTGTACACTGTGTTCTTGTTTTCCTCCGAAACAATAAGTTCTGTTGGAGCAGCCTTTCAACGCCTCTCTCTGTCTCTCACTAGCAAAGTTGACCCAGACAACAAAGTAACGCTAGTTTTCGGCTTCCAACACAGAACCTGACGTATTAGCCAGAGGTCCCTTTACTACGGCTTGGAGCCGCGGATCTGTTTTAGATACGTAAAGAATAGTTTTCTATACGAGATCGCTGCAAAAAGTGCAGCCTTACCTAATGTCCACCCTACTGTTCCTCATTTTATATTAAGATTTAAAAATCTAGTCAATATTGGTATGGTGAGTAACCTTCAGTAATAGTAATAAATCACATTCATTTAGTTGTAAAAAGCTTGATAATATATTAAGTAATCCAAAGTATTCAGAATACGTTACTCTCATTGAGTAACGTAAAGGAATACGTTACCAAATACATTTTGGGGAATGTATTCTGTAATCTGTAGTGGAATACATTTTAAAAGTAACCTTCCCAACACTGACCACTGCACAAAAAGTTGGAAAAGTGTGAAAATGTTCATGCTTGTTTGAGAAAAGTGTATAAAGTGTGTAGTGAGGGGTTTTACAGCCTTAAAACATCTATAATAATTGTAAAAAATAAACGAGGGACCACTGTAATCCAAACCTGAACCTGAACAGTGAAAAGCAAAAACTCTGTGACTTGACATACATGCATACAGACAACCCGACAAAGAACAGGAGACAGAGGACTTAAATACATAAGAGGGTAATGAGGGAAGTGGAAACACCTGGGGAGACACAGCTGGCACAAATTATCATGACGCTACATGGAAAAGTAAAACTAAAACAATGTGAGTGAAGTTGGCTCCCCCACCTTCTTCAAATCCAACAAAAGTGGTATCAAACGTTTGTGCTACGTTTGTGCTGGTTTGTGCTGCAAAAACTTTCGTTTGTGCTACTATCATTATAAAGATATTAATAAAAATTTCTAGAGGTCATCAGAGGTCAACCAGCCCCCCCCCCCCCCCCCACATTAATTAAATCAAACAAAATGGGTGCCAATCAACTGTGCTACATTTGTGCTGGTTTGTGCTGCAAAAATTGTCGTTTGTGCTGCTTCTGTTTTAAAGATATTAATGAAAAGGTAAAGGTCAAAAGGTCAACCAGCCCCCCCCCCCCCCCCCCTCCACCCCCCCACATTACCCAAATCAGACAAAATGATGTCAAACGTTTGTGCTACATTTGTGCTGGTTTGTGCTGCAAAAAATTTTGTTTGTGCCGCTATCATTTTAAAGATATTAACAAAAATTTCTAAAGGACAACAGAGGTCAACCAGCCCCCCCCACATTAATGGAATCAAACAAAATTGATGTCAAACATTTGTGCTGGTTTGTGCTGCAAAATTTTTTGTTTGTGCTGCTAACATTTTAAAAATTTTAATAAAATAAGATTTGTGCTTAATCATCCAGGTAAGTAAATCCCAAAAGGTTGATTCTGTTCATCTGGACATTTTCAGTTGGAGAAACGTTTCGTCACTCATCCAAGTGACTTCTTCAGTCTCAGCTGACTGCAGGTTTCCCCAACCTTATAAGCAGTACATTTGATAGTGAAGGAAACTAGCACCACTGAATGAACAAAGTGCTGGGGGGTTAGTTCCATGATTTTTAGTATGCAAATTCTTATGACCATTGATCAATGACAACTAATCAAAGCCTACTGATTAATGGCCATGAGTACCATTCACAGAAAGTGGGGAATGGCTACAATCACATCATTGTAGGATGGCGAAAGATGTACCCTTGGGCCCCCCTTCTCGATTCAGAGATGGTCAGCATCCTGACAGCCCGATGGACGAAGCTGTCTCTCAGTCTGTGTGTTCTGGCCCGGAGGCTCTTGTTGCGAAAGCAGTTTCACCCCGGTTCGTATATTCGTCAGGACTCCAGGAAGAACACCGGGACTCAGTAGTCAATTAACAAAACTTTTATTCATACACACTTATTGATTACACCTTCTAGAAGGGAGATGTACAGTACCCCGGACTTCCTCTGCAGATCTCAACCCCTTTGTCTGTTACCTCCAGTTTTGTATCAGTGACCCCCCTTCTAAACCCTCTACAAGGTGCCATATAACTAAGTACTATGTTTACAGTTTCACTTGAGTGTGTGCGTGTGAATGCCTACATGTGCGCGTTCCCGCGTATCTATGTGTATGTGTGAGTGCACGTAACAGTTAAAGCACTGTGGGTGTAGGTGACTCCCTAGAGGTCATAAAAAACCCATTTCCCTTCCAGATCACCGTTATCCAGGTCAAAAGTTGAGACCCCCATCCAAACATTCTCTGGGTAATTTCCACTCAGGATTAACTCCTCTCTGTTTTACTTTCACAGTTCAACTGGGGAGGGTCTCCTATACTCTGCTCCTAAATCCAGGACACCATCAGGCCTTTATTACATTGAGGGCAGTGTCAGTGTCTCTACAATAATTCTACATTTTATGTTAACACATTTCTAAACTCTAAAATAAACTAAACATTTCTACAAATCCCCCTTTTTATCTGCCCTAAGGCAGATAAAACTAAACTAAATCCCTCACCATAATGTTTTCATACTGTGAGTCCCCATTTCCCAAAAGTGGCATCATGGTGTCGGCCTTTGTATCAGATTCTCCCACAGCACGACTGATAAGTCTCACAAGCAGAGCTCTGATACAAGGCACACAACAACACCCACATGTCACTAATACTGCAATAAAAACAGACAAAGAAACCATAATTGACATGATAAAACCTCTCCATTGCCCAAAGACAGAGGTCATCCATGCTTCCAACGGGTTATCCACTCCCGAATGCTCATGCATTGTGATGGACAACGTTCTCAGACCTTCCAGCGCTCGGGTCACAGAGCCATCGGGAGCTGTATTATTTGGAATGAAAGTACAACACATATCCCCAAACATCGCGCAAACGCCCCCTTTTTCTCCCAACAACATATCTAACGCCATCCGATTTTGTACTGCCATTAAAGATGTTGGACCTAACTGCTCAGCAAGCCCTTCAACCGCATCCCTGGTAAGGTTTGCCAATCTCAGGACATTATAGTGCACATAATTAATACGATCCACATTCTTATTCGGAGTTACTGGAAAAAATGCAGAAATTATGGGAAGATTTTCAAATCCTCCAGCAATTTGATCAGCTAACTTAAATTCATTAGGCACACCCCTGGGGACTCCAATGGCATCTATATATGTTGGTGATCCTAATGTAAGGTCAAACGGTCCTGGTGACCGTTTGGCCAACACATGACGTCTCCGTCTGGCTGTCAATTGAGCGGTGCCGGGCTTACCCAGTCGCACCCCCTTTTCACCTACTAAAACGAGAGGTGCACCTAAACGTACCATAGCACAGAGACCAGAAGTCCCACTCGGAATTCTAACATATAATCTGTACCCACCACAATAATAATACAAACCAGCACGCGCCCACAGGCCTATTTCAGTGCCAGCGTCTTTTGATACTTTTCCTCTGGTCAGGTACATCACAGTGCACCAATCGGCGTTAATCTCCCCGGCCTCATGCTCCTGTCTATCAGGGAAGGACACAGTAAAGTTAAAACACGTGTAGTTGGCCTTTCTTGGTGTGAAAGGACCAAGTACAGTGTCATTGCCTATTGGTGGAAACAAACTAGCTAACGTAATACAATTGCCTTCAAAAACCGCTTCTCTCGTGAGTCTGAGCATGCACTCAAATCCCCACTGATCTTCAGGATATAGGGGAGCTGGTTCTGTGAAAAGATGTGGGCGAGCAGCTGCGCACGCCACACAATCTGAAACATTTTGTTCTTTAGCATTTTGGATGAGCCAGTCTAGCCACAGATTGCTGTCACGATAACCCGTGGCCATTGAAATAAGCTGTTTAGGTTTAAGTCTTGTATAATCTACTTCAAGTATTTGTGGGCCCGATTCAGAAAGTGACAATGGTGGGGGAGGTGTTGAGACAATTGTTTTAGCCACATCAGGTGCAGAATCTTTAAAATTAATTTTAACCAACCCATATGGATCCTTCCCTGAGACATCTGCTCCTATGAATAAATACACTACAGATCGGGCCGGCCACACAGTGTCATACCAACGATTCAGTGAGAGAGTCAACGGGTTCTGCCCAGCTGAGAAGTCCCGCTGAAACCCAAGCTTCTGCCACGTGGTGTCCTTGTAAGGGCGCCACGTGCCAGAATACTCCACTATGGTAGACCAGTAATCACACGGGCCCTTCCAATAAGTGTGATAGGGGTAGCCAAGCTTCTTATTGTTACACTCTATATCTACCATTGGATTGTAACCTACCCAAACATCATATCCCCGCCATGAACTATTTAAGCCTTCACATTTAATGACAGCACAAAGATCGAATGTATACGAAGTAGTGGACCCTTTAACGTAGTCCAGCTCTATACCGCCATAATAATCCAAACACTCATCAAATTTACCTGTTTTGCTGCGTTTGGTTCGCTCCGCCGTGGCCTGTGAAGGTGGTATCCCCGGAATGGACTCAGATCTGTCTCTGGGCAATTCACTTTCAAGAAAAATCACAGTTACAATTACGACAGCTATCACTCCTAACATTACCATTGCTCTCCAATTTCCCCATAACCCCATTTTGGTTGTCCCTTTTGTGTCCAATGTAATTTCACTTGTTTTGTTTTGTTTTGTTTGTTTTGAAAAAAAAAAAAAAAAAAAAAACTTTCTCTTCTGAGTCGGGTGATTCTCTGTTGGTCTTCTTTCTTCAACTTCCGGGGTAGACTACCCTTCAGTCGTTGCATGGATCAGGGATTTATTCTGTCCCTGGGCTGGGATCCATGTGGGGGGTCTCAGCCGAGTTCCCCCTCTTTTCCTTTGCAGAGAGCCTTTCCGACCTCTTAGGCTCTTCCGCTACAGCACACTGGCTCCAGTGGTACCAGGTTCCGCCTTTCCCTTTCAGTCGGACCGCGTGTGAGGTCCTGGTCTCCACCTCGAATGGGCCTGTCCACCTGGGCTCGTTCCACTTTCGTTTGTAGACCTTCAGCCACACCCACTTTGCCTCTGGCACCGTCTGCTCCTGTCCTTGGCCTGCGGTCACCTGTGATGCAAAACTTAAGACAAGAGCTTTTAGTGTTTTAAATTGCTTTAAATGTTCAAACATAGGCATTTCTTGTCTTAAAGCTGGCACCCCTGCAGTGGGTCCAGGAAATTGTCTCCCGGTGAACAACTCATAAGGAGTAAACCCGGTGGACTGATTTACTGAGCATCTAATGCTCATAAGCGCTATTGGTAATGCATCAACCCAATCCATTTTAGTCTGTGCACAGATCTTAGCCAATTTATTTTTTAAATTTTGATTCATTCGTTCGACCTTACCTTGAGACTGTGGATGATAAACTGTCCCGAACCTGTGTTGCAACCCTAGCATGGATTCCACTTCCTGTAGATGTTTATTCTTAAAATGTGTCCCATTATCTGATCTAATTCTCTCTGGGAATCCATGCCAGGGAATATAATGATTTACCAAACACTTAATGACTGTTGTGCTGTCTTCTCTCCGGGCTGGCCACGCCTCTGGCCACCCTGTCAAACTATCCACACATACCAGCAGGTATCTAAAACCCCTCACTGGTGTCACCATGTCTGTGTAGTCAATCACTATTTCCTGGCCCGGCCTCTGTGTCAGGGGAAACTTACCCATCTCTGGTTTCACTGTAGGTTTAGGATTGTGTTGGCCACAGATAAGGCAGGTTCGCACATGTTCCCTCAACATGTCTTTCAGGAATGGGTGCCACCAATGACAGAGATTCCTCTCCATCTGGGCCACACCCACATGTCCAAGGCCATGAGCTTCTCTGATCTTTTTCTCTGCCAAATCTGCCGTCAACACTGGTCTTCCATCTGGCCCCCTCCAAATGTTGCTTACCTTTATAGCTCCTCTCTCCTTCCAGAGTGACTTTTCTTCTGGAGAGGCCTTCTCTTGTTCTTTTATGATCTCTTCGCGTTCCAGCCTTGGATTTTCTTCCCAATCCATTCCCACACTTACCATTTGTCTGATCCCCGTGTAGCCAACCACCTTTTTGGCTGCTTCATCCGCTGCTCGATTACCTCGAGCAACCCAAGTGGCCGAATCATCGTGCCCCTTGCACTTTATGATTGCTACCTCCAGGGGTCCTTCCAGGGCTTCTTCCAGGGCCTTCATCTCCTTCTCATGTTTGATTGGTTGTTGATTGGTAGTGAGGAATCCAGCTCTCTTCCACTGACTCAACTCCACATGTGCAGCTCCAAAGGCATAGGCTGAATCAGTGTAAATGTTTATCTTCTTTCCTTGAGCATATTTCAGAGCTTCAATCAGTGCAACCACCTCTGCTCTCTGCGCTGACTGCTGCCCTTCCAACTTTGCTGCTTTGATCACCTCCAGCTGCTCCCCTCTCTTACTTACCACTGCATAGCCTGCCTTGAGCCCCTCCTTCTCATCCCTGAAGCAGCAGCCATCTGTGAAGAGATCCTCTGCTCCTTCCATGGCTTCCGCTTTGAGATCTGGTCTTGTTTTCTCTTCTCTCCACACCGCCTGGGCGCAGTCGTGCGGTTCCCCTGACCCCATTTGGTCTGCCATGTTTATCCCATCATGTGTAAAAGTCAAATTTGGGGCCTCCAGCACTTTGCTGAGCCTCTGTTGTCTAAGTGGGGTCATGGTGAAGGCCTGTGAGTTAACATAAGCCACCACACTGTGTGTTGTTAAAACTCTCAGTGGGTGTCCTCTGACTATATGTGCAACTTTCTGGATGGCCTTTGCCACTCCAGCTACATGCTGAGTGCATGTAGGGTGCCTTTTCTCCATATTGTCTAAACATACACTGATGTACATTAAAACCTGTCTGCCTCCCCCTTTTTTCTGAAACAAAACGCCATTCACCACCCCTTTTGTTTCAGAAACATCTAAGAAGAAGTCCCTGTTGTAGTCTGGCACAGCCAAATCTACTGCACGAGAAAGGTCCTGTTTCAAAGAAATAAAGCATTGTTCAGCGTCAGTAGTCCAGTTCAACTTAGCAGTCAGGTCTCTCATGCCATGCTGCTTCACCAAATCACGCAAAGGCTTAGTATGGCCCACATAGTCTGGAATGTACTGCCGGCTGTAGCCTGTGAGACCTAAAAAGGAAAGCATCTCTTTCACAGTCTCCGGTCGCGAGTGGGAGAGAATGGCACTTCTATGAGCAGCCATCATCCCCACCATATGCTGTTTCACCTCTCTCCCTAAAAAAGTCACCTGTGGTCTCACCAACTGTAATTTTTCATTACTCACTTTAAAGCCCGCCTCCGCCAGTCTCCTGAGCACGGTCATGGTGGCCTGAAAGCAAGCGTCTGCCGTGGGAGCGGCGATCAGGAGGTCGTCCACATATTGAACCAGAGTGCAGCCAGCCGGCATCACACACGGTTCCAACATCTGCTTCAACACTTGGTTAAAAATCCCCGGTGACAGAGCAAATCCCTGTGGCAACCGAGTATACCTTAACTGTTGACCCCTGTAAGAGAAAGAGAACACATCACGCAGAGAGTGGTGCAAAGGTAAACAAAAGAAGGCATTTGCGAGGTCAATGCATGTAAACCAACGCTGATCTGGGGAGAGATTAGTCAATGCAGTAAATGGATTAGGAACTGGCACAGTTTTAGTTTTCAAAATTGCATTAATAGCCCGCAAATCATGAGCCATACGGTATTTGCCTGTGCCATGCTTTTCCACTGGTAAAATGGGCGTGTTCCATTGAGACGTGGAAGGCTCCAACACCCCCACCTTTAACAGCCCTTCAATAGTCTCTGCAATGCCTTCCTCTGCCTGTGGTGAATGTCGGTACTGTGGACGCCATATTGGAATGTCAGATTTAAGTTCAAAGGTCACAGGCGAACAGGTGGTTAAGCCAACATCTGTAGGCCCCTGTGACCACAGTGTGTGAGGCAACTGTGAGAGGCCTTTAACAGCCTCTGGATGATCTGTCAGTTCCCTGCCATGTGTCCTACGTATGTGACGATGTTCCAATATAGTGTCATCTGTGTGGGATATTGAAATTCTGTAAGTTTTAGTACTTGGGGAGAAGGAAACATCAGGAATCTGTGTAAGTTGCCAATCAATTGCTCGTGAAGCTACACGTATCATGGGACCCAAGTCCTTCGCTTGATGTCCAGAATGAACCGCTAGAGACACATGAGGCACAGATTCATCACCCATTCGAAACCAGCTCTTTTGTTCCTCCGCCAAGTGGACCAGGGCTGCTACCCCCTGCGGTCCAACATAAATATCCCTGGTAGAGACCTGCCATGCTTTCCCCTCCAGGAATTCATGGAACAGGTCTTCATACCACTCAGTATTTTCGCGATCATAAAAGAGTGTCACGTGGTATGGGTCAATAGGTGGAGCATACACGTCCAGGGCCATGATCCAGGGCCGCCAGAGCTGGAAGTGTGCCAGGATGCCGTTAGAAGTCGTCAGCCGGGCCCAGTAAATTTCTGCTGTACGGTCAATGTCCTCAGACAGCAGCCACTGTCCTCTCGTACTTGTGGCCACACAAGGAAGCTGTGTGCCATCCTTCAAAGTCACTGTTAAACCATCAGGCCCACACATGATCACAGCTCCCAGTTTGATGAGCAGGTCTCGCCCCATCAAGTTCACAGGCACCTGCGCTGAAATGACATATGGATGAGCCACTGCTTGCTTTCCAATTTCAGTCTTTAAAGGAACAGTCACTGGCAATGTCATTGAAACCCCAGAGAAGCCGACCACGCTGACCTCGTCCCCAGATAATTTAGTGTTATCAGGAACTTCTTGGATGGTTGAATAAGTAGCTCCCGTATCAACAAGGAACGGCAGAGTCAGTCCATTCACCGTCATTGAGAGTAAGGGGTCTGCCTTTCCCCCCTCTCTTCGGCCTCCCTGTGGGGTGTGTCACTGCTGCCAGTCCTGGCTGCCCCAGCCGGTCTCCCAGGTTGGCATTTGGGGTCTTGGTCCGGGGACCATGTGTGGGTTTGGAGCCTGATAGTACGGACCACCCCTTCCTCCTTGAGGCGGGCCCATTTGCTGTTGAATTTGTGGCTGCTGTGGACAGTCTTTCGCCCAGTGCCCAGGCTGATAACACATCCAACAGACACCTCTAGGCCCACGACCCGCTCCAGGCGCACCCCTTCCATACCCCAGGGTGCCTCTCACACCCACCGGGCCACCACGACCACTTGCCCTTCCTCTACTGGCCCACACATTACCTCCCCAGCTGGCCATGGGTGCACTCTGTAAACCATCATAATGTGTCCAGGGATTCATTGGATAAATATTTGGGTTAAATTCAGGTCTATTAGGCTCAGGTGGGCATTCTTGAGCTACCATCACCTTTGACAAATCAGTTAATTTGTTCTCTTTTTTCTTTTCACTTACCTTCTGTCTCGCTTCTCCCAAGTTAAGCTTAAGCAATTGTTCCTGAAACTCCTCCAACTCCCCTTTCTTTTTATCTTTCTCTTGCTTGTATTTATCCAAATGATGCACCAGGTGTCTCTCCCAGCGATGTGCATCTGCTCCTTCTAAATCAGGGTGATCCAAAATTTTTTCTCTTACCTGTTCTGGTACTCCCTCTAGCACTGCCTGTCTAAACCAAACCTGATGAAGGCCACGTACCGAAGGATTATAACCTGTGTTCTGCAACCACTTCTCTTTCACCTGCTCTACATAATCTCTGGGATTTTGATCAGGCTTCCATTCTAACTTTGTAATGGCAGCCGCATTCGGAGTTGGATATTGCTCGCGCACAGCATTCCCAATCTGCTCCTGTACTCTAAAAAAGGGTGTAGAGTCTGGTCTAGTGGTGACAGCTGCCAGCACCTGGATTTCCTCCAGCGCAGTAACTGTCATAGACCGACCAGCTATGGCTCGAAAATCCCCCAAGGCGAGCTGTGTGCCTGATGTCACTTTATCAAGTTGTCTCAGCCAGCCCGCGCCTCCATCAATGATGGGTGGGAGCATCTGCGCCAGTGATGTAACATCCCCTACCCCATATGGTTTATATCTTCTCTCACCTCCTGCTGCAACCACTAGGGGCATTCCCAATGCAGAACTGGGGAATCGCACGACCTCCCCCTGGGGTTTTTCTGCCACTTTCATTTGACTTCTTCTCCACATAGGATGACCTCCAAGCTCTCCTCCACTGCGAAGCCATTGTTCCTCCATCTCCTCTCGCTCTCTTCGAGATCCAAACGCGGGCCATCCTCTTGAGTCATCTTCATCCACTCCTGCACTCTGAATCACACTACACTCATCTATATCCTCTTCCAGAGTGCCCTGCATCCATCCATCCCAGGAGTCAACACCTCTTACCTTAGGTAAATGCACCTTAAGATGCACCTTCTTCCTCACATCCGAAGGCGGGACTGTTTTCTCTTCAGCTACTCCTTTTTGTTTTTTTAGTTTATCAGTCAGTTCTTCTTCCTCAAGTCGTTTGCGAATCATCTCCACCAATCTCTCTGCCTCATCGGCTAATATTTCCGGAGGAGACCTAGCTGTTGCTCCTGCTGCACTGGACCATTCTTCTTCTCCTTCCTCGTCCTCCTCCTCCTTATGATGCACATGGGTCTGGACCTGAGCGGCAGGTGGTGCTGTCTTTGTAGGTCCTATTACTATGTTTTGTTGCTGCGGCTTAGGGCGGTGCTGGTCCTCATACTCACACTCCGCCTGCCCTCCAGTTAGGCGCAGCACCACGCCATTTTCATTCTCCATGCTGCCATCCTTAATACTCAACACAGGATAATTACCACAATATGGTGGAGGACATGCTGAAAAAGGAGGGGCTGTGGGGTGAGGGTGTGGAAGACAACTAGGTCCCAACTTACCTTCCTCTTCCACAGGTTCCCTCATCCAGTGTTCCAGTCCTTGGCAGCTGATTCCCCATACAGCCAGCCTGGCTCGTTTCTCCTCCTCCTCTTTTATTTGTTTCTTAACTCCCCTCTTCTCCAAGATATTTGCTCCATCCAACTCTTTCCTGAGTTTCTCCTCCTTCTCCTCAGATGCCTTGGCTGCTTCCAACAAAACCTTTGCAAGAGAGCATCGCATGTCACCTTTTATTCCAGCTTGATCACATGCACTCATTATTTCCTTCCCCATTTCCAGTATTTTACCATTCTTACCTGTTAGGTGTCCTGTCATGGTGATCTTCAATGCTTCCCCTAATTTCTCTCTTTGCTTATCAAGAATTTTCCATTGCATTTCTCCCTCTGTTGGACTCCTCACTCCTTCTCTAATAATCTCCTCTTGTTCAGCCATTTTTAACTCACCTGGAATTCCGTTACTTACCACCAGATGTTGTCGTTTGTTTTCGTCGGGACCCTCCGAGCTCCTCCTTATTACTCCTCCTTTGTTTCACCTATGAGCCCACCCCTTAAGGCTGGCACTCACACACCTTCTACTTCTCGCAGTCTCCTTTACAACTCACTGCAGGACACTTCCTCCTCTGCTGATCCAGGACAACGCCCCGGTCCGCACCAAGAGCGGGTGCCGTCCGCTCACACCTCACAAAACTAGGACAATTAGGCTCACAATCTTCAGATCACGCCACATTTGCCTCACGAATTATTCAAACTGCGCCACGGACTGGATACCGCAGTTTCTCTTCCCCATAAAAAATAAAACCGAATTCAACCCCCCAATTGACTTCACAGTTTGCAACAACTCGCGACACGGCCTCCTGCCGCAATTTCTGCACACCACAAACACACACTTTTAGACACAAATTCTTTTTGTTACTTTAATTGACTCCCGTACTTCAGACGAGACGCCGACTCTAACGGCGCTTTCACACACACTACACCGCCCTCCTTCTGCATCAGGCACTGTTCAACTCAGCTCGGAATCTAACCGGCGAAAGCAACCGATCCTGCTTTTATGCATACTTCAGACTGTGACAGGGACCTCTCCCCGACTTAGTTATTTAAGGAGCCACGAATCCCCAGGTCACCACCCTGGATCTCCTGCCCTCACAGGTCCTAGCCCCGCGTCCGAGACTAGGTGGGGTAACCAAACCCGTGACACGCGCAGCCCTCAGCTGGCGACGAGGCCTTAAACCCCGCTTTCTAACTAATAGTAACACACGCTTCCTGCTTTAACGCACGGAGGACGGATCACACACCGCCACTTTTTCCTAATAACTAAAGACGGATCACACACCGCCACGGATGAAACACCGATGCTATTAATTACTAACTAAGACGGATCACACACCGTTTCTTTAACATACTGAGTGAGTTTACACTGAGATACGCTCAACTTAGCGAACAGATAATTTAGACTTTATTCAATATGCACACTTCGAAAATAAACAGGTGGTGCTTACCTTTTAAATGATAGAGCCGGCTCTCTGTTTGCCTCGTTTTCACGATCTCAGCTCTGCCAATTCGTCCTCTCTGGGCCTCGAGCGAATCCCAGGGTTTCGGCACCAAAACTGTTGCGAAAGCAGTTTCACCCCGGTTCGTATATTCGTCAGGACTCCAGGAAGAACACCGGGACTCAGTAGTCAATTAACAAAACTTTTATTCATACACACTTATTGATTACACCTTCTAGAAGGGAGATGTACAGTACCCCGGACTTCCTCTGCAGATCTCAACCCCTTTGTCTGTTACCTCCAGTTTTGTATCAGTGACCCCCCTTCTAAACCCTCTACAAGGTGCCATATAACTACACAGCAAATTCAAAAGTGTTAAATGTTTTGGTGTTAGTAGTCTTAGAGTTAATTTTACTCTAAGTAGAGTCACATTCTTTTAATGTAACTCTGAGGTGTAAAATGATAGTAGTTAAAATCGAGTGTTAAAAATGAGTGTTTCTATTTCAAATCTGGAGGTGTTACAATGGAAACATTAACTCTTGACCTCTTAACTCTGAACTCCTAGAGGGGCTATGACACCAATAGAGTAAATTCACAGACTCCGCCCCCAGCACGGCTCCAATCGAAGCTGAAGTGAAGCCGTTTCAGAACATTTTGCTCTACATATTTGAGTTGTTTGCCATGCTTGGTAAGTCATGTTTTCAAAGATTGTTTCAATTATTGTTATTAGCTTTTACTTCTGTGGCTCTTTGGAGTTGAGACAAAGCTGTGTGAAAGGCATTAGCCATGTTGCTCGGTGATAGCATGATATTCTGTTTTAGCTAGCTGAAAGGTATTGTTTGCGGGCAAATACCACAGCCTTGAAAAAAAGCTTGCATGTGAATTTTCAGTCAAATTTCTTGGTCAAATACACTTAAAACAATGTCTAGAATGTGAAATGTTGGTATAATGGTGCTACTTGAAGCCTGAAAACGATCTCCCATAAAAAAACGAGCAAACAGCAGTAGCAGACGTCCCGAGTCCCGACTGAGTTCTACGTTAGCACTTAGATTCCTCCAGAGTTTTGTGCACACGGTTTAGGTAAAAATGAAAAAGGTTGAGGTTTTACATTTAGTTCAGTATTACCTGTTGTCTGTGTCCTTGTCTTTTGGGAAAATACTAGTAGTAGTAAAAAAATAGTAATGGCTCAAAAAGGATTCCTTTTTTTTTTTCTGTGCTGCAATTGATTTGTGCCATTAATTAGTGTCAACTAATTTTTATTCAATCTCCACATAGGATATGCTTGTGAAGATGGAATATGGGCGAGAGCAGAAGTGCGTTGAAGTTCCACAAAGTGATGAATGAAGAACATGCATATTGTATTTTGTATTTATTGAAATAAGTGATGAGCATGCTGTTATTTGCATTTACCAGCTCACCTATGTCAGACCTTTTGATAAACGAAATTCTAATGAAAGTGAGAACATGTACACTGTTACATCTTTCAGAAAATGTTTTGAAATTGTGGTGCACAGTTCAGAATAAATGTTTTTCAAAAACCATTGCGTCTTTTTAGTAAATGTTTATTTCCAAAAGAAATTTCTAGAAGTTCACAACAGTAAAATTCCCGCTTTTTAGAATTAATTAGAAGATAACTCTTACGTAGTTAAACTAAAATACTCTTTGAGAGTTAATATATAAACTCTTAACACCAAGTGTTAAATTATCAACTCCAGAGAGATTTGGTGTTTAACACTAAATCAGAGTTAACATACCAACTCTCCAAAAAGAGTTAAATTAACACTCTCTGGTGTGGACCCATATAGACACTTTAAAAGTGTTGAAATCAAATCTGACAGTGTTAATTTGGACATGCTGGATTTGCTGTGTAAGTACTATGTTTACAGTTTCACTTGAGTGTGTGCGTGTGAATGCCTACATGTGCGCGTTCCCGCGTATCTATGTGTATGTGTGAGTGCACGTAACAGTTAAAGCACTGTGGGTGTAGGTGACTCCCTAGAGGTCATAAAAAACCCATTTCCCTTCCAGATCACCGTTATCCAGGTCAAAAGTTGAGACCCCCATCCAAACATTCTCTGGGTAATTTCCACTCAGGATTAACTCCTCTCTGTTTTACTTTCACAGTTCAACTGGGGAGGGTCTCCTATACTCTGCTCCTAAATCCAGGACACCATCAGGCCTTTATTACATTGAGGGCAGTGTCAGTGTCTCTACAATAATTCTACATTTTATGTTAACACATTTCTAAACTCTAAAATAAACTAAACATTTCTACACTCTTCAGTATCCTTCCTGATGGCAGCAAACTGAAGACGCTGCTGAAGGGATGAGTGGAGTCACCTGTAATGAGAGGACCTTGCAGATGAGGCAGGTGCAGCTGCTCTCACTACCCATTGTCATTTTTTCCTGCAGAACCCAGTGCAGGAGTCATACCACACAGTGATGCAGCTGGTGAGGATACTCTCAACTGTGCCTCTGTAGAAGGTGCTCATAATGGGGGTTGAATCTCTTGTGCTTCTCAGTTTGCAGAGGAAGTAGAGTCGCTGTTGGTCTTCTCCACATTCAGGGACAGGTTGTTGTTGCTGTACCACTCTGCCAGATGGTTAACTTCACCCCTGTAGTAGATCTCGTCGTGGGTCAGAGTGAAGAGAAGGGGGCTCAACACACATCCTTGGGGAGCCCCCGTATTCAGTGTTCTTGGGCTGGACGTGTTGCTGTTGTGGAATTAAAGACATTATTTTACTGTTACTATTCATAACCCTCATAATGAACTTTGTAATCATTATTATTAACCATTGCATTAATTCTTATTTTCATCAAAAGCATTGATTGAAGCTGTTGGTATTATGTTATAATTTGTATTACTGGGGTTAACATAATCACGTACTAACCTTTTCATTACAGGTGTAGTTGTAATCATTTTATATACACTTTGCATTTCTGTGCTTATTTAAAGAGTTGAAGCTCAGTCAGGTAGTTAAAGGTCTTGAGCTTTGTTTGGAGCTATGATCAGACAATACATGGTGTAAGGGATGATGAGCTATGGAAGAACACGCTTACACAACACATATTTTACATTCTTTTATTAAGTTTTGAGTAGGGGCATTTTGGTAAAACATTTATTCAATAGATCACACATACTTGTGTGTGACTAGTTAAGATCATTACACACACCACTGAGAGCTTCTTTCTGGTAAAAGGTTAGAAGCGCCAACGGGCGGGGTGAGGTTGAGTGCGTTGGAGGACGACACACACACACATACACACACACACACACAGACAACAGTTGGGCTCATGTTTAGGCTAGGAGTTCGAATAACAGTTTGCAAATGCCTGTAGCAAAAGTAGGTCTGGGAAAGGGACAGTCTGCTCCAGGAGATTAGTGAGAGTCGGCACCTGGCCTAGAGACGGAGAGAAGGCTCTTTCCATATATGTCGAAAGTCGTCAATATTATTGTATGTGCTTTGTATGTGTTTTGACGCAATGAAGGGGCGTCATAAACAATACCCTGATATAAAATAATTGTTTCTGTAAGGTTGGGGGCAGGTGATGGCTGATGTGTGCAGTCTTCATCTCCCCGCACATGTGTGTTCATTAAAATCATCGTTTGACCGAAGCTCTTCTGGACCATGATTGTTTTGTGTGCCCCCCTCAATATCTGAACCCGCAACACTGTCGACCCGTACTGTCTGCTTTCTTCCTGTCAAGAAATCTAGCAGCCAGTTATACAGCAAGGTGCTGATCCCCAGCAGATCCAGTTTGTGAATGAGTTGCTGGGGAATGATGGTGTTGAATGCTGAACTGAAGTCTATGAACAGCACTCTGACATATGAGTCTCTAGTGTTCAGATGTGTGAGGGCTGAGTGAGGGGCAGTTGATTCCATCATCACTTGAGCGTTTTGACAAAAGCGATAATTTGATTTGATGCATGACTAACCGTTCAAAGCACTTCATAATGATGGAGGTGAGTTTGACAGGACGGTAGTCCTTAAAGCAGGAGGTAGATGACTTCTTGGGTACAGTAATGATGGTGGAGGCTTTGAGGCATGTGGGAACGGCGGTACTGATTTTGGCAAGGGATCTCCACACACTGTCTGGGGATTGTGTCACCACGGTCTGCAGAGTGGGCTTGTAGTCTGTGATGGTTTGTATTCCTTGCCACTGCCTCCAAGTATCTCTGCTGTAGCTTTGCTGTAGCTGATGCCACGTGACAGGTTTGCCTTTGCTGTTCTTTGGCTTACCTAATTCCCGGCTCTGAAGGCTTGCATTTTTCAACCTTAGGAGCATTTAAACCTGACCTGTGAGCCATGGTTTCTGATTGGCCCGGACAGTGATAGGCCTGGTGTCACGACCTGCAGGATCGGCAAGGTGCTGATCAGAATCTCTCCACTCCTAGCCCTCCTTCTCTTCTCTTTTTCCCTCTCTCTCCCCCTCTCTCCTTCTCTGCCCTGTTTTGCAGGGGCGGAACTCATGGCGGCTTCACGCCCTCGGTCCACGCCTTCCTGGATTGGGAACACCTGGGCCTCATCAGACCAGCTGGTATATTAGAAGGAGACGATCAGCTGTTCAACGCTGGATTGTTGTGAAGGCTCTAGTCAGTACACGTCTAGCTCAAGTTTCCTGTGCCTCCGTCTCAGAGACTTAACGAGTGTTTCTTTGTTCCTAGATTCCCCGTGTTTCCCCGTGTGGAGTGTGGAAGAAGTGACTGGTCGCTAGCGGAGAAGAGAGAGGTTGAACTGAGCGCATGTGTGATTTCCCCGTTTTCCCTGGAGCCCTGGACCCCTGCCCCTCACGTCTTGTATATAGCACTAACCCCGCACTGTCTATACATACACTTGGTGAAGATCTGTAAATAAACCGTCTCTGTTTAAACGCTACTCATGAGTCCTGCGAGTGGATCCTCTAAGCAACCCGTGACACCTGGTCTCTGTGACATCATCGATGCATTTTGGGATGTAGGCAGTAACAGTTTCTATATATTCCTGAAAGTCTGTGGTGTTGTCGTGTGTGGCAGCCTGTGGTGGAAAAGCAGTCTTGCAGTGCCTCTGAGGACCCTTCTGGCCACACCTGTACCTGCTTACGAACTGGTTTGGTGACTTTGACCAGGGGCCTGTGGTAACCCATGGCACACCTAGGTTTCTGCCTGTACTGACCCTTATGCAAAATAGGTGGAATTAAGACACAGTTCCAAAAGCAAACACTACTGATCAGTGCTGAGAGTGGTCCTGTTGCTGAGGTTGGGGTGATCCTGTAATCTCTTATGAACTACCTCCAATGCTTCTATGACTGGGATGCAAGTGAAGACAGATGTAACATTTCTCTCTCACTGTACATGTACTGTTTATAAAATTAGGGAAACATAACCTGCACAAACAAAATAATTTGCAGGACAAATGTTTGACATCAGTTTTGTTCGATTTGAAGAAGGTAGGGGGGCCAACTTCACTCACATGTGTTTATAAGGTTGGGGAAACCTGCAGTCAGCGGAGACTGAAGAAGTCACTTGGATGAGTGACGAAACGTTTCTCCAACTGAAAATGTCCAGATGAACAGAATCAACCTTTTGGGATTTACTTACCTGGATGATTAAGCACACATCTTATTTTATTAAAATTTTTAAAATGATGATTTTTAAAATGTGGGGGGGCTGGTTGACCTTTTGACCTTTACATTTTCATTAATATCTTTAAAACAGAGGCAGCACAAACGACAATTTTAGCAGCACAAACCAGCACAAACATAGCACAGTTGATTGACACCCATTTTGTTTGATTTAATTAATGTGGGGGGGCTGGTTGACCTCTGATGACCTCTAGAAATTTTTATTAATATCTTTAAAATGATAGCAGCACAAACGACAATTTTTGCAGCACAAACCAACACAAACGTAGCACAAACGTTTAATACCAATTTTTTTTGGATTTGAAAAAGGTGAGGGGGGGGGGGGGGGGGGGGCAACACAAGCTTGACATTTAGAACGTGAACACGGGGAGAGACTAACGTACAGGCATTACTGAAAAGTAAAACACTGAGGACAAGACAAACTACACAGAGGACAGGAAAATACACATCGGGAGACATAGATGAAACAAAAACTAGAATAAAACTCAACGAAATCCTAACTAATAAGAACAAGAAATCAACAATACAAAATAAACTCAAAATGCTGGGTCAAAGACCCAGCCCCTTACATTATAAACATCAACAGTAAATATTATTCCCAATCATTACATAGAAAACAAAAAAATATCTTTTGAAGGATTAATTCTTCAGAGTCACAATTTAATTTATTGCCTTGTAAACTAATTCTCTCAAGGTCATCGGGTGGAGTTTAAATGTTAGAGGACTTGCCATATATGATGAGTACTTTTCCTTGACTCTGCCTTTCCAAAGTTTGCTGCATGCAGACACAGTTTAAGCACAATGTAAATGACAGCTTTAAATGTGTTAGGTTGGTACGATTTGTTAAAAATGATCAGTGTTCCAGCTGATGACTTCTAAAAGGTGAAACATGGTCAGCAGCTAAGACATTGAGAGATTTTGAAATATTGGCTTGTTTAGTACATTTTGTCTAAATTCCATATGTATTATTTCTATTGTCAGTATTATTCTACACTGTGGATAAAAAAAACAAACAAAAAAACTATTGCATGAGTAGGTGGGTTGTGACTGTTAGTGTGCCACTTCAGGAACTTTTTCCATAGATGTGAAATCTTTTAAGACTCTTTTCAGTGACAGTTTGGGAAATGTGCCTACCCAAAGTCTACCAACTCAGGATGGAACTGAGAATTGATAAAAACAAACAAACAAACAAACAAACAAACAAGGATGCTGATGAAAAAAAGTAGTTTATATTGTTATAGGGTTGATGTCTTTTGAAGTCAGTGTTTAGCATAATAAATGCTATTTTATTAGTTGTTGGTGCGTCCTTTTGCTGTTTCTATCTATGTCACTGTATAAACTCAATTACATGTTACATCCTTAAATTTATAACACAGGTAAAAAATAGTTGATATTGTGATGTTTTGTTGTATTAAACAGTTTTGATTTAGAGCCTAATGCTTGGTGCTCTGAGGTTGAAGAGTTTTGAGGTTATATGGATGTCACTTGGGGGATTACATCATATTGATGATCCTGCTAACAGGATGATGGAGGCACTTCATACATTATTTCTAGACTCACCATACACTTAATTAGGTAACACCTTTCCAGTACTGGGTTGGACCCACCTTTGCCTTCAGAACTGCCTTAATTCATGGCACTGTTTAAACATGGTGCTGAAAACATTTTGTTCCATGATGACACGACAGCATCACATTATTGCTGCACATCTGACAGTTGCACATCCATGTTGTGAATCTTCTGTTTCATCACATCCCAAAAGTGCTGGACTGACATGTTTAGACTACTGTGGAGACCATTGAGTACAGTGAACTTGTTATTTTTTTCAAGAAACTAATTTTACATGGTTTCAACTTTGTGACATGGTGCATTATTTTGCCTGAAGCACCCATGAGAAGATAAGTACACTGTGGTGACCAACAATACTCAGTTAGGATGCTGTGTTTAAATTATGCTCAGTTGATGCTAAATGACACAAAGTGTGCCAATAAAATATTTCCCATACACACTTCCACCACCAGCCTGATCCATTGCTACAAGGCAGGATGGATTTATTTTAGGTTTACAACAAATTCTAGCATTACCATTCTGCTGCAGCAGAAATTCACTATCAGTACTTGCCCAGTAGTCTATTGTCCAGTTTTGGTGAGCCTGTGGTCAGTTACCCATTCTCTAATGACAGGAATGGCCCCAATGTGATCTCCTGCTATTGTAGGTTTGACATGTTGTACATTTTGGGATGCTCTTCTGCATACCTTGGTTGTAATTACTGGAAACTGGGGTTGCTGAGTCACAGTTGACTGCAAATTATGCTGTTTGTGTGGAGCCCTTTCATGCAACAAATAAATGGCTGCTGCAACATAACAGCTTCCACTATTTTTTGCACCGTAAAAGCAGGTAAACTAAATTCAGTCAGCTGGTATGACTGACAAGGAAATAAGAGTGGCTGAATGAGATTTTGAGGAAAAAAGGGACAACACAGAAAAATATGCATTTTGAGAGAGGGATAACAAGAGGTAGGGAATGAGTAGCAAAGGATAAGTAAAGAAAAGTACAGATGGTGAAGACAGTGAAAAACAAACACATGTGAACGAAAAGTGAGCGGGAAAACAAAAAGGTTCAGTTCTTAACATTTCTTAGAGCATAAGTCAAGAAAGGCCAGAAGCAATGCCATGATATTAAAAGACAAAGATTAACAATGTGGCAATAAAGAAAGGCACAACAATACAATGACTTAAAATTCAATGCATGTCAGCAAGCTATCAAAAAAATTCACATGAGATTTTTTCCTAATGTGACTGCTATGATTACAGACTTACTCTTTTTGGCATTCAGTGCAGTCTTTTCCCATCTACAGCAAATTATTTTCTTTGGCTTGGCTTTGGTGTGGAACCAAAATTTCAAACAATTTCAAGCCATTATTAGTGACTGAGGCTTGGGATTTGTGAATTGAGCTTTTTACTTGGGATTCTTTTACCAAATAGTTTGTCCTTTTAGAAGGACATCGAGTCCAGATCGTTTTTCAAAATGGAAAACCTGGATCAGACTGATTGCTCTTAAGTTTGGCACTGCAGTTTTTGAAATGCAATGTTCTAATTCGGTTGGCAAATATCGGTGCTTGTCCAGTCTCTTACAAAACACTGAGCATATATTTCCTGTGACTGGTCATCGACATTCAGCAGGGCCAGATTTATTTGACAAATGAACACAGTATATTATCGAATCATTTTTGTGGTTCGTGTTTTAGGTTGTTTTTTTTTTCAATATTCATATTTGAAAAGTCCAAAAATAGCTGCTCACTTCTTCATAATTGGTCACAATAGTAGATAGATATCTTTATTAGCAGCCTAGGTTCCACAGTTTTCAAGATATGTTCAAATTTTGTGTGATGGTATACCACTGACAATGTCTGATAAGAGGAGATGAGCAGATGTGAACACTGCTCTAGAATCCATTACCACAACCAGTAACACTGAAACCAGTCAGCTGATGTAGGTTATTATGACTGTATTCCTGGAGGCGCTTGGTTATAAGATCTAGGATACATGTAGAGTAACCCATGCAGAAAAAATTCAGGGAAGCCTGGATAATATTAGTCGGTTAACTTTTTTTTTTTATGCTATTGTTCATGTGTTATTGTAATGTGACCTTGAGGGTCTGAAAGGCGCCTATAAATAAAATGTATTATTATTATTATTAACTGAGAAGCAGAAGAGTTTCATGAGTCGTTAATGGTACAATAAAATGTTCTGCAGTTTCTAGACCCTCAGTTACAGACAACGGCTCACAGCTGTAGCTACCAGGACTTCTTGAATCATGTTTGGCATCATGCTTGGGTGTGGTCCAGTTAATTGCAGTTAATTCATGATTTAACGTATGATAAATAAATGTGTGATAAATATGCAGTTGACCTCAGTAAATCACATGATAACGTGGGGCTAGGTTTCACAATGGGTTCACCTGAAATCTTGGCTGATTGTGACCCACATCCGTTTTCACACCTTGACTCGTGTGATTAGGTAGAGGATCAATAGGGGGTCCATGACCCTCTTGGGGACACTCCACCAATTGCTCATAGAACTGAAGAAGCTTCTCGGATGAGAGGTGAAATGTTTTACATTAAACTTAATGTTTAATGTAAAACATTAACAGACGCTTTTCTTTCCAAGCTCCTTAGACTACGTGGATGACTGAGAACCTTCACAGACATAAATATGAAAAAGCAAATGACAAATCAGGAAGGGGCAAATACTTTCTGATCAGACTATACATGTACCTATTCTACAACGTACTTGGTTCACTTATTATATCCTGCAAATCTTTCTTATATGTCCCATGAATCATGCACTTCCTTCTCCCATATGGCTGCAATAGCAGGTTAATTAGCATTTGTGAAAGCAGTCCATCTGGTCTGTCAGAGAGTATCATCACCAAAGGATGTAATAGAGGAATGGTGTCCCTAAGCACACCATATGTTCTCGTTTCCCAGTGTGAACAACCAGGCAACCAGTCACTAAAAACACTTACTGTTTATTAAAATCGAGAGTCTATTAACAGAGGTTTTTCATGCCAAACTGGTAGAAAACAAACCCATCTCTTGGTCTATTGCCATCAATAACCACCTGAGAAAAGAGTGGAGAGTGTTTGTTGGTTTCATAACCCTCCAGAGTATCTCTGGTCAGTCACACTTTATGGTTCCTAGGATCACAGGCTCCAGAGAAAAGTAAATGGGCAATAGTCGACAGCCTCTTTTTTAGGGGCGTAAAGGTTGAGTGTTTTATTTTAGGTTGCTTTTCATTTCCTTTCCTTTCATTATGGATTAAGGGCTTAAAATCTATACAGAACAACTCTAACATAATCATTAGAGTGTTGGACATACAGCAGGCCAAAAAAGTATTGAAAACATTACCAATTTTTTAAGTAAACACATTTCTATTGGTGCTATTGACATGAAATTCTAGCCAGATATCAGCAATACCCATCCAACTGACACATAAAAAAGCCATATATGTCATAAATTAAGTATGACATATAAGTACCCATAGTTAAAATAAAAGCCTTTGTTGGTGATGACATATTCAAGATGCCTCCTGTATGGAGAAACTAGCCGCATGCATTGCTCACACATTGTTTTCCATTGAAAATGGCACTAGTTAACTAACACAAATGATTAAAGTTTGCTAGCAGCAACCAACCAACCCAGTGACATCAGATTCTGGCACAAGATGGAACTTAACATGTTCTAAAAACTTTAAACATGTATTTCTGACATCCAGCTCCATCTTCAACATCCATTGTCCAATATATCCACTATCCATCCTCGTGTTACAGGGATGGCCCTTTAAGGGTGAAGCCTGATGGGAAATAGTGATGGGTCGTTCGCGAACGAAATGGCTCTTAGAGCCGGCTCTTTGAAGTGAACGACGCGAGCCGGCTCCTTATTGGGAGCCGTGAGGTTTTGTTTTTTTTTTCTCTTTCTCTCACCCTCTCTCTCGCCCTTTTTTCCGCTAAACTCCGAACGCGCGGCCTGTACCTTGCGCTGGGCAGAGGGGGGAGGGGCGTTTGTTACACTCGCAGTAGCACAGGAACAGAGCCAGAAAGAAAGAGAGCGAGGGACAACAACGTCACATTAGAAAGGTATAGTAATCATCCACTATTTTCAGTTGCAGATGATAAAGGATTCAGAAATCATGCAGGCCCATATGACAGAGAATGTGCATCTTCTTTTTGTTTTAATATTTTAATATATATTTAATTGTGTTGTGGTTTGCAGTGTTTTGTGTTGTTTCACGTTAAATTTGTTTAAAAGGAAAAAGCTGAAAATTTTAATAGTTAAAAGTTTAAAATGTAAATAGTTGTTTTTTGTATTATATGATTTATTTATTACATTTTATGTGGAGTGAATAAATAAAGTATATTTATGGTGACCCTTAGAGACAAAGCACGTACAAACTCCAAAACACGTACAAACTCAGAATCACGTACAAAAGACAACAGAAGTGCTCCAGGATGCTAGGGTGCAGCGTTGAGCTTTTGTTACCTAGTGGCTACACTAGGTAACAAAAAATCCGGTTGTTGTATCAACAACCGGATTTGGTGTGTGGTAATAACAGGTAAATGAATTTTATTTTTAAATTATTTAAATAAATATGAGTGCTTGTCTATAAATACACAAACAATACGCACATGCTTTCAATTGTGTAATTTAAGTGATCTGGATCTGTTTTGGAAGTTCAGTTAACGCTAGAAATGTGTTTTGGAGTTTGTACGTGCTTTTTGGAGTTTGTATATGCTTTAGAGTTTGTACGTGCTTTGTCTCTAGGGGCCATATATAAACGTATATAAATAAAACCTTTTTTTTTACATTAGTAATTCCTTTTCTGCATAATTTTATATTATTGTTAATGATTAAATAATTAAAGCAACAAAACAACCTGAAGAGCCGGTTCGGAGCCGAAAGAGCCGGCTCTTTTTAGTGAGCCGAGCCGAAAGAACCGGATCTCTAAAAAGAGCCGGAAATCCCATCACTAATGGGAAATGTATTTTGGAATGTGTGTAGCGGGACTGCCGTGTTTGGGTGTGTGGAGAGAGAGAGCGGAGAAGAAGAAAAGTAATGGTTAGCTACAGAAGAGACGGAAAGGAAATAAATAAAAGGAATATAATAACTCCCTTGACAGCCAGAGTTGTGTCGGCGATGCTCGCTGTGAGTAGACTGTTTCAGCCCACTGTACGCGGTGTTCGTGCCTTGGAGAAGAAATAAAGTTCGGTGAAGCAGTTTCCTACGCCTCCTTCGATCTTTTTGCTAGCGGAGTTGACCTGTATAGTAAGCTGTTGCCGGCTACGAGTCAGTTACGAAACTTTCAAGTAACTGCCAGAGGTTTCCTTACTACGGTTCGGGACCGCGTATCTGGCGCGGTAACACTCGGCACACGTCTAAACCATCTACACCTTGCCTCTCTAAGTTTGTGTCCAACATGCTCAGCCTGAGCTGACCTTCTGATAAACCAATTTCACTTCCAATGAAAATTGTAACATCTTCATCGCTGCCACCTTCAGCTCATCGTCTTGTGTTTTTGTCAGCGCCACCATCTCCACACCACACATCATAACATAACTCATAATCAAGTAATCTGGGCGCTACAGCTTTAAGCAGCTGCGCGCGCTCCTGCGGACGGCAATCATTTTCTTGCAGATGATCACTTTTTGGCACAACACCTGGAGCTAGGGGGCAAAACAATCGTATGAGTGCTACTGTTTGACTGAGGAAGAATAAAGTAGTTGTGGTAAGCCAATCACATGACCACTTTAAGATGACAAAGCAACAAGGTGATATATACCAGGTTTTAAATTGTATTGATAGGACACGTAAAACTAGAGTCATGATAAACAATATATATGAGGCGTTTTTTCCTGTGTTGGTGGAAAAATGTAACATGTCGACCAATCAAAAATGATATGACAACATGACATTTGGTTGTTAATGAAGAGGGGGAAGTTTTAGTAGTGACGGCGAGAGAGAGAGAGAGAGAAAGAAAGCAGAAAAAGAGAGAGAGCGAGTTTTGAGATGTGAGAGATTTGTGACCTTTAGTGTGTTTGGAGTGTGTAGTTAATGTGTTGTCTTGTGTAGTTAGTGTGTAGTGTTGTGGATAGTTTTGTGTTGTGTGTCAGAACAATGGGGCGACTGCTGTTTCCAGGATGAGTGATACACCTGCTGCTGTCAGACCTGCAGGTATCAGGCAGTGATGTTCTCCTTCATAGTGGACAGAAATTATTTTTTTGGAGTGGCACAAATAATTTTTGTGGCATCTTATTGAATGCAGAACAGCTGACTGTTATGTAAATAGTTTGAAATGGTTATTTAAAAAAGGAAAAAGTCAAATGGCTGCAAATAACTTGTTTGCCAGTTTGTGCATAGGATTTTAAAATTGACAATTTATATTTGCATTTAAAGTTATTAAAGTTATGAAATATGATTCAATAAACATGTTTGTGGTTGTTACAGTAGAAAATATAACTTTTTCTACTCAGATTTTATGTTTTCTGTCTGATTTTAGATCAGTTGTGTTAATACAGTATGTCAAAATGAAAACATAACTGTAAATTCAGACATGTGAGGTTGTGCTGAAAAGAATGATACGAAACAAGGCAAAGTAAATAGTTTTTAAAGGTGAAATGTAGAGGTAACATCAAAAGAAGTCAAAAATGGTCAATATACCCTGGACCCCCAGAGTAACGCAATAGTTACTTTTCAAGTAATTAATTACTTTTAGAATCTTGTAACTCAGTTCCTAACTCCGTTACTTTTTTGAAGAAGTAACTAGTAACTATAATTAATTACTTTTTCAAAGTAACTTGCCCAACACTGGTCATTTGCAAACATCATAGTCCACAGAGACTCTTGCACCACCTCATTTGTCAACCTATTCATCACTAATGCAAAGGAACAAGGGCTCAAAACTGGTCTCTGATGTAATCCAGTCCCTATTTTACTCATCTGCCACTCCTACTGAACACCTCACCACTATCTCACTGTCCCTATACATGTCCTGCACCACCCTCACATACTTGTCTGCCACTCCTGACTTCCTCATGCAGTACCAATGTTCCTTCCCTATACTTCTCCATCAGTACTCCCACAGCAAACATTGTAGTGCTGTTTCTCGGCCATAAGCCATACTGCTGCTCACTGATTGTTGCCTCTCTTTTCAGTCTGTGTTAAATATCTCTTTTCTATGGCTTGATGGTATGGTTCATCTTTATCCCTCTGTCATTACTACAGCTCTGTTAATCCTTTTGTTCTTTAAAATTGGTAGAATTACACTTCTCCATTCATCAGGCATTCTTTCAGTCTCTAAGACTTTGTTAAAAAGTGTGGTTAGAAAGTCCACTGCCCTCTCAGGCATGTCAATACCTCCAATGGTATGTCATCTGGACCAAGCACCCTTCCATGAACCTTCCTCCATTTGTCCTCCTCGCTCTTATTTTCTTCATTCATTAGCTCCTCAGAGCACTGTTTCCACCACCTTAGCACACTCTCTTCAGTCATTAGTACATTGGTGTCCGTATCCTTAATTACCTGTATCCTTAATTAAAATTGTCCTTTACCAGCTCTCTCTTTGCTGTAAGCCCTGTGTCATGACTTCTGTCCATTTTCTCCATATCCCTGCCTATCCCATTTTTCTTTTATTAGTCTCTTCCTTTGAATGCTTTCCTGTACTTCCTCATTCCACCTTATCCCCTTACCTCTGTACAGAGCACCCCCCAGACACCTTCTTGGCAGTTTTCCTCATCGCTTCAGCTATAAACAGCACCACATTAGCATGCAGCTGCAAAATCAGATCTCATATTTATAATAGGGTTTATTACACCAGGGCTAGAAGTGCCAGAAGTGGCAGGTAAATTATACCTTTCATATTTTCATTACTTCCTTCTTTCTCTATCTCGGATTAGGAGCATACAGCATTGTGCACACTAATGAGAGATAATTGCTGTTAGGGGTAAACCCTATTAGAGACTTAGAGATTGTCATCATCAAGTAATACTTAACTTGCTGGAAATGCCACCCAATGTTCATTTTATATTAAAGTATATGATTTGTAATAGACATGGATAAACCAAAACAAAAACAAAAACAAAACAAAAACGAATCAAAAAAAGTTTTATGTAATGGATGGGGTTAACCCTCTATTTGGCAAGGTTTCAGTATATGGGGAGGCTTGAACCAAGGTTAGTCTCAGTTGAGCCTTTTAAAATTATAGTGAACTACTGATGTTTGGTGTTTTGGCTCTACAGTAGGGCCCAAGGACAGCCCACCTCTTTGCTGATGGTGTAGAGGTGACATAAGAGAGCATGACATAAGTTCTAATTTATGAAACTGAAATTAGAACTTCCAAAGTGGATTATCTTACCTGATGTAGTGTTTTATTTACAATACCAAAGAAAAAAATCCATGTATCTATTGGTTCGACTCCACTGAACGGCTACCCCGAAGTAACCCTGAGCAAGGTACCGTCCCCACACACTGCTCCCCGGGCGCTGCATTGGTGGCTGCCCACTGCTTCACTGGGTGAATGGGTTAAATGCAGAGGAGTAATTTCCCTACGGGGACTAACACATACACATTATTATTTATTATTATTATTACATGATCTCTTCCCCTCTACAATAATGGAGAGAAACCCCAACAATCAAATGACTCCCTTTAAGAAGCACTTGGGGAAAGTAGGAAGAAAAAATTCCCTTTAAACAGCAAGAAAGCTCCAGTGGAACCAGGCTCATCTCCTGAGACAGGTTTAGGGCTGAGGGGAGGAAGGCAAGACAAAAGTCACACTGTGGAAGAGACCAAGAGATTAATAATAACTAATGAGGAGCCTGAAAGCTGAAGGCTCTGCTTCCCATTCTACTTTTAAATATGGAACTTGCAGGAACTACAAGCAAGCATGCAGTCTGAGAGCGAAGTGTTCTATTTGGTGATATGGTACTATGAGGTCTTTAAGATGAGATGGCGCTTGATTATTCTTGTATGTGAGGAGGAGGATTTTAAGTTTGATTCTGAATTTAACAGGGAGCTAGTGAAGAGAAGCAAATGTAGGAGAATGCTCTATTTTTCTAGCCCCTGTCAATACTGTCGCATCTAGCATTTGAATCAACAAAACAGGTACCTAGCACATGCAAAAATAAAGTTTACAAAGCTTGGATTTTGGGGGTTGTTAAACCATAAAAGTTATCTAAAATATACTTTTAAAAAAATCTGTAAAACTGAATTTTGTACATAAATAATTGTATTTTTTTCTGACAAGAACAAAGCTTAGAAGCATTTTTCGATGTGATGCCCCAACTCATTAGTTCATGCCTTCCAAATTCAAAGCACATTTTCAAGTCATTCATGTAATCTTATATCTGTTTGCTGAAAGTTTTAAAAAATATGCAAACTCACTGCCTTAGAAAAACTGAGCATAGCTTACTAAAGAAAAGCTTGATTGAGTGAGCAATACTAAATGTTTATCCACCGATATTAACATTTTAAGTCCAACTACAGAAAAAAATAGTGGTACCTTACTATTTTTAATTTTGCTTAATTTTGCTTGCTTAAATTGAATGCAGCTAAATCACAGTATGTATTATCATCCTTGAAGAAATTCCAAGTACAACAACATTTATATAAACACTGTATGTAAGTATGATTTAAAAGTAATAATTTAAAAAACTTCTTGTAATGGAGTGAAGATCAATCAAAACTTAAAAAAAAAAAAGAATTAATAAAAGTATACTTGCCAAAATATTGCACATTGTTCTGCTGAACAACTAAGAAGTATATTGCCACTATTACCACTAATTTAAGAAAAATTAATAACTTATTAATAACCTTACAATGAAACAAAGTATCAGATTTAATTATTGTGTTTCTAAGGCTTTTTTTGTTTGTCTGTGAAGGTTCTCACTCATCCAGGTCATCGTAGTCAAAGGAGCTTTTTTTTTGTTTGTTTGGGGTTTTTTTGTTTTTGTTTATTTTTTCTTTCTTTTCTTTTTTTTTTCCTTTTTCTTTTTTTCTAAAAAAAAGTAAATAAAACAGACCAGGTGTTGCGATGTGAATTATGGGAACATTTGTCCATTGAGCTGCACCTCTACAACAGCTCGTGAGAAGAGAATTGTTTGTTTGACTCTTATAAATGCTAGATCTCTAATAAACACTACTTTTCTGTTAAATTAATCCTTCACACCTGGTGAATTGGATTTTATGTTTCTGACAGAGACTTGGCTTCGTGTTGGTGAGTTCACCCCATTCTCAGAACTTTTTCCTCTTGACTGTATGTTTTCCAGTTCCCCTCAAACTACAGGCAGAGGTCTGGGCCTAACAACTGTATTAAAATCTAGTTGTGTTACTAAGTTTAAGTTTTCCATAACTTTGTATTTCAAATTAATATGATATAATTAAAATAATATGTATTTATTGTACAGCCACAACTGCAGTCTCTGGCTCAAACAACATATTTGTTTTGTATTCAAACACAGAAGCTTAGTATGTTGTTATGTTTTAAGGATGTTTTGCTTCCCACTGAAAATTACAACATCTTTAACATTGTCTCAACTTACCTTTACTACACTGGCAGGGATGTGAGTTGGAAATGCAATGACCTTGAACCAGGAATTGAACCTGCAAATCTTCACTGACCACACCATCTGTGACAGAGCCCTCATTTCTCCTGGTTTGGTTGCAAGGAAACAATAATTTTCTTTAGAATAATTGAAATATTTGCTCTTCTTAAAGCATTTTTTTCTGCATTTGCTACAGAACAGACTTTAAGATAGACAATTAAGCTGCATTATTACACTGTTACCAAAAAATACTGTAAATGTGATATAAACAATTATCCCATCCATCCACCAACCACCTTGGGGCCGCAGCTAGCGGCCCCAAAGTGGTTGGTGGTAGCAGCAGTCTCAGCTATGGCAGTGCAGAACATTGTCCATTCTGACTCATGGTTCCCAGCCTCCCTTGTTTGTTTACATTTTGACAGAGATGGAAGCGGAAGCGCTCCCGCACTGAAGCCTTCCACACCTGCAGCTAATCGGACCTGACCGGCTGGCAGTAATTATCTGCCATCTTGGGGCCGTCTATTTAACAGTGTGGTCGGGTATCAGCCAGCGCTGGAGCATTAAGCAAAGATTGGTAGTACAGGTGTTGGTAGACTGCTGTTAAAAAATTTTCTCAGTTTTCCCCACGTCCACATAGCATTATATATCAGTGGGTTATGCTTTATTACATGAGGTAAGTCATTTAGACGTTTCCCTAGAAAATTAACAGGTGAGGATGGTTTACACAATAGTTCCTCAATATTTAACCATGGCAGATCAGAATGTTCATGTATCCAGGAAGAAAGAATCCTCGCTTGTATTGAGAGAACATAATTTTCTATGTTTTGCACTCCCCACCTGCCCAGATCTAGTGTCTCCAATTTAATTTTGGGTTTTCTTCCTGCCCAAATGAAATCCACCATAGCCTTGTTAATTACTTTAATATCTTCTGATTTCAAAATTGCAAACAACATGCCTGTGGGATATAATATTTTCGGTAGGATTACCATTTTAATGAGATTTATTCTTCCCAAAAATGATATCGGAAGTGACCTCCATCTTGTCAGCATCTCTCAAAGATCTTGAACCATTCCATTAATATTTTCTCTATATAAGTGACCAACATTTGGTGTAACTTTAACTACCAAATATACAAAACCTGATGGTGCCCAATGAAAAGGTTTAACATATAAAGGTTCAATATCCCCTCCACTACACAAAGTCATTATAACAAATTTACCAAAATTTACTTTGTATCCAGATATAAGACCAAAGTCCTTGATACACCTAGTAAGAACGGGTAAAGAGTTAACCGGGTCAGTCAGTGTCAGAAGAATATCGTCTGCATAGAGCAGAATTTTATGTTGTCTATCCCCAATTTTAACTCCAGGAACACTTGGATTTTGTCTAATGGCCATGGCCAAAAGCTCGATGGCCAAAGCAAATAATAGTGGTGACAATGGGCTACCTTGTGCTGTATCTCTGCTCAATGAAAATGGGGAGGATAACAAGCCGTTAGTTAACACAGATTCTATTGGTGATTTGTATATAATTTTGATCCACCCCAGAAAGTTTTTTCCAAACCCAAATCTTCTCATTATTTCAAACGTATATTCCCATTCAATTCTATCAAATGCCTTTTCGGCATCCATAGAGACAACAACCCCAGGGATCTGATGAAAATTTAAAAAATGAATAATAATAAATAGGCGTCAAGTATTATTATAAGAATTCCTCCCCTTAATAAAGCCTGTCTGGTCAGCATGCACAATAGAGCACATTACTTTTTCTAGCCTAAGAGCCAGTATCTTTGAAAGTATCTTATTATCAACACCAAGAAGGCTAATAGGCCTATAAGATGAGCATGACTCCGGATTTTTATCTTTTTTAGCTATCAATGTTATATTAGCCTGGTACATAGATTCTGGGAGTTTTGATTCTTCAAATGCTTTATTAAAAACCCTTAATAATAAACTATTTAACTTCATTTTCATTACCTTAAAAAATTCTACTGGGAAGCCAACTGCCCCAGGACATTTCCCTGACTGGAGTGCAGATATAGCTTTATCCACCTCTATCAATGTTATGGGTGACTCCAGCAGGTTAACCTGATCTTCAGAAAGCTGAAGGAATGCTAAGTCGTTTAGGAAAAAGCCTGAGTTAAGCCTTGTTATGTCCATCTCAGATTGATATAAGTTTGTATAGAATTCTCTGAAGCAATCATTAATCTGACGGTTTCCAGGGCGACCGTGGCTCAAGAGTTGGGAGTTCGCCTTGTAATCGGAAGGTTGCCGGTTCGAGCCCCGCCTCGGACAGTCTCGGTCGTTGTGTCCTTGGGCAAGATACTTCACCTACCGCCTACTGGTGTTGGCCAGAAGGGCCGATGGCGTGATATGGCAGCCTCGCTTCTGTCAGTCTGCCCCAGGGCAGCTGTGGCTACAACTGTAGCTTGCCTCCACCAGTGTGTGAATGTGTGTGTGAATGGGTGGATGACTGGGTGTGTAAAGTGCTTTGGGGTCCCTAGGCGGGACTAGTAAAAAGCGCTATACAAATACAGGCCATTTACCATTTACCATTTCCTATTTGTCTTTCACCATTCACATCCACAATAGCTGTGATAAAAGAACTTGATGGAGTATTCCTTGCAAGACGAGCCAAAAAGCGGTTAGGCTTACTAGCTGATTCAAAAAGCCGTCGTCTGGCAAGAAGGACGTCTCTTTCAGCCTTTCGCATTATCAAATTACGCAGAGATGTCTTGGCAATATTAAGCTCACTTAATGTTTCAGCTGATTTTGTTACATAGTATTGTTTCTCCAGCTTTTTTATATTATTCTCGATCTCTAACTGCCTTGTTAATCGTTGTTTTCTTTTATGACTTGTGTATGAAATAATCATCCCTCTCATGTAAGCCTTATAGCTATCCCATAAAGTTCTCGTTTCTATCTCCTCTTTATCATTTATTTCAAAGAATACTGTTGTTTGCTCTGTTATGAAATGTATAAATTTCTCATCCAAAAGAGACCGTGTACTCATCTTCCAAGACATGGAGCGCTCAATATGTCTCATGGGTTGAATGGTTAAGACCACAGGAGCGTGGTCAGAGAGACCTATATGACCAATATTTACCTGCTGAACTAACTGACTGATACACTTGGACATAAAAATATAATCTATACGAGATGCTGACAAGTGAGGGTTAGAGTGGAAAGTGTACTCCTTAGATAGTGGATTATAGTGTCGCCAGACATCTATAAGGTCAAGCTCATTTATAATTTGCCATAGGGCTTTGGAATTTTTTGTCAAAGTAGATTGTGGGGGAAATTTATCCATTTTGGGGCATAAAACACAGTTAAAGTCACCCGCTAATATTATATTAGCACAGTCCATGTCCACTAATTGACTAAATAATACCGTGTAAAATTCGCCATACTGTGCATTCGGCGCATATATATTACCTAGGAGAACAGTTTCCCCATGCAACATCCCTTTAACCAATATATATCTTCCTTCATTGTCCTTGTGAGTGGCTGTAACGTTGAAGGGAAGATTTTTGTGTATAAGAGTAATAACCCCCCTTTTATCCGTGGAGTAGGATGAAAAAAAATTTGACCAACCCATTCTCTACAGTATTTTCTGTGTTCATCATCTGTCAGATGGGTTTCTTGCAAAAAAGCAATGTGAATTAAATCTTTCTTCAGAGAATTTAAAATTGACTTTTTTTTCACCACATTGTTGGACACTTTAACATTCCAAGTACTTATCTTAACTGACATATAGGAAAAGTAATATATATATATTGTGCTCTTTACATATTTAACCAAATCTACATTTGACCAGTCTGAGCCAATTAACCAAAATAATTGAGCATAAAACAAGAACACTGTTTCCCAGCAAAACCTGAACACAAAGCCTGGAAACCTCAACCCTCCCCAACACAAATAACACAAAATAACATAAAATAAATTACACATCTAGATGTACCCTACTCTAAAGTACAAGCTGTAGGGGGCTACAGACGCGTTACATCCCCGCACTGGAGTCTATGTCAAAAATCAAAGTATACTCTATACCTTAGCTTGTTATCAGTACTGTAATGCTGTAAGCCTCGAGTTTGTAACTTACGTTACACTGACACTGTCGTGCACCAACAGTTTATTTAGGTCTTGGCAATTTGCTCACATAGTCCTTGACGTCCTGGATGGTCGCGAGGGAGATGCTGGTGCCATCGGGGTTAAATATTTTAATGATGGCTGGATAAAGGAAGGAATATTTGATCCCTGCCTCTCGGAGAGCTTTACGCGCATTCACCGACTCCTTTCTCTTTCGAGCCACCTCGGCGGAGAGATCCTAATAGAAGGACATTTTTCCTGCCTCTGTGTTTACGGTACCTTTAGCCCTTTAGCCTGGAGAATCTTCTGTGTATCGGTGTAGTAATGAAGCCGGACCAGTACTGCACGCGGTCCCTCTGTGCCGGTAAGCCTCATAGGTGGTCCAGTGTGATGGGCTCTATCGACTGTAATGGCACCCTGCTGAAGGCCCAGGACTTCTGGTATCCACTTTTTAAAAAAGTCTACTGGTGCTCTACCCTCCGCGCCTTCCTTTAGCCCGAAAATCCTCACGTTCTGCCGCCGGCTCTGATTCTCAAAGCTTTCCAGAAGCTCCATGGCCTTCTTAAGCTGGGTCTCAAGAGCGGCAATACGTGGCTCATTTGTAGCCGTGACATCTTCCAAGTCCGAGACCGGCTGCTCCACTGTTTCCATTCTTTCTATCAGATTGTCGAATTTCTCAGTGAGCTCGTTTATTGGCTTTATGACTTCGGATATCTTGCTATCCAATACTTTTGATATGTTAGAAGTCACCTTGTCCACTATCACGTCATCCCGCAGTGTACTTAGTGCATCCTCAGCGTCGCACATGGTCTCCTTTTTGGGGCAATTGCTAGCTACCAGGTCACTGCTAGCTTTCGCTTTGACTCCTCGTTTGCCCATTTCTCTCTTTTTGCTTGATCCAGGGTGTGCGAAAAACTCGTCTAAAGACATTAAATAAATATTCGAGGCAACTTGTTGTCAAAAATGAGCTAAAATACCAATATTTTACAGCTGTCCAGTGCAGAGCTCTTAAACTCACGTCTGCTCAGCTCGACGCATCACGTGATTCTTTCTTAAAAGAATAAAAAATTATTCTTTCAATCTAAAAGGGACAGACAGGTGAGCTATTTTACACATGTAGATTAAAACAGCGGTCCCCAACCCCCGGGCCTCGGACCGGTACCGGTCCGTGAGTCGTTTGGTACCGGGCCGCGAGAGTTGAGGCTCAGGTGTGAAATGTATGGTTTTCAGGGTTTTTATCGGTTTTCAGTGTTATTTTGTTCTCATTTTTATCGTTAGCTCGGTTTTCCTGGGTCTTTTCACGTGTGTTATGAATAAATCTTACTAGTTTTCTTTTGTTGTATTTATCCGCGACACCTTAAAGGCCGGTCCGTGAAAATAATGTCGGGCATAAACCGGTCCGTGGCGCAAAAAAGGTTGGGGACCGCTGGATTAAAACACAGCGAAGGAGCTCAAATTTGGTAGGCATCTTTCAGAGGCCCTGGTCTATGAGATCTTCAATTCCTACCTTCAACAGTGCTTTGACAGCATTCTGAGGGAGGCTGGGGACACTGAGTCTGAGTGTTCTGCAAGTCAATTGCCAAAGCTGCTGCATAGAGTTGTGGGGGCAAGTTGATTGGTCCCTATCTTGGCAGTGACCCCAAAACGAGATGATAGGCATCTGGTTTTGGGGAAGTGATGGTAGCTGTCAAGGTGAAGAAGGAGTCCTATCATGCTTGTTTGACTTATGGGGCTCTGGAGACAGCTGACGGGTACCAACAGGCTAAATGGACTGCAGTCCTAGCAGTAGCTGAAGCAAATATTTGGGCGTGGATAGAATTCAGTGAGGCCATGGATCAACAGTTTTGGAGGACCTTGAGACAATACTGTCAAACTGTCTGGTGATTCAGGTTTCATAATGCGGAAAATACTGGACCCAAAGAGGAGACTGTCAATAAACATCTTAAACGTGCCAAATATTTACTCCGAACGGTGAACTGTGAAAAACTAGTAAGTTGGAGGTGCCAACAGTGTCTTCCCTGCCACAGAAGAGATAGGAAGTGATAAGAAGTCCAGAAGAGGAATATTGTTTACAGAGAGGAGTTTGATAAAGTGTGTCAGTGTTGTAGCAGAATGGAGTCATAGAGAGGGTCTGTGGGGGGCTGGTGGCAAACTAGAAGTGAGAGCAACATGCACAGAGTGGGCAGGCTGGTGCAGATGAGTCTTTCCTTTGACAGGCTCCAGTGAACGGGGATGAAGTGGGAAAGCTTTGCTGGAGGTTTCCACAGCCAGAAGGTGATTGTGTTTCAAAGGCAGCCAAGTTTCCAAGAGAGGTGGAAGCAGGCAACTAGTGTGTAAAAACAGGCATCAAAAGTAGCTTAACATTGATAACGGTGATGATGATTTGGCAAAGAACTCCTGCGACCTTGATATACCCATCGCTGGATTACTAAATGTGAAGCACATGCAGGAAGGAAGGAACTGTGGGGAAACTCCTCTCAAGGATGGATCCAGCAAGAGGAGCCAGCCCAGCAACTCTACCTGACGCCTACAAAAAAAAGGTTAGAGGAACAAAGAAAAACAGGCAACACCCTAACCAGCCACACTACAACATCAGTAAGGGGGACCAGCATGCTGCTTACATTGTATACAGTGGGGACAGAGTGCTGAGGAAATAATTCCACCATGTGGTAGAAGTAATACTTTAAGGAACTACTCAACCCCAATGACACACCTTCTACAGTGAAAACAGAGTCTGGCAATTAATTGCCCACTGTGACTGATGTCAGTGAAGTAGTGAAAAAGCCACTCTCCACTGGCCAGGCCCATGGGGTGTATGAGATTCTCATTGAGTTCTATAAGACTGGTTGCTGTAGTGTTGTCTTCTCAAAGAAAAGATATGTCTTAAAAATGTAAAGGCATCCTAAATTCAGACAAAACTCAGATCTCTAAATAGTGTTCCCTAAAGATCTTACATTAAATCTGGATGTCTAGAGTAAGTAACGGGATGGCATTTCTTTGGTCCCCAGTGAGGAACCTGGGAGTCATTTGTTGTTTTCATACATTAAAGGACATATCCTGATCAAAATTATGCAGGAATGCTGTTTTCATCTGTACAATATCACTGAAATTAGAAACATTCTGTCTCAGAGTTCATGCATTCATTTCTTCTGAGCTGGACTTTTCCATAATATTCTGCTACTTAGATGTTCTCAGAGGTGTAGAACAGCCACTGATTTAAACAAGTACTGCACCCCACTTAGACACAGTTGATAAAACAGAAAGGACTTTAATACACTATTAAAATTACTTTCTGTATAATGTGAGTTGTGAACGCCAGAATCCTTGACCCTGAGCTGTTGCAGGTAAAGTCCTTGACACTGATCAATAATTCAGACCTGTGAAAACGCTGTATATTATTGACATTTTGTGCTACAGGGCAGCAGAACTCTTTCTTTCAGTCTTTTAACTTTCCGGTAGAAAGGGTCTCTTGTTGTTACAGATCATTTCTGGAAAGCTCTGACTCAGTGTCCTCTATTTTGGTCTAATTGAATGATGTGTCAGCATAAATGAATTCAACTCTGTGGTGTGCAAATAGGCAGACAGGTTTGTGTGTGTGTGTGTGTGTGTGTGTGTGTGTGTGTGTGTGTGTGTGTGTGTGTGTGTGTTTGTGTGTGTGTGTGTGTGTGTGTGTGTGTGCGCAAAGGTGGTTTATGAGGACATTTCACAAGAATACACGCCACACTGTCCGGACATTTGGAATTATGAGGACAGGGCCGATGTCCTCACAATTCATGGAATGAAAACTCGATGTGAGGGTGCTTAAATAGGTGTCAAAAGCCTAAATTCAAAATTTCAGCGAAATCGAAAAAAAGTCCTTACTATTCACAATTACCCAACTTTTGTGTATAATCTGTGTATCAACACAGCTCCCCTGTAGACCGGTTTGGGTACTGCACCTGGTCATGAATATTCACACAACGTGTATTTTTTAAGGCTTCTGATTGGCTAACAGCCGGAAGGTCCCTATAATTACGGTTTTTGTCAGATAGTGTGTGTTACATAAAACAATTCTGTGTTCTGATTGGCTGGCAGGCAGAAGGTCCTTATAATTACGGTTTTTTTTTTAAAAAGATTGTGTGTTACATAACAAAGTTCTGTATTCTGACTGGCTGACAGTTGGAAGGTACCCATTGTTGTAGTTTTTATTAAAAATAGTGTTTCAAAACATGACCATAGATAAATCCTTAAAACTCTGTTAAATTTAAAACTCCACTTTCAGTGATACTGAGATGACTAAACTACTTAATCTAGCACTTAATATATACTGTAGTTATGCTTTATTAACTCTTGACTGTGTGATGGTTAATTTTTTAAGCATTTCTTTTTTCATATTTTGCTCTAGGAATCCTTTATATTATATATATTATATGTATTATTATATATTATAATAGAGGAGAGGAGAAAAGTGCGACCGCCTTCGTCAAGAGCAGTTTTCCTATTTTATTGTGAAGGTCCTGTGTTTCCATGTTCATTCTGTTCAGTTTTGCTCCCCCTGTCTCGTTATGGTTATTCGTGTTACTGTGTTCCTTGTGTGTTCTCACTTCCTTCTTATCCTTCTGTGTATTTAGGTCAGTGTCTCCCTCAGTCCTGTGTTGCTTCCTCCCTCCTTACTATGTGCGTGTCCCTGTGTCCTTCCTCATGTATTTAGGGCTCCCATTATAGTTCATGTTATTTTTCCCAGTTTCGGTTTTGTATGACTTTTTTGTGCTCAGTAATAAAGCTGTATTTTAAGTTCACATTTCACCCTAGTGAGTTTGCGTTTGGGTCCTATCCTGCATGAAATCAGCTGCTTTATGACACCATCTGTCATGGCTGGGCAACACTCGTTGCCTTGTTGTTGTTCGTGTGTAATTTACGTTGAGTACGCTAACCACGTTATAAAATTAATGCACGTAAGGTGAACTAGCAAACACCATCATATTTACATGCGGCTGTCTTCTTGTTTGATGGCAGATACTCCCTTCACCCTGGCCAAAGGCTAAAATGACCAAAGAAAAAGAGGGAAACAGCTAAACATGAGAGGTTTTTGGATAAAGTTTGTGTTTTTTTCCATTGTTTAAGCACTGCTTCCAGCCAAGAGTAATGCCATAAATCCCCTATAGCTGCAGAAACGGCTAACATTCTTATCTTTTTACAAAAAAACAGCTAAACATGAGAGGTTTTTGGACAAAGTGTGTGTTCTCCATTCTTTAAGCACCGGTTCAAGCACCGTTTAAGCACCGGCACCGTTTCAAAAGTACCGGTTTGGTACTGGTATCGGATAAAACCTAAACGATACCCATCCCTAATCATCAGTGCATCAGGAAGATAAACACAAGTGATTAGGTGCTTAGTAAATAGTTCAAGCAGCTGAAACCTCAGGAGGAGGAGGTGGAGCAGGAAGCATCATGGAAGGACAAACCCTTGTAGGATGAAGCACTAATCAGGGCTCCAAGTGCAAGACCAGTAGAGGCTGGTGTTTACCACACCAGGCAGGACCCTAGATCCAGTCTGTGCAAAGATGCCTGCCATATATGATCTCTCACCTTCTCAACAAAATCCAAAGGGTTCTGGATGTGGTGTTTGGAGTTGCATATAAATGGGTTGTGGACAGAAGACAGAAATGTTGAGATGTTATAGGTGACCAAATTGATCATCCAAACAATTGTTCTTAAACATACACCCTGGCCTCATCAGTTCTCATGGCCACTGATCAATGGTCATGACAAATTGGATACTAATGATCATGGAACTGACCTCACAGCCCATTGTTGATGCTAGTTTCTGTCATTATGTAAATGTACTGTTTATAAGGTTGGGGAAACCTGCAGTAGGCTGAGACTGAAGAATTCACCAGTTGGGGATGAAACATTTCTAAAAATCACTAAAAATAGTATGTCCAGATGAACAGATTCAGCATTCTGGTACTCTTTAAAGAATGTAAAAGTAAGGTTTGAGATTAGCCTATAATTAGATAAGTCAGCTGGGTAAAGTGATGACTTTTCTCTTGTTTATAGTCCCCTCATGCTTCAAGAGGACCACCGTCCTGAAGAAACCTAATGTGAGCTGACTCAGTGACTGTCACCCAAGAGCACTTACGCCCATTGTTATGAAGTGCTTTGAGCATATAGTCAAAGTTCACATCACATCTTCAATGCCTGCTCGACCAGTTTCAGTTTACCTACAGGCCAGAAAGATCCACAGATGATGCAATAGCATTAGCTCAGCATATTGCCCTCTCCCACCTGGATCATAAAACACATGCAGTGGTGTGAAAAAGTATTTGCCCCCTTCCTAATTTCTTAGTTTTTTTTATTTTATTTTTTTGCATATTTATCACACTCACATGTTTCAGATCATCAAACACGTTTTCATGTTACACAAAGATAATATGAGTAAATACAAAATTTACTAAGGGAAATAAGCTATCCATACCTACCCGGTCCAGTGTGAAATAGTAACTGCCCCCTCTTGTTAAATCATCAATTAACAGTTTTTGTAAAGCTGAGTTCAGTTTCACTGGCCACACCCATACCTGATTATTACAGACCTGCTGAATGAAGAAATCACTTAAAGAGAACCTGTCTGACAAAGTGAAGAAGGCTAAAAGATCTCAAAAAGCCAAAGAGCTTCACAATCTACAAAAACAATATGAGAAACAAAGTCATTGACATCTATCCATCTGGGAAGGGTTACAAAGACATTTCCATCGCTTTGGCACTGCAGAGAGTCATTATCCACAAATGGAGAAGACTTAAAACAGTGCTGAACCTTCCCAGGAGCAGCCTGCCTACCAAAATTACTCTAAGAGCGCACTGCCGACTCATCAAGGAGGTCACAAGAGAACAGCCAGAACAGCATCTAAAGAACTGCAGACCTCACTTGTCTCAGTTAAGATCAGAGTTCATTATTCAACAATAAGAAAAAGTCTGGGCAAAAATGGCATCCATGGGAGAGGTCCAAGGAAAAAACTACCATTGACCAAAAAGAACACAAGGGCTCCTCTCATATGTGCCAAAAAAAATCTTAATGATCCTGAAGACTTTTGGGAAAATATTCTGTTGACTGACAAGACAAAAGATGAACATTTTGGAAGCTTTGAATCCCGTTACATCTTTTATCAAACTAACACAACATTTCATAAAAAGAACATATAGCAACAGTCACACATGGTGGTGTTATGTGATGGTCTGGAACTGCTTTGCTTCATGACACCTTGCTGTAATTGATGGAACCATGACTTCTGCTCTCTACCAGAAAATCCTGAAGGAGAATGGCCGGCAATCAGTTCATGTCCTGAAGTGGACATGAACTGAACATGAACTCATGAAGTTGGGTACTTGGGTTATACAAAAGGACAATGATCTGAAACACATCAGTAAGTCCACCTTTGACTGGTTAAAAACCCTCAAAAGGAAACCAAAATAAAGGTTTTGGATGGGCAGGTGACACTACCATCATTCGTTGCATTTCAGATGGAGACGAGTCTGCTTACAGAGCAGAGGTGAGAGCCCTGACATGGTGTCAGGAAAACAACCTACTGCTACCTACCCTGTCACTTGGTGTTCGCTCGCTCTGTAGTAGAGTATCACTTCCTGTTCCTGCTCAAACACAGTGGTGTTTCTGAGTAGCTTATTTGCTTAGCAGTTTAATTAACAACTTTTAAATACATTCTTTTTTCAGAGTATAATCTTCACGTGCTTCATCCGAAGCACACTTTCTGTGTACTCACTACCTAATTTATAGCCAAAGTTTTCACTCACTGTCTCTGTACTGTTTTGCTAGCTTAGCTTAGCTCGTAGCCGACTCGTTAGCACCATGGCTACTTCACCTGTCCCTCCTGCACTTTCTTGCTCATTGTGTCAGATGTTTAGTTACTCCTCGGCCTCCTTTAGCAGTAATGATATCTGTAACAAATGTAGCATATTTGCAGCTCTGGAGGCCAGGATTACTGAATTGGAGACTCGGCATCGCACCCTTCATTCACCCTTAGCTAGCCAGGCCCCTGTAGCTGGTGCAGCCGAAGATAGCGTAGGCCCCGCTAGCTGTTCCCCGGCAGATCCCAAGCAGCTGGGGAAAGAGGGCGGCTGGGTGACGGTGAGGAGGAAGCATAGTCCTAAACAGAAGCCCCAGGTACACCACCAACCCGTTCATGTGTCTAACCGTTTTTCCCCACTCTGCGACACACCCGCTGGGGGTCAAACTCTGGTAATTGGTGATTCTGTTCTCAGACATGTGAAGCTAGAGACACCGGCAACCATAGTCAATTGTCTTCCAGGGGCCAGAGCAGGCGACATTGAAGGAAATTTAAAACTGCTGGCTAAGGGTAAACGTAAATTCAGTAAAATCATAATTCACGTCGGCAGTAATGACACCCGGTTACGCCAATCGGAGGTCACTAAAATCAATATTGAATCGGTGTGCAACTTTGCCAAAACAATGTCGGACTCTGTAGTTTTCTCTGGTCCCCTCCCCAATCAGACCAGGAGTGACATATTTAGCCGCATGTTCTCCTTAAATTGCTGGCTGTCTGAGTGGTGTCCCAGAAACGATGTGGGCTTCATAGATAATTGGCAAACCTTCTGGAGGAAACCTGGTCTTGTTAGGAGAGACGGCATCCATCCCACTTTGGATGGAGCAGCTCTCATTTCTAGAAATATGGACAAATTTATTAAACCCCTCAAAATATGACTATCCAGAGTTGGGACCAGGAAGCAGAGTTGCAGTCTTACACGCCTCTCTGCAGCTTCTCTCCTCCTGCTACCCCCCCAAAAACCCATCTTCATAAAGACTGTGTCTGCTTCCAAAAAGAAAAAAAACAAACTAAAAACCAGCAACAAACAACTTAAACATAAACAATTACAAAGAAAGAACAATACAGTATCCACATCTGAACCAAAGAGTAAAACAGTGAAATGTGGATTATTAAATATTAGGTCTCTCTCCTCCAAGTCTCTGTTAGTACATGACTTAATAATTGATCAACAAATTGATTTACTCTGCCTTACAGAAACCTGATTGCAGCAGGATGATTATGTTAATTTAAATGAATCAACACCCCCGAGTCATTCTAACTACCAGAAATCTCGAAGCACAGGTTGAGGGGGCGGTGTGGCAGCAATTTTTCACACCAGTCTATTAATTAATGAAAGACCAAGACAGACTTTTAATTCATTTGAAAGCCTGATGCTTAACATTGTCCACCCCAGCTGTGAAACTCAGAAACCAGTCTTACTTGTTATCATCTATTGTCCACCCGGCCTTACACAGCAGGGTGAACATGGTTGAAACGCAGACAGACCAGCGACCAGCACACGAGAAGACACGACTTAAATATACACAGAAGAACATCGGGAGATTACACACAGGTGGGGAACATAGCTAGAAGTAATTGACGAGACGTGACAAGGGACAGAAAAAAAAAAAAAAAAAAAAAAAAAGACAAGGAGCATAAGTCCAGAAACACATGAAAACGATTCAAAACAAAGCTAAACCAGATCAAACATGAGTCCACAAAAAAGTTTAGGGGGGTCGACAGCACATGAGCCAAATCCAGAACAGTTCAGGGGGGCGGCCGTGTGGACAGCAGCGGCGGCGGCAACGCAGGCGAAACAAGTCAGGAGGAAGGCAGTGGCGGCAACAGAGCAGGTCCGGAGGCCAACGGCAGTGTAGCAACCGCAGCACCAGACGAGGAGGGACCAGACGAGGAGGGACCAGACGAGGAGGGACCAGACGAGGAGGGACCAGACGAGGAGGGACCAGACGAGGAGGGACCAGACGGCAGCGTGGCAGCCACGGAACCAGACGGCAGCGTGGCAGCTGCAGGTGGTGACGCTGCAGGCGATGGTGTGTAAGTTGCAGGTGGTGGCTGAACGGACTCCCTAGAGCCGTCAGCGGACACGAGGATATGCTGGCTGGGTCCTCCGGGACCCCCAGCTAACGAGACGTGATGCCGGACGGGCTCCTCGGACCGTGCAGCTGACGAGGCGTGACGCTGACTAGGCTCTCCTGAACCCCCAGCTGACGAGACGTGACACTGGCGGGGCTCTCCAGAACCCCCAGCCGTGCTACTGGCTGAGCTAGCGGCAACACAGGAGACTGAATGGCAGACTGAACTCAGGGCAGCTGGGCAGCAGACTGAACTGAGGGCGACTGAAGTAATGGTTGAGATGATAATGGTGGTGGAGTTGGCAACTGAGCTAAAGGCAGCAGGGCTGCAGACCGAGCTGCAGGCAGCGGGGCTGCAGACTTGAGCTGCAGGCGGGGCTGCAGACTGAGTGGGGGAGGGTGAAGATGAAGTTTGTGGAGAATGAAATCCTGAATGAGCGGGTGCACTTAGTCCAATAGCCAGGGGTGGCCGGAAATGAGCTGCTGTAGCCTGGCTTCCACAGCGCAGAGCAGCTCACTCTCCCTCATGCTCTAGCCATAGGTTGACCAACCTGGAAGCAGAGTCGATTATGACCTCCTGAAGTTCCTTGGGTGGGGCAAATGCCGATGGATCCATAATGTGGCTGGTCAGTAATGTCACAGCGAACGGGATGAGACATGTGGAGGAATTAAATGAGGATCCAAGCGCAGGTACTCGTAGATGCGAAGGAGATTTATTGAAAAAATAAAGCACAAGGTGGAAATGGCAAAACGGAAACAAAACTAATCTATACTGGGACAAACTAAACTACTGAACAGCAAACATGAACACGAACATGAAGGAAGGTGAGCAGTTGAACCTGAAGTTGGACAGCAGGGTGAACACGGTTGAAACACAGACAGACCAGCGACCAGCACACGAGAAGACACGACTTAAATACACACAGGTGGGGAACACAACTGGAAGTAATTGACGAGACGAGACAAGGGAAGCTAAACTGAATACACTCACATAAGACACGGACCTTCACAATAAAACAGGAAACAAGAAACAACTACACAAAGATGCAGACTAGACACTAAACTAAACCTACAGGAGGGCACCAGAACAAATCTACACTAAACATGAGACACAAAACCTAAGAACTAATCCCTTAACAAGAATAAACAAAAACATAGAATTCTACTAATAATCAACAAAGCACAAGAATCAGAATACAATCCAAAATTAAACCAAAACACAAGAACTCAAAATGCTGGGTCAAAATGACCCAGAACCGTGACACCTTACTTTTTTTCATGTTTGTCAAATAAAGGATGGTTAAAATTCTTTGAGCCTTTAAAAAACACACCTGATTTGTCTGCTAGATGTGGATGTGATTGTTAGCTTCAAGCCACGGCACATCTTGGAGCCACTTTTCTGAAAAAAGTCTTTTCTCTGGCTCTGGTTGGTGTTTCTTAGAAAGTGGTGGCACACCAAAGAAGCTGCTTAATGTCTGTTGTTTTTTTGGACATTTAGCTGGTGACAAGCAACACATGTAAGATTAAATGAGACAGTCAAGTACGCAAAGTGTCACTACGCATTCCTAATTTTTGTCACGCATTCGTACCTGCGTACCAGTTATGTGCACCCCTGTCTATAACACACAGCCAAACAACTACTCACTCAATAACTACTATCAAATTATCATATCTATTCAACCTAACATACATGTTTTGCATTTAATCTGTCAAGTTTGTTGTTATAACTAATAACTAATGCAGGAAAATGGCATGTTTCTTTAAGGTTTTGTTCTGCTTGTTCTATATTGTAAACAGAGCCAATTTTACACTGTATAATTTCCATAGGATTTATTAGTTTCAGATTTTTTTAGTCATATCATATGATCTCATTTATTCTGTACTGCTAAACAAAACAATGTTTGGTTTCTCAAACTGTCCATAATTGCTAGTGATAAATTCATTGGTTTCAGGATGCACCTTCTGTATCTTCAAACAAAAGATCAGAACAAAAATATAATAATTAAATACATTTTTCCGAAGAAAGCCACATCTTGATACATGCTGGTTTAACATAAGGATCTAAAATATGTCACACTATGTTGTTGGTTGAATCTCAGATTTGTTTAACATATGCAGATGCAAGTGTAAAACCATTGCTTCAGTGGTGGACCTCGGCTGGTGGTGTGTGATGAAACATGTATTCCCTTGTAGTGTACCTTTGCCTCAAATAAATAACTAAATACTTTTTAAAAGAGGAATTTCCTATAAACAAACAAATGCAATAAAACTCAGTCCTTCGTCACTGTAAATGTTTCACTGAAATTCCATAAAAAAGTCAGAACTCTCATCACCTGACCACTTTTTAGCCAATGAGCTGTTTTTCACCCCTCCCCCTCACTTCGTGACTTCGAGTTGAGGAGTACCGACACCGACGCTGGTGTGGAGAAGCCAACAGGTAACTTTAAACTTTAAACTTTCGAATTTTGCCAGCTTTGTAGCCCAGCAACTGGTCAGATTTAGTTTTGTTGAGATTTTTCTTTGGTGTATATTCCTTGATTGAGTTTTGTATTTCAATGTAATTCTCATGCTAAAGCTAGCTTTTTTGATGACACGCGGTTGTGTATTTAATTAGTCAAGGTTAAATACCTAGTCTAACACACACCTTTTTAGTTAAACTGTAACATTTGAAATTACTGAGATGTTATTATTTATTCATCCATCCCACTGTCTCCAGATTTTAAGCAACGCTGAAATATAGGTGACACGCTATTAATGAGACATTTCAGATAACCGAGGTAGCTAACATTTAACTCTCTGGAGTGCAGATTATATGACCAATTTACGGTGTATCAGCAACATGCGTATATAACAGTTTTTAAAAATGTGTTGATAGGCCAAGTAAAACCAGAGTTATGATACACAATTTACGCTTTTTCCTGAAAACTGTCGTCAAGTTTAGTGCAGGAAAATATAAAAACGGTATTTTCTTAAAAAACAAAACATAGATACATTATTGCCTCTCAATTCAATTTTATTTATATAGCGCCAAATCACAACAAAAGTCGCCTCAAGGCGCTTCATAGATACAGAGAAAAACCCAACAATCTCATTTCCTATTGTGGTGGATAAATGAACATGAGCCGATAAAACAATTAAATCAAAAGTAGTCAAAAACAGCCGATTATACCATTGACTCCAGAGGGTTAAAGACACCTCCTGTGAAAGATCAGTTTTCATTATCAACTATTTTCCTGAAATATTAAATAAATTGTACTATTTTTTTTTCTTTTTCTGAGACAGTGTATTGCAATGAGGCCCCCGAGAGCAAAAATTAAACCAAAAGATGAAGCAGTAAAATTTTCATCTTTGGGGCAGGACAAAGATGGATTTGAAGTGAAATTCATAAATTCAGTAAAAGGTGAGGTACTAGGATACTTGTTGAGGATTTTTGGCACAGTCATAAGTTTAACCATTGTAGTAGACCCATGTTGACATTTTCTATTTTCTTTGTAAGGTCGAGGAGTGTTTAGTAGGTGCAACTATAACAAAGGAGACTTCCTTCTGGAATATCGCGGAGACGTTGTAACCAAGAAGGAATATGAAAACAGAACAAGATTGTACCATGACGCCTTAAAGGTTTTTCTTTTTGAATTCAGGTACAATGGACAACAATTGTGGTATGTAAATTAAAATAATTCATTTTTCAGCCTACTTTTTGCAAAAGTTGTGACGACCACATTAAGACAAACTGCTAGCTTGTTACAAATCCATATAATTAAAAATGTAATCAAATTGTTCAGCCTTTTTATAAACCTTGTGTAATTTTGTGTCTTACATTTTTTGTTATCTCAGCATTGATGCAGCCAGAGAGGATGGCTCCTTGGGCAGACTGGTGAATGACGATCACGTGAGCCCAAACAGCAAAATGAGGACAATCACAGTAAATGGAAAGCCTCATCTCTGTTTATTTGCCATAAAAGACATCAAGCCGGGGGAAGCAATAACATACAACTACGGTGACTCTGACTGGCCATGGAGAGTAAAGGTACATATTATATTTACATTTACCGTAGTGTAGCTACGTAACTGTATTGTATAGTCTCAACGTATCTGTGTTGAATGGATGTTAATGTACTTTTGTGTTTGCTTGCACAAGGTTTCGGAGCACCCTGACCGTTCTCAAGCTGCTGTGCCCATGGCATCGTCCTCCTTTGAAGTTGATGAGCAGGTGACTAATTTTCTGGTGGTGTTATTATTGCAACAAGAACACAGCCGAGTTGTGTGGATGTTGATAGTGAGGATGTTAGACACAAGTCCTATAGTGTTGGTTAATGTAAGATACCTACATTATGAGGACTGTGTGTGGATACTGCCGAGAGTCATGTTGGTTCACACTGGAGAATTAATTTTCACTCAATATTACTTCATTACATTTACCTCATTTATGTCAATAACCAGTGTACCTTCATAACTGTATTGTATAGTCTCAACGTATCTGTGTTGAATGGATGTTAATGTACTTTTGTGTTTGCTTGCACAAGGTTTCAGAGCACCCTGACCGTTCTCAAGCAGCTGTGCCCATGGCATCGTCCTCCTTTGAAGTTGATGAGCAGGTGACTAATTTTCTGGTGTTGTTATTATTGCAACAAGAACACAGCCGAGTTGTGTGGATGTTGATAGTGAGGGTGTTAGACACAAGTCCTATAGTGTTGGTTAATGTAAGATACCTACATTATGAGGACTGTGTGTGTTTTGGATGCATAAGTCTATTGAAAGATGGGCTCTCAAGTCTGTGTGTAACAGAGACCCTGCAGTGTATGAAGCTTTCAGGTACATTATTATGAGGACTGTGTGTGGATACTGCCGAGTGTCATGTTGGTTCACACTGGAGAATTAATTTTCACTCAATATTACTTCATTACATTTACCTCATTTATGTCAATAACCAGTGTACCTTCATAATTGTATTGTATAGTCTCAACGTATCTGTGTTGAATGGATGTTAATGTACTTTTGTGTTTGCTTGCACAAGGTTTCAGAGCACCCTGACCGTTCTCAAGCTGCTGTGCCCATGGCATCGTCCTCCTTTGAAGTTGATGAGCAGGTGACTAATTTTCTGGTGGTGTTATTATTGCAACAAGAACACAGCCGAGTTGTTTGGATGTTGATAGTGAGGGTGTTAGACACAAGTCCTATAGTGTTGGTTAATGTAAGATACCTACATTATGAGGACTGTGTGTGGATACTGCCGAGTGTCATGTTGGTTCACACTGGAGAATTAATTTTCACTCAATATTAATTCATTACATTTACCTCATTTATGTCAATAACCAGTGTACCTTCATAACTGTATTGTATAGTCTCAACGTATCTGTGTTGAATGGATGTTAATGTACTTTTGTGTTTGCTTGCACAAGGTTTCAGAGCACCCTGGCCGTCCTCAAGCTGCTGTGCCCATGGCATCGTCCTCCTTTGAAGTTGATGAGCAGGTGACTAATTTTCTGGTGTTGTTATTATTGCAACAAGAACACAGCCGAGTTGTTTGGATATTGATAGGGAGGGTTTTAGACACAAGTCCTATAGTGTTGGTTAATGTAAGATACCTACATTATGAGGACTGTGTGTGTTTTGGATGCGTAAGTCTATTGAAAGATGGGCTCTCAAGTCTGTGTGTAACAGAGACCCTGCAGTGTATGAAGCTTTCAGGTACATTATTATGAGGACTGTGTGTGGATACTGCCGAGAGTCATGTTGGTTCACACTGGAGAATTAATTTTCACTCAATATTACTTCATTACATTTACCTCATTTATGTCAATAACCAGTGTACCTTCATAATTGTATTGTATAGTCTCAACGTATCTGTGTTGAATGGATGTTAATGTACTTTTGTGTTTGCTTGCACAAGGTTTCAGAGCACCCTGGCCGTCCTCAAGCTGCTGTGCCCATGGCATCGTCCTCCTTTGAAGTTGATGAGCAGGTGACTAATTTTCTGGTGGTGTTATTATTGCAACAAGAACACAGCCGAGTTATTTGGATGTTGATAGTGAGGGTGTTAGACACAAGTCCTATAGTGTTGGTTAATGTAAGATACCTACATTATGAGGACTGTGTGTGGATACTGCCGAGTGTCATGTTGGTTCACACTGGAGAATTAATTTTCACTCAATATTAATTCATTACATTTACCTCATTTATGTCAATAACCAGTGTACCTTCATAATTGTATTGTATAGTCTCAACGTATCTGTGTTGAATGGATGTTAATGTACTTTTGTGTTTGCTTGCACAAGGTTTCAGAGCACCCTGGCCGTCCTCAAGCTGCTGTGCCCATGGCATCGTCCTCCTTTGAAGTTGATGAGCAGGTGACTAATTTTCTGGTGTTGTTATTATTGCAACAAGAACACAGCCGAGTTGTTTGGATGTTGATAGTGAGGGTGTTAGACACAAGTCCTATAGTGTTGGTTAATGTAAGATACCTACATTATGAGGACTGTGTGTGTTTTGGATGCGTAAGTCTATTGAAAGATGGGCTCTCAAGTCTGTGTGTAACAGAGACCCTGCAGTGTATGAAGCTTTCAGGTACATTATTATGAGGACTGTGTGTGGATACTGCCGAGAGTCATGTTGGTTCACACTGGAGAATTAATTTTCACTCAATATTACTTCATTACATTTACCTCATTTATGTCAATAACCAGTGTACCTTCATAACTGTATTGTATAGTCTCAACGTATCTGTGTTGAATAGATGTTAATGTACTTTTGTGTTTGCTTGCACAAGGTTTCAGAGCACCCTGGCCGTCCTCAAGCAGCTGTGCCCATGGCATCGTCCTCCTTTGAAGTTGATGAGCAGGTGACTAATTTTCTGGTGTTGTTATTATTGCAACAAGAACACAGCCGAGTTGTTTGGATGTTGATAGTGAGGGTGTTAGACACAAGTCCTATAGTGTTGGTTAATGTAAGATACCTACATTATGAGGACTGTGTGTGGATACTGCCGAGTGTCATGTTGGTTCACACTGGAGAATTAATTTTCACTCAATATTAATTCATTACATTTACCTCATTTATGTCAATAACCAGTGTACCTTCATAACTGTATTGTATAGTCTCAACGTATCTGTGTTGAATGGATGTTAATGTACTTTTGTGTTTGCTTGAACAAGGTTTCAGAGCACCCTGGCCGTCCTCAAGCTGCTGTGCCCATGGCATCGTCCTCCTTTGAAGTTGATGAGCAGGTGACTAATTTTCTGGTGTTGTTATTATTGCAACAAGAACACAGCCGAGTTGTGTGGATGTTGATAGTGAGGGTGTTAGACACAAGTCCTATAGTGTTGGTTAATGTAAGATACCTACATTATGAGGACTGTGTGTGTTTTGGATGCGTAAGTCTATTGAAAGATGGGCTCTCAAGTCTGTGTGTAACAGAGACCCTGCAGTGTATGAAGCTTTCAGGTACATTATTATGAGGACTGTGTGTGGATACTGCCGAGAGTCATGTTGGTTCACACTGGAGAATTAATTTTCACTCAATATTACTTCATTACATTTACCTCATTTATGTCAATAACCAGTGTACCTTCATAATTGTATTGTATAGTCTCAACGTATCTGTGTTGAATGGATGTTAATGTACTTTTGTGTTTGCTTGCACAAGGTTTCGGAGCACCCTGGCCGTCCTCAAGCTGCTGTGCCCATGGCATCGTCCTCCTTTGAAGTTGATGAGCAGGTGACTAATTTTCTGGTGTTGTTATTATTGCAACAAGAACACAGCCGAGTTGTTTGGATGTTGATAGTGAGGGTTTTAGACACAAGTCCTATAGTGTTGGTTAATGTAAGATACCTACATTATGAGGACTGTGTGTGTTTTGGATGCGTAAGTCTATTGAAAGATGGGCTCTCAAGTCTGTGTGTAACAGAGACCCTGCAGTGTATGAAGCTTTCAGGTACATTATTATGAGGACTGTGTGTGGATACTGCCGAGTGTCATGTTGGTTCACACTGGAGAATTAATTTTCACTCAATATTAATTCATTAGATTTACCTAATTTATGTCAATAACCAGTGTACCTTCATAATTGTATTGTATAGTCTCAACGTATCTGTGTTGAATGGATGTTAATGTACTTTTGTGTTTGCTTGCACAAGGTTTCAGAGCACCCTGACCGTTCTCAAGCTGCTGTGCCCATGGCATCGTCCTCCTTTGAAGTTGATGAGCAGGTGACTAATTTTCTGGTGTTGTTATTATTGCAACAAGAACACAGCCGAGTTATTTGGATGTTGATAGTGAGGGTGTTAGACACAAGTCCTATAGTGTTGGTTAATGTAAGATACCTACATTATGAGGACTGTGTGTGGATACTGCCGAGTGTCATGTTGGTTCACACTGGAGAATTAATTTTCACTCAATATTAATTCATTACATTTACCTCATTTATGTCAATAACCAGTGTACCTTCATAATTGTATTGTATAGTCTCAACGTATCTGTGTTGAATGGATGTTAATGTACTTTTGTGTTTGCTTGCACAAGGTTTCAGAGCACCCTGGCCGTCCTCAAGCTGCTGTGCCCATGGCATCGTCCTCCTTTGAAGTTGATGAGCAGGTGACTAATTTTCTGGTGTTGTTATTATTGCAACAAGAACACAGCCGAGTTGTTTGGATGTTGATAGTGAGGGTTTTAGACACAAGTCCTATAGTGTTGGTTAATGTAAGATACCTACATTATGAGGACTGTGTGTGTTTTGGATGCGTAAGTCTATTGAAAGATGGGCTCTCAAGTCTGTGTGTAACAGAGACCCTGCAGTGTATGAAGCTTTCAGGTACATTATTATGAGGACTGTGTGTGGATACTGCCGAGAGTCATGTTGGTTCACACTGGAGAATTAATTTTCACTCAATATTACTTCATTACATTTACCTCATTTATGTCAATAACCAGTGTACCTTCATAATTGTATTGTATAGTCTCAACGTATCTGTGTTGAATGGATGTTAATGTACTTTTGTGTTTGCTTGCACAAGGTTTCAGAGCACCCTGACCGTTCTCAAGCTGCTGTGCCCATGGCATCGTCCTCCTTTGAAGTTGATGAGCAGGTGACTAATTTTCTGGTGGTGTTATTATTGCAACAAGAACACAGCCGAGTTGTTTGGATGTTGATAGTGAGGGTGTTAGACACAAGTCCTATAGTGTTGGTTAATGTAAGATACCTACATTATGAGGACTGTGTGTGGATACTGCCGAGTGTCATGTTGGTTCACACTGGAGAATTAATTTTCACTCAATATTAATTCATTACATTTACCTCATTTATGTCAATAACCAGTGTACCTTCATAACTGTATTGTATAGTCTCAACGTATCTGTGTTGAATGGATGTTAATGTACTTTTGTGTTTGCTTGCACAAGGTTTCAGAGCACCCTGGCCGTCCTCAAGCTGCTGTGCCCATGGCATCGTCCTCCTTTGAAGTTGATGAGCAGGTGACTAATTTTCTGGTGTTGTTATTATTGCAACAAGAACACAGCCGAGTTGTTTGGATGTTGATAGTGAGGGTTTTAGACACAAGTCCTATAGTGTTGGTTAATGTAAGATACCTACATTATGAGGACTGTGTGTGTTTTGGATGCGTAAGTCTATTGAAAGATGGGCTCTCAAGTCTGTGTGTAACAGAGACCCTGCAGTGTATGAAGCTTTCAGGTACATTATTATGAGGACTGTGTGTGGATACTGCCGAGAGTCATGTTGGTTCACACTGGAGAATTAATTTTCACTCAATATTACTTCATTACATTTACCTCATTTATGTCAATAACCAGTGTACCTTCATAATTGTATTGTATAGTCTCAACGTATCTGTGTTGAATGGATGTTAATGTACTTTTGTGTTTGCTTGCACAAGGTTTCAGAGCACCCTGACCGTTCTCAAGCTGCTGTGCCCATGGCATCGTCCTCCTTTGAAGTTGATGAGCAGGTGACTAATTTTCTGGTGCTGTTATTATTGCAACAAGAACACAGCCGAGTTGTTTGGATGTTGATAGTGAGGGTGTTAGACACAAGTCCTATAGTGTTGGTTAATGTAAGATACCTACATTATGAGGACTGTGTGTGGATACTGCCGAGTGTCATGTTGGTTCACACTGGAGAATTAATTTTCACTCAATATTAATTCATTACATTTACCTCATTTATGTCAATAACCAGTGTACCTTCATAATTGTATTGTATAGTCTCAACGTATCTGTGTTGAATGGATGTTAATGTACTTTTGTGTTTGCTTGCACAAGGTTTCAGAGCACCCTGACCGTTCTCAAGCTGCTGTGCCCATGGCATCGTCCTCCTTTGAAGTTGATGAGCAGGTTGCTGTACTGTTATCACCAGACATGGTTGAAGCCCTAACGCAGCTCATAAGCAGAAGACTAGAGTGTGGAGTCCCGGAAGAAAACCCCTTCCTCTTTGCAAGACCCAACTGTTTGACTCCTTACAGAGGACAGGACTGTCTCAGGATTTATGCAAATGACTGTCGTGCACAAAGTCCTGAACTCCTTAGGTCAACACAGCTACGCAAGCATGTTGCAACTTTGTCACACGTCTTGAACCTAAAAAATCACGAGCTTGACCAAGTTGCTGACTTTCTAGGCCATGATATCCGTGTCCACAGAGAATTTTACAGACTTCCAGAGGCTACAACCCAGCTGGCAAAAATATCAAAACTACTACTTGCCATGGAGAAAGGGACCCTTGGAAATCTCCAAGGCAAAACATTGGAAGAGATTGAAATTGAAGGTATTTCTAAGTAGATAGTATTTTAAGGTGTCTAGTTTTTAAGCTTTTGAGTGTTCTTAACACAATATATTTAATAACCTTACTTTTACATTAAAGCTGTTAAGAGAAACAAGGAATGTTTGTACCTGCTGTTTAACATCTCCAAAAAGTTGATTCTGTTCATCTGGACATAGCTGAAGTTGATTCTGTTCATCTGGACATAGTGTTTTGTGGGAGAAATGTTTCGTCACTCATCCAAGTGACTTCTTCAGTCTCAGCTGACTGCAGGTTTCAATCTTATAAACAGTACATTTGCATAATGACTGAAACCAGCCCACTGAAGGAACAATGGGCTTGGAGGTCAGTCCTTAATCTTAATTATGCAAATTCTCATGACCATTGATCAGCAACCACTGACCAAAACCCACTGATCAAAGACCACTGATCAATGGCCATGAATACCATTCACAGAGAGCTCTTCTGTGTTGTGCCATGCGCTTCGCCAGAGGTTGTTTGGTTTCCCCGATGTATAAATCCTGGCAATCCTCCTGGCACTTAACAGCGTACACTATTTTACTCTGTTTGTGTCGGGGGACCCGATCCTTGGGGTGGACTAGTTTTTGGCACAGTGTTTTGGGGTTTGAAAGCCACAGAGACCCAGTGTTTAGATAAAATGCGTCTCAACTGCTCCGATACTCCTGACACATATGGGATCACTACAGGTTTTCGTTTGGGCAGCAGTTGTCCTTCTCTCCTGGATTGGCTGGAGCTTTCTTTAGGAGCCGTCCCAGCTTTGACAAAAGTCCAGCTGGGATAACCACATTTACTCAGGGCCTTCCTGATGTGATGTTCTTCTGCCTCCTTGGCCGCTGTGTCAGTGGGGATGGTGTTCGCTCCTAATGACACCCAGTTTGTGCTCCAGTGGATGATGAGAGTCAAACCTTAAATACTGATCCGTATGTGTAGGTTTACGGTACACGTCAGCTTTTAGATGTCCCCCATTACTGATGGAAATCTCAGTCTAAGAAAGCTAACCTGCCACTTTTCATAGCCTCCCTGGTGAATTTCATGTGTCGGTCCACAGAGTTAATGTGATCCGTGAATTGTGGTACGTCCTGAGATTTGATTTTCACCCAGGTGTCATCCACATACCTGAACCAATGGATTGGTGGTGTTCCAGGGTAGGATAGCAAAGCCCTCTTTTCCACTTCTTCCATGTACAAATTGGCCACGATGGGTGAAACTGGGGAGCCCATGGCACACCCATGTTTCTGCCTGTAGAACTGACCCTTGTATGTGAAGTAGGTGGAATGAAGACACAGTTCCAAAAGCAAACACACTTGGTCGATGCTGAGAGTGGTCCTGTTGCTGAGGTTGGTGTCATAATCTCTTACGGACTACCTTCAATGCTTCCGTGACTGGGATGCAAGTGAAGAGAGATGTAACGTCGTACAAGACCATGGTTTCATCTGCCTCCGTAATGACATCTCTCACCCGTCCATCCATCCATCTTCATCCGCTTTATCCGAGGCCGGGTCGCAGGGGCAGCAGCCTAAGCAGAGGCCCAGACCTCCCTCTCCCCAGCCACCTCCTCCAGCTTATCCGGGGGAACACCAAGGCGTCCCCAGGCCAGCCGAGAGATATAATCTCTCCAGCGTGTCCTGGCCTGCCCCGGGGCCTCCTCCCGGTGGGACATGCCCGGAACACCTCGCCCAGGAGGCGCCCAGGAGGCGCCCAGGAGGCATCCTTGTCAGATGCCCGTACCACCTCAGCTGGCTCCTTTCAATGTGGAGCAGCAGCGGCTCTACTCTGAGCCCCTCCCGGATGGCCGAACTTCTCACCCTATATCTGAGGGAGAGGCCAGCCACCCTTCGGAGGAAGCTCATTTCTGCTGCTTGTGTCCGCAATCTCGTTCTTTCGGTCACCCTCTTCACCACGACGGACCGGTGAAGCGTCCGCATCACTGCAGCCGCAGCCCCAATCCGTCTGTCAATCTCCGGCTCCCTTCTCCCATCACTCGTGAACAAGACCCCGAGATACTTGAACTCCTCCACTTGGGGCAGGAACTCATCCCCGACCCGGAGTGGGCACTCCACCCTTTTCCGGCTGAGAACCATGGCCTCAGATTTGGAGGTGCTGATCCTCATTCCCGCTGCTTCACCCTCGGCTGCGAACCGTTCCATTGCGAGCTGGAGGCCCTCACCCGATGAAGCCAACAGAACCACATCATCCGCAAAAAGCAGACTTGAGATTCTGAGGCCACCAAAGTGAAAGCCCTCCACTTCTTGGCTGCGCCTAGAAATCCTGTCCATAAGAATTATGAACAAAACCGGTGACAAAGGGCAGCCCTGGCGGAGCCCATCACCCACCGGGAACGAGTCCGACTTACTGCCGGCAACGCGAACCAAGCTCTGGCAACGGTTGTATAGGGATCGAATGGCCCGTAATAATCGGCCTGATACACCATACTCCCGCAACACCTCCCACAGGACACCCTGAGGGACACGGTCGAATGCCTTCTCCAAGTCCACAAAACACATGTAGACTGGTTGGGCAAACTCCCATGCACCCTCAAGTATCCTTGAGAGGATAAAGAGCTGGTCCAGTGTTCTGCGACCAGGACGAAAACCACATTGTTCCTCCTGTGTCCGAGGTTCGACTAGCAGACGAACTCTCCTTTCCAGCACCCTGGCATAGACTTTCCTAGGGAGGCTGAGGAGTGTGAGCCCCCTGTAGTTGGAACACACCCTCCGGTCTCCCTTCTTAAAGATGGGGACCACCACCCCGGTCTGCCAGTCCAGGGGTACTGCCCCTGATCTCCACGCAACATTGTAGAGGCGTGTCAACCAGGACAGCCCTACAACGTCCAGAGCCTTCAGGAACTCGGGGCGGACCACATCAACACCAGGGGCTCTGCCACCAAGGAGTTGTTTAACTGCCTCAGTGACCTCGCCGCCGGAAATTGGTAGGTCATTCCCCTCATCCCCAGACTCTGCTTCCTCCTCGGAAGACGTGTCAGTGGGATTAAGGATGTCCTCGAAGTATTCCTTCCACCGCCTGACAATTTTCTCAGTCGACGTCAGCAGCGCTCTGCCAGCACTATACACAGCGCAGGTAGAGCACCGCATTCCCCTCCTGAGACGCCTGACGATTTGCCAGAATCTCTTCGAGGCAGTCCGAAAGTCTTTTTCCATGGCCTCCCCGAACTCCTCCCACACCCGAGTTTTTGCTTCAGCCACTGCCCGAGCCGCATTCCGCTTGGCCTGTCGATACCTGTCGACTGCCTCCGGAGTCCCACAGGCTAACCAAGCCTGATAGGACTCCTTCTTCAGCCTGGTGGCTCCTTTCACCTCTGGTGTGCACCATTTGGTTAGGTGATTACCACCACGGCAGGCACCAACCACCTTGCGGCCGCAGCTCAATGCAGCAGCTTCGGCAATGGAGACGCTGATCATGGTCCATTCGGACTCAATGTCCCCAGTCTCCCTCGGAATGCTGTTGAAGCTCTGCCGGAGGTGTGCGTTGAAGATCTTGCGGACTGGGGCCTCTGCTAGACGTTCCCAGCACACCCTCACTACGCGTTTAGTAGGGGTGCAACGATACACAAAATTCACGGTTCGGTTCAGTTCGATACTTTGGTGTCACGGTTCGATATTTTTTCGATACAAAAAAAATGTTCATGCCTTTTTATTAATTTGTCATTTATTAAATTTTCACGGCACATTCTGCACCACATCTCTGTGCGTTCATCATTTGTTTGAAGCCAGCTCACCTCCTGCAACCACTTTTCTGAGAATACGCGCTTCTTTTGTGGTTTAGACTCCATTTCTTTGGAGGTGAAGGAACACCAAAGTAATTGCTTAAAGGATTTTGCTTCTTCAACATCAACTTCAACAAAGAGTTCTAAACAAATGTCTGTCCTCCTCCAGAAAATCCTATGTACGCAAACACGCGTTGCAACTTCTTATCTTGTGCGCGTTTTTTATTTTGACAGCGAATGCGCACCTGCGGACCACTTATGTGCAGCCCTGGTTATTTAGCTCGTCATATTGCAGCCACAGAAATTCTTTTGTCCATGAAACCATAAAGCTGCACTTTCTTTTTGCCTTATAGTCTGATTTGTCATAACTTTTCCGTTTTGTGGTAAGCTTTGTTTGGCTGTCACTTCTTCACCCTGACCTGTCTTATTTGGCTCAGCAGAACTAAAATATATATCCTGCTGCTTTTACACATGCACTCACATAACGCTCAGCGATTCTCTGCGCGATCAACCTCTCACATGTTTAAGCTTGCTGCGGGAGATTTCACTTGTCATGTTTGCATAGTAAGCTAACGATTGATAAGATGTCAGAGGAATTGGTGCGCAAATTATCATCACTCACCAATCAGTGCTGTCGCTCTCTATACGCAGTTCGCACGATTGCAAAGTGAAAGCAAAAAACAAGCGCAAATTCAAACGCAATTTCAATATGTCACATATTGACAGTGGCTCACCGATGCCAATGACATAATTACCCAGCTACATTTCCGAAAGAATGCAAAAGCATTGACATATATTTTGCGAGCCCTGTATCTGATTGAGGAATCACTCATCTTTGGAAAAGAGAGTTTATTACAGAGAAATGGCTCTTTCCAAAATAAAAGCTATACTATACGCTTCTTCTGGGCTATATTCTCAGCACCATATTAAATATATCAGGTCCCCATAAGGAGAATCATGTGCTAACGGCTGTCTAAATGACTCGGGTAAAGTTTGTAGCATGCATGCTTGTTGTTTTTGTCTGCTTCCACTTGTCTTTGCACTAGGATGATGTCGGAGTAAATGTGCAGTCATATTCGTTGTGTTCCCACTAGTGCTGTCAGCGTTAATCTGAAATGAGGTTAACGACACAACACCTCCGTTAACGAGCTACTGCGGATTGCCTTGTGCGTGGGGCTGGACGGCCAACACAACGAGCTAACTGCGCTAACACACTAGTTCCCACCCATGTAATTGAGCATTGCTGGCACATCCAACATACTGTTTTACTTTAATCCATGACGCGCTTACCTTCAGGGTCATACTTCACATGAAAACCAAAATAGTTCCAAACGCCAGATCTGAATGAGGGTGGGGGAGGTTCAATTTGCCATGTTGCAACGAGCTTAGCTTCTGTCTCGCTAGCTTGCCCTGCGCTCAGTGAATCTGCGTTCGACTACTCCGCCTAGGCTGCACTGTCGAGCGCAGATCCACTGAGCGCTCAACACAGACAGCATCGTCAGAAGGGAAGTTGATAAAATAAATTAAAAATGTTGTATTGTTCGATACATATGCGTACCGAACCGAAAGCACTGTATCAAATGGTTCAATATCGATACGAGTATCGTTGCACCCCTAGCGTTTAGGTGCACCGGTTCTGTCCAGCGTCCTCTCCTGCCACCTGATCCAACTCACCACCAGGTGGTGATCAGTTGACAGCTCAGCCCCTCTCTTTACCTGAGTGTCCAGAACATATGTTCGCAGGTCTGGTGATACGATTACAAAATCAATCATCGATCTGCAGCCTAGAGCGTCCTGGTGCCACGTGCACTTGTGGACACTCTTATGTTCGAACAAGGTGTTTGTTATGGCCAAGTCCAATAACAAAACACCGCTCGGGTTCAGATCAGGGAGGCCGTTCCTCCCAATCACGCCCCTCCAAGTCTTGCTGTCGTTACCCACGTGAGCATTGAAGTCTCCCAGCAGGACAACAGAGTCTCCAGGTGGAGCACCTTCCTCTCCATGGTGATTTTGGATGCTGGGGGCTTTGCATTGCTGAGACAGGCCAAAACTTTCGTCTGTAGTTGCTATGCTTCCATTTCTGCAATATTGTTGTTACGAATTGCTGTTTCTGTGGCTGTGATCAGCTCCACTAGCGGGATTTGTCCCGGTGTGACAGCAAAATTCAGCCCTTGAGCAAGGATGTTTTTCTCTGTTTCGGTGAGCTGTCTGTCAGACAAATTCTTCACCCACTTGTCCACATCCTCTGTGTCGCATCCTTGTCTCTTCTGGTCACTGAGGACACTCTCCGTATTTTGCCGTGGTTTCCGACGTACAACAAGTAAGTCAAACTTCCTTTGTTGCCTGGTCTTAGACTTCTTGTGCTGTGCTAGACGAGCCTTCTCAGTAAAGTCAAACACCTTTTTAAGAGTATTCTCATCTAGAAGCATTGTCAGTCTCTGTTGGATCCGCTCCTCTTGAGATTTTAGCATGTCCATGGTAAAATTTGTTTGCCTCACCCGTTCATTAAGCAACTGATGCTGTGCCTTCTGGAGGATTTTTGTTGCCCGGAAGCCTTTAACGAAGAGCTCATTTGCAGACTTTTAGGAGTAATCCGGTTTTGTCTGCATCTGAGGCTGAATCTCAGGTGGTTCCTGTAATCCACCATCTTACGTGCTGTTTGCTCATACTGACGTACAAGCTTCAGGCCGTCCTTGCCAAAGTGGGTTAAAACGTCTTGATGCATTCAGAATGCCTCGATTCATAATCAAGGAGGGGGCCTAAGGCCATCTTACAGTGCTGTGATTGCAGCCATTCCCCAACTCTCTGTGTATGGTACTCATGGCTATTGATCAGTGGTCTTTGATCAGTGGGTTTTGGTCAGTGGTTGTTGATCAATGGTCATGAGAATTTGCATAATTAAGATTAAGGAACTGACCTCCCAGCCCATTGTTCCTTCAGTGGGCTGGTTTCAGTCATTATGCAAATGTACTGTTTATAAGATTGGGGAAACCTGCAGTAAGCTGAGACTGAAGAAGTCACTTGGATGAGTGACGAAACGTTTTTCCCACAAAACGCTATGTCCAGATGAACAGAATCAACTCTTGGAGATTTACTTACCTGGATGATTGAGAATGCATCAAGATGCTGCTTAACATATTTTTTTGTCAGATAACCTAGACTTGACAGACTCTGGTGAGAGTGAAGACGGCGAGGCTGACAAAGAATACCCACCAGCACAAACAAAAATGGGTAAATGCACCAACAAACAACTCATATTTATGTAGTATTCAGTTGAATGCAATATTGTGAGATGTTTCAGGTATACACAGTTATTTAAAAGGTAGTAGTAAGGATTATATGTGCACTGTAAGTCTTAAGTATTGAAAATGTCTTAATTTGTTTTGGGCTGAGGTTAATACACTGCTTAAGCTATTCTTGACATAGTCATAAAGATTGATGTCTGTCAAATAATGTCACTAAAGAAAGGTCTAACCAGATCAGTACAAAAAATGTAATAGTACTTACATTGATAGTTTTGTGTTGTGATGCTACAGATATCTAGCCAGAGATGTGTGTAAATGAATCAACCACAACGCAACAGAGCATTAATATTGAGCTACACTATTCAACTACAGAAAAGGGAACTAGGCAATTTGTTGAGGTACCTCCAGGGACCTCTGACAGTATTACCCACTTCCTACAGTGTGCCCACTGATGATGATTGTCTTATAACTGGACTGTTGGAGTATTGTGTTTACATTTTTACAAGGTATGCCGAGAACATCTCTTCCGCTTATCCTAACCCCAGCAAGTGCACTTATTGGACTTGGCTGCCCAGTCGATAAGGCGGGACGTTAGCATAGTGGTTAGCACTGTTGCCTCACAGCAAGACGGTCCTGAGTTCATCGGTCCAGGGTCCGCAAACATGGAGTTGTTTTCTCCATGTTTGCGTGGGTTCTCTCGGCATACTTCAGCTTCCTCGCACAGTCCAAAGAAACTGGGGTTAGGTTAATTGGTCACTCTAAATTGCCCATTGATGTGAATGTGATTGCATATAGTTGTTTTTCTCTGTGTTAGTCCTGTGGGAGACTGGCGACCTCAGTCATTTTAGGACTGAGCTATGGACCTGAGGATTACTTGTATTTATGGGTGCCTCTCTCCTTGTTAGTGAAAATCATTGTCGTGTTAAAGGAAAGTCTAAACAGGAACAGAAAATGTGACTGCTATATTAAGCTAAAATACTCATTGTACTACAGGGAGGAGTACTATGCCACCTGTAGAGGAACCTCCAAACACCTCAAACGGTATAACTATCCATCACCCTACATATTGATGGCTCTTCCATAATTACCAAGCCACTCGTGTTGTTTGTGATATTTTTGTTTTACTTATCTATTTATAGATGTGGACTCGGCTGGAGAAGGCACATCACAAGGTACCACAAGAATAAAATATTTTAAAATATCAAGACATCTTTGAACAACAGACTAGCAAATGGTTATCTCTGTAACAGTGTTTGACGGGATTTTTGATGTCTTTCATCTTTGTAGATGGCTTTTATGTTTTATTTCTAGTAAAATGCTTTCTAGTTTTGGGAAATGCAGTTAAGATTACTTTGAAAAGACACAATGCTTATTCAAATTCAGAATGAATAAACAGGTGTGTCCAAAGTTTTAACTGGTACTGCAGATATATCATGACAATTCACTGATATGCCAGCTGAAGAAATGGTCAATGTAACTTTAAACTTCTTCAGTCATTTTAGGACTGAGCTATGGACCTGAGGATTACTTGTATTTATGGGTGCCTCTCTCCTTGTTAGTGAAAATTATTTTCGTGTTAAAGGAAAGTCTAAACAGGAACAGAAAATGTGACTGCTATATTGAGCTAAAATACTCCTTGTACTATAGGGAGGAGTACTATGCCACCTGTAGAGGAACCTCCAAACACCTCAAACGGTATAACTATCCACCACCCTGCATATTGATGGCTCTTCCATGATTACCAAGCCACTCATGTTGTTTGTGATATTTTTGTTTTACTTTTCTATTTACAGATGTGGACTCGGCTGGAGAAGGCACATCACGAGGTACCACAAGAATAAAATATTTTAAAATATCAAGACACCTTTGAACAGATTCTTTGAACAACAGACTAGCAAATGGTTATCTCTGTAACAGTGTTTGACAAGATCTGATATGAAAGTTTGGTCAATATGACATGCCAGAATTTTACAAACATTGCATAGTTCATGACTAATATCCAGTATGACCTTAAAGTTGGCATGAGGAATTTTCTTCTCAGGTTCAACATTAGAATACTTTTCTTATTTTGGTTCTTATTTCAGTTTTGGGATTTGAAAGCCACAGAGACGTTATCTTTTAAGAAAATCCGTATCAGCTGTTCTTGTCCTTCTTCGCTCCTGGATTGGCTGGAGCGTTCTTTAGGTGCCTTCCCAGGTTTGACAAAAGTCCAGCTGGGATAACCTCATTTACTCGGGGCCTTCTTGATGTCATGTTCTTGTGCTTCCCTGGCCGCTGTGTCTTTGCTCTATTTTGTAATATCTTGATGACGCCCAAGTTGTGCTCCAGTGGATGGTGAGAGTAAAGCCTTAAATACTGATCTGTCTGCATAGGTTTACAGTACACATCGACTTGAAAGTTGGCTCACTTAAAGCTCCAGTAAACTCAGCTTAAATACTAATATTGCATATTAATACTTACCATTAATCATCTTCAAAAGCCTGATTAACAGTTCAAATGTTCATAACTATTCGAAAACAAAGATGGGAAACTGCTTATCTTGCTTTTTAAACCATATATGAAAACTACATTGGCATGTTAGATCACCTTTTGATTGAAATCTTTTTATTTTTATTTTAAGAGACAATATGAGAGTTTATTGTCAGTGTTGGTGATTCTGTAAATGTGTACATCTTTAAACTAATATTTTTTTGCACGAGTTATTTCTGACTCAAATGTTTTTTAATCTCCCATGTTTCACGGTTTTTATCAAATGAGAAAGAGGTTTCATGTGAGTCATCTTGTTTTGCTGAGTATGACATCAGAGTAGACTGTCCTACATTGTCTTCGGAACAGATTGTTTTGACTTTCAGAGGAATGGAAACAAATGTGTGCCTTACATCACTGGATCTTGAATGAGTCCTCAAAGTATCCTGGATATCTTTAGAGTTTTCATTAATGCTGGTTGTATCTGATCACCCAGAACTTGTCATAATGCCAGGTCTGAACTGGGCTACTGTTACAGTACAAAATCACATGAGAATAAGAGTGGTGGAAATGAGGAATAATTTGCTTGACAAACTAAGTGAAAAGATCAGAGGACAAAGCTGAAGTAATGGGTTGAACCTGGATTCTGCATGATTGGAAGTAGAGGACAATAAAGGAGGACATGATGAAACTGGATGGGAACTAATGTCACTTTGTAATTGGGTGTCCCGTGGCATTCACATAGTTAGAAGTTCTATCTTTAATAGTTTTCTTTGAGTTAATGTTTTTGCGGGAAAGAACGAGCTAGATCTTCTAATCAGAATATAGCTTTTAAGACACTGTATTTATCTAACATGGCAAAAAGCCAAACCCCCGTGTAAATCTAAAGCCCCACAGCTATTTAAACCAAGTGAAAAAATGCTGTGGTTAATGCCTGGACTTCTTTTTGATATGTGTACCATGAAATGGATTTGATGTTTACATCCATATTGTTCTTGAAGAGTAACTTTATAATAACTTAATAATTAACAAATCAAAAGTAAGCTGATCTTATTTTCTCTCCCCCTTGTAGCATTCCCTGGAAATGGCGCAGAAGGGGAAAATCCTCGAAGGAGACAAAAATGTCCATGGTCTCCCAAAGAGATTGCAGCAGTCATGAGACATTTCCGTGGGCACATTGCAAATGGGAAACTAGCCACTGTGACAGAAATCAAACAGTGTAAAAATGCTGAACGTCCTGTATTAGACAGTCGCTCTGTTCAAAATGTGAGAGACTTCGTCAGGAACCGCGGCATAACTCTAAAAAAAAGGAACAGCCGCTAAACGATTAATCAAGTTACAAAAATATATACACAGATGTTTGACATATATGTCATGTTTGCAAAAAGCACGTGTTCTTGTTGAAATAAACTTGAGTATTCACCATCAGATTGGCTATTATTTATATATATATATATATATATATATATATATATATATATATATATATATATATATATATATATAATTTTTTTTTGTCTCTAAAGACCGTACTTAAAGGGAACATGATATGTGAAAAGCACCTTTTCTGTGCTTGAGCATGTATCTTATTACCAATTCAAGAACTCTGAAGATACACAACCCTGGAACCTTTTCTTTTGGAACTGAATATTTGTCTTTCAGTGAGGCTTTCTTATACTGAGGGGAAAAGTTCCTAAAAGCAAATTCTCATCAGCAGTTGTATAACTCAAATTAAGGAAGATATGTGCTTAATGTAAATGCATAATATACCAACTAGGAAATCTAACCTTTAATTGCTAGCCTTTAACAGAGAAGACCTGTAAATTCATGGTTGAAAAGTTACCTTTGGAACTCTTATCCCTGTATTGCTTTGACTTGAGCATTAGACATTTCATAAAGACTATAGGGAATTCACATTATAAATATGTGATGGCTCCAATACAAATCTAAGAATAAGGTTTGTCTTTGCAAATTGCATTGAGCTAGTTCTCAAATTCAGGTCTTTGTGTTTTGTGATGTTCGATTTTTGTCATAAGACCACGTTTTGTTAACTATTAATTTTAATATGCAGTAGTAGTGTTTGAGTTTAGCCATGTCCCACTTATTCATTTTTGGCCCTATAATATACTTTGGTGACAGGTATGTGTGTTGTATAGCCAGTGTCCTTACAAATCCTGTTGGGTGTTAAAATGTCTAATATTTTCATAGGCGGGGCTTCTCACCTAATTATCTATGTCCTGATAAGGTTGCAAAAAAACAGGTTCTTATATCTCTAGTTGTGTTGCGTGTATAGGAACTTTGAAGTGAGATCTGTGCTCTGTGGCTCAAAACAGATTTTTTGACGTATTCAGCATCTCTCAGGGGCAAGCGGAAAGTGGTGTCCCCATAGTCCACCACCTGGGCTGGTTTGGAAAAAGTGTCCTTGCAATACATAGAAACCCGTATAGGTGTGCGTGTGTGCGTGTGTGTGTGTGTGTGTGTGTGTGTGTGTGCATTTGGGGGCAATTTTGGAAAAGTGGTAGCTACACTAAAAGGTGATTATTACTGATTAGTATCAAACACCTGCATGCTCACATGCTCATATTCCAAGTATATATATATATATATATACACACATATATATATACACATATATATATATGTATATATACATATATATATATGTGTGTGTGTGTGTGTGTGTGTGTGTATGTGTATATATACTTGTATAATAAGTATAATAAGTAATATAATAAGTATAATCTGTTTGATGCCTGAATGATTATCAAAATCAACACAACACTCAGAAATAAATTCTACTTTCTTTTGGTCTTAGAGTCTTTCAACTGAGCAACACTGGATAAGAGAAGTGCAACAATAAAACTAGAGCACAATACATCATAAAAATTTACCAACTTTTCAAAGAATGGAAAACAAAGACTTACTGTTAACATGCTCATATCTTATACTGGATTACGTCCAGTAACTCTTTTTGAATCAGGTGAATGAAATTAGTTTTTGAGAAACAGGATTACTGTGTGTTAGGTCTGCAAAAATTTGTATTCCACCACTGTGACGAGCAAATGCATTGTCTTTATTCCAATGCCAGTTTTTTTGCAACTTGTAACTGAAGGCCCTGCCTCCCATTGTCCCCCACTGTTTTTATGTACATGTAAAACTGTAGCTGAGGCCTCTCAAGTGCTAGTGTGCTTCGTTTATAGCAGTGACTATAAATGAATATTATGTCCTTGCATCATGTTTAAAAGTACTTGTAAAGTACTTGTAACTGAACCTTGCCAATTTTAACAATACATAAAATACATAAACGCCACATTGTTTCACTGCACCATCTTGTGGAATAGTCATATATTACAGGAAAGTACAGCCAGGCCCTGTTTTAATATTGGGGGGTACTGTCTCTCTTTAACACAATGTGTAGATGTTTTGGACAATGTCATAGAACTTGTTTCTTCATAATTGTGATAGCATTGGTCAATTTGGGGAACTTTGAATCTCTTTTTTTAATTAACAACATTTTACACTAATGTATGTTTAGTACTGCAGAGTGTACTTTGGGTAAATTGATTCCCTTTCCCATGATTGTTTTAGTAAAGTCTTCATATAGCGTGAGGTTGTAAAGCTGCTTGCTAACAGGTGGTCTTTATACTCTACTTTAGTAGATTCTGCTTCTTGTAAAAAGGATGTAGACATAATATATGGGTACAGACACAGTTGGAAATGCTGTCTAAGTAGTGGGGAAAGGGAACGAATGGGTGGGTGTGAAACTGCACACATTGTGCTGGCATCATGCAGCATACGCTGTGCTGCTAAGCACTGCCCTGACTGTTTACTTAATAGAGTATAGATACTGCAATGGCTAGGAGCCAGGCTGGACATGATATATGACAAGGAGGAAACTGCAGCAGGAAGAGTGAGATAGAGCATGTTACAACACACACACACACACAAACACACACAGTCATTCAGTACACGCCATCTATATTCAAATGCCACTCCATATTAAAGTTGCAGACTACTGTGGCATCTAAGTGCTGGTGACCAGATAGCTATGTTGTATATAAAGTGGTTTGCTCCAGAGAGGAAGATGTATTGTATGTGGTCAACATGAGAAACAAGTAAGAAGAAAGTAGCAAAGACACGAAGAGGGAGAGAGAAGAGAGACTGGAAGAGGGAGCGAATGCAGGTTAGACTGCAATGCTGCAAAATGTGTTGGAGATGGTTTTATAGCTTTACTTCATGTTTAGGCAATTTAACAAACCTCTACTGCCACTCTGTGGTCTGAAAAGGTAGTAAGGTGTGAGAAATAAATAAAGCAAACTGAGTGAAAAAATTGTGTTCTCCTCCAACCCTGTGCCCAGTATATGGCAATAATGTACTTTTAGACTAGAAGAGAAGAAATCTTTGCTCACCTACACTTATGGATCAAATGATCCAAAAGGTTGGCATTGATACGTAATTCAGAAAAGAATATGTATAGGAAGGTTTCGGAGAAGCAATAGCATCTTCCCATCAATCAGGTGACCAATCAGGTGTCCATTGGTGACCATGGATAGGATAGAATATGTCCTGTTACGCAACCTTGAGTGGAGCATTTTTTAGTTGCACCCAACTGTGAAACTGGATGCTCTTTGGCTAATGATTCTTCAAGCCTGAGTCAACCTGACATTTGCTGCCAATGATGTCTTTCTAAGGAAATTAGATTTTTAATCTCAATGAGATTTTTACCTATATATATATATATATAGGTAAAAATCTCATTGAGATTAAAAATCTAATATATATATATATATATATATATATATATATATATATATATATATATATATATATATAAGGATTGCTAATAATAATAACAATAATTTAAAAAATATATAACCTAGTGGATGTTAAGAGGTTAACTATACCTAAGACATCCACCTCAATCACCCATCTAGGCTAAGAATAAGCTAGATACTGTAGGTTCCTAATCAGCTTTAATATGTTAAGAAGGTAAAAATAAGGAAGGTGTCATAAAACTGTTAAGAATAAGTCACAGCAGTGTGAACAGTTCTCTCCTTATGATCAAAAAATCCCACTTGGTGTATGTGATTTTTGACACCACAATGAAACAGTGCATGTCCTCATTATTTGTAGAAAACATGTAGCAGAAAGATGACATAATGCCAGGGCTGCAGAGAAAAGGACTAACAGGAGAGTGACTCGAAAAGTGCACTGGAATGTGGAAAATGTCACCCAGGCGAAAACATCAATGTGATTTTCTTGTGAGATCTACTCTGTTAAGGAAATATGTGAAGACTCATGTCATTTTTTTTTTTGCAAGATTTTGTGGGTTTTTTTAAAGAGTTTCAATATACCTCAGCAATAACAATGAACCTGATCACAACACTTTGATCTAAAATGTGCATATGTTCAAAAAATAGTTTTTATAGTGTACTCACTCAAAAAGTGAGACAATTTAAATTGTGTAACAGAATTAAACAAATCAAGAAAACCTGCTGACTGTGACATCAAATAAAACACTAACACAAAGCTCACAGGCACGATAATATGATTTTAGAGTGCTGGAGCAGCACTTTGTTTCAGTGACAGTAAAAATATAAAGGAAGATATGCCTGAGGCATACATGTGCAGGGTTTCCCTAGGAAATTGGTTTGCTGCTTCCTTCAGACTCTATTGGCTAAAATATTGTGATTCTCTTACATCAGCCAGATATTCGAGTTGCACTGCAGAAAGTTGTTCTTCTCAACTGAGCCTGCAATGTGATCAATCAAACAATTTCCAGCTTCACCTGCTGAGTTGAATCGGATCCTGGTGCTTCTTGTGTCATAACATCCTCTGATATTGTGTATTTCAGGTTAGGAAATTCAGCAGGAAACCTCAGTATAACAATAGCAGCTATGTGTGTAGTGCATAGCTGCTATGAACCATTTATTTACAGTATAATTACAAGATTCTACTGTAATTAGAATTTGCCGAATGAGTCTGCAATGATGTTAGAGAAAAAAAAAACGATTATGCCGAAGGAGATTGCAAAATATTTTTATTTTTGGGCACTGCTAGTACAATTTTGTTATCCTGAGTATTTTACTTGAGAGCCATTAAATTCAAATAACTGATATTAGGGCATGTATAAAAGTAATATCTTTTATTTTGTCAGTCATCACTAATTACATCCATTATTGGATTTTTCAACAAGAATACCTAGATACTGAAACACACAATGGTACAGTATTGGTCATAGATTGGAGTCCCCAAAACCTAAACTTCGGTATTATTATAGAAGTGCGAGACCATATTGACAGAGAAGAGAACAAAAGGCATGTTATTGAAATCTCCTTTAAGAAGCTCTGAGATCTATTTCTGAAGACTAGTTTAAAAACATACAAGAAACCCTGCCTGAGAGAGGCTACATTGTTGAAAGTGTCTCTTCATTGTAAGCTTTCCCTCCACTTTGGCTAAAGCCCCAGTTCCAGCTGAAGAAAATCAGCCCCAAAACATATGGTGAACAATACCTTGCTTCACCATGTGTATGAAGCGCAGAGTTTTGTTTGTGGAATTATGGCCAAAAAGTCAACCACTGACTCATCAAACCATAACACATGCCTTTCCACATTCCTTTGGAACACTTCATATACAATATAATGTTGCAAAATTTACCTAGGCTCTTGCAAACTTACCTCATAATACAAGCATATAAAGAACAGATTCAAGAACCAGTATTTACCATAAAGTTCTGAAGCTCTATTACTTGTTGATAACTGTTACTGTACAATCAAGATGTCAGGCGTCCAAAACAAAAACAGTTCAGGTGGGCGGCCACGAGGCCGGTGGCCGGGATGAGACAGTTCAGGTGGGCGGCCACGTGGCCGGCGGCCGGGACGAGACAGTTCAGGTGGGCGGCCGCGAGGAAGACGGCGGCGGCCGCTGAGCTGGTCCGGTGGGCAGCCACGAGGCCGGCGGCCGGGACGAGACAGTTCAGGTGGGCGGCCGCGAGGAAGACTGCGGCGGCCGCTGAGCTGGTCCAGTGGGCGGCCGCGAGCAATGACGTCCAGCTGGCTTGGGCGACGGCGTGGCAGCCGCAGGACCAGGCGACGCTGACGCAGAGGCAGAAGCTGGACCAGGCGAAGCAGAAGCTGAAGCCGAGCCTGGACCAGGCGAAGCAGAAGCTGAAGCTGAAGCTGAGGCCGAGGCTGGACCAGGCAAAGCAGAAGCTGAAGCCAAGGCCGAGGCTGGACCAGGCGACGGTACAGGAGCTGGGGGTGACGGAGCCACAGCTGTAGGGCCAGCGGGCGCGGAAACCCCTGGCTGGAGACAGGCAGGGCCAGCGGGCGCGGAAACCCCTGGCTGAGGAGCAGGAGAGCTCACAGCTGGCTCTGGGTGCTGTGGCTGCAGGTCTGGGAACTGAACAGGGTGGCGGAAGAGTGACCAGAGACTGATCAGGAGATTGGGCAGCGGGCAACTGGACTACAGGGTACTGGATGACAGACTGAACTGACTGGACTACAGAAGACTGGACAACAGACTGGACAGACTAGAGGACGGGCGACCGGGAGACAGGAGGCGACTGGACTGACTGGAGGACAGGGGGCGATCTAATCTAACTAGGGACAGTGCGAGGGCGTGAAAGGCTGGGTCAGGAGGTGGACGAAGTGGTGAAGTAGCAGGTGGACCGGTTAGCTCTTCCAGGCCCCTAGGGAGGTCAGGCAGGGTTCTGGCTGCCGTCAGCCTGGGCGCTGGGACAGGCACGGGAGTTGGCTGGACTCCTCCTGGGAGCTGGCACTGGTGTGGGTGTAGACTGGGCCCTACCCATCTGAGGAGGTGAAACGGCTGAAGGGGAAGGCCGAATCTGGGCCGCCATGCTGGTGGGAAATGGCTGAGTAATGGGTGTGGAAATGGTGACTGGGTGTGTGATACTGGCAGGTTTATCGGGGATTGTTCTGTTTTTTCTGCCACCACTATTTACAGTCTTTAACTGAACAGTCTTTGGGGGAGCAGAGCAGAAAAATTCTTCCCAGTCCAAATCCTCGTCTAGGAGGGAAACTCCCCATGAATCAGAGATGAGTCTATTAGTTATTTTAGGTGAAGAATCAAATGAGGAGGGTGGAAAACAGTCACTGGAACTCACCACCGGGAGTTGCTGAAAATAGTCCATGTTGTGGCGGCGTGTGCGCCGCTTTTTCCGGGAAGAGGATGCGGGCGGGGCACACAGCCGAGCCTCTGGCGCGGGAGCCTCTGTTGAGCCGAGGTGGGAGGCGGAGCCGCTGTGCCATGGCGAGGTTGAAGGTCCGGTGAATGAGGCAGGTGGCGTGTGAGCGAGGAGCGGACCCGCGAGAGAGGGAGCCGCCGAAGCGCGGCGCGAAACGCCCACTCTCCGCGGCAGATGCTCCGGTGCATGGGAGGTAGCAAGTGGGTGAATGCGGCGTCTCTGAGGCCCGCCCAGAGCCAAGCGAGTACCCTCGAAGTGCTCTCGCTCCGCGAAGAGCCGCTGTCTCTCCTTAAGCTTTTCTGGCCACAAGGAGAGCGCTTCCTCCTGCCGCTCAAAAAGGTCCGAGTCCGCTGGGTCCACAACGCGGGGTCGTGTCATTCTGTCAGGCGTGTCGTGTGTGGAGGCGAGGAAGTGACCCAAACGCAGGACTCGTGGATAGTGAAGAACTGAAGATGGTTTATTATGAACCATAATGGATGAACATAGTGGATGAACAGGGCAGGAACAAAGGACTGGCTGGCTGGCTGGCTGAAAGACTGGATGGATGGATGGATGGATGGCTGGCTGGCTGGCTGGCTGGCTGGCTGGCTGGCTGGCTGGCTAGCTGACCTGAACATACATACGGAGAGACGACATCAACATCAATGACACGACAGTGAACGAGTAGAAACAGAAGACTTAAATACACAGACTGATGAGGATGATAATGAGAGACCGGTGAGTACACAGCTAAACATAATCTGGCTAATGACACGAGACGAGCTGACACAGGAAAAGCAGGAAGTGAGAACATGGAAGTGGCAAAACTGAACATGAACAAAACTGAAAGCAATGGGTTAACGACCCAGGAACCCTGACACTAGAGAACAGTTCACCCTGCCAGTGATAGGGTTACCAGGGCCCCACCCTGGAGCCAGGCCCAGGGAGGGTGCTTGAGGGCGAGCTTCTGGTGGCCGGGCCTTAGTCCATGGGGCCCAGCCAAGCACATCTGTGCTGTCATCTATGCTTATGCGCCAAACATCGGTTCCGAATACCCAGCCTTTTTGGAGTCCCTGGGCAGGCTGCTCGAGGATGCTCCACCTAGGGTCTCTGTTGTCCTACTGCGATACTTCAACGCTCATGTGGGCAACGACAGTGAGACTTGAAGGGCTGTGGTTGGGAGGAACGGCCTCCCGGATCTGAATCCAAGTGGTGTTTTGTTGTTGGACTTCTGTGCAAATCACAGCTTGTCCATAACAAACACCATGTTCGAACATAAGGGTGTCCATAAGTGCACGTGGCACCAGGACATCCTGGTGTCGCATCCAGGTCGCAGTTCAATGATCAATTTTGTAATCGTATCACCAGACCTGCAGCCATATCTTCTGGACACTCGAGTAAAGAGAGGGGCTGATGGGGGCTGATGGGAAAGAACAATACAGTATCCACATCTGCACCGAAGAGTAAAACAGTGAAATATGGATTATTAAATATTATGTCTCTCTCTTCCAAGTCTCTGTTTAGTACATACTTAATAATTGATCAACAAATCGATTTACTCTGCCTTACAGAAACCTGGTTGCAGCAGGATGATTATGTTTGTTTAAATGAACCAACACCCCCGAGTCATTCTAACTACCAGAAACCTTGAAGCACAGGCCGAGGGGGCGGTGTGGCAGCAATTTTTCACACCAGCCTATTAATCAGCGAAAAACCAAGACAGACTTTTAGTTCACTTGAAAGCCTGATGCTTAGCCTTGTCCACCCCAGCTGTAAAACTCAGAAACCAGTCTTACTTGTTATCATCTATCGTCCACCTGGACCTTACACAGAGTTTCTGTCTGATTTCTCAGACTTTTTATCTGATTTAGTAATCAGCTCAGATAAAATAATTATTGCGGGTGATTTTAACATTCATGTAGATGCTAAAAATGACAGCCTCAACATGGCATTTAGTCTGTTATTACACTCAATTGGCTTCTCTCAAAATGTAGAAGAACCCACCCACCACTTTAATCACACTCTAGATCTTGTGTTAACATATGGCATAAAAACTGAACATTTAACAGTGTTTCCTGAAAACCCTCTCCTGTCTGATCATTTTCTGATAACATTTACATTTACAATAATTGATTACACATCAGTGGACAGTAGACTTTATCACAGTAGATGTCTTTCTGAAAGTGCTGTAACTAAGTTTAAGAATATAATCCACCCACTGATATCATCTTCAATGCCCTGTAGCAACATTGAGCAGAGCAGCTACCTGAACGCTACTCCAACAGAGCTTCGAGCTCAACTGCTCAAGAAGTCCTGCCATTAATTAATCCTTCAATCTTAAATATGATCAACCTATCTCTAATAATCATCTATATACCACACGCCTTCAAGCTGGCTGTAGTTAAACCTTTACTCAAAAAGCCATCTCTAGACCCAGCTGTCTTAGCTAATTATAGGCCAATCTCCAACCTTCCTTTCATATCAAAAATCCTTGAAAGAGTAGTTGTCAAACAGCTAACAGATCATCTGCAGAGGAATGGCTTCTTTGAAGAGTTTCAGTCAGGTTTCAGAGCTCATCACAGCACAGAAACAGCTTTAGTGAAGGTTACAAATGATCTTCTTATGGCCCCTGACAGTGGACTCATCTCTGTGCTTGTTCTGCTAGACCTCAGTGCAGCGTTCCATACTGTTGACCATAATATTCTATTAGCGCGATTAGAACATGCTGTAGGTATTACAGGTATTGCACTGCAGTGGTTTGTATCATATCTATCTAATAGACTCCAATTTGTACATGTAAATGGAGAGTCCTCTTCACACACTAAGGTCAACTATGGTGTTCCACAGGGTTCAGTGCTAGGACCAATTCTGTTTACACTATACATGCTTCCCTTAGGCAGTATCATTAGAGGACATAGCATACATTTTCACTGCTATGCAGATGACACCCAGCTCAATCTAAGCCAGATAACACACACCAATTAGTTAAACTGCAGGAATGTCTTAAAGACATAAAGACCTGGATGGCCGCTAACTTTCTGCTTCTTAATTCAGATAAAACTGAGGTTATTGTACTTGGCCCTGAAAATCTTAGAAATATGGTATCTAACCAGATTCTTACTCTGGATGGCATTACCTTGGCCTCCAGTAACACTGTGAGGAACCTTGGAGTTGTTTTTGACCAGGACATGTCATTCAACGCACATATAAAACAAATATGTAAGACTGCTTTCTTCCGTTTGAGCAACATCTCTAAAATTAAAAATATCCTGTCTCAGAGTGACGCTGAAAAACTAGTTCATGCATTTATTACTTCTAGGCTGGACTACTGCAATTCATTATTATCAGGATGTCCAAAAACCTCGCTGAAAAGCCTTCAGTTAATCCAAAATGTTGCAGCAAGAGTACTGACAGGGACTAGAAAGAGAGAGCAGATTTCTCCTGTTTTGGCTTCCCTTCATTGGCTTCCTGTTAAATCCAGAATTGAATTCAAAATCCTGCTCCTCGCATACAAGGTCTTAAATAATCAGGCCCCATCTTATCTTAATGACCTTGTAGTACCATATCAGCCTATTAGAGCACTTCGCTCTCGCTCTGCAGGCCTACTTGTTGTTCCTAGAGTATTTAAAAGTAGAATGGGAGGGAAAGCCTTCAGTTTTCAGGCCCCTCTTCTGTGGAACCAGCTTCCAATTTGGATTGGGGAGACAGACACTATCTCTACTTTTAAAATTAGGCTTAAAACTTTCCTTTTTGCTAAAGCATATAATTAGGGCTGGACCAGGTGACCCTGAATCCTCCCTTAGTTATGCTGCAATAGACGTAGGCTGCCGGGGGATTCCCATGATGCATTGAGTTTTTCCTTTCCAGTCACCTTTCTCACTCACTATGTGTTAATAGACCTCTCTGCATTGAATCATATCTGTTATTAATCTCTGTCTCTCTTCCACAGCATGTCTTTATCCTGTTTTCCTTCTCTCACCCCAACCGTTCGCAACAGATGGCCGCCCCTCCCTGAGCCTGGTTCTGCCGGAGGTTTCTTCCTGTTAAAAGGGAGTTTTTCCTTCCCACTGTCGCCAAAGTGCTTGCTCATAGGGGGTCATATGTCATGGTCCGCGGCTCGTGTCTGAGGAGCGGTTGGGATGCCCAGGTGGCCACGCCTTCGGGTGGGGCTGTCGTCTTCACACCTGCATCCCATTCCACGCCATCATCAGGAGGACTATTTAACCCCGCATGGCCGGCTGCTCCACGCCAGTCCGTCAGTCACCATTCAGTGGTAACTTGGCCCCTCGCGAAGGTTGATGTGGAATTTCTGGTTTCTATGAACTGTGTTAATCCTGTCACTGTGTGCTCAGGTTATTGTCCGACGTATTCGAGCCTTCACCTGCCAGTCCTCCTGCCCGCCTGGAGTTCAGAAAAACCGCCTATCATCCTCTCCGTCGCCCTGGAATCCTCTCCCGTGGACACTCACCCCTCCCTCCGGTTCCCACGGTCCAGCCCCGATCGTAAGATAAATAGCTCTACCCCCATCGTATGCTGTTATCTCCCTGTTCTCCATTAACTCTCTCCCCTTTCTGTTGCAGCCTCCCACTATCCTCATTACGGCATCCCCGAATCGTTTATCTCCCGGTCTCTTCTGTTCTAACATTAAAGCAGCGTGTTCCCTTTGGTTATTCCAGGTCACCTTTAGTTAAGAAATAAAGTTTATTTTGTGTGCATTCCTGCGTGTTGTGTTTGCTTCTGGATCCAGCTTGCATGCTAGAACTATGGTTCTTGACATTATATGATTGTTCGGTTTTTCTCTGTATCTATTATTGTAGGATCCACTGTACAATATAAAGCGTCTTGAGGCGACTGTTGTTGTGATTTGGCGCTATATAAATAAAATTGAATTGAATTGAAAAAAACAGCAGAAATGAGCTTCCTCCAAACGGAGGCTGGCCTCTCTCTTAGAGATAGGGTGAGAAGTACAGCCATCTGGGAGGGGCTAAGAGTAGAGCCGCTGCTCCTCCACATTGAAAGGAGCCATTTGAGGTTGTTCGGGCATCTGACATCTGGGTAAGGTGTGCTGGCCATGTCTCAGCAGGAGGAGACCCCAGGGCAGACCCAGGACATGCTGGAGGATGGATGGATGGCAGGTTTAAGAAAACAAGGCAATCCTGTGTGAAAAAGATTTTTTCTTCTTATCTCAGAAGCTGTAAAAGTGTCAGGATTGTCCAGATTAATGCTAGTCAAGTCAAATGGTCATTGATACAATTAAATGTATAAGTAAATAAATAAATAATAATAATAAAAGCAAGTTATTTTTTTTATTTAATCTGGCATTTTTACAAATTTGTGAAAATTATAGTGGAGTGAAAAAAGAAGAATAGGTAACATTCAGACAAACAGGTAAATAAAACACAGATCTCATGGCCATCATTAAACAGAGTATCAGCCGAGTTATTAGTAGGCAGAGCTAGCTAACAAAAAAGATTGTAAAAATTTACTTAACTATAACTTGAATGAAACTAATGAAATGAGGCTGGTTGAAACCCTCTGCCTAGAATATATCCAGAAGCATCAGAATATTTGAATAATTGATGCAGCTTCATGTAGACTGAAGCATGTTTTAAATTAACTGCTGTACACATGTACAAAGGACAGAGGAGTGGTGTGGGCAGTATGGGATCAGAACGATGCCACCTTGAAATGAAACCGAAAAAAAAATATTGTAACTGAAATAAATGTACTGAAAAATCTTGTATTGAAACTGAAAAAAAAAATTATAGTGAAAAACAATTAATTGAAACCGTAATTTTTTTTGTTTTCGCTTACAATTTTTTTTTTCTGTTTCCAACCATTTTCTTTCGTTTTCAATCCATTTTTCAGTTTCAATCCATTTTTCAGTTTCACTCTGCTGCCACTGTTTTGGCGTCCGGGGGCGCGCTGGGGGCGGGGATTCCGACCCGCATGTATTTGCATATATTATAATGCTGACCAATGACTGTAGAAAACATTGAGGACACGGACCAACTCGCATGTGTCTGTTCGGGAATGGCAGATGCTGAAAGGTCCAGCGTTTACATTTCCGACTATTTCAAAGTGACAGCCTGAGGTGTTCTTCAGTAAATTGGACTACCGGACAGGAGGACCTGAGGCCCCACCGCATTATTTTTGTTAAATTAAAAGTGTTTGTAAGCTAATCCGTAATTTAGGTCCTTAGCTAGCTAAGATGAGCACTCGGCTGCAGAGATGGGCAGTAACACGTTACTTGTAACGCGTTACTGTAATCCGATTACTTTTTCAAGTAACGAGTAAAGTAAGGGATTACTATTGCAAAAACGGTAATTAGATTACCGTTACTTTCCCGTAGGAACGCTGCGTTACTGCGTTACTAAAACCGTGATTTTCTTGCGAGAATGTCTCATGACAGTGACGTAAGCGAGTGTGATGTTCGTGACAACAGCTGTGTGCAGATCAACAATGGATAATATATCGAGTGCGGGAGAGAGTATGAGCGTGCAGCGTTTAAAGTGTGGAAGTACTGACCTTATTTTGAGTTTGCTTCCGTAAAAAGTGACAAAAACATTAGTGTCCGCTGTGCGTGGGAAGAAAACTTCTTTTTACAGCGAAAAAAACCCCCTAAACTTCCAAGCAAGCACCGAGTAGCTATGACGTAATGAGAAACTCACAGAGAAACTGCGGTATCCTTCCACTGACCGCTGCGGCACACCTGCACCAGGATAAACCTCCGCCTACTCTACTCCTGCTTTACAGGTGAAAATAGAGCAAAAGGACCGCTAGTCTTTGACTTTATTTATTTTCTGCTGTGTTTTACTTGCATCTGAAAGAGTGAGTGTAAACACAAAAAAATAAATAAATAAATAAATATATATATATATATATATATATATATATATAATGTGCTGGAATGTGCAGAAAAGGTTTAAATGTTAAACTAATTTCTTCAAGTCAGAGAATGGTGCATGTAATTAAAATTTTGCTTCATGCATAAAGTTAAAAGATTAAAACTAACAAAACAAGTTTTAAAAAGAGACTTTTCCATTTGATTACATTTTGTATGATGGATTATGTAGAAAAAGTAGAATTGGGCTGAAAGATCTATCGCTTTATCACCTATTCAGGTTGTAAATCATGTTTTTAAAAAGTAACTAAGTAACTAAGTAATTAATTACTTTTGAAAATAAGTAATCAGTAAAGTAACGGGATTACTTTTTTGGGGAAGTAATCAGTAATTAATTACTGATTACTTTTTTCAAGTAACTTGACCAACACTGCTCGGCTGTAGGGGAAACTTGTTTTGTAAAGTTCGTTTAGCTAACCCGTAAAGGTGAATGAATTTACCCTGACTAAAGAAATCAAGAGAAACGCACCGGGCTGCTCAGTGACTAACCACGGTTACTGTACTTTTATTATGAGTATTATACTGTAAGAGCAACAGGCTGGACTCTGCTTCTGCTCCTGTGCAGAGCTGATTATTAAATATGTGCAAACAGCAGCATGTTTTCTGTCGCTTTCCACATGTGGAAGGACATTAATGCCAACTTTTAAAAACTTGGCACTTCAGTAACCCCTCATTAGTCAATAGCTACGGATTATAAATAGCAAAGCCCGATACTTATGTACTGAAACCAACAACTTCCGTTTGGAAGCTTAAGTTAAAATGTTAAATTTTTCCTATGATTATTTTTTTAGCATTTTTTTTTTTACTGAGTTTGTTACAAATATTCAGGTTAAAAAACTGTCTGAATTATTTTTAATGAGTTATGTTCACAAAGTCACATGTGCAGTACTCTGTACAGCTTGCATCCTTTAGGACAAATAATTTGAAGCATTAATATTTCTTGTTCAATACTGAGCTGATAACACCTCCGTATGTTGTGACCAGGATGCAGCAGCAGACTGAACCTCGACTGAAACCTGCTCCATCATCTCATCATCAACAACTCAAAGGTAAACATGATATTAGAAAATGTGTTAGTATATAAGGCCTTTAAAACAAATAAAAAATAAACAGCTCATATGTCAGCTGTCGGCAGAACTGTAGGACTGAACAACTTCAGATCCTGAGTGTGTGAGGACAGAGAAGGATCAGCTTTATTTCAGATTTGCGAGATAAACTTTATATTTCAGTTTGTGATGATTCTGTTCTGTTTGTGATTACAGGAGCTGTCCTCAGATTCAGACCTCAGCACTACCCAGTGACAGCAGACAGATCATTTTATATCTTCAATCTTTGTAGTAACTCCAAAATTAACTGATGAAAACAGTACAAACTTAAAGTACCACATGTGCTGTCAGTGAGCTGTTTTATTGATAAATTTAAAGACTTTAAGTCAAAAGGATTAATCATCCATGTAACTGTGTCACTATACATCAGCATTAACAGTACCTCAGTTTGGTGTTTCAGAAAACTGCTGATCTCAAACCTGCACAACTTGGTTTTAAACAATGAATGTACTCAGCTACATGAAGAGCACATTATGTTTTCTCTGACACAATTAAAAAAAACCTGATTAAAGTCAAAGGTTGTTACTTGTATTTTAAACTAAAAACTTGTGATCTGGAATTCTTTCACTGTTTTTTGTCAATAGTGTGTTATTTATCATAAAGTAATTCAGAGTCATTCATACCAGAGTAACCAGACAGCACAACATATATTTAACTTTCTACAGGACTTAAAGATATTATATTATGTAAAAGTCCAGACCCTCTGAGGATTATCTGAGTAATTCTAACATTACAAAAAGCAAAGGTCTTCATCAGTGTTCATGAAATGCTGGGTTTATCCTTCTTGTGAGGGAGCTGCTGGTGAAGATCATGAGCCCTGCTTGATCCCGGCGATGAGTTTCAGTCTTCCTGGTGTTTGTGAAATGATGCCTCTCACTGTGGGTCAACAGAACATCTGGCACAGGACAGCTGTAATGAAATAAATTGAAGTTTTGAAAAAAAGAGATCTTGGAAATGCCCTATATGTGAGAAGCAGATTTTATATTTACTTTTCTTTTGCCAATCAAGATAACTGAAAGTATAATTTTCACCATACAATTACTAACCTTGTCATCTCCTGCACTGTCTGTTTTGGGCTCTGGGCTTGTCCTTCCCAGCGCTCATGAGACTGCTTTTGGTGCACCGTGGTATGAGGTGCTAACCTGTTGACAGTGTTGGGAATGTTAATTTTAAAATGTATTCCACCAAAGATTATAGAAGTAATGTATTCTGAATACTTTACAACTACATGAATGTACGATTGCTGTGTGATTTATTACTATTACTGAAGGCTACTGTTGAATAAGGAAAATATTTTACTGCTACTCATACTCATCATTATTACCTTTGCATTAATTACCTTTGCATTAAGTCATTACCATTGCATTAATCAAATTAATCATCATTTCATTAAAGCATTTCTTGAAGCTGTTGGCATTACACTAATATTTTTATTACAGGTGCAGCTATAACCATTTTATACACATTGCATTTTGTGCTTATTAAAGAGATGCCGCGCAGTCAATTAATTGGAGGTTGTAAGCTTTGTTTGGCGCGATGTCCAGACAATTTATTGTGTAAGTGACTTGGAGCTATAGAAGGTTAAAACTGCATACACGCCTACAAAACACATATAATACATATAATCTAGAAACAGGCTTGAGTGAAGGCCTGAATGTATTCAGCTTCTTGTTGCATTTGAGTTTGCCTAGTAACAGGTGACAGAAGATGGGCCAAAGAGGAGGACAAGTCCCTGGGGATCTTCAGGGCCTGAGATCATCGCCATATTTGGATGGAGATCTCTTAAAAAGGATGTCTGTAAAACATGCAAATGATGTTCTTAAGATACAAATTATGTTCTTGTAAAATGCCAGAAGGGGCGTTAACCAACCCTGACGTTATAAAAGCAATATGAAGTGTATTTTTGGGCGGAGATCTACATCTGATGTTTTGCAGTGCACATCTTCCCACGCGTGTGTTCAATAAACTCATCTGTTTGATTGCATCCTTCTGGGCCTCTGGTATTTTGTTTTGGTTCTCAACATCGCGAATCGGGACACTACTCGCCATACCAATACCAACTAGATGTTAAAATCTTAATATAAATGAGTAACAGTAGGGTGGACATTAGGTAAGGCTGCACTTTTTGCAGCGATCTCGTATAGAAAACTATTCCGCGTGTATATAAAACAGGTCCGCGGCTCCGAACCGTAGTAAAGGGACCTCTGGCTAATACGTTGGTTCAGTGTTGGGCTTGTAGCTGAAAACTAGCTTTACTTTGTTGTCTGGGTCAACTTTGTTAGCGAGAGACAGAGAGAGGCGTTGAAAGGCTGCTCCAGTCTTAATAGCTTACTTACAGCTGGGCTCATCAGGCACTCTTTTTGGCTGCAGTGGTTATTATTATATTTACATGCTTCCAGCTCATACTTTTCCTTTCTCTCCCTCCCTCGCTCACAGACACATAATGGATATGGCAGTCCATTCTCCCTACAGCACGGACTACACTGCCCATGAGGCTACGTTGTTTAGGGCGATGCCTGTAACACTCTGCTATTGCCTTCATATTAAATCATTTTTGTATAATAATTTTTAGAGCCTCTTATTGCGTGTTTTGTTTGGGTTTCCACCTGCATGGAATTGCCAAAAATAGAGAGACCATAGCCTAACATATGAAACAGGAAAATACCGCCATGTAATCCATTTATTTCAACAAAGTAAATGTATTCTCAATATCACTTATTAAACAGTAACTGTAACGGATACATTTACTCATATTTAGTATTTTAAATATGTAACGCCGGTGCATGTATTACGTTACTCCCCAACAGTGTTGGTCAAGTTACTTGAAAAAAGTAATCAGTAATTAATTACTGATTACTTCCCCAAAAAAGTAATCCCGTTACTTTACTGATTACTTATTTTCAAAAGTAATTAATTACTTAGTTACTTAGTTACTTTTTAAAAACATGATTTACAACCTGAATAGGTGATAAAGCGATAGATCTTTCAGCCCAATTCTACTTTTTCTACATAATCCATCATACAAAATGTAATCAAATGGAAAAGTCTCTTTTTAAAACTTGTTTTGTTAGTTTTAATCTTTTAACTTTATGCATGAAGCAAAATTTTAATTATATGCACCATTCTCTGACTGGAAGAAATTAGTTTAACATTTAAACCTATTTTCTGCACATTCCAGCACATAATAAATATATATATATATATAATTTTTTTTTTTTTTGTGTGTTTACACTCACTCTTTCAGATGCAACTAAAACACAGCAGAAAATAAATAAAGTCAAAGACTAGCGGTCCTTTTGCTCTATTTTCACCTGTAAAGCAGCAGTAGAGTAGGCGGAGGTTTATCCTGGTGCAGGTGTGCCGCAGCGGTCAGTGGAAGGATACCGCAGTTTCTCTGTGAGTTTGTCATTACGTCATAGCTACTCGTGCTTGCTTGGAAGTTTAGGGGTTTTTTTTCGCTGTAAAAAGAAGTTTTCTTCCCACGCACAGCGGACACTAATGTTTTTGTCACTTTTTATGGAATCAAACTCAAAGTAAGGTCAGTACTTCCACACTTTAAACGCTGCACGCTCATACTCTCTCCCGCACTCGATATATTATCCATTGTTGATCTGCACACAGCTGTTGTCACGAACATCACACTCGCTTACGTCACTGTCATGAGACATTCTCGCAAGAAAATCACGGTTTTAGTAACGCAGTAACGCAGCGTTCCTACGGGAAAGTAACGGTAATCTAATTACCGTTTTTGCAATAGTAATCCCTTACTTTACTTGTTACTTAGTTACTTACAAGTAACGCGTTACTGCCCATCTCTGCTCCCCAACACTGCCTGTTGATGAGATTTTGTGCCGCTCCTAAAACACCGGCCTCCAACTCCTACAGTGACAGGGGTATCCCTAAATTTAGCAAATATTAGCTTCAGGCTAGCTTGCTACGACAAATAGGCTAATACCAGCATTTTACCACAACTTCACCAGATGTAGCTAAAAAAACTAAACTAATGTCCAGTCCAGTGGGACAGCAAGGAAAGATGACAAAAAATGATTACTTACCTGCAGTTTAGAGGGTCAAGCTGAAACTGAAGCAGCCATTGAAAGACGGGAAGAGAGAAAGATGGCAGCTTGGTCAGCACTGGTGGCCTCTATAATGTATGCAAATACATGCGGGTCGGAATTTTTTTTTCAGTTTCAATACAAGATTTTTCAGTACATTTATTTCAGTTACAATATTTTTTTTTTTCGGTTTCATTTCAAGGTGGCATCATTCTGATCCCATATGTATGTGGACCTTGGCACAGTAATAGTGACAGCTCATAGAAGGCTGAACAAAGTGCACTTCTCAGGAAGTTAAGGGATCATGGCTTATTTTTTCCCTAGTTTAGCTTTTTAGATTCAGAATGGTTTATGCTTCCTACCTGGACAGACTGATCCAAGAAATTTAAGTAACTTTATGTTACAGTGTGATGATAGAGAGAACCCTTTATTTTTCTGAGAAGATTTCTTCTGCTGCCAGCCATTTGTTTTTACCCTTCAATTCTTCATTCTCAATCGTACCCTACAGTCAGTGGAATATCACTTAAACTGGAATTTAGTGAGAAGTTCTAAGTTTCTTAGAAGTTACCTTAGATTCACTAAGGTAACTTCTAAGAAACTTTTCTCACTCAAAAACAAAGATGTACACATCAGGGCATCAGGGAGAAAGCTTTGCTCTTCTAAAGGAAAATTACTGTCCACAGTCTGCAGTTTGCTAAGGATCACAATGACAACCAGGATGAAAACAAATTACAGCTTTGTTGCTTTATATGAGAAGCATTATAGGGCAGCAAAATGCTGCTTTCTAGGGTAACAATCTTATACAATCTGTGGAACACGGTGGTAGCGATAGAATTGCAGCACAGATAGGTCAAAGTATGAACAAAGGATACAATCACACAAGGTGTAGCACACACACAAGGAGGATCATCTGTCTTGCCCTTTTGATCTGTCTCTTACTTATTCTGTTTTATCCTCATCCTTGTACCTTTCATTTATTTTTTCTTTGCTCATTTTCTCATCTCTTCCTCCATTTTATTTGCACTGCAGGGCAGTCCAGTTACAAATCTTAACAGTATTAGATGTGAATGTATTTAATTCAATTCAATTTTATTTGTATAGTGCCCTACAATAAAACAGAAACAACCTCAACAATCTGAGAGCACCCTATGAGCAAGCACTTGGTGACAATGGGAAGAAACCTGCAGCAGAACCAGGGTCACCTGATCCAGCCCTAATTAAATGATTCATCAAAATGAACAATCTTAAGCTTAATCTTAAACGCAGAGAGGGTGTCATCTCCCAAATCCAAACTGAGAGCTGGTTCCAGAAGAAGAGCCTCAAATTTGAAGGCTCTGACCCCAGTTCTATATCTTATGACAAAAAGTAAACCAGCAGTCTATGGATTACTTTTACCAGCAGTCAAAGACTATGAAGTCTTTAAGATAAGATGGGGCCTGATTATTCAAGATCTTGTATGTGAAGAGAAGGATTTTAAATTTGATTCTTAACAGGGAGCCAATGAACAGAAGTTAATATGGAAGAATTATGCACTCTAGTCCCTGTCAGTACTTACGCTGCTGCAATGTGAATCAACTGAAGGCTTTTCAACATTTTTTTAGGGTAGCCTGATAATAATGAATTAGAATTGTCCAGCCTAGAAATTATGAATGCATGAACTAGTTTTTCAGCATCATTCTGAGACAGGATGTTTCTAATTTTAGACATATTGCGCAAATGTAAGAAAGCAGTCCCATATATTTCATTAACATGAGAACTGAAGGACATATCCTGATCAAATACAGCTAACCTCAGTTTTATCTGAATTTAGAACCAGGAAATTAAAGGTCATCCAGGTCTTAATGTCTATAAGAAATTCCTGAATTCAATTCAATTCAATTCAATTTTATTTATATAGCGCCAAATCACAACAAATGTCGCCTCAAGGCGCTTCATAGATACAGAGAAAAGCCCAACAATCATATGACCCCCTATGAGCAAGCACTTTGGCGACAGTGGGAAGGAAAAACTCCCTTTTAACAGGAAGAAACCTCCGGCAGAACCAGGCTCAGGGAGGGGCGGCCATCTGCTGCGACCGGTTGGGGTGAGAGAAGGAAGACAGGATAAAAGACATGCTGTGGAAGAGAGAAAGAGATTAATAACAGATACGATTCAATACAGAGAGGTCTGTTAACACATAGTGAGTGAGAAAGGTGACTGGAAAGGAAAAACTCAATGCATCATGGGAATCCCCCGGCAGCCTACATCTATTGCAGCATAACTAAGGGAGGATTCAGGGTCACCTGGTCCAGCCCTAACTATATGCTTTAGCAAAAAGGAAAGTTTTAAGCCTAATCTTAAAAGTAGAGATAGTGTCTGTCTCCTGAATCCAAACTAGAAGCTGGTTCCACAGAAGAGGGGCCTGAAAACTGAAGGCTCTCCCTCCCATTCTACTTTTAAATACTCTAGGAACAACAAGTAGGCCTGCAGAGCGGGAGCGAAGTGCTCTAATAGGGTGATATGGTACTACAAGGTCATTAAGATAAGATGGGGCCTGATTATTTAAGACCTTGTATGTGAGGAGCAGGATTTTGAATTCAATTCTGGATTTAACAGGAAGCCAATGAAGGGAAGCCAAAACAGGAGAAATCTGCTCTCTCTTTCTAGTCCCTGTCAGTACTCTTGCTGCAGCATTTTGGATTAACTGAAGGCTTTTCAGTGAGTTTTTTGGACATCCTGATAATAATGAATTGCAGTAGTCCAGCCTGGAAGTAATAAATGCATGAACTAGTTTTTCAGCGTCACTCTGAGACAGGATATTTCTAATTTTAGAGATGTTGCGCAAATGGAAGAACGCAGTCTTACATATTTGTTTAATATGTGCGTTGAAGGACATATCCTGGTCAAAAATGACTCCAAGGTTCCTCACAGTGTTACTGGAGGCCAAGGTAATGCCATCCAGAGTAAGAATCTGGTTAGATACCATATTTCTAAGCTTTTCAGCGCCGAGTACAATGACCTCAGTTTTATCTGAGTTAAGAAGCAGAAAGTTAGTGGCCATCCAAGTCTTTATGTCTTTAAGACATTCCTGCAGTTTAACTAATTGGTGTGTGTTATCTGGCTTCATGGACAGATAGAGCTGGGTGTCATCTGCATAGCAGTGAAAATGTATGCTATGTCTTCTAATGATGCTGCCTAGGGGAAGCATGTATAATGTAAACAGAATTGGTCCTAGCACTGAACCCTGTGGAACTCCATATTTAACCTCAGTGTGTGAAGAGGACTCTCCATTTACATGCACAAATTGGAGTCTATTAGATAGATATGATACAAACCACTGCAGTGCAATACCTGTAATACCTACAGCATGTTCTAATCGCTCTAATAGGATATTATGGTCAACAGTATCGAATGCTGCACTAAGGTCAAGAAGGACAAGCACAGAGATGAGTCCACTGTCAGAGGCCATAAGAAGATCATTTGTAACCTTCACTAAAGCTGTTTCTGTGCTGTGATGAACTCTGAAACCTGAATGAAACTCTTCAAATAAACCATTCCTCTGCAGATGATCTGTTAGCTGTTTGACAACTACTCTTTCAAGGATTTTTGATATGAAAGGAAGGTTGGAGATTGGCCTATAATTAGCTAAGACTGCTGGGTCTAGAGATGGCTTTTTGAGTAAAGGTTTAACTGCAGCCACCTTGAAGGCCTGTGGTACATAGCCGATTATTAGAGATAGGTTGATCATATATAAGATCGAAGAATTAATCAATGGCAGGACTTCTTTGAGCAGTTTTGTAGGAATGGGGTCTAAAAGACACGTTGATGGTTTGGAGGAAGTAATTATTGAAGTTAACTCAGAAAGATTAATTGGAGAAAAAGAGTCTAACTTAACATCAATGGTACTAAGAGTAGCTGTAGATAATATTACATCTGTGGGATGATTATTGGTAATTTTTTCTCTAATGATAAAAATTTTATTTGTGAAGAAGTTCATGAAGTCATCACTAGTTAACGTTAAAGGGATGGTTGGCTCAAAAGAGCTCTGACTTTTTGTCAGCCTGGCTACAGTGCTGAAGAGAAACCTGGGGTTGTTCTTATTTTCTTCAATCAGTGATGAGTAGTAAGCTGTTCTGGCTTTGCGGAGGGCTTTCTTATAAAGCAACAAACTATTTCTCCAGGCTAAATGATGATCCTCTAAATTTGTGACACGCCATTTCCTCTCCAGATTACGAGTCATCTGCTTTAATTCAATTCAATTCAATTTTATTTATATAGCGCCAAATCACAACAAATGTCGCCTCAAGGCGCTTCATAGATACAGAGAAAAGCCCAACAATCATATGACCCCCTATGAGCAAGCACTTTGGCGACAGTGGGAAGGAAAAACTCCCTTTTAACAGGAAGAAACCTCCGGCAGAACCAGGCTCAGGGAGGGGCGGCCATCTGCTGCGACCGGTTGGGGTGAGAGAAGGAAGACAGGATAAAAGACATGCTGTGGAAGACAGAAAGAGATTAATAACAGATACGATTCAATACAGAGAGGTCTGTTAACACATAGTGAGTGAGAAAGGTGACTGGAAAGGAAAAACTCAATGCATCATGGGAATCCCCCGGCAGCCTACATCTATTGCAGCATAACTAAGGGAGGATTCAGGGTCACCTGGTCCAGCCCTAACTATATGCTTTAGCAAAAAGGAAAGTTTTAAGCCTAATCTTAAAAGTAGAGATAGTGTCTGTCTCCTGAATCCAAACTAGAAGCTGGTTCCACAGAAGAGGGGCCTGAAAACTGAAGGCTCTCCCTCCCATTCTACTTTTAAATACTCTAGGAACAACAAGTAGGCCTGCAGAGCGGGAGCGAAGTGCTCTAATAGGGTGATATGGTACTACAAGGTCATTAAGATAAGATGGGGCCTGATTATTTAAGACCTTGTATGTGAGGAGCAGGATTTTGAATTCAATTCTGGATTTAACAGGAAGCCAATGAAGGGAAGCCAAAACAGGAGAAATCTGCTCTCTCTTTCTAGTCCCTGTCAGTACTCTTGCTGCAGCATTTTGGATTAACTGAAGGCTTTTCAGTGAGTTTTTTGGACATCCTGATAATAATGAATTGCAGTAGTCCAGCCTGGAAGTAATAAATGCATGAACTAGTTTTTCAGCGTCACTCTGAGACAGGATATTTCTAATTTTAGAGATGTTGCGCAAATGGAAGAACGCAGTCTTACATATTTGTTTAATATGTGCGTTGAAGGACATATCCTGGTCAAAAATGACTCCAAGGTTCCTCACAGTGTTACTGGAGGCCAAGGTAATGCCATCCAGAGTAAGAATCTGGTTAGATACCATATTTCTAAGCTTTTCAGCGCCGAGTACAATGACCTCAGTTTTATCTGAGTTAAGAAGCAGAAAGTTAGTGGCCATCCAAGTCTTTATGTCTTTAAGACATTCCTGCAGTTTAACTAATTGGTGTGTGTTATCTGGCTTCATGGACAGATAGAGCTGGGTGTCATCTGCATAGCAGTGAAAATGTATGCTATGTCTTCTAATGATGCTGCCTAGGGGAAGCATGTATAATGTAAACAGAATTGGTCCTAGCACTGAACCCTGTGGAACTCCATATTTAACCTCAGTGTGTGAAGAGGACTCTCCATTTACATGCACAAATTGGAGTCTATTAGATAGATATGATACAAACCACTGCAGTGCAATACCTGTAATACCTACAGCATGTTCTAATCGCTCTAATAGGATATTATGGTCAACAGTATCGAATGCTGCACTAAGGTCAAGAAGGACAAGCACAGAGATGAGTCCACTGTCAGAGGCCATAAGAAGATCATTTGTAACCTTCACTAAAGCTGTTTCTGTGCTGTGATGAACTCTGAAACCTGAATGAAACTCTTCAAATAAACCATTCCTCTGCAGATGATCTGTTAGCTGTTTGACAACTACTCTTTCAAGGATTTTTGATATGAAAGGAAGGTTGGAGATTGGCCTATAATTAGCTAAGACTGCTGGGTCTAGAGATGGCTTTTTGAGTAAAGGTTTAACTGCAGCCACCTTGAAGGCCTGTGGTACATAGCCGATTATTAGAGATAGGTTGATCATATATAAGATCGAAGAATTAATCAATGGCAGGACTTCTTTGAGCAGTTTTGTAGGAATGGGGTCTAAAAGACACGTTGATGGTTTGGAGGAAGTAATTATTGAAGTTAACTCAGAAAGATTAATTGGAGAAAAAGAGTCTAACTTAACATCAATGGTACTAAGAGTAGCTGTAGATAATATTACATCTGTGGGATGATTATTGGTAATTTTTTCTCTAATGATAAAAATTTTATTTGTGAAGAAGTTCATGAAGTCATCACTAGTTAACGTTAAAGGGATGGTTGGCTCAAAAGAGCTCTGACTTTTTGTCAGCCTGGCTACAGTGCTGAAGAGAAACCTGGGGTTGTTCTTATTTTCTTCAATCAGTGATGAGTAGTAAGCTGTTCTGGCTTTGCGGAGGGCTTTCTTATAAAGCAACAAACTATTTCTCCAGGCTAAATGATGATCCTCTAAATTTGTGACACGCCATTTCCTCTCCAGATTACGAGTCATCTGCTTTAATTCAATTCAATTCAATTTTATTTATATAGCGCCAAATCACAACAAATGTCGCCTCAAGGCGCTTCATAGATACAGAGAAAAGCCCAACAATCATATGACCCCCTATGAGCAAGCACTTTGGCGACAGTGGGAAGGAAAAACTCCCTTTTAACAGGAAGAAACCTCCGGCAGAACCAGGCTCAGGGAGGGGCGGCCATCTGCTGCGACCGGTTGGGGTGAGAGAAGGAAGACAGGATAAAAGACATGCTGTGGAAGACAGAAAGAGATTAATAACAGATACGATTCAATACAGAGAGGTCTGTTAACACATAGTGAGTGAGAAAGGTGACTGGAAAGGAAAAACTCAATGCATCATGGGAATCCCCCGGCAGCCTACATCTATTGCAGCATAACTAAGGGAGGATTCAGGGTCACCTGGTCCAGCCCTAACTATATGCTTTAGCAAAAAGGAAAGTTTTAAGCCTAATCTTAAAAGTAGAGATAGTGTCTGTCTCCTGAATCCAAACTAGAAGCTGGTTCCACAGAAGAGGGGCCTGAAAACTGAAGGCTCTCCCTCCCATTCTACTTTTAAATACTCTAGGAACAACAAGTAGGCCTGCAGAGCGGGAGCGAAGTGCTCTAATAGGGTGATATGGTACTACAAGGTCATTAAGATAAGATGGGGCCTGATTATTTAAGACCTTGTATGTGAGGAGCAGGATTTTGAATTCAATTCTGGATTTAACAGGAAGCCAATGAAGGGAAGCCAAAACAGGAGAAATCTGCTCTCTCTTTCTAGTCCCTGTCAGTACTCTTGCTGCAGCATTTTGGATTAACTGAAGGCTTTTCAGTGAGTTTTTTGGACATCCTGATAATAATGAATTGCAGTAGTCCAGCCTGGAAGTAATAAATGCATGAACTAGTTTTTCAGCGTCACTCTGAGACAGGATATTTCTAATTTTAGAGATGTTGCGCAAATGGAAGAACGCAGTCTTACATATTTGTTTAATATGTGCGTTGAAGGACATATCCTGGTCAAAAATGACTCCAAGGTTCCTCACAGTGTTACTGGAGGCCAAGGTAATGCCATCCAGAGTAAGAATCTGGTTAGATACCATATTTCTAAGCTTTTCAGCGCCGAGTACAATGACCTCAGTTTTATCTGAGTTAAGAAGCAGAAAGTTAGTGGCCATCCAAGTCTTTATGTCTTTAAGACATTCCTGCAGTTTAACTAATTGGTGTGTGTTATCTGGCTTTATGGACAGATAGAGCTGGGTGTCATCTGCATAGCAGTGAAAATGTATGCTATGTCTTCTAATGATGCTGCCTAGGGGAAGCATGTATAATGTAAACAGAATTGGTCCTAGCACTGAACCCTGTGGAACTCCATATTTAACCTCAGTGTGTGAAGAGGACTCTCCATTTACATGCACAAATTGGAGTCTATTAGATAGATATGATACAAACCACTGCAGTGCAATACCTGTAATACCTACAGCATGTTCTAATCGCTCTAATAGGATATTATGGTCAACAGTATCGAATGCTGCACTAAGGTCAAGAAGGACAAGCACAGAGATGAGTCCACTGTCAGAGGCCATAAGAAGATCATTTGTAACCTTCACTAAAGCTGTTTCTGTGCTGTGATGAACTCTGAAACCTGAATGAAACTCTTCAAATAAACCATTCCTCTGCAGATGATCTGTTAGCTGTTTGACAACTACTCTTTCAAGGATTTTTGATATGAAAGGAAGGTTGGAGATTGGCCTATAATTAGCTAAGACTGCTGGGTCTAGAGATGGCTTTTTGAGTAAAGGTTTAACTGCAGCCACCTTGAAGGCCTGTGGTACATAGCCGATTATTAGAGATAGGTTGATCATATATAAGATCGAAGAATTAATCAATGGCAGGACTTCTTTGAGCAGTTTTGTAGGAATGGGGTCTAAAAGACACGTTGATGGTTTGGAGGAAGTAATTATTGAAGTTAACTCAGAAAGATCGATTGGAGAAAAAGAGTCTAACTTAACATCAATGGAACTAAGAGTAGCTGTAGATAATATTACATCTGTGGGATGATTATTGGTAATTTTTTCTCTAATGATAAAAATTTTATTTGTGAAGAAGTTCATGAAGTCATCACTAGTTAACGTTAAAAGGTTTAGGGTACGTGTTTGAGAATTATACCACGGGGTCAGGTACTTCTGATTAGAGACCTTAGTTTTCACTGGAGCTACAGTATCCAGAGTCGTACGTAGTGAGGAGGTGAAATTATTAACAAGATAATCGACCTCTGTTGGGGTAGCGTTCAGATAGCTGCTCTGCTCTGTATTGGTACAGGGCATTGACGATGATAACAGTGGCTGGATTATATTCTTAAACTTAGTTACAGCGCTTTCAGAAAGACATCTACTTTGATAAAGTCCACTCTCCACTGCTGCGTAATCAATTATTGTAAATGTAAATGTTATCAAGAAATGATCAGACAGGAGAGGGTTTTCAGGAAACACTGTTAAATGTTCAGTTTCTATGCCATATGTTAAAACAAGATCTAGAGTGTGATTAAAGTGGTGGGTGGGTTCTGTTACATTTTGAGAGAAACCAATTGAGTCTAACAACAGATTAAATGCCATGTTGAGGCTGTCATTTTTAGCATCAACATGGATGTTAAAATCACCCACAATAATTATTTTATCTGAGCTCAGAACTAAATTAGATATAAAGTCTGAGAAATCAGACAGAAACTCTGTGTAAGGCCCAGGTGGACGATAGATGATAACAAGTAAGACTGGTTTCTGAGTTTCACAGCTGGGGTGGACAATGCTAAGCATCAGGCTTTCAAATGAATTAACAGTCTGTCTTGGTCTTTCATTAATTAATAGACTGGTGTGAAAAATTGCTGCCACACCGCCCCCTCGACCTGTGCTTCGAGATTTCTGGTAGTTAGAATGACTCGGGGGTGTTGATTCATTTAAACTAACATAATCATCCTGCTGCAACCAGGTTTCTGTAAGGCAGAGTAAATCAATTTGTTGATCAATTATTAAGTCATGTACTAACAGAGACTTGGAGGAGAGAGACCTAATATTGAATAATCCACATTTCACTGTTTTACTCTTTGGTTCAGATGTGGATACTGTATTGTTCTTTCTTTGTAAATGTTTAAGTTGTTTGTTGCTGGTTTTTAGTTTGTTTTTTGTCTTTTTGGAAGCAGACACAGTCTCTATGGAGATGGGTTTTTGGGGGGGTAGCAGGAGGAGAGAAGCTGCAGAGAGGCGTGTAAGACTGCAACTCTGCTTCCTGGTCCCAACTCTGGATAGTCATGTTTTGAGGGGTTTAATAAATTTGTCGATATTTCTAGAAATGAGAGCTGCTCCATCCAAAGTGGGATGGATGCCATCTCTCCTAACAAGACCAGGTTTCCTCCAGAAGGTTTGCCAATTATCTATGAAGCCCACATCGTTTCTGGGACACCACTCAGACAGCCAGCAATTTAAGGAGAACATGCGGCTAAACATGTCACTCCTGGTCTGATTGGGGAGGGGACCAGAAAAAACTACAGAGTCCGACATTGTTTTGGCAAAGTTGCACACCGATTCAATATTGATTTTAGTGACCTCCGATTGGCGTAACCGGGTGTCATTACTGCCGACGTGAATTATGATTTTATTGAATTTACGTTTACCCTTAGCCAGCAGTTTTAAATTTCCTTCAATGTCGCCTGCTCTGGCCCCTGGAAGACAATTGACTATGGTTGCCGGTGTCTCTAGCTTCACATGTCTGAGAACAGAATCACCAATTACCAGAGTTTGACCCCCAGCGGGTGTGTCACCGAGTGGGGAAAAACGGTTAGACACATGAACGGGTTGGTGGTGTACCTGGGGCTTCTGTTTAGGACTACGCTTCCTCCTCACCGTTACCCAGCCGTCTTTCCCCAGCTGCTTGGGGTCTGCCGGGGAACAGCTAGCAGGGCCTACGCTATCTTCGGCTGCACCAGCTACAGGGGCCTGGCTAGCTAAGGGTGATAGCAGGGTGCAAAGCCGAGTCTCCAGTTCAGTAATCCTGGCCTCCAGAGCTGCAAATATGCTACATTTGTTACAGATATCATTACTGCTAAAGGAGGCCGAGGAGTAACTAAACATCTGACACAATGAGCAAGAAAGTGCAGAAGGGACAGGTGAAGTAGCCATGGTGCTAACGGGTCGGCTACGAGCTAAGCTAGCGAAACAGTACAGAGACAGTGAGTGAATACTTTGGCTATAAATTAGGTAGTGAGTACACAGAAAGTGTGCTTCGGATGAAGCACGTGAAGATTATACTGTGAAAAAAGAATGTATTTAAAAGTTGTTAATTAAACTGCTAAGCAAATAAGCTACTCAGAAACACCACTGTGTTTGAGCAGGAACAGGAAGCGATACTATACCACAGAGCGAGCGAACACCAAGTGACAGCGCCACCGACAGGATACCTGTATGAAGAAAGTATTAAGTGACATTTTCTTTACTTTTTAAATGTTATGACATATATAATTAAAAGCATGCTTAAAAAAATCCAGCAAAACCTTGGATACCTAACATGAGGGCTTTTGACAGTAGAAGCAAGCTTCAGTTTCAGAGATATTCTTGATACACCACTTGAGACACATGATGGCACTGCTGCACTACTGCTAAAACACTAAAGCACACTGCAGCAAGAGTGAGCAAGATGTAATACCCCACCACTCGTCACCCAGGTTGTCCATCATCTCCTGAATCCTAAACCCTGCCCCACTCTCCTTTTTTATTCTCCATATCCTTCCATTACCATATTCTCTCTGTTTCACACTGTCGCCTCTCACCTTGGCCCTTTTGCCCTCTATCTTTTAAGCCACCATAGAGTCATGCATAGATATGATCACAACCCTGACACATGAATAACAAACAGTGTTTTCTCATGGGAACTAAGGAAGGTAGAAGGGATAGATGGACTTTGCATCACTTTTGATCACATCCAGACAGTCATTCAGGATGAATTCTCATCAGGACATGAGTAAAAAAGGGGGTAAAAGTTCAAGGGGAAAAGTAGGAAGGAGAGGTGTTAAGGAATGGAGCGCTTGAATGTCAAATCTTAGACAGAAAAGTGTCATTCGAGATGGAATGCGTGTGTGAGGGTGTTGAGGCTGTACAGGAGGAGTGGCTGTTGCACTTTGCAGAATGTCACAGCTCCAGTAAGTATTAATCTGCCATCGCTCTCTTTTCCTAATGTTTGAAGCTTTCATCTTTGTCCCTACGTTTTCCGTGGCACTCTCTCTCTCTTCTTTCTGTTTGACAAACTGCCGTGGTCTTTGTGGGCTTTAGCTACAGATAATATTCTGCCTCAGACTGCACATACAATTTGCTTGCCAGGATAAACCACGTTACAACACACTGCAGGCTCAAGATCATTAATTTTCAGGCTACTTTTAGGAAAGTAACACAGATGGCATAATAAAATGTCAAATACATTTAGTGGAGATTTGTGCTAACCAATATCAGCTAAGAGTGTGAAGAAGTTTGTTCGCTTTATGGTAAATAAAAAGTACATCTCTGAGTATGTTACTATGTTTAGTACTGGGGAAATAGGCCCCAGTAATTCTTTTTTTCATGTTGCATGTTTTCATTGTGCTTAATTAACTGAATTACTTTAATTTTGTCATTAGCTTTTAACAAATATTCACAAAATATTCCACTTAACTTAAAAGAGATCTTAAAAGACACTAAATTTAGACATGGTTTAATTAGGTCCATATTTTCAGCTCTGCTGCTCAACTTACAAATGCATTTTCCTTACATATTTGGCACTATTTAAGGGCAAATAAACAGGCTTTGCAACTGTATAAGAGTTATTGCTAAGAGGTATTACAAAGAAATAATCAACAAAATGCAAATTCCCTTTTGCACCTTGTGTGTAACTTTTTATGTAGTTGGGACACCAACTATTTCCATGTCAACCCTTGACAAATACCTGTACCTGCACACTAGTGAAATGCACTACTCTTTTTACACTTACCAGGGGCGGATCTAGAAGGGTGGCATGTAACTCTAAAATGATCCCTTGCCACCCCTAATGCCAGTTTTTCATATGACGGCGTTGTGGTTGGTTGCACACTGGTGCAACCCCCTCTAGCTTCTGCCCGGTGGCTACTGGGTGACCCCTCGTCTGGGGATCCTCAGCCCTTCCCATGAAGGTGGCACGGATACCCCTCCGGTGGTCCTCCTTGGGCTCTTGCACTCTGGGGCCTCTGGATGTCTGGGGCCTGGATCTGGATTTTATACTTATTGGTCTACATATTTATTTATTATACAGGCTGTACAGTACATAATATCAAAATTTACGTGTTTTATGTAACTGAAAGTATAACAATGTGGGCTACAGAAAATAATTAAGTTACGAACTATATTTATATGAAAACTGTGTATACTTACTGCATTTGAATCATTTTAACCATATGCAAAACCTGAATGCGTGGTGTGTTTTTTTAAAAGGCTTTGATTTTGCCACCTCATTTGATTTCCATGCCACCCTAAGACAATTTCTCTAAATCCGCTCCTGACACGTACACCGTACAGTTTGGATGGTATGTGTTGCCTGAGCCTGTTCTAGCATAAGTCTAGCACGAACAGAACTGTCTCACAGCTAACTCTGGCCAATTATCATGGGGTGGATGTGGCTTATGAGGTAGAAGAGGGTATCTACAAAGCAATGGTTTTTCATCTTCTGGCCATCCAAGATACAGTATAAGCTATTGAATTCAATGTCAAGAATTTTGTTTTGGGGGTTTTTTTGTTTTGTTTTTTTCATTTAGAAAAGCTGGCCTAACTGCACACACTATGTGCAGCCTAGATAAATTTTGTTTGTTTGATGTGTGATATCATGGTATATGTGTGGTGGCTTGCTTTTGATTTGGAGACAAAGTGTAGATATCCCAATCTAGTATGTTCCTGAAATTGATGGAGCTGTGGAGAAATGTTACAATGACAGCTTTTTTCTACATATTAGAACACCAGACTCAAAATACAAATGTGATGCAGAGCTGCTGGGCAATACTTGTATCGAATAGAAAGTGGAAAGATGTCTGCATCCTGAGCACCATCAGCACCATAAATCAAAAGGGAGGCAGGGATGAACTGAGCCTCCACCAGCCTGGGGACTGAAGCAGGGACCAGCCGGGCCTCAGCCACCCTCACCAGAGGAACTGTAACAGGTGCAGGGGAGGGCTGGACCCGAGCCACCCTGGGCCCAGGAACGGGAGGAGGAGAGAGAAGCTCAGGAGCAGTCACAGAAGCAGGAGTGTTAACACTGGCCATGTCAGCTGTCCGATTGGCCTCCCTGCTGCTGCGGAGCCTGGGACGGTCTGCATCTCTCCACCCCGGAGGGAAGGGTAACATCTCTTGGGTCTGGGTGCCGTTTCCCCCTCTGGGGGCGAGGGTACCTGGACCCGGGGTATAGAGTATGTTTGGGGAGTGTGATTGTGTGTACATGTCCATTTACGTTTATCCCTACGTTGGGTGAGTGCTGAGTGTTTGTATATGTGTGCATGAGGGTGGGAATGCATGTCTGTGTCTGTGTGTGCCTGTTTGTCTGTGTCTATATGTCAGGTTGGGTCTTAGACTCCACCTCTCTGGGAACTCCCAGGCCCTCCAAAGTGTGGAGGCCTATCTCCCCTCACCACACTCCCTGCCGGTGACTGATGCCCTCAATCGGTGCATTGGTTCTTGGTGTCCGGGGCTGGGCGCTCAGGTATGTACCATCTCACTCCCGGTGGCTACTTGGCGGGGCCTGGCGCCTGTTGCTCGGTCAGGCCTCTTCCGGGGCGCGGGGGGCCCTCGGGCCTCCGGCCTCTGTGCCTGCAGCTTGGTTCACTCTGGCACAGCTGGCTGCCGGCGGAGCCGGCGAACACACTGGTGCAACCCCCTCTAGCTTCTGCCCGGTGGCTACTGGGTGACCCCTCGTCTGGGGATCCTCAGCCCTTCCCATGAAGGTGGCACGGATGCCCCTCCGGTGGTCCTCCTTGGGCTCTTGCACTCTGGGGCCTCTGGCTGTCTGGGGCCTGGATCTCCTCCATGCCTGCTTCATGCCCTGGGGGACAGGGCTATGGCTCTCTACATCCTCTTGCAGACCATTACATGGGGAAACCATTTGAATACAAGCGCGCCGATCCACACAGGTGTGCACACGGGTGTTCACTGTTCGTAGACTTAAATCACACCTTTCTTGGCTGCTACTTCAAAGCACATTGTGCGCTGTCTGTCCTGCGTGCTGCACAACAACATTCAATATTTAGTATTTACTGCTGTTTACACTTAGCTAGATTAATGCGATGGTGTTGTGTTTAGTATGTTGCTTTGTTTTTTTTTTTGCTTGTTTTCTATTCTTTTTCTCTCAACAGGTGATCCCGGAGATATTCCCCCCCACCCACCCCCCACCCCCCTTTCTCACTGTCCCTCTCCCCTTCTGTTTTTCTTTTCCTTCCTCTTTCTTTCTCCCTTTCCTATCCCTCACTCATGTCTGTCCCGTCTGTAACAACTGAAAATAAAATAAAATAAATAATAAAAACAAAGGTCGATCAAATGGACCAATACGGCAATGCCATGATGATCCATTTGGCAAAATAAATCCATTGGGTATCCTTGTTGGTCTTCAGACAACAATTCTGACGGCTAAAGAACCAAATGGGACAGGCAAAATAAAACAAAAAACATTGGCCACATCTGAATAAACTGGCTGTGGAGCCACACAGTCTAGGGGTGAAACAACACCAAAAACAGTCTCAAAATTCACAGGCTGAGGAGTGATACAGTCCAGGGGGGAAACAAAGCCAGCAACAGTTTGTAGTTAAATCTCAGATGGAGTAACTGTCTTAATAATCTCAGAACCAGTCTTTACATAATCCACAAGTAAAGAAACATGATATGTACCGTATTTTTTGGACCATAAAGCCAGCAGCAGTTGACTGGATACTTTCTTTCACACACGGGATGAAGCAGTATCAGATACAGAAAGATTATTCTGAACTGTGAGTCATGCAAAGCTGCTCATTTAGAGTCTGGACGTGCAGTTCAGGGCAGATGCTGGTGCACTCCCCCCTTAATACAGGATAAAGTCTTTATGTTTGGGGTGGGCATTCACTTCCTTTGAGGGTCGAAAGTCAGCGAGGACCTAAATGTGTAAATCCTGTTTACGAGGAGGACCCACAGTGCTTTGTCTCCTGTGAGAGGGAAACTTCAGCCTCTGCTGCCTGAGGGTCTGCTGCATGGACCTCACCGCATTTCATCAACATATCCTCTGATTGGTCCTTCACTTCAGTCTGAAGATCTGTCACCCAGTCAGTTTCTGTCTGGGTGAGCACCACTTCCTCTCCCCACCAGCTGCTTCAGTCACTCAGCTTATTCAGCAGCACGAGTGTGTGTGTGTTTTCATGTGTGAGCCCTCCCTCCCATCCCCCTTCCTCACACATGCCTGCCAGTGTGTGTGAGTCAGTGGAGAAAATTAAACTCTGTGTGTGTGTTGTCCTTGCGGCAGATTTTGATTCAGTGCGGCGGGAAGAGGAGTGAGCGAGGACGCAATTGGCGAGGATCGGAGCTGAGGGGATTGCAGCGTTTTGGGGTTAAAGGTGAGTGCGTACTTCTCTCAGTTTGTCCCTGTCACCATAAAAATGGCTCTGACCCAATTCAGACCCGGTCTGCGGGTTTTAGGTAATCTGGGTTATTTGCTAATCATCGGTTTTCTGCTGAGGGATGAAGGAGGCATCAGAGGCAGCATTTTGGTTCACAGTGATTTGGGGCTGTTTAGACTGATGATCCACCTCAGGTTTTAAATCTGAGCAAATCCCCTGGTTGTTAGTCACTAAAGTCCAGTAAGGCGATGCTGGTGCAGATGTCTGTGTGAGTCTTTATCCTTCGCTGATATTTCCCATATGGAGCGGGAGACGGAGATAAACGGAAAGTTCAGGTCAGAGGAGGAGACACCTGAGTCGGGGTTGAGTGTAGTGGGGGAGGCACCGCCTGAAGATAGAAAAACTGCTCAGAGACTCTTGTCTCAGGACAGTTTCCCAGAGAGAGCATGGTTATCACGTGGCCATCCAGAAATTCGTGGAGTCTGAGAAGAGCTAGCTGCGCCTGCTGCAACTCAGCATTGTAAGCATTGTAAGCTAAAGACCCCACAATAATACAGAAAAAAACTCTATTAACAAGCACTTGTTCATAGAGGTCATCCAACTGTGAAGGAAGTAGAGAAGGAAAAACTCCCTTTTAACAGGAAGAAGGGTTGAGGAAGGGGCGGGGAGGGGACAGAGACGCGCTGGGGCAGAGAGCCAGACATTAATAATAAGCAGTGTAGGGGTAGGGACAGGCTTGGGGTGTCAGGGGATTCCCCAGTAGCATCTTCCTTGGAGGGCTCAACCCAGGGTTGCAGTCATGGCCTATTAAGGGCTCTGTTGGCTCTTAGGTGACGGTTACCTCATTGCTGCGTGCAGCGGGGCTAGGGGAGGGTCTGTGCTGACGGACATGGGTTACAGACCTGGTAGCCTGGCTGCCCCAGGGTGCTCCGTCTCTGGGCTGGGGCCTTGGCTGGGCCTTGAGGGCTTGGGTCCTGGTTGGTGTGTCGCCGGGGTTGTGGGCGGGTGGGTGTATGGGGGCCCAGCCCTGGCACAGGGTGCCGCCATTGCATCAAGCCACCTGGGGGGCTCTTCAACTGCTGGGGGAGGCTGTTACATCTTGCAGGAGGTCTCCTCTCTTCAGGAACTCACTCTGCAGGAGGGGGAGATATAGGAGAGGTGGAGGAAGATCTCAGCCTGGGCGTCTATTGTCTTGTGTAGTCTGGAAGATGAGTGGATGACGGGGTGGGTGCAGTTTTCTCTGTGGTGGGGTCAGGTGGGCTGTCCCGGGCTCTGTGGGGCCGGGCGGCTCTGCTGAACTGGGCTCCAGTCCGGATGGGCCTGGGCCCCCTTTCCCTGGTGGGTTGCGGAGTATGGGGGTGCCTACTGGGGTCAGCGGGGGAGCTGGCCCCGGGGAGGGGTCACTTGCCCCTCCCTTCCTTCCCTCCCCATCTCCAGCTGCTTCCCTCTTCCCGCTCCACCACAATCACCCACACATGCAGGGCCTTGGGGTAAAGGTGTGTCACCAGGGTGCAGGGGAGGCATCCCCGCCCCTGTCCCCTTCTGGCTGCCTGTGCCTCAATTTTATCCCACAACTTAGACATTCACATTACTCACACTCTCATAACAGATTCATACAGGACCTTGGGGGTAGGCACGCTACACGGAATCCAAAAGACCATCAGGGTGTACAACCTCACCCCTAGCGTCGTTGCCCACCTCTCAATTTTAAATACACGTATACATTGAGAGCTATCAGGAGGGGCTATGCGCTTACCTGCTGCTCTCTGGCAGGTAGCTCCATGCCCTCCTGGGTTTTAAATGCACCTTAGAACGCACATGCATCAACACTACATATGAGCGGGCGGAGGGAGGTTTGGAGTCTTCTCACACCCCCGTTCTCTGTTGCCTGTTGGGGCGGGGGGGCTGGGAGGAGGAGTTAGCCGTCCGATTGGGGTCTGGAATGTCGGGCCTCCCTGCTGCTGTGGAGTCGGGGCGGTCTGCATCTCTCCACCCCAGGGAAAAGGGTAACACTACCTGGGTCTGGGTGCAGTTTCCTCCTCCAGGGGCAAGGGTACCTAGACCTGGGACTTAGAGTACGCTTGGGGAGTGTGATTGTGTGTACAGTGTCTATTTATGTCTGTCTCCTCGTTGGGTGAGTGTTGAGTAATTGCATATGAGAGCATGAGGGTTGGAATGGATGTTTGTATCTGTGTGTGCCTGTTTGTCTGTGTCTATATGTCAGGTTGGGTATCAGACGCCACCTCTCTAGGGTCATCTCAGGCCCTCCATGGTATGGAGGCATATCTCCCCCCACCACTTCCCCTGCCAGTGGCAGGCGCCCTCAGACATCAGTGCGTTGGTGGTTCTTTGTGTCCGGGAATAGGCGTCCAAGTAATGGTAATGGCCTGTATTTGTATAGCGCTTTTACTAGTCCCTAAGGACCCCAAAGCACTTTACACATCCAGTCATCCACCCATTCACACACACATTCACACACGCTTCTTCCCCACAGCTGTCAGACTCCTGAACTCTGTCTTCTGACATCTGACCCACTTTAACACATGGACTGGACATACACACACCCACAACCACCTACACACACACACACAATGGACAACTGTACCCTCAAACACACAATAATAACATGGACTGAACCACCACTCACAACCACTAGCACTTTATATAGGCTCTTAACTGCACTACTGTATAGTTCTGTGTAAATAATCATACGATAATTTTTAATTCTACAACTGTTTACAACTTGCATAGTTCCCATTTCTGTATAGCTGTATATCTCATATTTCTGTATAGTTCTTTATTTCATATTCTGTATAGTTCTTTATTTCATATTCTGTATAGTTCTTTTTCATATTTATATCCTGTTCATAGCCTGTACATAGCTTGTACTCACTACAGCCTGTACATACTTATAGTTATAGCATAGTCATAACATACTTCATACCGTGTACATATTACATACCATAATAGACCCCTTTCTGTAATATACTTACATATCTATATTATTGCTAATATATATTTTGTAATATATCTATATCATGGCTAAAGCACTTCTGGATGGATGCAAACTGCATTTTGTTGCCCTGTACCTGTGACATGTGCAATGACAAAGTTGAATTCTATTCTATTCTATTCTATGCTCACAGGTGTACACACGGGTGCTCACACACACAAACTACACCCTTTTTATCTGCACAGCACACTGTGCGCTGTCGATCTTACGTGCTGCACAATAATGTTTAATATTTAGTATTTACTGTTATATTCCCATAAATGATCGTGATGTTGTTTATTAAATTGCTCTTTTTTTTCTTCTACTTGTTTTTTCTTTTTTCTTTCTCAACAGGTGATTCAGGTAATTGATATATGTACTTTTTGTCTGCTTATTTTGTTGTTGTTTTTTTTTTTTGGGGGGGGGGTGCCCTTTATACCCGTCCCTCTTCCCCGCTGTTTTTCTTTCCCTCTTTCTTTCTCCCCTTTCTTTTCCGCAGTCAAGTCTGTCCCGTATTTAGCAAGTGAAAATAAAATAATATAAACAATAAAAGGTGAATCAAATAGACCATTACGGCAAGGCTGGGATGGTCCATTAGGTAAAGTAAATACGTTGGGCATCTTTCTTCACCTTTGGACAATAATTCTGATGGCAAAAGAGCCAAATGGGACAAGCAAAAAAATAATAATAATAATAACAATAATAATAATAATAATAATAATGATAATAATGATGATGATAAGCAGTGAATAAATGCAGAGAGGTGTATACAGTCACAGTGACAAGCTTTGATTTAAAGTGACAACACAAAGAAGCAAAAAGAAAAAGGCTGAACGTAAAGCTGCAGCAGGTACTGTAAGTGTTTTAGCATCCTGCACCCTCTCAGTGGCTTCTTATCACCTGCTTTTTATTATGCCTGTTCTGTTGCTTAGGACTGCTAAATAGCGGCGTATTGTCACTGTCCTAATGAAATGAGGGCTCATAAAACATAATGAAATCAGGCTTTATGGGCGAGCAGAGCTGAGCTGTGGAACCACAACGAGGGAGCAGGAGAGATATGAACTGTGTTCCATAAGAGATGAATGTAGAGCATGCAAAAGTGGAGGTGAAACACGACACAGGGAGGAGGAGGAGGAGCAGGGTGAAGGCATGGGTGAATGGTGGCTCTGTAAGGCCGATGAGCTCCTGGATTGTGCATTGTTCAGCCTCCCAGCAGCCAGCGCAACCACTGCTCAGTCATTCAGCACGTGCGCAGATCCACCTTTATAATCAGAGGTCAGAAGTCAGCCATGCTCTGATGCTGTTGCAGCACATCACTATCACTTTTTCAGCGTTCCTCCCACTCTGATGTTTTTATATACTCAAAAGAAATGAAAACAATGTGTTATAATGGGAGTATATGGGTTATATTGGGAGTACATAGTTTATAATGGGAGCATATGGGTTTTAATGGGGAACCAGGAGAACCCTCAGACTTTGCGGTTAAAGAAACATCTGATATCAGGTGTAAAACCCTAATTTCCTGTCTTCCCTCCACCTGCTCTGACCGAAGCCGCCTCCAGCCGGCCTGGACAGCATGTTTCTGCACATCGAAGAGGTGATCGACGTATCGAGCCGTCTCCTGAGCCTGCCGGACCAGAAGCAGCTTCAGCCTGGAAAATCTGACTTCCTGCAGAGTCTCTGTAAGTGACCTGAAACCAGACCTTTACTTTGACGTGTCACCCTCACAGTTTCAGTCTTTCTGTCGTTCTAAACAGGAAGTCAAACAGGAAGTGGTTGTTGGTTGTTCTTTTTGTTTAAAGCGCATTTATAAATCCATAAATTTACAGATGAAGTAGTGTGATTAAGCTCAGGTGAGCTCCTGAATCACACAGGTATCACTTCCTTGTTCCTGGGAAGCTCCAGACTCTTCTTCACAGACCAGCTCAGCATGTAAAGTCTACCTTAAAAAATCTCATCTGTCATGAGATGTTCAGAATAAATGATCGACTTTCAATCATCGATTTTTTTCTCTGATCCTCACAGTGTCAACTGTGTCAAACAAGTCCACGAACATTTGGGTTGATGTCTCGCAGCAAGTTACTGTCACGTTTGCTGGCGCTGAACTCTGAACTGTGTAATCAATTAAGTGGGTTTATTTACAACACCGCTGATTTCTACATACAGTGAATCAGGAAGAAGAGGGGTCCAGGGCTGGGAAAAAGGGGAGCGCATGCTCAGTCCAAATCCAGAGTCCACACCGTGCTCACTCTCACTCACACTCAACTGGGAAGGGTCTGGAGAAGACAGGTTCAGGTCCAGGAAGGTCTATATAAGGGAGATGGAGTCAGCCGTCAGAGCAAAACTCGGGAAGATCAGCAAGAGACTTAGCCAGGCTACACTAACACTACCAAGGGACACCACTCCAACCGGGCCTGAAGTATGGTCGGTGTTATTCAGCCATGATGAGCCACAGTGCATGGATGTGAAGATCAGATGACCACTGGAAGTCAGGCACCACACCCCAGGACAGCCACTGGTGGTTCATGACAGTTACACCTCGACCAGATGCTGTTGGATGGAAGCACAGCAGTGGAGTGGGGCGAGTGGGAGGTCTAATCAGGCACAGTGATACTTTCACAGTTCACAATAATCATTCTGTACGTCATCCTGGTGCTCCTCCTATAAGACAAATGTCTTCTGATTGGCTGCACCTCACAAACAGCAGGTGGGTATCTCCTCTGAACCTTTGGCTCCTACTGACACTGACCTCATTACTACATTTTCCAAAGCAGTGCGTGATGACCTGTAAGAGCACAGTTGGTTTATGTAACGCAGCAGTGTGAGGAATTTGATGCCCTGGAAAGATTCATCTATGTTTTGGAAAACGGCATCCTGGAGCTACTGGAGAACGTGAAAACGTACCTGCAACACCTGCAGGTAAACTCACGCACACACTTTGTCCTGTCTATTCACTGCAAAGCTTTACTGGACTTTAGGGACTAAACATTAAAACTGAATAAACTCATTTGTAAAACATGACTTTGTGTATGTGATTTTGCCTGCACAGGTCAGCAGCAGTCACTCTTTATGGCTTTAATAAAGGTTTCAGGCTGTGACTCAAGGTCAGCCTCTGCAGCAGCATATCACTACAGACATGCAGTCAGGAGTCTGAGTCTCTGTCAGGAGGCCACACATGTGTTTGTGTGTGGTTGGTCTGCGGGGCTTCCTGTCTGCCGCACGGAGGACTTTGACTTGGACTGGACGGAGAAAAGGCACCGACCTGCTACAAGGAGATCACTACGGTACTCTGATTAACTCTGAGAGCAGTGCTGTGGTCTTTACAGGTGCAGGAAGTGCTGCATCCTGTCGGCTCGTGTCCAGTTAAGAGGAAAAGGATGAGCAGCGCTCGCAGAAACAGCACTAGCTAAACTCTCTCTGTATCACCTGTGTGTGGCAGGAGATTTAAAGATTACATCACAGACTTCTGTCTTTGCAAACAGCTTCTGATTAGCAGATGGTCTGCATCCTCCATCCCGCCTCCAATCTCCTCTTCACATGCTCAGAACATTATCATAGGTCAGAAACAGGCTGCCACGTCTCTGAGCGCGTGTAGAGGTGGACATGCATATTTTCCCCCCCGTGAAAGGATGATGCACTGGACGACGGTCTGCTGATGTTGGTCTGTTCTTTATTCCTTCTTCCAGAAGAAGAGGATGAGGTGATCCACCAGCTTCCCTGCGCTCTCTGGGACCTCTGGATGGGCCCGAGGAATCTGATCAGAAAGAGACTTGACAAGCTTCTCGACTACAAAGTGATCGATGGGAAACCCAACCTGAGCTACAAGGAGCAGGCTGTGGCCAATGCGTACAGGTGGAAGCTGGTTTCTGATGGTTGGAGGTGTGACTGGTGTGACCTCCTTTACTCCCCCTCTCCTCCTGACAGGATGTTGAACACGCTGCTCCTGAAAGAGCTCCCTCAGTTTAATGGGCTGGCTCTGCAGATCAGGAGCATGTTCGGGTCGTTCAGCTGTCTGCACAGAGATCTCGCCGTAGACATGGAGCAGCTGTTTCACAGCTTCGCTCAGCAGGTGACGTCCTTACAGACAGGCTAATGAACAAAAACATGTTGGCTATCTGTGCTCATCTTCCACATGTCTCCCTACAGCTTCCTCACAGCAGCCTCTCTCCTGGTGCATTCTGGGAGTGGGCAGAGTCTTCAGTGCTGGAAGGAGCAAGAAGGCTGAGAGAATTTATGTGATTTACAGAATCACCTTAGGGCGCTTTGTACTGTAAGCTACAGACCACTATGGGCAAGTACTTGGCGACAGTGGAAAGGAAAAACTCCCTTTGAACAGGAAGAAACCTCGAGGCTCAGGGAGGGGCAGCCAACTCCTGCGACATGTTGGAGGTGAGGAAGACAGGACAAAAACACGCTGTGGGAGAGAGTCAGAGATTATCAACTAATGATTCGGTGCAGAGAGGTCTATTAATATATAGTGAGTGAAGAAGAAATACCCAGTGCATCATGGGAATGCCCCAGCAGCCTACACCTATTGCAGCATAACTAAGGAAGGATTCAGGGTCACCTGGTCCAGCCCTAACTATATGCTTTAGCAAAAAGGAAAGTTTGAAGCCTAATCTTAAAAGTAGAGATAGTGTCTGTCGCCTGAATCCAAACTGGAGGCTTCAGGCCCCGCAGAAGAGGGGCCGGAAAACTGAAGGCTCTGCCTCCCATTCTACTTTTAAATACTCTAGGAACAACAAGTAAGTCTGCAGTGTGAGAGCAAAGTGCTCTAATTGGGTGATATGGTACTACAAGGCAGAGGTCCCCAACATTTTTTGCACCATGGACCGGTTTATGTCCGACAACATTTTCACGGACCGGCATTTAAGATGTCGTGGACAAATACAACAAAATAAAACTAGTACCGGTACCAAAAAAAAGAACATTTATTCATAACACACAGGAAAAGACCCAGGAAAACTGAGTTAATGATAAAAATGATTTTCAAAAAATAACCATAGATTTCACACCTGAGCCTCAACTCTCGCGGCTCGGTACCAAACAACTCACAAAGCGGTACCGGTCCGTGGCCCAGGGGTTGGGGACCGCTGTTGTAAGGCATAAAACTGAAGACCCCAACCAAAAGACTGTAAATTAACAACATCGTAAGGACAACTCAGCTAACCTCAGACATCTTTGCTTTGAGGTGACTGAGGTCAGAATAATAAATATAACAGTGATTATATTATCCAGCAAACATCTTTCTCTGAATATCAAACAACACAGACGCCGATGATGTGACATCGACTCTCCCAGTCTGAGCTTCAGTTTCCTGAGATTGTATGTTCGGGTCCCATTATATACTTTGCAGCTGCAGAACCAGAAGTGGCCCTTTCTGAGTCCTTGTTTTCATTTCTGAACACCTTCCAGGTAAATTTGACCGTGTGTGAGTAATTCAGCAGCCCGGGCCCTAGTTAGCAGTTGTTTCATTGTGTTCTGCCTTCTCGGAGATATGACATCTGCTCATGTGTTTCAGCCTCTTAGCCTGTCCTCTCAGCGCCGTCTGAAGCAGCTAACGGATAAGCATGTCATCTTCCATCATCTTCCAGGTGATGATCTTCCAGGCGACAGCCATGGAAACAGAAGGAGGTGGCTGGTCGAAGCAGGAGGTGAGACTAAGGTTTTATCAAGTCTACACTGAAACACTGAGAGGAAGAACTATGGTGCCATCTGCTGGCGAGCCACTGTTATTGAAACGGAAACAGACAAGCAGCCAATGGGATCGCTCTGTGAGGGAGTACCGGGCTGGTCTGACACTGTGAACAAATGAATGTTAAATTATTTAAATGTTATATTCTTCACGCAGGGAAGTGAGGCTATGACGCTGCCTCGAAACTCATTCGCTATCACGAGCCAACAGAAGACCCGCCCACTTCACCACACCTGACCCTGACAGAAGGTGTGACCGCAGGCAAAAGACACTCCTACAGCCCAGCAGGCCATGCCCCACTGCCCATGAGCTGCTTCCAGGTAATTGAATTCCTCTCGATTAGACTGTCCAGGAGAAGGAGACTGCGTGCTGTCCACCAGAGCAGGACTGCAGGTGTTCACTAACGATTATCCAGCTACTATCAGACTACTCTTTCTTAAATCCCTGAGGACATTATGTGCTGACAGTCGCTCCAAGACAATAAGAACAGAGTGAACCTATTAAATAATACAACATTTACAAAGTTCGCTCTGATATGGAATCGCACAGAGATGTCCATGAACAGAAATGACTTCCTGTGTCGTTCAGTGGTGCATTGTGGGTAATCTCAGTCTCTGACTAAGTGTGCTCCTGTGACTGGCCAGCACGTCGTGGCGTGGGTGGGAGGTGTTGTCCTTATCGTGGACAACATCCACCTCTCCAGCTTAACAGAGTTCAGCTCTGTCCGTTACTGGCCATCCCAGCATGCAACAGCACAGAGGATGGCCCTGGCCACAACAGTAAGACTGAATTTGTTGTTGTGCACACCGGCTGTGACGTTGTCACATCCTCGTAACCGTTGGTACACTGCTTGATGGAGCACCGGCGGTCTTCTCCTGAACAGTAATGTGAAATGGAGCGGCTCTGCCTGAGCAGGTGATTTAAAGACCGACAGGATGTACTCTCAGCTTGTTGTTGATGCTGGATACTGTTCAAGCTGTCAGTGTTTACAGTGTTTAGACCACCCTGTAACAGCCTTTATGTGGCCCTGACTCGGTCACGTGCAGCAGCAGCAGGCCTATGTCTGCCTGTCCTCACACACTGTCCTTCAGTACCTCAGAGGGACAGTCCACACCAGCCTCTCAAACCTAGACTGTTTCTTAAACGGTAGAAGAAGACGTGTTTTTTCCTACTCTTGTCTCATACGTGACGACATGTGTGCTTGGAGTACTTCTTCTTGACTTCGTGTTGATGCATTGAACTTCTCTGAGCTTAATTCAGTGCAGAATAAGAGCTGAGCTGTAGTCTGTACAGCAGAAGCAGTCTCTGCCTTCAACTCCTCAGCATCTCTGGTGTGTGCTGTAGAGGCGTGCACTGCTCGTCCTCGTGCTGAAGCTGTGTCGTCTGCAGACGCTGTCGTGGTCATTGATGTTACAGTCACAAAGAGCCGGGTTAGGTGGTAATAACGACCCCACGCTGGTGTTTTTAGACGAGTTGGGGTGTGTGTGTGTGTGTGTGTGTGTGTGTGTGAGCTAAGGACAAACTGATGTGTGTAATGCTGCTGTATCAGCCTCTGCAGCGGTAACAGCCTGCAGCTGGAAACATCTGCATCTCGCAGCGTCGTTCAGACCTTTATTTACGTCACCGTCAGGAAAGACGCTCTCGCTGAGTTCTGTCACTTCCTGCCTTTGTTTCCTGTATGTGGTCTGCAGTTATGAAAGGAGCGACTGAGTGGAGCTTAATCACAGATTAACTCTGGATCAGCTGAAGTTCAGAGCCGCCCAGGAAAACTCAGTAACGATGATGATGTGTGATCCTCCTGAGCTACAGCCAAGAGGTGCATGTACGTGATTGAGGAAGGATGTGTGGATACAAGTGACGGTGTGGAGGCAGAGACCTTTAATGCTGCCTTTTTTTTTTCATGTTTTCAGGTTGTGGGCACCTACAACTTCACAGCCAGATCCAAACACAAAGTTTCCTTCTGGGCCAGAGAACCCGTTCATGTCCTGGAGCCTCACAACAAACGAGGGAGCCCCGAGTGGAGCCTGATGGAGGTCAGAGGAGGTCAGAGAGGCTACATGCCCTCCAACAACCTGGCAATCATGCCCGTGGGAGCGGGGCTGCCCTCGGGCACTGGCTTCTTCATTTAGGGGGTGGAAACTGCAGCTGGTGCAGATGAGAGGATGGATGGAAGAGCCTCCCGGGATCGGTTGCTTACAGTCTCAGTGTTAATCCTTCCACTGTAACCTGTTTACGACTGGAAGTGTAAAGTTTCTTCTTGGGATGTTTCCTTCCTACTGGTCTGCAGTGATCTGTGCACAAACATAAATGCATAATATTCCAAGAACACTTTTCAAAGATGGCATCTGTAACGTCATGAAGCTCTGAACGTGTAGATGATGTTTGATTAGCGGTTTTAAGATGAAGGACGATTTTCATGGCTGCTGTACGATGAAGCGCTCATTTCCCATGATCCTCAGAGGCATGCTGCATGTTCTCATTACAGGGTCTGAGTGCTATCAAGTTAACTGTAACGTGTGTGTGTGTGTGTGTGTGTGTGTGTGTGTGTGTGTGTGTGTGTGTGTGTGTGTGTGTCCTCACCTGGAGCAGAGCTGACAGGTACATGGCGCTCTCATCATCTCAGACTGTGTAATGTGATGTAAATGTGAAAGGTCTCCGGGGCCGAGGAAGAACAAGACTCAGCAGGAGGAGGAGGAGGAACAGGGAGAGGGGTGAAGGAGAACACCAGTTTCCCGCTCTGCCTATGAGCTGATTTAAATTTCGTTGCACTTTGATTCCCGAATTTTATGTAGGAAGAGTGAAATGGGTCAGTCAGAACAGAATAAGGTCCTCTTGCAGTCACATTCACCCGACGATGCTTGTTGCTATGGATACAGCTCAGGCAGTGCAGGTCATGTCTGTGGAGTTTGCTCGGCTGCAGCAGCATTTCTTGATTCCAGCACTTTAAACATTTTTGGCTCAGAATCATTTGAAAGCATCTCTGAGCGCGTGCTGATTGGCTCTCAGGACATAAAATGAACCTGAGCTCCAGTAGTTTTGCAGATGACAGCAGTTTTAACCTTTGAGCACCACATACTCTGTCCTGGCCTCCTTCTGTGAAGTTGAGCAGCCTCAGCTGCTGTGAGCATGAAGCAGAGGGAGGGAGGCCGGGAGTCTGAGCTGCTCAGCTGTTCCCCTCAGGCTGAATGTCAGGAGGAGGAGGAGGAGGAGGGGGATGATTCTCTCCTAAAATACCAGATGTCCTCAGGGTTAGTCAGATGGACTCAGAAATCTTAGCCTGATAACATTTACCTGATTTCCCCTCCTCGAAGGCCGATTTAGGATGAGGGGAGTGGTTCATTCCTTATATGCAGCCTCAGTTATTTTAGGAAGTTGTAATCCAAATGACATGCAGATGAAGCTGCAGCGTTTCTTCTTGTGGATGAAGTAGATATTTGAACCCATACACACACGGAAACCACAGAGTGAACATTTCTGGCTTTTTCTGTCTGATCAGAAAACAGGTCAACATCTTCCTCGCATGCTGTTTGCATTTTCACCACCAGAGGGAGGCAGAGACTCAGAGCATGTTTGCATGATTAGATTAACTGTGTGTGTGTGTGTTTGGTAATCGCGGCCACAGTTTGTACTTCCTGTTTTGTTTCTGTGTGGTTTCATGAAACTGCTGCTCAGCTGGTCCTGCTGAGTCATTCTGATGTTTTCATCGATGCTGCAGGGCTGCGTGACCTCAGCCGAGCATGAAGCGCTGCCAGAGTTGTGATGTTGAACTCAGTCTTCACACAGCAGGTGGGAGATCTGAGCAGCAGCGGCAGCAGAGAACTGAGTGTGGCTTCAATAAAACTAAACTCAAACCTTTTTTGTGGCATTGCATCATTTCATAATCAGATGTTAGTCGTGAGAAGAAGCACCTGAATATTTGTGATGATTTACAAAGCTGTGAGGCTGTAGCTGCTAGCTGTCAGCTAGCTACACCTGAACTGGACCTCTGGACCTTGTTTGTGCTGTTGGAGCCTTTTGGAGCATTTTAATGACATCATGTGACCAGTAGCATGGCTGCTGTGGGGTCACTATACTAACAGACTGTGCAGGAAGGGTGATTTGGTGCAGGGGAAAATTCTAGGATTTTGATTGGATGTTACTGATTAGGTGGTGCAGGTGATACCTTAGCACACCCTCGCGGTCACTTCAGGCTGTATCCCAATTCAGGATCTGCAGCCTTAAAGTACGCAGCCTCAACGATCCTCAAGGGCCGCGTACTTAAAGACCGCTAAGGCCGGAAGTGCGAGGCTTGTGAAATGGGACGGTCTAGCCTCCGTTGCGCTGCCCAGGTTGCCTAGCAACCATGATACTAACAGCTGGAAACGTTTCATACAGCATTGTTTGACAGAAATGAAGGAGAAAATCTTTTGTTTGTTTGTTTCTACATGAGCTTTGATCATTCTCTGTAAGATTAAGGTCAGCTATTGAATGGCGTATATTTTAAAGTAAAGGCTTTAAAACCAAGTTAGTACAAACGTCACTAATGTCACATAACTTTGCCGACATGTGGCCAACAGTAATGTATTAATGTTCTTCGTTATTAAACATTTGCACATAAATAAGTGACATAATATTCAGTACTTACTTAAAGTTTACTCTTCGGCGCCCCTCATCCGCCGATTTTTTTCGGCAAAATTATCCACACCCACCGCCGCGCTATGCATTCTGGGATATGTTGGGCCACGAAGTCTACACCGCCACGTCCTTGAAATTCAGGGAAATGAAGGACGCATTTGAGGGCCGCATTTCGAGCAGCCTTCGAATTGGGACAGCCTTCGTCGCGTCGCTGTGACGTAATCGGCCTTAAAATGCGGCCTTTAAGGCTGCAGACCCTGAATTGGGATACAGCCTCAGTCTCCAAAAAACATGACTCCCTGCACTGGGACAGAGCTGTTGTTTCAACAGACAACATGGCCGACGCCACCTTCAGAAGCACCTCCTGCACTCCAAACATCTCTGTCTCCTCAGCAGGTTGAGTCTGCTCTCAGGCTTCCTGTAAAGACCATCTTTGAACACCCAGGTACTTATACTTCAGGTATGCCACATAGCGATGAAAGCTGTAATTTATACATCATTTAAAGCGCTTTACTCAGGGGTTGATGGCGTTCATGGTCCTGATGTTAATAAAGTTGTGTTTGCGGTAATTCAGGATCTAACTATTGCTACAGAAAAGGAGCAAACATAAAGGGAGTAGTTTCTATCACAAACTGTTGGTGTGTGTGTTTGTCTCAGTGTGTGTGACCTGAAGGTCCAGCTGCTGGATCACAGCATGAGAAAAGCTCACTCAGAGATGGAGAGAGGGGGAAGAAGGAGCACAGGGAGGAAAAAGAAAGTTGGATTTAAACATAAGGACCGTGCTGATTGTAACTCTGTGTTGTTGAACAGGTCAGCTGGTCGCGGCTTCACACTGTGCCACTACAGCCACTGAGAGCTCCTCCACCTTCTTACACCGTGCTGTAACGGCTGATTTCTGTTTATGGTGGAGGCAAAGCAAAAGAAAAAACTCCCGTGTTGTAATATTACTTTAGCAGGAGTTTCAGTTAGCTTTGCACTACCTGTACTTTGACTGTTACTTGAATCAGTACTTCAACTAACACAAGTCTGTGTACTGCTAGTTAAGAATGTGTGTACTTGCCTGTGCACCCTGCCTGTTTACAAGTAAAGTATTCATCTCACACCACTGTGTGTGTGTGTAACTGTGTGTGTGAGTGTGTGTGTGTGTATTATTGTATATATATGTGTGTGTGTGTGTGTGTGTGTTTGCCTCTTTCTGTCTCAGTGTTGAATTTATTGTGTTGTTGTGTATTTTCTGACAGTTGAACTGAAATCAGCCAGTGAGAGTGAAACAATCATCATGTGGACGCCCCGGAGCGTCAGCAGCTCTCCGTCGGGGACTTCCTGCTTTCACGCTGAGTATGAGCTGATGCAGAGCATCATTTCCAGGTTCAGCAGCTAAAGTAAAGAGCGGTGATATAAAAGGAGTGCAGTGCTGTTCTTTCTTATCTGACACCAAAGAGTTCAGATGAACTGAATAAAAACAGCAGGGGGTCACATGTTTCGCCGACAGGGTGAGCCTTTCCACGCTGCTTTTGATGTGAGACATCAGTGCGGCTCACTGTAACACACTCTGTATCCCGATGAACTCTGTGAGTCAGGCGTTCAGCAGAAACGAGGCGGCGAGCTGCTGCAGCGTTCAGCCTGCTTCACCAACATCATCAAAGGAGTTTTACCCGAGCTGATGATGGCTGCTTTGACCAGAGAGCTCCGAGGAGGAGGTGAAATGATGAAGATGAAGAGAGCTGCTTCGCTACATGTCTGACAAATATGTATACAGATGCATTTCTTTATGATCTCTGCCTTTATTAAGAAACTCTATCAGAATCATGTTTCTGTCTGTAAGAGCATCACGTAAGCCCAGCTGTGGCTGAGGGCTGTGTGTGTGTGTGTGTGTGTGAGGCACTTCCTCTGTGTGGAGACGCATGGAAGGAGGGCACGCTACAGAGGGTGGATGCTGGCTATATTTAGCTCTGTGTGTGTGAAAGCCTCAGCAGCTAACAGTAAACAGATCAGGAGCTATAAATATCTTTTCCTTCAGCTCAGCTGAGCTTAAAATAGATCCTCAGCTCACTCTGCCACCTACAGGACGATGCTGGAGCTGCACACAGCCTCCATCTGGTGCCGGGGCCCCGTCGAGGTTATTGGAGTGTTCACTTTGTTTTTGGTTTTCGCCTTTTCTGCCCAGCATGTTCTGAGCTCTAGTATTTTAGTTTATTTCTCTGCATGATTTTATTCTCAGTCTCAGTACTGCCTCTTGGAGTTCGGTTTCCTTTGCTCTCTGCGTAACGTCTGCAATACTGTTCCCCTTTTCTGTTACTTCCTGTTTTATTTTGGTAGTCTTTTGTGCTTTGTATTTATTTTTACTTCCTTTGTCTGTTTTTCTCGGTCGAGTTCAGCCATCCTCCCTCGTGAATGTGTGCTCGTTGGTCTTAGAGCCTACAGCTCGACATTGTTCTGTTAGTTTGTGTTTTATGACTTTATGCTTTGTATCCAAATTTTAGCTGTGTTTTTATTAAACCCTTATTTGAACAGGTAGTCGCACTGAGACTCCATGTGTCATTTACAACACACACCTGTTTCTTATCGTATTGTTGATGAAATCTGTGACAGACACCAATGTAGTTGGTCTTTCACTTGCTTCCTTCTTTCTTTCACTCAGTCTCTCTCCTTTGTTCCTAAAAAGTGTGACCTCTGCCTCTGGCCCTCTGTCTGAGAAAAGAGAAAGGGATGGAGGGATACTGGAAAGGAGGCAGGGAAGAAAATGTTATTAGACGATGAAAAAGGAGAAAAAATGAAGATGGAAGTGAGCTGGAAAGAAAAAGATGATGGCGGCAAGAGGAGGCGGGAGCTTAAGGTCTATATAGAAAGGACTGGAAGACAGAAATTGTGCGGGAATAGAGGCAGAAGCTGGAGAGAAGACCACAAAGGAGAAGAACAAGAAGAACAGCTCACATTGATCACTAAATCCGTAAAAACCCTGCTGATATAAAGATGAAGGCACACAGAAACAAAAGAAGAAAGGAAAATGGTAATGGGCCTGAAGGAGGAGGGGCATAATCTCTTGACACTCAGCAGCAGCAGCTACATGAGAGGGACGAGGCTGCAGCACACCAAGAATAGAAGCTTCAATTATTCCTCATAACAGCTGCTTCAAACATGCACAATTAAATTAAAACTGCTCAACAATCATACTGATGTTTGATGCATTTAAATCCACAGTCACACAGAAATGCAAGTGTAAGCGTGCACGGCTACCATCATGAAGAAAGGGATGGAACTGCTCAGTTTATACCTGACAGAGAGAAGCAATCAACTCCCTGATGCTACTGCAGAGACATGTAGCTTCAACCCTGCCTGCTCAGCACTGCTGCTGTTATCTGATGTGTTAGCATGCTGTCTGTGCAGATGTGTTAGCATGTGGTCTGTGCAGATGTTTTAGCATGCCGTCTGTGCAGATGTATTAGCATGCGGTCTGTGCAGATGTGTTAGCATGTGGTCTGTGCAGATTGGTTAGCATGCCCTCTGTGCGGATGTGTTAGCATGTAGTCTGTGCAGATTGGTTAGCATGCCATCTGTGCGGATGTGTTAGCATTTGGTCTGTGCAGATTGGTTAGCATGCCGTCTGTGCGGATGTGTTAGCATGTAGTCTGTGCAGATTGGTTAGCATGTCGTCTGTGCGGATGTGTTAGCATGTGGACTGTGCAGATTGGTTAGCATGTCATCTGTGCGGATGTGTTAGCATGTAGTCTGTGCAGATTGGTTGGCATGCCGTCTGTGCGGATGTGTTAGCATGTGGTCTGTGCAGATTGGTTAGCATGCCATCTGTGCGGATGTGTTAGCATGTAGTCTGTGCAGATTGGTTAGCATGCCATCTGTGTGGATGTGTTAGCATGTAGTCTGTGCAGATTGGTTAGCATGCCATCTGTGCAGATTGGTTAGCATGCCATCTGTGCGGATGTGTTAGCATGTGGTCTGTGCAGATTGGTTAGCATGCCATCTGTGCAGATTGGTTAGCATGCCATCTGTGCGGATGTGTTAGCATGTAGTCTGTGCAGACTGGTTAGCATGCCCTCTGTGCGGATGTGTTAGCATGTAGTCTGTGCAGATTGGTTAGCATGCCATCTGTGCGGATGTGTTAGCATGTGGTCTGTGCAGATTGGTTAGCATGCCGTCTGCGCGGATGTGTTAGCATGTAGTCTGTGCAGATTGGTTAGCATGTCGTCTGTGCGGATGTGTTAGCATGTGGACTGTGCAGATTGGTTAGCATGTCGTCTGTGCGGATGTGTTAGCATGTAGTCTGTGCAGATTGGTTGGCATGCCGTCTGTGCGGATGTGTTAGCATGCCATCTGTGCGCATGTGTTAGCATGTAGTCTGTGCAGATTGGTTAGCATGCCATCTGTGCAGATGTTTCTGGAGTTTTTGTCCTTTAAAATGGAAAAAAAGTCATCTTCATATCTGCACAGACTGAACTAAACGGACTGTAGGAAGAAAAAAATAATCAGTTTTTTTTTTCCATTTCCATTCATGCAGATTACTTAAGGCAGTAATGGAATGTGACTACAGTGGTCCCTCGCTATAACATGGTTCACCTTTCACAGCCTCACTGTTTCGCTGATATTTTGGGCAATTTTGCATGCTTTTTTTTATCACAGCGCATTGTGTTCTGTGGCTGTAGACCATCGTCAAACAATCTCCTCCGTGCCATGTCTCCTGTACAGTACAGAATGCGTTCAGTTTATCAAATTTACATACATCTTCGATCGCTAGCAGTGTGACTCTGAAGTGCTGTACTGTATGTTTGTATGTTTGTAAGTTTTCTCCTCAACAAACACAACAATGTTGACAAAACGTTTCACACCGTCAGAGGCACCTGTGGTAGCACCCAAAAGGCAGAGGAAGATGCTAACCATCGCACAAAAGTTGGACTTCTGGACATGCTAAAGGAAGATAGACATTACCGTATTTTTCAGATTATAATATAATACTGGACTTATTTTTTCTACAAAGGTTTGAACTTTGAGGGTGTTTAAACAAGAGACAAAAGTGTGAAAATCTTCTTGCCTGTCTAAGAAACGTGTATAAAGTGTGTAGTGAGGGTTTTACAGCCTTAAAATATCTATAAGAATTGTAAAAAATAAAGTTGGCTACTTTGCAGATTTCACCTATCGTGGGTTATTTTTAGAACGTAACTTCCACGATAAACGAGGGACCACTGTATACACATTACATCCAGCACAAGAAGGTACAGCTGAAACTGTCTCATCAGGGAGGACAACACCACCCAGAGATGGTGTTGGTGTCCTCCTACCACTACTCCATTTTAACATATTACTCCTGTGTGTGGAGGGTCATCAGCACAGCCCAGAGAGTTACTGGATGCTCCCTCCCTACTGTGCCTCAGGAATGCTGATCATATCATATAACATCCTCCTCACCCTGATCACTGCTGAACTGTTTGGCTGCACATGTGAGATGTTATAGTGGCAATAAAGCAGATCGTAGTAATGCTCTGGCCTTAATTACTCACATTACTTCTTAACGTTGTTAGTGTTTTCTTCTTTCTGTTTCCGTCAGTAAGCTTATTCTTCATGAGTCCATTTTTTTCTCTTTTGGTTACTTCCTGTTTTACTTTGAAGGTTGTTCTTGTCATGCATTTTACTTCCTGCTTTTCTTCCCCACCTTTGTGATTGTCCCGCCCTCACTGATTTCACGGTGTTTTTGTTGCTTCCTGTTTGGGTCCTGGTTACAGCGATGGAGCTGAACATAAAAAGCTGACACAGGTTGCAGGTGTTGATAAGAGGCATGACCAGGCCTTTTAACTCCCAGTGTGACTGAGCATGTGCAGGACCTGAGCGTGAATCACAGAAGCCACACCCTCGATTCCCAGGACGGGTGAGCAGGAGGTTTTATCGCGATGACTGATTTGTGTGTGTTCAGTACTCGGAGGCTTGTGAGTGAAGGTTAAAGTGTGTGTGCATGTGTGTGATGACGCAGACAGTCTGCAGCATGCTGGATTAATGCACTGAGCCATCACAAAGCTCCCCTCCCCCTATCTGAGTACTTATACTACCACATCAGTCCAGCTGCAGACATCAGGCTGACATCTGTGTCGGTGGGCTCAGTCACATGCTGCAGCCAGGCACAGGCTTTCCTCACACACCTGTAAAGATGAGTGTGTCACAGCACACAGGCTGTGCTTTTCTCTGCTGTTGTGTTTACAGATCTGAGAGAAACTTTGTGTGATTTCAGGACCCCCTGCTGGGGTTAAGGCTTCTCCCGGTGTGGTGTTTATGCTGCCTCTGTGCGTCCCGGTGACCTGATAACAAACGTCCTCATCATGGAGCCGCAGAGATCTGCTGACACGCCGCAGCACTCTGAGATATCGTTCTTTATCAGCAAACAGCAGCAGGCTCGTCTTCATGGGAACGCTCTCTGACTGTAAGATTGTTGGCTCAAATACCAAGGTCAGCAGCACTTCCTTACTGCCTCATAACGTATTGTCGAGGTGCCCTTGAACGTCACGTGAAGTCTCCAGCCCGGCTGTAAAGAGCCCGCTGTATTGTTCCAGCGCACAATCATAAAACCTTATTCTTAAGCAGAGAGCAGACAAAGGCAGGCCTGAGGAGAATGTTAGCAGCAGCTTCAACACGCCTGCAGGATCACACACACTCAGTCTGAAGCTCAGACGCAGATCCACTCTGACCCGAGTGTGTGCGGAGCAGAAACAACACAAATATGGCCGATTGAAACAACTCAGAGCAGTAATACAGACACACCTGATGTACAGCATGGTTTAATATCGAGTGGGACGGACCGGCGAAAGAAGATTAACTGTTCATTTAATCTCCAAGATATCAGAGTATTAGAAACAAGAGCTGCTGTCTCGTATGTACTTTCTACTATCGGCAGGAAAAGCTGGAAAACTACAAAATCCATCCCCTCTACGAAACTTGCAATGGGATGCAGTCTTGCTTCCTTTGTGACTATTGGTCCCGCCCTCATCAGCTTCACCTGTGTGAGTCCACCTGTCAGTCAGCAGCCCCTGTGTCGTCTCCTTCATACAGATACAGCAGATGTGAGACAGACTCTGAGACCTGAACGAGAGGTTTTCTTTTCCATGACAGTGCTGCTTGTAGCTGCAGTGTGTAACAACCTTTATTATGGCATAGCACCGCTAGGGGGTGTCGTCCTATTATTGTAGTATTTGGAGAGTCTCCCAATGGGTTAGGGCTAGGATGAAGGTTTGGGCCCCGCCTCCAGTTGGAGGTGGGTTAGGGTTAGGGGTTGATAAAGTTGATAAAGAACAAATCAGGGTAGAGTCCGAGTATAAAACATGCAGCTGCCGCACATTGCCGCTGTCATTCAAACTAACGCAGGAAGTCAGCTGACACGCCCCCAGTGCCACCTCATTCCTTGGAGTGCGTTCACCTTCCCGTGGACGTGATGACATGCATTCTTCAGTCTGTTATGACAAGGATTACATGTCAACGGCGCCGCTGACTCGGCTCTGTCCCTAAACAGCCGAGTGTTTCAGTGTAAGCAGCCAGCAGAAAGCTTTCCCAGCGGAACCCAAACAGAGCTGAGCCTGTGGTGGAGATGCCATCTAATCAGAGCCATGGGAAGCGGCGCTGCACCGCAGACCCAACGATCCGCCCTCCACAAAGTCCCACTCAGATAAATCCAGGTAAATATCACATTCCCGGCTCACACTCAGCCTTCTTTCAGACCTCCATGATGAACTGCACATGTTCAGCGAGAGGAAAGATCGAGCATGTGATGCTGCACCTGCAGCGTGGCCACGCTTCATATTACACGTGTGTTTCAAGAACAACGAGGGAATTGTTTAATTGGTTGCATACCTGTGTGCTTCACCACACCTGCAGCTGCAGCCTTCCATCAAGAATTCTTCACCTGCAAATCACACGTCTGTAAAAGAGAAAGAGGCGGGGCCTAGCTGACGCTGTGATAGATTTCTGTCCACCTCATTTTTTTACATTTATCAGTCAGATCTGGATGTTTGTGCACACCAATATAAGTGCTTTTACTCAGTTTTGTTCACGCAGAACAGACCGACCTGGCAGGCCCACATCTTCTGTGTCGGCTAACCTGAACTGACAGCCCGCTCGTACTTAACGGCGTTCCTGCTGTTTTACAGGAAAACCTGAAGAAGTTATAGCTAGCTCATGAACATGCTGCTAGCTCGGAGGTACAATTTCTGTGTTTGATTTCTGGGTCCTGACCTACTTCCTTTTTTTTTTACCCTCTGCTCTCTTCTCTTTAACCCCTACCCCCAACCAGTCACGGTCCCTACCTGTTAAAAGGGAGTTCTTTCTTGCCACTGTTTCCAGGTGCTGCTCGTAGGCAATCATTTTTGGTTTTTCTCTGGATTTCTGCAGGACCTTTACCTGTAAGTATAAAACTCTTTGAAAAGCATATTTGGATATGGTCTCACCTGTCGTGAGCAGACACCTATCTGCCGCTCTGCTGTAAGTAGAAAGCACCAAATGTGGCACTGACATGTTGGAGGTCATCAAACAAATGTTTAGTCCAAGATCATGTGAGTAAATAGCAATTGGACTGATTCTTATATAGCGCTTTTCTACTCTCATTGAGCACTCAAAGCACTTTATACAACTTGTGCATTCACCCAATCATATCCATTCACTTTATCTAAAGTTTTTAGTGTTTCTATCTAACATTCACTCGGATTCACACTCCGATGGATGCATCAGACGGCAACATGGGGTTAGTATCTTGCCCAAGGTTATTTGGCATGTAGACTGGAGGACCCTGGGATCGAACCACCAACCTTCTGGTGAGTAGGTGACCTGCTCTACTACCTGAGCTACAACCACCCCAAGTTTTAAATCACAATTACATTTATTAGCATACAGAAGCTATCCTACCTGCCAAGCAGCGAGTTCCACCACCTTAGAGGGTGTAGCTGTTAGCTGGCCTGACGTGTTGCACAAGAGTCATTATACGTGAGCATAACCAATAGTTAGGACTATTATTATTATTAATAAGCTGGTATTTGGTGCAGTAAACAGGCTGATTGCAGCAGCTATGCACCATCATAGCTGAACCATGACGGCATCGCTCACGCACCTGAAATCTTACAGGTACGCTTATTTTCCAAAATTTGATTTTGTCTTAAAGCAAGAAACCAGAAGGTCAACATTCCTGATCAGGAATCTGGAATGTTCAAGTCAAGTCAAGTGGCTATATAGTCATTCCAACCATGTCCAGCGGTACAGTACACAGTGAAACAAACAACACAGCGTTCCTCCAAGACCATGGTGCTGCATGTGACACACAATCAACACATTTCTTTTTTTTTGCATTAAGAGCAAAAAAACAAAACAAAGACAGAACAGAACAATACAGACACAACAGTGCAACAGAAAAGTGCACACACACAGATGGAATTTTAGGAAGCTGTGAGGATGAAGAGTGTGCTGCCGAGCTCAGAGGTTACTGGAGGTGTGTTGGGAGACACAAACAGATGTTTTCCAGCTGATGATGCATCATGTGGTCCATCAGCGGGTCGGCCCTCTGATTTATATTCTGAGCCCAACAGGCGGGAGCAGTTTGACATTATCAGCCTCCACGTCTTCCTCACACCAGGTTAAGGTTAGTGAACAGGTGAGACAGTAACTTCCAGATTTATGAATATTTACGATTTCGGAATATTTTCTTGCATGTTGCTCAGGGCATGCGTTCACATCACGAAGCATTCGACACACCTCAAATACCACGTGATTCAGTGGTTTCCGTGAATTTCAGCTTCCCACACTGTGAAGAAACTGAGGCTGGTGTTCCAGAGGAACCTCTGACCCTGCAGCTTCTCTGGTGTCCAGCAGAGGCAGCAGTGAGTCAGGCCCCATAGACTTCCATGTTAAAATAAACATGTTTACAGCCCTTCATAACAGCTACCTCCCACTGGATGTATGTGTGAATGTGCACTCAGTCAAACTGTAAATGACGACAGCCTGCAGAACAGGAAGTCTCCAACTGGATATAATCCAGATATTTGTGGCTGCGCCATCGACACTTGGAGGCTTGGCCTCGGGTCAGGCTGCTGTCTCAGCAGTAAGCAGGTAGTGGGATGCAACTGTCAGCTGTGTTCAGTCGCTGAAGTCGTTTGTTTCAGTTTATGGTCAAAGAGTCATGTTTGAGCTCAGATGAGTGGATTTACCGTCTTCATCCTTTGACTTTATTCTGGATCCATCACTTTCACTGAAGAGCTCTGCACTCTCCTGTGCTCTGGTTCCTTTGCAGAACAGCTGCAATTTAACAATACACCAAAACAACAATGGAAAGTTCAGAAGAGAAATTGAGCATGCCCGGCTCACAGAGTCGTAGCAGTGGAGATGATTTGTGTTTCTGTGGAACAGGAAGAAGCTGCGTGCAGATCCTGGGATCATCAGGCCTCAGTCTGCTGCTGACTTATTAATCCTGTAAATATTTTTGAGACACTCATTGTCAGCACCACCTTCTCACATCCTCGCTGCTTCTACTTTGCTGTGGTCGAATATCAGCATCTGTGTCGGTCATAAACGTGGAGGTCGGCGTCCGTCTGGCGTGCTGCGTTTGGTGATGAGGTGATTCTGAGTTCAGAGGAGTGAAAAATTATTTTCAGACACAGATTTCACTCCCCACCTCCGAGGAGGAGAGCTGCTCACTGCTCCCTGTTTGCTCTGCAGTCACATGAGCTTTATCTGCTCCACACAACACATCGGCCCGCTTTTCCAGGTGCGGCAGACTTCATTTACCTGAACACATCAGCAGACTCAAACTACTTGATACTAGCAGAAAAATCAGTGAAAGCAGCTTTTCCAGAGAAACATCTGAACCAGGAGGCAATCAGAGGATCCGAGTGGGGGGAATGAAAACATCACAAAAAGATTTTTATTCTTTTTATCAGTTTATCATACATGTATCATACCTGCTCTGAGTGAGAAACATGCTGTCTGATGTGCCTCTGATGCGGTGGAAACTGGACTGACAGCGTGGTGACCTGTGGTTCAGTATGCATGGATCTATGTATGACTCCATCTTATGTGTGTGTGTCTTTGCGTTGTGCAGATAAATGATGGTTTTCATGTTGTGGTGTGTCGGCTTAGTCTCACCTGTCACATGCTGACAGGTGAGAGAGAGTTGCCATAGAAACACTGCTTTAATGAGGAAGTGATGATCTCTGTGACATCAGTGCTGCAGTGCTGACATCAGTTTGCTGATGTCACTGTGGCTGCAGTGTCATCTGCTGCTGCTGCTGCTGCAGGTTTAAAGCTCAACGTCAAACAGCTCTCAGAGGAGAGTAAATCCTCAGCCTCATGTTTAAATCCAGTAAAGCTGGATCCTGTTTCCTCCCTCGTGCTCCTGTAGGTGGCGCTGTGGGGGTGATGCACGTCTTCCTGCAACCCTTCACAAGTCAACCTAAGAGGAGCATTAGTGGTGATGAGTGTGTTCTCGGACTTTTTCTGTCACACCCAAGATCATTCTCAGCTAACAAGACTAACTGAAGCACCATGTCAGACTACAGCCTCACCCCCCTGCTCCCTGACCCCTGCAGTCCTGTTGTAAGACGCTAAACTCCAAGCTGCTGCTAATGCATCCACCAGGGTGTGAGTGTGTTAGAGAGCGTTCAGGCATCAGTAACAGTGCTGCATATATGCCAGTCAATTCATTCTATCTGTGATGCACCTCAGTGTTCAGACGCAGCAGCAAGCAGACCCACAACAAGCAGAGCACGTGAGTATGAGAGAAGGAGGATCACCCGCTGACGGAAAGAGCAGTGAGGACAAAGCTGATGAAGTCACGACTAAGGACAGGAAACAAAATGACAGCAGAGGAGAAAAGGTGTGAAAGCCACGTCCTGTTGTGTTACTCATCGACAAAAAGACTCCACAAAAACTCGACAATGGGTGACACGTCCAGGTCAAAGGTGACGGCGTCTGAAAGCTCGGGCCAGGAGCGCATGCAGCCTCCGGCCTGGCAGCCATGATGGACGAGCGGGGATACGAGTGGACAGGCGAGTGGCAGGATGTCAGATCAGCAGCGCTCTGAGGGTGTGAGAGCGATGAAGAGGAGGATGAAGGAAGTCTCCCTGACTCAGTAACTCCAGATGTGTCAGTGACATCGGGGGGGGGGGGGGGGGGGGGGGCGTCTACCAGTCTCCATGGTAACAATCAGAGCAGCAGACGGGACCAAAAGTTTTAGTGTAAGTTTAGTTTCATACAGACACAAAAAGGCCAGCTTACTGCTTCTAACCTGGTCACACGTTCTCCAGAATCAGAACCCTTCCATACCTGTGCTGCTGTCCTGGTACAAGAGCAGCTTTCTCTCTCTGTGTGTGTTGATTGGCTAAAAGCAGCGAGGCATCACACAGTGATGAGTAAAAGTGAGAAACCTTCCAAATCATTTTACAGGTAAATGCAGGTGAAAGACACGAAATCAGAGTTGATATTTCGTCACATCATTCTTGTTTTTCACATGTACGCATGCCGCAGCGCATCCAGCCGTCTGCATGTCTGTCCGAAAGATCTCTGTGAAAAACAACAGAGGGAAATATTTAGAAATCATTAAAATTCATGTTTAATTAAAAGACATCACGTTCACAACACGTGGTGTACGCATCCATCAAACAGCGTTTGAAGCTGGACAGAACATTAACACAGATGTAGCCTGCGCAGTGAAGAGTGGCAGGTGATCAGGTGATCTTCACCCTGTCAGCACAGCCTTCTGCACATGAGGACACACCCCCTCAATCTTATGGTGTGGACTGCACGCTGGACCTGACAGAGACAGCTGTACACAACACACTGTGACACACTGGGCTCAGACACACACTCCATGCTGCATGCAGAAGACCGTTCACAAGATTAATAATCCCCCCAAAGTGAAACATAAATAGCATGATTCGGCACTGCTGCCAGCACACACATGACACCGGAGACCATCAAAGTCAGCGCTGTGCAAGTTTTCATTCTTCTCTCACTGAAAATGAATCAGTTTCCACATCAGTGTGGCTGAGACGGTCAGCACTGACCTTCATGCATCAGTGATAAGCTGGTCATTAACTGGCTGAGTTAACCCGGACTTGATCCGTGCATTCGCATGAAAGGGGTGGAGTTAGCACTGTGAAATTACATCTTGACTTACAGTCGTTGATGGAGCAGTGATAAAATCACATTTAATGTTGGTTTTCACACAAACACACACCAACTGCTGTCGTCTCCTTCGTCTCATTTCGCTGTCTGTTTTCCAAGTCATCACCTCCTGCTCTCAGCACCTCCTTCCGTCTGCTCCTGGATGGGTATTGAAACAAAAATGAAGCAGAGCTCAAAGAACTTGGGATGTGTCCACTCAGAAAAGGAACAGAATCATTGTAGGTTGTCTGTCCCTCCCCACATGTTAGTTAATCGTCATGAAACCTCAAGTACTCAGAGTACCAGGGTCACCAACATCTGTGTAGCTTTTGGGAATTATTTTATAAACCTCAAATCTTTCTAAATTAAATGTAGATTATGTGTAGAAGAAAACCAACGCTTTGTCAACTGTGGATTCCCGTGTCTGTCAATTGTCCTGGTGTTTAACACACGTGTGTTTCATTGGCTTTTGCAACAAGCCAGCACGGATGTTAGGCAACAAGACGGTGTGTTGGGTCAAAGGTGGTTGGTGCTGAGGTGAAGTTGCTCTACATGTCAGTGAAATTCTTCCATGTAAAACGGGAAAAGGATTTTTTCCATACACAAACCATCCATCCATGCCGAAACTCTGAAAAGCTGCAGGTTGGAGCTGTGATTCCTCTTTGGGGATGTTGCTGGTGCTGGATTTTCCATCATGTGACCAGCTGTGTGTGTGTGTGTGTGTGTGTGTGTGTGTGTGTGTGCGCAAAGGTGGTTTATGAGGACATTTCACAAGAATACACGCCACACTGTCCGGACATTTGGAATTATGAGGACAGGGCCGATGTCCTCACAATTCATGGAATGAAAACTCGATGTGAGGGTGCTTAAATAGGTGTCAAAAGCCTAAATTCAAAATTTCAGCGAAATCGAAAAAAAGTCCTTACTATTCACAATTACCCAACTTTTGTGTATAATCTGTGTATCAACACAGCTCCCCTGTAGACCGGTTTGGGTACTGCACCTGGTCATGAATATTCACACAACGTGTATTTTTTAAGGCTTCTGATTGGCTAACAGCCGGAAGGTCCCTATAATTACGGTTTTTGTCAGATAGTGTGTGTTACATAAAACAATTCTGTGTTCTGATTGGCTGGCAGGCAGAAGGTCCTTATAATTACGGTTTTTTTTTTAAAAAGATTGTGTGTTACATAACAAAGTTCTGTATTCTGACTGGCTGACAGTTGGAAGGTACCCATTGTTGTAGTTTTTATTAAAAATAGTGTTTCAAAACATGACCATAGATAAATCCTTAAAACTCTGTTAAATTTAAAACTCCACTTTCAGTGATACTGAGATGACTAAACTACTTAATCTAGCACTTAATATATACTGTAGTTATGCTTTATTAACTCTTGACTGTGTGATGGTTAATTTTTTAAGCATTTCTTTTTTCATATTTTGCTCTAGGAATCCTTTATATTATATATATTATATGTATTATTATCTATTATAATAGAGGAGAGGAGAAAAGTGCGACCGCCTTCGTCAAGAGCAGTTTTCCTATTTTATTGTGAAGGTCCTGTGTTTCCATGTTCATTCTGTTCAGTTTTGCTCCCCCTGTCTCGTTATGGTTATTCGTGTTACTGTGTTCCTTGTGTGTTCTCACTTCCTTCTTATCCTTCTGTGTATTTAGGTCAGTGTCTCCCTCAGTCCTGTGTTGCTTCCTCCCTCCTTACTATGTGCGTGTCCCTGTGTCCTTCCTCATGTATTTAGGGCTCCCATTATAGTTCATGTTATTTTTCCCAGTTTCGGTTTTGTATGACTTTTTTGTGCTCAGTAATAAAGCTGTATTTTAAGTTCACATTTCACCCTAGTGAGTTTGCGTTTGGGTCCTATCCTGCATGAAATCAGCTGCTTTATGACACCATCTGTCATGGCTGGGCAACACTCGTTGCCTTGTTGTTGTTCGTGTGTAATTTACGTTGAGTACGCTAACCACGTTATAAAATTAATGCACGTAAGGTGAACTAGCAAACACCATCATATTTACATGCGGCTGTCTTCTTGTTTGATGGCAGATACTCCCTTCACCCTGGCCAAAGGCTAAAATGACCAAAGAAAAAGAGGGAAACAGCTAAACATGAGAGGTTTTTGGATAAAGTTTGTGTTTTTTTCCATTGTTTAAGCACTGCTTCCAGCCAAGAGTAATGCCATAAATCCCCTATAGCTGCAGAAACGGCTAACATTCTTATCTTTTTACAAAAAAACAGCTAAACATGAGAGGGTTTTGGACAAAGTGTGTGTTCTCCATTCTTTAAGCACCGGTTCAAGCACCGTTTAAGCACCGGCACCGTTTCAAAAGTACCGGTTTGGTACTGGTATCGGATAAAACCTAAACGATACCCATCCCTAATCATCAGTGCATCAGGAAGATAAACACAAGTGATTAGGTGCTTAGTAAATAGTTCAAGCAGCTGAAACCTCAGGAGGAGGAGGTGGAGCAGGAAGCATCATGGAAGGACAAACCCTTGTAGGATGAAGCACTAATCAGGGCTCCAAGTGCAAGACCAGTAGAGGCTGGTGTTTACCACACCAGGCAGGACCCTAGATCCAGTCTGTGCAAAGATGCCTGCCATATATGATCTCTCACCTTCTCAACAAAATCCAAAGGGTTCTGGATGTGGTGTTTGGAGCTGCATATAAATGGGTTGTGGACAGAAGACAGAAATGTTGAGATGTTATAGGTGACCAAATTGATCATCCAAACAATTGTTCTTAAACATACACCCTGGCCTCATCAGTTCTCATGGCCACTGATCAATGGTCATGACAAATTGGATACTAATGATCATGGAACTGACCTCACAGCCCATTGTTGATGCTAGTTTCTGTCATTATGTAAATGTACTGTTTATAAGGTTGGGGAAACCTGCAGTAGGCTGAGACTGAAGAATTCACCAGTTGGGGATGAAACATTTCTAAAAATCACTAAAAATAGTATGTCCAGATGAACAGATTCAGCATTCTGGTACTCTTTAAAGAATGTAAAAGTAAGGTTTGAGATTAGCCTATAATTAGATAAGTCAGCTGGGTAAAGTGATGACTTTTCTCTTGTTTATAGTCCCCTCATGCTTCAAGAGGACCACCGTCCTGAAGAAACCTAATGTGAGCTGACTCAGTGACTGTCACCCAAGAGCACTTACGCCCATTGTTATGAAGTGCTTTGAGCATATAGTCAAAGTTCACATCACATCTTCAATGCCTGCTCGACCAGTTTCAGTTTACCTACAGGCCAGAAAGATCCACAGATGATGCAATAGCATTAGCTCAGCATATTGCCCTCTCCCACCTGGATCATAAAACACATGCAGTGGTGTGAAAAAGTATTTGCCCCCTTCCTAATTTCTTAGTTTTTTTTATTTTATTTTTTTGCATATTTATCACACTCACATGTTTCAGATCATCAAACACGTTTTCATATTACACAAAGATAATATGAGTAAATACAAAATTTACTAAGGGAAATAAGCTATCCATACCTACCCGGTCCAGTGTGAAATAGTAACTGCCCCCTCTTGTTAAATCATCAATTAACAGTTTTTGTAAAGCTGAGTTCAGTTTCACTGGCCACACCCATACCTGATTATTACAGACCTGCTGAATGAAGAAATCACTTAAAGAGAACCTGTCTGACAAAGTGAAGAAGGCTAAAAGATCTCAAAAAGCCAAAGAGCTTCACAATCTACAAAAACAATATGAGAAACAAAGTCATTGACATCTATCCATCTGGGAAGGGTTACAAAGACATTTCCATCGCTTTGGCACTGCAGAGAGTCATTATCCACAAATGGAGAAGACTTAAAACAGTGCTGAACCTTCCCAGGAGCAGCCTGCCTACCAAAATTACTCTAAGAGCGCACTGCCGACTCATCAAGGAGGTCACAAGAGAACAGCCAGAACAGCATCTAAAGAACTGCAGACCTCACTTGTCTCAGTTAAGATCAGAGTTCATTATTCAACAATAAGAAAAAGTCTGGGCAAAAATGGCATCCATGGGAGAGGTCCAAGGAAAAAACTACCATTGACCAAAAAGAACACAAGGGCTCCTCTCATATGTGCCAAAAAAAATCTTAATGATCCTGAAGACTTTTGGGAAAATATTCTGTTGACTGACAAGACAAAAGATGAACATTTTGGAAGCTTTGAATCCCGTTACATCTTTTATCAAACTAACACAACATTTCATAAAAAGAACATATAGCAACAGTCACACATGGTGGTGTTATGTGATGGTCTGGAACTGCTTTGCTTCATGACACCTTGCTGTAATTGATGGAACCATGACTTCTGCTCTCTACCAGAAAATCCTGAAGGAGAATGGCCGGCAATCAGTTCATGTCCTGAAGTGGACATGAACTGAACATGAACTCATGAAGTTGGGTACTTGGGTTATACAAAAGGACAATGATCTGAAACACATCAGTAAGTCCACCTTTGACTGGTTAAAAACCCTCAAAAGGAAACCAAAATAAAGGTTTTGGATGGGCAGGTGACACTACCATCATTCGTTGCATTTCAGATGGAGACGAGTCTGCTTACAGAGCAGAGGTGAGAGCCCTGACATGGTGTCAGGAAAACAACCTACTGCTACCTACCCTGTCACTTGGTGTTCGCTCGCTCTGTAGTAGAGTATCACTTCCTGTTCCTGCTCAAACACAGTGGTGTTTCTGAGTAGCTTATTTGCTTAGCAGTTTAATTAACAACTTTTAAATACATTCTTTTTTCAGAGTATAATCTTCACGTGCTTCATCCGAAGCACACTTTCTGTGTACTCACTACCTAATTTATAGCCAAAGTTTTCACTCACTGTCTCTGTACTGTTTTGCTAGCTTAGCTTAGCTCGTAGCCGACTCGTTAGCACCATGGCTACTTCACCTGTCCCTCCTGCACTTTCTTGCTCATTGTGTCAGATGTTTAGTTACTCCTCGGCCTCCTTTAGCAGTAATGATATCTGTAACAAATGTAGCATATTTGCAGCTCTGGAGGCCAGGATTACTGAATTGGAGACTCGGCATCGCACCCTTCATTCACCCTTAGCTAGCCAGGCCCCTGTAGCTGGTGCAGCCGAAGATAGCGTAGGCCCCGCTAGCTGTTCCCCGGCAGATCCCAAGCAGCTGGGGAAAGAGGGCGGTTGGGTGACGGTGAGGAGGAAGCATAGTCCTAAACAGAAGCCCCAGGTACACCACCAACCCGTTCATGTGTCTAACCGTTTTTCCCCACTCTGCGACACACCCGCTGGGGGTCAAACTCTGGTAATTGGTGATTCTGTTCTCAGACATGTGAAGCTAGAGACACCGGCAACCATAGTCAATTGTCTTCCAGGGGCCAGAGCAGGCGACATTGAAGGAAATTTAAAACTGCTGGCTAAGGGTAAACGTAAATTCAGTAAAATCATAATTCACGTCGGCAGTAATGACACCCGGTTACGCCAATCGGAGGTCACTAAAATCAATATTGAATCGGTGTGCAACTTTGCCAAAACAATGTCGGACTCTGTAGTTTTCTCTGGTCCCCTCCCCAATCAGACCAGGAGTGACATATTTAGCCGCATGTTCTCCTTAAATTGCTGGCTGTCTGAGTGGTGTCCCAGAAACGATGTGGGCTTCATAGATAATTGGCAAACCTTCTGGAGGAACCTTAGGAGAGACGGCATCCATCCCACTTTGGATGGAGCAGCTCTCATTTCTAGAAATATGGACAAATTTATTAAACCCCTCAAAATATGACTATCCAGAGTTGGGACCAGGAAGCAGAGTTGCAGTCTTACACGCCTCTCTGCAGCTTCTCTCCTCCTGCTACCCCCCCAAAAACCCATCTTCATAAAGACTGTGTCTGCTTCCAAAAAGAAAAAAAACAAACTAAAAACCAGCAACAAACAACTTAAACATAAACAATTACAAAGAAAGAACAATACAGTATCCACATCTGAACCAAAGAGTAAAACAGTGAAATGTGGATTATTAAATATTAGGTCTCTCTCCTCCAAGTCTCTGTTAGTACATGACTTAATAATTGATCAACAAATTGATTTACTCTGCCTTACAGAAACCTGATTGCAGCAGGATGATTATGTTAATTTAAATGAATCAACACCCCCGAGTCATTCTAACTACCAGAAACCTCGAAGCACAGGTTGAGGGGGCGGTGTGGCAGCAATTTTTCACACCAGTCTATTAATTAATGAAAGACCAAGACAGACTTTTAATTCATTTGAAAGCCTGATGCTTAACATTGTCCACCCCAGCTGTGAAACTCAGAAACCAGTCTTACTTGTTATCATCTATTGTCCACCCGGCCTTACACAGCAGGGTGAACATGGTTGAAACGCAGACAGACCAGCGACCAGCACACGAGAAGACACGACTTAAATATACACAGAAGAACATCGGGAGATTACACACAGGTGGGGAACATAGCTAGAAGTAATTGACGAGACGTGACAAGGGACAGAAACAAAAAAAAAAAAAAAAAAAAAAAAAAAAAAAAAGACAAGGAGCATAAGTCCAGAAACACATGAAAACGATTCAAAACAAAGCTAAACCAGATCAAACATGAGTCCACAAAAAAGTTCAGGGGGGTCGACAGCACATGAGCCAAATCCAGAACAGTTCAGGGGGGCGGCCGTGTGGACAGCAGCGGCGGCGGCAACGCAGGCGAAACAAGTCAGGAGGAAGGCAGTGGCGGCAACAGAGCAGGTCCGGAGGCCAACGGCAGTGTAGCAACCGCAGCACCAGACGAGGAGGGACCAGACGAGGAGGGACCAGACGAGGAGGGACCAGACGAGGAGGGACCAGACGAGGAGGGACCAGACGGCAGCGTGGCAGCCACGGAACCAGACGGCAGCGTGGCAGCTGCAGGTGGTGACGCTGCAGGCGATGGTGTGTAAGTTGCAGGTGGTGGCTGAACGGACTCCCTAGAGCCGTCAGCGGACACGAGGATATGCTGGCTGGGTCCTCCGGGACCCCCAGCTAACGAGACGTGATGCCGGACGGGCTCCTCGGACCGTGCAGCTGACGAGGCGTGACGCTGACTAGGCTCTCCTGAACCCCCAGCTGACGAGACGTGACACTGGCGGGGCTCTCCAGAACCCCCAGCCGTGCTACTGGCTGAGCTAGCGGCAACACAGGAGACTGAATGGCAGACTGAACTCAGGGCAGCTGGGCAGCAGACTGAACTGAGGGCGACTGAAGTAATGGTTGAGATGATAATGGTGGTGGAGTTGGCAACTGAGCTAAAGGCAGCAGGGCTGCAGACCGAGCTGCAGGCAGCGGGGCTGCAGACTTGAGCTGCAGGCGGGGCTGCAGACTGAGTGGGGGAGGGTGAAGATGAAGTTTGTGGAGAATGAAATCCTGAATGAGCGGGTGCAGTTAGTCCAATAGCCAGGGGTGGCCGGAAATGAGCTGCTGTAGCCTGGCTTCCACAGCGCAGAGCAGCTCACTCTCCCTCATGCTCTAGCCATAGGTTGACCAACCTGGAAGCAGAGTCGATTATGACCTCCTGAAGTTCCTTGGGTGGGGCAAATGCCGATGGATCCATAATGTGGCTGGTCAGTAATGTCACAGCGAACGGGATGAGACATGTGGAGGAATTAAATGAGGATCCAAGCGCAGGTACTCGTAGATGCGAAGGAGATTTATTGAAAAAATAAAGCACAAGGTGGAAATGGCAAAACGGAAACAAAACTAATCTATACTGGGACAAACTAAACTACTGAACAGCAAACATGAACACGAACATGAAGGAAGGTGAGCAGTTGAACCTGAAGTTGGACAGCAGGGTGAACACGGTTGAAACACAGACAGACCAGCGACCAGCACACGAGAAGACACGACTTAAATACACACAGGTGGGGAACACAACTGGAAGTAATTGACGAGACGAGACAAGGGAAGCTAAACTGAATACACTCACATAAGACACGGACCTTCACAATAAAACAGGAAACAAGAAACAACTACACAAAGATGCAGACTAGACACTAAACTAAACCTACAGGAGGGCACCAGAACAAATCTACACTAAACATGAGACACAAAACCTAAGAACTAATCCCTTAACAAGAATAAACAAAAACATAGAATTCTACTAATAATCAACAAAGCACAAGAATCAGAATACAATCCAAAATTAAACCAAAACACAAGAACTCAAAATGCTGGGTCAAAATGACCCAGAACCGTGACACCTTACTTTTTTTCATGTTTGTCAAATAAAGGATGGTTAAAATTCTTTGAGCCTTTAAAAAACACACCTGATTTGTCTGCTAGATGTGGATGTGATTGTTAGCTTCAAGCCACGGCACATCTTGGAGCCACTTTTCTGAAAAAAGTCTTTTCTCTGGCTCTGGTTGGTGTTTCTTAGCTAGTGGTGGCACACCAAAGAAGCTGCTTAATGTCTGTTGTTTTTTTGGACATTTAGCTGGTGACAAGCAACACATGTAAGATTAAATGAGACAGTCAAGTACGCAAAGTGTCACTACGCATTCCTAATTTTTGTCACGCATTCGTACCTGCGTACCAGTTATGTGCACCCCTGTCTATAACACACAGCCAAACAACTACTCACTCAATAACTACTATCAAATTATCATATCTATTCAACCTAACATACATGTTTTGCATTTAATCTGTCAAGTTTGTTGTTATAACTAATAACTAATGCAGGAAAATGGCATGTTTCTTTAAGGTTTTGTTCTGCTTGTTCTATATTGTAAACAGAGCCAATTTTACACTGTATAATTTCCATAGGATTTATTAGTTTCAGATTTTTTTAGTCATATCATATGATCTCATTTATTCTGTACTGCTAAACAAAACAATGTTTGGTTTCTCAAACTGTCCATAATTGCTAGTGATAAATTCATTGGTTTCAGGATGCACATTCTGTATCTTCAAACAAAAGATCAGAACAAAAATATAATAATTAAATACATTTTTCCGAAGAAAGCCACATCTTGATACATGCTGGTTTAACATAAGGATCTAAAATATGTCACACTATGTTGTTGGTTGAATCTCAGATTTGTTTAACATATGCAGATGCAAGTGTAAAACCATTGCTTCAGTGGTGGACCTCGGCTGGTGGTGTGTGATGAAACATGTATTCCCTTGTAGTGTACCTTTGCCTCAAATAAATAACTAAATACTTTTTAAAAGAGGAATTTCCTATAAACAAACAAATGCAATAAAACTCAGTCCTTCGTCACTGTAAATGTTTCACTGAAATTCCATAAAAAAGTCAGAACTCTCATCACCTGACCACTTTTTAGCCAATGAGCTGTTGTTCACCCCTCCCCCTCACTTCGTGACTTCGAGTTGAGGAGTACCGACACCGACGCTGGTGTGGAGAAGCCAACAGGTAACTTTAAACTTTAAACTTTCGAATTTTGCCAGCTTTGTAGCCCAGCAACTGGTCAGATTTAGTTTTGTTGAGATTTTTCTTTGGTGTATATTCCTTGATTGAGTTTTGTATTTCAATGTAATTCTCATGCTAAAGCTAGCTTTTTTGATGACACGCGGTTGTGTATTTAATTAGTCAAGGTTAAATACCTAGTCTAACACACACCTTTTTAGTTAAACTGTAACATTTGAAATTACTGAGATGTTATTATTTATTCATCCATCCCACTGTCTCCAGATTTTAAGCAACGCTGAAATATAGGTGACACGCTATTAATGAGACATTTCAGATAACCGAGGTAGCTAACATTTAACTCTCTGGAGTGCAGATTATATGACCAATTTACGGTGTATCAGCAACATGCGTATATAACAGTTTTTAAAAATGTGTTGATAGGCCAAGTAAAACCAGAGTTATGATACACAATTTACGCTTTTTCCTGAAAACTGTCGTCAAGTTTAGTGCAGGAAAATATAAAAACGGTATTTTCTTAAAAAACAAAACATAGATACATTATTGCCTCTCAATTCAATTTTATTTATATAGCGCCAAATCACAACAAAAGTCGCCTCAAGGCGCTTCATAGATACAGAGAAAAACCCAACAATCTCATTTCCTATTGTGGTGGATAAATGAACATGAGCCGATAAAACAATTAAATCAAAAGTAGTCAAAAACAGCCGATTATACCATTGACTCCAGAGGGTTAAAGACACCTCCTGTGAAAGATCAGTTTTCATTATCAACTATTTTCCTGAAATATTAAATAAATTGTACTATTTTTTTTTCTTTTTCTGAGACAGTGTATTGCAATGAGGCCCCCGAGAGCAAAAATTAAACCAAAAGATGAAGCAGTAAAATTTTCATCTTTGGGGCAGGACAAAGATGGATTTGAAGTGAAATTCATAAATTCAGTAAAAGGTGAGGTACTAGGATACTTGTTGAGGATTTTTGGCACAGTCATAAGTTTAACCATTGTAGTAGACCCATGTTGACATTTTCTATTTTCTTTGTAAGGTCGAGGAGTGTTTAGTAGGTGCAACTATAACAAAGGAGACTTCCTTCTGGAATATCGCGGAGACGTTGTAACCAAGAAGGAATATGAAAACAGAACAAGATTGTACCATGACGCCTTAAAGGTTTTTCTTTTTGAATTCAGGTACAATGGACAACAATTGTGGTATGTAAATTAAAATAATTCATTTTTCAGCCTACTTTTTGCAAAAGTTGTGACGACCACATTAAGACAAACTGCTAGCTTGTTACAAATCCATATAATTAAAAATGTAATCAAATTGTTCAGCCTTTTTATAAACCTTGTGTAATTTTGTGTCTTACATTTTTTGTTATCTCAGCATTGATGCAGCCAGAGAGGATGGCTCCTTGGGCAGACTGGTGAATGACGATCACGTGAGCCCAAACAGCAAAATGAGGACAATCACAGTAAATGGAAAGCCTCATCTCTGTTTATTTGCCATAAAAGACATCAAGCCGGGGGAAGCAATAACATACAACTACGGTGACTCTGACTGGCCATGGAGAGTAAAGGTACATATTATATTTACATTTACCGTAGTGTAGTGTAGTATTGTATAGTCTCAACTTATCTGTGTTGAATGGATGTTAATGTACTTTTGTGTTTGCTTGCACAAGGTTTCGGAGCACCCTGACCGTTCTCAAGCTGCTGTGCCCATGGCATCGTCCTCCTTTGAAGTTGATGAGCAGGTGACTAATTTCCTGGTGGTGTTATTATTGCAACAAGAACACAGCCGAGTTGTTTGGATGTTGATAGTGAGGGTGTTAGACACAAGTCCTATAGTGTTGGTTAATGTAAGATACCTACATTATGAGGACTGTGTGTGTTTTGGATGCATAAGTCTATTGAAAGATGGGCTCTCAAGTCTGTGTGTAACAGAGACCCTGCAGTGTATGAAGCTTTCAGGTACATTATTATGAGGACTGTGTGTGGATACTGCCGAGTGTCATGTTGGTTCACACTGGAGAATTAATTTTCACTCAATATTAATTCATTACATTTACCTCATTTATGTCAATAACCAGTGTACCTTCATAACTGTATTGTATAGTCTCAACGTATCTGTGTTGAATGGATGTTAATGTACTTTTGTGTTTGCTTGCACAAGGTTTCAGAGCACCCTGGCCGTCCTCAAGCTGCTGTGCCCATGGCATCGTCCTCCTTTGAAGTTGATGAGCAGGTGACTAATTTTCTGGTGTTGTTATTATTGCAACAAGAACACAGCCGAGTTGTGTGGATGTTGATAGTGAGGGTGTTAGACACAAGTCCTATAGTGTTGGTTAATGTAAGATACCTACATTATGAGGACTGTGTGTGTTTTGGATGCGTAAGTCTATTGAAAGATGGGCTCTCAAGTCTGTGTGTAACAGAGACCCTGCAGTGTATGAAGCTTTCAGGTACATTATTATGAGGACTGTGTGTGGATACTGCCGAGAGTCATGTTGGTTCACACTGGAGAATTAATTTTCACTCAATATTACTTCATTACATTTACCTCATTTATGTCAATAACCAGTGTACCTTCATAATTGTATTGTATAGTCTCAACGTATCTGTGTTGAATGGATGTTAATGTACTTTTGTGTTTGCTTGCACAAGGTTTCAGAGCACCCTGGCCGTCCTGAAGCAGCTGTGCCCATGGCATCGTCCTCCTTTGAAGTTGATGAGCAGGTGACTAATTTTCTGGTGTTGTTATTATTGCAACAAGAACACAGCCGAGTTGTGTGGATGTTGATAGTGAGGGTGTTAGACACAAGTCCTATAGTGTTGGTTAATGTAAGATACCTACATTATGAGGACTGTGTGTGGATACTGCCGAGTGTCATGTTGGTTCACACTGGAGAATTAATTTTCACTCAATATTAATTCATTACATTTACCTCATTTATGTCAATAACCAGTGTACCTTCATAACTGTATTGTATAGTCTCAACGTATCTGTGTTGAATGGATGTTAATGTACTTTTGTGTTTGCTTGAACAAGGTTTCAGAGCACCCTGGCCGTCCTCAAGCAGCTGTGCCCATGGCATCGTCCTCCTTTGAAGTTGATGAGCAGGTGACTAATTTTCTGGTGTTGTTATTATTGCAACAAGAACACAGCCGAGTTGTGTGGATGTTGATAGTGAGGGTGTTAGACACAAGTCCTATAGTGTTGGTTAATGTAAGATACCTACATTATGAGGACTGTGTGTGTTTTGGATGCGTAAGTCTATTGAAAGATGGGCTCTCAAGTCTGTGTGTAACAGAGACCCTGCAGTGTATGAAGCTTTCAGGTACATTATTATGAGGACTGTGTGTGGATACTGCCGAGAGTCATGTTGGTTCACACTGGAGAATTAATTTTCACTCAATATTACTTCATTACATTTACCTCATTTATGTCAATAACCAGTGTACCTTCATAATTGTATTGTATAGTCTCAACGTATCTGTGTTGAATGGATGTTAATGTACTTTTGTGTTTGCTTGCACAAGGTTTCAGAGCACCCTGGCCGTCCTGAAGCAGCTGTGCCCATGGCATCGTCCTCCTTTGAAGTTGATGAGCAGGTGACTAATTTTCTGGTGTTGTTATTATTGCAACAAGAACACAGCCGAGTTGTGTGGATGTTGATAGTGAGGGTGTTAGACACAAGTCCTATAGTGTTGGTTAATGTAAGATACCTACATTATGAGGACTGTGTGTGGATACTGCCGAGTGTCATGTTGGTTCACACTGGAGAATTAATTTTCACTCAATATTAATTCATTACATTTACCTCATTTATGTCAATAACCAGTGTACCTTCATAACTGTATTGTATAGTCTCAACGTATCTGTGTTGAATGGATGTTAATGTACTTTTGTGTTTGCTTGAACAAGGTTTCAGAGCACCCTGGCCGTCCTCAAGCAGCTGTGCCCATGGCATCGTCCTCCTTTGAAGTTGATGAGCAGGTGACTAATTTTCTGGTGTTGTTATTATTGCAACAAGAACACAGCCGAGTTGTGTGGATGTTGATAGTGAGGGTGTTAGACACAAGTCCTATAGTGTTGGTTAATGTAAGATACCTACATTATGAGGACTGTGTGTGTTTTGGATGCATAAGTCTATTGAAAGATGGGCTCTCAAGTCTGTGTGTAACAGAGACCCTGCAGTGTATGAAGCTTTCAGGTACATTATTATGAGGACTGTGTGTGGATACTGCCGAGTGTCATGTTGGTTCACACTGGAGAATTAATTTTCACTCAATATTAATTCATTACATTTACCTCATTTATGTCAATAACCAGTGTACCTTCATAACTGTATTGTATAGTCTCAACGTATCTGTGTTGAATGGATGTTAATGTACTTTTGTGTTTGCTTGCACAAGGTTTCAGAGCACCCTGGCCGTCCTCAAGCTGCTGTGCCCATGGCATCGTCCTCCTTTGAAGTTGATGAGCAGGTGACTAATTTTTTGGTGTTGTTATTATTGCAACAAGAACACAGCCGAGTTGTTTGGATGTTGATAGTGAGGGTGTTAGACACAAGTCCTATAGTGTTGGTTAATGTAAGATACCTACATTATGAGGACTGTGTGTGTTTTGGATGCGTAAGTCTATTGAAAGATGGGCTCTCAAGTCTGTGTGTAACAGAGACCCTGCAGTGTATGAAGCTTTCAGGTACATTATTATGAGGACTGTGTGTGGATACTGCCGAGTGTCATGTTGGTTCACACTGGAGAATTAATTTTCACTCAATATTACTTCATTACATTTACCTCATTTATGTCAATAACCAGTGTACCTTCATAATTGTATTGTATAGTCTCAACGTATCTGTGTTGAATGGATGTTAATGTACTTTTGTGTTTGCTTGCACAAGGTTTCAGAGCACCCTGACCGTTCTCAAGCTGCTGTGCCCATGGCATCGTCCTCCTTTGAAGTTGATGAGCAGGTGACTAATTTTCTGGTGGTGTTATTATTGCAACAAGAACACAGCCGAGTTGTTTGGATGTTGATAGTGAGGGTGTTAGACACAAGTCCTATAGTGTTGGTTAATGTAAGATACCTACATTATGAGGACTGTGTGTGGATACTGCCGAGTGTCATGTTGGTTCACACTGGAGAATTAATTTTCACTCAATATTAATTCATTACATTTACCTCATTTATGTCAATAACCAGTGTACCTTCATAACTGTATTGTATAGTCTCAACGTATCTGTGTTGAATGGATGTTAATGTACTTTTGTGTTTGCTTGAACAAGGTTTCAGAGCACCCTGGCCGTCCTCAAGCAGCTGTGCCCATGGCATCGTCCTCCTTTGAAGTTGATGAGCAGGTGACTAATTTTCTGGTGGTGTTATTATTGCAACAAGAACACAGCTGAGTTGTGTGGATGTTGATAGTGAGGGTGTTAGACACAAGTCCTATAGTGTTGGTTAATGTAAGATACCTACATTATGAGGACTGTGTGTGTTTTGGATGCATAAGTCTATTGAAAGATGGGCTCTCAAGTCTGTGTGTAACAGAGACCCTGCAGTGTATGAAGCTTTCAGGTACATTATTATGAGGACTGTGTGTGGATACTGCCGAGTGTCATGTTGGTTCACACTGGAGAATTAATTTTCACTCAATATTAATTCATTACATTTACCTCATTTATGTCAATAACCAGTGTACCTTCATAATTGTATTGTATAGTCTCAACGTATCTGTGTTGAATGGATGTTAATGTACTTTTGTGTTTGCTTGCACAAGGTTTCAGAGCACCCTGGCCGTCCTCAAGCTGCTGTGCCCATGGCATCGTCCTCCTTTGAAGTTGATGAGCAGGTGACTAATTTTCTGGTGTTGTTATTATTGCAACAAGAACACAGCCGAGTTGTTTGGATGTTGATAGTGAGGGTGTTAGACACAAGTCCTATAGTGTTGGTTAATGTAAGATACCTACATTATGAGGACTGTGTGTGTTTTGGATGCGTAAGTCTATTGAAAGATGGGCTCTCAAGTCTGTGTGTAACAGAGACCCTGCAGTGTATGAAGCTTTCAGGTACATTATTATGAGGACTGTGTGTGGATACTGCCGAGAGTCATGTTGGTTCACACTGGAGAATTAATTTTCACTCAATATTACTTCATTACATTTACCTCATTTATGTCAATAACCAGTGTACCTTCATAACTGTATTGTATAGTCTCAACATATCTGTGTTGAATGGATGTTAATGTACTTTTGTGTTTGCTTGCACAAGGTTTCAGAGCACCCTGACCGTTCTCAAGCTGCTGTGCCCATGGCATCGTCCTCCTTTGAAGTTGATGAGCAGGTTGCTGTACTGTTATCACCAGACATGGTTGAAGCCCTAACGCAGCTCATAAGCAGAAGACTAGAGTGTGGAGTCCCGGAAGAAAACCCCTTCCTCTTTGCAAGACCCAACTGTTTGACTCCTTACAGAGGACAGGACTGTCTCAGGATTTATGCAAATGACTGTCGTGCACAAAGTCCTGAACTCCTTAGGTCAACACAGCTACGCAAGCATGTTGCAACTTTGTCACACGTCTTGAACCTAAAAAATCACGAGCTTGACCAAGTTGCTGACTTTCTAGGCCATGATATCCGTGTCCACAGAGAATTTTACAGACTTCCAGAGGCTACAACCCAGCTGGCAAAAATATCAAAACTACTACTTGCCATGGAGAAAGGGACCCTTGGAAATCTCCAAGGCAAAACATTGGAAGAGATTGAAATTGAAGGTATTTCTAAGTAGATAGTATTTTAAGGTGTCTAGTTTTTAAGCTTTTGAGTGTTCTTAACACAATATATTTAATAACCTTACTTTTACATTAAAGCTGTTAAGAGAAACAAGGAATGTTTGTACCTGCTGTTTAACATCTCCAAAAAGTTGATTCTGTTCATCTGGACATAGCTGAAGTTGATTCTGTTCATCTGGACATAGCTGAAGTTGATTCTGTTCATCTGGACATAGTGTTTTGTGGGAGAAATGTTTCGTCACTCATCCAAGTGACTTCTTCAGTCTCAGCTGACTGCAGGTTTCAATCTTATAAACAGTACATTTGCATAATGACTGAAACCAGCCCACTGAAGGAACAATGGGCTTGGAGGTCAGTCCTTAATCTTAATTATGCAAATTCTCACGACCATTGATCAGCAACCACTGACCAAAACCCACTGATCAAAGACCACTGATCAATGGCCATGAATACCATTCACAGAGAGCTCTTCTGTGTTGTGCCATGCGCTTCGCCAGAGGTTGTTTGGTTTCCCCGATGTATAAATCCTGGCAATCCTCCTGGCACTTAACAGCGTACACTATTTTACTCTGTTTGTGTCGGGGGACCCGATCCTTGGGGTGGACTAGTTTTTGGCACAGTGTTTTGGGGTTTGAAAGCCACAGAGACCCAGTGTTTAGATAAAATGCGTCTCAACTGCTCCGATACTCCTGACACATATGGGATCACTACAGGTTTTCGTTTGGGCAGCAGTTGTCCTTCTCTCCTGGATTGGCTGGAGCTTTCTTTAGGAGCCGTCCCAGCTTTGACAAAAGTCCAGCTGGGATAACCACATTTACTCAGGGCCTTCCTGATGTGATGTTCTTCTGCCTCCTTGGCCGCTGTGTCAGTGGGGATGGTGTTCGCTCCTAATGACACCCAGTTTGTGCTCCAGTGGATGATGAGAGTCAAACCTTAAATACTGATCCGTATGTGTAGGTTTACGGTACACGTCAGCTTTTAGATGTCCCCCATTACTGATGGAAATCTCAGTCTAAGAAAGCTAACCTGCCACTTTTCATAGCCTCCCTGGTGAATTTCATGTGTCGGTCCACAGAGTTAATGTGATCCGTGAATTGTGGTACGTCCTGAGATTTGATTTTCACCCAGGTGTCATCCACATACCTGAACCAATGGATTGGTGGTGTTCCAGGGTAGGATAGCAAAGCCCTCTTTTCCACTTCTTCCATGTACAAATTGGCCACGATGGGTGAAACTGGGGAGCCCATGGCACACCCATGTTTCTGCCTGTAGAACTGACCCTTGTATGTGAAGTAGGTGGAATGAAGACACAGTTCCAAAAGCAAACACACTTGGTCGATGCTGAGAGTGGTCCTGTTGCTGAGGTTGGTGTCATAATCTCTTACGGACTACCTTCAATGCTTCCGTGACTGGGATGCAAGTGAAGAGAGATGTAACGTCGTACAAGACCATGGTTTCATCTGCCTCCGTAATGACATCTCTCACCCGTCCATCCATCCATCTTCATCCGCTTTATCCGAGGCCGGGTCGCAGGGGCAGCAGCCTAAGCAGAGGCCCAGACCTCCCTCTCCCCAGCCACCTCCTCCAGCTTATCCGGGGGAACACCAAGGCGTCCCCAGGCCAGCCGAGAGATATAATCTCTCCAGCGTGTCCTGGCCTGCCCCGGGGCCTCCTCCCGGTGGGACATGCCCGGAACACCTCGCCCAGGAGGCGCCCAGGAGGCGCCCAGGAGGCATCCTTGTCAGATGCCCGTACCACCTCAGCTGGCTCCTTTCAATGTGGAGCAGCAGCGGCTCTACTCTGAGCCCCTCCCGGATGGCCGAACTTCTCACCCTATATCTGAGGGAGAGGCCAGCCACCCTTCGGAGGAAGCTCATTTCTGCTGCTTGTGTCCGCAATCTCGTTCTTTCGGTCACCCTCTTCACCACGACGGACCGGTGAAGCGTCCGCATCACTGCAGCCGCAGCCCCAATCCGTCTGTCAATCTCCGGCTCCCTTCTCCCATCACTCGTGAACAAGACCCCGAGATACTTGAACTCCTCCACTTGGGGCAGGAACTCATCCCCGACCCGGAGTGGGCACTCCACCCTTTTCCGGCTGAGAACCATGGCCTCAGATTTGGAGGTGCTGATCCTCATTCCCGCTGCTTCACCCTCGGCTGCGAACCGTTCCATTGCGAGCTGGAGGCCCTCACCCGATGAAGCCAACAGAACCACATCATCCGCAAAAAGCAGACTTGAGATTCTGAGGCCACCAAAGTGAAAGCCCTCCACTTCTTGGCTGCGCCTAGAAATCCTGTCCATAAGAATTATGAACAAAACCGGTGACAAAGGGCAGCCCTGGCGGAGCCCATCACCCACCGGGAACGAGTCCGACTTACTGCCGGCAACGCGAACCAAGCTCTGGCAACGGTTGTATAGGGATCGAATGGCCCGTAATAATCGGCCTGATACACCATACTCCCGCAACACCTCCCACAGGACACCCTGAGGGACACGGTCGAATGCCTTCTCCAAGTCCACAAAACACATGTAGACTGGTTGGGCAAACTCCCATGCACCCTCAAGTATCCTTGAGAGGATAAAGAGCTGGTCCAGTGTTCTGCGACCAGGACGAAAACCGCATTGTTCCTCCTGTGTCCGAGGTTCGACTAGCAGACGAACTCTCCTTTCCAGCACCCTGGCATAGACTTTCCTAGGGAGGCTGAGGAGTGTGAGCCCCCTGTAGTTGGAACACACCCTCCGGTCTCCCTTCTTAAAGATGGGGACCACCACCCCGGTCTGCCAGTCCAGGGGTACTGCCCCTGATCTCCACGCAACATTGTAGAGGCGTGTCAACCAGGACAGCCCTACAACGTCCAGAGCCTTCAGGAACTCGGGGCGGACCACATCAACACCAGGGGCTCTGCCACCAAGGAGTTGTTTAACTGCCTCAGTGACCTCGCCGCCGGAAATTGGTAGGTCATTCCCCTCATCCCCAGACTCTGCTTCCTCCTCGGAAGACGTGTCAGTGGGATTAAGGATGTCCTCGAAGTATTCCTTCCACCGCCTGACAATTTTCTTAGTCGACGTCAGCAGCGCTCTGCCAGCACTATACACAGCGCAGGTAGAGCACCGCATTCCCCTCCTGAGACGCCTGACGATTTGCCAGAATCTCTTCGAGGCAGTCCGAAAGTCTTTTTCCATGGCCTCCCCGAACTCCTCCCACACCCGAGTTTTTGCTTCAGCCACTGCCCGAGCCGCATTCCGCTTGGCCTGTCGATACCTGTCGACTGCCTCCGGAGTCCCACAGGCTAACCAAGCCTGATAGGACTCCTTCTTCAGCCTGGTGGCTCCTTTCACCTCTGGTGTGCACCATTTGGTTAGGTGATTACCACCACGGCAGGCACCAACCACCTTGCGGCCGCAGCTCAATGCAGCAGCTTCGGCAATGGAGACGCTGATCATGGTCCATTCGGACTCAATGTCCCCAGTCTCCCTCGGAATGCTGTTGAAGCTCTGCCGGAGGTGTGCGTTGAAGATCTTGCGGACTGGGGCCTCTGCTAGACGTTCCCAGCACACCCTCACTACGCGTTTAGTAGGGGTGCAACGATACACAAAATTCACGGTTCGGTTCAGTTCGATACTTTGGTGTCACGGTTCGATATTTTTTCGATACAAAAAAAATGTTCATGCCTTTTTATTAATTTGTCATTTATTAAATTTTCACGGCACATTCTGCACCACATCTCTGTGCGTTCATCATTTGTTTGAAGCCAGCTCACCTCCTGCAACCACTTTTCTGAGAATACGCGCTTCTTTTGTGGTTTAGACTCCATTTCTTTGGAGGTGAAGGAACACCAAAGTAATTGCTTAAAGGATTTTGCTTCTTCAACATCTTTAAGAGTTCTAAACAAATGTCTGTCCTCCTCCAGAAAATCCTATGTACGCAAACACGCGTTGCAACTTCTTATCTTGTGCGCGTTTTTTATTTTGACAGCGAATGCGCACCTGCGGACCACTTATGTGCAGCCCTGGTTATTTAGCTCGTCATATTGCAGCCACAGAAATTCTTTTGTCCATGAAACCATAAAGCTGCACTTTCTTTTTGCCTTATAGTCTGATTTGTCATAACTTTTCCGTTTTGTGGTAAGCTTTGTTTGGCTGTCACTTCTTCACGCTGACCTGTCTTATTTGGCTCAGCAGAACTAAAATATATATCCTGCTGCTTTTACACATGCACTCACATAACGCTCAGCGATTCTCTGCGCGATCAACCTCTCACATGTTTAAGCTTGCTGCGGGAGATTTCACTTGTCATGTTTGGATAGTAAGCTAACGATTGATAAGATGTCAGAGGAATTGGTGCGCAAATTATCATCACTCACCAATCAGTGCTGTCGCTCTCTATACGCAGTTCGCACGATTGCAAAGTGAAAGCAAAAAACAAGCGCAAATTCAAACGCAATTTCAATATGTCACATATTGACAGTGGCTCACCGATGCCAATGACATAATTACCCAGCTACATTTCCGAAAGAATGCAAAAGCATTGACATATATTTTGCGAGCCCTGTATCTGATTGAGGAATCACTCATCTTTGGAAAAGAGAGTTTATTACAGAGAAATGGCTCTTTCCAAAATAAAAGCTATACTATACGCTTCTTCTGGGCTATATTCTCAGCACCATATTAAATATATCAGGTCCCCATAAGGAGAATCATGTGCTAACGGCTGTCTAAATGACTCGGGTAAAGTTTGTAGCATGCGTGCTTGTTGTTTTTGTCTGCTTCCACTTGTCTTTGCACTAGGATGATGTCGGAGTAAATGTGCAGTCATATTCGTTGTGTTCCCACTAGTGCTGTCAGCGTTAATCTGAAATGAGGTTAACGACACAACACCTCCGTTAACGAGCTACTGCGGATTGCCTTGTGCGTGGGGCTGGACGGCCAACACAACGAGCTAACTGCGCTAACACACTAGTTCCCACCCATGTAATTGAGCATTGCTGGCACATCCAACATACTGTTTTACTTTAATCCATGACGCGCTTACCTTCAGGGTCATACTTCACATGAAAACCAAAATAGTTCCAAACGCCAGATCTGAATGAGGGTGGGGGAGGTTCAATTTGCCATGTTGCAACGAGCTTAGCTTCTGTCTCGCTAGCTTGCCCTGCGCTCAGTGAATCTGCGTTCGACTACTCCGCCTAGGCTGCACTGTCGAGCGCAGATCCACTGAGCGCTCAACACAGACAGCATCGTCAGAAGGGAAGTTGATAAAATAAATTAAAAATGTTGTATTGTTCGATACATATGCGTACCGAACCGAAAGCACTGTATCAAATGGTTCAATATCGATACGAGTATCGTTGCACCCCTAGCGTTTAGGTGCACCGGTTCTGTCCAGCGTCCTCTCCTGCCACCTGATCCAACTCACCACCAGGTGGTGATCAGTTGACAGCTCAGCCCCTCTCTTTACCTGAGTGTCCAGAACATATGTTCGCAGGTCTGGTGATACGATTACAAAATCAATCATCGATCTGCGGCCTAGAGCGTCCTGGTGCCACGTGCACTTGTGGACACTCTTATGTTCGAACAAGGTGTTTGTTATGGCCAAACTGTGATTTGCACAGAAGTCCAATAACAAAACACCGCTCGGGTTCAGATCAGGGAGGCCGTTCCTCCCAATCACGCCCCTCCAAGTCTTGCTGTCGTTACCCACGTGAGCATTGAAGTCTCCCAGCAGGACAACAGAGTCTCCAGGTGGAGCACCTTCCTCTCCATGGTGATTTTGGATGCTGGGGGCTTTGCATTGCTGAGACAGGCCAAAACTTTCGTCTGTAGTTGCTATGCTTCCATTTCTGCAATATTGTTGTTACGAATTGCTGTTTCTGTGGCTGTGATCAGCTCCACTAGCGGGATTTGTCCCGGTGTGACAGCAAAATTCAGCCCTTGAGCAAGGATGTTTTTCTCTGTTTCGGTGAGCTGTCTGTCAGACAAATTCTTCACCCACTTGTCCACATCCTCTGTGTCGCATCCTTGTCTCTTCTGGTCACTGAGGACACTCTCCGTATTTTGCCGTGGTTTCCGACGTACAACAAGTAAGTCAAACTTCCTTTGTTGCCTGGTCTTAGACTTCTTGTGCTGTGCTAGACGAGCCTTCTCAGTAAAGTCAAACACCTTTTTAAGAGTATTCTCATCTAGAAGCATTGTCAGTCTCTGTTGGATCCGCTCCTCTTGAGATTTTAGCATGTCCATGGTAAAATTTGTTTGCCTCACCCGTTCATTAAGCAACTGATGCTGTGCCTTCTGGAGGATTTTTGTTGCCCGGAAGCCTTTAACGAAGAGCTCATTTGCAGACTTTTAGGAGTAATCCAGTTTTGTCTGCATCTGAGGCTGAATCTCAGGTGGTTCCTGTAATCCACCATCTTACGTGCTGTTTGCTCATACTGACGTACAAGCTTCAGGCCGTCCTTGCCAAAGTGGGTTAAAACGTCTTGATGCATTCAGAATGCCTCGATTCATAATCAAGGAGGGGGCCTAAGGCCATCTTACAGTGCTGTGATTGCAGCCATTCCCCAACTCTCTGTGTATGGTACTCATGGCTATTGATCAGTGGTCTTTGATCAGTGGGTTTTGGTCAGTGGTTGTTGATCAATGGTCATGAGAATTTGCATAATTAAGATTAAGGAACTGACCTCCCAGCCCATTGTTCCTTCAGTGGGCTGGTTTCAGTCATTATGCAAATGTACTGTTTATAAGATTGGGGAAACCTGCAGTAAGCTGAGACTGAAGAAGTCACTTGGATGAGTGACGAAACGTTTTTCCCACAAAACGCTATGTCCAGATGAACAGAATCAACTCTTGGAGATTTACTTACCTGGATGATTGAGAATGCATCAAGATGCTGCTTAACATATTTTTTTGTCAGATAACCTAGACTTGACAGACTCTGGTGAGAGTGAAGACGGCGAGGCTGACAAAGAATACCCACCAGCACAAACAAAAATGGGTAAATGCACCAACAAACAACTCATATTTATGTAGTATTCAGTTGAATGCAATATTGTGAGATGTTTCAGGTATACACAGTTATTTAAAAGGTAGTAGTAAGGATTATATGTGCACTGTAAGTCTTAAGTATTGAAAATGTCTTAATTTGTTTTGGGCTGAGGTTAATACACTGCTTAAGCTATTCTTGACATAGTCATAAAGATTGATGTCTGTCAAATAATGTCACTAAAGAAAGGTCTAACCAGATCAGTACAAAAAATGTAATAGTACTTACATTGATAGTTTTGTGTTGTGATGCTACAGATATCTAGCCAGAGATGTGTGTAAATGAATCAACCACAACGCAACAGAGCATTAATATTGAGCTACACTATTCAACTACAGAAAAGGGAACTATGCAATTTGTTGAGGTACCTCCAGGGACCTCTGACAGTATTACCCACTTCCTACAGTGTGCCCACTGATGATGATTGTCTTATAACTGGACTGTTGGAGTATTGTGTTTACATTTTTACAAGGTATGCCGAGAACATCTCTTCCGCTTATCCTAACCCCAGCAAGTGCACTTATTGGACTTGGCTGCCCAGTCGATAAGGCGGAACGTTAGCATAGTGGTTAGCACTGTTGCCTCACAGCAAGACGGTCCTGAGTTCATCGGTCCAGGGTCCGCAAACATGGAGTTGTTTTCTCCATGTTTGCGTGGGTTCTCTCGGCATACTTCAGCTTCCTCGCACAGTCCAAAGAAACTGGGGTTAGGTTAATTGGTCACTCTAAATTGCCCATTGATGTGAATGTGATTGCATATAGTTGTTTTTCTCTGTGTTAGTCCTGTGGGAGACTGGCGACCTCAGTCATTTTAGGACTGAGCTATCGACCTGAGGATTACTTGTATTTATGGATGCCTCTCTCCTTGTTAGTGAAAATCATTGTCTTGTTAAAGGAAAGTCTAAACAGGAACAGAAAATGTGACTGCTATATTGAGCTAAAATACTCCTTGTACTATAGGGAGGAGTACTATGCCACCTGTAGAGGAACCTTCAAACACCTCAAACGGTATAACTATCCATCACCCTACATATTGATGGCTCTTCCATGATTACCAAGCCACTCATATTGTTTGTGATATTTTTGTTTTACTTTTCTATTTACAGATGTGGACTCGGCTGGAGAAGGCACATCATGAGGTACCACAAGAATAAAATATTTTAAAATATCAAGACACCTTTGAACAGATTATTTGAACAACAGACTAGCAAATGGTTATCTCTGTAACAGTGTTTGACAAGCTTTTTGATGTCTTTCATCTGTGTGGATGGCTTTTATGTTTTATTTCTAGTAAAATAGGTGTGTCCAAAGTTTTAACTGGTACTGCAGATATATCATGACAATTCACTGATATGCCAGCTGAACAAATGGTCAATGTAACTTTAAACTTCCTCAGTCATTTTAGGACTGAGCTATGGACCTGAGGATTACTTGTATTTATGGGTGCCTCTCTCCTTGTTAGTGAAAATCATTGTCGTGTTAAAGGAAAGTCTAAACAGGAACAGAAAATGTGACTGCTATATTAAGCTAAAATACTCATTGTACTACAGGGAGGAGTACTATGCCACCTGTAGAGGAACCTCCAAACACCTCAAACGGTATAACTATCCATCACCCTACATATTGATGGCTCTTCCATAATTACCAAGCCACTCGTGTTGTTTGTGATATTTTTGTTTTACTTATCTATTTATAGATGTGGACTCGGCTGGAGAAGGCACATCACAAGGTACCACAAGAATAAAATATTTTAAAATATCAAGACATCTTTGAACAACAGACTAGCAAATGGTTATCTCTGTAACAGTGTTTGACGGGATTTTTGATGTCTTTCATCTTTGTAGATGGCTTTTATGTTTTATTTCTAGTAAAATGCTTTCTAGTTTTGGGAAATGCAGTTAAGATTACTTTGAAAAGACACAATGCTTATTCAAATTCAGAATGAATAAACAGGTGTGTCCAAAGTTTTAACTGGTACTGCAGATATATCATGACAATTCACTGATATGCCAGCTGAAGAAATGGTCAATGTAACTTTAAACTTCTTCAGTCATTTTAGGACTGAGCTATGGACCTGAGGATTACTTGTATTTATGGGTGCCTCTCTCCTTGTTAGTGAAAATTATTTTCGTGTTAAAGGAAAGTCTAAACAGGAACAGAAAATGTGACTGCTATATTGAGCTAAAATACTCCTTGTACTATAGGGAGGAGTACTATGCCACCTGTAGAGGAACCTCCAAACACCTCAAACGGTATAACTATCCACCACCCTGCATATTGATGGCTCTTCCATGATTACCAAGCCACTCATGTTGTTTGTGATATTTTTGTTTTACTTATCTATTTACAGATGTGGACTCGGCTGGAGAAGGCACATCACGAGGTACCACAAGAATAAAATATTTTAAAATATCAAGACACCTTTGAACAGATTCTTTGAACAACAGACTAGCAAATGGTTATCTCTGTAACAGTGTTTGACAAGATCTGATATGAAAGTTTGGTCAATATGACATGCCAGAATTTTACAAACATTGCATAGTTCATGACTAATATCCAGTATGACCTTAAAGTTGGCATGAGGAATTTTCTTCTCAGGTTCAACATTAGAATACTTTTCTTATTTTGGTTCTTATTTCAGTTTTGGGATTTGAAAGCCACAGAGACGTTATCTTTTAAGAAAATCCGTATCAGCTGTTCTTGTCCTCCTTCGCTCCTGGATTGGCTGGAGCGTTCTTTAGGTGCCTTCCCAGGTTTGACAAAAGTCCAGCTGGGATAACCTCATTTACTCGGGGCCTTCTTGATGTCATGTTCTTGTGCTTCCCTGGCCGCTGTGTCTTTGCTCTATTTTGTAATATCTTGATGACGCCCAAGTTGTGCTCCAGTGGATGGTGAGAGTAAAGCCTTAAATACTGATCTGTCTGCATAGGTTTACAGTACACATCGACTTGAAAGTTGGCTCACTTAAAGCTCCAGTAAACTCAGCTTAAATACTAATATTGCATATTAATACTTACCATTAATCATCTTCAAAAGCCTGATTAACAGTTCAAATGTTCATAACTATTCGAAAACAAAGATGGGAAACTGCTTATCTTGCTTTTTAAACCATATATGAAAACTACATTGGCATGTTAGATCACCTTTTGATTGAAATCTTTTTATTTTTATTTTAAGAGACAATATGAGAGTTTATTGTCAGTGTTGGTGATTCTGTAAATGTGTACATCTTTAAACTAATATTTTTTTGCACGAGTTATTTCTGACTCAAATGTTTTTTAATCTCCCATGTTTCACGGTTTTTATCAAATGAGAAAGAGGTTTCATGTGAGTCATCTTGTTTTGCTGAGTATGACATCAGAGTAGACTGTCCTACATTGTCTTCGGAACAGATTGTTTTGACTTTCAGAGGAATGGAAACAAATGTGTGCCTTACATCACTGGATCTTGAATGAGTCCTCAAAGTATCCTGGATATCTTTAGAGTTTTCATTAATGCTGGTTGTATCTGATCACCCAGAACTTGTCATAATGCCAGGTCTGAACTGGGCTACTGTTACAGTACAAAATCACATGAGAATAAGAGTGGTGGAAATGAGGAATAATTTGCTTGACAAACTAAGTGAAAAGATCAGAGGACAAAGCTGAAGTAATGGGTTGAACCTGGATTCTGCATGATTGGAAGTAGAGGACAATAAAGGAGGACATGATGAAACTGGATGGGAACTAATGTCACTTTGTAATTGGGTGTCCCGTGGCATTCACATAGTTAGAAGTTCTATCTTTAATAGTTTTCTTTGAGTTAATGTTTTTGCGGGAAAGAACGAGCTAGATCTTCTAATCAGAATATAGCTTTTAAGACACTGTATTTATCTAACATGGCAAAAAGCCAAACCCCCGTGTAAATCTAAAGCCCCACAGCTATTTAAACCAAGTGAAAAAATGCTGTGGTTAATGCCTGGACTTCTTTTTGATATGTGTACCATGAAATGGATTTGATGTTTACATCCATATTGTTCTTGAAGAGTAACTTTATAATAACTTAATAATTAACAAATCAAAAGTAAGCTGATCTTATTTTCTCTCCCCCTTGTAGCATTCCCTGGAAATGGCGCAGAAGGGGAAAATCCTCGAAGGAGACAAAAATGTCCATGGTCTCCCAAAGAGATTGCAGCAGTCATGAGACATTTCCGTGGGCACATTGCAAATGGGAAACTAGCCACTGTGACAGAAATCAAACAGTGTAAAAATGCTGAACGTCCTGTATTAGACAGTCGCTCTGTTCAAAATGTGAGAGACTTCGTCAGGAACCGCGGCATAACTCTAAAAAAAAAGGAACAGCCGCTAAACGATTAATCAAGTTACAAAAATATATACACAGATGTTTGACATATATGTCATGTTTGCAAAAAGCACGTGTTCTTGTTGAAATAAACTTGAGTATTCACCATCAGATTGGCTATTATTTTTATATATATATATATATATATATATATATATATATATAATTTTTTTTTGTCTCTAAAGACCGTACTTAAAGGGAACATGATATGTGAAAAGCACCTTTTCTGTGCTTGAGCATGTATCTTATTACCAATTCAAGAACTCTGAAGATACACAACCCTGGAACCTTTTCTTTTGGAACTGAATATTTGTCTTTCAGTGAGGCTTTCTTATACTGAGGGGAAAAGTTCCTAAAAGCAAATTCTCATCAGCAGTTGTATAACTCAAATTAAGGAAGATATGTGCTTAATGTAAATGCATAATATACCAACTAGGAAATCTAACCTTTAATTGCTAGCCTTTAACAGAGAAGACCTGTAAATTCATGGTTGAAAAGTTACCTTTGGAACTCTTATCCCTGTATTGCTTTGACTTGAGCATTAGACATTTCATAAAGACTATAGGGAATTCACATTATAAATATGTGATGGCTCCAATACAAATCTAAGAATAAGGTTTGTCTTTGCAAATTGCATTGAGCTAGTTCTCAAATTCAGGTCTTTGTGTTTTGTGATGTTCGATTTTTGTCATAAGACCACGTTTTGTTAACTATTAATTTTAATATGCAGTAGTAGTGTTTGTGTTTAGCCATGTCCCACTTATTCATTTTTGGCCCTATAATTTACTTTGGTGACAGGTACGTGTGTTGTATAGCCAGTGTCCTTACAAATCCTGTTGGGTGTTAAAATGTCTAATATTTTCATAGGCGGGGCTTCTCACCTAATTATCTATGTCCTGATAAGGTTGCAAAAAAACAGGTTCTTATATCTCTAGTTGTGTTGCGTGTATAGGAACTTTGAAGTGAGATCTGTGCTCTGTGGCTCAAAACAGATTTTTTGACGTATTCAGCATCTCTCAGGGGCAAGCGGAAAGTGGTGTCCCCATAGTCCACCACCTGGGCTGGTTTGGAAAAAGTGTCCTTGCAATACATAGAAACCCGTATAGGTGTGTGTGTGTGTGTGTGTGTGTGTGTGTGTGTGTGTGTGTGTGTGTGTGTGTGTGTGTGTGTGTGTGTGTGTGTGTGTGTGTGTGTGTGTGTGTGTCACTGTCTCATGGCTACCAGCAGAGTTATTGATGTCAGTGACCTTCAGGCCCTGAAATGATGGCTGACTGCTCAATAATAGATGGGAATGCTCTTATGGGGAAAATTGTGCATTAGTGTGTGTGTGTGTGTGTGTGTGTGTGTGTGTGTGTGTGTGTGTGTGTGTGAAAGAAAATGACAGAGTTATTGCTGTATGTGAGCAATGTGTGATATGTATGTGAATGTGTGTTTAACTGACCTGTGTTTTGTGCAGCATCCGCAGTGTGTGTGCAGGTGTGCAGGAGGGGAGATCAGCCAGAGTTGTTAAGATGCCCCAGGGGTCTCAGATATGCTTAAAAACCTTTCAATGGATCAGAAATCCCAGTTTGCAATTAATACAATACAAAATATTACACAGAGTGCACTATACTGGTCATAGGATGTTCAAGATGGGCTATACGCCTTCCAACAACTGCTCACACTGCACAGCAAATACACCGGACAATTACATCCACGCTCTTTGGTTCTGTCCACCAGTTCAGAAATTTTGGCGTGAGATATGTGAAGACTTATCAAAGTGTCTGAAATGTAACATTCCAGCCTCCCCTTTAGTATGCTTGCTGGGCAACTTGGATGTGGTCACTGCAGAAATAAATACAGCCCACGTTGTTTTTACGGCCCTATGCATTGCCAAGAAAATGGTCCTCATTAACTGGAAAAATAAAAATAATCTTAATTCTAACCAATATAAAAACCATCTAATAGATCACATTAGTCTTGATACAGCCTCTGCCATCACATTTGATCAATCCCTTTGGGCTCCTTTGATCGGCTTCATCACCTAGTGGGGGTGGGGGGTCATGGTTTGGTCCTGCCTTCGCTATTGTGGTTGATATGGGGGTAGGGACGGCCTTAGGGCGTCTGGGGAGTCCCTAGGGACGTTTCCCTGGAGGGCCTAACCCGGGGGATGTGGCCATGACCTGGTTAAGGGCTCTGGGGGCTCTTAGATGGTGTTTTCCTTGTGGCTGCGTACAGCGGAGATGGGGGAGGGTCTGTGCTGGCGGATGTTGGTTACTGGCCTGGTAGCCTGGCTGCCCCTGGGTGGGTCCCGGATGGGCGTGGAGGCTTGGGGGTCTGGGGGTGCACCGCCCCCCGGTCTGGGGTGCTGGCTGGGCCTTGGGGGCTTGGGTCCTGGCTGTTGTGTCGCTGGAGCTGTGGGTGGGTGGGTGGGTGCAGGGGGGCTCAGCCCCAGTGCAGGGGACCTCTGGTGCATCGGCCCAACTAGGGGGCTCTCTAACTGGTGGGGAGATTGTTATATCTTTGCAGGTGGTCTCCTCTCTACAGGAGCTCACTGTGCAGGTGGGGGAGAGATATAGGAGGGGTAGAGAATAAACTCAACCTGGCTGTCTATTGTCTTGTGTAGTTTGGGAGATGATTGGATGATGGGGTGGGTGCAGTTTTCTCTCGGGTGGAGTCGGGTGGGCTGCCCCGGACTCTGTGGGGCTGGGCGGTCCTGCTGCTGCGGGCCCCGGTCCGGATGGGCCTGGGCCCCCTTGCCCTGGTGGGTTCCAGAGTGTGGGGGTGCCTACTGGGGTCAGCAGGGGAGCTGGCCCCAGGGAGGGGCCGCTTGCCCCTCCCTTTCTTCCCTCCCCATCCTCAGCTGCCTCCCTATTCCCGCTCTACCACACCCACTCACACACGCAGGGCTTGGGGTTCAGGTATGTCACCAGGGTTCAGGGGAAGCACTCCCCCTCTGTCCCCTTCTGGCCGCCTGTGCCTCAATTTTATTCTGCAACCTAGACATCCACATTACTCACACTCTCACATAACACATACATATAGGGCCTTGGGGGTGGGCACGTTTTACAGCATCCAGAGGATGGTCGGTGTATTCCAACCCACCTCTGGCGCTGGTGCCCTACCCTCAATTTTAAATGCATATAGACACTAAGGGTTTTCGGGAGGAGCCGTGCTGCTCTCTGAGAGGAAGCAGGAACCATGCTCTCCTGTGTTTTAAATGCACTTTAGAACAGCACACAGCAACACTACATATGAGCGGGCGTAGGGAGGTTTGGGGTCTTCACTCACCCCGGTTCTGTTAGCCGTCAGGGCTGAGGGGCTGGGAGGAGGTGCTGGCCGTCAGATTAGGGTCTGGGATGCGGGGCCTCCCTGCTACTGCAGATAAGGAGGTGGTCCGCTTGCCTCCACCCCAGAGAGAAGGGTTACATCTCCTGGGTTTAGGTGCGGCTTGCCCCTCTGGGTGCGGATGTACCTGGACCTGGGATATAGAATATGTTTGGGGAGTGCGACTGTCTGTGCAGTGTCTATTTGTTTCTGTCTACACGTTGGGTGAGTGCCGAGTATTTGGTTGTTTATGGGGTGGGAATGCACGTTTGTGTCCGCGTGCGCCTGTTTGTCTGTGTCTATATGTCAGGTTGGGTCTTAGACTCAACCTCTCTGGGTACGTCTCAGGCCCTCCAAAGTACGGAGGCCTATCTCCCCTCACCACACTCCCTGCCGGTGGCTGATGCCCTCAGACGTTGGTGTGTTGGTGGTCCTTGTCGACTGGGGCTGGGCGCTCATGTATGTACCGGCTCACTCCTGGTGGCCGATTGGCGGGGCCTGGCGCCTGTGGCCCGGCTGGGCCCCTTCCGGGGGATGGGATGCCCTCAGGCCTCTGGCCTCTGGGCCTGAAGCTCGGTCCTCTCTGGCACAGCTGGCTGCCGGCAGAGCACGCGGGCACGCCACTGCAACCCCCTCTGGCCTCTGCTCCGTAACTGCTGGGTGACCTCTCGTTTGGGGCTCTACTCGGCTCTTCCCAGGAGGGTGGCGCGGTTCCCCCCTTTTGGTGGTCCTCCTCGGGTCCTTGTACTCTGGGGCCTCTGGATAGCTGGGGCCTGGGTCTCCTCCATACCTGCTTCATACCCTGAGTGACGGGGCTATGGCTCCCCACACTCCCTAGCAGATCGTTACATGGAGAAACCTTTGGAATACAAGCATGCTGATCAACACAGGTATGCACACAGGTGTACACACGGGTGTTCACAGACGTGGACTACACCTTTCTTGGCTGCTGCCTCAAAGCACATTGTGCGCTGTCTATCTTGTGTGCTGCACAATATCGTTTAATATTTAGTATCTACTGTTATCTACTGCTAGCTAGTTTATTGTGATGGTGCTGTTTTTATTATGTTGCTCTTTTTTTGTTTGCTTTCTCTTCTGTTTTTTTTTCTCCATACAGGTGATCCAGGTGTTTTGTTTGTTTTTCTTTCTTTCTTTCCCCCTTTCTCACCGTCTCTTCTCCCCTCTGGTTTTCTTTCTCTCCCTCTCTTTCTTTCGTTCTTTCTCCCTGTCCTATCCCCCAGTCATGTCTGTCCCGTTTGTAGCAACCGAAAATAAAATAAATACATAATTATAATGAAGGTCAATCAAATGGACCAATATGGCAAGGCCATGATGATCCACTTGGTAAAATAAATCCGCTTGGCATCTTTCTTGGCCTTAAGACAACAATTCTGATGGCTAAAGATCCAAACGGGACACAAAGAAAAAAAAAAGATGCCCCAGGGAGCAGAAACAGGTAAAAGGGGGGTAAGTGTGAGCGGCAGGTAGAATGTGCTGACATTTTAAAGCAAAACTCACCTTATCGCTAAGGCACATCCTCCTTTCTATTTAAGATCACCTTTTTAAATGTTCGACTTGACCATCATAGTTTTTGGAACTACAAGTTTAAACTGGAGCTCTGCCTTCCTGGACGCTCTGTTAGTACAGTGACCTCACAGCAGCCATGTTATTGGTCACATGAGGTGTCCAAATTCATAGGCTGCATCCTCCTGAGGACCTGTCCTTCACAGTCTATGTAGGAAGTGAGCGGCTGTAAAATTGGACGGTCTAGCCTTCAGATTTGCGTCACCGCTGTCTTGGTGGAGTTTAATAAACTCAGCCATCTGCTCCGTGCTGTCTAAAATATAACAGGACACTGGTGTAAATTCTCAACCATCTCACACTTTTGTTTAATCGGTTTTCTGTTTGACGTTCATTGAGCTGTGTGAAAACCAAGGAGGAACCCACCCGAGGGATTAATAAAGTTTTATTTTATCTAATCTAATCTAATAACTTTAATCTCAGCCAAACCGATTTACTCACCAACAAATAAGACTCTGAAAAAGCCAAACAATAACATTTTTAGGTTGTCTAAGCAAATTATATATCACGTTTAACCTGAGTAGCGAAAGACCGCGGTGATCTGAAAATGATGTGCCATGACCCTCGAGCTCCCGACTAGCTATCGAGCTGGTGGGTAACAGACGTCTCTGAAAATATCGGCACACTTTTATAATATGTGATATCTTGATAATCGAGCAGATATTTGAAGTTTACACAGCAACATTCTCACCTAAAAATATGTTAAAAGTTTATTTTGTGACCCAGAAAGATTAATAAGAGTAATATTAAAACGTAGTAGCTTCCGCCATTGTTGGAAACGGGAACTGGCTGGGCCGCACTATGAATTCTGGGATATGGTGGGCCACGAAGGATACACCCAAACCCATCCTTCAAATTCGGGGAAAAGGAGGATGCATTTGTCGCGTCGCTGTGACGTAATCAGCCTACAAATGCGGCCTCAGGAGGATGCAGCCCATGAATTTGGACACCCCCCATGTCAGAGGACCAGCTCAGGTGAAGCTAGCAGACAGTTAGCAGCTACAGCCACCAGTGTCACTATCCACAGATCAGCCCGGCAGGCCCGTACATACTTTGTGCCCCCAGCTGGCACACATATACTTTCTCCTGGGACGAGGAAAAGCTGCAGGGACAAAAACAAAAAGGTTTTAGAGCATCTGAAAACATTTAAATGAACAGAAATAAATATAATAAAAATCAAAAGTGATGCAGTTTCTACTTGAGCGTGAATCCGGTCTGACCCCTTACACACATCTTCTACTGTCTGTGTGTGTGTGTGTGTGTGCGCTGTAACACGGGCACAGCTGTCTCCATCAACCATGCACACAGACTCACAAACGTGGCTCACCGTTAACAATGAAACATTTGTTTATGTTTGCAGGAGCGATCGCTCCGTTTCACTTTTAAACTCTATGATTATGATGACACATGTAAACAAGTGACTCATTAGAAACTGAATAAATGGCAGCTACGCTGACTCTGCTGCACAGAACAAACTTTAGCAGCATGTTACCGTGAAGCTGTGTGTGATTCTCCTGAGTACAGCCCTGCTGATTTCAAATCTCCTCTATAATCAGCCGCCCACAGGTCACTCCATGACCTGTGGGCGGCTGGAGTCTGACATCATGCACCCTCGTTTATTTTCATTAAGATCTTTTTGTTGGAAATTCACCTAAAAGCGTTTTTACTCATTTCACATTTAAACCAGCAGCTGAAGTCTGGATGGGTGATGGAGGAGCTACACCTTCAGCCAAACCCATCCAACCTCTTCACCGCACTGCATTTTTACCTCCACCAAGCAGCATTAGCGTGTCGCTCTGTGTGCAAACGTGACAGCTGGAAACGTTTGAATGAACTCATGTTAACAGTATTTAAAATTTGGCTTCTGTCCACCGACGTCATCAAGGTGGGGGAAAAAAGGAACTATGACACTTACAGGTGTGCTGTGCTGTCAGCACATACAAGGTACCAAATAAAGATATCATGTCACATTTGACCTCTGACCTCACTTTTACATGTCACATGTGCCTTTCTTTCCAGTTTACACCACATGTATTATAACTTTAAAGTAAGAGAATGAGCTGTTAGAAATAGGCTGTAATAGAATATTAAATAATAATATACTGAGAAGGTATTCACAGATCACTAAACATTTAAACAAATCAAACTCACAGTGAAGTGAATGGAAAACATGTACAAGGTGATATTATTGGTAAAACATACTGTATTATATATAATATTGGTACAAAAGATATTTAATATATAATGTGAGTTTATGTTAGTTGTTGTTACTTTTTTAAAAAGAACAAAGAAAACAAAATGAATATAAAGAAAATACAAAACTATTCCCTTAAAAGGAAATGCTGGTGAGCGAGTGAGCTGCCTCCGTGGAGGTTCGTACTCCACCTGCTGTCTGATTTTGTATGTTTTTGCTGACATCATCAGTGGACAAACATCAAAGAGCGGTGGTGCAATTTACCATCCACTATGCAACAGGTAACTCTTACTGCTGTTATAAAAAGGCTGGATTGTATTCAGAGGAAGAACCTGTAAAACCTGACGCCGTGACTGTGCAGAAAACTGGCACAACCTTTACAAAACCAGAGAAGAAGAGTTCAGAGCCGTGGGCACATGACCAGGAATTTACTGTCAGTGGGTGCGTGTGTGTGTTGCACTTGGAGGTCTTGAAGATCAGTGAGGGCCATCCGTCTATCTGTTCTTCCATCCACCTATCTATCCATCCAACTGCTCCTCTGAGGGGACACTGAGGGGTCTTCTGTTGGTCAAACACATTTAAAACACCAAAATTAGTCCAAGAAATGTCCTAAAAGTTACCAGCAGTGCAAAGCCAGCTCAGAGATCCTCCCGACATCCATATAATCAGGCTGATGTGTGACAGAGCAGCTCATTTAGATGTCAGCGGGCGGACTGACACAGCTGAGGCAGAATCCACTTACTGTGGTAAGAGCAGCGGTCACAGGGAGGCCCACAGCAGCCAGACCGGTGAGATCTGTTAGAGTGACGCCAAGCTGCTGAGGGTGTGCGGCGTTTCAGGCCTGCTGTAAACTGACAGAGGTCGCTTGCTCTAATATGACTGATAAATGATTCAAGGAGCAGATCTATTCTCATCCTCCACCCTGCTCCACCTGGGGGAACACAAAGTCTCCATCATCCTCCATCTTCCCCTCTTTTCTTTTATTCTTCACCTTTTACTCTATCCCCCCCACCCCCCCATCCACAGCTGAGGAATAATGACAGTGTGTGCATGTATGTGTGTTGTATTTCTATCATACCACAGGGAGCAGCGGCTGGTGTCCGTTCTGTTTTGAGACCCTCTGCTATTTACAGAATGTATCATATGAGCACAATGACACACACACACACACACACACACACACACACACACACACACAGTGACCTTCACACACATAACTCACACAGTGACACTGAAATTTGCTTCCACTTATTCAGACAAATACACACACACACACGTGGTGCTTAAACCACAAACAAATGTCAGCAGCATACAGAGCAGCCTCCTATCGGGCACTTGGGCTCTGCTCTGTTGGATTTTTATTCGTCGACGTTACAGAAACAGCAGCTAAAGCTGGCGTGTTCGTGCTCTTGGTGTTTGCTGCTGCAGCTTGTGGGTAAATTGTGGGTTCAGTTGGGTTCTGTGCTCCATGACTGTAGAATCTTCCTCATGACTGTGTGGATTGCTCTTCTTCCTCCTCTTTAGGGGTCCATCCTATCCCAACATCCTTTTCTGTCACACCACCCCTCTGCATGTCTTCCTTCACTACATCTATGAACCTCCTCTGAGCTGTTCCTCTTCTCCTCCTGCCTGTAGCTCTATCTTCATCCTCCACCCTTCCTCCTCTGCACATGCTCAGATGCCCTCAGCCTCTCTGAGATGTCCCTGTGATGGACTCATGTCTGATCCTGTTCATCCTGCTCACTTCCGACGAACATCTTCAGCTCGGCCTCCACCCACTCCACCATGCCTGCATTCTCTTTTTCGCCACTCTTTGGATGGGTGACCTCAGGTATTTAAACTCATCCACCTTTACTACCTCCACTTGCCTCTCTTTCATTCACACACGTATTCTGTCTTGTTTCTGTTGACTTTCAATCCCCTTCTCTCCAGAGCATCCCTCCACCTCTCCAGGGTCTCCTCCACCTCTACATATATTATAGTGTGGAATAGAGAAACATGTGGGTGAGGCTAATTAAAATTATGTTTACTAAAGAAAGACAAAAGACTGACTGTGAATGAGCAGTGGTGCAGCTGTGAGGTGGAGGAGCGAACAGACATTCTAACTTTTATGTCCAGGTCCTATATGCCCCTCGCCCGAGGGCCAATCACCCCCCTTCACCCATACATCCACCCACAGCCTCTCCTTAATCCTGCCGGGGTTAAAGTAGGCATTCTGAATTTTTGTTTTTGTCGTCTTCAGCGCTGAAGCCTGAGGGTGTGTACATGTTAAACAAGCAGAGCGGGATGCGACCTTTATCCCAAGTTATGAAAACACAGGAGGTGGGGGCTGCTGCATGTGTGTGCACACCACTATCACCCTTACATACTCATGTGTGTTTGTTACTGAGAGGACTGGAGTCGTTCTTGTTTTGAATTCCTCCAAACCAACTGTCATAATAGAGCAGTCTGAAAGGAGGAGGCGGAGCTACCATGTGTGTGGGTGAATGTGGTGATCTCTGAGGACAGACAGCATCTTAGCAGCACATCAGATCACTGCTGTAGATGCCCTTGTTGCAGGTGGATGTAGCTGTAATAGAATAATAACCATGCTGGCTGCTGTTTGGACAATTCAGGATATGAGATATTTGTCTGTGAAGTTTCCACCTCTGTGAGAGGAAGGAAGATTGAATTTCCTCTGGAGTGTTCAAAGCACAGAAAAAAGAGAATTAAATAATTCAGCAGCATTTCTAGACTGAAATAGCTGCAGACGTCCACCAAACTGGCTATGAGCAAAGACACTCCAAATAACACAGAGGCTGTTTCTGGAAACGTGTGCTTCATTTTTATCAACAAAGATCATTTCTGATGTGTGTGTGTGTGTGTGTGTGTGTGTGTGTGTGTGTGTGTGTGTGTGTGTGTGTGTGTGTGTGTGTGAGAGAGAGAGAGAGAGAGAGAGAGAGAGAGAGAGAGAGAGTGAGTGTGCATGTGCTCATATCTGACCCGTCCCAGCGTTCCTGAAACAACACAAGAGCATTTCTATGTTTAAGGACTCACAAACTGAGGGCTTTCTCATATGGGTACATATGAGCCGATGGGTCTGCATGACGATGGCCTCAAATTATTGTTACATATGTAAGAAAAACACAGCGAGAGGCACATGTGTAATTCCACTCGAACCGTTGCAGGGATCTTGTTTGTTTTCTATTGTCTGTAACAAGGGTCGGTGTGAGGCCATCGCCCCCTCTGAGGCTTACTCTGATGAGTATGAATATGAATACGCGTGTGCAGTTTAAGTTTAAGAAAGTCACTGTTTACTCTGTATTCACAAACGAGCCAAAGTCCAAGAGAAGCTCCACATTATCTGATTCATTGTTTCAACACCACCGATAAACTGCTCTGTGGTTATCTGTCTAAGGAGACGGCTTGCTTTTAAAGCCGTCCACACAAAGACCAAAGTCGGCTCTTCTGCCCTATTTAGGCAAAAAACGTTAAAGCCTCAAGTCTTCATTTGTCTTTCTTACCATCAAAGTGAATCAGGAGTCTGATCTGAGTACTGAGTGCACACTAATAACAATCAGGCCTGAAATTAGGTCGATGGACGATTGTTCAAACAATCCTCCTTTTTTGGAGGCGGCCCTTGCTGGTTGGATCTGTGTGTTGGGTTCAGGATTGTGCATTGGGTTGGTCAGTGACGAGCAGCTAATACATGACTGTAGTCTGCTTGACTTGCTAAATGAACACATGAGCTGTATTCAATTCAATTCAATTCAATTCAATTTTATTTATATAGCGCCAAATCACAACAAAAGTCGCCTCAAGGCGCTTCATGTAACTGGAACTTGTTTCCTTATGTTCATGTTAAATGACATGAAACAAAATCAGTGGGTCTGAAGCTTCCTCTCATTTCAGGGTAAGCAAGCTGCTCCAGAGTGTGGCTGAGCACGCTGGTACTTAACCTCTTTCCTCTGAATTTATCCTGAACTCGTTTTCTTCTGTTTCACAAAGTCCAACTGATCATCATCGGCTGTCTGCAGGGTCATGACAATATTGCCACATGCAGCAGGAATTAACCAAAGCACCCCATGGCCTCCATGTTACACGTAGAATATGCCAGTCATTAATTTGCCCATCAGTATCGTATCACACAACCATATGTATATTAAGTTATCAGAGTGAGCCTCTGAGGGGGCTGTGGTCTCACACCGACCCCTTTACAGATGTTAGACCCAGCAGCAGTGGAATTACACGTGATGCAAGCCATGAAAGGTCACCAAGAGGTCAAAGGAGGTGTTTCATAGTGTTTGGAGGGAGGTCGACGTCTGTGTAACACCTACGGTTCAAAATAAGCCCTGAGCTCAGATAGCTCATACACACTCAGCTTCTCATTTTAGTCACTGTGTCCAGCCCAGCGAGCTGAAAATATCTAAGAAATGCAGTAATAATTTTACATGGTCACAGCCAGACGAACTGAAACACACTGAGGTCGACCACACCTGCAATAACCTGCAGCTCAATACAGCTGCCCACAAAGGGATGGACTTTGTGCCGAGGCCTGTGCCACAAAAAAGGATTTGGGCTCATCCAGGTGACATCCGGGTGTTTCTGTACTACAAAGGTGGTTCACTTCTTCCTGGTTTAAATCGCTATGGTAACTTACGCTGCATGCTTTCAAACCTGCTGATTAGAGGTCAAGGCCCTTTCTCAATTCTCAAGTTCTCGCGTTCTCGGCGAGTACGTACTCGGCGAGAGCGCACGGGAGTACGGACTCGCCGAGAACGCGAGTACGGACTCGCGATTTGTACAATTTGAACACCAGCGTACTTGATGTCACAGGTCCGGAGTTTTTACTGCCGTCCCCTCTTAATTTAACTGTGAGTAATATGTTATGACGCTTAACTTTAATCACAGCCAAACCGGTTTACTCAGGAACAAATAAAACACTGAAATAAACCAAACATTAACATTTAGAAGTGATCTAAGTGACTTATATATCATGTTTAACCTCAGTAGTGAAATCTCTATTAATAAAAATAGTGTACATGTACATACGTGTACATACCTTCTATTTTAGTGGACACTCAATACAATAGACAGCTACTGGGGTTTGGGGTTTGTTTAACCTGAGTAGCGAAAATCCGTGGGGGGGGGGGGGGGGGGGGGGGTTGAAAACGATGTGCCGGGCGTCTGCTGTTCTCGTCGGCTCTAATAATCCTCGACCTCGCTGTCTGCTATGAGGCTGGCGGGTCACAGATGTCTCCGAAAACGTCGGAGCGCATTTGGAAATATATGATATCTTGATAAATCGAGCGGATATTTGAAGTTTACACAGCTACATTCTCGCTTGAAAATAACTTAAAAATTTATTTTGTGACCCAGAAAGAGAAATATTTAAAAGTTTTTAGCCCCACTTGTCCGCCATTGCCGCGTTTGAGTTTTGGACGAAATGCATTCTGGGATATTTAGCTGTACCAAGTCCACACAAGTCACCACCGATGCATGCTCGATAAAACGGGCGGAGCGAGAACACATCCAGGACTTTTTTGCGTTCTCGGCTTGATGCGTACTTCGAATTGGAACAGTACTTGGTCTCCGACTGATGACGTATCACGAGTACATGAGAACGCAAGTACACACAAGTACGCATATTGAGAAAGGCCCCAATTCTCCACAGCCAACAGTTTTACAGCAGTTTTATTGTTCTGTAAGCATTAACATCTGATCCTCAAACACCTGCACTGTACTTGCCCTTCAACATCAGGCCCATGTGCGCTGGTGTCGGTAACGTGTGCACTGGAACCTGAACATGTTTGAACGTTATGTTCAGCAGGTCCAGGTTCTGTGTATGCCACGTGGATTGTAGCGTCCAAATGTGGAGAAGACAAAGACAATGCTGGGGCCATAGCAGCTTTTGGTCGAGGCAATGTGACAACGAGGGGCCAAACACAAGGCGTGTCATCACTGGAGGTGAACTCAGCACGCTGGTAGAAGAGCGACTGTTAACTGTCCAACAAGCAGTTTGTCTTCTACAAAGTAACTTTATTTTCATGTATTTTTGAATGCTCCAATAATCTAAACATCCCTGAATTACACCAATCAGAGCTCTCCTCCATGGTCGGGATCACAGCGTCACTCTTCCTCCTCCTCATCCTCTCTGAGCATCGATCCAGAAGAAAACCCTCCGGAGGAAGATGATGTGCTCTTGAGATGACCTTCATACTGCACAATTACAAAGAGGCTTATTACACACACACACACGCACGCACACACACACACAGGCACACATACATGCTAATGCACAATCACACCATCTCAGGTAGACAGAAACACACACACACAGTCACGTGTATTACCAACACTAATCAATAGCAGCACTAATGGAAACAGCAGGATCAAAGCTGACACACACACACACACGCATAGACAAAAAATCCTGACATGTGGAAAGGTTAAGACAAACATACACTTTCAGTTTAACTGCAACTATAAATTGAGTGAGTCATGATCCTGCTGTACTAAAATGCAAATGTTGCACGGAGAGCACACAACCACACACACATGAAAACACGCACGCACACACAACCAAGTGGAATGCAGCGCTCATGTGGAGCTGGCTGACCTTCGGCCGCTGACACTCATCCTTGAGTCACATGACAGGGACTCTGACTCTGAGTGAGCATGTGTGAAAACTGCAGAGCTGCACATGTGTGTGCGCCTACATGAATACTGTCTTCACACAGTGTATGTATGTGAGAGAGATAGAGCCCTAACTAGATGCTTTAGCAAAAAGGAAAGTTTGAAGCCTAATCTGAAAAGTAGAAATAGTGTCTGTCTCCTGGATCCAAACTGGAAGCTGGTTCCACAGAAGAGGGGCCTGAAAACTGAAGGCTCTACCTCCCATTCTATTTTTAAAGTAATACCAAGTGTATCACATCTAATACACGAGTATCTATGAGTATTTGAGAGTATTTGAGAGTATCAGTGAGTATTTGAGAGTATCGGTGAGTATTTGAGACCTCTACATCATCAGTGTGACTTTTTCCCACAATTCCTAAATGGCACAAAAATACAGAATGCAGCTGACACTAATATTGGCAGAGTAAAAGCGAGAGTGCTGCAGCGATGAGCTATGAGCGTGCTGGATGAAATTCAGGCTCCGCCTCTTTCAGCCTTTCTGTACTCTCCATGTTTGAGGAGGAGCCTGTAATAACCTGTGAAGTCCAGTCATCCTATCACGGCCCGAGTCTGCTGTAATCTCAGAGTGTGCTCGTAGAGCAGCAAAGCTTTTACTTTTGCTGTGTGTGAGGACAAAGGTCAGAGCAGGTGTGACAGTGCAACCATAGCCTTTGCGCAGGTAACGGCCTCACGGTGACACAGCAGAGTGAACAGGGAGCACACCTTCACTGAATGTGTTTCAGCCTGCAAAGAATCCACAGACGCTTCCTGCAGTCAGTTCAGGATGCAGCTCCGGGATTACCGCAGACCTGCAGACTCCAGAGAACAGAGCGAGCTCACAGCTTCACTTAAAAGTGCTCAGGTCCAAATGTTTACGGACAGCATTGTATGTTTTCCATATGTGTACAATGGCCATAATCCCAGAACAGTTACTGCAATACTTTAGCTAAACAGCATGAAATAAAGCTGAGGGTCCTCCATCACATCAGGATCTGTATGGAGACAGAACCACGGCTGTAAGCAGTGTCCATTTTATTTCCAGGAAGTTTTTTTCACAGGCTGCAGTTCTCTGTTGTGGCTGAGCCTACTGTGATGCAGGCGAGCTCAGGTGAGCTGCTCTGAGAATGGACCCAGGCTGATCACCTCATTTTATTTCTTTTATGAGATTTTCAGAAATGTTTTATTTTACTTTGATGTTTTGCCTCTTGGCTGACTCTGGAGCTAAAAGGCTCAAATCAAACTAAAATGATCTCAGTCTAGGAGAGAAGAGCATTCTGAGTCATTCTTGTCACTCTTGTGCAAAACAAAATCCACCAAAGAGCAACGACTAAAGCAGAGCGTCCTGTTATGTTGGGACTGAACTTCTGTCCACATCTGTCTGTGATCTCAACTGTGACGAACACATGACGCTGCTGTCCTTCATCTTCTTACAGAAAATGTGTTTGCTGGTTCGTGTCCATGGTGAAGCTTGAACCCCAGCCTTGTTTCTCAGAGTGCAGACCCAGCCCGTGATCAAAAGTAAATCATTACAATATTAACTTCCTCATTCACCTCCATGGAATTTACTGGGATTTGATCCAGACACACGTGACTTACCAAGCTCTTTGTCACCTTCAGTATACATGGGTGAGCCGCCACAGCACAGAGAGCAAATATTCCCCCAACAGGGGCAACAAAGACAGGTCGAGGCTGAGGGTTTGGGTCAAGTATCTCCACAAACACTGTTAAAGACTGTTAAACACCGAGCTGATCAAAAACAGACAAGGGAAACATTTAGAGAAAATGTTTCCTCTCAACCAGTCAGACGGCTCCTCTGGACCCTGGCTGAGTGAGCGTAGAGATGTAAAATATTCCAGTGTATTCAGTGACTGAGCGTGTTTCAGAGTAAATGACTGAGAGATTCAGGCTTCACATCATCACAGACCAGGATGTGTTCAGGCACCAGCTTCATGCTCTCTGGTCCACCGTTGGACGCCACCTATATGTTAGTTATTATATTCAAGCTCAGCCTAATACATGTGTTTGGAAAACATGGGTCAGTGGGCGTCGGTCCATCTGCGAGGGTCCCTCCCTCTGCCAGAGTCACTTCACCCAGGTCCAGGAGGTGTCCTGCTCAGAGGCTGAAGCACTGCTCCTGGATCAGCCGGCTCCTCACTCAGCACGAGCCCTCAGAAGATTTCCACCGCTCGATCTCATTTTGTGGGTCACTCGGCTCCGACCCCTACAGCAGACAGAGTCGGCATCATCATGCTGCTGTTTCCAGCTGTGGCTGAGATTGCCTCACCATGACCTGACGCCAACTTTATATTCCTGAAGCTGCTCTCAGCTCCTAATCATCAAGGAGCGATACAGTTCCTCAAGCTGTACCAGAACATGTGCAGAGCAGGGATTATGGGGACATGATGACAGCAGAGCAAATAGCGCCTGAGGGCTGACGGTGTTCCTGCTGCGATGGAGCCATGCCAGCAAGTGAGGATGATCAAACTGTTTCTGTGCTCTGCAAACACATCGTTCATGTCTGACTAATTATCACAGATGTTTATCAAATTGTCAGGAAGTATAAAAGATTTCAGAAGCTTATTCTGTTCCTTTTATTCACTCTCTGTGCTCCTGCAGCTCTTCTGTTTCTCTCTCAGCTTCATTTTGGTGGACAGAAATAATCCCAGAGTCACGTGGAGAGAGAGGCAGAGTATCACTGCACTGACACACACACACACATAAAAGAGATTGTCAGCATGTGTGTTCAAAGACAGCGTGACACAGAAATGAACTGAGAGGGTGAGAGAGGCAGATGACAAGTGAGAGAGAGTTGGAGGGGGTAACAAACACGCACATACACATACTGGTTTCCAGCTGTTGTGGGGACCAACATTTTAATCATCACTTGTAGGGACTCTCAAGGCATTTATTTGGACTCTCCATCACAACCTGTAAACAAACAGATCCATATGTTACTATAAACTAGGATGTTTGACTATGTCATGAGAAATATGAGCTCATTTTCACTTTGATGCCAGCAACATATCTCTAAAAGTTTGCAAAATGGTGAACAAGAGGCTGGCAAAGTACTAAAAACAAAGAGTTGGCAGCTACTCAGGTGACCTGTCAGCAGGTCGGTCACATGATCAGGGATAAACACAGCATCTTAGAGAGGCAGAGCCTGCAAAAACCTGTGGAGCAGCTTCAGAATAGTGTTCCTCACTGTGAGTCATCTACAGAACATCATACCATCAACATACTCAGAGAAGCTGGAGGAATCTCTGTACGCAGGCTGGCAACTGTGACCTTCAGCAGCGCTGCATTAAAAACACGACTGTGATAAATCAGTGCACTGCTCACGAACACTTCCACTTCCACAATGCAGGTTACAGCTCCATCATGGAGGGATGACACCACGTGTGACCACGATGGAGAAATGTGCTCCTTTAAAACTGATCTGAGATCGGACCTGTGCAAACACGGATCGCATGAAGAGCAGAGGGAGCGTCCGGCTCGTTATCAGTGCTCAGGTCAAAGCCTGATCAGCCTGGGGGGGGCATCAATCCCTCTGGAGCTGGAAGCAGGCACATCTGGAAAGGCTCCATTAGTGCTAAAAGGTGTGAACAGGTTTTAGAGAAACATCTGCTCCATCCAGATGTGTTTTTCAGGAAGGCCTTTATATTTGAGCAGGACAACGCTAAACCATAGACTGCATCTTTTCCAGCAGCAAAGCTTCATAGGGGAAAAGTCCAGCCAAGTGACGGACCTTTGACCGGCTGAGAACATCTGGAGCACCATGAAAGGAACAACAGGATGAAGCAGAGCCAGAATCTTCCATCAGACCAGAACAGCTGCTGTCAGAGAAGAAGGTACTGCACAGTGGATACGTAGGCCTACATACTAGCACAATAAACTTTGTCCTCTCAGCTGATTGAAACAACAAAAATGACAGAGATTGGATTCAGACTTGAACATAAATCTGTCTAACCTGAGAGTTAGTCTGAGTGCAGTGGGATTATCTGCAAAGATGCGTGTAAACAAGAATTTTATTTTAGAATATGAAAAAAAATTAAACAAACTCTGCACAGCAAACTGATCAACTACATCAACTGTTCAGAGTCACAGCACCAGAGTAAGACGTCTGCTAATAAACACAAGGCTTCAGAGAACAGCCTCCCACCGCCACAGTGTCATCTATAATGCTGCTTGTTTGTCAATCTTTCGCTAATACATTTAAAAATCTATGTTTATTATGTGTTCTTTAAAAAAATGTATAAATTAGACATTTCTAACGTTTGTTTTCTGGTTGGACACAATGTACCTGTCACTGTGTTTTCACACTATGCTCCTTCTGATGAAGTCCTCTGCATTTATACCATTACCTGTTTGCTCACTCACCTGTAAATACTTTGTCATTCTATTTGAATTTAAAGTGATACTAATAAGTAATTAAATAATGACTACTTTCACTGCTGTACTCCTAAATATTTGAGATTTAAACAGCTCTCTATCGCCTACAGAGAAACACTAGAAAAAGGAGAAACACAAATATCATAATATATCAACTGGAAATCATGGTGTAATACTACAGTGTCATTACAGGTTACAGCGCAGGTTTAGAGTTCATAGTAATAAAAAATATCACCACGTTTAAATCTAGTGAATGATTTACAGCCACACCCAGATTTATCAGATCACAGGATAATTTTAATGTTGAAGAAATATTTGAAATATTTCTATTACTGTGCGGCGGCTCTTTATTTGTGTTATGAGGTGCAGTATGTTTTTACAGAGCACCGCAAGGGACATTGGAGGAAAAAAAATGAAGATGAACTTTTGCGAGATCTCGCAAAAGTAACTCGGGAGCTATGTCCCAATTCCTAGGAGGCATCCTTCACTTCCGTATTTTTTAACCCAGTTATAAAAAAATAAATAAATAAAGCAGGATTTGGACATTTTTTATGAACATATCAAGGTCATGACTGCCAACAGAAACCTGCTTGACCTCAGGCTAATGTCCAGTTAATTCTAAACTCAACATTACAGCAAGGCTCTGTGCTTGGCCCAATGTTATTCTCATTATATATGCTCCCCCTAGGCTTAATCTTTGAAAAATATAACATTTCTTATCACCTCTATGCCGATGATATACAAATATATTTTCAATTAGATGATGACGACATTGCTCCTTCGTTGCACGGCTTCCTCGAGTGCATGAGAGAAGTCAGAGAATGGCTTTCAGGCAATTCCCTTATCCTGAATGAAAAGAAAACAGAAACTGTGGTGTTTGGCAACCATATCCCTTGGGGCCTATTAACTGATACCTTTGGTTCCTTTGCCACGTCTTTCTCTGACTCAGTTAGTGACCTGGGTGTCCTGCTGGATAGCTCTTTCAAATTTAACAAACAAGTGTCCTCAGTAATCAAATCTAGCTTTTACCAACTGCGCCTTATTGCTAAGGCTAAGCACTCTGTCCCTCATAAAGATCTTGAAAAGCTCATTCATGTTTTTGTGACTTCTAGATTGTATTACTGTAATTCTCTCTACTTTGGTCTTCACTCCGCTCTCCTTCATAGACTCCAGCTTGTCCAAAATGCTGCAGCTCGCCTCCTGACTGGCACTAGAAAGCATGCCTCTATCACCCCAGTTCTTATTGATTTGCATTGGTTACCCATAAAATATCGCATTGAATTTAAAATATTGTTGCTCACCTTTAAAATTATAAATAATTTAGTCCCTGGGTGAGCCCTCAGGTTTTATTTAATCATGTCTTAATTTTCCTGTTTTTATTGTAAAGCAATTTGGTGTACGTCTGTTTTTTTAAACGTGCTATACAAATAAAGTTGTATTGTATTGTATTGTATTGCAGGTTAGCTTAAGAATGTTTTAAGCTAACCTAGCTGTACACTGTTTACCTGGCCTGTTATAATTTATCCATGTAGCAGCCTGGGTATAAACATTACTTTGTAACCCATGCAGCTCTGTTGAGATCATTTTGTTTCTCAGACACACTGGTCTCCCCTAAACACTTGGAAACACTAGAGAAGCATTTCAGGGTTATACACAGGCTCTTTAGCAATTTAGAACTAACTAGCTATCCTGCTAACCAGTTAAGCTCTTTTTTCTTAATGTAAGGGATGATCGTTAGTCTGAATCAAATCACCAAAAGAAAATGTTACCCTGTGTTTGCTCCTCTGCACAAATGATTAGCTCATTAGCTGCAGTGTCCTGTTGATGTTCTTCTTGTCCTTTTAACAGTAAATGTGAAAATCCCAAGTCTCAGTGAGGAACCCTGAGTGTGGTACCATTCAGAAACTATAAGGGGGCAGCACTGAGCATTCCTCACACAAATGCACACAGATAAAACAATGTGTGCTATGAGCCAATGCTAAAAAACATAGTAGTTTCCTTTGTGGGGACACTGCTTTTTGGTCCGTGCTGGCAGAGGTCCCTGTGATGTGACCGTGTAAACACTCTTTGTCCCCACAACATCATGGTTACCAGACACACACAAACCTTCTGCTAACCAATAGAGCAGCTGTTGTTGGACAGACACCAGAACATCAGATTAATGTGACAGAGGGGGAGGAAAGACTGAAGGAGGAAAGAACGAGTAAGAGAGAGGATTCGCAAGCAAGGAGGAGAGAGGGAGGTGAGAAAAGAGGAGATGAGGAGGTGATGGGAAACAGTGGGATGAGTCATCTTTGAAGAGCCAGAACATAAAAAGAGAGAATAAAGACACAGCTTACACGTTTAAGCAATTTCGTGGTGAAACAGCAGCCGGAGGAAAAATATAAATGTTCAGGTGTAGCTGCCGATACCACGGACTCACACTCAGAGCCCATCAGACACGTTTATTAGCTCAGTGTTGAAGCAGTTTCCTGTTATGTGTCTGAAAGGAAAGAGTGGGTGTGTTTGTATGTACGGCTATAAAAGAAGCTGAGGTTAGATGAGAGTAGCACAGTGAGAGTGGATGCACTTCAGAGTGAGTCAGTGCGAATGTTAATGCAAGGCTGTTTGTCTTCAGCAGGGAGACTGCACTGCTGCCGGCCGGCATCCTTCTTTATGTTACAGTGTCACCACCCCAGATTATTACAGGATTAAAATATAATTTATGTCCCATGCTCAAAGTTTCTGACATGAGGTCAGTGCTAATCCCTGTGAACCTAAAGCTCAGGCGGTCTGGGATTTTCAAGAGGGATTTAGGCTCCACCTACCTGCTTTTCAAACCTTCTGTTTCAGAGGCTAAACGAATCAGAAGAAAGTGGAAGAAAGAACTCATCTGAAGCAGAAGAATCAGAGGAAAGCTCTGAGAGCTGCTCCTTGTTTGGCCTCTGTCCCAGATTATTCATAGTCATCAACTGGATTTAGGTTTATAAATTGCTAACCAGCTGTGTAATTTATTAACCTTTATTTAACCAGAAAGCTCCAGAGCTTAAGAATCTCTTTGGTGAGGCTTCCCTGGGCACAGAGAGGCTGGGAGGAAGAAAGCCCAATAGAAAACACAAAAGACCCAGAACTGCCCGGGTTCAAACCCACAACCCTCTAACTGCCAGTGAGTCACATACACTGGAACCAGACACTGTTTATAGGGTAGTAAATGTGTAGTGAAGTGAAGGGGATTTAGTATTGACTGTTTAGTTTATGTGTTTATGAGCATATAAAACGCTCAGCTGAGATTACACAAATGAACTCATATGATCTAATGACAAAAACCTCCATAACAAGGACAACATGAAGGGACAGAGAGGAGAAGAAACAGGAGGAGAGGAAGAAGAGAGGGAAGGAGAGAAGATGATGAGGGAAGGAGAGAAGGTGATGAGGACTGAGAGAAAAAGGAAAGGTGAAGCACAGAAAAGATTAGGAAAGAGTGAAAGTGAGAAAATTAGAATCCTTCCACGGAGGGCAAAATCATCTCCTATAATTACCTCAGAGCCCACAAGACCACACACGCACGCACCAGCGCACACACAGACACACACACAGACACACACACACACAGATAGGAGGAGAAAGGGAAATCCTCACCAAATCTATCCAAAATGTTGCCAGCCCTGAGCTCAGGATGTCGCTCTCTCTCACACACGTACAGGAACAGACTGATGGAACTGGGTTACAGACAGAGCGAGGTGGAAGCGTGATCAGACGATGAAGAGATGCAGATCTGAACAGATTATATAGAAGCTGTGTGTGTGTGTGTGTGTGTGTGTGTGTTCTAAACACACTAAACAACAAGCCTTCGGATCTTCAAAATAAAACCAACGACTTTATTTTTGCCTGTAGGAGAAACTGATTCACACTACATTTAAGGGAAAACTCATTTTCATCCATCCATCCATCCATCCATCCATCCACCCATCTTCTTCAATTTATCTAATTTAGGGTGGGGTGTATGGGGCCAAGTCCTCAATGTACATTTAAAGTGAAACCTCGTTTTAAAATCCACCTTTTTTTTTAATTCAAATTACATGTAGTGATTTTATTCTTTCATGTTTCATTTATGAATCATTTACCATTTACAGTGTGAACCAGAGAGGTGCAGCAGCTCTTATTGTGCTGCTTGTGTTCTGAGCTGACTCAGAGTGTTTAGACAGGGCTTAGTTACTGAGGAGAGAGTGCACACTACACTTTTCTCTGGAAATTCAGAAACCAAACGGAGACTTATTACTTTTTTATCGACATTTTACTTTGTGTTTACTGGCTTCAGTAACTCATTGTTTGTATGGGTGTCAAAGGTCACCATTCAGCACATGATGAATATTTAACAAAGTCAAGAAATTGGACATTATCTCTCCAGGAAAAACAAACCACGGTGGGAACAAAGGAAGAAATATTGATCATGTTACTTCAGTAAAAAAAGCAAACTTGTGTCTGTATTAATAATTAATAATGCAGTGACATGTGATTGGGAACTATTTTGATAACTAAACAGTTGTGAATGTGCTCAAAGTGTGTGAACGGTCACAACCATCAGCTCTCTGCCCCCATGTCAATAACATGACCCCCAGATGAGAGATGGTGAAAACATTAAAATCCCCTTTAATGCTGATTATTCACAAGGTTACAAAAGATCCAAAACAATTTAGGAGTAGGAACCTGAATACCAGAAAGGAGAGACTCAGACAAACTCATCATGTAGTGGGGACAGCTGAATCTTATCAAGCAAATGAAAGGAAGGAAGTAAAACCTGAAACCTGAATAAAACGGGAAGAACGGCCTTGACACAAAGAGACTAAGGCTGTGTCCCATTTCAGGGTCTGCACGCTTGAAGTACGCGCACTACGCGTACTACGTACGGTGCGTACTATAAGTACGAGAAGTGCGGAAGTGAGAGGCATGTGAAATGGGACGGTATATGCTTCGTCGCGCTGTTCAGGTTGCCTAGCAACCATGATACTAACCGCAAGACACGTTACATACAGCTTTGTTTGACATAAATGAAGGAGAAAAATGTTTTGTTGGTCAATCATTTTTGACATCACTTTGATTAGTTGAGTATCTGAGGCTGAGACCACAGGACCGTAAAACATGATTGTTGGGCTTTATTTCTGTACTGAACAGTTATTTAAGATTAGCTAGTAAATAATAATTAGTTAATGTTGTTCATGAGACTAAAGTCATCTCACTATGGTAATGTAAATATAATATGGCCAATATTATAGTATTGTCAGATTATTATGATACATATACACATATATATATATATATATATATATATATATATATATATATCAATCACTGACTTTCAGCTTGTTGTGTTTGTGGATATATGACTGACTTTAATTATCCATAAAATCATCAGATTCTCTGTAAGATTAAGGTCGACTATATATATATTTAGAAGTAGAGGCTTTAAAACCAAGTTAATGCTGAAAGTACAAACACCACTAGTGTCACATAACTTTGCCGACATGTGGCCAACAGCAATGTTTTAATGTTCTTCATTATTAAACATTCGCACATGAATAAGTGACGTCATATTCAGTACTTACTTTTGACAGTTCACTTTTCGGCCGCTCCCTTCTGCCGTAGTTTGCGGCAAAATTACCCACACCCACCGCCACGCTATGAATTGTGGGATATATGGGACCATGAAGCGTGCACCGGACCACGCTTGATATTTGGGGAAATCAACGGCGCATTTGGAGTATGCATTTCAAGTACACTTCGAATTGGGACAGCCGTCGTCACGTGGCGGTGACGTAACCGCACTTAAAATGCGTACTTCAAGTGTGCAGACCCTGAAATGGGACACAGCGAAAGACAAGTCAGAAGGAACAGAATGGGAACACAGGAGGGAACTAACAACCCCGACATTGTTTCAACCTAAACTAAGAATTAAAGGCTCAGACAAGAAAAAATTCAGGTAACACTTTATAATACAGCCCACAACTGAAGGTGTAATTCCTCTCTAATTAAATGGATTAAATAGATACTCAAAGGTAGAATAACAGAGTAGCAAGTTGTTTTTTACAGGAGACATGTTATTACTTACATTATTGTTAAGAAACTTAAGTAACATATAAGTCATTTCATGGTAATTTTGCAGAAAAACAAAACAACATTTCTCCATCTTATATCATAAATACGTTGTATTTTCCAGGGAACAGGCCGTGTTATGGAGTGGACGTATCACACAGAAGCTTGTTTTTAATGCAGGACATGAACCCAGACGACTGATGGTTGTTGTAATGAAGAAAGAGAAGAAGAAAACCTGAGGCCACAAGAGGAGAGAGAAGACCAAAGCTGGAGCTCACACAGGTGCAACACGTTAGGACAGACACAGGAGGGAGGGAAGTGAAATATTATCACAAAGAAAAACTAAACCGAACTTCTGGAAGCTCCCATCAGAGTCCTCTTTCGGGCCTTTACTGTTTATATTATTAAATGTTTTTTCAGGCTCCGGACATATGAAGGGGGCTCTGCCATGCAACAGGGAGAAAGACCCTTTTCCTGAGGATGTGTTGTGGTTTTTATGGATTCCTTACTTGTGGAACTGAACCCATGTGGAGTTTCCCATCAGAGCCTCCATGTGCTCTTCGATGTGCGAAGATATCCTCTGAAAAACACAGCACAGTGAGGGTACAACACAACAACTGACAGAGAGAAACACAGGTCTTAAATATGCCGGCAATACAATGATAGGAAGGGGAACAGGTTGTAACACAGCTGGGACAAATCAGAACTAACAAGACAAAGGAAGCAAAGCAGAACACACCGACCTAGGACACAGACTGTCAAAGTAAAACAGGAAGCATAACACAGAGATGCGGACCTGACACTGAGATATAGAGACATGAAAAAGGCACGGAGTAGGCATAACACTGAAAACAGGGAAGGCATATAAACAAAACCTAAGACTGGAAATCAGGAGATACTAAAGAACTTAGGGAGTTAGGAATACAGAAATAAAAACCAAGAGACTAGCAATGACACATCATAATGAAATCAAAGATTAATAATAACACAAAACACTAGGTCAGTGACCCAGGACTGTGACAGTAAACACTGCAGTGGTGGTTACTGTCTTCTTAGCCTGGATTACTGATAACCCACCTCAATCATTTTCTCTAACAAAAACGTTTGTGCAGCTGTTCACGTACCTCTGTGAAAGTTTGTGTAGCAGCAGCCAAACATCAGACATTTTGAACAAATATTACTGTTATGCTACTTTTCTTTTAAATATATAAATATATACACATTTAAAGTACATTTTGAATTGTAGCATGACGTTTTAGAGTTTGTGAATGAATCCCCTTGAGTTTTAGGTTTTAGTTTTAATCTACAGGCCGTCAGACTTGTCAAGCAACCTGCTGACTGGGTGCTGCTGGTATCAGATAGGAAGGTTATAAAGAACTGAGTGTTTGTATTCGGTGACCTCAAGATTTACTTGGAAGGTGTGATTCATACAGTAGAACAACGCAGGACAATGCTGCTGTTTGTGCTACAAACTCTAAAATGTTTTTCTGTTGTGCCATTCAGGTTTAGGACAAAAATCAGTCACATGAAAACACTAAGGACTTGGATCACTGGCTTTATAACCCTGCAAGAGCAAAAATCAAACATTAAATAAGACAATAATTTGATAGTAAAATGATTAGCTTCCATAAAATCTAAAAGCCTTTGGGTGGTTCAGCTTGGACCTCTTGCACTAATATACACATGCAGCTTTGATAAGAGCAGCATGTATGTCACACCTAACCTTTTGTTTGACTGCTGGAACTGGAGATATAAAGCTGAGCTTGATTCTGTGATTGCATGGCTTAGTCCCATTCATAAAGTTCTTCTTAAACTCGTTGTTGTGGAAATGTCATATTCTGATGGCATCAGCCCATTATCAGCTGTTATTAGTCCCATATGGCAATAACAACCCAAGTGGTGAAGGAGACCGCCAACAGTTGTGCAATGAAATCCATGCAGCATAGGGTTGTGTTACAGAGAGTAAAATAAATATCTCACAGACTTGTGACGTGTTTAACACTGAGATAAGAAGGTCGGCATTAGTTTTTTTGAAATTAGAGTGCTTTGGTGCCAAAATCTAGCCAAATAAGGTTCCTGTTCAGCATTGCGAAACAACCACCAATAACTGCCTACTAGTAGAAGAATCAGTGGCAGTATTTATGGAACTGATAAGAACTGATAATGGCCATTCAGTGTGCTGATAACATTCAAAAATACTCAAACTTGTTTTCCCAAATTAATAATAGAAACCAAAGAACTTTGAAACAGGTAAGAGTCCATTCTTCCAGTCAGCATTAAATTACTCACAGTGCAAACTATGTGATAAACTATTGCTGATAGTTAGGAAATGTATTCTCATTGACTGGATTAAGGATAAACCTCCCTCTGTGACTTTGTGGTGCAGGGAATTATTTAAAGTTATTCCTCATGAAAGAACTGCTGCTGTTTTGGGAGGAAAGGAGGATCTGTTTCTCAATGCTTGGTTCCCTTTGCTTATTTATTTGTTAAATGATCTGTCCCAACTGTTGAGGGGGGGTGGTTGCTTTTAAGACGTCCTCAGGTGAATAGGAAGTGAGCGTAAAGGACAACAGTTTACTCTTGTAGTTTATCTTTTTTTTTTTTTTTTTTTTTAAATGGTAAAGGAATGAAAATATATTTATTTTCTCTTTTTTTCTTCCTTCTTTTTTTTGTTTCTTTCTTGGACTGTAAGAAGTCATCTATAGAATTTACCCAATAAATCTGAGGTAACAATTTGCATTGACTTTTTTGGGGTAGATTTAAGTCAATATATTGTGTATAAAATAACTTCAATAAAAAGCTATGAAATACTTAATTAAATTGGGTAAAATTTACCCCATATTTACGTATATATTTAACAGCTACACTGTAAAATCTAATTAGTTCCCGGAAATCAAAAAAATTGAGGAAACTCGTTGCCTCAAAAAAAAAATTGAGTCAAGCTTAGCTAAAAATGACTAAATTAGGACAACTTATTTATTTTGAATACTCTGTGCAAGCTCATTTGTTCCCAGAACTCAAAAAAATTGGATCAAGTTTACATAAGATGACCAAGTTAGGGCAACTTATTCATTTTGAGTACACTGTACAGCCTTGTTAGTTCCCAGAACTCAAAAAAATAAGGGAAACTCGTTGCCTCAAAAAAACTAAGTAAAGCTTACTTAAGATGACTGTTAGGACAACTTATACATTGCAAGTCTGCAGTATTAAGAATAACTTGATATTTCTGACTGTACAATACGAATTGTTTACCTACTGACAAAAAAATTTCAAGTTCAACTAAATGAAAAAACAATTTGTGGTAACCTGAATATGATTAAAAATAATTAACAACACTTTTTGTAATGATGTTAAAAATCAGCCCAACTTTTATTTTCAAACACAACAAAGTATAACCGCCAACATACTGGACACTGTTCTGCTGAACAACAAACAATTATATTGCCATCACTGTTATAATCTTACAATGAAACAAAGTCTCAGATGTAATTATTCTGAAAATAAGTTTAGGCCTACCACAAGTTTGTTTTGTACTTACATTACTTATATAATCAAAATAAAATATTTGTTGTTCTGTCACAAATGCAGTCTCTGATTTAAACAACACATTTGTTTTTCATTCCAACACATGAGCTGGAATGTTGTAATATTTTAAGGATGGCTTGTTTCCAGTCCAGGCATTACTGCCTGAATGACTATCATGGATCGAGGTGATCCAAATGTAAGTGCAGACAAAGTCTTTAACTTCCCTTAAGTACAGTGGCAGTGGATGTGGGTTGGAGATGCAATGAGCTTGAACCTGCAGGCGACCATCTTCACTGACCACACCATCTGTGACGGAGGACTCATCTCTCCTGGTGTCCTGCAAGCAAACAATCATATTTTTTGGAACATGAACTTAATTGCTTTCTTAAAACATTTTTTCTGCATTTGGTATAAAACAGACTCCAATTTGGACAATCTCAGGCCCCCTCCCCACCGGAGAGGTGACATTCAATGTCCCACTTGTCAGTCTGGATAGCCCTGACCACCACCCAACACACAATAATGTCATGAAAGCAACATGTTAAAAAGGGCTATGCAAACATGGCCAATGACTTTCATTCTAATGATGTGCAAAATGATTTGGGTACAAAACAAATTTTACTGTTAGAAAACTTGCAGACTTCACTATATACAGTGTAGAGATGGACCGATCCGATATTACGTATCGGTATCTGTCCGATACTGACCCAAATTACTGGATCGGATATCGGTGAGAAATAAAAAATGTAATCCGATCCATTAAATATCAAAAAAGCACCTCACAAAACTTGCTACACAGCAACTCGGCTCATAACCGTAGCACATCGCAGCAGTATGCATCACGTGGTAGAGCGGCTGTGTGTATTTGTAGCCTCTCTACCAAACCAGCATTTCATCTCCGAGGAAGTTATCCCAGAGAGAAGTAAAGAAAGTGTGTAAGTTCATCTCTGAATGTCTGTAAAGCATTCCCACGTTAAGCTTAACAACAGATATATGGAGCGACTGCCTCTCTCTCTCTCTCTCTCTCTCCTGCTGCTACTTCAATCGTGAAACTGCTTAATGATCAGCTGATCGGCTTTTCTGTCGCGAGTCTGTCTCTCTTCTTAGTTTTTGGCCCACTTCTCACCAGAAAGAGGAAACCAGCGGCTGAACAACAGCAGCACGTTTAAGCTTGATAAGCTGTTGTTACAATTTATTTAATATTACTTTCTACAGCAGGATCCTTTTCTCCGTAGCTGACCGCTGGTAACTGTGCAGGGGCGGATCTAGCAAAGTTTAGCCAGGGGGGCCGATAGGGCATGAACAGGGAAAAGGGGGCACAAAGACATACTTCTCAAACACACTATATCGGAATTATATCGGTATCGGCAGATATCCAAATTTATGATATCGGTATCGGTATCGGACATAAAAAAGTGGTATCATGCCATCTCTAATACAGTGTAGACCCTCTAAACTAAGTTTGGGGGATGTGATCTTTGAATAAATGCAGACCAAACTGTTGTTGTTTGTTTACTTACACAGCATGTCTTGTAGAATTAACTGGAGTCAACAGCAACAGCATAGTGCAGTCATATCTCAAGTCTAATAACAGAAGACAGAAAAAGATCAGTACAGAAACAACTTCCCCAAACCAAAGCACAAATAAAACAATAAGTAAAACAGGCTGATCTAAAGTATGATTAAAGTTCAGCCTGATTAATATAAATGTCACTGACAGTTGCTAATATATTGGAAATACTTACTGATGTCTTTCTGTCCAACAACAGGAGTGCAGTAAGACAGTAAGAAGCAAGCAAAGGGAGAAAAAGCAGAACATTTTTCAGAAACTGATTTGATCCTTAATGGCTGTGCAATCATTGTAACATAGAGTTTGCTTATGTTGTTAAATAAAGTCTAGATTTGACATTAATAGATGTCACAGATGTTCAAAAGCTGCCACAAAGCATGAAAAAAATGGACGTCTCCGAAAACGTCGGAGCATTTTTGCAAATATGTGATGTCTTGATAAATCGAACAGATATTTGAACTTTACACAGCCACATTCTCATCTGAAAATATCTTAAAAGTTTATTTTGTGACCGAGAAAAAATAATACGTTTTTTAGCCGCGCTCTTCCACCATTGCTGCGCTCACAAGTAGGCACAGGCTCCGACAACCGACAAACGCAATACTCCTTTTCCCCAGACTACCCTTTCTGGGTCACGAAATAACCTTTTAAGATATTTCAGCCGAGAATGTAGCTGTGTAATGCTCAAATATCTACTTAATTTATCAAAATATCACATATTTGCATAAGTGCTTCCACGTTTTCGGGGAGAGCTCTGTTATCCACCAGTGCGATAGCTGACCGGGAGGTCAAGGCTTGATAAGAGTCCGCGAGCACAGCTAACTCCTGGCGTATTGTTTTCAACCCCCTGCGGTCTTTTGCTACTCAGGTTAAACATGATATATATATATATATATATATATATATATATATTAGGGGTGCAACGATACACAAAATTCACAGTTCGGTTCGGTTCGATACCTTGGTGTCACGGTTCGATATTTTTTCAATACAAAAAAATGTTCATGCCTTTTTAATTTGTCATTTATTAAAATTATAAAAATATATTTTAACTCAAAAGTACAGTTTTTAAATTTGATGTTGCTGAAACAACAAAGTAATAAAAAAAATTAATATCTGATTGAGGAATCACTCATCTTTGGAAAAGAGAGTTTATTACAGAGAAATGGCTCTTTCCAAAATAAAAGCTATACTATACACTTCTTCTGGGGTATATTCTCAGCAGCATATTAACCTCTTAAGTCCCAAGGGGGTTTCTGAGCTTCCTGCTCGAAAATGTAATGCCCAAATTTAATTGATTATTTCTCTGCAATTACAAACTCTGTCCTTACAATCTATGTATCAAAATAAAGCTAACACTTGGGAAATTTCATCAGAGGTGTAAATATTGAATCAGATATTACTGTGTCAAAGTTACTGAGACTGGAACACAGAAAAAGTAAGTAGATTTTATCCTCGCCTAATTATTATTATTTTTTTAATTTTTAGCATATAACCCTTTGAAAAATATGCCTCAGATCACATTTGGTTCCAGAAATCCAGTAACCAACATATAAACATAATCTGTGCAAAGATTTATGTTTCTAAAGTGAAACAGTGAAAAATTACAGCGCTGTCAATACATGAATATCCAGACGTTGTACAAAAATGTCCAATTTTGGCACACAATTGGACACCATGCCAGTTGATTTTTTTTAGGTATTAAAGAGCAGAAATTAATAAATTTTATTAACAGGCCTAAACATGCTTTTTTTAAATATATATTTTTGAAGAATTAACCACACATTTACATGGCAACGGCCCTTTTCTGCAGCGCGTATAGAGCGTTTGATTGGCCTCTGGCCCTTTAAACTCCGAGGGGCTGTTGGTATCTTTTGGTCAATTTGTGTGATTGACACCTCTTTTTAATGTTTGAGCCAATAGATTCACAGTGACGATGCCACGTTCTCGTCACTTCAACCAATCAGACGTTGTGATGCCAAAACCCATGTGGGCCCAAATTTACTGCATGTGGCGTCTGTTCAGTCACGTGTCTGTAGGTGGGTCTAAAATGGAGGTTGTTGACAGAAAACTGCTCTGATGCGGCTAAGTTGGCATGGCAACTACTGTTCATCACGTGGCTACTGGCTACCAGCGAAAATAAGGAGGACATCTGGACGGTAAGCCAATTTCTGTCTTAGCGCATTTGCGCCGCTGTGTGTTTTTGTGGTCTTCTTTTGTGGCTCATTCAGTGAATTTTGGTCTGATCGTGGTGAAACTTGGTGTGTGGAGTCAGTGATAGCTCTGGAAGCTAACCAGCCCATCTTTAGCCGGTTACACAAAGTCTGAAGAATTTCTGGTTCGGTTTTGTTTGTTTAGCGGACTTCCGCGCATTTACGTAACTGCTCATTTAATCACGCCTTGTTTTCGGTGTGTTTGGTGGTTGTAGAAATGGTTTATATGACGTGATCTCCTCCTTTTTGCCCCGTACTGGGGCATGGGACTTAAGTGGTTAAACATATCAGGTCCCCATAAGGAGAATCATGTGCTAACGGCTGTCTAAATGACTCGGGTAAAGTTTGTAGCATGTGTGCTTGTTGTTTTTGTCTGCTTCCACTTGTCTTTGTACTAGGATGATGTCAGAGTAAATGTGCAGTCATATTTGTTGTGTTCCCACTGGTGCTGTCAGCTAATCTGAAATGACATTAACGCCACAACACGGCAAATCTCTGTTAACGAGCTACCGCAGATCGCCCTGTGCATGGGGCTGGACGGCCAACACGTTAACGAGCTAACCTGCTAACACATTAGTTCCCACCAATGTAATTGAGCATTGCTGGCACATCCAACATACTGTTTTACTTTTGTCCATGACAGGCTTACCTTCAGGGTCATACGTCACATGAAAACCAAAATAGTTCCAAACGCCACATCTGAATGAGGATGGGGGAGGTTCAATTTGCCATGTTGCAACAGCTTAACTTCTGTCTCGCTAGCTTGCCCTGCGCTCAGTGAATCTGCGTTCGACTACTCCGCCTAGGCTGCACTGTCGAGCGCAGATCCACTGAGCGCTCAACACAGACAGCATCGTCAGAAGGAAAGTTGATCAAATAAATTAAAAATTTTGTATTGTTCGATACATATGCGTATCGAACCGAAAGCACTGTATCGAACGGTTCAATATCGATAGAGTATTGTTGCACCCCTAATAAATAAATATATATACGTTCAACATTCAGTCATTCAAAGTGTCCAGCAGAGGTCTCATCTTGGGACCAGCAGCTCCTCCTTTGGCAGGCATAAGCTGCAAAAGACCAGTTTCCTCCACCAAGGAAACTGTGGTGATGCGTCTGAACTCTTCGATGATCTAAGAAGTAAGGGGACAAAAACAATGAAATTTTAAATGACAGACCAGATCTCATAGTTATAACATGAATCTTTTTTTTATTTATTTGTTTTGTTGCTGAAAAATCTCCCTATAGCTGGAGTTCATGATGCTGCTGTGTCCCAGTGTTTCCACGCAGTGCGATCAGCTGAGCGGATAATGAAGCAGATATGTGAGCAAAGCTGTATCTGCATGACAGAACAAGCGACTACTGCCGCGCACATTTTTAAATACAAGCAAGCATGCTTCAGAGCTTTTCAGAAAGTTCTGTTGCTGCTAAAACAAAGTTGCCACTTACAGCTGGGAGAAAGCTTTCAGTGAGCTCTCGGCGATGATGAGGAGCTACAGATCAATGGGGAGACGCAGACAGATGCAACAGCCGACTGTTGGGAATGATCTGCCCAATGTTCATAGAATCTCAAAGACATACAGGATTTAAGTTTGTTTACCTGTTTTATGTGCTGACCCAGAAGCAGAGCCACCACAACTTAAGGATTGCCCCTCTCATTTCTCAAAAATAAAATAAAAATCATCTGACGTCCATTTTCTTTTCCATCAAGGCAGGAAAGTAGTTTGCAAAGACCGCAAACTACTACTACAAAGACCGCGATTGTAATTACGCCACAGCAACGCACTGAAGGCTGTCCAAATTCGTGGACTCCTCCGAATGCAGCCGACAAATGTGTCCTCCTTTTCCTCGAATTTTAAGGATGGGTCGGGTGTGTCCTTCGTGGCCCACCATATCCCAGAATTCATAGCGCGGCCCAGCCAAACTCCAGTTTCCGGCAATAGCGGCCACTACTAAGTTTTAAAATTACTCTTATTAGTCTTTCTGGGTCACAAAATAAACCTTTAACATATCTTCAGGCGAGAATGTGGGTGTGTAAACTGCAACTATCTGCTCCGTTTATCGAGACATCGCATATTTGCAAAAGTGCTTCGACGTTTTCGGAGATGTCTGTTACTCACCAGCTCTAGGCTAGTCGAGAGCTCGAGGGTTACTAGAGCCGCCGAGAACGGCAAAATCCCGGCACATCATTTTCAGATCACCGCGGTCTTTCGCTACTCTGGTTAAACATAGGTTTACATCCAGCCTACCCGACCTTCTGAGGACCGGTCCACGTAGCCCACGAAAGCCAGGTCCTCAGGAGACTTCAGCCTATGAATTTGGACACAACCTCAGCGTTCCGATTACAAGTCCGGGACTGGTTATGCATGCTGACTGATAAAAAGCGCACCACAAACACATTTCATTGCAACTTACCGGCAGTTGTCTAGACGGTTAACAGACAGCAGCAGATTCAAAGTTTTATTTCAAATAATGGTGCATTACACAGACGCAAGCAATACAAGTGAAGTGTAATAGGTCATTACTTCAAAAATTACCATTTGCATGCGCTATTATATATTATTCACCCTGTGTAAATAGCTTACCTTCACTTCTGTGGTTCGATCGGGTTCGATGGAAGCCGGAGAAAGGACCCAGAGTTTGCTTGCTGCCCCGCTCAGTCAAGAAGCGCGGTCTGGCGCATGCGCAATTAGGAACATAAGACTCATTGTTTGGGGGTATATTTTACTGCATTTTTTAATGTAATGTTGTTACTGTTAGGAAAAGGGTATAATTAACCCATTACTTTATAATTCCTTGGCTGAGTGCAATAATAGAGTAAATTTTATATGATTTGCATAGATTATATATACCTCTCTCCAAAATAGCTTTTATCAGTGTGTTTGTTTCTTTCTTTCTTCTTTCAGGGTTTTTTTTCTTCTTTTTTTCCCCCATATGTGTGTTTGCACAGGTATATAATGACTTTAATGTATGTAATTTGGGGGGGGGGGGGGGGGGGGGTTCTCTTGTTTGTCTGCTTTGTTATGTTTTTATGCTTTTCCTGATAATGAATAAAAACTGTTAGAAGGGGAAAAAAAAGAAAAAAACAGCGTTCATTGTTCTGTATCGAGTGTACAGCTGATAGATGACATTTTTAAAAACTGATTAATGAGGTGTTTCCAGCACCAAGATTAAAATGGCAAATTCATTTTCATAGGGTCTTCCACATTTCTCTAAAGCTGGAGGCAGATGTGTGAGAGCTAGGGAGATGGAGCTGAAAATCAAATCAACGTTCTGGTGCTATAACTTCTGATGCACCAGTTTCTGTGTCACTGTTTGACTTCCGTAAGAACAGTTGCTTGGTCTTGTATCAGAGGCCGATGTTGATACCGACTTTAGCCACTGTGCTACATTGGCCGCAGTATGTTTGGGGTATAATGCTCCAGTTAAATCTGACAGGTGAGGCTCAGGAGATTTGTTCTGGCTCATCCATTAAGGACAGCCTCTCTTATGAAACTTGTGCTATCTGCCTATATGTAGCGTTTTATGGGTCTCAGACAAACATCTGGCCAAATGTACACTGATCTTGCCAGAGAGAAGGGAAGTCTTTTTCGTCAGTGGTGCTCTGCATCCAGGCTACTGACTTAGCCGCAGTGCTAAGACTAATGCGGGTAGAGGAGTTCAAAAAATTCAGTTCCAGAGTCTATTAGAGTCAACATAACAAGTAACCAAGCACAAGTAGGTCAAAGGTCATCACCACCTTAACCTTACTACTGTTGTTGCAGGTGGTGTTGAAGAAGAAGCACTCACTGCATGCCAGTCTGAACATAATACTGCTGACTGTCCAAGAAAAACACGACCGCCATGCGCTTTACTGGAGGTGAATACAGCGCAGCTGATGTATCTGAACTCTGACAGTCCTCTTTGGCCTCACCCATCAGCCCCTGTGTCCTTTGCACCTGTCAGAGCCTAAAAGCAAGTTCTGGTGAGAGGAAGAAGAACAGTACGATCTCTCTGACAACATGACCAGTTCTCTCTTCATCAGAATGACCCAACAGCTGCTATGTTTCAGGCTGGAGGCTGCAGACCCCTCAAACAGCACGGCTTCCAGGGTCTTTCAGTAGTTGGATATGAATCACTGTGTCTTTCAAGCCTTAAGAGCTTGAAAAGAAGGTGGCTGGACCTCTTTATTTTTTTAATTAAAATTTAAAAAGTCCAGTACTACATGTTTTGAGGTTCTTTTGAAGTTCTGGAGACCACCATAACCTGGATGACTGAGAACATATGCAGACAGACTGCCTCATCCAAATAAAGAAATTACATCACAGTAGAAGTTGTGCCTGGAGTCAACCCACCCAGCCTGAGACACATAAAGTCCAATCCCTCTCTGCACAGGTATTTCCAGATCCATGTTGAGTCCCATGGACACTCATCTGCAAGCTCTGCAAGGTCTGGGAATGCCTGGTCATAAGGACTCCACCAGAAAAATACCTACTTACATTTTAGCCACGAAACCTAATTTTGGATACACAGAAGAAGATGGCTGGTTGGATGCTTTTCATAGAGCACATGACAGAGTGTGGTATCTTTTCACAATTACATTCCACATTCCAGATTTTTTGTGGTTGGCTGAAGCTCAAATATGGCCATGCAGACTTTTTACAAACTATTTTTCTTTTGTGGTAGCCTCCAGGCTGCCTTGGTGAGGCGCTGACTCACAGTTTTAGGATTTTGTCATGGTCTCGGTCTTTTGACCAAGCTTTCTGAGTTACTGTGACTTTTGTATTATTATGTTCTAGCTTACACCTGATAGAACACCAAGAGGTACAAAAACATGACTCATCTTTCAGAGTTGCAAAATTCTGCATGGAGCTGCTGTGTAGCATCTGATAAGCTTTAAAGATAAACTCCTTGGTTTGAATTAGATCACTTCATCTACAGTCTGTAGCAACAAGCCCGAACTACAACAGCCCCCTGAGGTGATTTTCAGTCTGAACGCTCACAGGTGTGGCCGTTAACTCATTCTTATGGTGAAGATGAGAGAACTTGATGTGATTCCAGCGACTTAAAGGCTGAAATCGGTCCAGTATTTTACACTGCAGGGTTTTATTTCCAGGAAAAACCTGATGGTAAGATCACTCTGCCCTATTCGCTCTCCAATTACAGCGCTTGTAGTGACATTTAGCTCGGTGTGTGCTTTAGCCCTTGAAAAGGCCACAAGTCCACTTCACCTAAGCAAACGACGTTTTTGTCATCACAGCTGCTGATTGGATTATCAGGAGCACCTTCAGCTGCCATGTAAGACCTTGGCCTCTGATAAGCTATCAGTCTCCTCTGGAAGGTGAATTACAACGACCTCAAGAATTGCCCTTGAGCAAGGCATTTAGCATGCTTCCTATTGGCTGTGGGCACAGGGCTGTGTGCAGTCTGTAAATGGCACACGTTGGAGTGCCATATTGATTACACACTAGGCTGGGGTGTGTTTGCATTGATTTTTATATCTGAATCAAACAAAAGTTCAAACACTATAACAGCAGAGTGACGGCCATCAGACGGTTGGATTGGTGTAATGTCAGACTGTCAGACGACCGCTGTGGGAATCACTTCAGTTTTTACTGCACAGTTTATACTGCAGTTCATTATTACTATGTTACTCTACTTTATTAAACCTACATTTATTGTTACTATACATTCATTCAGCAAAAACATGTTCAGTTGTCACTGCCCAGTGTCTTTCTTTCTCTGTGCCACTTATATAACCCTTGAGCTTGTCTGTAACCTTATAACAGACCCAGTGAGTCTGGAATGGGTAAAACCATCACTGACACACATAGGAGATGTGGTCGCATCTGAAAAAGCTATAAAAACATGTTATTAATGTCTATTATCAACAAACTGTTGCAGAGCAAAGGTCATTCAAAGGCAGATGATAACAGAAATGAACCTGCTGTGTTTAATAGACTGATTCTTATATGGAGCTTTTCTGCTTCATGTCTCATTCACACACTCAGGCCCCGGTGATGTAGACATCAGGAGCAACACAGGGTTCAGCATCATGTCAAAGATACTTTGGCATGTACACTGGAGCAGCCAAGGATCGAACCACCAACCTTCCAACTTGCAGATGAGCCACAGCCACTCCACCCAGTGTGAGAAATATATGAGTGTCAAAGGCAAAGTGAAAGCTCGAGTCGAGTTATTTAGATTTGCTGGAGTCTCATAAACATGCACGAGCCTTATAAAGAGCAGTACGAACTCAAAGTGAAAGTACACGGCGGTCAGAGCTCCGTAATCAGCTCATGCAGCGTACAGCAGGCTGAAGTTCATTCGCATTCACTCACATTACATCAGAGCTAGCTGAGTTAGCTAAACCTGCTGAGACATGAGGAGGTGTGTTTGTGAAAATACCATCAGGACAGAGTGATTAGTGAGGGAGGTGCAGGAGGAGACAGCAGAGGATGTGGGAGAAGAGAAAACGATGCAGTGTGAGGCGGGAGGATCAGGAGGAGGTGTCAAGGGAAGGTCTTTATATTGCTCCCCCATTCCTCCATCAGTCTTTTATCTCTCTGGGTGGAGAGGATCAAGGGTCAGCCGGAGGACTGAGGGATGGGTGGGAGAAGCATCTGACACACACACACAAACACAGACACACACACACACTTGACTTGACACGTTTGATCTCAGCGAGCACATCAAATTGACATAATGCTTTCCCTCACCCCTAACCCTGAAAAATGACTGGTTACCCCTAACCCTGAGGTTATAGCACATTTTGAGTCTCAAACATGTGTTCAAACTGGGAATGGACATTTGGAACCCATAATGCTGGTGGTTCTCACAAGTATAGTGACATGCCAATTTTCTGTGCTCAAAATGATGTATAATCATGCACACAGATTTTTAAAGTCAGGAATTCTTAGCTGACGCACACACACACTCCAACAACATCTGCAAATGTGAATTTCCTCTTACTGGATATTCCCTGTTTCTGTGAGCTTTTACAGAAAATATGATGAAACTAATAAACTCTGGAATGTTTGATCATGTGACAGTTTCACAGTGACAGCGTGGGTCTGGTTTTACTTCCAGTGTGTGACCTCGATAATTACTGAAAACAGTATTTAGACGTTAATATCATCTCCGTTTTATTTATATCTAGCTGATATCTACAAAGCTAAAACAAATGCAGCAGCTGTGTGCACATGTAAAATGATCAGTTTTTAAATGTTGTGAGGAAAACGCTGTGACCGAGCCTGTCTGTGTGACCACTGTGGGAGTCTTCTTATTGTGCAATGACCATGTTTCCAGGCAAAGTGATGCAATCTCTGCATAGAAACTGTTTTGCAACATATGCAGCAATAAGGTCATCTCACCAATACAGTGTCAGTCAGAGAGCATCTTCTTTCACTGCTCAGCTGAACGCGGCTGCTGCTGTGTGTGTGTCACCAACATGTTCCTGCTTCTTAAATGTGTTTGTGAGGGTCAAAGGTGGGTGTTAGCCCACCTGTGAAGCGCTTCAAACCTCTGTGACAGCTGAGCTACACTCAGCACCCCTTTAAACATTATAATCAGAAGCAGTCTTTCTTTTCAAAGTAAAGAGAATTTTGTGAGTAAAAATCATTTCATTTGAACCCTTTCAAATGAAATGTCAAAGGTTTTTTTTTTTTTTTTTAGATTTGAGGCACTTAAATTGTGGAATCGCTGCTTTTTCTGCTTCCAGATATAAAATTGCAGAATCCAGTGTTGTGCAGCAAGAATGAAGCTGATTTTTCTTCCTCATCTAACTTGTCTGTGTGCAGGTGAGACCTGGTGTGAACAGGTACATCAGTATTCCCTCCAGTCTGAACACAAGTGGCTCTATTCAGCTCACAGCAGGATATGGATCAGTCCCACCGCCATCTGTGCTGGTTCTGTGCAGGACAACAACAGCCCCATGCCTTCTGTCCTCAGGTTCTCCTCATGCATAAACACAGAACGGTTTATCACCAGATAAATATTTATCCACTTATGACCAACAGTCCATCTGTGTGGGGTTAATCATACAGGTTAATGTGTGGTTAGTGTCAGCCAACATGTCCTCAGGTCCTTTACTTATTAAACTGCGGCACTGACTCAAGGAACTGTTATTATGATCCTGAATCACTAAAATTATAAAATTACAGTTTAGCAGAGGCACAAACACGCACTGACGCTTTAATGCTACAGTGACAAGAAATAAAATACCAGCTGACAGTCCGCAGAGAGGCTGCTGCAGTTACCACAGCCTGATGGACGTCATCCATAAACGTAGTCTGAAACGTAGCAGGAGCCTGACCCTGAGGAACACCTCTGACTGCTCATCACTGATTCTGCTCTTCTGCAGCACTTTATTATTATTAAGTGGACCAGAACCTTCTGTGACTCCGCCCACCAAACCCAGTGTCACCTCCTCACTCTCCTCATGCACCTCTGGACCATCCAGCTGCAGAGACCAGGTTCAGTGGACACCTCAGACTCCAGCAGCAGGTGGTGCATCAGGAGCAGGTGACAGCACAGTAAGCTAGACACACACACAAACACTCACACACACATACCCACACACACACACACACAAACACTCACACACTCGCGGCTGATCTCTGTGCAGTCCGATGCTCTCAGCTGATGCTTGCCCTCCTCAGAGGGACCGTGTGTGTGACAGATACTCTGATTTGAGTTTCCTGAATCTATAGCTCATAAAGTGAATGTTGTGAAAACACAAAGACCTGCAGAGGGTCAGCCCGGCTCAGGGGAAACAAACTTTGTGGTGACTCGTCTGCAGCAAACAGCTGAAAATATGCACTCCAGTGTGACCCGATGAGCTCCCACATCCTGTCGTTACACCTCAGAGGGAAAAATATTTGAACTGGAAGAATAAGTGATCTTCTTCGCTGCACTACTGTCACTGAAATATCTACACATCAGGATGTTGGATGTCTGGAAACAGGAAAACTTTTGTGAACGCCGGCAGCTCCGGTACTGACCCGAAGGCCCGGCACGGCACCGACATTAACACACTCACACATTAATGAGTTGGACTGAAGGTGTGGCAGCAGACACACCTGAACACAACGTGGACGCCACCTGACAGGAGGCATCGGCCCGTAGATATGCTCCAGTGTGCATGTAAACACATGTGTAGAGTGGGGGGCGTGACCCGTGGACAAAGTCACGAGTTTTAGTTAAAATGAAATTTACAGCAGGAGGTTTGTGTCAGACCCACAGCAGCCTCGTTACTGTTACATGTGGATGTTTCGGCGTATGATGGCATCCATCAGCAGGTCCAAGATGTTTGATTGGCTCATGATGATGATGATGATGACATCCTGAGCAGATATTTTTCTCCTGATAATTACAGACTGCTTCAGTCTTTGTAGATTTCCTCTTTCCATCTGCTGCTTTAATATCATGCAGGGTTATTAGTCGTGGATGGAGCGCTGACACACACACACACACACACACACACACAACGGGATGACTGGGTTAAATGCAACTCATGCTAAGCCCGTGTCAGCATGCAGCAGATGGAACCAGAGAGAGAGGGAGGGCGAGAGACAGCCGCCTGAATGCAGGTGTTTGTGTTGGATCATCTGAGCATGTGTGACAGCACACACTGTACAGTACATGTACACACTCTGTGTGTGTGTGTCTTACATGTGCATTGTTTGTGTTGTTTGTTTTAATCGATACTCACAATTGATTTACTACCCAGTGTTATGAGGGTAAACAAGAGGTACCACGTGTGTGTGTGTGTGTGTGTGCGTGCGTGCGTGCGTGTGTGTGTGTGTGTACATCTTTGTGAGGACCAGAAATTTGACGCTTACTATACTTGTGGGGACCATCCATCCCAAATCTTGTTCCCCACAAGTTTTAAGGCATTTTTAAGGCTCAAAATGTGGTTTTAGTGTCAGGGTTACCATTCGGGAAAGCATTATGTCAATGAGATGTCCTCACTAAGATATAAAACGTATGAGTGTGTGTGGGACGGCAGCCAGCTGTGACAGATGTAGCTGTGCAGCCTAATGATTATGCTGAATGTAAACACCATAAGCCCCGTCAGAGTCTTGCAGTCCTGCAGCTCAGACGCTTTTCTTTTACTTCTCTGTGATTTTTCTCTCCATCTTTCTGAAAATGTTGGTTTTATATGTATTTTATTCTTCATAGGAACGTCTCTTTAAACACAGTATAAGCTGGCATGGAGCAGATACATTATGTCACGCTCCAGCATGTCTCTGTTTGTTCATTCATATATATATATGTATATTCATATTTGCTGTATGTATTCTGCTGTGTATTTAGTTTTGTTCTTGGTTGCTTTAGAGGTGAACTCTTCTGTGTGTGGCTTGTCCTCTTGTGTCTAACCTTGTGTATTCAGCTTGTATGTCTGCACGCTTCCCTGTGTCTCCTTCTCCCAGCTGTTTTCACTTCCCTGATTACTTTCTACGTATAAATACGTTAGCTCTTGCCTCAGTGGGAATTTTTCTCTTCTTTTAGTCCTATACTTGAGCCAGTGTGTTCTCTATCTTTATGTTTCTCAGTTTCCCCTTTTGGACGTTGCGTTTTTCCTTTCTGCATTTTGCTTAAATCCCTCAGGAGATGGCTCTCTTATGTTTGGGTCCGCCACACAGCACTCAGGCTGCTTCTCCTGCAGAGGTGCTTTCCATAAGTCACAGCCCCAATCAATACTCCTACTGATACGCAGTAGAGTTCATGGTGGATTCGATCCATCCCAAAGCATCCCAAACCGTGTCACTTCCACTTCCTCCATGCTTCACAGCTGGTGTGAGGATCTTTTCCTGCTGTATTTGTTTCATGCCAAACATGTCGTCTGTTCTGGTGTCCAGATAATTCACTTTTATCTGCCAGAGAACTTTATTCTAGTCTCTGCTGTCATGTGCGTGGACAATCAGACCATGCTGACAGCAGACTATTGTCTGGACAGTGGAAAGTCTGATTTCTAATTCTGTTGAGATCTTTTTGAATCTGAAGGTCTCAGACAGGTCGTTTGATCGCACCTCTGTGTTCACTCTGTCTTTAACAGTCAGAATCACACCGACCAAAATCCTCAGGTTTAAACGGGAGAAGCCTCCTTCACAATGCTGAGTAACAAAGTTTTGATCACGTGCACCTGAAGATACACCTGTGTCAGTTTTTTTCTTCACTTTCATTATTTAGTTATGTTATTTGAATCTCCCAGCATTGTTCGAACTGATGTTAAATATCCATATGTCAGTGTATCCTAACTTTATCCTGCCTGTGAAACAGGAAGGTGGACATGCACGGATACAGAGTGTGTGTGAGTTTGCGGGTGTCCGAATGATGCAGGACTTGTTTTTAATTCAGTGTGGAGAAAATCAAAATCTGGGCTGGAGAAGGAGGAGATGCAAATGTAATAATTAGTTATTGATCGAGACAGCTCATTAAAGGAAGACAGCAGCAGCACTGGATGTATTTGCATCGGTGTAACTATAAGTCAGTGGCGACAATGCCACATTTACGTCCCCGCAGACAGACGCCTGATTTACAGCTCCAGGTTAAGTGTTAATCCATCTGCATGAAGCTAATGGAGCCACGGTGTTGATTTATTCCTTCATCATGTACTGCCATCACGCTGCTTCTACTGTGTTTCTACTGACGGGGACAGACACAGCATGTCCTCCATTCACCTGAGCCTTCAAAGTCACGCTCGGCCTGTTGGGTTCTGGACAAATCTGGTGATAATGAAATAAAATTCCTGAATTTAGTCGTGCTGTGTTTATTCCCACATGTGTGCAGCCTGGATCTAAAAGAACGCACAAACTCTGTGAATCTTCTTGTAGACGCCAAACACGAGCTCTTTGGGCTGTTTGTATTTTTGGCTGCTTTTTGCACATCTGTTATTTCTGCATCATTTGCTGTTTCTCATCCCTCATCTACCTTACACATCTGTGACTCTGTATCCTCGTCACACAGAATATTTGTTGTGTTGGGGTTCTTCACTCCTGATTCATGAGCGCTGCCATCGACTCACAGTCAGCGTGTCACAGTGAATGCAGCCTTTCCTGAATGATGAGGCGTCATCTCAAATCATTTTTAATGAAAGCAGGACTCAGACCTCACAGAGAAGCCTGCTAAGATGCTGCAGGTACCTCTGTAGACACCTCATGACCAGCGTGGGCCCTTCTGACCACTGTGTTACACACTGTAAATCCAAACGCTCAAAGTAATTAAATAAAGTAAAGAAAACAGTCCTAACTTAAGTTCATGTAACATTTTCTTCCATTTGAGTTAGTTCAACTTATTATTTTTGACCAACTATTTTGCACATCAGGTATCAACTACTTATAAAACAGAATTTGATTTTACTTATTTCTTTCAGTTACATAGCTTTGGTTTTCAATTTGACCCCAAACATAAAAGATATGTCTTTAGTCTGATGTAAGAGATGGGCTGCTTAGATTCTGAGAAAAGACAGTGGAACAAAAGTAAAACGTGCTCATCTTGTATCAGTTGTTCATGTCACACAGTGGAAATTTCGTATTTATCTTTTATATTGGTTTTATTCTGATTTTTAGTATTTATTTGAGTGTAGTTTTTATTTGCATGATTTTATTCTGTTTGAATAAATGCTGAGCACTGGGAGGAGAGAGGCCCCAGATATGAAGAGGAATGCAGTAAGGCCAGGTGGAAAACGAGGGACCCACTGCCTGATGGTGGGGGTACGACGCCTCATCTGGAGACAGACCGCTCAGCGTGACGTGGTGACCCAGTCCCGACAGCAGGAACTGCGACAGTAGGCGACAACGTGTGTGATTGATAGCAGGGCAGAGGTATACCTCTGCCTGCATTTGTGAGTAGTCTCCACTGTTGTTCACCGGGTGCAGTCGTGTTGGGGTCGCCATGGCTATAAGTCAGGCCAGGTTGCCATGATGGTTCTGGCCCCAATTTGTTTACTTACAAGGCGATGACGCGAGGGGAGTCACGGTGGCATCGTGTGACAGACTCCAGTACAGAATTTGAGCTGGGCTGGGATGTGATGGGCCCAGTGAAGGGACGAGACGGGGATAGGAGGCTCCTCCTCGTCTGCCTGGGACGAGATTGGCGTGGACCCGCACCGGAAGAGGAATTTCTGTCCAGCTTGTGAACACATAAAGGAACATTCGTCCTGGGTTGTGGGTCGGTTGCATCGTGGGACTGGGTGGGATTTTTGTGCATGAAGAGAATTGTATTTTTTAACAGTTTTAGAATAATTTTATCTAGTCTCGGTGGGAATTTTAGCATATTGAGAACATTTTATTGTGTACTGTTTTCTTTGGTTTGTTTTTTTCCTGCTGTCCGCCTCTGTGAATAAACTGTTTCTGATCATACCTGCATCATCTCTGCCTGGGTTCCTGTCGCTCGCTCTCCCCTTGTATTTAAAAGAACCTCCTTTGTAAGACATTCTGGCGCAACAGCTTTAGTGTCTTCATCGATTCTCTGACTTACATTGTGCAGAAAGTGTGTGTGTGTGTGTGTGTGTGTGGCTTAAACCAACATTTAAAAAACAACTTGTGACTTTAAAATAAGTTTACTACAGTGAATTTATTGGAGCATTACAAAAAATCTGTATCAAGTGCAGTACTTAAAAAGACTCAACCTTTTTATGATTTTATTTTCTAAATCTTATGTTCTTCTAATAAAGACTTCACTAGTGAGGTAATTTTCTGTCAAATACGGCGCTCCGCACATTTGTCTGCAGTTGTTTTATTTTGACCTGTGAGCGGCAGGATTTAGGACTCATTGAGAAGCCAGAAACACAGCCGGTAGGTGGCTCTGTCACTACCCGATCCGTACCGGAAACCCGATCGGTACCCCGCATGCGCGAATGGTGTCTACTTCCGGTCGTAGCGTTTTACGATAGTTATGGGTCAGAGTATCTGTTAAAATGTTAAGAATATTAAATATATCTTAAAATGTTTGCAATAATGAAGCATTTCAGTACAATGTAGACAAAAACAAAAAATAAAAAGACAGTTACGGATCGGAACTCCCCGATCCTTACTGCGCATGTGCAAAGTCGGACCGTACAACTCGGGTCTACCCGATCCGTACCGCGCATGTGCAGGAGTTTTCTTCTTCTTCTGTTCTTTTAATGGCAGTTTACTCCCCAGTGGACGAGGATACTGCCACCTGCTGACTGAGCGAATGAACCCTATTGTAAACTGAATTGGCGTCATTACAAACGTGTGTTAAATTTGATTTAGTGATCATCAAGTGTGTTTATGCTTGTCTGTGTGGAGAGGATTGACTGGAATAGTGATGATGATGTCCGCTATCACTGTCAATTGTCAGTAAACACTTAATCTGGCTGCTGAATCTTCAGGTGACACATTGCTAAATCAATATTATTAAGTCTGTAATTAGGCGCCATTCTTCTTATTTTACGGCGCTGTTGTTCAATCGGGGAACGCTCTCTGTTGAGGAGAAAAGCATGAATTTGTTTGTATACGGATTCTCCATTGTTTAAATGTCCCAGGCAGTCGAAAAGGAGGCAGAGCTGTTGAGAAATGCTAGGAGCTAACTGGGCGCTAACCGTATCATTCAAATATATTGAATGTCGCAAAGAGAGGAAGTGACGTAAGATTTGCGCATGCGGGGTACCGATCGGGTTTCCGGTACGGATCGGGTAGTGACAGGCTCTATGTTCATCACTGCGACCGTTACCAGCGCTGTTTGCGTCCTACGGTCCTTCAGATTTCTTTGTGTAGTGAAAGGTCAGCAAAGCACTTCTCATTCAGGGGAGCTTCCAAGAGCTCTGCACCCACCGGCCACGAATATGCAATGGAGATTTCAACACCGTCAGCCAAAAGAAAAACTCCACCTACGCCCACCAAAGCACCCACACCCCCTAGCCAGGGTACTGTGTCCCAAAGTGTGGAAACCAACAACTCCATAATAGAAGCCATTAACAAGCTAACAAACAAGATCGATGACTTCGGCGTGCAGCTAAGTAACAACATGATAATGGTGGCTAACATTGCCAAGCTGGCTGAAATGAACGCAGCCGATATAAAAGACTGTAAGGCTAAACTGTCTGGTTTGGAAAAAGACATTCCTGCTCTAAACAAAGAAAACGCTGAGCTGAAAGAGAGAATGTTAGAACTAGAACGATACATGCGTCGCTGGAACTTGAAAATCCAGGGCTGGAAAGAAAAAAATGACGAAGATACTCGCAAAGAAGTTATTGACATCTTGGCTAAGATCGCGCCACATTGGGCTTCTTCACTGGGCGACGCTGTGGACACCGTCCATCGTCTAGGGAAAAAAGAAGCGGGTAGACATCGACAAATAATAGTTCAGTTCACCATGAGGCACTACCGAGACGCTTTCTGGAAACTGACTAAGGATTCCCAGGTGTGCAAGGAGCTAGGCGTCTACTTCAAGCAAGATTTCTGCAAACTAGACCGAGAAGCAAGAGCTGCAGTTTGGCCCAAAATGGAGCGAGCCAGAGCTGAAGGGAAGAACGTCTACTACCGAGGGCATGCCGGTTACATCAACGGAGTTCGGGTGTTCCCTGGGTGACTGTCGAACTATTCCAAATAACCAGTCAGCATATTACTCTTTGAGTACAATGCGTTTTGCTAACAATTCTATTTAGGTCACGTTCTTTAACCAATTCTAAGAATGCCAAAAGTTTTAAATAGGCAGGTTCAATACTTATTGTTTATATTACCTATTTGGTACGTTACTGTAAGGATTTTTCATAGAGGTCGTTTGCACTTTGTGAATTCAGTTTTAAGGGATTAAGTGCTCCCAATTTTATAGAGTTCTACTTCTATCTGGGTACTTGAAGTACAGTCAACCTCTTTTTATTTTGCTTTCTCATTTCCCTTTTATGTCATTCCTTAGTTCCAATGTTAACTGTGTGTCTTTAAATACTAGGGGCTTAAGAGACAGTGTTAAAAGAAAATCAATATTTTTGTTCTGTAAAAATGTAAAGGCGAACTGTATACTGCTACAAGAAACACACTCTGTGGAGGCAGATGAAAATTTTTGGTCTAGTCAGTGGGGGGAAAGAATAATTCTTTGTCATGGTACTAACAAATCAGCGGGGGTGGCCTTACTATTTAAAAACTTTGGTAATAAAATTGAAACTCATAGAAAAGACAGTCTGGGCCATTGGCTAATTTGTGTACTCAAAGTGGATAATAGCTTTTTGATCTTATGTAATATTTATGGTTACAACAATGTAGCTCAGAACAAACTTTTATTAACTGAGATTACCAGTCACCTAAAAGAACTATCTCACAAATACTCCACAAACAATCTTATATTAGGTGGAGATTTCAATATGGTTTATGACGAATGGCTTGATAGATCACCCTCTAAATTCCATTCCCATCATATAAATTCATTTTTACACAACTTCTGTCTAAATCTTAACCTAATAGATCCTTGGAGATTAGCAAACCCACTTGTTCAGTCCTTTTCGTGGTTCAAGCCTGATGGTTCGGCGAAATCACGTATCGATTTCTGGCTAATCTCAGACAGTTTAATGCAGAATAGTATAGATGTGGGTGTCTCAGCTGCACCTTTAACCGACCACTGTGTGATAAATCTCAGTGTCACTCCTCAACTTAAAAACTCTCATAATAAAGGTTACTGGAAGTTTAACTCATCCCTGCTTACCAATGAAAATTTTAGTAACGAAATACTTCAACAACTAGAACTTATTTCAGCTAATGAAAATATAAGTTCTTACACAGAAAAGTGGGAATTCTTTAAATTTAAAGTACGTCAAATCTCAATTAAACACAGTAAAATAATAGCTCATCAGAACAAGCAAAAAGAAACTGAAGTTATCAGAGAACTTAATCACATCTGCTCGAAACCCTTTTTTAATGATTATGACAAACAGCGTAGAAGTATTCTACAGTCTTCTTTAGACGATATTTATATTAAAAAGGCTAAAGGAGCATATCTGAGATCCCGAGCCAAGTGGATCGAGGATGGCGAAAAAAGTACAGCATATTTCTGTAGATTAGAAAAGATAAGACAAGAAAGAAACGCCATAAATAGTCTACAAATTGATAGTCAGCTATGCACTGACCCTCATTTAATAGCTAAAGAAATCTTTACCTTTTACAGTAATTTGTACTCCTCTTCATACTCTAGACCATTGGCTGAGGCTTTTTTTCAATCTATCAAACACCTGATTCCAAAAATTGATGAAAATTTTAAAAAGACTTGTGAGGGCAAAATTACCATTGAAGAGTTAGATAAAGCCTTAAGTGCTTTACCCAAAGATAAAGCACCAGGTTGTGATGGTTTGACCAGTAACTTTTACAAACATTTTTGGGTTCATATTAGAACCCTTGTGTTTGGAATGCTTACAGAAATAGTAGAAAATGGTTCTCTCACACACACTATGAAACAAGGGGTAATTACACTTATACCAAAACCTGGGAAAGATCCGACTCTTCTTGATAATTTAAGACCAATTACTCTATTAAATAATGATTATAAACTTTTAACACATATTTTTGCAAACAGGTTAAAATCAGGCATAAATCAAATTATTTCTGACACTCAGTCTGGATTTATAAAAGGCCGCTCAATTCATAATAATATCCGCCTTATTTTGGACTTGATTGACTACAACTACCTAATTGAGAACCAAGGTTTTGTTCTATTTTTAGATTTTTACAAAGCCTTTGACATGATAGAGCATGAATTTATGTTTCAAGCCCTTGATTTGTTCGGTTTTGGAGGTAACGTCATTAATGTAATCAAATTACTGTACAGAGATACTAACAGTTCAGTGTGTCTTCCACGTGGCACCTCACAAAGATTTAGGATTTGCAAAGGAATAAAACAAGGATGTCCAATCTCACCATTGCTGTTTATTGCAGCAACAGAAATGCTTTCCATATTGATTAAAAATGCTGAGTTTGGTAAGATGTCTATCCTGGGTAAAGAGTTCTCTATCAGCCAGTTAGCCGATGATACAACTATTTTCCTAAATAACCTGAAAGAAATCCCCAAAATTCTGCAGATTATTGAAACTTTCTCAAAAGCTTCAGGGTTAAATCTAAATTTAAACAAGTGTGAGATCTTACCCTTAAATGATTGTACTATTTCTAACACTTTTAATATTCCTGTTAAATCCACTGTCAAATATTTGGGTATGTATATAACCAGGAATAAGACTGATTTAGATAACCTTAATATTTGGGAGAAAATCCAAATTTGTAGAACTCAGTTAAATAACTGGGCTCAGAGAGACTTATCGATTCTGGGTAGAATTTTTCTCACCAAAATGGAAAGTATCTCCAGGCTAGTATATCCTGCATATGCGGTAGGAGTGCCTAAATCAGCAATCAAATCTATTAACCAGCTAAACTTTGATTTTATTTGGAAACGCAAAACCCACTATATCAGGCAAGGTAATTTAGTCAAACAATTTGGAGATGGAGGTTTGCAAGCTATTGAATTTGACAGCTTAAATGGCACCCTAAAAATAAATTGGCTTAGGTCATTTTTAAGAAGTCAAAATAGTCTTTGGTTTCACATTCCAAGCAAAATATTCTCTGATCTAGGCGGAATTAATCTTTTACTTAGATGTGATTTTGACATAAAAAAACTCCCCATAAAGCTCTCTTCCTTTCACCAGCAAGTTTTATTATACTGGAAATTAATATACAAACATAACTATAGCCCACACAACACTCCCCTATGGAACTGTCGCTACATAAACATTGGAAACAAATCAATCTTTATAAAAAAATGGTACGATAAGGGCATCTGGTCAGTGATGCATTTGTTAAATGATAGAGGTAAAATTTTATTAGAAGATTTCACCACCAATTATAATCTGCAAATAAATAACAAAGAATTTCAAAAAATTACTAAGGCTATCCCTCAAAACATTCTGTGTACAGCATATAATCTTTTTCAAAACCCTGACTATAGATCCCCTGACCTCCCTGAACTCTTGGTAAATGGGCATAACATTACAGCTAACAGTCTGAAAAACTCCCAAATTAGGGAATTATTTACTAATGTTTTTTTCCCTTATAGATGCAATCCAAATTCCATCTCACATCTGTTCTCCGGTGATCAAAAGAAAGAGATCAGAAAAAATTACCTAAAACTTCCCATTCCTCCCAAAGCTAAGGAGGTCCACTACAAAATACTCTCTGGTATTTACACTTCCAAAGAATTTCTCAGACGTCGCTTTGGTATTGATAATAATTCTTGCTCTTTTTGTGATGGGGATATTGAATCAACAGAACATTTATTTTATGATTGTATATTCTGTAAAGCCCTGTGGAACGATGTGCACTACTGGCTCTTTCCAAAGATTCCAAACTTACTTGAATTTTCTAAAAATGATATTATTTTTGGTTATCTAAGAAAAGAAAAGAAGCTTGACAATGTTTTAAATGTAATAATTATTATGGGGAAATTCTTCATTCACAAATGTCGTTTTCTGAAAACAAAGCCGTCCTTTTTTACTTTTCACAAAGAACTCTGCCTCTTCCTCTCATCTGTTAAATTTATGGACAAAAAACAAGCTCTGGTTCTGAATCAAATGATTATTGAACTAGATCTGCTAGAAAACCCCTAAGGTATAATGTCTTTTTTTTCTTTATTTGTTTTTTGTTTTTGTTTTTTTTGTTGTTGTTGTTGTTTGTTTGTTTTGATTCTGTTTGGGTTTGGTTTTATTTATTTATTTGTTGTTGTTTGTACTTCCTGTTCATTACCTATCTTCTATATGCTGGAATTCAGCCTGTTCTGATAATATTTCATGTTGGAAAATAGAATCTTTGTAGAGATTGCCATAATTGTTGTGCATTTCTGTGCAAATTAAAAAATAAAAAAAAAAGTTTAAAAAAAAAAAAAAAAAAAAAAAAAAAAAACTTCTCATTCAGGGGGGGCACTGTGTTAGCTAGCAGTTAATAAGCTAGCAGTTAATAAGCTAGCAGTTAATAAGCTAGCAGTTAATAAGCTAGCTTATTTGGTAGTTGTTTGGTAGCTGAGACACATTTAAACACATTAAAATAAATTTGTTATTCTGACATATTTGGTTTTTCTTTCCTTTTTCATACAATGCTTATCATGGTGTACAGACATTATAATAAAGTATAATCTTTCACATTTATGGGAATGGGGTTAAAGAAGGATTCAGAACTGATGAAAAAGAGTAACTGTTAGGTAAGTGATATGAGCTGGTTAAAGCAAAGAGAAGTTAACCTGACCATGTAGAGAAATGGCAGATCCTTTTGGGAGGAATGTTTTGCTGCACGTCTGAGTTAAAACAAAAGTATTACAGAATTTGTCTCTTCCTTCCGAAAAATTCATGCAAATTTTTGTTCAGATATATTTCAAGCAGGCTTTTGAACATTGGGATTCTTGTTTTGTACATCTTATGAAACCAGTCTAATATTACCAGAAACCAAATGTGCTCGCCACTTCACTCACTTTGATGAGCAACATAGATTCTTGTTCTCACCATAGTAAAGATGCTGGCAGGTCGAAACTTGGAGTAGCCTTACACTTGTATGGAAGAGCCATAGCTATCACATAATCATAGTTCAATTCATTTTGAACTAAGTAGTTTTCCTGTATTTCACTTTTTTCCTCCAGTGTAGGGTCAAAGCTCCCACCTTCGAAGTGGTTCAAACAGAGCATGCCCAACACGGTCTACAGTCGTCTTATTCAACTGATGACTTTATTCAAACAGAGGGCTCATTGATACAGGTAAGGCAGCAAACGTTTTGGCGCAAATTTAAAACCTTCACAGTGGAAAGAGATTTATCATGAACATCCAGTGGAGATTTTAGCATTAGCCCAGTTTGTTTTAATTTTTTGCTTTCCTCTTTTCCTCCTACCTAACAGCTCAAACTTCAACATCCACTATCTATTGTTCACTATATCCACTATCCCTCCTCTGCACATATCCAGACCATCTCAGCCTTTCGTCTCCATTTGTCACAGGTTCTGTGGCCTCAGAACTGATTACTGTCTACAACACAGATCATCAGTTTCTACCTACCCTTGCGTAGTTTGTTCTCAAAACAACTACAGGAATACAGAGTTGTAACTAAAATAATACATAGCTTTCAAACATAACTCCTACGCACCAGAAGTTCCTGGGTGATGCTTAAACACAAAGATAAAGTGACAAGCAGCAGAATCCTCTGGGTTACAGCTGGTGTAAACCAGATTTCTGCTAAAAAGTGAATTGGAGAGATGATTTGTCATAAAATTATCTCTCTCTTCATTCAGCACGAGTCTGATGATCAGCAGTCTCCCAAGAACTGCTGAACTGAACAACACCGTATTTATTCAGAGTTCAGCAGTTTGAGAACCTTTTTTCATTTTTTAGCAATAACTAGACTACAAGAAATTTATAATGGTCATTGTTTTTGAATATGAATGTTAACCAAGCAGGTGTTGAAAAATAAGAGAACCAGGGCAGTGGTGTAGTATATGTAAATGTTACAATTTTTAGAGTGATCGTTAGTGATCCCATATGTGTCAGGAGTATCAGAAAGCTGAGACACATTTTTTTCTAAACACTGATTCTCTGTGGCTTTTAAACCCTAAAACACACTGCGCCAAAAAATGGTCCACCCCAAGGATCAGGTCTCCCGACACAAACAGATTAATATAGTGTACGCTGTTAAGTGCCAGGAGAATTGTGATGATTTATACATCGGGGAAACCAAACAACCCACAGAAGAGCTACCTCGTCAGGCCACTCATTAAATGATAAGGATGTACACATCCTGTACAGGGAGTTACGCTGGTTTGAGTGGGGAGTCAAGGAGGCCATTTACGTGAAAAGGGAAAGGGAAAGGAATCGAGGAGGGGGCCTAAGGGTACATCTGTCACCTTCCTACAATGCTGTGATTGCAGCCATTCCGCAACTCTATGTGAATGGTACTCATGGCCATTGATCAGTTGTCTTCGATCAATGGTCATGAGAATTTGCATATTAATAATCAAGGAACTGACCTCACAGCCCATTGTTAGTGGTACTAGTTTCAGTCATTGTGCAAATGTATTGTTTTTAAGGTTGGAAACCTGCAGTCAGCTGAGACTGAAGAAGTCACCTGATGATGATGAAACGTTTCACTGAAAAGATGAACAGAGTCAACTTGTTGGGATTTCCTTACCTGGAAGATTGAGCGTGCATCAACACACATTACAGTGTTAAAGTTTCAGCAGTTTATGGTGTAGTTAATCAAATCTGCTATTCACAGATTCAAAAGTGCATATTGCCTTTAACATTTACTTTTTATAAAATGATTTATTGTAATATTTGTTGAACTTTAACAGTGCAGTGTGTTATTGGTGGAGGCCAAGGAAATACTGTTGAACTGCAGAAATGTACCGAAGCTGTTAAATTTACCAGGGCTCGATGTGACTCAGGCAGTCGGTCAGGGGCTGTCAGTGATGGGGGGGTTCTGATCTTCCTGGCTGATGTGAGGTGAGTATTACGGAGCCGGCATTAACTCATGACTGGAGTTACACGCTGCTGCTGCTGTGGGAATATCGTGTGTTTTGCTGTGAATTCAATTGCATTGTTATCAGTGGTGTGTGGAGCGAGGGAACAACATCCAGTGGAAATAGAGAGAGAAATGTGGGATGAAGGAGAGCAGGAATGAAACGTGTAATGAGCTGAGCTGGAAACTTGTGTTAGCGCAGACACACAGAGGTATGGGCAGATTGTGACCTGCGTGTGTGCTGAAGCAGAAAGCTTTTCTATTTCTGTTCTTGTAAGCGCTGCTCAGGTTCTGGGCTAATTTCTGAACCTAGTCGATCCATTAGCTGCATTCATGCAGGTGCGATGATCTGACGAGAGAGCAGACCGGGGATGGAAGATCTGTGCAGCTCACTGCTGCTGTACGGACGTCTGTGCCAAGTCCAGAGAGAGGAAAGGCGGGGTCTAAACACCGACCACAGCCGTGCTCTTAGTGATGGCGCGGCCACGTGTGCACCAGTTAATGAAAGACACGTTTCCTACTTTATCTTCTGCTTGTCGTTCCATCCTGGCCATTTGAATCCCACCCTGACCTCCGAGGTCAGACAGGTTTTATGGATCCCGCTGATGTAACGATACCTGCTGACTACACACAAAAGACACTGTTACAGTGTCAGAACCTGCCGGCCTTTCAAAAAGTGAGCGTGGAAAAGAGGTCCTACGTGGAGTCGAAGCTCAGCCTGCTGCGCTGAAAGCTCAGAGGACTTCTGACTTTGTGAAAGTGGTAAACACTTTGAGGGTTTGCTGTGAGTGTGAGGCATCTTGTTATCTCTCGATGGTTCCCTCCTGCTTTCTCGCGTGTCATTGAAGGACTATGATATGATGATATGAGAGGAATGGCGTGTGATTGAAATGCAGGGTGGTGGAGGGGAGTTGGCTGTGAGGAGATCACTCAGGTGAATGCTGTGTGGCTTGTAGCTGACCCTGCAGTCCAACCTGGTTTCATGTTTTCTGCTTGTTGACTCGCTGTGAGATGATCTGATGTAATCCATGGCTCTGTGGTTGTTTCCCTAAACACAAAGTCTTTACTGTGTTTGCTTTGTGGCCATTTGGATGATGCTCTGGTATCACACACCTGTGATTTGCCCACAGGTGGGATGTGATGGCATTTAAACCAAACCTCAGTGAGCTATAAGCAGAGCGTTTAGTAATAAGGCCTCTCTACCTGACCCACTTTCACTCTTGTGTAACCCTGTTGCATACCAACCACGCCCCCCTGCTCAAATGGCAGCTTCCTGTTCAGTAGGTGTCTCCAGGAACATGTTTTGGCACACACACACACCTGGGCTCATCTCAGGTGTTAACCTGTGGAGCTTGCAGAGTGACTAAAACATGAATGAATGAATTCAAACACCCCACTGCAGGGGAAACATGGCTCAGGTCCTGGTATTGATTGATTGGCTGAAATCCCATCTTCACACGGCCACCATCTTTACTCCATGTTATTTCTCTCAGCATGGCGATGTAGTGCTTTAAAAACACTGCAGAGGGGCTCATGTCCACTCGCCGGTCGTATCGATGGCAGCGCTCGAAGGCCGCAGCACGCTCACGTCCTGCAGATGTGTCCTGATGCCACAGAGCGGTGTGTATGTGTCTTTACCTTTGACAATGCAGCATCTCACACTGAACGAATGGGCTGGTTTCCTGTCTGAAGCCACTCGTGCAGGACGCTTAGTGGAAACACGTTTCTGAACATTGCTTTGACAGCGTGTCGTCTGTTTGTGTTTTGCCTGCTTGTCAGAGCACATCAGGGTGACGCTGTGGGCCGAAAACAGAACGTCACCTTGGCCGTTGCTAATAATCTGCTGGCGTGGACTTACTGGCACTCACAGTTGGCTAAAGCAGGGCTGCTCTGAGCCGCTACTGTGGAACGACTTAGAGAGTCATAGAAAGACAAAGAACACACTGCTGCTGGATTGGAAGGTCAAAGGTCAAAGAGGGATGTTGAGTGACCATAAGGAGGCAAAACATTAGACACACAGGTGTGACCAGCAGGCAGACCAGGGCGACTCCTCTGGCTGATTAAACTGGCTGATTGATTGAGAAAATGAGCCTACTGATCAGCTGACCTCTAAGTCACTGCTCACTGGTCTGATGATGGTCCTGTTAGAGCCACGGAGGAGCGTTTCGGGAGGAGCTACCTGTGATTGTCTGAGTAAATGGTAGTGTCTCACTACGAGCCTCGTTCCCACTCAAGTTACACTGACTTCGACTTGCAGCTTGGAGTAGAGGGGAATTGAACCAACAGCCTTCTGACTGGTAGTTGATCTGCTCTTCCTCCAGAGCAGTGTGCTCTGGAGAAAGAGCACACTGCCGAGTTTGACACAAACTCGGCATAAAATGATCTCACTGAGATGAGATTGTGATGGCTGCGCCCATGTGGAAGCATCCACTGACACTAACGTCCACAGCTGTGGAAATCTTGTCTCAATCACTTTATCCTCCACCTTTCATGACTTAATGTCTCAAGTTGCATTTATTTTTTTCACACGCTTGTTTTTGGGTGTTTGTGCGACGTTTGCAGTGATTGCAGAGGAGAAGCAGAACCACCAACCTTCCAACAGGTAGACAGCCCGCTCTTCCTCCAGACCCACAGAGTTTAAATGATCTGCAGCTGTGTTAATACTTGTGGACAGGTTTGTTTCCTCAGCGTTATATGATGCCAAAGGATCAATCAATCCTAACTTTTCTTTAAATGTTCCTTAATTATCAAATCCACATTTAGATCAGAGTGATCTCTGAGCTATGACATTTCCTTGAGTGCTGGTGAGAAGGTTGTTGTCAGAAATTTATTAATGGTGTGCAGATGCATCAGTCCATTAAGAGTTTCTTTCCACTCGGTAACGCTCGGCTCTCAGGCCTGTCTGACTCAGGGCTGCCTTTAAAGGAGCACCGAGCCTGGGCCGGATCTGCACGCCAGCGTGACTGCGGTGCGTGATCCTGACATGCAGCATTGATGTGAGGCATCAGCAGAAATAAGAAATGGTGACAGGTAACTCAGCGTTACCACCATGCATGTTTTTACTTACTGTTCATGTACTGCTTCTACATGATGAATCCATACAGATGATTGTAGTCTCTGATGGTTCTGCAGAGAACCACAGAGATCTGCTGAGAACAGCAGCACAGTAACCTGCACTCTTTGTAACATGAATGGCTATGGAATAACTACAGAAACACAAAATTTTATATTCTCAGTTAATCTGTTAAAATCTGTAAATGAAAGTGGTGTCGGTGTGAAGGCGTCTCCCTGATAGCCGAGGCTGTCACCAGGTGACATGCTGTACTTGTCCCTGAGGTCACCTGCCACAGCACAGGCCTGCTAGTGACAGTCTGACCTTACAGATCAGCCTTTCTTTGGATCAGTGAGCACTCCATGAGGAATACTCAAATGTGAACACACACACACGCACACGTCTCTGCTTACAGGATTGTGTTTAGTGCCTGTGCAGCTCACCGGGCCCAGTCGGGCCCTTACAGCCCCTCTGCCGTCCCGAGTCGTCGCCTGGCTCCACAGGCTTCTGTTTTCTAACCTTCAGCAGCTCTTCCTTGTTTCTCTGGCTCTTTTTGTCTTATTCAGTCTTCACTGTTTGTACTCAAGGATAACAAAATCCGAAAGGAGCTGCGGGCTGTTTATGGTTGCGACATATTTCCCCAGAGAATCAGCACTTTTAAAGATGGTGTAGTTTGGAGCGTACACTCTTGTTCTCTTATGATGAGCTTGGTCTGTTCCCTGAGCTGGCTGAAGGCCTGAAATATGATTATAAAATGCAGTAACATAAGAAGAGGACAGCAGTGGAATGTAGCTTGGAAAGTTTGTTGGTATCTCAGTCACGCTGGCTGATTCTTCTGAGGACACCACCGACAGAAACAGCGTGCAGACATGGCAGCTCTGTAAATTATGGCAAACACTATTTTTACCAGCTGGCACAGCGGGTGCAATAACTAAAATAGTTTTACTCCTGCAGGAGGAAACAGGCCGGCCGTTCAGGACGCAGGGACAGAAACTGTTCGTCACCTGGGGTTGTGTTAGTTTTCTCTGGTTAAACAGCAGGCGTCACTTATCCTAACAGTCATCAACATCAGGTGGTCGTCACCTCCCTCAGTCTGCCAATCAGAAACCTGCACAGGTCTTCTGGCAGCAGAGCGGCTGATGGACAGAGGAAGAAAGAAAAATCTGAGGAGGTTAAACAGATGAGAGCTGAGCTGTGCCCCACTCAGAGACAGAGCTTAACAGTGATCAGCATCAGAGCACAGGAGCTGACTCTGTCCTGCAGCCTGGGGAGGCTTTAAAGTTGTGTCTGAGTTTGGGCTCAGGGCTGAGTGAGGATCACAGAAAAATAGAGCAGAAATATGTTTCCATAAAATTCGCTATTTTTAATGATGCTCCTCACACAAAATCCATTGACGGGTTCTTTTCCATAATTTCATGTTTCTGATGGTGGGGTGTTTAAACCAGTGACCTGCTGGAAACACAGAACCAAAGAAACCTGCAGGCCTGGATGGATCAGTCTGTTTAATCCATCTTCACTGGTATTTGCTGAAGTGGCTCATGTGACACACACATAAATAAGATATGCAGAATTATTCAGACATGTTTCCCTTTTTGTTGCAGTCACTTCCTCTCTTTTATGACACTCACTGTATGCATGCTTTGCATACTTCTAACACTCGGTCTCTGCCTCATGCTTGTGCACTCCTCACTGACATAATGCATAACCCGGCCCCGCGTTCATGCATTAAAGCACAGAAAAGACCAGAACTGTTGAGAAACATGAACATTCAGACCCTCAAACAGGCAGCGCGGAGGCTTCCCAAAGCAGGAACTCAAGCAACACTTGAGGGAAGATGAACAACTTTAATAATAGACCAACGTGTTTCGGCTTGTGGCCTTCGTCAGGGTCAGACGCGGAGGCTTCCCACAGACGTGCTGCTGTCCCAAACATCCTCAGTCACAACTACAAAATAAGACTTGGATCGAGGAGCACGTTTCTGTGACCGACGGCAGAATGAGAGCGAAAACTTGGCTCTGCAGTAATCACATTACAATCACTGTGTGCGTCTCCATTTTCCCGCTGCTTTCTATCTGGAACAACTGCCATTACACAAACTCACAGCAGTCACAGCACATTCTGCAGTCTGCATGTCAATGAAGCTTTGGATTGCATCATGCAGCAATAATGGATCGTTATGAAATACTCAGACCAACAACCATGCCACATTCTTTCTTCATCATTCTGATGCTCGGTCTGAACTTCAGCTGCTCGTCTTGCTGTGTGATTGGCTGAGTAGGTATTTGTGTAATAATCAGATGAACAGGTATACCTAATAAAGTGGCCAGTGAGTGTATATGTTGGGGACGTTAAAGCATCTTTCTGGTATAACTTGGGGTAAAGTGAGTATGTGCTGACGTGGAGCTGACCCTGTGGGATAACTCAGGTCAGACACACCCGGCTCTGTGTACAGCTCACACTTAGCTCACACACTTCGATCTCACACAGAGAAATCAATCAATCAATCAATCGAGGCTTTATTCGGCACGTGCAGGTTGCCCTGCAGTGAAATGGGACCCCCCCCCGACCTTACACACACAACACAGACATCACATGGGGATACAGGTCGGAGATCAGTAGCGTTACAGAAAACAAACTCTGAAATATACACTACAATTGGAAAATACAAGAGGAAAGAAAGAGACCTCTACTCATGCTGGGCTCCTGGGAGGACAGCATGAGAACAGGAAACAAAAAAACTCCTTTGCACAAAAAAACACATAAATGTCCACAGCACAACATTATGGAACACATGACAAGCCACAGGGTCGGGTGGGGGGTGAGGAGTAATCCGAAGCAAACACAGCAGTCATCCTGTCCAGCGCTACCATTCCAGCGCGGGCTCATACCCGCCGTGTTCCCAGGAATCATGAAGTCTGGCTGTATCCAGTGAGCTGGGAGCAAAGCAGGCTCACCTGCCCGGCCTGACTGACCGACGCTGAGCCCACCTGGCTGATTTACTCATTTAAGAATAATTAATCAACATAATCTCAAGTATAACAAAAAAAGACTAAAGTAAATACTGCAGGCCCTGCTGATCAGTTTATCAGACAAAACGTGAAGTTTCAGTATTTCACAGCACCTGCAAATCTGCCCCTCTTCTCCACCCAAAGATGGAGGTGGGATTGATCCAAATATCGATAGTACTGATAAAATCATTGGTATTGGATCGATATGTTGTTTCTGTCCGCTAAGCTGACCCAACAGGCACGTCTATATTCAGGAATGCTAAAAGCTGTTTTGTTATTGCTGCTCATTCAGATGTTTTCAGGATTTGTCAATTGATGATAATTCATCCTGTAAAAGTGACGCCGTGGCTCAGAAGCTGGCATTATTAAAAGTGCCGGTAACACCGGCCTGCAGCATCACTGGCACCGGGGCACAGCGCCGAGGCCCTCACCTGAATGCCTTCGGCCAATGGCAGCAGGCTGACTCAGTGAATGACAGAAGTTGGCTTTACAGTTGCCTGGAAACTGCCACAGGATGCTGTCCACACCTGTGCTTTTCAAAACAAAGTTATGAAGAGTCCAGAGTGAGGAGCAGGTGTGTTACTGTGTGTATGTGAGAGAGAGTGTGTAGGGAAAAAGAGAGAGAGAATGTTACTGTGTGTGTGTGTGTGTGTGTGTGTGTGTGTGTGTGTGTGAGGGAAAGAGAGAGAGAGAGAGAGTGTGTGTGTGTGTGAGAGAGGGGGAGAGAGAGAGTGTTACTGTGTGTGTGTGTGTGTGTGTGTGTGAGGGAAAAGAGAGATAGAGAGAGTGTGTGTGTGTGTGAGAGAGAGGGAGAGAGAGTGTTACTGTGTGTGTGTGTTCCTGTGCGAGAGAGAGAGCAGCAGGGTCCGGGCAAATGACGTCACACAAGTTAAGCCCCCCGGGGGCTGCCTCTGGGTCCCGGGCCTCATGTTTGTCCCTGTGTGGGCGCTCAGGTACGCCGACCCTGACGCTCGCGGTCCGCGCACGTGTGGCGTGCGGGTGAGCAGAGGCGCCCCCTGCAGGCGCGCTCCCGCGCCGCTGCTCCTCCTCCCGCTATACTCTCCGCCCGGCTCCGCGGCTCCTCATTCAGTGGAAGATGGCGGACTGCGCGGCGCTGCTGGATGAGGAGCTGTCGTCCTTCGTCTTCAGTTACCTGACAGAGAGCTCGCGCAGCCAGGTGAGAGACCGTCCGTGCACATGCAGCTCTGCGGACCGGGGCGCGTGAAGGGAGCCAGCGGCGGCATCCCGACCCAGTCTGCATGCGCGTGGTCCGGGTGTGTGTGTGCGTGTGACTTTGACGCAGTGTTGGAGGAAGTTTTCTTGTCGGCACGCAGACCGGGACACGTGTTGTGTCCTCACGCGTGAACTGTTCGTCATATTCGGGATTAAAACTGGTGTGTGTGTGTGTGTGTCGGTGTGTGTATGTGCAAGATAGTGTCCGTGTCCGTGTGTGGGGTCCGCTGTCTGTGCGCGTCCCGCTCCGGTCTGCCGGTCCCGGTGCCGAATCCGGTGCTGGTGCTGTGAGCGAGGAAGGGCGCGCGGCTCCGCTCAGGTGAACTCAGGGCGTTTTGTAAGGCTTTGCGTAACCGCGCGTTACAAAACGTTTGTTTGGGTCACGTGGTGTTTTTTTCCGTTAAACCGGTGTGTGTGTGTGTGTGTGTGTGTGTGTGAGGGGGAGAGGTCACCGGTGAATCGGGGTGAGGATGATGATGATGGTGATGCGTGCACTGAACCCGCGTGTATCCGAGCAGCCTCGTGCTGTGCGCGGAGGGAACTCTGCTCGTGCACGCCCCTGAAATGAAAAATTCTCACGCGACACCGGAACTTATCGGCTCTGATCTCCATCTGCTGCCTGTCCTTGTGCGTGTGAGCGTGTGAGTGGAGATGATCGGGCTGACCGGAGGCTGGGGCGGTGGGGGGATTTGTCACAGCTGATTGGCAGCTTAAGCTGGTTACTGTGAGTGTGTGTGTGTGTGTATACAGGGGAGACTGTGGACTATTTATACACTTACATGTACTTTTACACACACTGTAACACACACACACACACACACACACACACCGTAACACACACGCTATAACACACACTGTTACACACGCACACATCACACACACACACACACACACACACACACACACACACACACAGTATAGTACGTTACAAACACACAGCCTGGGGCAACCCTCACACACATCATAGTAAATATAATCCCACACATGTGTGTACTGGTGTGTGAGTGTCCATGCTGTGTGTATGACATGTTTACGTGTGTGTCTCCAGCTGGTAGACACACTCTGCAGTCTTGAGCTGTGTTGTTGTGAGCAGCCACACGTCTCTGGTGCTTCTGAGCGTGTGTGGCTGAACTGAGATTGAAACGTGCGAGCAGAACATGAACAAGTTTGCTCTGAAACAAAATGGAGTCGGAGCTTGGCGTGGAGCGGCGGGGACAGCAATGTGAACGTGTGTCCTGCGAGGCTGGGCTGCAGAGTCCTTGGAGATAAAGAGCAGACGAACCAATCGGGTGGTTGTTGCTATCCCTACGTGGGTCCTGTACAGAGTGATAAGGTGCTGGTGCTCTGAGGTGCATGAACGTGTTAATATTTACTGAGGTTATTGGAGCAGGCTGCTCTCTCTCTCTCACTGTGTGTGGATGGCTCTCGCCCCTGCCGGCTGCTCATTGTAATACTACTCTCTCCTCGTGACCGGAGTTACAGAACAGGCCCGCTGCAGTCATGTGAGCTGTAGTGGAGGAAGGGAGGGGGGTAGGGGGCGTCACCGTGACGTAGGCGAGTGCCAGCACCGCCTCCTCCCCTCCTCCACCTCCTCGTGCTTCTCTTCTTCTCTTTTCATACTCAAGCTTGTCATTTCCTTTTCCTGTTGCCTGTCTTAGACCTGCTCCCTGCCTGCTGCAGCCTCTGTGTCTGCTGTTTCACTAACTCTGACTGCTCCACAGCATTTCCCCAGTTTGCTTTGAGTTCTCGATGAGCAAAGCAGCAGACGGCTCAGTGTTTGAAAGGTCAGGGCTGATGCCGTCCTTCAGTGTTTCCTCCTAGCGAGCGGCGTGCAGACAGGTCGCTCTCAGCTGGAGAAACGTTCACTGCAAAATGTGATTTTTGATCAAACTGAGTCAGCTGACGTGTGCTGGGAGAGCGCAACAAGCAGCTTGTTCAGAGCTTAAATGAACTGTGGACGCCTGGGCCAGCCAGCCAACCCCAATCACAGGGGCTGCGGGTGAGTCGGTGCTGAGCGCCATCAGGCTGCCGGCTGGATCAGGTGTGTAAAATGAGCAGCTGGCTGCAGCTGGACTCTGGGCAGGGCCGGCTCGAGGACACTCACCTTGTTTCACTGTAGCTGGTCAACGATTAGCTCGGCTTGGCGACTGTGCGTTTAGTGACCTTGCAGCCACAGAGAGTCATGTGTGTCGACTGATGTCAGGAAACGGGGGGACACATAGGCAGACGTTCCCGTCTTCACTGCATGTGTCTTGAGGTCACGGGGCACTGAAGTGGCTGCACCTGTTTGTAGGCGTCGTAAAAACCGTTCTGTGCTCCTGAAATAAATCCTGAAGCATGCAGAAAAGTCTGAACGCGCTCAGTTTAGGGTTGGAGCAGACGTGCCCCACCAGCCTCAGCGCTGTGTTTGCGCTGGGTGAGATGCTCCACTCAGACTCCAGATATTTGAAGCTCGAGGACGTTGAGCATCAGGACGTCCTCTCAGGTATCCACACCAACCAGCAGCACACTCGTGGCTGACCTGGTGCTGTGCAGGAAGCAGCTTAGACAGTCTCTCAGCTGAAGTTTGGACCATTCTTGGTGTGAAGGCTTTCAATTGTGTGGTTAGCATCATGAAAAGGATCAGTGGCTGCTCACAGCTGAGTTTAAAAAGGCCCCACACACACTCTGTGAAGCACTCTGGGCCCAAAGCCACATGAGAGCTGTGATGAAGCTGAAAAATGCTCTGTGCTGTTTATCGTGTTCATTTCATGGAGATTTAGCCCATCGCCACCATGCCTCTGAGTGCGTGTGTGGTGTCAGTGCACAAATAGCTGCCAGGAGCAGTGATGAAGGGTGGAGATCATGAGAACCAGAGCAGGTGTGTTCCTCCTGTGATGCTCAGCCTGTCCGACATAAACCACATCAGTCTGCAGGTGGACTCTGACAGAGGTGAGCTTTGAAGTTCCAGGGCAGCGATGGATGCAGGCATCACAGCCAGAAGCAGACAGGATCTACATCTCTGAAGGTTTTCTCCATTTCTCCTGGCCATTCTCCTTCTTTTATCTGTCTGTGGGAGTCGTGATGTGCAGTGCTGCAGTGCAGTGTGTACAGCTTGCAGCCCTGCAGTGACTCACCTGTCACACACACACACACACACACAGTGGCAGTTTTAGATGCAACGTGTGTCCAGAAGCGATGTGTGTGTTTACCATGCTGCTAATATACACTGCAGTAACTCGGTGTGGCTATTGGAACACCTGCCAGACCGAGCTCAGGGCACAGGAAATCAGTGGTTAGTGGGCAGGTTCCGAGCCAATGAGAGCAGACCTGCTGATGGTGGTGTGGATCGTGTTTCCTGTTGTGTGTGTGTTGGGAATTTGGTTTCTTCCTCTCAAATCCCTCCGAGGTTCATCAGGAATCCGCCTTAGAGCCCGGCCACCTTCAACGACTGTGTGTGTGTGTGCGTGTGTGTGCGCGCGCGCTCTGCAGGTGAGTGGTCTCTCTGTAATGAATGATTCAGCGTCACAGATGAGATTTTGGTGATTTGTTTAATGCTGCGTTAGCCTCACCTGAGTGTTCAGGTGCTCTGATCCTCACGGTCATTCAGTGGTGTCACATATTCCTGCAGATAATCAGCACTGACCTCCAGATTCAGGCTGGGCGAGCGTATCTCCTCATAATGTGCCGTTTTGTGTTTACGCTCTGGAGTAGCTGAGGCAGCGTCACCTTTAGCCCAGTTTCCATAAACGGGGCTAGCAGAGGCTTACTGACCTCACAGCTGCTCAGAGCTTCTTCTTTAACCACTTGAGTCCGCTGTCTTCGTGCGCATTGTTTTCCTCCTGAAGCTGTGGCTGAGAGCCGTTGGTCGTGCTGTGGGTTGTTTTGGTCACTTTGAGCTCTCCGGAGGATCTTGTAGTGGAATAAATGTGTCAGCGATCCTCTCTCACATGCACATGCTCAGCGTGTAAATCTGTTCATTGGGGCCAGGTTCCAGGTTGTTGCTTTAATGCAGATGATCTGCCTTACAGGCTGTGCCGTAGCTCACACTTTTCTCAGCTCTTCTATTTTTCTGACTCCTTCAGAGCTTCAGCTCACATCACTCCATTTAAATCATCACAAGCCATCAAAACAGTAACCACGGCGCTGCAGCAGGTCAAGCAGGGATGTCCTTTGGTACTGGAGCTTTGTTCTGACTTCTAGTTTGAACCAGTTTTGGCTTCACTCTGTCACTTCAGAGTCAGCTGATGATGATGCTGAGGGTAACCGTGAATGAGGCGAGCTGAATTATGGGCACACAGGACCCTGCTGTCATTATGAGGTTTGAGCGGGGCAGGTTTGCGGGTCTTTGGCTGTAAAGTTGTGTGCTTGTGGTGGCGGCGGGGGTCCTGCGGCGTGCAGAGAGGAAGAAGATGCTCCGCAGCTGTTCGTTGGTTCTGTGAGCCGTGCGCTGTGTGGTCCACAATCGGCTTGATGAGGATCTGATTGTGGTGCTGTGGTCCTTACTTAATGCCAGGAACAGGACGTTTCCTGTGGTAAAGTAAGGCGTGCATATGTCTTTCCTCGTAACATCAGAGGTTTTTTCCTAAATTTTCCGAGCGTGGATGCTTCCACATGAACGTCCTTATCTAACCTGTACAGGTGATTTGTATTCTTCCCAGGGACCCGGTGTCGGGATTGATAGTGTCAACACGAGTGTGAGGCTGGTTGTCTTTGTGCACCTGCTCCTGCTGTGGCTTTGTGTAGCAGGCTGATAGGAAGGTGAAGCAGAGGGAATCCAGCCTCCAGCTCAGGGCTGCGGAGGGAAACATGGAGGCCCGGAGGTCGCAGAGCTCGCCGCCTGCCCTACTTCCTTCAACTTCTCTGTGTCGCTTACCTGATTTATCACGGCCGAGGCCTGTCTGTTTTTAAAATGAAGACAGTTAGGTGACGAGCACAGTGTGAAGCCTGTCATCTGTACAGGAGGAAGCATGTGACACATTTAGGAAACAGATTCTGCTGCCGCGCCGAGTGGACCTTCATGCAGCGTGAGCACTGCAGAGGCTTTGACGATGTTTGGGTTTGAGCTCAGACTTGTGGTGGGTGAGGCTCTGTCTGTGAAATGTGTCTGCTGCTGATCAGCGAGGCCTGGGCGCCTCTCTCTCTCTCTCTCGTTGTCACGCTGCCAATGTTTTGGCTGGGCTGACATTGACTCGGAGGTATGGAGCTGTAAAGATGTCTGCGATGGGAGGACACAAACATCAGCTGCACCCTGGTACCCGAGTGTCGCTCCATCCTGTAATCCAGCAGAATTACTGGCTGAGATTACAACTCATGCTACGTGAGTTAAGGATTACAAGGTGGTTTTAGGGGTGAAGGCTCGCGGTGCAGTCCTGAAACAGGTCTTCTTCTTAGTTCAAGCATCACCGCGCTCGTACTTTCACACACATGCGCATGCGATTGTAGGACGAGGAGGCCTTGCGAGCGTCAGAGAAGAAGAGCAGAGGGCGAGCCGCTTTGTGCGATTAAAAAGTACGTCTCCGGGCTTCAAACACTGCACTACCCCTGTATTCATACCTGAACCAACATGTCATCGGAAGCATGATCAGCGCTTCTTTAATTCTGAGCGTCTGGACCGAGTTAAAGCTGCACCTCCTCGCTGTCACTCGTGTCGTAGTGCTCGCAGTAATAACTTTTGGCACACCTGGACTAGCCTCGGCACATCTTTTCCCATCCGGCGGCAGCTGCGCATGATAGGAATTTTCAAGTATTCTGTGCTGAGGCGTACCACAGGGCATGCCACAATCTCACCTGTACACACCTGTATTCATACCTGTGCGAAGCAGCCTGTCATACGTTCTCCTTGTAGCAGAGGACATTCAGGGCGCACAGGAGCGTTCAGCTCCGTCCAATCACACGTGTCTGCATCCAGTGCTCGCTCACTCCTCACCGTGAACCACGTTGTAGCACTGCCACCACCCAGCAGCTGCTCCACCTTACTGAACCTTCTCAGGGGATAAAAGTCACCTCACTGCTGCTAACAAGTACCTACAAAATACTGCAGTAGTTCTGCAGCGGCATAGTATAAATATAATACTATACTGCAGCACACAAAGTACAACTGATACAAGTTGTGGCAACAACTGAAACAAGTACTGGCAACAGTATAGTAAACAGCAAGAGCAAGAGTACTCCACTGAGTAGTAGAAGCTTTAGAAGCTGTTTTCTAGTAGTAGTAAATGGTAAATGGCCTGTATTTGTATAGCGCTTTACTAGTCACTAAGGACCCCAAAGCGCTTTACACAACCAGTCATCCACCCATTCACACACTAGTGATGGCAAGCTACATTGTAGCCACAGCCACCCTGGGGCGCACTGACAGAGGCGAGGCTGCCGGACACTGGCGCCACCGGGCCCTCTGACCACCACCAGTAGGCAACGGGTGAAGTGTCTTGCCAAAAGACACAACGACCGACACTGTCCAAGCCGGGGCTCGAACCGGCAACCTTCCAATTACAAGGTGAACTCCCAACTCTTGAGCGACGATCGTAATATAAGTACTTGTTTGATGTAGCTGTTGTAAAGTGTGAAGCACTGGTTTGTGTTCTTTTGGTCAGACACACAGCAGCAGGAGGCCGAGTACTTGTGTGCTTGTAGTAATTGTAAGCAGGAGGTTGATAGTACTGTGACTAGTAGTAGTATTTGTAGTAATAATCATCTGACTGATAAGCAGATTTGATGGTTTTATGAGCTAAGCACACACAGTTTATAGTATCAACAGAAGGACGGCTGGGCCCTCTATCGCCACGTAGGTTGTGTGTGTGTGACTACTCTCAAGGGCACTGGTGTAAATGAGAGAAAAGGTTAAAGGAAATTTCCATGCCATGGTGTAAACGAGCACGGAGAGAGAGCTCACACACAAACACACACACACACACACACACACACACACACACACATGCTTGCATGGCATATAGCCGTAGTAACCATGTGCCAGGGGAAGGCGTGCTCAGGCTGGTGTGAACATGCACACTGTTTATCAGCTCAGTTACTGAGGAACTCAGGCCATCACAGTCAGCACACAGATATGGTTCAGTACACACACACACGCACTTTGGTGCCTTTTATCCAAGAAAGAAACAACAATTAAAAATAACTATAAAAGGACTAGGTTTTAAAGTAGAGTAATAGAGAGGAGTGTGTGCGTGTGTGTGTGTTATAAATAGGTTTGGTGCGACAGATGCGTGTCCTTGCTGTCACCTCACAGGACAGATATCGGCCTCATTCAGAGCCGTCAGCTCGACTTCCTGTGAGTACAACCTCGCAGATGCCGGCTAGCCGCCTGATGCAGGAACTCATCACCAACTAGAAACGCGGCGCTCTGGCAGAGTCCAGATGTGATGCAACTGTGACGCAGTCTCACCATAGTGTGATGTAACATAATAGGTCATAAACACCCACTGCTTTCACTGAAGGGCTCACAAGAGTGATGGAAACTTTAGACGTGTGTGTGTGTGTGTGTGTGTGTGTGTGTGTGTGTGTGTGTGTGTGTGTGTGTGAGTCATGTGTGTGGGTTGTAAGTAAGCAGGCTCTTACCTGCATGCGGCAAGGAGAGAGAGAGTAGGGTGAGGCCTTCAGTGTCCTTTGGGATTCAAAGACACACATGCGTATACACACACACACACACACACACACAACGTTAGCCTGCGTGTGTAACGTGTGAGCACATGCTCCCAGTAAAACAGGATTGTTTTCCACATGGAAACGTTCCAGTCTCTTCTCCTTCGTACTTCATGTTCTGCTCACATTTACACCCCAACATGCTCCCTCCTTTCCTAACTGACCTCCTCACCACTCCTCCCTCCCTGCCTCTCACACTGACCCACTTCCTGAACGCTGCTCAGGCTTGCGTGACCACAGAGCTCAGTGCTTCAGTGCTATGTTACACACACACACACACACACTGCAGTGAGGAGTGAGGAGCAACTGACTCAGTAACAGCTGTCACTGATCGTGAATAAAATCAATAAAGTATCGGTAACACGTGTAAGTGATTCTGTTACATGTTTATATTGAGAGTTTGTGGTGACATCATTACTGCTACAGTGTTACAGTTGGCACATACAAAGCAGCACCACGCCAACGCTGTCTGTACCTGAAACCTTTGTGACTCTTGCACAATCAGGCAGGCGTGCTATTGGCACAAGCCTGGTTATTGGTATGAAGCAATGGAGTAATGGGCCACATTCCTGTTTGTCCGAATATGTGTCGAAACACGCGTGAGCGAGCAGCTGTGCGTGTCTTCATGTCCTGAGTTTACTCAGCTGGGTTTACCTGAGCCAGGCTATGATCAAGTGGTGATCAGGTGGTCAGAGTTTGGAGGCTGATTTTATTTTTGGATTTGTGCAGCCAGAAACTGAAACATGCACATTATTACTCCTGTGAGAACGCCGTCAGCCTCCTGATCTAAAAACACATAAATCAGTCACACTGGGCTAAATCTCATCCTCTTGTTTTGAATGAAATCATACATATCACCATGGCGACCGTCAGAGTTGGACATAAAGCTGAGTGTGTGTGTGTGTGTGTGTGTGGTGATGGTGATCATTCGTCCTGATGTCGAATGGGGCGGGTCAGCCCATCGGGCTCTCGGTGGTGATTGGCTGGTGCACATGAATAAACGTGATCTGATTGGCTAACTCATAATTTGAAGTTTAGCAGAAACGAAACGAAGCATCACGCAACTTCACAGTGAACGCTCGTCCTGACACTGATCACCTGGACTTCTGGAGCGCAAGTGGAGCAGGGCGGGCCGGGGCCTCCTGGATGGAGCTTTCGTGCTGGTTTCCTGCTCGGCCGTGTTGGAGGGTTTTTGCTGAGGCTGAGGGGAAGAGTTTTTGAATGTTGGCTGGACATGTTCTCTGTGTGCTCATTGGAGGTTTATCTGCAGAGCACACCTGTCACTCCAGTCGCTGCACATCTTTCACTCCTGTTTGTCTCGCAGCAGCTTCTCTTCATATGAACACTTTTCTTTTCCTTCCTCGTGCTCCGCTGCCTTTCATTATTTCCTCTCTTTCCTGTATCCCACTTCCACACACACTCTCTTACCATGACACATACGTGTGTGTGTGTGTGTGTGTGTGTGTGTGTGATGGATGTTTAGTCAATCAAATGTGGGATTTAGCTTGACTATATGCGCTCAAAAGCACTCACATTTATTGCACGCTCTGTCTGCTCGTTACTGGGACACCAGAGCTGCAGGAAGGCCTGCTGCCGAGCAGGTCCCATATTTAATCATTTGACCTGGTTAGTCCACAGGCTCTGCAGCACTTCTGTTTAACAGGCATCGATGAGTGGGTGCTGGAGTACTGGTCTGGCCCAGTCTGGCTCTCTGCTGTTTTATACCGCGGTCAGAGCTTGCCTTCCTGCTCTCTTTGTGGCGTGTGTGTGTTTGGATGTTGTTATTCCCATATTGTGTGATAACGTAGCGCACCGCCTCCACCCTGTGTGTTTGTGTGTGTTCTGGTGCAATCAAAAAGCAGCGGCCGTGGTCCGGTTCTTTATTCAGTGTGTGAACTCCTCGGAAACCAGCGGAGAAAAGCCTTCTGGAGTTTTCTGTGTTCGCCCTGCTCGCTGGCGGTGTGCCTCCTCGATTGTAGCTACCAGCGCACCAGAACCTCCATCTGTACAGATTTTAGCTTTCTTGGAAACTGCCCTCGCCTTCATTTAAGGTCCCCTGCAGAAGTCCTTTCAAATCCAGGGTCTGTTTCTGCATGGCTGCCTGCACGTTAGTATGCAGAGCATACAGCAGCAGCATACAGAGCTCTGAGGTGATGTAATGCTCTCCTTGGCAGCCATGTTGGAGCCGGTGAAGTGCTGGATGTGTCCGACTGAGGTCGAGGAAGCACTGTTGGGGGGGTATGCAATGACTCCAGGTGGTATAGATGTCACTGAGCTGTAGCTCTGTTAAAAACTCTGTGATAGAGTGCAGGGGGTCACAGTGTGGAGTGGGATGTTTAAACAGCCGCAGAGAAAAGTGCAGGTTTGCCGGATGATTCCGGATTCTGGATTAGCGACACGGCCCTGAAGTTCTCCCTGAACTCTGAGGTAACACAGCAACTCGCCAGCTGTCAATCAATCCCTGCATTAGTACTAGGAGTACTTACTGCAGTACTGCAGTAAGTACTCCTGCTGTGTATGATTGACTGGAGGCAGATCTGCTCCCGTACTCTGGTACAGAGACTGCAGGGATGACTAACGCTTGCATAAGAACATCCTACACACACTCACACACAAACACACACTCGCACATCAAACACCCACAAATGTGCAAATTCACAGAGTGACATGCCGCACAGCCACAGTCCATCCCACCGGGTGAAGTGTGTGTTTCCGCAGGTGACGGTGAGATTTATGTGTGTGTGTGTGTATATAAAACAGAGGAATCAGGGTAGTGTAGTAATAGTGTGAGCTGGTGGCATGAAGGTCGCTCTGACACTATGAACAACACACACACACACAGAGGTAGCTCTGAAAGTGCTGCAGTAAATAAATTCACATTTAAATTCATATTTAAATATAATACTCTTCTTCAACACACACATGCTGGACAGGTGTGTGTGTGTGTGTGTGTGTGTGTGTGTGTGTGTGTGTGTGAAGGCCAGGTGACTGGTGTCTGCAGACACTCTGACAGTCTGTTTTCCACAGTGTCTGTTTGAGCCGTCGTGAATAATTTTCCCGAATATGAACAATGCAATCTCTGTTTGTTGCGCAAGCAGCTCCTTAGTGATGTCAGTAACCATGACATCACCCTTTGGTTTGTGACGTCTCCTTTTGCAGCTTTGATTTGACCCATGATGTTGTTTCTTTTTTAAGAGACCACATTTGAATGAGAGTTATTAGATAACACGAACAGAGTCTTTAGGTCAGGTGAAGCCTGGCATGACAGCTAGCAGCTACAGCTGCCTGCATCGCCATCCGCCTGTCAGTCAAAGAGGCCATGCCCCTAATACTTGAAACTCATACAGCCTTTATAAACAGGGAAATTATCTATACAGGCTAAAACCCTCTGTGTCCGGCTGTAAACACGTTTATTTTAACGTGGTAGTCTGTGGGACTGACTCACTGCTGCCTCTGCTGGACACCCGAGAAACTGCAGTTGTTGGTGCTCCTGGTTTAGAAGGTTGTTGAAGAAAAGTATTATATTTAAATATGAATTAAATTCTGCAGTGAAAAGAAAAAATCAAATGATCATTTTAAGGTCTCGTTGTGTGCTGCTGTTGTGCATCCTGCTGGGATTATTAAAGCTTCATATTTATTCTCTCCTACTTTAATTGAATCTGTAGTTTACCTGCCGAAGGATTAAAAATACTTGTTTCATAACAGCAGAACCGATAGAGGAGATGTGACAGGAACAGATGCAGAAAAAAAACGATCTGTGTGTGTGTGTGTCAGACACAGAAAGGAAGCAGATCTTTTGATGGGACAGCTGGGAAGTTCAAAGCTCTGCAGCTTTACGCCTGATGATGAGCACACACACACACACGTACACACTAACACACTTTCTGCTTTCTGTGCTTGGTACAGCTGCAGTGACACACACCCACCCATGCACACACACACACTTGTTGGGTCAGCCTCATAGAAGCAGGTTCACCTCTGCGGAGCCGAATTTAGAGATAAACCAGGTCAAAGGTCACAGAAAGTCTGTCTTTGGTTCTCTCTTTCTTTTCTACCTTATATGGCTCTGCTGCTGCTGCTGTTGCTGTTGCATGAGACTCTCCGTCACGTGCACCGTGCAGCACACCACACACACACACAGGTCACAAACCAGCTTCTCTCACACACTCTGATTCTCGTTCATAACGGAAGCTACAGATGGAGGGAAGCTGTAGTGTTAGTATGGACACTGACTGATGTGCCCTTTAACAGCGTTATACCTGCACCAGTGGCTGATGGGTCCATGGTTAGGGTTAGTCAGGAACAAGGTCAAAGGTCGAAGCCCTGTACCTTATATGTGTGTGTGTGTGCTGAGTCAACATTAAAGCAGCGGTACGTTAATGCCTAGCTCTGTTTTTATTTTTCCTCTCTTTGCATTTCACCGTGCACGTGATGCTACATGTACACACTCTTGACAGTGACGGATGGAGCTCGCTGCAGAGCCACATCTGCTGCACGCACACACACACACACACACACACACACAGCCTATTTATAGCTGAGCTCTTGCATGTGTGTGATTGTCTCTCTGTTCTATTTCAGTGTGGGAGCACTTGGCACGCACAAAAGACGTGCCTGAAAAGCGGTGGTTGTTTTCGTGAGAGGTCACTGTCTGACCTACGTGCGTGTGTGTGCAAGAGCGATCTTATGAAACCCGATCAAAGGTGAAAAAGGTAAAGCAGTAGCACCAGACAAATGTTCTTTCACTTTTGTGTTGCACAGCAGCATCACCGTTACACAGTGATTGTGTGAGCTGGAGGCAGAGCCAGAGGCTGTGATTGGCTGATGTGTAAATCCAGTCTGAATTTTCTGAAGTCAGAGCGTTTTAGTGTGGACGCAGTGAGCGCTGACCGTCATACATGTGTTCATGTTGTTGCTGATCTCTGAGTGGAAGCTTGTTCCTGGCTACTTGGTGCAGATGAGCTCTTGAAGGAGAATATGCCAGCAGCTCAACGGGCTTCAGCTCCGCAGTGGAAAGTAGAATTAAGCATTCATGAAGGTACAGTGGGTTAGGGTTAAGTGGACTGGCAGTCTGTAACCCCATGACTGCTCAGCATGAGAAGGACACGCAGAGCTGCTGCATCATCCACATCAGTGACTGTAAACACAGCTCCTCCATCACTCTGCACTTACAGTTTGGGTTGTCTGTGGGCGGAGCAATCTTCTTTTAATTAACTGTAATCACCTGCTCATGGACTCACAAACTTTTAAAGCTGCGCGGTCATGCAAGATGGCTTGGAGCCCCTCCCACCAGGTGAGGCGCATACACCTGCTGCTCAGACGTATGTGAGGGTGCAGAACACAAGTAAAGATTACACAGAAACAGATTTGAGCACCAGTCAACTGAGTTCTCCCAACGCCACTCAGAAAAGGAGGCTGAGCTTTTTGTTGGCGCAACTGAGCATAGAATTTGAGAGTTTGGGGTGAGAGAAGTCATTGGACATATTATGATAAAAATATTTTATTACCATTACTTTTTTGTGGGTGGCTGTAGCTCAGGACTTTGAGGAGTCCAATTAGAAGGTCGCTAGTTTGATCCCTGACTGCTCCAGTCTGAGAGATACTGGACCGTGATCCGAGTTTGAATGTTGGAAAGCACATCTGTGAGGGTCTGTGTTTGGGTCTGTGTTGGTCTGTGTGAGTCTGTGTTTGAGTCTGGCTGCAGTAACAGGGACTGTGTGGCTCTTTCTAATACTGTGTAGCGCTGTCTCAGTCTGGTCTGTGATTGGCTAATGTGTAAACTGAAAACTGAAGTAAAACGTTTCAAAACCAGCTGTCAGGACAGGTGAGGTCACGAGCTGCTTTGCTGTCGATGGCGGTCTATAAATAAAAGACGGGCACAGAGAGCCTTCAGCTGACTCCAGGCCCTCTGACATGCTCAGTGAAGTCTGCTACACCTGCGGGTGGTGCAGGGGAAGGCTGCTGTATTTATAGCTGCACTGTTTCCATGCTAAGCTCTTACATGTTTTACTGCATAGCAGCAAACGCTGCATCTACTGACAGCACGTCCTTCAGGCAAAGAGCTCACTGACCTTCATGACTGCTTCATATCAGCAGATATGGACAGCTGAGGGGTGGGGGTTACTCTGGGGAAAGGGCACCACAGCTGAAACGAGTGGGGAGAGGAGCGGGAGCATGTAAGGCCACAGGAGAGGAAAGGAAGGTTAGAAGGAGAGAGACAGAGAGAAAGAGGAACTCTGCTTTTAATTCTGTAGAGAGCAGTGAAGGTCTGCCTCAGTGCACACACACACACACAGTAGTTTTTTGTTCCTCTTCATCACTTCGGCCGCTTCCTTGGAGACAATTCACAGATTTGAAAGCGAGGGGAGATAATTAATAGTGTTTATGCGTGTGTGTTTGTGTGTGTGTGGCGACCAACTCTGCAACACTGACCGTCTCCAAGGAGACGCAGAAGGCGAGAGAAGCAGCCAATATGGCGTAGTAAACCCAAGAAGTGTCCCCCTCTCTCTCTGTGTGTGTGTGTGTGTGTGTGTGTGTACCTGTACCTGCTCATTTGTTGCCTAGCAGCTCTGTGTTTGACCCAGGTGCGTCTAATTCATCCTTCCTCCCTTCTTTGGTTCCTTCCCTGCTCACAGCTCATGTTGATGTTACCTTTGCTTTTCCAGTTTTCCTTCATTCCGCCTCTGATTATCTGCTGTTCTTCTCTTTCTTTCTTCCGTCATTCTGTTGGCACCCTTTTTACTTACCTTTCCTTCTTCCTGTCCTTGCTTCCCTCTGTCCTCGACTGTATATGGACAGAGTGAGCACGATGGTGTTACAGGCCGAGAGTGACCCCATCCTCTCATCCTTCCTCTTCCACTTCAGGGGGTGGTTTGGTTGGAGCCTTTGTGAACCGTCATTGGCAGAGAGGGGGGGCACCTGGACAGGTTGCAGGTCTGTCACAAGGTTAACACATAGAAACACGATTCACACGGACTGCCACAGCCAATTAGAAGTCTCCATTTGGCCTAACGAGCATGTGTTTGGATGCTGCGGCACATGGCTGCCCCTCCCTTAGCCTGCTTCAGCTGGATGTTTCTTCCTGTTAAAAGGGAGTTTTTCCTTTCCAATGCCGCCAATTGCCTGGTGATATGATTATTAAGACTGCTGGGTCTGGGTCTAACCCTAACCCCTACAGTATGAAGAGGCTCGAGCCTGCAAGTGCTGAATAAATACACCTAGACAGGTGAGAATAATTAGCAGAACGCAACGATCGAGGATTGTTTCCTTTATATTTGTTGTGATGTGCCGGGACAAACGGTGTGTTCCCAGCCATCTGATTTGAGGCCGTGGTTTCAGACTTTACGGATTTCCTTTGAGCTTCACCTAAAGACGATTCCTTCCTGCTCTTTATGAAGCGTTCCAGACATTTTTCCCTCTTGGATCTTTGTGTGTTTTTGGTTAAACAAAAGCACAAAAGGCTCCAGACTCACAACAGCACACATTAGCTTTGCTGCCTCCAGGTAACCGGCCTGTTTTATCCTGAGAAATGCAGCAAATTACTCATCAAACAGCCGACTTCTGCTTTAGCTGTCGCTGTGTGTGTGTGTGGGGGGGGGGGGGGAGTTGAAGGTTTGTGTTGGCGGCCGGCCAGCGGTGGGAATTACAGGTTATTTGTCAGAATAATGTTGTTGGCTGACTGCAGGAGTGTGTGAAGCCCCGTGGCTTTGGATCGTATATTTGGAGCTTTGGTAATTATGAGTGTGAGTGTGTGTGTGTGTGTTTACATGACAGTGGCAGAAAGATGGACGTGCATGATGAATGTTGTCAGCTCTGGGTTTGCAACAGATCGTCTGCCCCTGAAAGGTGAAAGGTAATCACTATTAAGCTCTGGGTGTAATCCTGTCGTACTGACGGGTAGATGCATTCTGGGATATCGGTAAAGGACAGGGCCTGCACAGAGGTGATAGCTGCAGATCGCTCCCATTAGCTCAGTTTGGTCGTATTTGTTAAATCAGATGTGGAAGCCAGGCTGAGTTTAAACCTGATCTCAGTGGGTCATATTATGAGTGCGGAAGATCTTGTGGTGTTCGTGAGGCAGACTGAGAAAGGGAACTGGAATCCTTACATCTACTGGCTTCACTGGTCTGTAACCCAAGATATAAATTACCCAGACTCTGAGGAGGTTTGAGCGCTGACACTGCAGCTGCGACGCTCTAAGAATTAGGGCTGCACAATTAATCGTTAGAAAATCGCGATCTCAATTCATACTTTTGTGTGATCTCATTTCCAAATGACAACGATTTTAAGAAAAAAGAAAAAAAGATGACGATTGTACGGCATTTTGATCGGGGACATAATCTGCATGAAAACAAGCGCTCACTCTTCCTGCTCAGCAAATGACAAGGGCGGAGCCTTATACCACGTGATACAGAAGCCAGCTGGCAGAGAAAAAACTACGGAGAGCACGTGAGCGATGACGAAGCTGTAAGGCTGAAAGTGACAGGAAAAAATCCGTCCCGGTCAGCCACCCAAATATCAATAACGGGAACCTTATACAGCGCTTCCCCATACCCGTCGAACTCCCGCAGGCACAAAGAAATTACGGAGACTATCACTTATCACCTGACCAAAGATATGGCTCCCATCAACACTGTGCAAAACGAGGGATTTAGGAAAATGATCAACACCATAGACAAACGCTACACAGTGCCGTCCCGCAACTATTTTTCAAATGTTGCACTACCTGCTCTATACACGCAGTGTCAAGCAACGGTGGAGACGGAATTACAAGCAGTACAACATTTTGCGGCCACGACAAAATGTGAGACATTTATTGTCTTTATGTTTATTTATTGTTTTTATGTTCTGTCTCAACTGTTACAAAATTTGATGTGCAGTTAATAAGTGCAATAAATATTTATATTGGAAAAAAAAATCATGAGAGAATCGAGATCTCAATTCTAAGCAAAAAAATCATGATTCTCATTTTATGCAAAATCGTGCAGCCCTACTAAGAATACAACGACACCAGTGAGGGCGCCGAACACTGTCTTAATGATGCAGCGTGATTACTCTGGATTTCCTCTCTTCTGTAGTGCGAGTTGGTCCTGATTGGTCGGTGGCACCACATTTACAACATTTAAAGTCTGAATCCACCAAACAGAGTCAGTGATATTCAGGTCCAGCTTCTGCCGGCCAATCACGCGGCTTGCTGAGAGCAGTGTTGCTGGGAAAAGTCACTGATTTGTTGGTGAGCAGATGGCTCGGCCGTCTGTCTCCAAGTTAGCAGGATACAGATGAGATGAGTCAGCTAACGCGCACACACACACACACACACACACACACACACACACACACACACACACACACACACACACACACACACACACACACACACACACACACACACACACACAAACAAACACACACTCTCTGTGGGGACTGTAGTGTCTTTTTCCTGATAGAAAATCAAAGTGTTTTTGACTGAAAGTTTAATGTTTTCTAAGTGCCGAGTCAAAACCAATCAGAGCGTGCGTGCTCGCTCACTCTGGTCTTGAAAACACACCGTTCTCAGTAGAATGTGCTGCTGCTCTGACAGCATCGTGTGTGTTACGGGGCGATGAGGATGGATCTGGAGGATGTGTGAGGAATGAAGAGCTGAATCAAACACTGAAGACAGCCAATCAGAGCAGAGACAGGCGTTCCATGTGACCTGTAGCAGTGTGGGTCAGTGATCAGACTCAAATTATTCTCTTTACAGTTCGGGTTGTTTTCCATCTTCTGGCTGAGCTGCCTCAGTAGCGACCCACAGGAAATCTTTCCTCTGTGTGAGGTCACATGACACCATGTGATGATCGGACTGCAGAACAGTGTTAGCTGCAGGCTATTAGCCATTGTTTTGCATTGCACTAGTGACCCTGAGCCGAAGCCTCCTGATCCTTCACTGCTTCAGGTGTTTCACGTAAAACAGCTCTGAGGTATTTGTGTGTATTTAATCATGATGCTGCTTGGCCATCAGCTGAAATAACACACACACACACAGCTCTGCAGTGAGAGTCTGACATGTTTACTTCCGGGACTTTGTAGCCATTGGTTGCAAGTTTATTACAACTTTACATAATTCCATAATTGGCCGAGTGTGACTGGGCTGGCTCGTCGTTGCCCTCTATGCCGTAATATGGATGCACGTAAAGAGGTGTGCAGGGAGGAAGGGGTCAGGTGAGCTTCAGTAGGGATCAGGTCACATGGTACATGGATGAGGTCACTGTCAACCTGTGTTTCTGTTTCTCCACATAGGGTTCCTGATTGGAGGAATCAGCTGGCTGATGGCTGAAGCTTTCCGTGATGCGTGCAAATATAACATGCTTATTCTATGTGCGTGAAACCTGTTGGATCATCTTTACGGTGTGAGAAGCACACTGCAGAATCAGCAGCTGTGCAGCTTAGCATGTGTCACATCTGCACTGTTTTGAAATGGTGTGTGTGTGTGTTCGGCTGGAAGGCCTTTTGTTTTGCTCAGGGCATGTCCGCTGCTGGGATCGAACCTGCGACCTTTGTGTTAGACGTGGAGTGGGCTCAGAGGCAGTGGGAGCAAGTGGAGCAGCCCCAGGCCTTTTTCTGTCTGTGTGTTTTTATTTACTGTCTAGTATGTGCCGCTCTTTGGCACAGCTGTTTCTCACTGTGCCCTTTTTAACCCCACAACACCAGCGCCCCAACACACACACACACACACACACACACACCAACAGTCCAGGATAAAGGTCAGAGTGCCCCCCCCCCCCGTCCAAGCTGCTAGAGTTACAAAACAAATTGTGGGGTGGCCTGGCGAGGAGGGGTGGAGGATACAGTGACAGCCCCAAACTTCACACACGCCCACACTTCACACAAACAGACACACACCAAGGATAAAGTGACACTGGAACATTGAGCTTTGAACCTTTTCTCCCAAGAGCTGCTCACCTCCTCCCTTTCTTCCTTCAGTTTTATGTCTGTAGGTGTCTATAGGTATGTGGGTGTCTAGGGGTGTGTGGGTGTCTATGGGGGTGCGTGGGTGTCTATGGGAGTGCGTGGGTGTCTGTGATGGAGAAGGCAGGAGGCTCTGCTGATGTTTGGAGGTCTGCCTGCGTCTCTCTCACTGCATTAGAGCTGCTCCCTAAGGAGAGGGGAGAGATGGATGACGAGCGTGGCTGCAAAAATAACTTCCATATTTAGACTCGGAGAGGAGAGATCAGGAGCGGCGTGGGTTTCAGGGCTGCTCGGAGAGCTGAGGCATCCTCAGGAAAGCTGCTGGTCCTGATCCGTCTGTAGTTTCAGGGATGTCAGTGGTATGAGAGCCTGCGAATCGGTCCTCTGTGGAACTGACGTCTGCACGTGAGCTCTGATAATTGATGCTCATGGCTGGTTTGTGACGATGCCACTTTTTCCTCTTGGATGCACTCTGACCTTTCAGCCACATGCCCCGATCCTCCTAAGAAGGTTTAAAAATCTTAGATGAAGTATTCAAATCATCGTTTTACAGCGTGTCTGTCTGCCACCTAACGTGTTTATGGGTGACCCACAGCTCTATGGGTTTTACTGTGTTCACGGTGAAACTCGGGGGTCGCTGGGTGATTAAGCTTTCTTTAATGTGAGCGGATCGTTGGGTCTCAGGAGCAGGTGCGTCAACACATATTAGACACAAACCTGCGTCATTAGTCAGCGTCTGGAACGCGTTGAGAGTGGTAAAGGTGACTAGTGGCCGCGGTCTTGGAAAGAAGCTGATTGATTATTTGTTGTTGATCGATGGGATGTATTTGGCTCGTGGCCAGCTGTTAGTCTCTGTTTGTGTCAGAGTGAAATGTACAGAAAGGTACTCCATCATATCTTAATTCTGCCGTCGCATTGTGATTCAGCCTGGGTAAAAAGGTCCCATTGTTGCATTCAGGTGCTTTCAGGAAAACAGGAAAAAAGATTCATCAGCTGTTTTCTCCATGTTCCCATCTCCTCCGCCTCAGTTGCCCTTCTCGCACCATTAAGGAGTCGTGACTCTGTGGATGCAGGGAGGCATCGACTGAGAGGGAGGGGCAGGGGTGTGTCGTGACGCTCGGCTTCACCTTTCTGCTCTGCTACAGTGAGACAAGGTGGAGGCAATGGAGGAGTGGGGATCTGTGGGTGGTTGAGGAGAAGTGAAAGAGCACAGAAACAGAGTGAGGGGAAAGGATGATGGAAAGAGAGAGGATGCGCACACACACATACACGCACACACACAAACAGAAGGAGGAATTTAAAAGCTTGAATTTGCTTCGACCCCTTGATGAGCTGGCTGCACTCACACTTGTGTGTGTGTGTGTGTGTGTGTGTGTGTGTGTGTGTGTGAGATTGAAGGGGAGGCAGAGGTATTGTCTGTATGATCAGTGCTTGTGTGCGATGATGTTTCTGATGCTCCTGAAGCTTTCACTGCTGTCTGTCCTCCTGCAGATCACACACTCAAACACACACAATTCCTACGAGTCTCAGAACGACCTTGAGAAAGCAGCCGTGTGTGTGTGCATGTGTGTGTGCGTATGTGAGAGATGTCCAGCAGTGATAAGATTTTTCTATTAGTTACACACGACACGTTCCATTAGAAGAGAAGTGAGAGTGCCCTGCAGACGAACTCTGGATCACTGATGAGTGTGTGTGTGTGCGTGCGTGCTCAGTAGGTGTTGTTAACTGACCAAGAACTGATGCAGCTCCACACTGTAACCTGCAGCCTGCAGAAACACACACACACACACACACAGATTTGTTTATGTTTGTACGAGTGCAAACAGGATGTGATTAGGCGTGTAATTAGCTTTGAGTGTTCACCGTTTCATGAGGTTTACACGTCTGAGCTGTGCTACAGACACACACAACAGACACACACGACAGACACACACTACACACTACAGACGGGTGCAGGTTGAATTTGGTTCTGGAAGTTTCCAGGATCTGTTTTGGACTCGGATGCATGTGCTGTTGCCGCTCCTGTTATTGACCGTGCCAGGAAGTGAAGGCTGATCGATTGGCTGTTGTGATTGATTGACAAGCAGATAAAGAAGTCCAGAGTGCGTGGATGTCACGGTAGCAGAGGGCAGCAGGGCCTGCAAGCCTCCAGCTCGTTACTTCACCATATCCGCCCTCAGCCCGCTCCGTGAGCTCGCCACCTTCCTGTCTGTGGTGTTTTAGGGTCAGGGAAGTGATGCCTTACACCTCTGTGAGTTTGAGTCCACCTGTAGGGGCTTTGTGTGCAATCAGGTGGTTCCACACGCTGAGCCATTATCTAATTTGACTCTTGATGATTGATTAAAGCCCACCGCTGCCGCTGCCGCTGCTGCGACTCGCCATATCACATTGCGAGGCGAAAGGATCGTATTTCCTCCCGGCGTCCTTGCTCTGTTCGTCTGACATGTTCCTGAGCCTCAGCGGTTCTTTAGTCATAATAAGCTGAAGGCATGTGCTCTGCTGCGGCGTGCTGCAGTTTTGCTGACGGCATAGTTATGAAGCAGGAAGGACGGCAGTGAGGTTGAGGAGGTGCAGACTCTGTTTGGTCCGGAGGCTGAAAATGAGATCTTTAAGTTTAGATTTGAAATAAGTTTGTGAACAAGTTTGACCAGTCGGGGTTAACATATAGTTGGCCTCGATTAATGAAATCTGATTGGCTGACGGGTCAAAGAGGCGTGACCGTGAGTTTAAAAGAAAGTGAAGTAATCTGATTGGCTGACCTGTCACAGTTGAATTAAGGTCAGGGGAAACTGCTGCAGTTTCAGAATGAGCAGGTGTGGCGCCATGCAGGCGTCTCAGATTTGGTGAAAACGGTCAAACGTGAGGCGAGGCTCCTGCTGCGCTCCTGCTGCGCTCCTGCTTCTGTCTTGGAGAACCTGCCGCCGTCCTTTGGATGGTTTAGGCTGTCTGAGTCTTCCTCATTTAATCCCAGATCGACTCAATGATGTCAGGGCACTGTGGCGACCTCACCATCTGCTGCAGGACTCCTTCCTGTCACTGATGGTCAGGAAACCTCTGACCATCAGATTCCCACAGAATCCACCTGTTGGCGATGAAGCCTTCATCCTTCTTTGTTAGTTTCATCCTCCTTTACACACACACACACGCACTCATTATCCCCTGCCCTGCTGACCTGCCCTCGCTGATGAGGTTCTCTCTGATTTTCTCAATCCTGTTAAGAGATTACAAACTGTGTCTGACTGAAAATATAGATTAACAGGGTGGAGGTGGGTGGAGCTGGGGGGGCTGTGATAAATGTGGATTACTGGAGGGTGGTTGGTTGCACATTAGTGGGATCAGTGAGAGCGATGTGAGGTTGAAGTTCACAGGAATAATTTGAGGCAGTAATAAAATTCAGAACGTGTCACAGGATGAGAAGGAGGAGCAGAAAGGCATGATGGGTACTCCTGCTCCTTTAACAAGCACCTCAGTGCAAAAACAAGCATGTGGACTGCATGAAGTAAGAGGAGGAGGAGGGGTGGAGGCAATGCTGTAGGAGCACAGGGAGGTGGATGAGCTTGGGTCGGGTGTGTACGTATGGCTGGGATCAGCTCCGCTAATGGCTAGCACAGCTTTGAGGAGCCTGTCAGATCCTCTGATCCCTGAAGACCTCACAGACATGATGGAAGCAGGTGCAGGTACAGCTTCACAGGTGAGAGGTTAAATAATGAGCTGTAGGAAACCAGGTGAGAGCAGACTGGGGCGGGCTCAGAAACAGGGCAGGTAAAATATACAGCTGCTGCTGTGTATATTGCACAGTAAAAGCCTGAGGTATAAGATTAAATAAAGTAATTTGATCTGGAAAACTGAATTTCAGTTTTCACCTTGAAAACTGGAATTCAGAATTTTAGCGATGAGCGATGTAGTGATGTCAGCAGAGGTGTGACATCAGAATGTGGATGGTCGGCAGTGTTCTGCCGGCGAGGGTTTCCTGTGATGAGATAAAAACAAGAAGAACAATCCCAGATTCAAGAATAACAGGATGGAGTATTAATATGTGTCAGACCTGGGACACGCACATCCACACAGGTCCCATCAGAGGCACCTGACAGACCTTTACCTCAGTTTTAACTCTAAACAGTAAGTCGGGCCACAGAAGAGTGTTCATCGATCAGCCTGCGTGTGTTTGAAGCCGACCTTCGTGCAGCAGTGCCATGGAGCCTTCGCTGCCTCTAAGAGAGGAGGCGAGTTGGGCTGATGGATGGAGAGCGGCTGAAGGGCGAGCTGCAGCGCTCTGGAATGAGATACTGGGATGGCCGGACACCTGAGACTGGAAGTGCGTAGACACTGAGGGATAAAGCGTGCTCAGTGGCACTTCAATCAGCACAGGTCTCTGAAAGGGAAACTGTGGAGGATACAGAGGACACTCGGTCTAAGCTTAACTTCATGTTTCTTTAATTTATCACGATGAGGCCTTCCTCTCCATGTTTAGCTGTGCCGGCGGTCTGTTGGAGCGTCTCTGTGTGTTCAACTGGAAGTGGAGCCAGTTCAGTTCAGTGTGGCCGACTCTCCTCTTTCATCACCGCGGGTGTTCCTCATTCTCTTTCTCTCTGCTCTGTTCTCGCTTTTGAGGCGCCGCCTGAATGAACTGAGCTGGCTCGGCCTCCATGCTATCTCAGCTGCCACCAACACTCTTATACCTGAGCTTTAAATCGGCCCTCCCCCTCAGATCACATTACCCAGCAGCCCTGCAGAGCCAACTCAGCGGCTCTGCCTCCATCCGCCAGCCGCTCGCCTTTGTTTTCCTCGCTCCATCACCGTTCTGCACCTCGCTGTCACTCCACACTGTCTGAATGTTCACACTTTGGGTCCAGATGTTCTCTACTGTTGCAGGGCTTTGATTTTCTGTTTATGGGTGTAATTAAAAAACACCTGCCCCCCCCCACCCCACCCCCACCCCCCTGTCTCAGACTTGTACCCATCAGCCCCAAGTATAGTCGGATTTAGCCTTTACTGCTAATCTGAAGTCTTACTGGATCTGCCTACATCCCAGGAAGCCCAGTCAATAAGTCCAGCGACTCCCAGGCTGTCTCTCACAGATGGCTCTTCAGCTCAGGTGGATATAATTTACCTGAGGGCAGGACGGGACAACAGGAAGACTGTTAGCACAGCTCCGGCCTGTCGAGTCTGGTAAAGACTGGTCGGCTTAACGTGCGTATTTCCATCCTGGCATCATTAGCCTCTTATACTCAGGCTAGATTTAGCCCACGCCTCTGCTGCTCTTCCTGCCTGAGAGGTGGAGGAGTCGTGAAGGCGGGGTGGGGTGTGGGGGGTGGATGAAGCCAGATTAGGTTTCAGAGTGACAGAGGTTGGCTGGAGGTGAGATCAGTGTAACGGATCTGCCAGCAGGAAGAGAGAGAGACAGGTAGACGGGCCGGATTCCACGACGCACGTAACCCAAAGAAACCCGGACTCTGTTTGTTAACCCTTGCGAGTCCGAGCCACGACGGACGGATGAACCCGAACCCTGCATACGGACAATGTTTGTCGCATTGTCAAGCTGGACAGGAAGTCTCTGACATGCGGCTCATTCAGCGAGCAGAAGAGACGCTCACAGAAATATTCCCATAAAAACCAAAAACAGAAGTTTTGTTTCTCAACATTGAAACTGAAATGAATCAAAATGTTCTGATTGGCTGACTCGTGCCTGGGCTTCTGGTTTTAGACTTAAAGAGGGGGATGAAATGAGGATTTGGAACGAAGGGGAGGAAAAGAAGAAAGAAACAGAATCTAGAAGCGTACTTTTGGCTATGTCAAAACAGAACAGCCTGAGGTCGAGCACTTCCCCACGTCGTGCCCTTGACCACAATGTGTCTGGTCCTCACTTCATCTCTGTAGTAGTAGGCAGTAACGAGGGAGGGCGGAGCTTCACAGACGGACCAGAGACATAAAAGTATGACAGTTTCATGAACGCTGAGTGGAACTGAGTGTAATTCGTCAGAGCGGATTCAGGAGTTTGTGGTGCCGAGCCTGCACGAACAATCTTAGAGCCAAAGCTAACAGATAGTTAGACGTGAGGTGGTGAGATGCTCACTCAGCTCAGCAGGAGGCTGTTATCAGTAGTGGTGCAACGGATCACGGTTGATCCGTAATCTGAATCGATCCCACTCCACGGTTCGGCACGCACGTGATCCGAAGATTCGAAAAAGAAGAAAAAAAAGTATGTGTATGGTGGTCAGTCCGTCAAGCGGCAGTTATGGCCAGCGCTAGCGGTCCAAGTGGAGGAGCAGAGGACTTTGCGGCATTTAAGCAGCCCTTTGCTGTCCAATCCGACCAGACTAAAGCTATTACAAAAGCTACTGGGGTGTTTAGCTGCAGACGTGAGGCCGTACTCCGTTGTGCAAAACAAGGGGTTAAACTATGATGAACGTGCTTGAGCCACGCTATGATATCCCGTTGCGTGTCCACTTCCGTGACAAGATCGTTCCAAGCATGTATAAGCAGGAAAAGTTTAAAGTTACGGCTGAACTGTCCCAGGCATCTTCTGTTGCCCTAACTACAAATGGGTGGACCTCCTGGGCAACGGAAAGCCACGTGACCGTGACCGCTCATTACATCACAGCGGAGTGGTAGATACAAAGCCCTGTACTGCCCTATAGATTAGATTAGATTAGGTGAAACTTTATTAATCCCATGGGTTCCTCTGGGAAATCCAGTTTCCAGTAGCACAGCACCAACAGAAGTTGCAGAATGTGAGCAGAAATATACCACATATACACATATATAAATACAGAGTATACAAAAGGGATAAATAGAATAAATAGGAATAAGAATACAAGGGAACGGCACATTTCAAGTATTGTGAATTTATTACACCGTTGGATGTTAAGAAAAACTATTGCACAGGGAAAAGGCACTACAGCTTACTTGTCCCCCTGTTTCCCCTCCCTCTCCCATCCAGCGAGGAGTTAAACAGTTTGATAGCGTGTGGGACACGTAGAAAAACATATTTAGTATACACATCCAGTAATGCACATACTATTATATATTGTACATATATTTATTAGTCTCAGATTTAACCATTCTTATATTTTGCTTGTTTTACGTTATTGTATTTTTGCATAACTCTGCTGCTTGTGAAGCTCGCACACAAGAATTTCACTCACATGTACTGTACCAGTGTACCTGCACATGTGATGTGACAATAAAAGTGATTTGGATTTGGACAAAGGAGTTTTTAAGTCTGCTCGTCCTTGACTTTGGGAGAAGCAACCTCTCACTGAACAGACTCCTCTGGTTGTTTATGGCCGTGTGCAGAGGATGCCCAGTATTGTCCATAAAGTCCATATTGCACCTTAATTTATTTTTATACAAGTGCGTGGAATGAGTCTTGAGTTGAATGTTTTTTAATAGGAAAAAAAATACTTAAATAAGTAAATGGCAAGGCAAATTTTTGTCTTTTTTTTTCTTTTTTGCTGATCTGAAAATTGATCCGATCCGTGACTTAAAACCGTGATCCGATCCGAACCATGAGATATTTGATCCATTGCACCACTAGTTATCAGTGTTCCTGACAGTTTCCTACAGCTGGGTTAGAACTCCAGTAACTCTGCAGCTGGATTAGATCATTAAACTGAGATTAATCACCTCACAGGTGAAAGATGCCTAACCTGTGACGTCTTTGGGCAGAGCTCTCACACAGATCATCCACCAGAGTTTAGGTCTGATCACACTGAAGGTCATGACCTTTGGTGCAGGCTGACACACAGACATAGTCTCGGCCAGCCGTGGCTCTTTATGACATCTCATCACCACCCAGAAATGAAAATCATGTTGAGGGACTGTTTCCCCCTGCTGGAGGAGGTCCAAGGTTCCTACTGGGAGATTTAAGAACGGACACCTGTGTGAAGCCGGAGGAGAGGGTGGGGCTGTTCTCAGATCTGTGATCACACATTGTTTCAGTCCTGCTTTAAATATACAACATAAAAATGGCACCTCAGCAGGACAAGTCATTATACCCTGCTACACACACACACACACACACACACCCTGAAGCAGCAGCAGTGATGGGAACAGCCAGTACTTCACAGCACTCTGGTTTAGCAGCATCTCACTTCCTCCTTCACTTGGCCTCAGTTGTACTCATCACTATACACACACACACAGACACACACTCCTGTGTGTCTGGCAGCAGCTCCTCGAGTCAGCAGCACTCTGTGGAAGAACTGGTCATGAGACCAGGATAAGAGCTAAACATAGTAACAAACACACTATGACAGGACACACACATATACACCTATTACAAGTGTGTGTGGTTTACACACACACACACACACTGTAATAGCACATTTACGTTGTGTAAAGTTTCTTCTTTCTTCTTTCAGACAGAAAAGAGTAAGTCCAGAATCCAGACTCTGTTCCAGCTCTGAGCTGTTTGTCTTTGTAAGGAAACAGAGATCTGGGGGCGGGGCTTTCTCTTGTGCACAGACACATCTATGACACCTGTCCCATCAGTGCCTTGGAAATTCTGATGGACAAATGTCCCGTGGCTCTATCTGAATGAGTGTGAAGAGCTCGGTGTGGTAGAGCAGGTCGTTTCCCTCCTGCTGCTGATGCTGAGCTCAGGCTCCACCAACCTGCTGTTAGCGAAGGGCAGCCAATCAACAAGGATGAACTAAAGTTCTGCACGGAGGCTCGGTATCAAAGAAAGGAGGATTATTTTGAGCTGTGAGTCATGCAGAGCTGCTCTGGGAGTCCCCATGCAGCAGAATGGATGGATCAGAGATCTCAGCAGCCAAGCTATGTTACAGCAGCCTGACAGAACCATGTTTGCATGTTTGTGGCATCATCTGCATGTTATTGGTCAATCAGCAGATTAAAGTTGAGTTTACACGGTGAGCTGTCGCAGGAGGAGGCGAGGGAAAAACACTGTGGTGCTCAGTCAAGCTTCTCGGGACAAATGGACTAAACGCTCAGCCTTGGCATATACCCCTGTGAGCTTTCACTGTCTCACTTTGTGCCTCAATAATCAAACGGCAGGTAATTGGCTCTTTGTGGGGGGAGGAAGGAGGGGCACTTTTTTGTCTGCTGTGATTAAGCTCATCCTTTCTGTACCGGCTGCATGGAAGTTGAAATCCTTCCACCGCTCGCAGGTGTGTCGCAGTGAGCCTTCAAACAGACCCTGTGACTGCGATCTGCTGCAGGGATCACTGCGTCAGCTTGTGTTCTCCTGCTGTGTGTGAGCTTTGCGTGGTTCTGTGGGCCGTCAGATTCCTGCACCAGGCACTTCCTGTCAAAGTGACTTACAACAAAGTGGGCGTTAAAGGCCTTATCTCCTCCATGTCAGTTCTTTGTGCGGAGCTGGGATGTGATTACACCTTCTCCATCCACCGCCTCTCATCACTATTTTTCAGCTCTATGGGAGCGTCCGTCACCTCACCTTCACGTCTGTGCCACGCCTCCTTTTCCTCATTACAGCGTCTGTCAAAGACGAGCTTGGGTCATTTCAAGTCCCGATAAAATATGTCCATAATCGCACTAAAGCCATGGGGAGCAGACTAATCGTGGATTCACTGCTCAGAGGATCAGGAGTTTGGGTAAGGTGTCGATCGAAGCATCGATTACTTCCGTTTGTGTTCCGGGATTATTTCAGTGATTCTGCAGTGAGTGCTGTTGCAACATCAGCTGTTTGGTAATCTCAGCTGATCTGGAGCTGCAGGCCCTGAGGGCAGCCCGGTCTCTGAAACTCGCTAACCTGGAAACACCACCCAGTGTTCCGCTCTCAGCCTCCTGTGGTGTGCAGTCCAGAGAGCCTGACCTTGTATGGTGTTGGTTGTGTGTGTGTGTGTTTGAGGGAAGTTGGGACAGCTCTCACATGACCGGACTTGTGACTGACCTTGCGCAACATTACAACAGGCCTGCGTCCAGCTGCCAGGACAGCAGCCGAGCTTTGATTCCTGCGTGTGGATCAATAAAGTTACACGTTATTATCAACGCCGTAATTTTTGGCACAAAGTTTGGAGGGGGTGTGATGCATGTACAAAAACATAACAGCCTTATTTCACTCAAGTTATGAATCACCAGAGAAGCTAATGTTTGTCCCAGTTGTGTGTGATTGGCTTGTGTCCTTTCTGGACCCGTCTGCAGATAGTTGTGTGTTCTTTGAGATTTTTCTTGCTTCATATTTTTCTTAAAGAGTTTCTTAAAGCGTTCACCTTTGAAGGGTGACCTCAGCTAACGAGATGATTTCAGCTTGTGTAACTCTGAGTCCAGTGGAAAGACGCGACGCTCGCGCTCAGCCAACCCAGAGATAAGCTTTGAGGAATCTGAGTGTTTAAAGATAGAAACGAAGGATGCTGGAGCTCCACCGCAGAGTCTCGCTGGCCTTTCCACATCCACTCTCTCCTTCTAGCCCAGATAGCTCTCCCACGTGCAGGCGTGCTATAAATAACCCAGGTTTAATGCGCGATTGTCCCGGCGGACTCTTCGTGCTCGTAGCGTCTCGCTGCTTTCGCTCAGGCACACATTAACCACAATTGGGTCCCACCACACCTCCAACCCCCAAAACAGCAGAATTACACAGTGAGGGCCTTTGGAAGGAGCTGATAGTGAGCAGATCTCAGAGGTCAGGCTCATTCATTTGCACATTACCTCTGCTGTTCCAGCACGAGGCGGAGGCTCAGCGCAGAGCCTTCGTCTCTGCCTGTCAGTAACTTCAAAGGTGTGAGTATTCTGCATTAATTTCGTGCCTTTTTGTTTAATCTGCCCGTTCGAGCAGTAACGGCTTCAGAGACACTCTGAGTGATGCTGACGGGCTGTGGTTTCAGGGAGGAATAAACCCGCCTCTGCTGCCGTTTGCTTTCAGAGAGGGGATGACGGAGCGCCGAGCTGTCACTCAGCAAAACCTCTCATTTAAAGTCATCTCAGGCTCCTTGGCACGAGTCAGGACCTGCTTTGTGCAAAAGTGGGCACGTATGTGCTGCTCTCACCTTCTGGTCGCTTCCACTTCTCCCTCAACTGATGCTTGATGACTGCAAAAATTTGAGCCCTGACTTCGATCGGCAGGAGTCAAAGCTCCGCCTCCTCGCGCTCACCTGAACTCGACCCAATACGGGGTCAGCGTGTCAGAGCTGGTGTCCATTCGCAGCAGTTGGAAACACGAGCAAACATCTGCTCTCAATCACACGCAGGTCATCAGTAAATCACTGCATCAATGCCTTAAATGGGCGTCTGGAGGTTCTGAGAGCCTTCCTGTAAATGCTCTGACGCAGTTTGACTTTTGGACCTGCAGTGAATCCCCTCACCTCATTGGATGCTGCACACGTGTTTATGTTTGGTTTGTATTCTTGCAGAGACGGTTAACACAATCCTTCCTGGAAACAGGAGCAGAATTGCTCTTCGCTGAGCTGCTTCCTCCTCCCGGCGTCTGATTCATGTCGAGAAGCTTTCAGGGTCTTTGTCGCTATTCAGAGTCAGTGCAGCACTACAAGCACGCCGCAGCCTCGTATCGCCTAGCGCTGCTGCAGCTTCACGTGTGCACTGATGTTCTGGGACATGTTCTACATACGTAGGATGTCCCCATGTGTGTGCCTGTGCATGCGTGTCATGTTCAGGGATGGTTTTATTGATTGATGGCTGTGTTGGAGGGAAGGGAGGATGATGGAGGGAGGAGTGGTAACATTCAATCAGACTGTCCTCTGATGGACGAGGGTAAAAAGAGTATACGAGGAAACTGTAAGTGGAGAAAAGGGCAGAGTGGCCAAGGAGGGAAGGGAATGAAGAAAGGATGGGGATGAGTCAGAGCCACGTGAGGAGGATGTGAGCTGCATGCTGAGGGAGGTTCACATTCAGTGAGGTGAAACACACCTGCATCAGCAGCGGGGGGAGGGTCTTACCGAGGGCGTCCTCTCCTCTGTCACTCCCCCTTTCCTCCTCCTCCTCCTCCTCCTGCTCAGTGAAGTCATGACCGCTCTCCCCCCCTTTCCCTTCGCTGCCGTTATTCTGACCTACATCTTCCTTCCTGTGTCCTTCTTCTTCTCTCCTTCAGCGCGTCTTCTGTTTCCGGCTCCGTTCATCAGCTTGTCCACCGCACAGGTTCCTATGCTCTCTGCTGATTGGCTCTTTGATCATGTCTCATGAGTCGTTTATGAAACCGTAAGCGCTATCAGCTGATCTTATCTCTTCCATGACCCAAATAAACACGCTGAATAAACACTAATAAACCGAGACGCACAGCGAGGCGGTGAGGTGAGGTCGGAGATCACTGAAGGTGTGTGTGTGTGTGTGATGTAATTATGCTTTGATTTAAAAGTGGGATAAAACACGCAGTCCAAAAACAGCCTGTCGATCGAACAGCTGATTGGGAGAAATATACGAATACTGTTAATTGCTTTTATGAAAAATGTGTTCATTCATGGTGATCGTGAAGTAGAAGACGGCTCAGAGCTGCTTTGTTGTAGCTGATGGTGGTCTGTCAGCTGGACAAGTTGCCAATGTGGACAGTGTTATGTGTTACAAACAGAAGGATGCTCCTGCACAGTTCCAGAGATTCCCAGAGCCGATCTGAATGGCTCAGCGTTGGGTCTGACGTAGAAGTGGGCTATATATACTTGATGTATTGCGAGTTTTTCCACATACGGTGGTTAAAATATCTTCTAGAAGAAGTTGCCGTGGAAATATAAATATATAAATATTTCTGAAACATGCCGTAAAACTGTTGGTGCAGTGCCACGAATTTATTCCAGCAGCTGAAAAGTTGTCCTCTGCAAAACAAAGACTGTTTTAAACTGTGCATGTGAACATCTCCATGTTATAAGCACAAAAGAGAACCTTTGTAAGTAATTTTGTCTCATTAATTCTTGTTTGTGATCATTTGTTTGTCGAGTGTTGACCACAGAGACAGACGTACTGTCACTGGTGAAAAAGCCTCTGTGTGCAGATGATGCTTCAAATAAAACATTTAAATTGAACGAGTGCAATTTTAGGCCATATGTGGTTAAATATAACATTAGAACATGTAACATAGTCTGACAGTGGGTCCAAGGATTTCACCCTAATACCTAATGACAGGATACGCCTCCTCAGAGATGGTGGGTCTCTGAACTTGGAATAAAAAGTGTTCCTTTCATTGTGTGAGCAGAGAGCACTGCTCGTGTTGAACGTGTTAATTTGGTTAATTTCATCATCACATCAGTGGTCTCGGCTATGCTAGCTGAAACCTGATAGAAACGTGACAGTTGCTGCTGGGACAGAGTGTTCCGCACGCTCAGACACAAACGGGAGAGGACGAGTCGGCTACAAACTGAGCTGCTTTGTGTTTGAGGAAAGCTGATCTGTTTGAATCAGTTAAAGACGTTTAACTGGTCGACCCAGTGTGTGTGTTGTCGTTTCCTCATCATTCATAAAACAGGACATTGATTCTGTGTCTTGTCTTCATGCAGACGTTAAGGAAGGAATGTTTCCTCCTCCCCTGAGAGACCACGCAGTCATTTCCCATCACGGCGAGTCACACACACACACTTCCTGCTCTTCGCAGTGACGTGGCTCAGTGTGTGTGAGAGGCTCAGCCTGCTGTGACTGTGAGCCACATGGTAAAGAATTTAGAGATGTGATCTCGAGGGTAAAACACAAACTGAGCACAGTTTCTCTTTCCACATGTTCCTGAGAGCATTTCAGGAATTCTTGAGCGGGATCTGAAATCGTCTTGTATGGGCAACGGACATTTTCAGGGAGTGAGTTTTTCAGAGTGGGGCTAGCCATCGCTGAGGTTTTAGAAAAGTGTTTGGCAGTTCCTGACTTTATGAAGGATGAAGGCTCTGGTTCCTTCAGGCAGAGGCTTCGTGTAGGTGTCGAGGTAATGGGAAATGATTCTTGAGGTCTTGTTACCTCAGAGGTTGTGAGGGGTCAGAGGGTGCCTGCTGAGGTTCTTTATGTCCATGAGTTCATGTGGAGGTTCCTGTGATTTGATGTGATCGTAGGAGATCCTCGTTGTTGATTACTGCCTGGAAATAATCTCCATTCCTCTGCTGTGTGTCTAAGCCTAGGCCTCCTTTTTTTTCTCTTTCGGTGTTTGCAGTGAGTGACGCGCAGAGCTCGTACAACTTTGAGATATTTGTCACTAAAGAACATCAGAAAACAAAGTTGTATCAACCATCCGCCTCCTCGGTCAGAGTACACTTGCAGCTCAGTAAAACCAGCACTCACCACATGTGTCACTGTGACCACAGTGAGACGTGCATTAATAGATGAAGACCGTCCACACTGGCCGACTGTACATGTGACAGACAGTCTGTGCGATCCTGGTGTTGAACCTCCTCTAATGTGGAAGCCTTATTACATCTAATGAGCAGCTGTTGATGAGAGCTCCTTGTGATGCTGACAGCGAACAGTGATTTACAGTGCAGAGTTTTATCCAAAGTGCCTCTCACTTTGAGAAAGGGCGGCTTGATTGGAACTGAAGCTCTGACAGTACAACCACACAGAAACATTCAGACTCATCGGAGTCGTGGAAGGAGAACCATCTCCACGTTTGTGTTTCAGAGAGCACAGATAGCATCATCCACTGCTTAAGGCAAAGCAGAACAAAAACACACTTTTACCCAGCTGTGATCCTTGTGACTTGTGCTATTTTTTTGTATCCCGAAAGAACCCAGGCTCCTGGGAATGCTGCTTTGATCTCGATGTTTAACTAACGTGACCTCTCCTTCTCTTTTTCCGTCCTCAGTATGGGGAGGAGGAGGTGTGTTCGGACCGTCTGGACACCGACTTCCCGGACATTGACCTCTCCCAGCTGGACACCAGCGACTTTGACAGCGTCAACTGCCTCAGCGAGCTGCAGTGGTGCAACGATCAGTCGGCCAACGCGTCGCCGGCCTCCATTCACTACAGCACAGCAGACGAGCTGTTCGAGGTGAGGTTTCTGTCCTGAAGCCGGCGCCTCTTCTCTAAAATACGTCTCCTTTTTCGGTGTCTTTCTTTCTCATACCTATGCTTGTTATCTTTCTATTCTTGGAAGAGCTGGTGGCCAGAGGGAAATGAATCCTCGTCCGTTGTTTAGTTGGTGTTGTGTGAAGGACTTCCCAAATCCAAATGCTCCCTGCTGACTCCTTTAGCTGCACAGTGTACAAAATATGTGCTCTGATATTATTTTAGTGAACTGAGGCGAGCACGAGGTGTCAGGCCGGAATCAGCTGGCAAACATGTCCACGCGCTGCAGGCTTGTCTCAGCACTTCACACCAAACAGAGGCTGAATCTGGGCTTTTTGTTTTGGCAACTTCTTGTTTTTTCAGACCTTTTGACCAAAGCTGTTGTTTTATGAATTAATTCAGCTGTTAATTGAATCTCACACGTGCCTTTCGTGGAATTGGGTCTCAGAAGCATGTTGTTAGAGAGCCAAAGTTTCCTATGCTGAAGTGGGTGTAAAACCCAAAGCCCTGTCTTGATCCTTGTGCTTAGATGTGGACATGCAGCATGTCTCTGTGGGCCCAGCCAAGAAAGTAGTTCCCAGTTATGCTGCGTGTAACACGATGATGCAAGCAGCACATCTGCTGGGCCGCTGAAAACCCGAGGCTCCGGTGTCCGGTGCCCTTCCGGGATGAATTCAAGGAATACCCTTCTAATCTTTCTTTATCTGCGAGCCGGCCCTGGATCATTGATCGTCCATAGGTTTGCAGTCCCTGCAAAGTCTTGCAGTCCCATTATGTAGGCTAAATTGAGAGCACCTCGAGAATAAAAAGACAATAAAGGAGAGATAAAGTAGCATTTAGGTCCACATCATCTGCTGTGTAATGCAAGTCTGCTGATGGAAATTGCTTTGATGCTGCAATGTGCCACAGAGAGTATTGGTTAAATGAAGACAGGCAAAGCATTATGGGAATTCAGGTAAATAAACACCCACAGCCCCTGTCTGCACTCCGGGCGCCTCAGTTTTATTCTTACTTCGATCCACATTAGCTGACGCCTGAGCGACTCTTTGACTTCCTGCTGCTGACACGAAACTAAACTTCACAAGATCACAGACGCACAACACAGACAGTTACAGGTGCAATCATACAGCACAAACACAATCATGGACACACAGCACAGACACAATCACACACACAATCGCACAGACAGTGTCACACACACAATCACAGACACAATGACACAAACACAGTCACACAGACACCATCACGGACACACAGCACAGACACAATCACGGACACAGGTGTATTCATACTGAGAAGTTACAGCTGTGAGATTCTTCATGTCTAACGGCAGCCGACTAATAAGAAAATACACAAAGAGGAAACGGGCGCGTTAATCTCACCGTTTTTCTGGTTCTGTGTCTCGATCAAACACTGCAGCTGCTTTACTTCCCGGCCTTTGTGGTATCGGGAGCTCTTTGATGGCTTCATGGCACTTTTTCCTCTCTGTGTTTGTCACCAGTAACTGCTCCTCCTGATGCGTTCTGGTCTGTGTTCACTCATTTTTCTGTTTCTGCAAACTCACTCTGCACATGTACAGCTTTTAAAAACACAGCGCCCCCCCTTCATTCCTCTGATTTGTTATATTTCAGTCAATACTATATTGATCAGACTAATACAGCAGTGTAGATGGTCAGACCGCGTTTGATTATGAACACGAGTAATGAATAGAGTGATAAGCAGGCACATGAAGCCCTCCCAGTGTCTCTGCCCCTCTGCTATTAGTCAATATGGTGCTTATTTACGGTCGCGTGTCGCAATCTCATCCCCAGCTGGAGGTTATCGATCGTGTTTGTGTGACTTAATTTAACCTCAGAGTGCAGAGATCAGGAAAGGAAAGAGCAAATTGATTTAGAATTATGATTTTAGCAATCAAAGCCCACACACGCTCAGTGGACATCTATTCAGCTGTTCGTGTGTCAGCCAATCACACGGCAAGACGAGCTACTGAAGCTCAGACCGAGCATCAGAATGATGAAGAAAGAATGTGGCTTTGTTGTTGGTCTGAGTGTTTCACACACTGATCTCCAACCATCTCTGAGCTCAGAGGAAATAACCAGCCAGCAGCAGCTCTGTGGGAGGAAATGACTCGCTGAGGTCAGAGAATGGACAGACTGCTTAGATAGGAAGGCAGCAATAACTCCAGTAACCACTCGCTACAACCAAAGTCTGCAGAAGAGCGTCTCTGAACCTTGAAGCATATGGGCTCCAGAAGCAGATGACCACACCAGTGTCACTGCTGTCAGTAAGAACAGGAAACTGAGGCTACGGCTAACACAGACTCTCAAACCTGGACAACAGTTTAAAGCATGGATCCATCCTGTCTGTGTCCGTGTTCAGGCTGCTGCTGGTGTGACTCTCAGTACCAGCTGAGCATCGTTTAAACTCCGTAGCCTGGCCAAGTGCTGCCGCTGACCACGCCTATCTTTTATGACCTCATTGCACCGTCTTTAGCAAGATAACAAAGCTCCGTGTCTCAAAGCTCAGATCATGTCAGACTGGTTTCTAGAACATGACTGTGAGTTCACTGCACTCAGGCAGCCTCCACAGACACAGAGATGCAGGAGACACATCTGCATCAGCTGTGTGATGATGTCATAATGATGTCAGTCTCTGAGCAGCTTGTTGAATCTGAGCCATGAAGAGTTAAACTCTTCATGCACTAGCAGGTGTACCTAACAATGTGTAAGTAAGTAAGTGTCTGTATTTTGATTGTCAGGTAAATGTAAATCTGTTTTTCTGTGACTGTTAAATTAAGTATTGCTTTTAGCCAATCAAAGGCTTTCCTCTGCTGATGTAGCACTGTGTAGATTCCCGCAGAGAAGACGTGAGCTGGCCTGAAGATGGAGAATAAATGTAGGAATAAATAGTTTTGGCAGCTGGGGACAGATGGATCTGGATGATAAAAGAGAGAGACAGATGAATGAAGCTCGCTGGCTTCCCGTAGGCCAGCCATGCTATCGCCTCTCCACCAGACTCTGCTCTCAGCAAGATGGCAGCTCATCAACAGTAAACAACTCCTGTGTGGATGTCACAGGAGGGCCGGCGGTGGAAAGAGAGCTGAGCTTGGACTGAAATTACACATAAACATTATTTTCTCCAAACGAGACAATGTTCATGCTGAAACATTACAGAAGTGCACATACAGCATTGCAGAAAACATCCACCCATCTACCCATGTATACATCCATCCATGCATCCATCCAAACATCCATCCATTCAAACTCCCACCTATAAGAGTATGGTTTAATATGAATGTGGTGATGATGATAGATCTGGTGTGGTGGATTAATAGTGGATCTCTGAGGTTTGTATCTGTGTTCCTGATCCCGCCCATGTTCTCTTCCTGCAGATAGAAGAGGAGAACGCGGCTCTGCTCGCCGCTCTCACCGACAGTTTGGATGGGATTGTGGATGCCGAGGTGGGTGGACTCTCTGTGTTCCCCGCCCTGGGGGAGGAGCCCAGCCAAGAAGAGGAAGGTCTTTCTCTCAGCGCCGAGGACTTCAGCCAGCCTCTGGGGTCCGAGACCGAGGACCCGTCTCTGGTAAGAACACAGAGCAGCGTGAAGCAGCATCAGAACTGTTTCTTTTGTCTCTATTCTGGGTCTGGACCTCAATTTTCCACATCTCCCTCTGTTATGTTTGGTATATTCATCTCCTGTTTCTCTTTTGTCATTGGTCTGCAAATCAAACGTCTCTCACAGCCCAACAGACAGAGATCCTTTAATGCGAGCTTCAAACCCTATCCAGCCCTCGTCACCCCGACGTGCTGAGCCTCTCCTTTCCCATGCTCTCTCTGCAGCTTTCTCCCCTGTATCTCCGTCTGTGTTCACTAACCTTCATGATCCCCTCATCGGCCTGCGAGGTTCAAAGTCTGCCTTTAACTGCAGGAAAACAGAGCAGCACAAAGTAACCTTTCATCCTGTGTGTGTGTGGTGTGGGGGTGGGGGTCCCGTTTCTGGGAACCAGGCATTATTTCAGTCACACAAATAGGGTGAAATGCTTGAGATCTGGTCATAAATGATGAAATCCTGAAAAAGAATAAAGTCTGAGATGTGTTGAGAACGGCGATAAAACAGTTTCTTACAGCGAGCTGCTGACCTCAGACTTTTAGGAAACTTTCAAAGTTGTGTGAGTGATTTGACAATTCTGCAGACCTACACAGTCTCATGACCATGAGTGAGGTGGTCTGTGTTGGTCTTTGTGCTGAAGTGTGTGCGTGTCTGTGTGTGTGTGTGTCCCCGGGCCTCGTCCTTGTTCCCTGAATCACTCTTCCTGGAACAAATCCTGTTCTCTCCCCCCTTGCCCCTCCCCCCGTTATCAGCCCTTGCCTGCACCTGAGCCCGTCGCCTCCTTACCAAAAACTCTGAAACCTGTTGAGCCCCCCCTGCTGGGCTCAGCCTGGAGGTAATTGAAGCAGGAAGTTATTTGACTGCTCATGTGATTACCTCCAATGCGGTCTTATTGCTATGCTTATCGTCACAAATACAAATCTTAAGGTTATGTATATAACCCCGGTTCTCTGAGTAGCATGAGTGAGTGTCTCACTATGGGAACGCCTCCTGCGTGACCTCATCAGAAGCTCAAATACCATTACGCCAGCCTTTACAGGCTGGCTAGGTGACGCCCATGTCAGGAGGGGCCAGTGCCTCCCTATATAATAGGCTGACATAGCGTCAGATGTCATTCAAAACAAGCCCACCTCTTCCTCGCTTCCATAGCAAGGAGGGCGGTCTGGTGAGACACTCACTCATGCTACTCAGAGAACCGGGGTTATATACATAACCTTAAGTTCTCTTTCATAGCATTCGTTTCGTGTCTCACTATGGGAGAAATACTGACTCCCGGATTGCCAGACATGCCTGTTAAGAAGACAACTGTCCCCAACAGCACTTCACAGGGGAGAGGCCCCCACCCGGGAAGAACCTGCACTGAGGACTGAATGTGCTAGGTTAGGCGCTGTCACATCTAACCTGTAAAACCTAGCAAATGTATGAGGTGAGGTCCAGCATGCAGCTGCACACACCTCCTGAATAGAAACTCCCCTAAAGAGAGCCCATGAGGTTGCCAGACCTCTAGTGGAATGCGCACATAAGCCAGCAGGGGGCTGAAGGCCCCTGCTAGTATAGGCCAGGGCAATTGCTCCTACTATCCAATGGGAGAGGCGCTGTTTAGACACAGGCTTTCCCATATGTGGTTTAGCCCAGGACACGAACAGCTGGTCACTTTGTCTGACACTCTGGGTTCGGTCCATGTAAATGCGCAGAGCACGGACTGGACACAAGGTATGCAGCCGCTGTTGCTCCTCTGAGGAGAAAGGCGGTGGGAAAAAGGCCGGCAGTTCTATAGGGGAACATGTGCCAACATACACCTTGATGGTGGAGAAGGCTTTACCCTTATCAATCAGGGCCTGAAGAAACGACAGAATCACAGCCACAGAGCACTGAAAAGGGATGGCCTGTGATTCTAAGCACCAGCTTTCAAACACATGCCACTTGTGCTCATATAGCGTCCTAGTAGACGATGCTCTAGAACACTGAATAGTGTCGATAACACTATGAGGGAGCCCCACCGTGTTCAGGTTAAACCACTCACGGGCCAAGCCCATAGAGCTAGCCTCTCTGGGTGGGGGTGGTATGCTGGGCCCTCCTCGGCAGGCAGAGTTTCAGAGCCTCATCATCTCTCTTTTTCTCCTCACATCTCTTCTGCATGGATGTAACAGCCGCACCGAAGAGACCGTGAGGGACGACAGGGGTGTCGAGGAGTTCCTCTTTTTCCTTGGTCGTCAGGTTGGTGAGCCCGAGCCAGCGTGCTCGCTCCTGAAGAACCATGAGGCCCATGGCTCTTCCAGTAGCCTGTATGGCTACCTTGTGGAGGCGGAGGACGTGGTCAGTTATAACGCAGATTTCTTCCCACACTGTGGTATCTGGGTTAGCTGTCATGCTCTCTTCTAGCTCAGCTTGGTAAGCCATTAGCATAGAAGAGGCGTTGTGGGCTCTTACTGACAGAGCCGCTGCCTTGTAGCACTTGTCTGTAAGGCTAGACTGGAAGCGGTCTGTTTTGGAGGGGAGAGATGGAGCCGATGAGGACAGAGACGTCTTCGGGTGAAGATGGCTCGCCACCAACTGCTCCACTTGTGGCATCTGGCGGAGGCCGATAGACTCCATCCCCTCACAATCCAGCAGAGAGCTCCCCACGATGGGGTGTTTCTCGCCGTAAGGTTTTGCTTTCCACGTCACCGCTATCTCATCGAGTAGCTCAGGGAAAACAGGCAACATAAGCTTCCCCGTATTTTTCGCCTTCGGCAATTTCTTACCGTCAAAACGAAACTTTACAACCTCTGTTTGTATGGCGGGCCACGGGATGTTGAGCCTAGCGGCTGCGCGCTTGCACATGTCCTGCATGTCAAGATCCAGGGGAGACGGCGGTGTCGGTTTTTCAACCTCGCCGGTAGTCGAGGGCTTTGCAGCCCAGCTGATGCTAGTCAAGGAGGTGAAATCTTCCTCCTCGCCATCGTCAGACAGCAGGAGCTCCGAGTCAGCAGACTCATCTCCGTCCTCGTTAGCATCTCCTCCCCAGGTGACTCCAGCATCGGGGAAAAACACACGATCTCCGTGTGCCTCCAGCGACGGGAAAGCGGTCGCGATGGGCTGAGGGTCTGCCTCTGCCCAGCTCGGCCCTGGCGTTGCGGCCAAATCATCGAGCATCTCAGCCATGGTTAGCTAGAGGGTTGCACACGTTAGCGAGACTGACACTGAGTGCGGAGAATATTGCTATTCCTCGCTAACGTGGGGTGAAAAGTGTTGCTACTTTTCTACAGGTATTGCTACCTAATGTGTAAAAACCGCTAGCGTCAAAGGGTATTGCTACCTGATGGTGAAGCTAGGGGTACCTTTATTAGCAAAGTATTGCTACTTGCCTGGGTGAAAGTATTGCTACTTGGCACCCGCACTAGCTACAGAACAGTATTGCTACTGCTTGTATGCTAGTGGACAACTGAAAAGCTGGGAACAAAGCGCCCGGCGACCGAGTTGTTCACTCGAATCTGTGGACAGTTTAGCTTTAGCACCCAATAGCACAGTTGTCTACAGGCTTCTGCGAGAAGCGAGAAGAGGTTTTTGAATGACATCTGACGCTATGTCAGCCTATTATATAGGGAGGCACTGGCCCCTCCTGACATGGGCGTCACCTAGCCAGCCTGTAAAGGCTGGCGTAATGGTATTTGAGCTTCTGATGAGGTCACGCAGGAGGCGTTCCCATAGTGAGACACGAAACGAATGCTATGAAAGAGAACCACCCGCTTCCTCAACGCGCGGTGCTCGCAGGCTTTTTTTGTGTGCTCTGATTTAGCGGCAGCTGACAAAGATGCTATTGTTTGGCAGTCGTGAGTCATGGCGGATGCCTGAATACCTGCAGTGTAAATGTTTACCAGCATGCTCTGACTTCTTTTTGTACTGACACGATGAGGCCATCTATAAAACCAGCCTGTCGATCCACATTTGCTGGGCTCTAAAATGAATGCAGTGATAGACTGTGAGATAAGAACAGGTCAATATCCTTTATGGAACAATAAAATATGTTCTTACAGCGAAAGAAGACACCATTGAGTCTCCTAAAATCAAGCGTTTTGGATTGAACTGCTCTGCAGAATTATACCAGCAAATGAATGATGGAGCCTTACAGTGAATGCAGTTGTGCTGCAGTGTGTAAGCCGTGAGGAAGCAGACTGAGCGATGGCAGCATATCAGCCGATGCTCTTCTCTGGTACAGGTGCACTGTCGTAACTACTTTGGCCTCAAGCCGCTTTATACTTTATACTGGAGTAATAGAGAGAAAAGCCCAACAATTAGACAACCCCCTAGGAGCAAGCACTTGGTAACAGTGGAAAGGAAAAACTGTTTGAACAAGAAGAAACCTCCAACAGAACCAGGCTCAGGGAGGGAGCCTGCCTCCTGTTATCTCTTCAAACCACTTTGCAACCCACCCCACCCCAGCACCTCCACTTCATGCTTTTACTAACTTAATGTAACTGACACCTGCTCATATCTGTGCTGGGGTCAGAGGTTGGAGCTGGGGTCAGAGGTCGGTGCGGTGCAGTATAAAAGAAGGAATCGGTGCATTTTCCTGCCTCGTGCTTCTCATGTATGTATACAGAAGGACCAGGAGGTCAAGGAGCGCCAAATATAAATGATGAGAGGTTCTGTTCCCCACCTAAATAATATCTGAACACTAAGACTACATGTCCAGTGGGTGTCTGGCCCACTGGACATGATTACACCAACACTGTCAAGGCTCCACCTACGTGTCTGTTAGTGTCTGTGGTTCTGTCATCATCGTTATCTCTGTTCATTTAAAGGTACACTGTAAAGTGTGTGCACCCACTGCGAGCTGTTTTAGTGACACCACTGGGATTGAGTGTTCAGTTTGACAACATGCAGAACACATCACCAACGACACATTTAGGAATAATACTTATATACAAGGTACTAAGCCGGAGGTTTTACTGTATGACTGGAGTACTCTAGTGTACTAATAGTAGTAGGGACGGATCTGAGAGGCATTAGCAGGAAAATAGGGCATTCCTTCCAAATTGGTGGAAATTGCAGTGACGGTAAATGTTTCAGTAATCAGGACAGTTTGGCTGTTGAGGAAGCCAAAAAAGAAGCAGTCAAGCCTGTGAGCGCTAACGGTGAGTGTGTGCCGGCAGGAAGTCGGGCATCGCTGCAGGCGGTTAAATGCAATAAAGCTTTTGTTTGGTGCAAAACAGGCCAAAGATAGCGAGCTGTCACGCCACGACATGCCGTCGTCTCTGCTGTCTCACACGTTTGTCCTTGAAGTTTCGGCGGTCATCAGTCAGCCGGAACTCAGGTTGTAAGTAAGAGACCCCGAAGGTCACAGAAACGCCAGCTCAGACTTCATGACTGTCGCCGTCATTTATTCTTGAAGTTTTGGTGCACTTTTGATAATATTGATCCCAAAGGTCCACATGTAGAAAACCCCAGAGCAGTTTGATTGTGACACATGCAGCTCTGAGACTCTTTAAATAGCTTTAAATTATTACACTGCACAGGGCTGCGTTTGACTTGAGAAACAATTTAAAAAAGTGAAGGTGTTCTCACAGGTGCAGCAGCCGGACATCCATGCAGGCAGATCAGCATCCTAACAACATTATTCTCTTTGCTCTGTGTGCTGTCACATGACTGCTGTCACTGTGTTCAGGCTTATATGAGGCGGCGCCCTCTACTGATAAATCCTAGAATCCTAAATTTTGTTCCAAAGTCTTCTAAAAGTCGTGTCTGTGTGGTGTGATTATAATTACATGACATATACGTATACAGCCGCATAAACCGTGACAAGTTCAGTTTCCTCAGAGCTAAAAGAGCCGTGCAGAAGCTTTTAACATGTGTTTTCTCTGCACCGTGTCCCCCTCTTTCGGTGCTTGTGCACGCTCTTGCAGTTTGTTCACACGTGATTGGCCCTTGGCTCTTTCTTCCTGCCTGTTTGTCCCAGTGTAGAACAAGGCCTCCATTGATGAGGCCACTGAAGCTGTGGGAGGTGTCCAGAGTAGAGTAGAGCGAAGAAGAGTAAACTAACTGTGTGTTTGAGGGCCCTGGATGCTTTCAGTGGTCCAAACAGACACAAACCTTCAGTTGCCACTTTCACGCCCCTCAATGGGACTCTGAGCGGAGCATCAGCACACGCTCAGAGCCAAGTTGGCTCCCCCACAAAGAGCCGCTGCGGCCCATTAACAATGTGGGCGACCGGCCCGCTCACCCCGACCCAGATAGTATCTGTGCTTGCAGCCAGTGCTGACTGCTGGTGATGATGTGCAGCATCGCTCACAGGGACTCAGCTTCTATAACTGAGTCCAGAGAGTCTGCCGCAGCATCACGCCATCATAAACGCTCTGCACGCCCTGCAGTAGGTCTTCATATAACGTTGCTTACCTGTGACGGCCCCAATCAGAAACAGAGTTTTTATGAAGTGGCAACATCCGCTCAGACCTGCACTGAATGGGCGACGAGGACAGTGGGCGGGGCTTGGGGGGTGCTAGTGTTAATATTCAGCTGAAGGGTAATACTGGGGGATGATGAACGACAGGTTGGCTTCATGCCTGTAAGAAGACTGTGATGGAGGGATGAAGGAGCAGTCGTGCTCGGTTATTATAGAAAGAGAGAGTTTTTAATGGGAACGTGAGCGTGCCGTGTCGCTGTCAGCTTTAGTCGAGTGATAAATGTACAGTATGTTGACCCGGCCTGCATGTTACTCTTGTACAAACATCCATCAGCAAAGTGTTAACAGCTGACAGAACGTAGATTAAAAACTGGCGCATTCATCTCTCTGTGAGCCCTCTCCAGTGTTTGTGTTTTTACTACATTTGTAGATCTGCCTCGCCGTCGTGCACGCGCACAAAGCGGCGCTCTATGTCTACGCCATGAAGACACTTCTGAAACCTTTTGATTTTCTTCCTCCTCAGCTGAAGAAGCTGCTGCTGACGCCTCCCAACATGCCTGCAGGCATGGACGTGCACAAAGAGGGCGTGAATGGCCATCGCTACTGCAACAGAAGCTTGCGCCTTCGTCCGGTCAGGCCTCTGCTGAAGGTGAGACACTTCCTGTCAGTACTTGCTGTTTAAAAGTTCACTACTTGTTGAATTAGGTTTTCAACAGAGCAACGAATTATCAAAACTAAATTCTCCAGTCTCTGGATTTTTAAAATGAGTCGACGCAGTACTCGTGGCTGCGTAGGTAGTTGTACATCAGCAGTAAATGGTACAGTACGAAGCAGTTTTTACAGATTGTTAAGCTGTAGAATAAAAGCTTGCAGAGACCTTCCCGAGGAGAGGATGCTGCTGATGCTGGACAGAGTTCAAAGAGCTGTGACTTTAGCTTTAGAGCCACGTAGCTGTGCTGTGGCAGATGGTGTGAGGGCAGCAGTGAGTTATGTGGATAATCCACAGCTGCACGCAGCACAGACATTAAACGTGAGCCTCTGTGCAGGGCAGGAAACCGCTTCCATGTTTTGTTGTGTGGGGCTTAATTTTTTGTTTCCATGAACAGCTGCAGACAGGAGAATGAAACAAAACAGTTCATCTGAAGCATCAGGATGTAGTGGAAGACTACAGGCTGTAGTTGCATCCTTCATTACTGCATAGCAGGCCTTAACTGTGTTAGCTCACAGCACTGGTGCTACAAGGGCTGCAGACCAAAAAGTTGTTACACAAGCTTTTAAATATCTAAGCACAGAAAGGCCTTTTGACTTTTCCTTTCTTGTCCTTCAGATCGTGTTTTTGTTTCGTCCCGATGGCTTGTTTTCTTTAAAATCCAGCTTCCAAATTCCATCAGATTCTCTGAGCCACCTGAACATGCCGTCTACTGGCGTCAAACACAAAGCAATTCTGAGAATTGTTGTAGAATTTGAGTCTAATTACACTGATCCTTATCATCTGTTGTGATAACAATCACAACAGACTACAGCTACTCTGTAGCATTGTGACGTAGTATGGCTTCAAAATCATTTATGCCACTGATACTGCCTCCTGCAGAGGGAAACAACATCGACTGTGTCCGAAAATTATTTTATGTTTGTTTGGCATCAGAGCAAGGATCGTTGCCATGGATACATAATAAAGTTACATTATAGTACATTTTTACAGTGAGCCGAGCTGTTTTTGCTCAGCGGTGCACACACAGAGCTGAGCATCATCATATATCCCTTGCATGTTATGTTTTCCTACATGCTCACCTTGTTTCTCACCCTCTGGTTTATGCTCTTGGTAGACTGTGGTACTCATTTGGGCATTGCTTTTTGCAGGTTGTTGGTAGACACGCCCCCACCGCCATGTTTTTTATCCTGTATGCAGAGCACTTCCTGTTCTAACCGCTTGTTTGTCTCCATCTTCAGAGTGACGTCCCTCAGGAGAGGAAGCCCCGGGCGGTGCGTCCCGCTGGGCGTCTGTGCACAGAGCTTCACCGCCACCTCACCACCACGGAGGACACTGCGGCTCCTGACACGGAGGAGGAGGACGAGGAAGAGGAGGACGAGGACAGTGAGTCTGAGGAGGAAGAAGAGGAGGAGGAGTCCTCCAGCAGTGAAGCGGAGGGAGCGGCAGGCGTGGCTGCTGCCCCCGCTGAGGCACCGAAGCCTCAGTTCAGCTCAGAGAAGGAGCTGCAGTCTGTGGTGGAGCTGATCAGGTACATGCACACCTACTGCCTGCCCTCGCGCAAGCAGCAGGGCTGGGATCGTAAGGACCGTGACCTGCTGCGGTCCCGGGCCCGACCTGAGGCCCCCCGCTCACCTGCCACAACCTCTCACAGCAGAGTGGTACTGGTGGCTGGTCCCGGGACCGGCGGGGGTTCGACTGGGTCAGCCAGCACCGCCACCAGGAAGCTCCCCTTTGCTCGGCGAAGGGAGATGAAGGCAGACTCCCTTCTCCGCACGCTCTTGCAGCAGAGCAGCTCTTTTGATGTGAGCAAGCCTTACAGACTGCATCGCCCACCCTACTCTCGCAGCCCCGACCGAACGGGAGAACCTGCTCCCTCAGGCCCGGCCCAAACCCCCACCTCCACCAACCCCAAGCCAGACCTTGAGACCTCTGAGAGGAGAAGCCACTCCTCTGAGCCACCACGAAGCCTGGAGAAGACTGCAGACTGCAGCAGCTCCTTCTCAGTTCGGCGCTCACGGCGGCTGGCATCGTTTCCCAGCCGCTTTGCCAAAAGGCTGCGGCCTGAACGGGCCAGGGAAGAAGACAGGAAGGAGGGACGGGTGGGGCTCAAACTGCCGCCCACCCAAGCTGGAGGGGAAAGCGCGACGGAGACGCTGACAGGAAAGCTAACGTCCAGTGAGCTGAGTCACCCCTGCTGCCACGGTACGTCACGCACGTCCTCCTTCGTTCGTGAAGGCGGGGCCTGTGAGTGTGACCTCGTCACAGCAATACTGACCTACATGCTGATGAGTTTGTACATGGCAGTGAGAGGATTTTTGTTGTGGTTGCAGAAAAGCCAGCCTGCCTGTGTCTGCCTCTCAACACGAAGTCTGCAGGGTGAGTATTCACAGCTCAGAGTACCTGTAGGTTTCATCAGGCAGGTGCACCATAGTTATTTAGGCCGGAAACTTCACTTTAGGTTTACTAATGTTGAGCTGACAGCAGTGCAGAGGTGACTCAGCAGGCGCTCCATGCTGAACATACTTCAGATTATGATGCTGAGAGGATTGTTTCAGCTGTGCTAATCTAAAGCCTGTAAACATGCAAATGACTGTTAATCACTTGGAAACCATAAAAACCTGCATTCATTCGTTTCTTCCTGTTTGGGTATTTGCTTAATGATCTTAATTATAAAAAATTGAATGGTTGGCAGTTTGTCAGTGTGCACACTGTTTGGGCTGACACTAAATTTAAGGCTCTGTGCAGGAACACAGGGACATCACTTACCCTGCAGCGAAACGGTCTCTCACCAGTTCAGCTCACTTTTACTTCAGTATAAAAGACGCTCATGTTCATCAGAAGTTCTAGCATAAGGTAACCAAAACAGGAAGAACCATCACATTCAGGCTGCTCACCTGTGGGTCTGATGAGATTTCAGGACAAAAGGTTTCAGCACCATCCATGGGACCATTTCTGAACTTTTAAGCCAGACCCAGATTCATCAGGACCCTGGCTGGTTTATTTAATTTGGGCAGACAGAGTACTTTTTTGAACATTATTGAATGATGATTGTGTTCTGGGCTCTAACATGTCCTCTGCTTTGATCCGGCAGAGAGTCACAGTACAGCACCAAGGCCTTCGAGCAGACGCTCAGCGTGGACCTGTGCGGAACGGCGGGTAAGACTCTTGCTGCTGGGGCCCCACGTGATGACATCATAGCTGCACATGCTGTTTCTCACTCATGTACTCAAGCCTTTGTCGTACCCACTCAGGTCTCACCCCTCCCACGACTCCGCCTCACAAGCCCGTGGAAGACGAGCTGTTCAAGCCGGCAGACGGAGGAAAAGGTGGAGGTGGCGGTGGTGGAGGCGAGCCCGCCCACCCGGCTTCAAACAGCAGCGCTGCCGCAAAGACCTCGTCCTGGGCGAGCCGGGTTCACCACCAGCGGAAGCTGCCAGAGCAGACGGAGCTATATGCTCAGCTGAGGGGCATGGGTCAGGCCAGCGAGGCTGACGCCCACCGCGGCTTTGGTGACCATGACTATTGTCTGCTGAGCCTCGGCGAAAGCCGCAAGCGTAGCGCTGCCATCTTTGGCGCCATGTTAAAGGGACAAGCAGAGAGCGAGAGAGTTGGCGCGCCAACTCCCAGAGTGGCCGAGGAGGAGCAGGAAGGGAAGGAGAGCGAAGACGGGCTGGTGCACCCGGAGGCTGCAGAGCCACGGGAGCAGCTGACATCGTCATCGTCACCCCCATCAGACCGACAGTCGGACGCTGCTACGCCGCCAGCTTCTGAAGAAGAGGCAGAGGGCTCGTCGGTGTCTCGCTCGCCCTCACCCATCCCCCACCTGTGCCCCAACTCCCCCTCCTGCAAGACAGACTCCAGGTAAGATGGACACTTGAGGGGGGGCTGTGGAAGGTAGAAGCAGAATCCCAGTGAGTCTTACATTGTCAAAGATCAGAGGTCATTATTTCTGGAACACAGGTTTTTTTTCTTTGCCGCAGTCACCTGTTACCTGCTCGTGTCTTTCATTTTCACCTCGTGTCTGTCCTAATCTCACATTCAACCACCCCTGCTCTTTCAGTGAGAACTCGGAGATTTGTCCTGACGACACGCAGAGGATCAAAGCCAATCCTGACGAGGTACGTTCGTCGTTCCAGAGCCTGAGTGCTGATGTAGCCACAGTCAGGTGTGCCTCTGCGTACCTGAGAGCGGCTCTGCGCTCGGCCTCCCCTCGCTTTAGTGCCCACATCTTTCAGTATTCTGTATTGTCCTTTGTCCTCACTGTTGCCATGGTTTCCCTGTTGCCAGGACAACTGCCAGGTGTTTTACATCCACAACCTGCCGAACAGCGTGACCCAGAACATGCTGAGGAAACGCTTCCAGGTTTTCGGCAAAGCAGAGGACTGCAAAGTCATCATCTGCAACGAGTAAGTGTGTGTGTGTGTGTGTGTGTGTGTGGGCCACCTCCCTGTCATGGAGGCTGTCCCGTGATTGGCCACAGCCCCTAAAGGTCAGAGAGGGTCACTTCCTGAGGGGCTCATTAAATGTGACTTTGAAAGTTGAATTTAATGATGGCGCCAGTTCCTGTTGTTGCAGACAAACCCAAACATTTGGTGGTGTTGATGTAATAGTTTTGTTTTGGGGTTAGAGGCAAAGTCACTGCTTCATTGTATCCAGGATGTCACTGATGAGCTTTCTGTGTCTGCACCACGCCTTAAAGCACCAGTAAGCTAATGCACCGCCTGTCCTCTGCCGGCCTGTAGGGAGCGCTGCGGGGTGATAAAGATCCGCTCATCGGGCGTTCAGAAGCACTGGAGAGAGCGGGAAGGTGTTTTCCAGAACGGACCGGTGAGCCCGCGGAGGCTGACGAGAAAGCGCTACATAGACCTCGGTAATGAACGCACACAGCAGCTCTCACAGGTGCACTCAGTAACCTGGACAGGTGTGTCAGTCATTAGTGCTGCAGAGTAGGAGCGCTTCAGCTACCGCAGAGCATCCTCTCACCTGTAGAGGCGGGGCACTCACCCAGCTGTGGTTTGTTTCCCAGCAGCACGCCTGACCTGAAGCTTTGCTCTGTGTGTTTCAGATGAGGCGGGTCCCGGCCCGGTCAAGAGCAAGTACGACGCAATGGACTTTGACACTTTGCTGAAGGAGGCCCAAAAGTCCCTGCACCGCTGACAGAAGAGGTCCACCGTCTGGCCAGCCTTAGTAAAGAGCATCAGCCCTGCAGCGACGCGGCTCTGCCCTCAGACTGACTCCTGGTTCCTCCACGCAAGACGACCTCGCGAAATGTTTACATTTTTACCGTTGGAATAAACCATGAGGACCTCGTTTTTTTAAGTTCTTTCACCGGAGGACACTGCTCATAAACGAGGCGCCGCTGGGACCGCAGAGCGGCGCAGGGTCACTTCAGAGAGATCGCTTCTGTGCTGCTTTCTTGTCTGCAACGGGATGCCGTCGCCTCGCTGTGGACAAGCGGGCGTGAGAGACCCCGTAGCAGATCCTTGCTATCCCTGCGTGGCGTTGGTTGTTGTGGTGTGTGTCCCCATGTGTTCGTTGTTCTGTTTGTTTTGTAAAAAAAGAGAAATGCCCCTCTGAGGTCACGACAGGCTACGAGCTGCATTTGCTCGTGCGGTCGCATAACCCCAAAAAAGAACCTGCTTTGTTTCAGCGACAAATTGTGGATGTTATTAATTTTAAAATTACTGTGTGTGTGTGTTATGGACAAAGAGTATAAGAAAACAGTTAATGTAATCATTTTATGACTGAGAAAGTTTACAAATCTAATATGAAGAAAAAAAATCATGTTTTTTCCTTTTTGTAATTGTAGTGCTTCCTTGATTTGATCTATGCACTGTAAGGACGCACCTGTTTCTGCTGTCCCTCCCTCCGATCTCCGCCATGCTGACGTTACGGCTGCTGCTGCTGCTGCTTCACACACGAAGGCTTTCGGGATTTGGGAAAAGTGTTCCCGCACTCGTTCACACGCACTGAAATAAGATGTGAGTTTACTTGAACATGACGCCTGGAGGCGTGGCCTGAGATGGAGGCATAGGCACAGATTAGTTTGCCCACATCCATCAGAACCAGGACGAAAGTTGGAAACACTTTTCCCAGATCTTAGAGCCTCCCTGTCTCCCTGATGGGAGCCCCCCAACCGCCAATGCGTTACTGTTTACATCTGGACAGCAGCAAGCGTGAGGAAAATGGAGAGCGTACAAATCCAGCACTTTGTCCAGTATTCACCCCTTGAAGCTGCTCATCAGCCCTGTGGGGCCGAGAGCTGCCCGCGGGTCACGTGTGCGGGCCGGCGCGGGTCACGTGTGCGGGCCGGCCGCGGCGCGAGCCTTGCCCTCGACAGCACGCAGAAGGATCGGCTGGTCTCGTGGAATGTATTCGAGGACCTGAATGTAATCGTGGCGTTTTCCCCGTTTCTGCTCGCCCAAAGATTGTGGAGCTCTCCGGTACTTTAAAAGGCTACACCGGCAGGGCTGTGTGAGCCGCTCCGGCCTCAGCGGTCGTCCGCTTGCGGCCGATTTACATTCCCGGCGCAGCTAGCAGCAGCAGCACCCCGTCAAAGGGAGAGAGCCTCCACAGCTGCCGGCGAGGTGGCATGATATGGCCCAAGGACGAGCAAGGGGCCGGCCGAAAGGGAAGGAACAGAGCGGGGGTTTCCCGCCTGCTTCAGATGAGCATCTCTACCTCACATCCATCCGCCCCCGCCCTTTGTCTGTGTACGCTCTCCCCCTCCTCTTTTATAAGTGTCTGTCACTGGTTTCTTTGCTCGGTGTTCTCGGTGTGGGGCTTTTCTCTGCTGATGGGCGGTGTGGGTGGGTTTTTTTAATACTGCAACTCCTACCACTACTAGCCACGATGGGGGGCTACTCTCTGTGTCCAGGGCCGCCTCACGGCGGTCCTCGGTGTGTCTCTTTCTTCGAGTCTCGACCATGTCCTCGTGTAGCTGAGTGTTTCGTCTTCGTCTCGTGTTTGAGTTGGACACTACTGATGCTAACCCTAACCTGGGCCGGGCCAGGGGGGTGGAGCAGGTCAGTTTACCCGTCTTTCCCTCGTTCTTCCTTGGGAACGCGTCCAATCCTGATCTCTTGCTCATCCTCGCTCCCGGCCCAACTCTCCCTCTCTCTCTCACTCGCTCTCTCTCTCTTTGGGTTTGAGGGTTCCGGGCCTTTCCCAGACTCCTCCCACTTCTTTCCCCTTCCTCTTCCTTTCTCTATCTAATCTACTTGTTGGTAACACACAAAAAATTGAATGTTTACATCACTTGATTCTCGTCTGACTTTATTAGGAACGCACACTAAGTACAAAGACGCCTTATTCAGTGTTTCAAACTAAAACAACAGCAAGCAAAGTGTCCCGGGGGGCCGCACCCCTCCCCCAAGGCTCACTGATGTCCAAAACGTATACATACTGATGGAGGAACCAGAACCCCTGAATGAGTATTTGTGCTTAGTATGTATACTACTCAAAAGTGAGAGAATGTGCTGGTTTACATGTTAAAAAGAAATATATGAGTATATAATGTGTACATAGCACTATGCCTCATTGTAAACATAAAATGTATTGTGTGTTTTTGTAAAGGTGGTGGGTCACTGTTGATTCTGAATCAGGCGGGAGGTGCTGGTTTGGGTCGGGGAGGAAATCCAACACTGTAGTTCCCTTTAGTCCGTCACACTAGCACGTCCCATTTCTTTGCTGTTTATGAAACGATTCGTTTTGTTTTCAGTTTTCTGAAAAAGCAATTTAAGATGCAATACGTAATAATCTTCTGATTACAGCCATCCTCACATCCTGAGGAAATAATGTGTGTGGGTGGTGCTGAGGCGTACTGCCAGATGTTCTGTGCGCAGACCGCAGCGGGAGGAAAGCGGTGCGTCGTGAATGGCCATCTGAATTTACTCTTGCACAAAATTGTCACAAACGGTGAAACGGCGTTTCCCATCAAAGAGCCAATGGGAAGGAGTTTCTGTCGTGTGTCAGCAGCAGCCGATCCACACCGCGACCGGAACACGGGATGTGAGAGGGGGGAAACAAAAGGAAGCTGTCGCCAGTTTGACCCTGCTAAATATCTAACCCCCCCCCCCCCCCCCCCCCCCCCCCTCCCGCAGAGGCACAGGTGTATGGGCGGAGTTTCTGGCTGAGGTTTCTGCCCTGCTTTTAATTTGAAAATCTGAGACCGAGAGGGGTTTCTGCAGTCAGTCCTCCAGGTGAACGACATCAGCTACCCCCGTCTCCAAACGGCAAGCCTTAAAAACCAGCCGGGGGAACCACTAGCTTTTATTATTGCTGTTTAACCTCCTTTCCAATCCAATGTGGTTTATTATTAAATAATTACTGACGTAATTACAACTTTTTTCAATAGCCATATTATAAAAAATATATACATATATATGAATATATATTTGTGTGTTTGTGTAGATATCTAGATGATTATATACTTTCTTATAGAAAACTTTGATGTTGATCATTCTCCTGAGTGTTTTGAGAACATTTCAGCATACATACATATATATATATATATAAAAGTGCTGTCTGCCTGGTCTAGGTCCTAGGTCAGCAGGCATCCAAATAATTTAAAAAAAACCTTCCAAAGGGAATACCCTCGTCACAATGCAATACCTTTCTTTCCACTCTTCCTTTCAGAAAATTGGGAAATGGCAAGAAAATCATTTGTTAGGCAGGTTAACCAAAAAATTTTTAAAAAGTCTTCAGTAATAAAGAGCTTGGCTCGCAGCTCGTGGAAAAACGCGTAACGTCTTGGGTTTTCTACGTTGGCGACGCCGTGGCCATTTAAAAAAAAAAAAACGTCTCGTCGGGTTTTTGGTTTGAGAATGGAGCCCAGCATCGACGCGTCTCTATCAGCTAAATGTGAGTTCGGAAACTCGACAAAGGGCATACTCGTTTCATCGTTTCTCATTTCTATTGATTTCCTGTCTATTTACATCTAATGACTATCAGATTCACAAATTCTTATTTTTTCTTTTTTAACTTAGTTTTTGGTAAAAGACAAAAAGGTAAATACTGCTAGTGAGATTTTATATTTTTACATATGTTGGTTTTATTTTGCGTGTCTTCTTTTTTATTTATATGCCACTTAGTTTGGATGTCTTTGGTTTTGTGTGAATTCATATGTCTGCAGAATGTGGAGACAAAGGCATTTCAGTATTTTTGAATTGTTAAAATCTAGTTTCATAGAAGCGGAGTATCTGATGTTATAAATTATATTTTAATTCATGTAAATAGTTTAAAACAGAAGATTATGGCTTCCTTTTAAACTGAATACATTTCTCTTCAGAGATTGTTTACATTATGAAACTGTAGAGATGTGCTCCTCATATACTGTATAAAGTACATATATTCATTGATTTGCCTCCAAAAATAAAATCCTAATGAACAAACCTTCAGTGCACGTGCTGCTTTTTGGCACAAACGGGCGAAGCCACCGGAACACCACCCAGGTCTCCAGTCGTTTGTCGTGGCCGAAAATTGGAGCCACCGACTCTGACAAGCTTTTTCTGCTGTTTTAATGCAGCAGTCTGTGGTTCGCCAGCTTCAGCCCACAGTATGTTCAGTTTTCATGCTGTCGCCACCTGTCATACAGCACCAATCGCAGCAGCAGTCGTCTAAAGGTGCTTTACACAATCAGACCTTCCCTGTAAACAGCGTTTGGCGATGGTGGGAATGAAGAACTCCCTTTTAACCGGGAGAAATCTCCAACCAAACTGGGGTAAGGGAGGCCTCTGTACAAATCCATCACTTCTGCACCTTGTCCAGTATTCACCCCTCGAAGCTGCTCATCAGACCTGCAGGGCCGAGAGCTGCCCACAGGTCACGAGTGCAGGCCGGCCACGGCGTGAGCTGATCCTTCTCAATGTATTCGAGGACTGGGGCGAGGAAGGCCTCCCGGCTCGGCTGGTTGGAGGCGAGAGTGGAGGGAACGGCTGGTTTCTGATACATGGACGTTGTTAGCAGAGTGGAAGTGCTTTCTTTATAGGCGGATTTTCAGAATAATACTCATGTTACTCATGTCATACGAAGGAGAACTGCAATACTGCATCCAATACTTCCACTGCTAGAGACGGCCAGCTTCCTGTAAATGGGATCAAATAAGAATCCCTCAGTGTTGCTGGATCCAGTCCTGAGAGTAAATGTCACTTCTGAAAAATTACTGCATCTCATATTTCCAAAATCGTCTCCGGAGCCAAAAGTGGTTAAGGCTAAACTCTGTGACTTGGTACGTCGTACACGGGGATGTTGAGTGCATGTCACAGTAAACTACGCTGACGCAAATAAATTTTAGTCACTGTGCCGTCCGTTTGACTGACGAGCCACGGTGTCTGTCTCCTGAATCCAAACTGGAAGCTGGTTCCACACAAGAGGGGCCTGAAAACTGAAGGCTCTCCCTCCCATTCTACTTTTAAATACTCTAGGAACAACAAATAAGCCTGCAGTGTGAGAGTGAAGCGCTCTAATGGAGTGATTTGGTACTATAAAGTCATTAAGATAAGATGGGGCCTGTTTATTTAAGACCTTGTATGTGAGGAGCAGGATTTTGAATTTCAGAGCTGAAAAATGAGGTTGGCTTTAAACCACCAACCACTGCAGTTCCTCTAGCATCCAGCAGAGGCAGCAGTGAATCAGTCCCATGTTAAAATAAACATGTTTCCAGCCTGATACACAGCCTGTTCTGATCTCTATAGATAATTTCCCCCTTCACAACGGCAGGTGGCGGGGGTTCTGTAAGTCACATTAGTGTTAAAGTTTGCACATTTAGGGGGTGTGTTCTCTTTAAATGACAGGCTGCTGGTGACAGGTCACTGTAACTGGATTGTTGTCACTTTGGTTTCATTTTGAGGATGGGACGGAGTCACACCAGTCCAGATCTGGAGGATGGTGCATGCTGAGTGGGATTCGATGCAGATGAGCTGCCTGTGGGGGTGTGTTTGTGCTGCAGCCCTGCGAGTGCAGGAAAAACAGTAAAACCTTAATGAGCGTGTGCCTGGCCATGGCCTGACCTGCTCTCTCTCATACACAGGAGGACAGGCCCTCTCTCCAGTCTTCCCCTGGTTAAACAGCATGCTATTAACAGGCTGCTGGCGAGTTTCCGGCTGGCTGGGCCATGATTCACACGTCACTGAGCGCACTGATGATTGCGCACGAGGCAGCACTACACCAGCACTGCTGCACTTGTGCTCTTGACTCTGCTGCAATTCCCACGCCAGCAAAAACACAGAAGAACATCCCAGAACCTGATCCTGATGCGTGGGGAGCGTGGAGGCAAGAAAGGAAGGACTAAAGATACGAATATCTGCAGTTTGATGTTCTGATTGTCGAAATCCACAGAGGTGTCATCGATCCTCTCGGTTGAGATCGCACTCTGTCTGTGAGCTCTATGGTGAGCCAAAGTTCAGAATTACATTCTAATTTCAAATCAAATATATTGAATATTGAAATTGGAAATTACGCCCTTAGTCGTAGTGTTACCCAACAAACCACGACCACAGGTTTACGCTCCAAGCAGTGTTGGGAAGGTTACTTTTAAAATGTATTCCAGTACAGAATACAGAATACATGCCCCAAAATGTATTTTGTAACGTATTCTGTTAAGTTACTCAATGTGAGTAACGTATTCTGAATACTTTGGATTACTTAATATATTGTCATGCTTTTTACAACTACACGAATGTCGCTATCACATCCTGCAAATCCTTGTTTGTTTTTCTTTACCAATTAGCTGTTAAGCCCAACTTAAGATAATATATGTAATGTAGAGGAGCAAAGACTTGGGTATGTTTGTATAAGCTGTTTTGTCTTAGTCAATGTAAAGATAATAAAAAGCGCCGTCTTTCCTTAACATTTTTTTTTTTATTTATAAACCTGACAAGTGGAAGAGTATTAGACAAACATAAAATATGCCATTGAAAAGTATTTACTGTTATGGTCACCAACATCACTTAGTTAAAATAAAAAGTAGCCTTGCAGAAGGAGAAAAAATATCAGCATTTTCAATGACTGTTTTCTTATTAAGACAAAAAAGGCAATATATCAAATTATACCCAAAAATGAAAAATATATTATTTTGGCATTTACTGTCAATATTATTCTTCCACCAATAATTTTAAATTACAAAAGATTTTTCAATACAACTCAGATATTCACACTCAGTGTAACAATGAGGAATTACATTTTAAACCTTACCCCTAGATATAATTTTTAAAACAGGGCAATATATGTTTTATGCAACTCAGCAACATTACCTTATGGCCATTTAACAAAGGCATGCAAGAAAGAACTGTCCAAGGTGTCAGTGCTGAACTGCTTGGTTGAAAACCTTAATTGGCCCCAAAAATCAAATAATTGGCTAACAATTGCAGTAAACATATGAGGTGCTGCTTTTTGAATGCATGCCAAAAACAAATACTAAAGACTACAAAATACTGAGGTTGCAAGCCCTATCTGTGAACAATACCAAGATAGTTTCAGCAGACTACCTACATCTGTTTCGCCTAGTCTACAGTCCCGTAAAGGCGGTTGTAACGCAGCAAGAGCCTGTTCAAAGTGTTTGTCTGTCATGCGGTTACGGTGTGGGGTGAAAACAAGTCCTCCGTGGCTAAAGAGACGCTCGACAGGAGCACTTGACGGCAGAGTTTTATTGTATTTTAAGAAGAGGGCTCTGATCAATGGATATCCCTTTAATGAGGTCAATGTCTTATCTGAATCTTGAAGATACCTCTGTACCTCATCCTCCGCTGTAGAACAGGTCACCTGTGTACTCTGAAAACTGAAGAAGCTGTCGTCATCATCATCATCTTCCGGCTCATTTCCCACTGAGGCATGTCCAGTGGTGCTGGTGTCATTAAAAGGTTCTGTGTTGAGGAGATGAGCCTCTTCTCATGGATTCTCTCTCATCATCAGCAAGCCACCAGAGTCGAAATTTTGGGATGGTGGATGCTGCCATCCTTGCTTCATGGGAGGCTAATACAGCTGCAAATCGAGTGTCAATTGCTTTGATGATCGCTAAGAGGATGTGAGTTGAAAATTGCTTTCAGACTGAGAAGGGTGGGAATCACATATCCGAAATAGCAGTTCTTTTCCCCCTGGAGCAGGTTGACTGAGTAGGCAAGTGGTTTCAGAATGGCGGCATACTCTTGAGGATGCAGTTTTGCCACCTTCAGTTGTTCACAGATTTCATTGAGCTGACTTTCAGCTAGATTCATTAGCTTCTCGATTGCATGGTACTCTGAGCTCCACCTAGTCACTGAAGGTACAACACATCTCATTTGGGCAATTTCTTCAATTACATTAGAAGCACCTGATGAGCGATGAGCCTTATTCCAGATGGCTGCACATTTTGCCTTTGCACTCCTATATAATTTTCTGGAAACACCCAGCTTTATCAAGGTCAGTCATGGCAATGAGATTTAGTGTGTGCGCAGCACATCGATGGTGTGGTGGCAAAAAGAAGTTCAGCGCCTCGTGTTCTTGCTCCTCCTCAAGTACTGTAGTGACATCATTGGTGTCTTCCAGATTATCTTCTGTTTCTGAATCTCCATATTCATTGAAAGCTTTTACAAAATTGCTCCCATTGTCTGTGACTGTAGCACTAACCTTGCCTTGGATTTGGAATTCAGCATGAACCTGACTTATTTTGGCGGCAATAACATCATAAGTGTGATGGCCTCTTATCTTCTCACATGCCAGTGCAGCAGACTTGCGATCCAATGTGTCTGACTCAATCCAGTGACATGTGATGCCAGTGAAACTTCTGTGATGCGCAGTCCAGATATCTGCTGTTGTGCACACATTTTGAGTATGTAGAAGAATTTCAGTTATTGTTTCCTTCATTTTTGGAAAGGTTTTCTCAATGTGAGTCATCAATGTTTTTCTGCAAACAGGACTCCTGCCCCCACTTAGTCCTTCAACCATCTTACGGAATGAGGTGTTCTCAACGGTAGAAAAGGGCTGCACTTCATTGACTATGAAGTCAAATACCAAGGAATTTACTCTCCTTTGGGTGATGGCTGGAGTGCTAAGGATGGCTTGTTTGAGAGGAGGAAGGGCTGTGTCTTTGCCACTTTGTTCATCACCATGATCCGATGTATTTGCTTTGGGTAAACTGTGTATAACCCTGGGATGCATCCTCTGAAAAAAGAAAAAAAAAAAAAGAGAGAGACCGACCAAAAGATAAAATATTACTGATGAAGAAATAGTTTTGTATTCAAGATCACTGCAAAAAGGTTGGGCATTTGGACGAATATCTCGACTATCAACAAGTTGAGCCTTTCACCGATTGTTTTTACAAGAGGAATTTTTTTTTTTTTTGCCAATGAGTAATTATAATAATAATGTTGGTTGAAGGTAAGAGAAGCTGTCACGGCTGAGGAGGCGAGCCGTGTGGTGTGGAGGAAGGAGGACCCAAGATGCAAGCAGTGGATGAAAATGCTAGTGAAGTTTATTTACAAGGTGGTGTAGTGGCAAACGAGCAGTGGGGCATGACAAAATAACTGAAGACACCCAAATTGGGAGAACTAAAATAACAGGCCTGGGAGCATACGACAAAGGGATGAGAGGCAGAGAGCGGCAGGCAGAGAGCGGCAGGCAGAGAGCGGCAGGCAGAGAGCGGCAGGCAGAGAGCGGCAGGCAGAGAGCGGCAGGCAGAGAGCGGCAGGCAGAGAGCGGCAGGCAGAGAGCGGCAGGCAGAGAGCGGCAGGCAGAGAGCAGGACACCAAGTAATGCAGACGAACCGACAACAGGCAGGAGAACACACAGGGCTTAAATACACACACCAGTAATCAGGGGATGAGAGACAGGAGGGCAACACAGCTGGGAGGAATCAGAGCTGACGGGACAGGGGAAACGTAAACTGAACACACTCACATCAGACAGAAACCTTCACAATAAAACAGGAAACTCAGACACGGGGAACCAAACAAGACACAGAACTAAACAGACAGATTCACAAACAGATGGGGTGACACCATAGACAGACAGAGACACAGACGCAGACTCAGAGGCAGACCGAATATAACACAGAACTCAAACAATAATAATAATCATCATAATAAACTAGAAAATGATAATAAACTAAAAGCGCTGGGTCACCGACTCAGGACCATGACAGAAGCAGTCAATGTAAAATATAATAGTGGTGTTTTAACGGCATGAACAAATGCAGCAATTCATTTACTCAAACTCATAACAGAATGAAAGAAAAGCAGTCATCTATGTTCAGGAAAAAACAAAACATTTAATTTAAATAAACAAACCACAATGGTGGGGAGGGATAGAAGAAACTGACTTCTTTTTCCACTTTAACTGTGTTCCAGTGTTTATGTTTTAGATACTCAACCAAAAAACAAATAAGTTAAAAACCAAAATGTCACTTCCACCGACTATAAAAAATATCAGAGGTAAAGTTAAGTTTTTTGTGCAATTTGGTGCATCTCGAATAAATAAATGAATAATCCAAAGAGTAGCTATGTTAATACAGAAACTCCAACAAGAAAAGAAGATAAAATATCCCCCCCAAACTAAACTTTCTATTTATGTTCTAAATGCGCAAATCAGTCCGCGCATTATTACATTGCTCCGCCCATTAACAAGTCACCTGCGTGATTATGTGTGAATGGGTTGACTGCGTGTGTGTGTGAATGGGTGGATGACTGGTTGTGTAAAGCGCTTTGGGGACCTTAGGGACTAGAAAAGCGCTATACAAATACAGGCCATTTACCATTTACCATTGGTTATCGTTTGACTGACAATTGTCGGTTGGAAAATTTTTAAATCTCGCCCAACGTTAATGTCCACCCTACTGTTAATCGTTTTGGGATTGCTTTCACAACTGCACACGATAATTTACAGCTCGTTAATGCTATCTATCAAGTTTAACAGTCTATGAACTAACGTTAGCTAACGCCAGCTAACAATGTTAGCTAAAATCACAGCAATATTATATCGAAGCTACTGAAGTGGCACATAGCCTAGGTAGCTACCACAACTGAAAAATGATATTTGCAGTATGTTAACGTTAGTTTTTTTTTAAAAATAACTTACTTTCAGGTGTTTTGTTAGGTTGGAGGTGGAGTCTTTTGACGCGGAGAGCATCTTCTTTGCTGGCAAGCAGAGTTTGCATTGCACTGTGAAATTCCGCCCATCCCTTTCTTCTTTGAATATAAAATGGTGTTGGAACTTCCAACTCTGACACGCAGTCCTGCCCGACGTGCACCGCTGACTCTGTTGTGCTGGCTCCGGCTCCATTGTTTGACTGACACTACCAGCAGGACAATTTTTTTTTTTAATTTTATTTTTTTAAACAGCCTCTTCTCGCGTGTTTTGTTTGGATTTCCAGCCGCAATGCGCGGCGTGGAATGACCAAAATTACAGAGGACCGCCATGTAATCCATTTATTTCAACAAAGTAACTGTATTCTAAATACCACCTTTTTAAACGGTAACTGTAACGGAATACAGTTACTCATATTTTGTATTTTAAATACGTAACGGCAGTACATGTATTCCGTTACTCCCCAACTCTGGCTCCAAGCTACGTACTCTGCGTACTCTCTACAACCTACCAGAGACACTTGGGCTGACCGAGCAACTAAGTTACACAGCTTTGTATGCTTTTATTGATTAATTTGTTTGCATGCACTCTCTCTCGTGTGATGCAAATTCATCTGAAGGTCTATAACTGGTGATGACATCATTACTTCACTGGCACTGAGGCCGTGCTGTGTGAGAAATAAAGAAATCTAACTTTTCCAACTGAAAAGCAATACAGTTTTTAAAAGTTAGAGCCTGGAGCCTCGGACAGCGAGGTGCAAACACAAGCAATCATCCCAATGTCGGTGATCTGGCCACGAGAAGAGGAACCTTGTGCCGTTCTCTCACCGTTACCAGCTCCTCTCTCTCTTGAGCTCAGGTCTGAGCTTCGTCACCCTGTGCTCAGGCTCACAGACCGATGTAGTGACTTGGGAAACTCTAACAGCAGAGTGTTAGAGGCCAAATATCAACCTGTCAATACAACAATTAAATCCAGCAGCAGCGTGTCCTCTGTGTATAAGAGCCCAAATACAGCTGATTATATACATTAATGCGTGATTAAACAGTTAATACAGATGTTTGTTAAGCATCTGCCTGTTTAAAACTTTGGCGATTAATTGCACAGCCCAAAGCCAGAGGAGAAAGCATGCGACTGGAAATCATCCTGTCAGCCATTTCCTGTCACGCTGTCCTCTCTGTGGCTGTTTCTGTGGGGCAGTCGTGACTGCAGCAAACTGAGCTCTGCACTGCAGTTATCAGACACACGCTGTCATCCCCGAGCTTCAGCTACGCTCTGACGGGGACACCAGGACGGAGACGCTGCTGCTGAACCAAACCTCAGGACCATCCAACAGCCTCCCACGCTGATACACCTGGGTATGTTTATCCATTCGGGCCCAGCAGAGCTACGTGTTGGTACGTAAAGGAGGAGAAAGGACTCCTTTGTGTGGGCAGGAACGGGAACTCCATCAGGCTGCTCATGCATGTTTCCAAACTGTGATGACACACCAGCCTCATGTGGCTTGTAGGCGGATCATAGACACCACTGACTGGACCTCATGTCAGATAGGTGATATCCAGAGAACTACTGTAACATGGTGCAACATGAATGAAGAGATGCAGGAAAATTTGCTGAGCTGGTTGTTATGTAGAGAGGTGGGACAAGTCTCCTTCCTGTTTGAATTCAATTCAATTCAGTTTTATTTATACAGCACCAAATCACAACAACAGTCATCTCAAGGTGCTTTATACTGTAAGGTAGACCCTACTATAATACATACAGAGCAAAAGCCAACAATCCACATCTGCACCAAAGAGTAAAACAGTGAAATGTGGAATATTAAACATTAGGTCTCTCTCTTCTAAGCCTGTTAGTACATGAGTTAATAACTGATCAACAAATCGATTTACTCTGCCTTACAGAAACCTGGTTACAGCAGGATGATTATGTTAGCTTAAATGAATCAACACCCCCGAGTCACTAGCGATCAGAATCCTCGAAGCACAGATCGAGGGGGTGGCGTGGCACACCAGCCTACTAATCAACCAAAGACCCAGACAGACTTTTTTTCATTTTAAAAGTTTGATCTAAGCTCTGCTAATTCCTGATGTCATTCCAAATTCTTGTGCAGGACAAGCATTTGTTAAATGGCCATGGCCGCCGGCATGTTTCTGCTGCTGTTTGTGTAAAACATGTTTTTGAATCAAAAAGAATCATCTGATGTCAAAGTGCTTTAAATCTGCAGCCGCTTACTATGTAACTATGTAAACATGAACCGTGAGACAGAGGGGATTTGTGATTATCTCATTGTTGCTGGGATGGACTGGTAAACGGACTGGTTCTTATGTAAAACCCAACCTGCGCGCAAGCCTCCTGCACCACCGACTCTGGGTGGTATTGGATTGGGCTCACAGTAGAAAGATGAGTCGGACAGAGGTGCTCAATTTGTGGCTGTGACGGCCGTTTATTCAGACACCCTGACGTAAACCACCACATCTCTGCTACTGGCCCTTGCAAAGCAATCACAGTAACCACTCTGCTTAATTATTAAAAGTAAAACAAAAAAAACCAAATGTATAAAACATAGTCATGTAAACGAGGCCAGTTCCTGGGTGAAAGCTATTAGCAAAGTGTAGCTTAAAAGCTAATGCTTTGTCATGCATTACTTTGCATGCACACACAAGAACACAAACTCTTCGCATCCCATCAGCCGCCACATAAACATCTCATTAAACTCATTATCATTAGACTAAACTTAAAAAAACACTGAGCGGCAGCACGAACTATAAACAGGGGCCTGTTAACAGGGCATGCATAGCTCAACAGTAACACCCTCTGATTTATTTAGCATGTTCTGCTCCAAGCAGGTAGCATGGTCAGACATGCAGAAGAGTTTCCCACGAAAAGTAGGATAGTAGGATGTAAGTCCCCCCTTTAGGACATGCTACGTTTTAAATGTTGTCTCTAGCTACGTGCGTAAAACACGATTAGGTGGAGTGCAGTCGCTGCTACTGAATTCAAGATGGTGGGGGAACATGGTGGCATCCACAAACCGGCACCCACATGCATTTTAATAGATTCATTCCACGTTTGTGAGAATGCATCATTTTGCTGGAAGATTATTATAATTACACTATTACTGTACTATGATGTTTTCTATGAAATAAGCTCACAGAAGCGGCCGATGCAGATTTATGCACTTATTAATAAACAGAAGCGTGAGATCACCAGCATCCACTGTGGAAATGAAAACAGTGACAGCAAAGGGAGAACCACCGTGATCACAGCACAGGCTGTGGGCAACACTGCTGCTATAAATAGAGCCGGCTCCCTGCAGCTCTGCAGTCACCACAGCCCCCTAAGCCCCTCCCTCCGCCTGCGTCACAGCCCAGCGCTGCACGCTCCGCTGATCACCATCACCGTATACGGCAATCCTGCCAGCTCCCAGCATGCCTTTACGTCACAGCAGCTTACGTCATGCACAAGTGACGGCATCCTTCAGATTGTGCATCGATGCTATTATTAGAAAACTACAGCAAGCATGCGAGGAAGGCAGGGAGGGGCACGTGATGAATACAGCTCCTGCTTCACCCCCCCGCCCGACGGAGGCTCCAGCAGCCCTCAGCTTCCATTCTGCTGCTCACACACCAACACACACACATTCATATCTTAGTGAGGACATCTAATTGACATAATGCTAAATCTTGTTTTAACATATGGCATAGAAACTGAACATTTAACAAAAACCCTCTCCTGTCTGATCATTTCCTGATAACATTCAAATTTACAATAATTGATTACACAGCAGTGGAGAGTAGACTTTGTCAAAGTAGATGTCTTTCTGAAAACGCTGTAACTAAGTTTAAGAATATAATCCACCCTCTGTTATCATCTTCAATGCCCTGTACCAACATAGAGCAGAGCAGCTACCTGAACGCTACTCCAACAGAGGTCAATCATCTTGTTAATAATTTTACCTCCTCACTACGTACGACTCTGGACACTGTAGCTCCTGTGAAAAATAGAGCCTCACATCAGAAGTACCTGACTCCGTGGTATAATTCTCAAACACGTATCTTAAAGCAGATAACTCGTAAGCTGGAGAGAAAATGTCGTGTCACAAATTTAAAAGATCATCATTTAGCCTGGAGAAATAGTTTGTTGCTTTATAAGAAAGCCCTCCGCAAAGCCAGAACATCTTACTATTCGTCACTGATTGAAGAAAATAAGAACAACCCCAGGTTTCTCTTCAGCACTGTAGCCAGGCTGACAAAAAGTCAGAGCTCTATTGAGCCAACCATCCCTTTAACGTTAACTAGTAATGACTCCATGAACTTCTTTACAAATAACATTTTAACCTTTAGAGAAAAAATGACTTATAATCATCTCACAGATGTAATATTATCCACAACTACTTTCAGTACCATTGATATTCATTTAGACTTTTTCTCCAATTGATCTTTCTGAGTTAACTTCAATAATTACTTCCTCCAAACCATCAATGTGTCTTTTAGACCTCATTCCTACAAAACTGCTCAAAGAAGTCCTGCCATTAATTAATGCTTCTTAAATATGATCAACCTATCTCTAATAATCAGCTGTGTACCACAGGCCTTCAAGGTGGCTGTAGTTAAACCTTTACTTAAAAAGCCATCTCTAGACCTAGCAGTCTTAGCTAATTATAGGCCAATCTCCAACCTTCCTTTCATATCAAAAATCCTTGAAAGAGTAGTTGTCAAACAGCTAACTGATCATCTGCAGAGGAATGGCTTTACTTACTTACATACTTACAACTTACTCCCCAACACTGGTTATAGCGGTTTTACTTGCTACCATCTCACCTATTGCATGGTTCACTCAAACATACGTTCAATTTTAAAACAGTTTTCTCTTGGTTTTGAAGCTACTTCCTGACTCTGTAATGGTGAGTGCTGTGAGTGAAGCTTGGGTTTTCCAGCTGTTTGTAGGAGTCTCTCTCTGAGCGTCCTCATGTGAGGCCTGAGAGCTCTGCACAGTTCTCACGTGCACAGCTGTAACGTCACTGATTAGTTGTAGTTGAATCTGAAATCCAATCCTTACTCAGAGAGAGCATGTTCCTACACCTCAGACAGTTAAATAATTTCTCAGCTTTAGAGCAGCTGAGGCCATTACTGTGAAAGTGCATCGCTGCAGTAGTATCCACAGATAGGTATGATGTAGAACACAGCGCGTCCCTGTCCTGTCTGCCATACCTCCACCCAGTCACAACAGATGGCCGTCCCTCCCTGAACCTGGTCCTGCTGGAGGTTTCTTCCTGTTAAAAGGGAGTTTTTCCTCGTCAAGATCACCAGCTGCTCACAGATACAGGGTTGTCTGAATGATTGGGTTTCTCTGTGCCTCTGTGGGGGTCTTTACTTTTACAATATAAACATCCTGAGGCGACTGTTTTTGTGATGTGGTGCTATTTAAATAACACTGAATTGAGTTTGCAGGTAAAATACATTTTACCAAAAGATTCTCTACAATAGTGAGGAAAAATGCTGTTACGCAATAAAAGATGGGATTTAGTGGAGTATTTCACCAGCAAACCTCTGGAAACTTCTTGTGGTGGAGAATAAACTGGGTTTGAAGCATTTGTAAATCTCCTTGCTAAATTCTTTCCAGCCCACTAGAACAGTTTGATCCTCTGTTGTTGAGGCTGGCTTCAAACTGATGCATAAAAGCAGCAGGATGTTGGATTTTGTGGCCGATGTATGTTAGTCAGATGCTTGTTAGGTCACAATCCGTTAAGCTTGAAACGATGTAAAACATTTCCACTGATTCTCCTGGAAATGAAAAGAAAGTGTGCTCGAGGCCCAAGAAAGAAACTAGTGAGCAGGCAGACATATACATTCTAGTACAAAGTCATCTACACACATACACCCTGAAACACACACACATGCACATACACGCTGACACAGCTGTCATTCAGTAGGGAAATAGTCAGAAATCTTTACTAATGTTTGCAAACAAGCTGTTTCTCTTTTCTTCATTACAAAGTGAGCGTCTTTGGTGTGTGTGTGTGTGTGTGTGTGTGTGTGTGTGTGTGTGTGTGTGTGTGTGTTGTGTGTGTGTGTGTGAGCAGTCAGTGCGCAGACACAGAAGTGATGCATGTTACATCCTGAACATGAATGCGACACAGGTGAGTGAGGGACGACTGAAAGGCTCCCATCACTGCGTCAGCTACAGGAAATGATGCAAAGAAAAGGCAGCAGCTTCTATTTTACAACCTTCTAACGAATCACAGAGTTCTTATTGTGACTCTCTGACAGTGTGCACATGACCTGGGACACATTGTCAAAGCAAAATAATACAGAAATGGTTTCTGACATTTGATTCATGGAAATATTGTTGTCACAGTCTTCGAGAGTATCCTGCGATATTGGGCTCAGCTTAAGGGCCTTGCACTGTGATCCTGCACTAAACTGACGGTAAATGTAAAAAACTGTGATTCCCACAAACAAATGAATGCAACAGGAAGCACAGAAGAGCGAATGAGACACATTTACAGCAGACCAAGGACATTTATGAAGCGGCAGCTGCAGGAAACAAGTGTCCAAAGCAGGAAACGACCTCCCAGCGAAGTGGGTTCCTCAGGTGCGGCATGTCGAGCCAACCCGGCAGGGTACCATGAGCAGCTCTAGCTGAGAATGCACGTCTTTGACTGAGACTGGGCCGCGCTCGCTGCAGCAGGAAGGAAAGGAGAGAAGTTCAGTGTTCAGTCAGAGTTTGGAAAGCTGTGACGCCTGACCGCCTCCTACCTTGTCTGGCTGCCGCAGCTTTCTCAGCCTCCTCCTCCTTGGCTTTCTTAGCCGCCTCGATGGCAGCGACCTTGGCATCGTGCTCCTCCTTCAGGGCATTCCACTCCTTCCTGTTGTTCATCAGCCGGTCCAGCATCGGGGTGATCTCCACGTGGAAGCGACTGAACTCCTGGGGCGACACAATTCAGACGCATCAGCGTTGCTCAATCCAAACCGCGAACGCTTCTTAAATGACACAGAGAGCCAGAGCGGCTCATGGGCCATATGCCGCTGCTCCACGCTTGCAGATGTTTATCTGAGTGGAAGCAGCAGCTGTGGGTGTCTGAGTGGGTGAGCTCTCACCTTGTACACAAAGGCGCAGACAAAGTCGATGAAGCCACACTGCAGCTTCGGAAGTTCCTCCGCTTTGTTCCTGTCCATCATGGGCTGAAAGAGAGAGAGAGAGAGAGAGAGAGAGAGAGAGAGAGAGAGAGAGAGAGAGAGCTTATGGCCTCATCATCACTGTGGCCTCACACACCTGTGAGACTCCTACTACAACGTTTATCCACCTGCTGAACTCTCAGCGGTCAGCTCCTCACGTTTTCCTCTTTAATGACTGCTGAGTTACTGCACAGTCCTCAAACCATGTACAAAGCCCTGACTGTGGGCTGAACTGGAGACCAAGGTCTTGGATGCTTAGTATTTAAAATTACATTTAATAAAGGGCTAATTATACAAACATGAAATGATGCAAGCTTCTTTCAAACAGGCATCACCTTTAAAACAGAAGCTGCTACATTCAAACGTCATTTCGAGGAAACGCTGAGGCGAGCCCTGAAAAGGTCACGATGGCTGCTGGAAAAGCCTCTGCAGAGTCCTGTCAGACCACAGTGAGTCACATGACCTCTGTGGCACAGGAAGCTCTCCCTGCTGACACTGCTTAAGATTAACTCAGAGCACCGCCAGGTAAGCGTGGAGGGCGGTGCTTCAGGTGTCTGAAGGGCACGAGAGAGCAAGGCAGGGGAGAACAGGAAGGTCGGAAAGGATTTGGTCAGACACAGTCACGGCTCTCTCTGTATCAGCGCTCCACACGATGGCTCAGCACCGCCAGTCTGTCCTTTCATATTTTCTCCCCATCACTAATGAAACCCCGTGGATTCGGTCCACCAAGTCCTCCCCAACTCCAACTTCAGAATAAACACATGGAAATAACTGAGTGGAAATGTGTTTGGAACATTTCACTGTTCATCCAAATGAGTCTTACTTTAAACTCCAGAACAATCGAGTGAAGGTGGGGAGGTCCAAAGCCCTGATGTGAGAGGAGATCCAATCCCTCCACTGGAGCATTCAGGCACCATGTTTGCCGTACATTTGAGGAACCGCGTACCTTCTTTCCTTTTATTCTAAATATTATTTTTTCTCACATTTCTGACAGGGAACAACAAAAACCCCACAGCTGTTTCTGTCTGTGACTGTGTCTGTGGGCTGTGGTTAGTTTAGAGTGAGGACAGCAGAAGCTGCAAACATCTGAGCTCTTACGATAGGCTGCTGCTCGAGGACCGTCCTCTCCAAGTCTCCCTGCTCCCAGAACTCTGCAGCGACAGACAGCGCCACCTGGAGGAGGAACCAGACAGGTCGGGTCAGAGCTGCTGCTTTGAAGGAGAACACACACACACACACACACACACACACACACACACACACACACACACACACACATGCTGGGACTGGAGGAAGGACAGCTGCTGCAGTTTACCCCGGAGCTGATAGGAGGAAACATTTGATGGAGCAGGAAATGATCCTTTGTGTTTCACATCGGCCGCTAAATCTGAATCAGACTGCTACAGTGTCAGGCTGTGTCTCAGAGAGATGGAGGAGCACTGATGAATAATATGGAAATTCAGTATTCAGAAGCGAGTTAGTCATCGAGCCAGTTTTGGGGAACAATTGTGGCGAAGCGAGCAAAGCCTGTAGACACAATCTGTGTGCGTGGGAAGCAGAGCGGAGTGAAACGTGGGAATTATCAGCCATAAAAATGTCAGCAGAATCTCACAGAGAATCAAGAAGCTTTTGTCTGTGAAAAATCTGAGCGAGAGGCGTCCATCACTATCTATCTGCACTGGATTATCTGTTTAAATCACAAAGCAGGCTAAGAGAGTAACCAGGGTTAAATTACAGCGGGGTATCGAGTGTCTGCACGCCTCGTCGTCATCGTCACGGATGTTTCCGTATGACAGGTGCTCAGCTCTGAGGGTAGATTCAGGTGATGGAGCATCAGAACACACTGGGATCATCCTCAGTGCCAGCTCTCACTGTGTCAGGATTTTTAAATAGCAGAAGGCTCTCAGGATCAGCGGGATGTTCCCCTCTAAAGGTCAGACGCTTGGTAAAAAGGGACATTCCAGAGAGTGTCTGCTGATCCCGAGACCTCTGAGATCTGGACCCTGATTCTCATACGATCGGTTCGGTCTGCTGCACAGAACATGAACACCACCCACGAGCACGTTTCGCAACACGAGCTGCATTAAGAATGTGACAGAAGAATCGAACCTGTTCTGAGCAGACGCCACATGGGCATTTACCCAGAATGCACTTCTACTGCTCCTCCAAGTCACAGACATCAAACTGCTGCAGTTCATCCCATCACTGATGCTCACAGAAACCAGGTTTAGTCTTTAGACTGTGCAGTACTTAGAAAGTTTGGCCCCGCCCCCTGCACGTCCACCTGAGCAGGAACGTTTCAATTAAAGTGTGTTTGTTTGGATTAGCTGATCTAAATAATTAATACGGCTCATCCATGCAGTAAATCACCTGGAGGAGAGCCTGACAGCGTAAACACGACTCCACCTGCCACCTCAGAGAAGTCCTGGGGGGTCCCCGCTGGGAGCCACCGTCCCAGAAACTAAATGCATTATTAGTCCTGCTTTCTGTCAGTTCGTGCTGATATTACATCCTTTACAGAAATGCTGAGCCTGCCAGGCGCGCCAAGCGAGCGAGAAGCAGCGGGTTGCTTTTGATGCACGAGGCCGTCAGGAACTGACACCGAACGCTGCCTGGAAAAATGGCTGCGCTGACAAAACATCTCTCTACATCTACTTCATCATGGCGTGCCTCTCGCAGAGTGTGTGTGAGTGTATGTCGGGTTACAGCAGAGGGCCCGTTTTACAACCAGAACTGAGACACTCGGGGGGCCTACCTTACTCTGGATCTCCCACGGTTTGGCAATGGCGGACAGGTCACAGGCTGTCATCATCATCGCCCTGCAAGCACAGCACGTGGATGGGTCAGAGCTGCGTGTCTGGGTCTCCTTGCTCGCCTGAGTGTGTGTGTGTGTGTGTGTGTGTGTGTGTGTGTGCTTCTGCATACATGACGATCTCTTTGCGTGTAGTCTCCAGCATCATGTATTTGGTCCAGTCGTTCCAGTTCTCGTAGGTCTTGGACTGGTCTACAATCTTCTGGAACATGGTCCTCTTCCTGCACAGAGACAGACATTCCAGTCAGCTCACAGGAACCATTCCGCTGTTATTGCAGTTATTCCAAAGCCTGGAGAAAGTGAATTAAGTCATTCTGTGGTCCCCTGCTGAATGTGGAAGTTTGCTCACTTACAAAGAAATAATCAGTCTCTAATTTTTATGGTAGTTTCATTTTAAATGAGAGCGACAGAGCATCAACCAAAAACCCAGAAAATTCATTATATAAACTGATTTTCATAAGAATTTGGTCCAAGCAATTCTGGCTCCCACAGACAGGCTCTGTACCCGTGTCACATGCACTACATGATTATAATCAATCAGTCGGGTACTCCTGATCTCAGCTCATTGTGTGAACAAAGCACAGCTGAAAGCTGAAGCTAAGCTCCATGCAGGATCTCGCTTCATGGGGTGAGGATCATGAGAAAGGAGGTGGGTGGAGCTAGTTAATGATCTGAAGGCAGGCGGTTCCACAGGTATGTCTGAGATCTGCAGGGAACATCATAGAAGGCTTGGTGCTGATCAGATGAAGCCACAATTTAGCTCCTTGGCAACAACTCAACCCACTGTGGTTGGAGGAAGAGAATTCATAAACATTAGAGACTGTCTGAATTCAGCAGGGATCAGGTAACTATCCCCCTGCTGTAGGTCAGGTTACTGAAGCCTTCACATTCCAAAGGTAATGTTGTGGAATGATGCTGCTAGCGTACTGACTTGAAGTACAGAGCCAGATCAGTGGCGATGATGGCGATGTCCATAAGGTGGATGACAAGGTCGTGCTGACGGCGGTTCAGATTCTGATAAATGTTCAGCGCCTGAAGCAGAAGAAAAAAAAAAGACACTTTGAACAACAAGAAAGGATCCAAAGGTTGAGGTTCCTGCACCTGAGACTCGAAGAGCTCAAAGATGCCTCCTCTGATGAAGCAGAGGTAACGCTCAAACATCTCAGCCCCACTGCTGAAGATGTGATGGCAATCAAATCATCACTGCACACGAACAAAGCTTCACATCTTCATATTTAACGTGTGTGTATATACCTCATCTCTCAGCAAAGTCTTTCCAAACTCCAGATGGTGTCTTTCCAAGATGGAGGAGCCGTGAAGCTTCGCCAGAGGATTACCAGACCTGGACACAAAAACACACACACATGCACAATGGGAGGTTAGACTGTGATAAATCATGCATGTTGAGCCCAGGGTGGGCCTGGCTGCCTGTGTCCACTGCTAATGGTGGCTTTCATTAGCTCATCCATCAGCGGGAGGAGCAGAGCAGCTGGAGGCGTAGCTCGTCAATATCGACTCGTTGATATTCTCCGTGTGTGACGCTGACTTCACTTAAAGAGCTGAGGTCAGCTCGGTGGCTCACGGGACAAGCGACTGTCGCTCGGAGTTGATAAACGCTCCTCAGAGTAAACAAAGGTCTGATTTCCAGAAAGTTTCAAAGAACGTGACTGATGCTCTTCAGAAAATCAGGACACGCCGCTCACAAAGGTGACACCTGCTCACTATTCAGGGTTCCCACTGCTGCCCCTGCACTTTGGCATCCTTACACGAGCAATGTGCAAGTACAGAGGGTCGCAGCAGTCTCACCTTCTCACCAAGACACAGATAAGTTGTAGCCACATGTATCAGCGTGGTGTTTGTTCTTAAAAAGGCAAACTTTGATTTAGCTGTAAGTTTATATGGGCAGTGTTTTTCAATGTTAGGGTCTGCGTGTGACACCAGCCTTCAAAAACCTGTGGAGCAGCTTCAGAAGAATGTTCCTCACTGTGAATCATCTACAGAACATCATACCATCAACATACTCAACAGCTGGAGGAATCTCTGTGCGCAGGCTGATAAGGATAGATCAGGAACACTTCCAGCATCTGTGAGTGGCTTGGCTACAGCTCAGTCATGGAGGGTAAGACGGCACGTGTGACTACGATGGAGAAATGTGCTCCTTTAAAATTGATCTCAGGTCAGACCCAAACACGGATCCTCATGAAGAGGAACGGGAGCTTCCGGCTCGTTATCTGCAGTTATCGGGCTTGCAGACCATCACAGACTCATGAACTGTCCAACTTTTACAGACACGTCACTACCTCCAAATTTTTCTGTTAAAAGGGAGTATTTCCTTCCCACTGTCGCCAAAGTGTTTGTTCATAGGAGGTCATATGATTGTTGGTTTTTTCTCTGTATGTATTATTGTAGGGTCTACCTTACAATATAAAGCGCCTTGATCTGGCGCTGTATAAATAAAACTAAACTGAATCAAATTCATAACGATGTCGTCATGTTTTTCTTATAGTGTTTGATTTGAACATTTGATTGTTTTCTACGTCACAGCATCCTGACTTTTTGTAATTGTGGTTGTAGTTTTCTTTTAGTGGCTTATGTTTCATTAAGATTTGTTAATAAATGCCATATTTTCTGCACATGCTCCTGTCAGAAGATCTGCTTCTTAAACCAAACAGTAAAAGCTGCCTTCGTGCAGGGCCTCGAGTAGAAATCAGTGTTTGATTTGATCAAATCGAGCCAACAGACTGTACAGAAAATATGGATGTAATTTTAAGCCCTAAACATTGTTTCTTTGTAATGACCAGCAGAGGGAGATTCCTCTGTGAGAAAATAAGGCTCCTGCTTGGCTGCTCTCTGAGCTCAGGAAACAGTCTCAGATGTTTTTAAGTCTTCTTTAATATAACATGATTTTGTTCTGCAAATGACGGAAAACAAGCTAAATGCTCCACTGGTGGCTACACCCATCTCATATATGCAGCATGCATGCCAAACACCCCCACCCCTGCCTTCTTACTTCATCTGGTATAGGTTGTTGGTTCCTCTGTGGTCGATATCGTGACAGAAGCCGGCGGTTACCATGGCCATGCACTCCAGGTCTGTGTAGTAACGCTTCAGATCACCTGTCTGAGAGTGTCAGTCACACAGAGCGGATGTTTATTCATGGAGTCGGCGTGCAGGTGTGCACATGCACACAGACACACACACAGATATGCACACACAGGGATTTACACCGATCCACACCCAGAATCATTGCATGTGTCTGCGCTATATGAATATAAAGTATGACTCTGAGTGGTTTTCTTAATAACGACCACTTCAGGCATACTCCATTATCTCTGCCACAAACACACAAACATGCACGGCCACATGTACAGTGCGCTCCACATGATAATGAGCAAAATAATGAGATGAGAGAAGAAGAAGGAAAGGATGTTCATCACCTTGACTGAGAGAATGAAGAAGAAGAAGAACGGGGTGAGCAGAGGGGTGGGGCTGAGGGATACTGAGTGTGTGTGTGTGTGTGTGTGTGTGTGCGCGCGCGTGTGTGAGACCATCAGCAGGGTGAACATTGTCTGTCCAACGTTGAATCCGTGCCTCCAGTTGTGGTAGGTGATCTTCCTGTAGCCTTTACTCAGGGAGTACATGAACCTCACCAGGACCTGCAGAGGAAGCACAGCATGAGGTCCAGAGGTATTAATAACAATCCTTACATTTGAAATGATGCTAGTTTATCTAGTAGTCTTTCACTTTTAACCAATAAAAAGTGTAAGTGTGTGCATGGAAATGTCTATTCTTAAACAGTTCATGCTAAACTTCATTTAAAGCCCCTGAATTGACGTGCTGTGTGAACATTAGCCATCTAATATTTCGTCATCTCTTATAATTTGATATCCCAAAATGCTCCTGGCGAGTATTGTGGTGATGACTTTAAACCATGTGCACGTCCAGCTGTTGCTGAGACAGAGTTCACATCACGTCTGTTGTCATAAAATCTTTTGAACGCCCGGTGTTAGCCTATCTGAAGGACATTACAGGCCACCAGTTGGATCACCTGCAGTTTGCCTAACAGGTCGGTGGATGATGCAGTGAACATGGGACTGTATTACATCCTGCAACATCTCGACCACCCGGGAACTTATGCCAGGGCCCTGTTTGTGGACTTTAGTTTGGCTTTTAATACCATTGTGCCTGAACTTCTCTCCTCCAAACTTTCCCAGCTCAGCGTGTCACCAGCTACCTGTCAGTGGATCACCAGCTTCCTGACAGACAGGAAGCAGCAAGTGAGGCTTGGGGGAGATCACCTCTGAAACTCGGTCCCTCAGTATTGGTGCCCCTCAAAGATCTGTCCTCTCACCACTATTGTTCTCTCTCTACACCAATGACTGCACCTCCAAGAACTCGGCCGGTAAACTCCTAAACATAAACTCCTGACACCACCATCATTGGCCTCATTCAGAATGGTGATGAGTCTGCATACCGGCAGGACGTTGAGCAGCTGGTACTCTGGTGCAGTCAGCACAATCTGGAGCTGAACACGCTTAAGACTGTAGAGATGACAGTGGACTTCAGGAGACATTCCTCAACACTGCTCCCCCTCACCATATCAGACAGCCCGGTGTCTACTGTGGAGATCTTCAAGTTCCTGGGTACCACCATCTCCCAGGACCTAAAGTGGGAGACCAACATCTCCTCCATCCTCAAAAAGACCCAGCAGAGGATGTACTTGTTGAGACAACTGGGGAAGTGCAGTCTTCCACAGGAGCTGCTGATCTAGTTCTACACTGCAGTCACTAAGTCTGTCCCGTGCTCCTCCATCACAGTCTGGTATTGTGCAGCCACTAAACAGGACAGGAGCAGACTGAAGCAGACTGTACGGGGAGCAGAAAAGATCACTGGCGCCCCCCTGCCCTCCATCCAGGACCTGCACCTCTCAAGAACCAGGAAACGGGCAGGGAAAATCATCACAGACCCCTCACACCCTGGACACAGACTTTTTGACCTGCTGCCCTCTGGCAGACGGTATAGAAGCCTGCAGACCAGGATGGGGCTTGCCAGCATGGCCTCAGAGCTAACAGCTGTAACTACGCTGGTGTTGAGAGCAGGTGACTGCTGTTTCATCACAACCAGCGCTCTGTTTCCTTTGTGCAGGTGTACTGAAGCAGCCCTTTAATCCACTGGGGAAACCCCAGCGCAAAGGCCCTGAACCAGGCTGCTCCATGTTCACTCACACCTGCAGGTAGGAAGATAGCCAAGAGTACCAGGGGCACGTACACCCCTCCACCGATTGATGGAGGTCAGCTGCAAACTTTTCTCTTCCCTAAATGACACTTTACCGTATTCTTAGTTATATGTATGCACTTAAAGCCACGGATGGGGGCACACAGACCTCTCTGGGAATGTGAAACTTGTCCACCACTTTGAGTTCGTAGTACATCTTGACGCCACACTTCACCAGGTCCAGTTCGCTGTGTTCAAAGTCACAGAAGTGAAACTCGAAGATCTCGGCTTTCTTGGAGTTCGGCAGCACCTCGGACTGTCAAGGAAAACAAGAACAATGCATCAGATTAATGTGGGAATATTTTATTTGGTCATGACCCGGAGCTCCGCGTGGATTAGGAATAATAAAAATCATCCGAACAAACAGCTCCCTTCTCATCCTGCCCTGTTTTTCTTTTTGTGTGCTGATGGGAGTGTTTGGTATTTTTACCAGGATCTCCTGAAGCTCCTCCTCCTCGCACTCGTCCGGTTCCTTCCCCCACCTCTCTCTGGTGTTCTGCAGACAAACACACATCGTCAACAGTCACCTTGGATAAAATGGTTTGGCATCCATCAACTGACACCTGATCTGAGGTCAGAGCAGGTTGTCTCTCTGACAAATCACCTCATAGAAAACCTGACAGCTTATTCCAGCTTACAGATGATGCTCAGCTCCTGCTCCTGTCATCCACATCCACCAACAAAGCTTCAGAGAGACAGCTTTTAGCACGAATACTCAAACAATAAAAGACAGACATAAAAGAGAGCGCTTCATCTCCATGTGATTAGAATCACATTTATCCAAAAAAGTGCTGTAATTCAACGACTCTTCAAGTCTTCCACTAAAGATGTTCACTTACTGAAAGTTTCATTAATCAGAGCCAAAGAGATTAGTTTCAGAGGCCATCCTCATCTCTGAGGTGCTCCTGCCTGAAACAGGAGGAACGAAACTTGAGTGTGGAGACACAGACTCACTCACCAGGACGTTTTGGATTTCATCTTTGCGACACTTGACATGGTAGAGCACCATGTCCTGGTAGATGTCCTTCCTGTTTTCCAGTTTGTTCATCTTATCGTAGGTGTCGGTGTTGAGCACCGACCAGCCCAGGAACTGAGTCAGAGACTGGGAGAGAAAACACTGGAGCTTCATTCACCTCACAATCAGCGTACAATTAAACAGTATGTGTTATTGCGATATAGTCTAGTGGGTAAAGGTTTGTTGTGTGTCGTGTGTAGTCCTGTATATATCTGCAGCCTCAGTCAGCTTTAAATTTACAGCAGCCGGCACCACAGGACGCTCCCTACTGTAGGGTACAGTTCATTTAGTGATAAAATCAGGGCAACAATATTAAGAGCAGAGGTTTGTTGATGAGCTGAGGGTGTTTTGTGTTGCAGTGAGGTAGCCACAGAGACATCAGTAAAAGCCTCCAGGCCTGATTATAAATAATGCAGACGCTCTGAATGGCCTGCAGTGTATTTATAGTAAACCAGTGACACACACACACACACACACACACTGTACCTCCATCAGGGTTTCATCCATCTCATCAAAAGGTTTCCCATCCTTCCTGTTATAGAATGTGGCCACACCCACAATCTCTTCCTTCTTGTTGACGATGGGCATGGACAGAACGTTCTTAATGGTCCAACCAGAGTCGTCCAGCGGCTCCGTCTGAACATGAAAACACCCTGAGTTTAATTAGCGATGACAGGACGGCCTGCGTGCCCACTCTGAGCTGGTCTTATAAAGGAAAGAGTTATTTATTTTCTGTAATAATCTTTTTGTCCTACAGACCGTCTCACAGTAACCATGTCAGGCAGTCTGCCTCCATCAGTCAGCAGACATCTGAGATGTTCAAATGACTGACTGCAGCTTTAAGCCAGTGTAACAGGCCCCACACTGTCAGCAGACCTGAAGCACGATCGTGTGTGAGCTCGGACAACAGTACCCATCGCAGTAGAACGATTAGAATAAATGCACTCAGAGCTTAACAGCCCTCAGGAACATCATTTAAAGTAAGGAGAGCAGAGAATGTTGGAAATGTCACCGATTTATATGTTCATGATTAGTCTCTGGTGTACTGTTATAGTACAGGACAGACCACTGTAGTGCCAAGGTACGTCCTTCGAGCTGGCTCGCACAGTGCAATCAAATTCCAGCATCTTCTTCTACTGAACATCTGATTACAGATGACAAGCCAAAGCGCTCTCACCGAACCCTCAAACAGGAAGCTAAAACCTACTTTTTCCTTACTGAAAGATTTCAAACATAATTATGGTCATGTTATAATCTAAGATAATACTGTGGATGATCACTTTAGTCTGGAGTCAGTAATAACTGACAGCAGGTCAGTGCTGAAGTCATTCAGTAACATCTTTGTGTTTTATGAAGCATCCCTGGAATGAAAGGTGGCGTACAGCTTACCTGAAAGCTGAAAAACTCGTCCTCAGCTGCGTTCATTATGTTACAAATCTGTGGGAAAAGGAAATAAAAAGTTGAGCATGTGAGGGGGAGAAGCTTCAAGTGTTAGCAAAAGACTTCTGAATCATCTGGAAGCTTCAGAAGCAGAAATATCGATGAGAATGAGGAGAAATGAGCAGAAGGTGGGATGAACGTGCTCTGGCTCTGTGGAAGAAAGAACCACATGTTCAGGTGCCCCCCCACCATATCCAAAACCATCACCGTCAGGCTCTCAGCTTTTTCTCTCAATCATGGAAACGTAACTCTGCAGAGGAATAAAGTTTTCACCTTGTACATAAAGCAGAAGGGGAAATATGAAGCGGGAGAGATGATGTAGGCGTGACAGATGATGAGGAGCAAAGACGACGGGAGGACGGGACAGGAGGAGGACAGACGAGGAGGAGGAGGATTAGACAGACGAGCGGCGGCAGCGGGCTCGGCGGTTTGGGAAACACTTGCCGTGATTAATTACAACGGTTGCAGAAATTACAATTATACATCACAGCAGCGTGTGGCTGAGCACTTTTCATTTCCACAGCGGCATGCACGCTGACAACTGTGTAATAACTCTGAAGGCACTCTGCTCATCGACCCACCCGCACACTGCAGCGAACATGAGTGGAAATCAGATTTTTAAAGGACAATGATCTAAAGTTTTCACTGTCTGCACATCAGTGACAATGATTTAAGACTTTATTGTTTAAGGAGTTATTAACGTGGTTCTGACCAAGAACACAAAGTACAGTAAAATTACAAGATTACTGGGAGCTGACGTTTCTCATAAGAGACAAAGGAAGAAGGGCATGTTTGTTTTTTTACACAGAAAAGCTGATCAGGAATATTTTATGCAGTAATATGACACAAACTTTAAACACAATTATTGCCAAAAATATTTAGATGGTTCACTTCAGGCTCCAGATCATTAACCTGTGTTTTTTCTAATGATCAGCAGGGGGCAGCAATTCAGGCTGTAAAAAACAGTCTATGAGAAGCTAAACTTGCTAAACACTTGATTTACAGCTTTGCTGACCAGTGTATGGGCTCCAGTCATGTCTTACTTAAGAAGATCTGATGCTTACTTTGTAAACAGGAGTAAAATAGACGATAAAGTAGGAAAGCTTTACGCTTGAGATGACAGCGACCTCAGTTTCTCGGTCAGATCATCACTTCTGGTTTTAAAAGTATTAAAATGCTAACTTGGAGCTTCTGAATGAATTCTCGTGGGGTAAGAACAGCAGAAACATTGGAAATTGATTATCTTGTGACAGTTAATGTGAGCTCGTAGGAATAACATATACTGACCAGCCCAGTTTCTGCTACATAGGTGGGTAAACCGCTGACCAGGGCCCAGTGATCTGCTGGAGGACCCCTGGAAATGAAGACATGCCACACAGAAGGTTAAAATGCCACAATCACCTTTAATAAAAGCGAACAAAGTGTACATTTCAGTGGTAATACTCAGTTTACTGTATCATTGTTAAGCAAATGTCATGTAAAACGAGCTCAGGTCAAATAACGTCTGTACAGCCTTCGGTTTGCACTGTGGTGAAGTTACTGTGAGCTGCATTGTTTGCACAGCGGTTATTAATGTTTACAGAGCAGGGTGGGATCACGGAAATCACAGCCTTATATGGCTGAAGGGAAAATATATCAGTGGCGCTGTGAGACTTGGCTGTGAGGCTTCGCAGAGCTCCCGAATCTGTCTTTTACCCTCAGGTAAAATCTTTATTTTTCTCCCACATAGAACGTTATTACTATTAAAATCAGCGTTCTCAAATGTATTCTTGCTTCATTTAATTTAGTGCGTTTAACTTCACTTGTTTTATATATTAACTTACTTGTATTGAGTCACCTGTGCTCTCTCAGACAGACTCGCCAGGCTGTTCATGTTTATCATTATACTGTCGTCACTCTTCCACGTGTTGTGTTCAGATTGTGATTCCTGTGGATGTGTTTTTTAGGACACATCAGGACTCCAAGTATTCCCGTTTGAATTAAGCCACTCTTCCTTCAGTGCAGGGGTCACGTGATTGTGACCCTTGCACTGCTCTTATACACAACCATATCATCTATGTTAAGAGATCCCTGCATCCGTGCTCAGATTTCCTTCCTTGCAGACACATAAGTGTGACCCGACGTAATTCTAGTGGTCAAATCTCTGCAGCGGCACTAATATCTGCTAATGTCACATCTGCTGAGACTTACGGTATGACTTTGATGTCCTCTTTGCCATGGAGGATGTAGTCAATCACTTTGTAGAAGATGATTTCCTTGAGAGGTCAAATAAGATCACAGTTAGTTTGCTGAAACTCTCTGCACAGACTCAGGTGTGAAATCAGGTGTAAACTCCACACACAGATATAAAAAAAACAACAACAACACTGTGTGCCCACTGTGTGTGAATCCTGATAAACTAGAGCCATATAGGGGAAAGAGATTAGAGGAGAAAGACTTTGATAGGGCTGGAAGCATGATTTCACTCAGCGTGTGTCACAGAAATGAGCTTCTGATTGGCCTGCTGATGGAGATACAGGAAGCTGGCACGTTTTAACCTGCTGGAGGTGCTACAGTCACTGTGATTGGAAGCACTGAGTAACAGATGAATGCCACATGGACTTGGATCTCAGAGTTTGGTCAGGACCTCCTCACCCTGCCATCAGGAGTTTTGGGTCCATCATAAGGAGGAACCTCTCCCATCAAAACAGGCCACAAGTCAAAGAACTCCTGCACACATAACAGAGACACAGAGAGAAAAAGGCAGATTTAGAGGAGAGAAACATTAGTGTTATTTAACGTTATTCTGGGAAGATGTGGTGCTTTTGTTCAGTCTTCAGAACACGGCCAATTTCACAGATCACAGCGCAGCTTCTACTGCTGTTTGTTATTAAGTGTGTTATTCATGAAATCCAGTATTGTAAGCAGACGGCCATCTGTACAGACACACAACATGTGTTTGTTCTCTGAGAGCAGGTGCTGGGAATCAACTGGCAGCTGCTTGTAATTAGGTGGCAGCCACAGCCAGTAAGTAGTATTTATGGCACCGTGTTAGTTATTACAAATACATGGAGAAGCTAAGAAGATACTTTAAATATACTTTTGTCAGCAGAAGAAGAAATCAAGCAGATCAGATAAAGAAAGCCCAAGGAGTCTGAAAATATGCATTCCCAAAAGATGAAGATAAAAAACACAATGGATTCCATAAAAAACAAAGACTGGATGGACGCAGCATAGAAACAGGGATGATACACTTAAACATGTTGGTTCAGCAGGTCCTGGTCCTGAACCCAGACCATTCACATTACAAATAGCAGGTTGCTGGACAGCTTGCTAAAGATTTCTGGCTCCTCTGTGACTCTGGGTGTGAGTGTGTTGTTGCCTACCTTGGTCTTGGTCATGTCCAGCAAACCCACAGAGTAGCGGTCACAGTTGAGGAAAGCTCGGACTGTGTACAAGGCTTTGTGGAACTGCCTCTCGATGTCTGTCATCTCCTCAAACACCTTGCTGGCTGACCACAGCAACACCTGGACAGCAAAATCAAACGGAAACATTGAACGAAGGACAACCACGCACTCATCTCTGCTGCTTCTCTTCCTTCTAATGTCTGGCGCTTTTTTTTGTTCATCACCACTAAAGAAAGTGGCTTTGCATAGATCTATCCTTACCTGTCCTCTCCTGGTCTCACAGTTGTGTAGGTAGCTCAGGTGGAAAACTCTCAGTGCCAGGTTAGCAAAGTTCAGATATTTGTTCAGGGTCTGGGAGAGAGTAGAACATGAGTGGTGAGGATTTTGAAATGCACACTCTTACATCTCAAGTAATTAATTTGCAGACTTGGAGCTTGTGTCCATGTTTTAATGAAGAGCTATAATAATCCTAATCCAGGACACACAGTTCTGATGAGTTGCTGTCAAGAAACTTGCAGAAACACCTCGTTTTTATCTTCAAATGCAATGTTTAAACGGTCCCTGTTAGTTATGACAAAAAGATGCCTCATTATGTCTCTCCTGACATGCATCATGTTTGGAGCAGCAAAAAAACCCCCAAAATTAAGCAAAAATTGACTTAAGGATAAAAAAATCACAAAGACTGCACCAAAGAGTAAAACAGTGAAATGTGCATTATTAGGTCTCTCTGTTAATAAATGGTTTTGTAATTGATCAACAAACGGATTTACTGTGCCTTACAGAAACCTGGTTACAGCAGGATGATTGTTAGTTTAAATGAATCAACACCCCTGAGTAATAGTAACTATCAGAATCCTCGAAGGCCGAGGAGGAGTGGCAGCAATCTTTCACTCCAGCTTATCAATCAACCAAAGACCCAGGCAGACTTTTAATTAATTCCACACTAGCTGCAAAACTCAAAAAACAATTTTACTTGTTGTTTCTGTTTCTAATTTCTACTTCTTTGACTTTTTATCTAAATGAAGTATATGCAAACCTTCGGTCCGACTTGGTCACCTTACAGATCTTACAGCTCTTCATGATGCAAAATTAGTCCTGAATGCTAACAAAACCAAAGTAATGTTGTTTTCCCATAAGTGAAGCTCCGAACATCAACTCAGGAAAGTGATACCATAGAGCTTGTTGACTCATACAAATGTCTTTGTATTTGATAAGGATCTCAAATTACATACTTGATAAAAAACCTCAATGGACTTTACAGTTTTTTTATAGATTAAAATCGTGTTTCTCTATTGCAACTTGCGTTAAGCTTGTTTTTATCGCTGTTGGATTAAGCGATGCTGTCTATCGATTTGCCTGTCCCATTACCTTAGCTCAATTAGACCCCATTACTGTGCTGCCCTAAGATATATAACAGGCTCACACTTCATGACTCATCACTGCACTTTGTATAGCCTTGCTGGATTTACTTCACTCAATAATCGAATAATGAAGCATTGGTATATTTTTATATACACAACCATTTTAAGAAAATTGCCATCATATATCTACAACAAGTTCATTACCCTCCAGAACACCTACAATCTCAGAGCCAGGAGCTGGCTGCGGTTTAAAGTAGAACTTGTGAGCACAGAGCCAGGAATGTCAAGTTTGTCTTATTTCGGCGTGTGGTCTTGGAATTATCTGCAGCTCAGGATGAGGTTGGAATTTCTTATCCCTTTATCTAGTTTTAAACAAAAACTGACAGAGGTCCTAGTCACCAACTGTACCCGTAAAATTTAAATGGCTTGAATTCGAAACTGTTTTAAATGTTGTAATGAATTTGATATATTTTACTGCTTCATATTTAGTGGTCAATGTGATCATTTCATACATTGTTGCAGTTGTATATAAACTGGCTTGTTTTGCACTTTACACACTGCTGCTTCTTAGAAGCGATTCAGGGGAAGTGTGAACATCAGATGGGTTTCATTCATACACCACCACAAAAACAGCCGCCTCATGAGTTTCCTGTCACTTTATTATTCAGTTACACACAGTTTTTCAGTCTGTTGATGGTTTTCTGATAAATCTGCTGTGTCACAGTTAAACTACATGATGTATCGTTCACATCGGTGGCACCACAAGAATGCGGTTAGATCCGAGTGGAGCGTGGTTTGGGGTTAGGGGGACGCAGCTGGCTCAACAGCCACCGTGAATTGTTCCTGGTGTGTTTGAATGTGAGTCTGTGTGATCCAGAGTTTTGAATTTTCTAATTAGTTTTTATTTTTATTCCATTTTGACTTTTTGTTTTACTTCAGTTTAGAGTCAAGAGTCAATGTTCTTGTTTCAGTTTAGGCTTTATCTGTTAGAGGCAGGGTTTATGAAAATCAGTGCCGCTGTTACAGTAACACTTTTTGAAAACAGCGACTCTCTGTCTTGTACCAAAACTGAGCATATTAACTCTATAAGCTTATTTTCATTGTTTTTAGTTTTAGTGAACTATAATAAGTTTGGTCTCGAATGCTGCAGCTGACCATGTGATGTCTGATTGAGCCAATGGACAGTGAGGAGGACACATCATCAAAAGCAGGTGGAGTATGTCCATCCAACAATAACCATACCTGATGTAGTCAGGACCTCTGGAGTTCATGTGAGTCAAAGTTTCATGTTTTTCTGGTTACATCTGTAACATCTGTAACTTCGACTCCTTGTGTTTGTGATTGGTCTTAAATGAAGATCATTTTATTGGGGATTATTCTGGAGGTACGCTCGATAGTGTTCATTACCAGTTCTGTCTGGTTTCTTCCACATTAACACTCAGTCTAGTCCTGTTGCCAGGTTTTCTTTTAGTCCGGGTCTATCTGGCTCCAGTTCTGAGAAACTGACCCTACATGTTACTTGTTAAGACAAAAGGGGATGCAGCTACCTAAATATCACTGACAGCACGAGACAAAGCGGAAGAAGAAAGTCTGCTGAGGGACAGGCGCTGTTACAGGTTACCTCTTCATCCTTGGCAGTGAAGCACGGGCCATCCAGCTTGTTAACAGCCATCATGACAGCCACCATGTCTTTACCGTTCATGATCGGGACGGCGAGGACATTCTTCGTCACGTACTCGGTCAGCTCATCCACAAAGCTGCTGAAGTGTGTGCTCTAGGAGGAGAGAGAAGAGGCAGAGTGGATATTTCACTGTATCTAATTATCATTGCTTTCTCGCTGCACTTTTCAAAACTCCCAGAGCTGCTTTGATGAACGCTCTGATGATATCCATAAATGCTGTAAGTGAAGCCTCTCCGTTATCCTCAGATGCCACGCGCTCTCAGCTGCGCTCCATCTATGCTTCATTTATGCTTCTTCCTGAGCAGCAGGGGTCCTCAATTGTTCCTCTGAGGGTGTAACACAGGAAAAGCAGCTCATTAGCTGCCAAGCTAATCATATGATTGTTGGGTTTTTCTCTGTATCTACGAAGCGCCTTGAGGCGACTTTTGTTGTGATTTGGCGCTATATAAATAACATTGAATTGAATTGAATTGAATTGAAGAAGGAACAAAGACCTGCACAGGGACCCATTTGGCTATGACGAGGTCTCTGACTTTTTCTGGATGTTACCTGAGTGAGGCAGGAAAGGGATCAGAGCGCATGCAGATGTTTAAGAGGAAATATGGAGAAAGTTTGATACTTGTCTGCTTTCTGCTGAAAATACACTTGAAATCCACCCATCCATCTTCTAGAACAGGGGTGGTCAACTCCCGGCCTCGAGGGCCGGTGTCCTGCAGGTTTTGGATCTCACCCTGGGTCAGCACACCTGAATCAAACGATTAGTTCATCTGGAGAACTTCAAGACATGCTGAGGAGGTCATTTAGCCATTTAAATCAGCTGACATGTCTAAAATGTGCAGGATCCTAGAGGCCTGGAGTTGCCCACCCCTGCTCTCAAACAACCAAGTGCAGTAGGATATAAAATCAGGTGTGACAGTTAAAACTGAATAGATGCTGAAGCTGAAAACCATGTGAAACCCTTCTTCTCCCCTAAAAACACAGCGTGGAGTTTTCTTATCCAAACACTTCCACTGCAAACTGAAACGTCCTCAGGTGCATTCGCTGTTTTGATTCTAAAAGAAGGGCACAGAAACCCTGCTGTGGCTGATCCTGGATCAGCTGCTTCATCTGCTGCCTGACAAACAAACCCACTGCACAGATAGGGCACTTTGCCAGCTTGTTATTATGTGACCTTTGACCCTCTTAAGCTCGCAGAGCTCATCACCCTGCACATGGATCATTTACCCATTTTTAGATGGAGACACAGTATCGTTTACGCAGCTCTTACACAGTTGCTCTTCCAGTGTGGCTCTTCATTCCAGAGCACACACAAAGTACAGCTCTGCAGGTGTGATAAAAGGTGTGCGATAGTGCTGAGTCTGTGGAAGCAGCGGCCTGTGTGACCTCTGCGACTAATCTGGGATTGCTATTATTCAGGACAGATTAACCTGTTTATGTGGAGCCTGTCCACCTCCCTCCCTCACACACACTGATAAATAACAGGGTACCACTCTGAATATAATTGCGTTATTCTCGGTCTCACTTTGAAGAAGATGATGAATCGAGAGTCTTGCCTGATTGGCTGACCTGCAGTTAACTGGGTCAGGATGGAACCAGTGAGCACAAAGGCAGCAATGCCAGTCCCTGCATTTCCTACAGAGCCACCCCGTGTGCGTTAACATCACAAAGCCAACCTGTTATCTGGAAACACTCGCCAGTCCTTGGCTGGGTGGGGGGGGGGGGGGGGGGGGGGGGGGGGGGGGAAGAGGAACTGAGGCTCTGATTGCTCCTGTCACACTGTCATGTGTTTGTGTGAAGCTGAACACCGTTTCACAATGAAGAGCCAACAGGCTGCTGGGAGCACAACTGCTGCAAATAAACTGGGCACAATGAGCTTGAGCCCACTTTGTTCCTCCGTCAGCAGCACAGCCTTCTGAGGTCAGTGAAAGGATGCGGTGGAAGTGATACAGAGGAGCGCCTGTGTAATGTGGGCCGCTGCCCTACGTGGCGTGAATGTCTCAAAAAGAGCTGCCAGAGCGGGCGGACCTGCAGGAGCATGATGCGGACGCGAGAAAATGCTGGCCAGCTATTTTTAAATGTCAGAGGTATTGGCTGTAATGAGATTGAGAGGAATTAGCAGCATAAACAGCATGGAGTCATGTCACCCTCTGGTGGACACACCGAAGCCGAACGGCTCTGATAGATAATGAAACGGGTCATAAAAGCATCAGAAACACAGATGACTGCAAACATTCAGGGAACCTCGAGGCTCCTGTCTGTTAGTGATGTGTCGGTCGCGAACGAAATGATTCTTAGAGCCGGATCTTTGATGTGAACAACGGGAGCCGGTGTTGTACCAAAAGTGATTGTCTGCCAAAAACTGATTTCCGGTATTTGCCAAAAACTGATTGCTCATATTTAAACTGCTATAATTAACTTGTTGGGCTATAATAAGTGAAACATATGTGAAATGCATCCCTCATGGATGACACAAAGTCATATTGAGCCACAAACAACATTTGTGTAACAAGGTAGAAGCTGCAATCAGTTTTTTGGCAGCGACTTTTATATAACCTTTATTTATGCAGTTAAAAAAATGTCATTAACATTAAAAATGTCTTTTGTAAGAGTAAGTTGGCCAAGAGGACAGCAGAAATGGCAGCAAATATTACAATAGTTCTGTAAAAATATTTTAAGTGGGGATAAAGGACTGGATTGGTTATAATGTAAGTACAATAACACAGAGTTGTAAAGATACTTGAAAAAACAGATAATTTTTTAATTCTATATATAACCCCTTTGTAAACGCTGTTCACCGAAGTCTATTTACCAACATACGTAAAGATATTACACATTAAAAATACACGGAAACATTGGAAATCAGTTTATTGCGAGCCGTGGGTTTTTTTTTTCTTTCTCTCACCCTCTCTCTTGCACTTTTTTTCCGCTTCACTCCGCATGTACTCCCTTGTGCTTAACGCTGGGACGCGGTAGTTACACTCTCAGTAGCACAGGAACAGAGCAGGAGGGAAAGAGAGAGAAAGAGAGCCAGGGACAACAACGTCACATTAAAAAGGTATAGTAATCATCCACAACTATATTCAGTTGTGGATGATAAAGGATTCAGAAAGTTTATTCATGCAGGTCTATATGACAGAGAATATGCATGTTCTTTTTGTTTTCATATTTTAATTTATATTTAATTGTGTTGTGGTTTGCAGTGTTTTGTGTTGTTTCACTTTAAATTTGTTTAAAAGGAAAAAGCTGAAAATTTAAATAGTTAAAAATTGAAATGTGAATAGTTGGTTTTTGTATCATATGATTTATTTATTACATTTTATGTGGAGTGAATAAATAAAAGTATATTTACGGTGGCCCCTACAGACAAAGCACATACAAACTCCAAAACACGTAAAAACTCAAAACACGTACAAAAGTAAATGAATATTTTTTTTAAAATTATTTGATAATATATATGAGTACTTGTGTATAAATACACAAACAATACATATATGCTTTCAATTGTGTACGTGTTTTATCTCTAGGGGCCACCATAAATATTTATATATAAACATATATAAATAAAACCACTTTTTTTTACATTAGTAATTCTTTTTGTGCATAATTTTATATTATTGTTAATAAAAAATTAATTAAAGCAATAAAACAACCTGAAGAGCCGGTTCGGAGCCGAAAGAGCCGACTCTTTTCAGTGAGCCGAACCGAAAGAGCCGGTTCTTTAAAAAGAACCGGAAATCCCATCACTACTGTCTGTACTGACTGTCCACGCTGTAGTTTGCTGCTAAATTAACTGCTATTACTACAAATAACTGGAGTCATAACTGCATTAATTCCCTCTGTTTAAACCAGTCGTGAGTTCTTTGACATGCTTTCATAAAGTGAACGTGTATCTGAGAGGATTTCATCTTAGCTAAACAGCCACATGCTGCTTTTAGACTCTAGATGTTTTTGGGGTCTTATTACCTGTGACACGTCAGAAATGTTGACCATCTTTTTGCTGGTGGCCACGTGGCCCACGATGCCCATATCCAGCGGGTACACGATTTCACTGTCGGGTTGCACGAGGCACTCGTCAAAAATGGCGTCTTTATGAACGTTGAACAACCTGAAGGTAAATATGGAGACAGAAACGTGACCCAGGGTGAACAGGCCCTCTCTGACCTCACTAAGTGCTGGAAAGAAGCAAATCCCAGCGTGCTCCGTCACTGGTTCCTGAGGAGGAAGCGTGACCTCAGAGATAATAAACATGTCCAAGCTTCATGATTACATTTAAAATCTTTCAATTGCCCCAGGGGGACAAATAAAGCTATCAGCATCGCTGCTACCTGCACTGCTTTCAGACACTGAAGTGGGTCTGCAATCACCTGGTGGCGAGCTCAGCGACGCCGTTCCTCTGCCGGTACATAAAGAGACTCATGCGATCCACCCGCAGCATGAAGCTGAGGTGCTTCATCAGCCTGAAAACGGACTTCTCCATGTTCAGGTTATCCTGGATGTCACGCACCAGGTCGATGAGGATCTCGCTCTCATCCACCATCGTCAGCTCGTGAAACGTGCTAATGTTTACTGCCGTCTTGCGGTTGGGATCCAGCAAGTCCGAGATGATCTTAGGCCGGAAGTTCATGTCGAAGTACTGCTTGGCAAACTGCGGGTTGGCATCGAGGAACTGCTCTGCTGCTGCTGCATCCACCATGATTACTGCTGACAGGGGGCAAAGCTGATTGGAGGAGAGCTTCCACGAAAGACAACAAGTAGCAGATGAGTTTAATGCTGAGAGAAATATAATTTCGTGCAGAAGAAGAAGAGAAACTGGATTTGTTTCTGGGCTGAAGCCAAAACAATGAGCTAAAAGATGCTGAAGGGTCTTTGTCTTTTCTCAGCATTTTACTCTCAGATATGATAAGAATACAGAATGTGGTGTGAAAAGCATCCCTGCTCTGCACATACTTTTATCAATCAAACCATAAAATAACATAACAATGTAAAAACAGTTAGCAAGAATAAGGCGGCTGTACCTGTGAAAGTCCTCCTGCTGTCTCCGGCTAATCCGTCTGTGCTGCAGATGTCTGAGAGGAGAGAAAGGATTACAGGGATGGTTTTAAATGGTCATGTGTGGACATAAGCCTGTGTCCAATTACATCTTGGGGATTATATGCCTTCCAATGTTCAACTTCTTTCTGTGTCTCAACAAAGCTCTGCTAACACTCGCTGATCTTCTTCAGGACCAGGAAAATTAATATTTCTCCAGTTTTTACCGTTTACTGGACGGTTTTTGGTTCATGCATCCAACCAAAGGCCTCATAACACACTTCATGAGTCAGCCACACGCACATTTAAACTACCACTCAGCATCGACTGACCAACGCACATAATTTCAGAATAACTTTGTGAGGTTCAGTTTTCAGTTTGAGCCTTGAAGGGCTGAATGTTCTCAAGTATTTTAGTGGAAAAAAACTCTCAATCGTCTCTTTCAGTGTAACCACATTCCTCTGAAACGCACTCAGACGTCAGTGTCTCAGCATAAAGAAGCAGTGTACGTATGACCTGACACACGTGCTGTGCCGGCACACGAAGTCCTCGGTGTCCTCACTTGTACAGAGCGTGGGCCTCTGAAGGACAGTCTAAGGTTAAAGGGGACGCGAGACCAACGAAGACAGGCCGGACACAAACTATGTGAGTAAGTCTGAGCGTGCTCAGATACACAGATTATATGACCCGTGTGGCATGCAGTGAGTGGAAAAGCTGGACAGTCAGGGACGTGTCTATCTTTCCATTTCTCTGATTTCTTATCAAATGTTCAAATTCACACTCGGTGTGCTGGAATGGAGAAACAGGTCCCTGAATCACCTGCGTGTACTGCAGGGCGTGTATGCACGTGTGCCACTTGTTCTGTCTGAGAACACGTCAGCGAGCTGACGGCGGAGGTGTGAGGTTTCTGAATGCTTTGTGTTGGGTATCATGTTTCCTCTCTGACCTCTGACTCTGAGGTGAGAATTTTGGGGACTTCATTTGTCTCCCCAAATTCTGCAGCTTTAACAGACAGCGAGTTTGAACTCTGAGTCTGCTTTAACTTTGCGATGCCCACCCAGTGTGGTCACGACACAACCCCCGTCAGCCTTACACAACTGAGGACAAAATGAAAAGAAAGAGCTGAACCAGGTTTGCTGTGAGTACAGTCATGATGACTGACAGACATCCATGTGTTTGTAATAAAAGCTTCCAGCTCTTCTGGCCTGACGACTGTAGGGTGATATTTTTCACTTATCCTTGGACTCCAGGCGATTAGTGCATGCCTCACACCCACAGACTGTAAATAACAATGCAAACTTCTTGAACTCATGCCAGATCAAATAGCTGTAAGAACCTGTAACAGGAGCTGTACTGCCCATCCCCACGTCTAGCGGGTCGAAACCTGAGATTCTGCCGTGTTTGAACCCAGGAGGACACGACTGTAAGAAAGAGGAACAGATTTTTAGGAGCTTCAGTTCACAGACCAACGAGACAAACGAAGTGGATCAGAATACTTTAATACCAAAGGAAATTCATTTGTCATTATTATGTAACAAAAAAACAAACAAAAAAAAAATTCCACTAGAAAACAGGGGCGGAGTCTAGTGATGTGTCAGAACAGTAGGAACCTGTAGATGAGTGCAGGTGAAGAAGCACAAACATCATTTCTACATGTTTCTGTGGGAGTGAAGAACATCCACACATGCTAAGTGTTTCCAGGGTTCATCGTCCTGCTGGAGCTCCATCTCAGCCTTTGGTCGCTGACAGTTCACCTGGCCGTGCTTCACCAGTATCCTGGCGCGAACACAGGTGTTAGTTTTGACCTTTTCTTTAAGAAAAGGTGAAGCTATTAGATCTGCTGCCCCCTCCTGATCGGGTCTCGGGACAGTCAGGCTCATCACTAACTTTGCGCATGTACGCAGCTCGTGTGACGTAACACGCTCCGTTCCACGCCATCACGCACGGAGTGGCGGCGGGGCGGAAAACAGATGCGCGGTGGGATCGGAGCGGACGGTGAGCGGCAGGGACGGCTCATATGGACTCGGTACCGGCACCGGGATCCAGCTCAGGTGAGTCCCCGCGCGCGTGAACTCCGCCTTGCTCACGGTGTGCCGCGGGTTCGCGTGCGTGCGGCAGCTCGCGCTCAGGTTTGTTCCTGTCCACGTTTACACTGTTTACAAAGGAGCCATTCACGCTGGTGTTCACACCGGCTCACCTGAGCCCCCACGGGAAGTGACAAGCCTTTGAAAACGGCGTCCTTGTTTCACCGTGACGCTCAGTAACGTTCTGCTCATCACACAACACAGTGCGCCGCCGTACTTCGTGACGTCACCGCAGTAGTCCGCTCGTGCCACGCTGTCACTCACACCGGCTGTCCAGGTGAGGCTGAGGCACGCGTGCACCTGGATCAGTCAGCGCAGGGAACACCGGGACCCTCCGTGCCTGCGCGTGCACACCGGCAGCGTGCACCACCTGTAACCCGATTACCACGTCACACCGTCAGATTCCGCTGCTGCTCACGGAGGGTGGAGGTGCTCAAAAGGCCTTCATCATGATGATGGTGGTGTTTGTGTGAGTGAGTGAGAGAGAGAGAGTGTGAGAAGGAGTGTACTACGTTTACAAATCTTTGTGGGGACCAACATCCTGGGGATAAAGTGTCCGTCCTCACGAGTTTGAAGGTATTTTTGACACTCAACATGTGGTTTTAGTGTCATTGCTACAGTTGTTGTTACGGTTATAGTTAGGTTCAGACTCAGGGTTAGAGTAAGCGGCTGGGGAAAGCATTATGTCAACTAGATGTCCCCGCAAAGATACGAAAACACGAATATGTGTGTGAGCGAGAGTGAGCATGTGTGTGGTGGGAAGCGGGGTAATTTCAGAGTTACCTCCATCATTACCAGTCAGAGGGCGATGGTTAATTATCGTGGTTTAATAATGTCACAAGATACCGATAACATTAAAAATAAGAGACAGATAACGATAAAAAAGAGTTAACCATTAAAAATAAAAGAGAGATAACGACTTAAAAAAGAGAGATAACTAAAAAAATTAAATGGAGAGATAACGATTCAAAATAAAAGACAGATAACAACTAAAAAAATAATGATAAAAAAGAGTTAACGGTGAGAAATAAAAGAGAGATAATGATTACAAGTAAAAGGGAGATAATGATTATAAAAATAAATGAGAGATAACGCTAAATTCAGAGCAGCAGTGTCTGTAACATGCAGGAGGAATGTTGGATGGAACAGCCGCCATCGCTGTTGCCGTTTTCTCAGACTTTTGTCATCACTCCACTCTCTGGGTTCGGGTGGCGTTTGGGTGGTGACCCTAAACTCTGCAGCTTTTACTTGGAGCTGTTGACCCGTTGAGCAGAGGCAGATGTATTGGGGCGTGGTGTTCAGTTTGAAGAAGGGCTGTGACTCACAAGGACTGAAAACGCAGAAGTGTTTTATCTGTGCTGTGATGCAACATCAGAGGCAGGAAATCAGCAGAAAGTTATAAACGCGCACACACTGAGCTGATCTCAGTAACCTCTGACCTCACAGCTGGAACTGTGACCACATTCAGCACACACACATTATTAGAATGAGACATACTCTCGGGTAAAGGTACCGGTTGTATCTCAGGGATGTTGAAGTGTGTTTACACGGTGGGCTGGACCGGTGAAGCAGTCCTTTCTGTCTCAGTAATGACTGCACGTCTCATTCCTGACGCTTTCTTTTGGTAGCTCTTTCGCCAAACTGTTCTAGATTAGCCCAAGGTTTCAATAAATCAGAAAATCTTTACCTATAACTGGCAGGCGGTGCTAGGGGCGTGCTCTCTTTACACAGAATGCATCTTTAAAATCCTTGATGCTGGTTTCACCAACTGGTATTCCAGGAAAATGCAGTCCAGCGTTTGGCTAACGTCAGCGGCTCACAGCTCCTGTAGCTTTTAAACAAGTCCATCAAATTCCCCGACCACTTCGGGGGCTGTTACAGTCAGTGGTTTGAGGTGAAGCTGAGAAGAATAATGACTTTTTTCTCAACCTGAACACAGATAAAGGCTCAGCCATGCTTCATGGGGAGGACAGCTGTCCGGCAGTAGAAGAGGGTGGTGAGGAGGACCAGCACCGGCCTCTTATCCTGGAAAGAATTGAGAAGGAAACGGGAAGAACCTGGAGAACGGTTTTGTCTCAGCGGCTCAGGAAGCACTGCTCCTGCACGCCAGAGAAGGCCAAATCCAGAATCCTCAGCTTCTTCCCGGTTCTCCAGTGGCTGCCGCGCTACAAGCTCAGGGACTGGATCCTGGGGGATGTTATGTCAGGAGTGATTGTTGGAATCCTATTGGTTCCCCAGTCCATAGCCTACTCCTTATTGGCCAACCAGGATCCGATATACGGCCTGTACACGTCTTTCTTCGCTTCCATCATCTACGCCCTCCTGGGCACTTCCAGGCACATCTCGGTGGGGATTTTCGGAGTGCTCTGTCTGCTCATTGGCCAGGTGGTGGACAGGGAGTTGGCCCTGGCGGGATACCTCCCAGAGAGCAGCCTGAGTGGAAATGACAGCAGTGTCCCGTTGGCTGGGAATGACAGTGGCGTGGTGGGATGTGACCGGAGCTGCTACGCGATTGCCGTGGGGGCCACAGTTACCTTTACTGCTGGGATTTACCAGGTAAGTGTGCAGGGGCACATGTGGGTTTTAATGACTGAGCATAGAACCACACTACCTTACTTCTGCTCATCTCTTTCAGGTGCTAATGGGCCTTCTGCAGGTGGGCTTTGTGTCTGTCTACCTGTCGGACTCCCTCCTCAGCGGCTTTGCTACAGGAGCCTCCTTGACCATCCTGACGTCTCAGGTCAAGTACATGCTGGGCCTGAAGATCCCCCGTCCTCAGGGCTGGTTCACTCTGTTTAAGACGTGGTACGGCCTGCTGAGCAACCTCTGGAACACCAACGTGTGTGACCTCATCACCAGTCTGGTGTGTTTGGCAGTACTCATACCTATGAAGGAGCTCAATGACCGCTTCAAGTCCAAGCTGAAGGTAAAAGTGTGGCGATGTAACACTCCAGTAAAACTAAAATTAAACCTCCTTTTGGCATCATCGGCCCTAAGGATGCTGTTGGTGGCTCACCTGGTCATTTTGTGAAATAAACTCATCTATTGGTTTGTTTCCTTACAGAACACATTTCCCTTTGTAAATTTATTATTTATTTATTATTATTTGTATAATTTTCCTTATTATACAAATATTCATTCTATGAACACAAAAAGCACCCTGTTTCTACCTGTGTGGTTTACTCTGTCCTCACCCTCACCTGTCCTTCTCTAGGCTCCGATCCCATTCGAGCTCTTTGTGGTGATAATTGCCACCCTCGCATCTCACTTTGGCCATTTCAACACCGAATACGGGTCGGGCGTGGCTGGGGCCATCCCCACAGGCTTCCTCCCTCCTCAAATGCCCATGTGGTCTCTGATCCCCAATGTGGCCGTTGACGCCTTCTCCATTGCCATTGTGGGATTCGCCATCACCATCTCACTGTCGGAGATGTTCGCCAAGAAGCACGGCTACACGGTGGATGCCAACCAGGAGATGTATGCCATCGGGTTCTGCAATATCCTGCCATCGTTCTTCCACTGCTTCACCACCAGCGCCGCGCTGACCAAAACCCTCGTCAAGGAGTCGACCGGGTGCCAGACGCAGCTGTCAGGGCTGATCAGCGCTCTCCTCCTGCTGCTGGTGCTTCTGGTGATCGCGCCGCTCTTCTATTCCCTCCAGAAGTAAGAAAAGCAGGACGTCAGTCTAACCTCTAAATGATTGCTAACTAGTCTTCTTGCAGACTGACCTCCTGATGAGGTCGTTCGAGTCTCGATCTTAAGTTTTAATCGGAACAGCTTTTATGGCTTGTGCCGTCTTTGCCCCATCACTCCTTCAGCGCTTCCATGCTGAGGACGTTGATGCAGTTAGAGGCCACAGCTGTGTGTAAGCTTCTGATAGGCTGCGGTGATCCTCACCTCTCTCCTCTCCTTTTTCTGCTCAGGTGTGTTCTTGCTGCCATCATCGTGGTGAACCTCCGTGGTGCTCTTCGAAAGTTCACCGACATTCCCTGCATGTGGCGTGCCAACCGCATCGACGCCTTCATCTGGCTGATCACCATGGCAACCTCAGCGCTGGTCAACACGGAGCTGGGGCTTCTTGTGGGGGTTTTGGTGTCGGCTTTCTGCGTCTTGGGCAGAACTCAGCGGGTCCAGGTCCTGGAGCTCGGCCGGGCTATGACCAGGGAGCATTACGAAGATCTGGCGTCCTACAAAGGCCTCCAAACGCACCCCGACGTGGCCATCTTTAGATATGAAGCGCCAATCTACTACGCCAACCAGAGCCTGTTTAAAAAGTCTCTGTACAGGTGTGTAGGACTTGACCCTGTGAAGGAGAAGAGCCGCCGTGTCAAGTTCCAGAACAGCAAACCGCAGGAAGAGGCTGCCGGAATCCCAACTAGCAAAATGGACGAGAAGGAGGCCGAAGCTCCTGCAGCCGTCACCCTGATGATGGACACAGCCTCCCGTTACTTACGCAGGATAGTGATCGACTGCAGCGCCGTCTTGTTCCTGGACACTGCCGGAGTGAATGCTCTAAAGGAGGTCCGCAAGGATTACGGAGAGCTGGGGGTGGCGGTGGAGTTGGCTCAGTGTAAGACCTCCGTGCTGGACACGCTGGAACGAGGAGGATACTACCGCAACCAAAAAGGAGGCGACGCAGGAGAGAACCACACGATCTTTTTCACTATCGAAGACGCCATCCGCCACGTCGAAAGCCGCAGCACTCCTAACGGAGACTATGATAAGTCCTAAAGAGACAACACGTCTATGTTTACATGTCTGCAGCGTGTGGCTGCACAGATGTGCCTTTGTAACATTTTTCTGAAGTCCTTCACCTCAGGTTTCTGCATCCAGACAGGTGATGAATCACCACAGTGTGAACGTCCATGTACAGATAACTCACCTGTGGACTGTATAAGAAGAACCAGCCACCCACGAGGAAGGAATACCCAGACCCTACCTGACAGCTCGAGTCTGTGTCTAAGGCAGACTCAGCAAGTTTACATCTGCATAGTACAAGTGCTGCACAGTGTAAAATACGTGTTTCATAATGCACAGTACTGCACAGTGAGTACAAGTACTGCACAGTGTGAAGTGTTTCCAACTGCACAGTACAAGTACTACACAGTGTGTAAAAGTCCTGAACAGTGTGAAATATGTTTCATAATGCACAGTACAAGTACTGCACTCTGTGTACAAGTACTGTACAGTGTGAAATATGTTTCATAATGCACAGTACTGCACAGTGTGTACAGCACAATATGATATGTGTTTTATACTGCAGAGTACAAGTACTGTACAGTGTGACACTGGTCATGCCCTAGTGTTGTTTATAGAAACGAGAGCCATATTCTGACTTAATTTTTAGATACTGAGTCGGAACGATGCACGTGCACATGTTCAGGATGACGACTGGGGTTAGGATTTAAAATAGGTGTAAATGATTTAGTGGGTTTTTTTTTTTTTTATAAGGTCTAAACTGGATTTTTTTGCCACAATCAAAAACGATCATAATCGTCTGCTGTTTGGTGTTTGGGTCCATCAGTCCAATCATGACTGATGCCTCAGGGCAGGAAGTTTAAAACACGTGTAGAAAAAAGCAGCAGCTCTGCTGCTCTGAGGAGAGACATCGGAGGTATCTAAATGCTTTAGATTTTTAGATCAGAACCCTGCTGGATAAAAACATAGATTCTTCATACGTGCTTAATAAGAAGTAGCCACCCTGTGCCTGAACATGAATATACGTGCAATGACCCGAGGAATCATTTGTCTGTTAGCACTGATCAAAGGTGCATGCATGTGCATGTGCTTCCAGATCCTCTGACAGACGAATATTCCTCCGGTGAGGATGAGAGACTTCCTGTTTAACTGTTAGCCGCAGTCATATGACCTTGGCCTGTGCCTTCTTTCTGTCAGTCGGGTAATGAATAAGGCAACGTTCAAGTTGAAGAAAAACAAAAGTGCAGTGTGAGATTTCGAGGTCGCTGTGATGTTGATTTGTGGGGGTCAGAGATCATGGGTTGTGCCTTAGTGAACTTGACCTCTGTGACCCCCCCCCCCCTCCACACACACACACACACACACACACACAAACACGATGAACATAGCCTCCCGTTACTTACGCAGAGTAGTGATCGACTGCAGCGCCATCTTGTTCCTTGACACTGCTGGAGTGAATGCTCTAAAGGAGGTCCGCAAGGATTACGGAGAGCTGGGGGTGGCGGTGGAGTTGGCTCAGTGTAAGACCTCCGTGCTGGACACGCGCTGGAACGAGGAGGATACTACCGCAACCAAAAAGGAGGCGACAACACACACACACACACAGCAGAGAGAGGTTTTGATGTGCTTTCTGTAGCTTTAATGAAACCTGCCTCAATAAACTTGGTAGCATTATTATTCATAGAGCACTTAATTATTAGAAAGGCTGAAGTTAGTTCTCAAGCAGGTGTATTCTACAGTTTTTTATTATGAGAAAATTTTGTATGTATACGTGTTTCTGAGTATGTGCCTAAAGCTTATGCACTAAAATTTTGTACGTGAGTTTTACTGTAAAGCAGCACAATCCTGGCAGCAGTTTTACTCTTTGCACTTTTCAAAGCTGTTTTATTATCTTAAATATCCAAACGGTCCATCCTGGACGCCGCCACGGCCCCCACGCTCCATCCTGCTTCCATTTCAAAGGGTTTAATCATGATAATCAGTTAATTGAGCGGCTTATCTCAGCTGAGACCAAAAACGTTTTTTTTGCTCTTGACCTTTGAACCCTGCTTTGTTTAATGTATGTTCACAGCACCAATGTTAAGTTTTAATGCTTAAACCTTTTAACTAGCTGATCAGGGTAAGAACAGAAGTTTGTTTTCAATGCAAAAGTGTTGCTGAAATGGAGCGTGCTGATATGCAGTGATGGAAGATTTTAAATTGGGAAAATCTTTGTAGAGTTGTTTTTATACTGGGTGTATGTGACAGGACGTGGCGTTTCCAGCCTCTGTCCTTGCTAATTTAAAGCAGTAGTGGTATATATTTTATAGCTGTTTTTACAGAGAAAATCAAAAAGAATTATGGATTCGTTTTAGTGCAGAGTTGTAAAAGTTGATCACACAGCCGTTGATGGAGGTGAATATGCTCGGTGACGTGAGAGTTTCACGTCGTTCTCCCTGAACGCTCACCCGAGCAGCTAAACACACACGCGGTGCTTTTAGAGAACAAAGTCCTCGCTTCTCTATCTAAATGTTAAACAGAAAAACATGACGTAAGCTCCCATTTATTCCAATCAGCTTATTTAAGTTTATTGTGTATCCTGGTATCAGAATGAAGCGGTGTTTTACTGGAAAATAAAATCCTGTCTGATTCCTCTCTTGTTTTTCTTCATTACTGCATTTACATAGCCAGCTCTTATTCTCTAACAGTGGTTTTCTGTGTGAAGATTTCCTTCATTAAACCAAAGTTGATGCACTCGATGAGTCCAGATGAGAAAACAGAAGACCTGCAGTATAAAAAGCAGTTTTAAAGTGGAGGGAAACTAAAGAGAGACTCCTTTGGTCTGTGGGGAGTTTCATGGTACTGAACAATAATTGTAGAAAAGATGGACGATGCCACAGCACTTCCTCCCATTGCACAAAAATGAAGCCAAAATACCCCGCTTATGGGAGCTGCCATGTTGCGCTTTTGGAGCTGGAGTCTGGCCGGTAGAGACTTGAAGTGAAGTATCTGTGTGACGCTCCCGCCCACACACCCAATGGACGTGACCGCAAACACACCTATGGGCTCAAATTGTGGTCATAAATATTTTTTACTTGTAAATCAGGATTTTTATGTGCTTTACACATACAAATTTGTGTGTGTGTAAAAAATATTTGTGTGTGCACATAGCAAAAAAATACATGTGAAACTCTGCACTCAAGTTTCAACTTACAAATACGAATTTTGACCCTATTTTTCTTCCTTTCAGCTGATTGGTCAATGTCATGTCAAACTGAACTATCCAATCAGAGAACAGATGGGTTTGGCTGTCGAAGGGATGCTTTACTGAGCTCCAGGTCCTTGAAGGGTAATACAGTTTGAAGCTGGAGGATCTTTATATAAATATTCTATAAGGCTCATACAAGCTAGGTCCTTTAACTTTTGGTAGCTGTTGAAAGGATACAGTTGTAGTATACCAGTGTTCAGAAATACCATTATTACTTTAGTATTACTATAACACAAAATCACAGTTGACCCAGGACCACTGCTATGAGTCACACTAAGCATCGGACGCGGCATGATCTGTGCTCACCGCTAACTAAGAGGGAAGGATCCAGAATTTGTTGCGCTAGCTGTTGAGCTCTGCTTGTATATTGTTTTTTTTGTGGTCTAGGTGTACTAGATGCACCTGATCCTTGTCGTTTCAAAGCGTATCTCTCTGACTTTATATCCTCTACGAGAGTTTGTGTTGTATTATGTTCAAATGTTTAATAAAAACGTATCGCTCATTCATAACGAGGAAAGCTTTGTAACTCTCCCGATTAGAGAAGAGCGTGTCATTTCCACATGCTTTTCCTCCAAGGTCGACCTGCTTTGAAAACGCTCTGGAGGTCCCTGTGTAAGCACATCAACCTGTGAGAAAAAGTTTACTTGGACACACACAGATGTTTTCCTTCATGGTGTGGCGAGAAGAGACGTGAAAGGGCATTTATCCTTCAAGGACCTGCAGTTCAAAAAAGCGCCCCTTCGACAGCCAAACCCATCTGTTCTCTGATTGGATAGATCAATTTGTGATTGACATGACATTGACCAATCAGCTGAAAGGAAGAAAAATGAGGGTCAAAATTCATACTTGTAAGTTGAAACTTGAGTGCAGCGTTTCACACATATTTTTTGGCTATGTCCACACAAACATCTTTTTTACACACACACAAATTCTTTTTACACATACAAATCCTGATTTACAAGTAAAAAATATTTATGACCACAATTTGAGCCCATACACGCCCCCCTACACTTTTTACGTAGCCCGGCTGCTCCTGTTTATCTGCCGATGGGTTTACCGCGACTTATGACTCGTTAAATTAGGGTAAATATAACCACGTCACTATTATGAAAAAGACACAGCTTATCATCTTATAGTTCTACAACATCTAAAATCACTCTGTTAATTACTTAGCTAGATTAGCCCCTAGCATACGCACTGTGTTGGCTTGGTGCTACCTAGTTAGTGATGCTACACACCTGTTTTTGAATGATTCAGCACTCCTTAGTTTTTGTTATCCATTTTTAGACAGAGATGAGATCAGCCGCACGCCCCATAGAGGCCCAGAGTTACTGTTAATATCAAAAAATATAATGCTGTCCTGATTTTAACATAAATGGTAAATGGCCTGTATTTGTATAGCGCTTTACTAGTCCCTAAGGACCCCAAAGCGCTTTACACATTCAGTCATCCACCCATTCACACACACATTCACACACTGGTGATGGCTGCTGGACACTGGCGCCTCGCCTAACATAAGACTGAGGATGATATAAAACTGAAGATTTAAACAGTTTTAGATTCATTACACTCACAAATTAAACAAAGCACCAGCAGGTTTTATAGTAGTGTAATTTGTTCATTTCATTTAATAATAGAGTCCACATTATCATCAACAGCTACATTCGGGGGGGGGGGGGGGGGGGGGGGGGGGGAGACTAGTGAGGGAGACCATCAGGACCAAGCTGGGTTTCCTGGGTCCAGAGGTTTGGAGAATCTTCCTCCCTTTCTTTCATCACAGCTGTCCTGTGCCAGATGTTCTGAGAGAAGCATCATTTCAGAAACATCAGGAAGACTGACGCTCATCCCAAGGATCATGGAGGATTCATTATCTTCACCACCAGCTCCCTCGGGAAATATTCAGAGCCCACCCCAAAAGATGTATAGACCCTGCATTTATGAACACTGTGATGGAGACCTTTGCTTTGTGTAATGTTATAAGTATCGTACTCAGTCCTGTAGAAAGTTTTATATGTAAATACACATTATACTGTCTGGTCTGGTATGAATGACTCTGAATTACTTTATAGTAAATAACACACTATTGGCAGAAAACAGTGAAAGAATTCCAGATCACAAGTTTTTAGTTCAACATACAAGTGACGACCTTTGACCTTCATCAGGCTTTATTTACAGTTTTTTCTGATGGCTTGAGCACATTTTTTGTAACTATTGGCTATTTTTGCAAAACTCTACACACAAATAAGAAAACCTGTCACCCAATTATCAAAACATTGTAGTTCTCTTGCAAAAGCGAACACAGCTAGATTAACTCTTCACACCTTCGTAAAAATGGTGTTTTCGTATCAAACAGTACACACAAGCCATCATCTACTAAGCACACAATGCGGCAACTGCACACTGATGATATGAATACAAAACACATCTGGCTTTTGCTTTCTCTGTGCACAAGGTAGGCTATGTCAGATTGAGGTCATACTTTTGTCATAGATCCGTAAGCATAGAGGGATCCAAACTTCAAGTACTGGTGTTTATTCACACACATCAAAACAAACACAAGTGTTTATTTCCAAGTCAAAACGAAATAGTAATTTCACTGAGGAAAAAAAAGAAATCAGTCTACATCGTGTCGTCTCTCTGGATCTGGCCAGAAAATTTTGTCTACATCACATGCAATGTCCTCTAGTCAAAGCACCGGGGAAAATATCTTCTGGAATTTTACATCTATGGTATTGTTATGTTTCTCCTTAGAATATGGCAGTGCTACAAATCTTAGTGCAAAGTGACTGTACTAACCGATTCTCATTTCAAAATGTCCTTATGATGCTTGCTACAGTGTAGCAGCTCAAGTTAGGCTGAACCCGTTGGCCAGCTTCCCTCAGGGTCACTCCATGGTTGATTACATGGTCCACTATTGTAGCTCTGATGTCATCAGCAATTCTATTTCTTACTCTTCTTACCCTTCCTCTCCCCCCTCCTCGTCCTCCTCCTGCTCCTCCTTGTCCTTGTCGTCCTCTTCTTCCTACTTCTTCACCTCCACGTCCTCTTCCTCGGCCTCCTCTACTTCTCACTCTTCCTGCTCCCTCCATTGTACTCCACACACAGAGCTTACCTGTATTATAGTGCTTAGGCTGATTGCAAAGTGAACTAATTATCTAAAAAAGTTTTCACATGTGACAGTGTGCCAGACAGTTGGCAAAATAGTGTAAATAATGGCCATAAATATGTATAGTTTTGCTAGGAGTGCGTTGATCATTTGGGAATTGAGTGTAAAGCACTGAGTTGTGTTTACAGTTCTGCAAAAAGAGTGCTGTGCAGTGGATTGTAGCTACAGGTTTGCAAAGTGTGTGTTACAAAATGGCAAACTGAGTGCCAAGCAGTGTTTGTGCTTTTAGTTTTGCAAACTCAGTGAGTGGTTTTGCTATAAGTATTAATAGTTTTAGAAATTGTGCTATTAGACTCACAGTTAGGGTTTAAGCATTCAGAAAAAACTGTAAAACAGAAGCCGTCAGGTCTGAGATCAGCAGCTTTCTGAAACACTAAACTGAGGTCCTGTTACAGTTTTTTCTGATGGCTTGAGCACATTTTTTGTAACTATTGGCTATTTTTGCAAAACTCTACACACAAATAAGAAAACTCTTCTCCCAATCAGCAAAACATTGTAGTTTTCTTGTAAAAGCGAATAACCCTTGCTTAACTCTCCACACCTTTGTAAAAATGGTATTTTTGTATCCAACAGTTAACACAAGCCATCATATTAATAAGCACACAATGCACCAACTACACACTGATGGTATGAATAAAAAACACATCTGGCTTTTGCTTTCTCTGTGCACAAGGTAGGCTATGTCAGTTTGAGCTCATACTTTTGTCATAAGTCTGTAAACATGGAGGGATCCAAACTTCAAGTACTGGTGTTTATTCACACACATCAAAACAAACACAAGTGTTTATTTCCAAGTATAGGATTATTTGCAATCGCCATATTGACTATATGGGTTTCTTGGTCTGCAGTGAACATGCTTCCTCTGCCCCAGCATCTGGTCAGCTAGCAACTCAACTTTAAGCATTCAGAAAAAACTGTAATGCTGATATAAAGTGACACAGTTACATGTTGGGATCAATCCTTTTGATTTTTTGTCTTTAACTTTATCAATAAAACAGCTGCAGCTTTCACTGACAGCACATGATGTGGTACTTTAACCTTTGTACTGTTTTCATCAGTTAATTTGCTGTTAAAATGTGAACATGTTGGATGATCTGTGTGCTGTCACTGGATGGTGCTGAGGTCTGAATCTGAGGGCAGCTCCTGTAATCACAAACATCACAAATGGGAAAATATAAAGTTTATCTCTCAAATCTTAAAGGATGTAAGCTGTACGGAGTACTGCACATGTAACTTTGTGAACATACCTCATTAAGAATCATCCAGACTGTTTTTTTTTACCTGAATATTAGAAACAAACTTAGTAAAAAAAAGTCATCCATGGAAAAATTAAACATAAATGTTAAAACTTAATCTGCCAAACAGTAATGGTTGGTTTCAGTACATAAATATTGTGCTTTGCTATTTTAATATACAGTTAATGATTAATGAGGGGTTACTGAAGTGCAAGCTTTTTTAAAAAAAACATTGGTGTTACTGCCTTTACAGATGTGGGAGAGACAGAAAACACGCTGTTGTTTGCACATATTTAATAATCAGCCCTGCACAGGAGCTGAAGAGTCCAGCCTGTTGCTCTTAAAGTATAATGCTCATAATAAGAGTACAGTAACAGTAGTTAGTAACTGAGCAGCCTGGTGCTTTTCTCTTGATTTCTTTAGTCAGGATAAATCCATTCGCCTGCACAGATTAGCTTAGGGTTGCCAACTCCCTGAGAAATAAATAAAGGACACCTTGTGGCCAGGGCCGGGCGAACCAGTTGTCTTCACCCTTCCCAGTGTGGTGAATTTTTTAGCTCTTTTTTTGTGTGTGAAATTATTTTTTAACCATTTGACTTGAATTTGATTTAAGTAGATGCATATTCTTTGTGATATCAACACATGGGAAACAAAAATAATTGAGCCATTTATTTTTAGCTCAAAATGACAACATTAACACAATAAAACAGGTCTTTCTTAAACAGAAGCCTGTCATGCTTAACTTTTGAGAATAAAAGTAAATCTTTCTTTAAAAGAACTTAAAATTATATAAATTAATAGAAAACAATAGAAAGAAAAATATTCTTGTAACAGTGCACATTTAGTGCAATTGGCTTCAGTAGAGGCATTATTTCAGCTTTTGCTCCCGTTTGTAAACCCACTTGTTCCCATGATTACGCATCATAACTCATCATCATTATTCATCTATGTATTACTTTTATGTGTTGGTATTACTCATCTATTTGTTGTAATCATCTATCCTTGCAGTTGTTTATTACACAAAATAAATTATATTATCACACTTCTGGCCACATAGCGCTGATATTCACTGCACATGCCCATTTTAAACTTAACCAGAGGGTTTAAAAACAAACAAACCAGTGTTTACATACCATATCTGCTTCTGCCGTGGCCTGGTGGACAAAAATTGGTTAAGGGTTTCCCCCACGCCCCTCATGTTCTTCATGTGCCCACCATTAGAAGCATGCCTATGGAAAAAGTGCGCCGGGACACAGTGCAGTGCGCTTTATAGGTGTTATCGTGCACTTTTCCAGCCAGGTGTTTTCCTTTTCCCATTCTTCCCTGTACTTTTGCAGCCTTTTTTTCTTTCTCTGAGAGGAACAAACATTGCTGGTCTAATGCTGGGCTCACACTGTGCGATTTGTGGCCCATTTTGAGCCGATTTTTGAGTCTTGCGACCGTTTTGGCGATCGGCCCGATTTTGGCCTTCATCGTGCATCGTGTAGTATAGGTGGGGTAACAAGAAGCGATTAACACCTCACCACCAGCTCCCGATCATCAATCGCTCGTGAGGGTGTCACCGCAGCCGCTCACACTGCTCACACGCAAACACGTAAACGTCGGTGAAAAAGACGGAGCAGCACGGCTGTGCAGCGTGTGATCTGGACACAAGCGATGGAGGCACAACTTGTAGAACTTTGGAAAGCTCATCCGAGCCTTTTCGATGTGGCATCACCAAATTATCACGACCACAACAACCGTGAAAATAGTTGGATTTACATTGCTGCTCAATCACAGCTGCCTGATCATGTTTTTCATTAGCAATTTATCAAAGTTGATGGTGGTGTGTGTTTGTGTGAGTGAAAGACAGAGGGAGAGCGAGCGACAGATTTTCTGTTATAACCTTCATTTTATGGAGACACAGTGTGAGCACTCAGGTCGCATCAGCGCATTGGGCGGTATAGTGTGAGACCTGCATCGTGACCTACGAACTTATAACCCATGCGAGTCAATCGTGCAGTTTGAAAATCGCACAGTGTTTGCCCAGCTTCAGGTGTACTGTCGTCTGAGACTTGCACCGCAGTGTCGGCGTTTGTTTCCCTGTTGGCCATGCTTTTTGTTGTGGTCATCTGTTGTCTTCCGGTATTTTCTCCGCAAGCGACCTTTCCTCAATCAATGAGATGAGCGGTAATCTGAATTGTCATACTCGAATTGTCATAAGTGTGCTGTCAGCTCATTGGTCACAAAGCAGGAGCGGGGCTGGGAATTATGTTTTCAAACAAAGCGTTAATTACATTAAAACTTATAGACTACTTTTGATTCTCACTGTATTACGGGACAAAGTGCGTCCCTTATTAGCTCAATACAGGACGTGTACTTTTGTTTCTAAATACGGGACGATTCCGTTTTTTAAGGGACGGTTGGCAACCCTAGATTAGCTACACGAACTTTACAAAATGAGTTTCCCCGACAGCCGAGTGCTCAGCTAGCTAGGTCTCAGGACCTAGCTAAGAACGGTAGTTACGGATTAGCTTACAAACACGTTTAACTTACCGAAAAAGTGCGGTGGGGCCTCGGGTCCGTTGGTCGGGTAGTTTACTGAAGAACACATCAGGCTTTCAGGTTAAAACAGTCTGTTGTGGTTTTATAACGTAAACGCTGGACTTCCTCTCAGCGTCCCCGCTCTATTATGATGACGTTTAACAGAATTATGGTCGCAATTAGAATCAAACTTATGAGAAAGGAGACCCACTGAACACAAATCAGCGTGATGTGAACTACTGATAATGAAAGAAAGCATCTTTGGAAAAAATTATGTGAGGAGAATTTTTTTTATTTTAGACCCCAGTCCCATCCGCTAACACGTCAGAGGTGGTGTTTATGACCTATACTGCAGCCAGACACCAGGGGGCGATAGAGACATTTTGGCTTCATTTTTGGGGCGCTATCCGGTCTTTAAGTCTGATGTCATTAGCCGTGCCTGGGCCCAAACTCCGCTGCAGGTCCCTAAGTCACACGATTACTGCGGCATCACTGAGAGTTAAAAACTGTCTAAATCCTTTCATCTGTAATAAAATGATGAGCGTTGCTGCTCTACCAGGTGTAACAATTAAGTTTAATATCCAGGCATCCATGAAAACCGCATTTATGAAATTTAACAGAGTTAGAAGTTAGCAGGAAATTAGCTCGCTAGTTTCCATCTAAATATAATATACCATGTTCTGACCAGAGTTGGGCTGTAATCTGATTACTTTTTTCAGGTAACGAGTAAAGTAAGGGATTGCTATTGCAAAAACGGTAATCAGATTACCGTTACTTTCCCGTAGGAACGCTGCGTTACTGCGTTACTAAAACCGTGATTTTTTTTGCGGGAATGTCTCATGACAGTGACGTAAGCGAGTGCGACGTTCGTGACAACAGCTGTGTGCAGATCAACAGTGGATCATATATCGAGTGCGGGAGAGAGTATGAGCGTGGAGCGTTTAAAGCGTGGAAGTACTGACCTTACTTTGAGTTTGATTCCATAAAAAGTGACCAAAATATTAGTGTCCGTTGTGCGTGGGAAGAAAACTTCTTTTTACAGCGAAAAAACCCCCCTAAACTTCCAAGCAAGCACCGAGTGCGCTACCACGTAATGGGAAACTCACAAAGAAACTCGCGGATTCTTCAACTGACCGCTGCGGCACACCTGCACCAGGGCAAACCTCCGCCTACGCCACTCCTGCTTTACAGGTGAAAATAGAGCAACAGGACCACTAGTCTTTGACTTTATTTATTTTCTGCTGTGTTTTTCTTGCATCTATTTGAAAGAGTGAATGTAAACACACACAAAAAAATATATATTTTATGTGCTGGAATGTGCAGAAAATAGGTTTAAATGTTAAACAAATTTCTTCCAGTCAGAGAATGTTGCATATAATTAAATTTTTGCTTGATGCATAAAGTTAAAAGATTAAAACTAATAAAACAAGTTTTAAAAAGAGACTTTTCCATTTGATTACATTTTGTATGATGGATTATGCAGAAAAAGTAGAATTGGGCTGAAAGATCTATCGCTTTATCACCTATTCAGGTTCTAAATCGTGTTTTTAAAAAGTAACTAAGTAACTAAGTAATTAATTACTTTTGAAAATAAGTAATCAGTAAAGTAACGGGATTACTTTTTTGGGGAAGTAATCGGTAATTAGTTACTGATTACTTTTTTCAAGTAACTTGATCAACACTGGTTCTGACTGAGGGAATTCTGAAACAAATTATGATGTACAGCTCTGCTATCACTTCCAACATAAATGAAGACAGAAAACTAAACAGCAGTGACGTTTGGAGGGTTACTGAAGTTGCGCTAGCTGGCATTTAATGATGTGCTACTTGATTGCTAGCGACACAAGTATGTTAGCATAATATAAACAGTGAAGCTGGACTATGAATGCTAACTTTTTTCAACTCAATAAAAGTTAACGTGAGGGCTCCCGTAGGTTCAGGCAATCGCATGGCAGGAAGCTGTAAACGGACCAAACTTCAGTCGGGAGAACAACTGAGATAGTCCATCCACAATACCAGATTAGTTATTAATATACTGCTGCATGGGCTGGGCTGTAATTACATTGTAAGGTTTTAAAAACTGAGGTTTAAAATGATTAGCGGTTATAAAACCCGAGAGAGGCTGACAATGATCACTGACTGTTTTTAGGAGCTTGTTGAGATTAAATAGAACAAGATACAAAGCATTAAAACATGTAAAAAACACAAAAGCCTTATTAAAGGCAGAGTAGTTTGGGCCCAGAAGCAGGATTCATCACATCATCACTTAAAGACCGGATTAGGTTGTCCATATTTTATACAGTCATTGTTACCGAAGCACGGGTAAACTCCAATTCGACTGGCGTTTACAGTGTTCGTTCAGGCTTAGGGTCTCAAATGAAGTAGGAGGGCCACTGACCCAGAACATGGAAACCAAACAGTGATGATGAGTGGATGAGGGTACTTCCCAGAGTCCAGTGAAAGGTCGGCCTTGTTACACATGCGTGGAGCAGATCATGGATATACTTTTCTGGAAGGATTTCAGCATCCATGTTAAAGTGAAATGCTAAACCCAGTGTAATTCTATCGTGTGTCTCAGTTTTTACAGTTTTTTCTGAATGCTTAAACCCTAACTATGAGTCTAATAGCACAATTTCTAAAACTATTAATACTTATAGCAAAACCACTCACTGAGTTTACAAAACTAAAAGCACAAACACTGCTTTGCACTCAGTTTGCCATTTTGTAACACACACTTTGCAAACCTGTAGCTACAATCCACTGCACAGCACTCTTTTTGCAGAACTGTAAACACAACTCAGTGCTTTACACTCAATTTCCAAATGATCAACGCACTCCTAGCAAAACTATTCACATTTATGGCCATTATTTACACTATTTTGCCAACTGTCTGGCACACTGTCACATGTGAAAACCTTTTTAGATAATTAGTTCACTTTGCAACCAGCCTAAGCACTATAATACAGGTAAGCTCTGTGTGTGGAGTACAATGGAGGGAGCAGGAAGAGTGAGAAGTAGAGGAGGCCGAGGAAGAGGACGTGGAGGTGAAGAAGTAGGAAGAAGAGGACGACAAGGACAAGGAGGAGCAAGAGGAGGATGAGGAGGGGGGGAGAGGAGGACGAGGAGGGGGGAGAGGAAGGGTAAGAAGAGTAAGAAATAGAATTGCTGATGACATCAGAGCTACAATAGTGGACCATGTAATCAACCATGGAGTGACCCTGAGGGAAGCTGGCCAACGGGTTCAGCCTAACTCGAGCCGCTACACTGTAGCAAGCATCATAAGGACATTTTAAAATGAGAATCGGTTAGTACAGTCACTTTGCACTAAGATTTGTAGCACTGCCATATTCTAAGGAGAAACATAACAATACCATAGATGTAAAATTCCAGAAGATATTTTCCCCGGTGCTTTGACTAGAGGACATTGCATGTGATGTAGACAAAATTTTCTGGCCAGATCCAGAGAGACGACACGATGTAGACTGATTTCTTTTTTTTCCTCAGTGAAATTACTATTTCGTTTTGACTTGGAAATAAACACTTGTGTTTGTTTTGATGTGTGTGAATAAACACCAGTACTTGAAGTTTGGATCCCTCTATGCTTACGGATCTATGACAAAAGTATGAGCTCAAACTGACATAGCCTACCTTGTGCACAGAGAAAGCAAAAGCCAGATGTGTTTTTCATTCATACCATCAGTGTGTAGTTGGTTCATTGTGTGCTTATTAATGTGATGGCTTGTGTTAACTGTTGGATACAAAAATACCATTTTTACAAAGGTGTGGAGAGTTAAGCAAGGGTTATTCGCTTTTACAAGAAAATTACAATGTTTTGCTGATTGGGTGAAGAGTTTTCTTATTTGTGTGTAGAGTTTTGCAAAAATAGCCAATAGTTACAAAAAATGTGCTCAAGCCATCAGAAAAAACTGTAATAAAGAAGGCCGTTCACAGTCGGTCACTTCCTAAAGCACCGTGCTTTATAAAGATGTAGAGCAGCAATGACCTCATTTGGCCACCAAAGGGCAGTATTCACCAGGTAACCTCACAATGATGTGCTGAATATGAAAAATGTTTAAAAAATGTTTAAAGAATAGCATGTTCCACTCCTTTACAGTTTTTTCTGAATGCTTAAACCCTAACTGTGATTCTTATAGCACAATTTCTAAAACTATTAATACTCATAGCAAAACCACTCACTGAGTTTGCAAAACTAAAAGCACAAACACTGCTTTGCAATCAGTTTGCCATTTTGTAACACACACTTTGCAAACCTGTAGCTACAATCCACTGCACAGCACTCTTTTTGCAGAACTGTAAACACAACTCAGTGCTTTACACTCAATTTCCAAATGATCAACGCACTCCTAGCAAAACTATACACATTTAAGGCCATTATTTACACTATTTTGCCAACTGTCTGGCACACTGTCACATGTGAAAACTTTTTTAGATAATTAGTTAACTTTGCAATCAGCCCTAGCACTATAATACAGGTAAGCTCTGTGTGTGGAGTACAATGGAGGGAGCAGGAAGAGTGAGGAGGCCGAGGAAGAGGACGTGGAGGTGAAGAAGTAGGATGAAGAGGACGACAAGGACAAGGAGGAGCAGGAGGAGGACGAGGAGGGGGGAGAGGAGGACAAGGAGGGGGGAGAGGAAGGGTAAGAAGAGTAAGAAATAGAATTGCTGATGACATCAGAGCTACAATAGTGGACCATGTAATCAACCATGGAGTGACCCTGAGGGAAGCTGGCCAACGGGTCCAGCCTAACTCGAGCCGCTACACTGTAGCAAGCATCATAAGGACATTTTAAAATGAGAATCGGTTAGTACAGTCACTTTGCACTAAGATTTGTAGCACTGCCATATTCTAAGGAGAAACATAACAATACCATAGATGTAAAATTCCAGAAGATATTTTCCCCGGTGCTTTGACTAGAGGACATTGCATGTGATGTAGACAAAATTTTCTGGCCAGATCCAGAGAGACGACACGATGTAGACTGATTTCTTTTTTTTCCTCAGTGAAATTACTATTTCGTTTTGACTTGGAAATAAACACTTGTGTTTGTTTTGATGTGTGTGAATAAACACCAGTACTTGAAGTTTGGATCCCTCTATGCTTACGGATCTATGACAAAAGTATGAGCTCAAACTGACATAGCCTACCTTGTGCACAGAGAAAGCAAAAGCCAGATGTGTTTTTCATTCATACCATCAGTGTGTAGTTGGTTCATTGTGTGCTTATTAATGTGATGGCTTGTGTTAACTGTTGGATACAAAAATACCATTTTTACAAAGGTGTGGAGAGTTAAGCAAGGGTTATTCGCTTTTACAAGAAAATTACAATGTTTTGCTGATTGGGTGAAGAGTTTTCTTATTTGTGTGTAGAGTTTTGCAAAAATAGCCAATAGTTACAAAAAATGTGCTCAAGCCATCAGAAAAAACTGTAATAAAGAAGGCCGTTCACAGTCGGTCACTTCCTAAAGCACCGTGCTTTATAAAGATGTAGAGCAGCAATGACCTCATTTGGCCACCAAAGGGCAGTATTCACCAGGTAACCTCACAATGATGTGCTGAATATGAAAAATGTTTAAAAAATGTTTAAAGAATAGCATGTTCCACTCCTTTACAGTTTTTTCTGAATGCTTAAACCCTAACTGTGATTCTTATAGCACAATTTCTAAAACTATTAATACTTATAGCAAAACCACTCACTGAGTTTGCAAAACTAAAAGCACAAACACTGCTTTGCACTCAGTTTGCCATTTTGTAACACACACTTTGCAAACCTGTAGCTACAATCCACTGCACAGCACTCTTTTTGCAGAACTGTAAACACAACTCACTGCTTTACACTCAATTTCCAAATGATCAACGCACTCCTAGCAAAACTATACACATTTAAGGCCATTATTTACACTATTTTGCCAACTGTCTGGCACACTGTCACATGTGAAAACTTTTTTAGATAATTAGTTAACTTTGCAATCAGCCCTAGCACTATAAAACAGGTAAGCTCTGTGTGTGGAGTACAATGGAGGGAGCAGGAAGAGTGAGGAGGCCGAGGAAGAGGACGTGGAGGTGAAGAAGTAGGATGAAGAGGACGACAAGATAATATGATTAATATTAATATTAATATGATTTTAATGTCAAACTTAAACCCAGCTTTCCAAACTGCTCTCACCATCAAAGCTTCTCTAACTTTGTCCATGAAACATCAAAATCTGATTTTAAAACCTCGGTCTAACCACTGATCTGCTCCTCTGGGTCCAAACACTCAAACCCGAGTTTCATTTTGTGGAAGAACCAAAAGCCAGTTTACATAGTGAGAGCAGAAACAAACAGGAACCCTGGGGAATTAACAGGAAGCGAATTATGATTTATTTTAAATGGTTATGACCTTCATTTATTTCACATTTACGGGTGGGATTTCCAGGAGTGCTGAAGAGGAGCTGTAGGAGAGTGACCTCTATCCTTCTTGAGCTCTGCAGTTAAACGTTCCAGACTTCCATATTTTCTAGTATCATATTCACACATATCTAGTAAATGAGATGATGTATGTTATTTATGAATAGTAAACAGAGACCTTTGACCTTTGGCCAGCAGAGCGATCTGTATGGATGTGCTGCTGTTTGCTGCATGAGTTTCTGTTTGTGAGCTCAGACAAGGACGGGGCAGATCCCAGCGCTGCGTGGGGGACATTTCTATATTTCACTGAGGTTTGATAGGGAAGCCCAGCAGGCGTTTTATGTTTGCTGTCAGATTGTTTTACTACCACATTCACGCATCAGCGACACTTACCGTCTTCCTCTCATTTAATTATTTTGTCAGCTGACAGATTCGTCTGTTTCCAGGAAACCATAACTTACTTGACTTTTCCAGCTTTTCCATGCTTCACCTGTGGAAACTCAAACCTTTCAGTATCCTCACATGACAGCAGCAAATTTTACTTTTTTAGAATTGAAAACATGTAAATACTATGTACGAGAGGCAACGACACAAGTATTGCTGTATTTTTATGAAATGGAAAGTTTATGCATGAAAAACTTTTTTTTTTCATGTGTGAAGCAGCCAGAAAAAATAAGAATAAGTTATATATTAGGTATAAAAAGGCTTAGTGTATATGACAACAAATGGACATGTTAATGTGATCAAATCCCCCTGTTAGTTTTAATGGATGCAACTATATTTAAATTTGATATTGCTCTAACAAAATGTAAGTTTCCAGATTCTGTTAACTGGAATTGATTTTTTCCTGTATGATGGATTTCAGTTGCTGATATTTTCATACAAGTTCTTCAAATGAAATAAACTTTCCATCTTTTATAACATGTTCTATATTTTTTTCTGATAAATATCTGGAGTCTTCCAAATGGGTGTTAGCTTGCATGCGATAAGTGAAGACTCTTTTTTTAAAAATTCCCACCAGGCTGTCAGAGGTGTTTATGCTAAGACTTTTAAAGCAGTTATAGTGGAGCTGATGAAAGGCAGATTAGAGATTTTTACTTTTCCATAGAATGCTTGTTCTAGGTCTAACCAAGGGCTGTCTAATAAGCTTGGTTTAATCCATTTTGAAACATATAGTAATCTATTGGATAAGAAGTAGTGATAAACATTTGGCAGTTGTAGATCACCATTGTGTTTTGGTTTTTGTAGAGTTTAGACCAGGGGTAGGCAACCTTTCTGATGAGGAGTGCCATTTAAAATTTCCTCAGAAATCAGTGTGCCATATGATTGCATTAGCAATAAATTTAATAACGCTCTATATTAACGGTTAACCACTATATAGAACCACTTTATAGAATTATATTTGTTCGCAGATGTTGGCAGCTATCAGCGAATAGTTATCAGCTATTTTGAAACAAAAAAAAAGACACTTTTTATCCATAACAAGAACTCCATAACAGCAAATGAACTGTACAACAGAAAATGCAAATGCTATTCATGGTGTCCTCACACAACAATGATAAGAAAAATAAACTGGGCCAATATGGTATGTTTGTTAATACACTCTGATCTCTGGTCTCCCACTCAGAGACACAGGTCTCCGGGTGTCCAGCATTCAGACGGCTACCTGAGGACACTCATGTGAGAGAAAATCTGCTCACACAGATATGTAGAGCCAAATACCAATGTCAATAAGGCCTCTGCAATGTTCTGAAGACAGTTAAACTTGTCAGGTAGTGATGTCCAGCAGGTGAAAATGCAAGCTCCATGAACACGCACAACTATGGATTCCAGCTGCTTCGATGTTATATGTATGATTTCTATACATTTTACTTCAGATAAAAACTTTGGTTGTAAGATTCAGATAATTATTTAATAAAAGCGAGATCTTTTTAATTGAGAATAAGAAAGTATTTCTTTGTGCCCCTCTTTCCCTGTTAATGCCCTACCTGGCCCCCTGGCAACACTTTGCTAGGCCCGCCCCTGCACAGCTATCAGCTGTCAGCTACATAAAAAAAAGGATCCTGGTGTTATTTGTCTCTCAGAAACAGTTCATAACTTCCCTTCAACTCATTCATGTCACCTAAAAGGTAAACCTGTTTCTCCATCACCTGTTCAACTCTGATGATTCAGTAAGGACATCTCCTGGTTTCATCTTCATGTTTCCCTCTCACCAGATATACAAACCAATATATGACCAGCAGCTTTTACAGCTGTGGCTCCAGCAAACATCAGCTGATACTAGAAAGTAATATTAAATAAATTCTAACAACAGCTGATCAAGTTTAAACGCGCTGCTGTTGTTTAGCGCAACATCCGCCAGTTTCCTCTTTCTGGCGCAAAGTGGGCGATAAACAAACAAGAGAGAAAAGCTGATCAGCTGATCATTGATCAGTTTCATGATTGAAGAAGAAACAGGAGAGGGGGGAAGAGAGAATGAGAGAAGAAGATGCAGCTGTGCAGCGTAACGACAGAATAACTCCAGCTTTGTGTCTTTTTCCATTCTAGCTGAAGTACGGGACAAACCAGGGGCGATTCTAGAATCAGAGCTTTGGGGGTGCTGAGCACCCAGAGAGCTGCCCAGCCAGGCAAGATAAACCTGTCTCTGTCAGTCCCTGCATCCTTAAATGTTGTCCCGAGTTCTCTCTGACTGTCACTTTGGTGCATTTAAACCCCTGTTCCTCCCTGTCCTCATCGTCTGTTGTATTCATCTCCATTATCAGTCATCATAATTTTACCATCTCTGTGTAAGTCTGCAAATTTCTTTATTAAATCATAAGATTCTTAAATTCATCAAGTCTCTCTGTGCCTGGGTCCTCGTCACAAAACATGACATCGCTGTTTTGTACATTTTAACACAATTTAATCCCACATTTGTGAAAGAAAAGCAAAACACTTTTTTGAAAAGTCTGTAACAAAACCATCAAATCTGATCAAGGTTATTTAAATGCTGCTAAAGAAGAATGGATTGGAATAAAAAAAATACATATCCTAACCTTAATTACTGGGTGAGAATAATGAATGATGCTCATAGTGAGTAAGAAGTAAACTGAGTGCATTTTTTGGACAGAGATTCACATTTAATGTGTGTGTATAATATAATACAGATACATAAAAAACACTCCCGAAACAGAATAAATTGTTACAAATAAATTATTACATAATATTAATAAAAACTATAAAAATGGAGGCAACTTTGCCTGTGGTAGAATGTATACAATGTGTACAATGTATGCAGATACTAATTTTACTAATTTAATAATACTAATTTTTTGTTGCAAGATTTATGAGTTTCATGCTTTCATAGTGGTACTTAGGAGAGCTTGACATTTTATCAGGTGGTACACACTGTAAAAAGTTTGAGAAACCCTGATAAGGTAAGTGTATGTGTGCTTTTGGAAAACATGGAAAGCTGCTGTACAGAATCTTTGAAACCAGCTAGCTTAAAACATTTTTAGAATATAAACAGAGCACTCTGCTTCTCTTTACAGCTCCTCACTCCACCAGGGCTGTTTGGCACTTTCTGATAGTGTGCAAATGTAATGTACGTACTGCGGCAGTCATACAGACAACTGGACGGTCCAAAAGCTGGCCTACCTATTATATTTAGAAGAGTTGTGGCTGAACCACATAAAAATATATCATTAATTTTAATCTCCCCAATCAATTATAATTTTATGCTGGAATGTTGTTAAAGAGGGTCAAAATGTTTCAACCCAGTTTGTTTTGCAGATTCTGTATAGCAGCTTTAATATAGGGAGGACACAACTTCCAGATTGTGTGAGTTTCTGTTGCGCCTGTCACTGTTCCCTGTCTGTTTTCTTACCTGGTTCTTCCTGACCTTGCCCTTTCTCCTCACATTCCCCTCTTTCCTCTCTCCCTCTTTGGACTGACAATCATACACAAATAGATTGTATTAAATTAGATGAAAATTAAATTTATATGAAAAAATACTATTAAGATCACTAATAAAAAAGTCCTCTCTCAGTGTACTTTCAACCAAAAGGCAAATAACCAAACCACATGAACATCTAATAAAAGATATAAATATTGAAACACTGATCCAACATTATTCTTGATTGACGGATCATTTGATTTTACACTTTTACCTGAATGTGGCTCCTTTTTTTTGAAAAAAACTTCCTCATATCCATTATGAACCTGGCTGTCTCTCTGTACGCACACACACACACACAACAGGAGTTTTAAGGTTAATGGGCATTCAGTCAGTTAGCTAGTTAGTATCCATTTAAAACAGGACAGTGGTAACAACTTTACGGAAAATTTAAAGTTTTAGATTTTTAAATAGGCTGTATACATTTCAATGGGAGGAACAGGACGGTGAAATGTCGCTGAATTTACTACAGAGCAGGACGGATTGTAGGGTAGCAAACATTGTCGGAAAACACGTTTTCAACACTGCAGGTTACCTGGGTGTAATGTTTTTCAGTTAAAAAGAAACATGGTCTGACTCCTACCTAACTATATAAAGAGTAACTGAAGGTTAAATGCAGCTAATATGTCCTGTTTTAAGCCAGGCACTCACATCTCCTCTCCGCTGTGTCTCAGCCACCATCGCTCTGGCAGCAAGAGTGCTAGAGCCAGAGCAGGAGAGAGCTGGAACAAACCATTTTGGGAGGGGGGGTTATCTATACTTTTGTTGTTAAAATGTTACGTCTCAAACAAGTACAGTACTGTATGCTTTTTATATTTTTAGTAGTGTGTCACACAAACAGCAAATATTGTCAAAAAAAAGTAAGAAATCTTTGGGGGTGCTTTGATTCATTTTGGGGGTGCTGAAGCACCCCCAAAAATGGGCTAAAATCGCCCCTGGGACAAACTATCCCTTTTCACCTCAACACGAAACGCGTAATATTTTCTCTGAATACGGGACGATTCCATCTTTTGGCAACTCTACTAACTAACCTTGTGAATTAAATAAAGTTCAACATCAGTAACATCAAAGCACCCACCCAGCTGTATAGAAACTCCGTCATGCTAGCTAGCACGCAGTACGAGTTATTGTAACTGACTGTAAAAAGTCAGCACAACGAAAATAAACTACACCTAAACTTGGTTTATATCTGACCCAGATAAACTGCAGGTCATAACTTCTTACCTGATGTTCAGTTCACCTGACACTCGGACCGGCAGCTGCCTCGGGGCTCTCCTCCTGCCTCCCCTTTCTCTCATCCACCTGCTAGCCTCCACCACTTGCTAATTTTACTGAATCTGAGGAAGCACCGCCATAGCCACCACCAAACAACTGAGTTATTTTTACACACCGACCAGCATCTGGCCAATCCACCACCTTTCATTGTTTATACCGTTAAAAAGAAGAGAAAAAAAAGTCACTGGGCCACCGAGCAAATGCCCAGTATGCCCGATGGCAAGTCCAGCTATGGTCATGCCATCAGTTAACCCTTGCCTAGGGTTGCCGAACCCTGGTAGAAATTTTGAAATGTTGGAGTCTAGTGATCTAAACCAATTAGAGAGGGTTTATCAATGAATAGTTTATTTTTGGCAGAGTCATCCTTTTAATGGTGATAACTCTTCCCATGAGTATATATATAGGTAAAGTTCTCTATCATGTAAGACAGCGGTCCCCAACCCCCAGGCCAGGCCGTGAGTACTGGGCCGCGAAAGTTGAGGCTCAGGTGTGAAATGTATGTTTTTTTATCGTTGACTTGGTTTCCCTGGGTCTTTTCCTGTGTTGTAGTTGTGTGTCTTATTTTGAAAGAAAGCATTAAAGGGCAGAGAGGGGATGTTACTCTCAATGTTGTTGGCGCATTTCAGAAGGACGCTGCTAATAAAGTTACACAATTACACAGTGAATTCGCATTTATTATTATATTTTAAAAATACCACATTTTTGGGTTGTATCATTTTATTTTGTTGTAATTTTCTGCAACACTTTAAAGACCAGTCCGTCAAAAATTATTGTCTGACATTAAACCGGTCCGTGGTGCAAAAACGGTTGGGGACCACTGGTGTAAGATCATCCTCTACCCTTTTTAAAAAGGATTCAACCATACCAGGTCTGAGAACTTGGCTGAACAATTTATACCTGGATATTTAATGTTACCTGACTGTAGTGGAGGAGTGGTGCTGTTCGGTGCCCCTTTGTAGGCTGAAGCTCTGTGAAGTAAGATCATTTGTCCTAACACAAACATTTGGAGAGCTGTACAGTGTTTAATCCAGTCTATGAAGAATGAACCAAATCCAAATTTATGTAGAACTGCTAATAAAAACCTGGAAGTCTTTGCCCAGTCAAATGCTTTCTCTGAATCTAGGGAGATAACTGTGCTTTCTAATTTGTTAGAGCAGTGGAGGGCGCTGTTAGACACTATGGTGTGAAGACGTGTTTCCCAGGGCTCCGCAAAGCAGTGACAAAAATATTGTTTTAAGACGCATCCGCGCTTTCTATATCAGCCCTGTGGGCTCTAAGTAACCCTTTTTGCCGCTGGGCGCCCGCTTGTTTATTTATTTTCACTTTTTCACTCTTTGAGGTCGGGAAACCTGCTTTTGACAACTTCTGAGAAAGGCCGCATCTGAGGCCTCGGAGTTTCCTTCCTGGTTGGCTGTGGTGATCGTAGCGGTTGCGTCCGGACAATCAAGTTCTCTCACTAAAAGTCCCACCATTTGCCCTTTCTTCTTTTTTTTGCATAATGGCAGATAAGAGGGAGCAACGTCGAAAACGGGGTCAGGCCAGTGCGGGTGGTTCACAGAGCCCGGAGCTGGGTCACGACTCTCAACGTGACGCGGCTATCACGGAGAGCAGCTACGAGCAGGGTGCAGGCGCACCGCTCGGCAAAGTCACATTTACCAGAGCATTGGAGGTTCTGAAACGGGACATCTGCGACAAGCTTGACTGCAAGACTGATACATTTACCCATACACTGCAATCAGAAATATCATCTGTGAAGGCTGAGTTTAAAGCTGTAATAACCACCCTACAGGCCACCATTAATGCTCAAGGGACCACCATTAAAGATTTGGAGCTTTCAGCTACAACCTGCAGTGACGACCTGACTTCTCTTCAATCTGCTGTAAGTGTCCTAACGGAGGAGGTCAGACAACTGCAAGCTGAATGTGAGGATCTAGAAGGAAGATCAAGGCGCAATAATATTCGCCTTATTGGCATCCCCGAGGGTTTGGAAACTTCTAACCCTAGGGAGTTTATTTCCCATCTCCTGCAAGATCTTCTGAAATTAAATGAAGCACCTCTGTTGGATCGGGTTCACAGATCCCTTGGACCAAAGCCCAGGGAGGGAGCGCCTCCTCGCCCACTGCTCATTACAGTCCACTATTTCCATGTCAAGGAACAGCTGCTACGTCTTGCAGGGGCAAACTCTCCTCTACTTTACCAGGGCAGAAGGATCTCCATCTTTCCAGACTTCACACCTGCAGTGGCTAAAAAACGTTGACAGTTTACTGGTGTCAAGCGCCTTCTGCACTCTTGTTCTGGGATCAAGTTCGGCCTGTTCTATCCTGCAGAACTGAGGGTGACACTGTAAGTAAGTTTACTGATCCTGCGTCTGCCACGGACTTTGCCAATAAGATCCTGGGGGGCCCTGCCTCTCAGGGCACATAAGTGTCTTAGCCCATTGGGCTGATATGTCCATCTTGGTTGATTTCTGTGAAATATTTTATTCATTTTTTTTCTCTTTCTTCACTGTTTTTTATTTTTTATTGTATCTTATTGTATTTTTTTTAAGTATCATACTTATGTTTATTTGAGGTGAGCTTGATTTATAGGATGTGTCTTGTTCTAATATATTTTCATACAATCCTTGATTTGTCTCTGCCTTGTATTGCAAGGAGCTTGAACTCAACTGGGACTTCGAATGGTTGGGAGGAAGTGCTCAGTGGTGTGTTTGGTGGGGGGTGCGCGCATCTTGTTTGGGAAGATCCTTCAGCATTTAGGGGGAAGTTTGGGTGTTCTCTGTTTTTTATGTTGTACTGTTCTGTACACTGACTTTGTTTTTTCTGTGTTTTTCATCGGTCAGCTTTTGTTTTTTTCAATCTATGTTCTAACATGGTATCACAATTAAATATTAATAATCAACAACCAGGTCACTCGTTTAAGTTCTGTAGCTGGAATTGTAAAGGTCTGAACCAACCTATTAAAAGGAGCAAGGTCCTCCATCATTTGCAATTTTTGGGCGCCCAGGTTGTGTTTTTACAAGAAACACACCTAAAAATTTCAGATAATTTTAGACTTCAATAGGGGTGGGTGGGCCAACTCTATCACTCGTGATAGAGCAGCTCGTGGTGCTGCTATTTTAATACACAAATTAGTGCCATTTGTTTCCTCTAATGTTATTAGAGGACCAGAATGGTAGATTTATTATTGTAAGCGGTAGTATTTTGAACACTAAATTCATTTTTGCCAACGTCTATGCTCCCAATTGAGACAATCCAAATTTTTTTAGCACTTTTTTCACTAAAATTCTTGACTTGTTTTCCCACTATTTGGGTCTTGGTGGCGATTTTAATTGTTGGCTCGGGCCGCTGGATCAATCCTCAAATAAGCCTGGTAGGCAATCCAACTCTTCCAAAATTATTAATATGTTCCTTGAAGAATTTTCTGTTATTGATGCCTGGCGTTTTCTCAACCCCACATGTAGAGAGTACACCCTTTTCTCCCCTGTTCATCATACATACACTCGTATTGATTACTTACTACTGGACAGTCGACTTACTTCACAGATTCGCTCTTGCTCTCATAGTGCTATTGTCATTTCAGATCATGCTCCGTTGACTCTAGATTTGGCAGTGGGCCAAAGTTCTCCACCAGCTCCATGGTGTTTGAACACACGCTTGCTGTCAGACGATAAGTTTATCACATTTGTGACTTCCAAGATAGACTTATTTATAGAGACAAAGATTACACCAGGAATATCACCCTCCATTTTGTGGGAAACGTTTAAGGGGACATATTATATCTTATGCTGGTTTTGAGGCAAATCAAAGAAAAGCAAATTTGTCCGAGCTCATAATACGCATATCGCAATTAGATGAGTTGTATGCTGTCTGCCCGGCACCAGAGGTCTATAATGACAGGCTGTCTTTGCAGACTGAGTTTGATCACCTGTCCTCTGCTCGGGTTGAAGAGATGCTGTTGAAGTGTCAGTACTCCCAGTATGAGTATGGGGATAAGGCCAGTAAACTGCTCTTCCATCAGCTTCGTAGTGCAGCAGCTGCACATTCCATTCCTCGGATTCAGACATCAAGCGGTGTTTCTACGGATCCTAAAATAATTGATGACCAATTTCGAGACTTTTATTCATCTCTTTATGCGTCTGAGTGTGCATTTAGCACTGAGGCTTTGGACTCCTTTTTCAATCATCTTAAGCTCCCATCAATTGATCAGACACACAGTCTTCGGCTGGAGGGACCAATAACTGTAGAAGAGATCCTGCAAGCTATCAGCAAATTGCAGTGTTCTAAGTGTCCCGGACAGGACGGGTTTCCTGTTCTATCGTAAATTTATGCCTAAACTGGCCCCGCTCATGATAAATATGTATAAGCATTCACTGGAAGTTGGATCCCTCCACCCTCTCTACTGCAGGCATCTATATCCTTGATCCTAAAAAAGGGTAAGGATCCATTACAATGTGGCTCATACCGTTACATTTCTTTGTTAAATGTCGACTATAAAATCCTTGCTAAACTTTTAGCGATGCGTGTGGAAGCAGTCTTGCCATCTGTAATTAACCCGGATCAAACAGGCTTTATTACAGTTTTTTACAGCCTCTAGGACACATTTCTCAATACTTAGGTCACTTTTGCAAAACTCTTCACACAATTCTCCTAACTGACCTTCAGCTTGGCAAAGCAGTTCATTTCACATTCAAAATGCACTACAACTACCAAAACACTTTATTCAGGTCTCAAATAAACTCATTCTTCCAGAACACTAGCAAAGGTTGACAGCAGAAAAACACACTTTGTCACCCACAAAACAATGACCTAAAAAACACTAACAACATGTAGCATTACACAGTGTTTTCTTGTGTAAAACAAGGACACATCTCTGTTTATAATTTCAATATATGTTACTGGAATGAATCAGACATCATGCAGAATTCGTTAATATTTGTTTATGTATTTTAATTTTTTTTGCACTAAGTAATCCCAAAATACAAGAATTTGTATACACACCATCCACTGATACACATACAATAGTAATGCTAATCTACTCGGTCTTCTCCATTTGGCTACAGGTTCTCATCCACATCACATCTTATGTCATCTAGGGCAATACACCTAGGAAAGAATAGAGTAACACCTTTGTAGATGTTCATCTAAAATGAGAATCAGCTGTGGCTGGTTAAACTGCATTTTTAGATTTCAAATATGTTTCAATAAAATATTGCTGTTGAATTTTGCTGTCTTATTCAGTTTTGCATTATGTTATTGTTTTGACCATAAGTTTAACAGTTTTGAAAACAGTATGTAAGTACATGCAAAATGTCCTGTACGTACAAAGATTTTTGGCAGTTGTTGTGTCTGAGTGAGAAAATAATTCATGAAATTTGAGAGATGTAGTCATTGAATGCATTTTGTGCCAAAACAATGATAACTGATCCTCAGTTTAGCCCACATAGACTTCTGTTGTGCTCACTGTGTGAGGAGTTTTGCAAAAGTGACCTAAGTATTGAGAAATGTGTCCTAGCGTCTGTAAAAAACTGTAAAGGGAGATATGCCTTCTCTAACCTTAGACGTTTGTTTAATGTTCTTTACAATCCCTCAGACTCCAACAGCCCTGAGTTTGTGATCAGTTTAGATGCTGAGAAGGCTTTTGACAGGATCGAGTGGGGATACCTTTTTTATGTTTTGGATAAATTTGGCTTTGGTAAAATAATCATCTCCTGGTTGAAACTTCTTTATACTTCCCCGCTTGCCGCTGTCAAAACAAATGGCACATGTTCTGACTTTTTTCCTCTGTTTAGGGGGACTAGGCAGGGCTGTCCCACGTCGCTGTTGCTCTTTGCAATTGCAATTGAGCCCCTGGCCATATTGCTGAGATCAAACCCAGGTATCACCGGGGTTACTAGAAATGGTATAGAACAAAGGGTCTCCTTATACGCAGATGATTTGCTTCTTTATATCTCAGAACCAGCATCCTCATTTCCTTTGGTGCGTTCAATACTTGAACAGTTTAGCCTTATTTCTGGCTATAAGCTGAATCTCGCCAAGAGTGAACTGTTCCCTTTGAATGCTGCTGCACAGAAATATCAGTGTACAGCACTGCCTTTTTGAGTTGTATCGAACAACTTTACATATTTAGGGGTTAAAATTACAAGTCAATTTCATGCTCTTTTCAAGCTTAATTTTGACCCACTTGTGGAGAAAGTTAGGCAGGATTTGGACAGATGGTCTCTACTCCATCTGTCTGTAGCAGGGCGCATAAATACAATTAAAATGAACATCCTCCCAAGATTTTCTTTTCTTTTTCAGTGTGTCCCTGTATTTATCCCAATTTCCTTTTTTGTTAAATTAGACAAGATTCTCTCTGGGTTCATTTGGAACAAAAAAAACCCTAGAATACGCAAGACATATCTTCAAAGACCGAAAAAGATGGGGGGGGGGGGGGGGGGGGGGGGGGGGGGGGATGGCTTTACCAAACCTTATGTTCTATTATTGGGCATGTAATATTCATATTCTCAGGTACTGGCTACAGGGGGAGGGCATGAATAATGCCCCGCCGTGGCTGAGCTTGGAGATTTCTTCTTGTGCCTTATCCTCTTTACCAGCCCTGATTTATGCCCAAAAGCAGCCTCCGAGTGCAGGTTTTTATAATAAGTTTATCGTCAAAGTTACCTTGAAAATATGGTATCAATTTCGTTGTTATTTTAAGTTGACCTTTTTTTCCCTTCAGTCACCCATTTTGAAAAATCCCTCTTTTCAGCCTTCGTTAGTTGATGGTGCTTTTTATTTGTGGGCCTCCTTGGGTATCAGGTCTTTTTCTGATCTGTATATTCAGAATACATTTGCCTCCTTTGAACAGCTCTCATTGAAATTTGGCCTTCCAAAAAGTTACTTTTTTCGCTACTTACAAATCTGGAGTTTTGTTAAGGAGAAATCTTCCCAGTTCCCATCTAGACCTCCTTGTCCTGACTTTGATGACCTTCTATTACCTCCCCCTTCATCACAGGGCCTGATCTCTTGTCTGTATGGGAGAATATGTTCCTTTGGCAACTCCTCAACCTCGGCTATTAAAAATGGCATGGGAGCAGGATTTGGGGTGTGTGATTCAGGATGACTTTTGGGATAAAATTCTTTACCGGGTCCATGGCTCCTCATTATGTGCCAAACACGGGCTGATTCAATGTGAGATTTTGCACCGCGTACACTGGACTAAAGCCAGGCTAGCTCAAATATACCCCAACCTTAGCCCTGATTGCAACCGCTGTCATCAAACACCTGCCTCTCTAATACATATGTTTTGGTCATGTCCATCCCTGAAACAATACTGGATTAATATTTTTCTGACTTTATCAAAGATCATCCAGCTAACCCTCCAACCTGTGCCCTTAACTGCTTGTTTGGAGTTCTTCCTGATACAGTTTTCTTGCCGACGCCCCAAGCGGATCTAGTAGCATTTCTCACCTTATTGGCAAGATGCAGAATATTGTTATGTTGGATGTCCCCTTCTCCCCCATCCTGGGAAATCTGGATCAGAGATGCTTTGTATTTTAGCAAACTCGAAAAGATTAAATTCACCCTGCGTGGGTCTATGGCCAAATTTCTTAAGATCTGGCAACCCTTCTTTGACCATGTTCAGACTTTGCGGTCCCGCAACGCTCCCAATTAGCCAGCTCAGACTTTATTCTATTTTATTTTATCTTATGTTTAAGTATACGGACTCTATTGTGCCTGCGCTTTATGATGGCATTTACTTACCTACTTTATACACGTTTCTTTTCTCTTACAGATTTGACTTATCTCTACAACTAAGCTGACCACTCATTATGTTTGTGGGAGGTTTTTTTTTTTTTTTTTTTTTTTTTGTTTGTTCTGGGTTTTTTTTGTCTGTGTGGGGGTGTGGGTTCTGAAACTCTCCACATCTCTCTTGTACACTCAGGAATTGCTATTTTGTACTCCAGGGTTTACTATTCGTATTATTAGATCAGATCCTTTCTTTTTTCTTTTTGTACACCCACTGGTACTCCTATAATTATGAGGTGGGAGTGTATGTTTCATATTGTTTTATGTTCTTCAAAAAGAAAACGGCATATTGTTCAATTTGTCTTTTGTAAAAATGGATGCAGAAAACAAATAAAATAATAATAATAATAATAATAATAATAATAATAATAATAATAACTGAACTGAACGCCAGAAGATCACATGTGGAGGAGCCTGAGCTGGGATCGCTGAGGAGAACAATGAAGACAACAGCAGACGACTGCATGCTGTTATCCAGCCAAAAGGACAGTTCGGGGGTAATCGTGACCCTGGAAGTTTTCTTGTTTCTGTGTGCAAAGTAAAGTCATGTTAGTATTCACATTAAAAAACCAGGATGTTTGGAAAACACTGTGCTAAAAAAATCCTTGCTCTGGTTAACAGGGACCAGCGCGCCTGCCGTGCATTCATTCTTTTGGCCTTTTGCAGGTAAGTTAAGTTCTTATGGTCTGTCCATACAGTAAATGGATGTTCAGCAACTTCCAACAAGTGGCGCCATTCATCCAACGCGAGCTTGACAACTAACAGTTCATGGTCTCCTATATCATAATTCCTTTCCGCTGGTGAGAGGCGGCAGGAGAAAAAGTCACAGGGCTGCAACTTAGCTGAGGGTCCGGAGCGCTGGGACAGGACCGCCCCCACTCCCACATCAGAGGCATCCACCTCTACAACGAACGGCAGAGTGGGATCGGCCTGAATAAGAACAGGCGCAGTGGTAAACAAGGTCTTGAGCTTGTTGAAAGCTGCCTCCGCCCCAGGGGTCCAGTGAAAAGGGAGCTTGGTGGGGGTCAAGTGAGTGAGTGGAGCCACCAAACTGTAGTTACGGATAAACTGTCTGTAGAAATTTGCAAAGCCTAAGAAGTGCTGTAAAAGTCTGCGGGTGGTGGGCGTTGACCACTCTGTCACTGCCTTAACCTTTGCTGGGTCGGTCTTCACCTGCCCCCCTGCCAGTACATAGCCCAAGAATGAAACGTCTGTGAGTGAAATTCACATTTCTCCGCCTTCACATAAAGCCTGTTTTCCAACAAGCATTGCAGCACTGCTCAAACATGTGACTGGTGTTCTTCAAGTGTCTTAGAAAAAATTAAGATGTCGTCTAGATAGACGAACACAAAACGGTCCAAAAAGTCCCGCAGGACATCATTAACTAGGGTCTGGAAAACAGCGGGGGCATTAGTTAAGCCAAACGGCATGACTAAGTACTCAAAATGCCCAAGTGGAGTATTAAATGCTGTCTTCCATTCATCTCCTTCCCTGATGCATACTAGATGATAAGCATTCCTAAGGTCAAGCTTATATCCCGCGCGAGTTGAATGTCAATGAGCTTTTGTTCTGAACCGCAATCAACGAGTGTTGGGAATGAATGAGTAGAGTGTTTGATTTCAATGGTCACCGGAAGCACAAAACGGGGCTTTTGGATCACATGTGTACCACCCACTCGTACCCCCGAATCTACGAGCGGGCGGCCCCTTTTCATTTTTTGGGGCAGGACATGATGAGGTGTTCAAGTGACCCACAGTAAAAACAGGCCCGCGAACGCCGCCGACGCTCCCTCTCCTCTGGGGTAAGCTGTGACCGACCAATCTGCATAGGCTCTGGCTCGGGATTGTCTCCCGGGGAGACGGCTGAGGTGACAGGCAACTGAGCCGCAACAGGCGGGGAAGGAGAGAAAATAGTGCTTGGGAACATTCGCGGAGATTTGCGCTGTGTAACCCTTCTCTCTCTCCCTCTCTCTTAGCCGGTTGTCTATACGGAGGGCGAGTGAGGCCAAAGCCTCGAACGAGGTGGGCTCATCCCATGATGCTAACTGATCCTTCATGTTATCATTTAATGACTGAAGGAAAATCCCCTAAAGGGCTTGGTCGGCCCAGCCCGCTTCAACTGCAGCTGTGCGGAAATCAATGAGATAATCGGTGATACTTCTCCAACCCTGGCAGTGGCTGAGCAACCTCAAAGCAGTACTGCCCTCAGAGATCGGGTGCGCGAAAGTCTTTTTAATGCATCCAGAAAGTCATCATAGCAGCAGTTCAGCAAAGGATTACTAGCCAGATATGCCTCCGCTGAATCCATGTCGATGGCTGGAATGTACTGTCTCAACCGGGCGGCCAGACACAGGTAAGTGGACTCAAATGCAGACACCACACGGAGGCATAGTGCAAACGAACAATTTATTTAGCACTCAAAAACGGCACACCATGAAAGAGGTAAATGAAACAAAAATGCTATACGTGAACTAAGGGCGAGAGGGAAAACATAGACCTCTGAATATTAGTTACCTACTAAAGTAAAGTTTCAGATTACGGTACTAAGAATCTGTAGCTACAATCACACTGATTGGCAAGAGCTAGTAGACAAAACTGTGACTAGGGATGCTGTGAAAGTAAGACTTGGCTAGGACTATCTCCACAAGTAAACAAGAGTCACACTGCGTGTGCAGCAGCAAAGTCCAAAGGAAATAGTCTCTTTATCCAGCTGGGCGCATTATTTGGTATTTTCCGGAGCAGGCACACAAGGTACAGGGTCACAGGATTTCTCTCTCTGAATTACTGTAATGAAAGATGTGTAGAGTCAATACGAGCCCCACAAAGCAGTCAAAGAAATGGTGGCAACAAAATACATAGTCTTACTTGTCTGGGTGAGGTGTTGGGCAGGGAGGCAGGCAGGTGAATAGCGCCGAGAATAGAAAGCAGACCAGCGACGGGAAGTAGAGTGGTTATTGACAGCAAGATCCAATCCACTGTGAAGCTGCAGAGGCAAGTCGGCAGGGTTAGCGTGACAAAACAGCAAACGGGGGTTTACCGAGCGATGACTCTCACTAACGTGGGTTAGCTGACGTTCCGGCAAGGAATGTTTGAGAACGCTGGTCTTAAGAGCCTCCCATCAAATTACACACAGGTGCCACAAACGAGGGGTGTGGTGACTCTGCCCAGTGATGGATTTTTATACACACAGGAAAACCCAGCACTCACCCGGACCATGACACTCTGGCTCTCTGCTCTCTTCATGAACAAGCATAAAGTGGTCACTTCTTATGCAGAGAGTCATCGTGAGTGAAGACGATCTCTGAGCAATTAACAGGAAGCCAAGAAATGTCTAATCCACGCAGGATTAATGAGCCATGACTGCAGCCGCTGAAGCGGCCTCCATTGGGCCAGAGGGGACACTCTCTGGTGCTAAGCAGATGACAGCAACACACCTCCAAGCTACACAACGCACCTCGGCCAAACGCCGCTTTATCAGCTGACTGTGAATGAGGCTCTGGGTCCAGCAGCAGAGGCTCTAACCACAAGTCAGCTGAATAAAACGAGCTGGGCCTGTGGGCCAGCTTGCCTGTTGTCGCTGCGTTAGCTCGTTAAATCACTGCCAAGTCCGACCTCACCGTGCTCTTATGAAAAAGGTAAAATATATGGTCAGTTTGGAAAGTAAGTGCCTTTTATCCTCGGTTCCTTCCATCCTCTGTCAGTGCCTGGCTCCCTCTGAGGTGTACTCTATCATCTCTGACCTTGGTCTGCTCACTAACATTACACACAAATGACTGTTTAATGAGAAAGACTCCCCAGAAAGGTTCAGCCCCCATGTTGCAGCAACACAGAAATCGTCTCCTCTCTGTTCTTCAACAAACCCTCGCTTTCATTTCCAGGAGAAAATGCTTTTAGTTACAGAGGTTTCCTAATGCACTCAAACTTGGCCTGTGTGTTTTAGTGGGTCAGCCTTAATGCAAATATAGATGCTAATGGAATCTACAGAACAACATTTACACTCCATCCATTTCCATCTTCCTCTGAGGCTGCCCATTTCAGCAACATCTCATTATCCAGAAAGTCGTGGCATGCTGCTGCACTGCATTATGTATAGCTGGAACATAAACTGTATACGACAGATGGATGTAACATTTTATCTTAGCTCAGTTTGGGAGCCAGAAGGGACCATATTTGGAGAAGAGTGTCTGCATCCACAGACTCAGATATCTGCTAATCAGAAACATCCGATCAAAATTGAAGCTCAGAGCTCTTCTTCTGTTTGTGCAATTAAGATCAATGCAGCCAAATTATTGGTCAGATAATGCCGTTAATCTATCTCTGGTAAAGCCTAGCACACAGTTCAATTCCATTTTATTTATATAGCCCCAAATCACAATAACAGTCACACACACGTTATATTGTAAAGGTAACGACAATACAATAACAGAGAGGAACACAGGTTAAAATTCCAACAATCAGACAAAGCAAGGGCTTTGGTGACAGTGGGAAGGACAAAGACACGCTGTGCCAGAGATTAATAATAGCTAAGGTTTAAGTGCAGAGAGGTATACTTATGTAAGAATAAATAAATAGTGAGTGAGAAAGGTGACTGAAGGGGAAACACTGAATGCATCATGGGAATTCCCCAGCAGCCTACACCTATTGCAGCAGGGAGGATTCAGGGTCACCTGATCCAGCCCTAACTATATGCTTTATCAAAAAGGGAAGTTTGAAGCCTAATCTTTTAGATCTTTTGGATTAACTGAAGTATTTTCAGGGAGTTTTAGGACATACTGATAATAATGAATTACAGTAGTCCAGCCTAGAAGTAATAAATGCATGAACTAGTTTTTCAGCGTCACTCTGACGCTGAATTTTAGAGATATTGCACCAATGAAAGAAAGCAGTCCTACATATTTGTTAAATATGTGCGTTGAAGGACATATCCTGGTCAAAAATGACTCCAAGGTTCCTCACAGTGTTACTGGAAGCCAAGGTAAGAATCTGGTTAGATGCCATATTTCTAAGGTTTTCTGGGCTGAGTACAATAACCTCAGTTTTATCTGAATTTAGTATAAAGCTGCAGTACCTGTAATACCTACAGCGTGCTCTAATCACGCTAATAGAATATTATGGTCAACAGTATCGAACGCTGCACTGAGGTCTAGCAGGACAAGCACAGAGATGAGTCCACTGTCAGAGGCCATATAAGAAGATCATTTGTGACCTTCACTCAAGCTGTTTCTGTGCTGTGATGAGCTCTGAAACCTGACTGAAACTTTTCAAATAAGCCATTCCTCTGCAGATGATCTGTTACCTATTTGACAACTACTCCTTCAAAAATATTTTTTATATGAAAGGAAGGTTAGAGATTGGCCTATAATTAGCTAAGACCGTTGGGTCTAGAGATGGCTTTTTAACTAACGGTTTAACTGCTGCCAGCTTGAAGGCCTGCGGTATATAGCCAATTATCAGAGATAGGTTGATCATATTGAAGCTTTTTGATAAACCAGCAAAACAAAAAAGGAAAATAAATCTGGTTATTGGAGCATCGTTAGCTCCCTGGTGAAAACTCAGGGTGAGGACAGCACAGCTTGCATTTTCCTTGTTGCTGTACTTCTGCTTTCAATTTAGGCTGTTAGCTGCTTTTGGTTCTAAAGCAGATGGTGATAAATTACCACAATATAGAAAAATATTAAGTACTGTTGGTTTATGTAAAGTGAGCATGAAAGTGTGTAACCTAGGCTGCAGTGCAGATGTGAGTTTGTAGTGGGAAATGTGGCCTCGGTCTCGACTGCTGCATTTGATCATTTTAATGTGTTTATGCTCTCTTTGATCTAAACTTAAATTTTCCTGAAAATGTGTGCGAATTTGTTGTAATTCACAGCAGACACTGACAGCAGCCACAATGGAAGTGCTCTGCTTTCACCAAGCTTGTGCTCGTTTCTTTCTTCTACACAACACAAAGCAGAGTTAGAGAGGTTATCACTACTGAAAGCTGGAAGCTTCTGCCTACTACTGTGATAGCTTTCGTCAACTATAATTTCACTACACAGTTTCTGAAAAGGACTCTTAGTGCTGCTCCAAGTGGGAACTCATCTCCGAGGACATTTATGAAACAGTAGAGGATGGTAGCATGAACCAAAGGTAAGAGATGCTCCCAGAACATGACAGAGGTTTTTCTGGTTTTGATGCTGCGAACACTTTGAAACTTCAACACTAAAGATCTGTGTGAACTTTTGCTGCTCTCATCTCCATTCATCTAAAGCTGCTTCCACACACAGGAAGTGAATCGCAGGGACATGGCGACCACAGACCAACAGACCAATGACATTCAGTGAACTGAAGCAGGTATTGTGGGCGTGAATGTCATTACTTTTATTTTGCACAAAAGAACAAGAGCATCATGGTGAAGTGCTAACAGCATACAGGAAAGAAACATCTGCATTTTTGAGCTAACGCTGCATGCTCACAGACAGCATGCTAATGTTAAGCTAGCCAAGAACCCAGACTGAAGCTGACCCCGGCCCAGACACCAGAGCCTGAACTTCAGCAGGTAACAGAGGCAGAGCTGAGCAGTCAGGCTTCAGCCTCTGTTTCTACTTTCTACAGTAGAATCACTGTGACGACCGCTTTCACTTTTGCTTTATGCTCATAGGTTAAAAACTAAAACAAAGATGGTGTGTGTCCTCTATGACAAGGGCGACTGTATCCTCAGGTTTATGTTCTTAAATGGTGATTGTGAGACAGTTTCAAGTCTTTTTACAAAGTAATGAGCAAATAATGTAACAAATAGTGTAACGAGTTACTTTCTCCAGCTAGTAATTAACTAATGTACTGTGTTACCTTTAAGAAAAGTGCAGAGTAATGTGTAATAGATTACTTCTTGAGTAACAACCCCAATGCTGCTGATTCCTGTGATTTCTCTCACATGTACCGAATCCTAACCTCCTGCATGAGTCAGCATTTTAAACAGACCAGCGAAAGCAGAGCAAGGTCACAGCAAGCTGATGAGAACACCGGCAGCTGAGTGCCGCCCTCTACGATCACCTGCTACATCAAGAGGAATCCATTTACCCCGACGCCCCACAGCGACGCCCCATTATCGCCCCGCCAGCATCTACTGAGACTTCCCGTTATTTCCACTGCCTCTGACGTTCACAATGAAAGCACATTATTTTACACCACACTCTCAGAGTATGACAATAAACACACAAACACCACCTTCACAGCATTTGTGTGCAACGACAGCAGTCTGTGTCCTTCTGAGAAACAGACTCAGAATCAGAGCAGATGGGCACCAAAGATCAGTACCACCAATTCAGCATCTCACAAAATCTCTACTGTTCACTACTTCATTGCACTGAAACGCTGCCAGAAAAGTTAATCCATCCATTTTCTGGCTTATACAATGAGGGAGCAGGCGGGGAGTGGAGCCTCCCCCAGGTGACATCAGGTACAGGTACACCCAGACAGGCTGACAGTGAGTCATAGACAGAAAAGCTTTTATTGAAGATGATCTTTCGGCCTTCGAATATTATGCAATCTGTTTTGGAAATCTGTGTGAAATTTTGTCCTGATTGTCAAGTATTTTTAATTTTAATTTTCTTTTGCCTTTGGAGCAAAAATGTGCTTTGTGAGGTCACAGTGGCCTTGGCACAGATACATGAAGTCTTCTCACTGCAGAAATGTTAAGTCAAAGTCAAGTCAAGCCAAAAAACCTTTATTTATCCCCAAGGGGCAATTAAGAAAGAATATACCTTGCCGACCACACATACAATACACAAACATCACATCGGGGAGACAGGTCAGCCTAGGTAGCACTGGCTGGTCGACCACACGAGCAGCGACCATAGAACCATAGAAAATGCACAGCATGATGAAAGGCGAGGAGAAAAAAAGAACTCCTCCCAGACTGAGCTCTAACAGGGAGATCAGTTTGAGAACAGAAAAAAAAAATACCTCAGCACAGCGCACATGAATCATCACATCTCACAACATAGAAGACATAGCTTCGAAGGCGTTTGGAGGGGGTGGGGGGGTGAGTGTAGGTATGTGTCAGTTTAAAGAAGATATGTGTGCATGTGTGTGTGTTTGATGTTCCGCCGAGAGAAAATGTCCCTTCACCCGGTTAGGGAAAAGTCAACAATCTTCGGTTGACGTGGGGGGCCTTGAATGAGGAGGGAGAAAGTCACAACAAACAGTCTTATTATCTAAGGGAGAATTGTTAACGTATGAAAGATGAGTTAAAAATACTGACCTGATGAACTATTTTAAACTCAATTACAGAAACTGAAAAGACAGATGAAAGACAGTCTGAAGTGTTCTTAATATTATGGACTGAGCTCTGACTAAACAGACTCGATGTTCCTGCACTGGGAAGCATGGTCAGTCCAGATGAAGATAATCAGGCTCAGCTCTGTAAAGCTTGTGTTACCAATGTTATTCCAACAGGACTGATAAATGATATATCTGCCTAATGTCTTAGAGAGCAGCGCCTTTGATCCATGCAGCCCTTTCACACCTCTGACCACATTAACACGTGTACCTGATACTGTCACACATCAAAGATCATATTTAGCTGGATTTATCATAGTCCGAGTTTCCAAAAAAACTGTTTGGTGTTTCTGGGACAATTCTAGCACAAACTCTCACAAAGTTTATTAATCCACTCATCACATATTCTCACTGCCCACCAGCTCAGTTCTCAGGTTCTATTTAGTTTTCTTTATATAGTGCCAAATCACAACAACAGGAACCTCAAGATCCTTTATAATTTAAGTTACCCGACACTAACACAGAGAAAACAACAAAAATCAGATGATCACTTTTGAACAAGCACTTGGCGACAGTAGGAAAAGTTAGAAAAGTCAGTAAGAAATTCACATTTTATTTTTTGATACTTGTAGAGGATGCTCTTCCCGCTATCTAATCAAGTTCAGGACAAACCAGACCTTCCAAGTATTTATGTGCTACATCACAATATCTGTCAGTTTAATAAAGAAATACATTATGTTTAATGTCATATATTAGACATTATGAAAAGCTCCCCCTCTAGGGGGATCCACACTGACATGCTGTGACAGAAAACAACCTTCAGTACTTCAGCGACAGCAGGCGTCCTCATAGGATGCTGTCAGCACGCTGGCAATACCGTCTGTCTGCAAAGAAAAAGACTTTGAAACCTAGAAGAGGCTGAAAGTGTGAGAAAAGGCTGCATGAGGTCAAATAATTCTAAAGGTGAGGACAGGTTTGTTTACCTGTGTCAATCAGCTGAAATGCTAAAACTTAAATCTTAGTATTTGACTAAAACTGAAACTTCAATATATCGTTCTGTGCAAAAGTCCCAAATCACACACTCAAGACTTGGTTCAAATTTTCTAAAGTGCTCTTTCAAAAATTAGGAAATCAGGAATTTTTTGGATTGTTGAGCATCTGAACTCTGACATGTGAATCATTCAAGCATAAAAAGACTCCTAACTCAAGGATGAACCGGTGTTGTGTCTGCACATAACAGACACCAGGTTAAAGAACCAGTTTTAAATCTTAACTTTAGGCTCTTTGTTTCCAGCAGCCAGTCACACAAACACTTCATTTGTTCCCATTTCTTTAGTTCAATCTTTGAAAAATGTTAAAGATGACAAATTTTGAAATAAAATAGTATTTTTGCTCTATGTAAATTAGATGAATAGTATCTGACACAGGAGCTGAGAGATGATCTGGATCTTCAGCCAATCGTCTACTGTTCCTCATTAGAAATGTCTCAGTGAAGGACGGCTGTCAGGAGGACATTGTTGATGAAGGGAAACGGGAAAATGACACAAGAGCTGGACTGAAGATTAGAGGAACAGGTCTGATGGAGAGATGGATCCACATTATGGTCAGTATGTATGAGGAGGTCTGACACTGAGAATCTGCAGCCATCTGTGAAGCACGGTGGAGGCTCTGTCATGATTTCAGCTGCAGGTCAGTCAGTGGTGTTGGAGATCTTTGATAAAATGATGAATTATGAAAAGTACCATGAACAGTATCAGTCATGGATGGGCCTCCCCAGAGCCCGGAGCTCAGCATCACTGAAGCAGTGTGGGGTCATCCTGACAGAGGACACAATAAGGCAGAAATATCCAAAGAAGAGCTGTGGATCGGTCAGACGAGTGAAAGTTCCCTCGCTGTCAGTGTAAAGAAGTTACACTACTTTAATGTACATTTAATCCTTGGACTTAAATTAACTGCGAATGTCCCATTTTATTTATTTATTTATTCTTACTGTAGAACCAATGTACAAAATAGAGAAAATAAATTACTGTAATTATTACAGCCAATTAGAAGAAAGTTGGTTTAAAAGGGGGAGTAGTTTCAGGATAAAATAAAGAAGGGTTATTTTGAACTGTGACTCATGCAAAGCTCCTGTAGAGTAGTCCAAGGATAAAATTGATCAGTATAGATCTGGCTGAAGTTAACTGCTCCCAGCAACAGCTGCAGGAGGAAATACATGAATATAATGACAGGCTAAAATTTAAACACAGCAAAAACTCAAAATCTTATAAATCTTGTAATCTTACAAAATCGTATATGTGTCTTATTTCTATCCATCCATCCATTCGCTTCCGCTTATCCTTTTCAGGGTCGCGGGGGGCGCTGGAGCCTATCCCAGCTGTCATAGGGCGAGAGGTGGGGTACACCCTGGACATGTCGCCAGTCCATCGCAGGGCCAACACACAGGGACAGACAACCATTCGCACTCACATTCATACCTAGTGACAATTTGGATTATCCAATTAACCTATCCCCACAAGCTGCATGTCTTTGGACTCTTATGGACTCTTTGGTCTTTGGTCTTATTTCTAGTCAAAATAATCTCACCACATTTAAAATAAGACAAAATCAGTTAAAGAGTAACATCTCAGTAAGATATATGAACAAAATTTTCATTTGTTCCATTGGCAGATTTTTTCACTTAATACAAAATATTTTGACTAGAAATAAGACAAATATACTTGGTAAGATTTAGAGTTTTTGCAGTGAAGGGCCATGCTTAAGTCAGCCCTGGTATAGTGCTAATCTGACCCCCCTTTAACTCAAACGTCACCATATCCAGATTTAAAGGTGAGTTAAAATTGACCAAGCCTTCTGATATTATTTAAATGTCAGGCTGTCGTGTTGTTATGTCTTCGTCCACGGTGGTAAGAGCACAACACGAGGGTGTTCCCAACCAAAGCCCCAAATCAAAGTCAGGATGGTTTACAACAGCAGCTAAAAATATGACAATAACTGAAAGCCTCTCCGGGGTGAACCGAGGCCAAAATAACAAACACGGTGTCAGAGAAGTGCTGACTCTAAACTCCAACCCAGCTCCCCGAAATAAACTAAACAGTGCAAAAGGAAGTGGAGGTTCACCCCTGCAGCTTCAGCGCTATTTACAGCCAAAGGAGGCAAATATTTGGACAAAAGATTGACACAAATACACCAATCGTCACTAACCACAGGCAGCGGGGCAATGACATTCACACAGGGCTGGAAGAAGCACCCAATACTTTACACAGCACCTCACAGCAACAGTTATCTGAAGATTCTTTATACGCTCAGATAAAGACTGACCAATCAGACGATCCTCTTTAAATGCACATGGTGACACTAGGGAGGAAGAACTCTGTTTAAACAGGAAGAGACCTCCAACAGGACAACAGCAGGGTCAGAGAGGTGCAGCGGAAGAGACAAGACATAAGATAGTGACAAGTACCTGTGGTGTATAAACACCACATGCAGCACATGCATGTGGTGTTTATACACCACAGGGGGATTCCATCATGGGAATCCCCCGGCAGCCTACACCTATTGCAGCATAACTAAGGACTCAGGTGAAAATGGTGTTCACTGATTGGTTGAGCATTGGATGTGACAATGACACTGCAGCTCATACAGGGACACAACGTGGCCCCATAAATTACCAAATAATGTAATTTTGGATTGACTCAATCTTGAAACTAGTAACTGAGACCATAAACCCACCTGGGAAGTGTTTACTGAGGTCAGAATACTCTACTCTGGGTGGAGGCTTCATGTTTCAGGCAGCTTATAGAAAAGAATGACTCGGTGTGGATCAGAAGTTAGTGAGGGTGGTTTCTGCCTCTGCAGCTTCCTGGAGTTACTCTTGTAAAAAAACAGGAACCTGCTCTGATGGGCGCCAAACCAAAACTTTATTGATATACACCGATGTGCACGGGGAGGTCATCAGATGTCGTCTTTGTGGGGGGAAGGGTTAGGGCTTTGTCCTGATGCTGGGAGAAAGGACCCGACAGCAAGTGGTGCCGATGATGATCCTGAAAATAAATTGACTGTGTTTCATTCAATAATCAGAGTTGTTCTCTGAGCTCATGATGTGCTCGTCCAGCATTCTCTTCCTAATCTTCAGTCCGGCATGAACACACTGAAGCAGCTCGGGTTTACATTCAACATTCAACCAGGATTTCCTCCTGATTTTTTAGATGTTGACTCGGTAAACAGAACAAGGAAGCGGGATTTAATATGACTCATCACGGCGGGCCAAACCTCAAATCTGGCAAAACGTCATGAAACACAAGCTGCTGTAAGAGTTCCCGTGTTTACGGGCCTGAGCTAGAGTCTAATTTGAATCGGAGCCGTTCAAGAAGCTGAACTTTTCCATGCTGGGTTTGGCTTTCCGACTGAGGGTCAAACACAGAGACAGTCTTCTCAGCTCCTGCCCTCTAAGTACAGATGTTCCTCTCGTCTTTCTCTGACTCTGCTTCAACCTCACCTTTACCTCTCCAAAGACATAAACCTGAGAGCTTGGGCGATGAATACAGAGCATGAAAAGCCTGAGCTGTGTCCACCAAAGCTTGATTCACAGATAGACAGATACACATGACCTAAACATTAGAAACAGTCTATCTATAGTCAATCTATAACTTAGTTCCAGTTCAGCTCAGAAAAACCTAAAATCCAAAATCTGGAGTTTTTAAATAAAACTGCTGACCCAGTCTGACCTGGTTTTTATAGTCTTGCTAGTTTTTTAATCAAAATGAACACATCTAATCTCAGACTGAAATCTTTTCTCCTTTTACTGAAGGCCTGGCTGCACAGCCAATAATAATAATAATAATAATAATAATAATAATAATAATAATAATAATAATAATAATAATAATAATAATAATAATATCATCATTATATAAACTGTCTCAGCGGTCCTGGTCTGGTCCTTTGCTGAGCACAGCTTCACCTCCAGACCCAGCATTTCCTTTGACCCAACATATCCTCATATTTGAGACACTGCCACGATCGTCTGATGTCGACATTAAAACCAGGGTGGGGTGGGGTGGAGAGCACCGATCATCCCGTCACAAACAGCTGGAAGTCATCCTGATGCTCAGGCAGCAGTTCTGATCTGCAGCGATCAGCAATGCATGCGCTGCCCCGAGTCTGAAGGATTAACTAGTAATCACACAAACTTTCTTACCTCTGTGACGACCCACTCCACTCCAGTCCTTCCTTTAGGCCCGTTAATGTGGCAGGTGAGAGGCGTGGCTGTGTTCCCAGAGTGCTGTGCTCTGTAAAAGCCCTCAGAGCTCACAGCTGGGTGGCTCTCCTCTCTCTCAGACACCTCCTTGGATGCTGGCTGTCCTTTTGTTTTCAGACTAAACAGCCGTGCACTCAAATCTGACTGAACCTACACACAACAGGGTCAGCCTGACTTCTGTCCTTGTTTCTTTCTTTTTAAATAAAGCTTTTTAGGTGAGTTTATGTATCATGCAGACGTCCCACATGCTGCACTGCGACTTCTGGGTGGTTTGATTGGATTGATTGGGTTGTTTGAGATTTGACCAATCAGAGTCTCTGCACCTTTCTGAGAGACCTGAGCTGAAGGGTGCATTAAGTGCTGTGGGTTAATTGCTGAACAATGAACTGCAGCTTAGATCCACCTGAGGTTTCAGCAGCAGAGACGCCCCAGCTCCATGTCACACACACACGCTACCGATGACACGAAGGAACAGGATAAATGGATGACTTCAAAGTCATGTATGAGTTATCCCTGCATGAAAAAGCTTGGGCTCGTATCTGACAGGTGTTTGATGAATGAGCCGCAGCAGGTGCAGTTTTGCTGCTTTGTGAGGACAGCGGTTGGATTGGACTGTGATGAAGATGAAGCGAGGACATAAAGACAGAGAGAAGTGTCCATGAAAATGAAAATATTTAGGATGAGGTTTCAGTGATGAAGTCTGGACTGCAGAACACCGTGACACATGGATGTGAAGGATGCAGAGTTCACAGAAGCTGTTTTCATCACGTCACACAGAGGACTCGGCCTCTTTGTTCTATTTGTTAGCTCATCAAAAGGCATTTTGTGCCTTTTCCCCTCGTTTGCCACTAGATTGTAAATGTCAAGCACTCCGGACAGCCGACGATGGAGCTGCTCTCTTTGTTTCTGTCTTCTAAAGCCAGAACAATTACAGCGGGGGCTGAAAATGGACCTTTGCTGTGAAAATCCATTCAATATGTTGTTCCAGAAATGAAAGGACTCTGTGTGGATGAAGAAATAATGGCCCACTGTCAGTCTATCTGATGGACCAGAGGAGAGGAATGAGGGTTTCCTCATTAAGCACACAGTGTGGGAACTGCAGCAGATGTTTTATTAAGTCTGATGAAGGACATTTACATCTAAACGTACCTTCATTCTCTGACGACCTTCCGAGGCCCTAAAGTACTAAAACACACAGAGCAGGTCAGCATGAGATGCAAGTGTGAGAGCTTAGATACAGGCGATAGACATCGGGCAGGCAAACCTTCAGAATAAAACAAGATATAAACAACTCACCGTGTGGCACACTCGTGGTTCTCTCACAGCAGACTCAATTCAACCAGAGAAAGTCCACAGCCACTCAGTTCATCCGCATCACCTATACTGTAGTCGTTGACCCCACCATTCATCCGTCTGAGTCACAAGAACCATTTGAGTGTCATCCCTCACCATTGTAAATCCTGCTTTTATTTCCGTTCCAGCCTCAATCCAATCATGCAGCCTTGATGAATCCCACAGGTCATCTGAGTCTCGTTCCAACATCATGAATAGTCTCACTAAAGTCTTTGCACGTCTAATTGATTTCATGCTTTACAAGCCTGTGGAGATTTAGCGCTCACATCCAGCCCAGACGTGGACGATGATCACATCCAAAGATAATTTGCTCCAGTTTATCCAGTTTGCCCACTAACCTGTCTCTACTCCTGCCTTCCTCCATCAGTCTCAGCAGACGCCACTCTTTATCAGCATACACACCCCTGTCACAGAGTAAAAGTTACTGCTGTTACAATAACTAGTCTGTTACAGTTACTGTTAGCTTCTTAGATTCTCTTACTGTGACGGGGAGTTCTCTGCACACTCTGTCTGCAGGACCTGCAACATACCTGCATGAAAACACACAGACAGGCACACACCTTTCTTTCCTACATACTGACTGTAATTAATAAGGTAAAACAGCCTCAGTGTGTCATGTTACTAGTGTGCTAACGTCCCTTTTTGTGCTGAAGCACGGCTGAACTGTCATTTGAGCTTTTTAGTTTTGGAGCAGATAAATCGTCTTTTTTTCTTTTTTCAGGTTGACTCTGAGCCGAGGGGCATAGGCACGCCCCTCTGCTCAGAGTCAGAAATGAATGGACCCATCAGTCTGTTAGGTCTGACCTGTTAGATCACCATGGTAACACATCACCTGGTTGGGAGCAGGTGGGCTGTAAGTGCCTCTTTTTCTGCCTGCTTAACACCTGCTCATGTGAGAATGCTCAGAGTCTGAAGAGGTTAGGTGGACTCTGAGTGGACTCTCTTTGGGCTCTGTGCGGACTCTGTGTGGACTCTGTGTGGACTCACTTTGGGCTGGGCTCTGTTTGGGCTCTGTGTGGACTCTGCGTAGACTCTGTTTGGACTCTGCTTGGGCTCTGTGTGGACTATGTTTGGGCTTTGGTCAGTGTGTTCAGGTGGAACGTGAGCAGAGGGAACAGTGAGCCAGAAGGCGTTCTCAGAAGTGGAGAATGCTTTGTCCGTGCCCCTTGGAACACTAAGCAGAGGTCAGCGTGTAGTTGGATGGAAATGGGAACGGTCAGCTCCGTCACATCTCTCTTTCCTGTGCACTCTGTTGGGTCCACAGGCAACGAGCTGCCGGTAACCACATTAAACTCTCATCAGGAAGGATTTTCTCCTCCTGATTGAATTGTCTCGGCGTGTTGACCGGCTGCTTCATTAACTTCGCTGTCTCTGACTGCCAGTCTCAGCCCCAGCTCTGCGCCTGCTTTCTCGTTGTTCTGTCTGCTTCTGATTGGCAAAGATCTGCTGTTGGCAAAGAGCTCGAGATCACTTCCATCAGCTGTGTTTGAATGTTGGGCAGACATGAGGGCTAACACAGATTCTCTGCAGGCAGTCATGTGGAAAACTGCTGAGACAAACATGCTTAATGTTTCGTTATATTAAACCTCAGAATGCAGTACTTTAATAGCACCACAGATAAACTACACAGTACACAGATGTGCTGGTTCTGCACACCATCCTGATGCTGCTGCACGCTCGCAGACCTGCACACAGGAGCATCAGCTGTATCAGACTCACAGGCCTGAATCATTTTCTGCCTTGATTTATTTTCCTTTTTTGTATTTGTGCATAACAGAGAAAATGTAAAAATAATTTCAGTGTCAGTGAAATCATTTTTATAAGTGAATGATGCTGAAGCAAGTCTGCATTTCCTCTAGTGATGACTGGAGGGTCACCGCAGGCGTCTCTGTCTGCAGAAGGCCAAGTGTGGCAGATTACCCTGCAGCTGTTGGTGCAGATAAAGTGTAGTTTTCTCCAGTCTATCCTCTTCACAGCAGGCTCTTCAAACTTCTGCGTCTGAGATGATGTTGTGGATGCAGCACGCTCCACGGCCTGAGCTTCTGTGCATTATTCCAGTATGCCCACAGATAACCACGTCCTCAGCTTCATCTGCTGTACAGAGCCCTGAATCTAAGCAGTCATAGCTGATTTCCACTCATATTACACGCAACAGTAAAAAAACCAACAACCTCAAAAACTGACCTTTGACCTTTGAGGAGGTAGGATTTTCAGAAGTATACATGCAGGAATCCTGCAGTCGGACCACAAGTCTGAATCTAAAAGCTGAAGTAAATACAGTGAAACAGCTGAAAACGACATGTTTTCAGTCAGTTATCGTCAATGTCGGTGCGTGCACACATCAGAAGCTGTGTTCGGTTCGGAGCCGGCGGGCACGGTGGTGCAGCCCCCTCTAGCTTCTACCCGGTGGCTACTGGGTGACCCCTCATCTGGGGATCCTCAGCCCTTCCCATGAGGGTGGCACGGATGCCCCCTCCGCCGATCCAGTTCTGTTACGGCCTCACAGCATCGATGAAAAGTTTCCTCATGTTTCACCACAGTCAGGAACAGCTGAAGGGTTCTGACTAAGCATGCTGACCATCCAAAGCAATAACATACAGTTAGAAATAAAATCCGATTGTGCTACATTCAAGAAAATTCCAACGTTTAAAGCGAACCTGGGACCTCTGGAGCCGAACATGAAGCAGTGCTGAAGCTCTAAATCAGGGGTGTCAAACTTCAATGAGCTGTGGGCCACTGCAGGCACTGTTGTCTGATTAGCCACTTTAGTGTTCAAGTAGTACAAAACAAACATCCCAAACAAGAAAACACCCATAAATATTTCTGAAAATGTTTTGTTTTTTTCAAATATGGTATAACAAGACAAAACTGCAAACATGAATGCAGATTTTAACTAAATGAAGCCTTTCATTGAACTACCAAATAAACACATTGTTCCTCTCTGTCTGTCCAGATACGTGGCAGCACTTCTGCTATCATTTTGTTTGTATTTAACAAAATAAAATGCAGACATAAGTGTAGAGACTGTGACTCTCTCACTGAACTAACACAGCCACTCCCTCAGCATGTTTGTACTCTCTGCTCATATTGCATTCATATTAAATCATTTTTTGCTTTTTAAAGAACTTATTTTAACAAAAAAAAGTCACTTCAGGGACAAAGTGAATTATATTTCTTCACGGCAATGTACGGGTGAAATGGGCCGCAATCGGCCCGCGAGTTTGAGACCTCTGAACTAAAAGCTTTGGCCATTATTTATCATCACGCTTCATAATGATGGACGTCCCATAGCAACTGTGACAATGGAGGGGCGAGTGTGTAGTCCCGCCCTGAACCCCCTGCTTCCTGTGACTCTAATGAGACAGAAAGCAGCGACCAATCAGGAAGCTGTTTGCTGAGCTCAGAGGTTTCTCATAGATTGTTTTACAATCAGACAGTTGCCCCCTGCTGGACATCAGAAATAATGCAGGTTTAAGGCACTTTCACATATAAAGCCTGTGTAATAATGGGGGGGGGGCGGGCAGTCTGAGTTACAGGTGGGTGCAACAGCTCATCCGCTAGGCATTACTTTGTCACTGTTCCATGAGATTTTAGAGTTCGCTGTCATGATCAGATTTTAGAGAACAAACCAATGATCACATGAACGATACCCGATCACCTTAATGAGCTCCTAATGAACCTGCTGGACTTGGTTTGTCTGCAGTTCAGAGTTTTCAGTCATATGAATCTTTATTTCTAACATCTTTAATTTAACTGCAACACTATTATTCAACATAATATGAATGGTATAACACGAATCATCACTCTCATGTTACAGAAACAGTGAGACGATATGAAAGTTTGCAGGGCTGCACAGACTTGTGTGTTACAAAAGGAGGAATAAAGTCTTCTTCTGTTAGTTCTCACAGAGTCTTCCTCCTCTGTGAGAGTCTGGGGCCACAGGATATGAAAGTAATTTACATTCCTCTGAAGTGCAGCAGGATCTTATGTGACTGTGTCTGCGTTACTTTGAGTCTTTCTTCACTTCATTGCCCTTACAGTGTGTACGAAGGCAGCATGACTGCTGTCCTCAGCAATCTAAAGGCTCACCAATGACAGAACAGAAAAAAACCCTTTCTGGCTCTTCTGCTAAAACATTCAGCTCCAAATGTCTGAGGACCAAAGCTGGGTCATTATCATCATCATCATCTGCTGTGTGTGAAAATGTTTTTCATTCATTCTTTCTGTTTTTTTGATGAAGACTTAGGAGAAGGTGACAGCGACAGACTTTAATGCTGTAAGGTATGTGAGTCAGTACACTGGTGTGTGTGTGTGTGTGTGTGGGCAGTAGAAGCAGTCTGCAGTTCAGGGGGAGGAACATAATGCACCTTCAGACTGGAAACACCACACCACCAGACCCAGGTGGTCCTAATCACTCACCTGACCATGGCCTGCCCATCAGGCACCTGCAACACAAACGCACTGACACAAGAAATGCAAAACATTAGAGAAGAAGGGGCATGGCCTCGGTGTCAGGGGACGAGGCGGTGCAGGGTGGAGAAAGAACCATGATCCACCTGATCCAGCTGTGGTGCCTTCAAAGACACAGCTGTTTAACCCCACTGTTGATCATGTTGTTCGATTCAGAGAACTCAAGAACCTTTGTAATAACTGTAACTGTAATGTGATTACTTGAACTAGTGTAATAACACCATCACCAACTCTGTCATGTGACCTGTTGAGATGATCTAACTAAGCTGTGGGTGGGGGTTGAAGTCAACACCCCCATCATCTTTGTTCACACGCAGCGAGTAAAAAAGATGGGGCGTGTCCTCATCAGCACAGGGTCTGTGGGTGGGACCGCAGCCTCAGATTTACAACCATAATTATGAGACAATTTCATCTTACAGAATAAGATGACCTGAAGAAAGTAACTAATTACGTTCTTCAGCGAGTAATTAAGTATGATACTCTTAAGAAAAGTAAAGAGTAATTAGTAATCCATTACCCCACAACTTGGCTATGATCATTAGTGAGTCCTCTGAGGGGACAGCTGGGACTCTTAGGCCAAAACAATAAGCACGCCTGACCCTCTGAGCTCTGCTACACCTGTAGAGCTGGATGCACAGGGAGATGCAATCCTTCAGGGAGATGTGGGAGATGCACGTGTGCCGAGCCCGGCCGAACTATCACATGCCCTCTGGCATCCCTCTACATGAGTGTACCTGCAGCCCGGAGAACGTCTCATCTGCACTTTAAGGATGACTTTGGTTTAAATGGCAGAACACAGAGTGAGAAAGCAGAGGTGAGCAATACTTCCATCCATCACTGACTAGTAATAAAGTCCTGTCTGGGCTTTATCATCAAGTTTCAGTTCGCTAAACTGAAACTTCATCTTTATGAGCTTCACGTATCAAAAAGGAAAGCGAGCTCGGCTTAGCTCGGCGGCGGTAACGAAGCGCTTTCATTACGTTTCGATCAGTTGACTGATGCCGTCTCTGTGTTCAGACTCACAAAGAAGATCAACAGCAGGCTTATCAACGTTTCTTTAATTCTCCTTTATCAGAACTGTCACATAGCAACAGAAACAAAGTCATACACATGTCAGCTCCCTGAAAGAGAAGCTTTTCTGCTCTTTTAATACATGAAAATACCCATTTTGTTCTGTCAAAATAAATACTGAAGAGTTTTATAAAAGTCATTTTGTCTCCTTTGGACAGGTTATGGGAGTTATATGTTTAGTTTATATACACATTCATGCTGCAGGCTGTGAACAGAAGTTAAAGAACCCGTCAGAGGTTTGGAACAACCTCTGATGGTTGGAAGAAGACGGTTGTCTTCCTCCTTCTCCAAAGAGAAGGAGGAAGACACACTAGAAGTGCAGCTGGCAGCTGCTGTTCACATCCTGCTGCATGCATACATTCTGCACTCTGTTGGAAGTCTTTATCCTGATTCTGTCAATGCCATCAATGAAAGATCCAGCTGTGTTTCCTATAAAGCAGGACTTGGACAGCAGCCATGAAACGCTGAAGCATGTGGGGGGCGTCCTCCGCCTGCTCTGCCGAGAACCTTGGTCCCAAGATGATGTTCACGAAAGCAGAACCCTGTCGATCGCGGTGGATAAAGACGGAGGTTATGAACACACTGAAGGTGTAGTGCAGTCACAGCCCCTCAAGATAAGAAGATTTGTTGTGTTTCTCTCTCTAAATGCTTTGAACTTAACTCATCTGTTTCCTTCCTTTAACCGCCGGAACAAACTTTGTGTGGCCAGATTAATAAATACCCACTACATCCTGCTGCTGCCTGTGCTTTTAGGCTCTAGTGAGAGTAGAAACAGAATAGAAACTGACCTCTGTAGTCACAAAGCCGAACATTAAACGAGCTCCTCTGCAGAACTCTGAGCGTGAGCATGCAGTGCTAATCCAAGGCTGTCGTCAGACTTGATAAGACCTACATGTCCTCACACATGGAGGTGTTTCCAGTTTGGCTGCATGTCCCTCTGACCTCACACTTGCTCTCCAAACAGACAGGTGATGCTTTTGGTCTTCAAAAAAAAAACTGTCCCACTAGAGTTTGCAAAGGTTGGAGAGCCCAGGTTTCCAACACACACAAGGACGGGCACCGACTGATGTCACAGAGAGACAGTTAAAAGGAAGACTGATGATTCAGAGACACTGTCTGCAGCGATGTTAGCGAGGGACGGATCAGCTGCTTAAAGCCAGAATTCACTTTAGAAGGAGGTGATGCTGCTGCTCGCCAACTGGCTCGGATTATCTTGCCCGCACGCTTCATGTCACCGATGCACAGAACACTGGACGACTTAAAGATCAACTGTGTGAGGACTCTGGTGTCACACTTATAATAACAATAACAATAAATGAGAAATCATTTTGATAAACTGCACACTTCCTGTTTGGGCTCCACATCAGGAACAGTTCAGGAACTTTTCATGACAAAAGCAGCTTTGAAGAATATTTTCTGTTTGCTAAAATCTTCACGGCCCTTTACAAACCCATTGCCCTGCTCTCCCGTTCTCAGGGGCACTGGCACAGAAACAGGCAGCCTGGGTTGGAGCTGCACCTTCAGAGAGGCGAGCAGTGAGAACAGCATCTGATCCGGTTACAGGAAATTACTCCAAATTGCAAAGTATTGTGGGCAGAGGTGGAAAGCCAACTGCTTTTCAATTTTGGAGAATCGATTGCAAGTACATTATGAACCGAGGTCTAACCACGGTCTGGGCACGCTGTTTTCTCATAAATTCTTATGAGTTGGTGTAAACACGGAACAAAGAGGCCTTAATTTCAATGTCTTTTAAATTTAAAGTGATTCTCGAGTCCACAGATACGCGTAGGAACAAAACACGCCCGCGTTACCGGCCTCGCCGTGCATTTGCAGGCCAAAGCATAACCGAAAAACTGTGTTTATGACCACGCTCACCATCTGCACATATCCAACTGCAGCTGACATCCACCCGTGTGCCGGAGCACCACGGGTGGATGTCAGTCTGGGAGCTTGAACGTGGTTGGATATTTCCATTTAGCCATCTTTGGTGATGTCTAACTACCTTTCCGTGTCAAGAGCTCCTCGTCTGTCTTTGTGCTGCAGCATCAGCGCTCAGCAGTGCGTCTCTCTGATTAAGAGATCTGAGAGGACTGCTTGCCTCTGCCTCTGTATGACATCAGCCTTGGTCTCTGAATTTTGTTGCTTTACAGATATCTTTTTATTAACAGCTCTGTGCAGTGAGAGGAATGTTTTTATCAGCAAAAAAAGAAGAGCCAGAAACAAGAAGTAGAATTAGCTGAACGTGCTCCAGCACCACTGTTTCCAGTAAAGAGAGCAGGAGGAGAGCCTGCTCCAATGTTAAACTTTCATGTTTGCTCACAGTCAAACCTTCAATTGTTTTTTTGTGAAGAACATTTTGACCAAAAGAGGACCACAAATCTCTACAGTAAGCAGATACTAAGCAGCCCTGGAGTGACCTGGGTTCGTTGGACTGTCACGACCACAATGTTAGCAAAAAGGGCCAATTTAAATCAGCGGCAGAGAAGCCGCGGCAGCAACATTAATTTCATCAGTGTCCCGCCAAAGCACAGGATCTGCCTCTGGAACGTGCTTGTCTTTCATCTCCTGCTATTTTCTAACGCTGTGTGTGTTTTGGAGCCGGGTCACCATTTAACCGGGTGTGTCAGACCTGCCTGTGAGCGCCTAAGAAATCAACGACTGTAAAATGAAGATGTACACGTCGCAGAGCTGCAGCTCGAGCCTCACATGCCCAAGTCTCTCAGCCACCTTCAGCACAAGAGAGGGTGATAGGGGACAATAGCGGTGACATTCATGCTCTGGTGAGTTTACTTTTAACCAGGGTCCAGCGTGTCGTAGTGCTCAGAGACTCTAGAGGTGCTGGGCCGCGTTAACGGAAGCTTCCTCGACTCGAGGCCTTGCAAAAAACTAAATTTGGAATTTTTCACATGCTGCGATTTGTTACCAAACGCAGTGATCCAATTGGTCAGACTCAGTTTAATCTGGAAAAACAAAAGGGACAAATTCATCGTGTGAAATGACACGGCCTATGTGTGACAGCCTTTAATCCGATTTCTTGTGCTAATGAGAAAAAACACAACAGCAGCAGCAGGAAGAGTCCTGCATGGAGGCACGCAGGGAAACAGACGTGACTGCGAGCGGTCGGCTTGTTCAGGTTTCATGAGTGCAAATGCAGACACTTGTTTATGCAGAGGGGACGTGGTGCGTCAGGTTGGGATGGATGTAACGCGGGCTGAATCACCTTTGAGAGCCTCACAAACACCTCTGACAACACCGAAATGACCAACACTTCCAATCACTCATTGCAGCTCTCACTGTGGAAGAGAGACAATCACTCAGATGGTGGCGTATGAGCACAGCAGCCTCTGTAATAATGCACTTGGACAGTTTAAATCAAGGCTTAAATGCAACCTTTTGCTCTCGGCCGAGTGAGGATTCATGAGACTTTGTGTGGATATTCAGAAAAAGCAGTTAGAAACTGAAACACTTGGTTTAAAGGCTCATTTACAGGGACATCGTGGAAACAACGCAATCACAAACGGGTCCGCTGAGTGTCATCGGAACGCTTTGGCCACATGATTCACTTCTAAGTCATTAATCACATCCTCCTACAGACGCCACCGCCATGTGTGGTGGCCAGCGGCCCGCTGATGACATCGCCATCCTGGTTCCGCCCAGGGTCACCCGGCCTCTGCAGACGGCAGAACCAATGCGACACAGCGCTGGCTTTAAATGCTTCCTCACGGGCAGGTCAAGTCTCGGCGGAGCTTTGAAACCAGATGGCCCACTGGCAGTGCCCCGCTCCTCTGACACACCGCTAAAGTCCTGCTGGGCTCTAGATTCGTAGCATCGATGACGGATTTCAGCTCCAGATGTGTGAAGGCGGCGGTGTCCGTGTCGTTGGTCACAAGCAGGACTCGTGAGACTCTATGTGGGTGTGCAGGGACTTCTTCTCCTGCTCTGAGTGGTTCCCATTGTGGAGCACGCAATACCTGAAAACACAGACGGAGGGAGTTAATTTAACAGGCATAAAGAAGCAGCCTCCAAAATGACAAATGTGTTCCACTATTCACACAGCTTTGTCTGTGTCTGCTGAGGAGCACGTCACGGCTGTAAGACCATTCAAATAAGCAGAATACGGAGAATAAGGAGCGCATCGAGAGGAGGAAAGAGCTTTCAGTGAGTCTGTCTGAAACACTAAACCAGCACACATGCACAGGCTTCTGCTTTACTGTTGCATTTATGCTGAAAGCTGACACTGATTGGGCCACCACAAAAATCCATGAGCTCATCGGAGCAAAAAGTAAAACACCTGAAAAGTGAAGGAAGCGTCTGAATGAGAAGTCGGAGCTGAGTGGATGAGATAAGTGGTGTGGAGTTACATTAAACCATCTGCAACCTGACCAACACTCAGAGGAGAGGACGGGAAACCCGAGCTGGACTTAGATGAAGCAGTTCTGGGACTCCAACACAAATAAATAAGAGCGGTCAGACACAAAAGGAAAAGTCACTTTCTAATTTAAGAGAGAGGGACGTCAGACCAGGGAGTGAACTCAGCTAACGCCTTTTATCGTTGTCATAATGGGAAAAGAAGTGTTTCAGGAGCTTTTTAACGCCGACAGCAGTCAGACTGGGAGGACAGTGAGACACCGGGTCACCGAGTGTTCACCAGCTGAGCTAAAACACACTCCATCTCCAAACCAGAGCTAAATACAAACGTGAAACCAAACTGCTGCACTTCATATCGATATAAAAAATGAAATAATGAGAGGCGCTGGAGGGAGCAACCATCTTTAAACACGTGCAAAACCAATGAGATGCAGATTCAGAAAAAAGATCACCTAAAATAAGTTTCAGATTAATGTGGACGAACTTAAATAATCAAGCACGCTGCTCTGGTGTGCTGCATTTTCAGCTGTGAATCAGCTGAGAGTATTATTATTAGTATTACTGAGAAGAGAAAAAGGAAACATCAATGAACTTTAAGTTTGAAAAGGCCAGTGAAGATGTGCCTTCTGCAGCTAATAAAAAACAGAGGTGTCTGATATTAGAAAATGACCCAGCTGGGAGGAGGTCTTGGGTTCAATGTGAGGGCTGACGTTCATGTGCTCAGTCTCGTTCTGAACACGCTGATTCCAGCATGATTTCCTCCTGCAGCCTGGAGCTGCTCACAGCACAAAAGATCCTTCCAGCAGGAGGACTCACAAACCCACAGAGAAAACTCAGGACCCTGCTCCAAGAAATGTGTGTGCACCATGTGCGGCACCTGTGTGCACGCACTATGTGCACTCACAGGTGTGTGCATGCACAGAGTACATGATCGCATACATGTTGTGTGTACGTAGACAGTGTGTGCGCAGGCTAAAACCATTACGAGCTGTTTACGCAAACACCCCGCCCCAACACACTTCCTGCCGACTAACTGGCCGTGAAATGCGTCTTCCAGACAGCCGCGAACATTTAAAGCTTCTCAAATGCAGACAGCTGCACATTCTCGTCACGTCCAAATTGCTACCACATTGCGGCGTTCAACCCTCGCCAGCCTCGCTGAGGAGGGAACAAAGATGCTGGCTGAATCTGGACCCTCACTTTGATTCCAGGGCCCCCCTCCCCCTTACCTGCCAGCGTCTGCACTACAGATAAAGTTCAATAGGTACAGGATGTGACATCATCAATGGATCACCCCGTGGGTATTCAGTCTAATTATTAACGTGTTTATGTAAAAGAGGCGGAGTTTACAGTACGTAACCAATCAGGAGCATGGACAGGTGTACAGAGAGCAGAGTATTGTAATTATATAACAGTTGCCTTAAGGTGCATTAATATCTTTAAAGGTAATAAACACTAAAAAAAACCAAAGGAAGATAAAAGGAACATATAAGAAAATGTTCCATATTCACTTAAATGAAAAGACGTGTAAGACAGTTAAAGTTAACCAACCTCAGGGGAAAAATTATTTAAGCATTAGTTTTATTTTATTAGTCATTTTTAGAAGAGTAAATATGCTCAGTTATACATTTTATATGAGTGAAACATGTGCTAGGCTTTGTAGTGTCTCACACAGTCAGCTGTCATCTTCAGAGTGACTGTGGTGGGGATGAGATGGAGTCTGTGTGTGACCGAATGTGGTCACGGTGCCAATTACACTCGATTACCTGCAAAAATCACAGGAATTCAGTTCAAGCTCAGAAGTCTGAAGCAGAATTTCCTCCACCCACAGTGACGTAGTCGCTGAAGAGCTGACCCCAGTCTCACGGATCGTTCGTGATCACGGCGAGGCTGCGGTCCTGTTTTCACTACGGTCTAAGGAATCCTCCAGGAACCTTTGAACCACAGAGCTGAACCTGAAGCATCCCTCCTGCTTCACCTTGTATCCTCGGGTTTGCTGCCGGTTGTTTCCTGGCTTCTGCTCCTGGATTTCAGGCTGCAGGTCTGGTTTGTGCTCAGTTCAGATTTGCCCCGTTAGTCCCAATTATTCAGCCTCGGCCTGTTCACTGGTTTGTCTGTGAGCCTCAGACTGTGGCAGAGCTTCTGTGTTTTTTGTTTCTCCACATTGCCGTTAAATTAAAGCTCGCCTTCTGTTTGCCATCGCTGCCTTCGACACCCTGCAGAGGCGTCCTCGTGTCGCATAGCTGTGGATCCTGTGGCAGCGAGCCGTCATGTGAGCAGACTGTGCTTTCTGGTTTGCTGCACAGACATCAGTCCAGCTAGCACCTTTGTGAAACAGCCCAATCAGATACAAGGAAACCAACCATAATGCATTAACATGTAACAAGCAGCAGTTTCATTCATCAGAATCAAAGAATCAACACATCCCAGTGTTTCGTTGAAAAGCTCAAACTGAAGAAAACTAAAAGCTCAAAAAAACGCTCAGCTCTGCACAGACAGCGGTTCAGGAAGTCGACCAAAGGCAGGAATGCACTTTCATATCTGGAAGAAGTGAAACTGTGGAAACGGATCCGTCCTGTGTTTAGCCGAGGCTTTGTTTGTACACAGCTAAGCCAACGGGCCAACTGGCAGAGCAGGACGGAGAGGCCGGGGAGGGAGACACGAGGCCCGGATCACAGGCAGACTAAACATTTCTGCATATTCTGGGCACTGGTGTGGCCAGCATTCATCTTGATGAAGTGCCCTGAGCAAAACTTTGAACGTGCTAAGCAACGGACATGATGGCCCGTGTGGGCGGGAGGTGAAGACGAATATCAGCCAGATAACGCAGAAACACACATTTCATACGCTGTGATCTGGACTGTGTCACACTTACAGAAAATAAACAACATTTTCTCTGAGCTCACAGGAAATTTAAAGTTCCCGACTTTCCCGATGTGGAGCCGGGCTGATGAAAACAGCGAGCATGCACATCTGCGGAAAAAGGAAGAGATGGTGGCATCGTTGTGCTTCTGTAGAACAAACTCTGGGATCGTCTCATTTTTCATTGATTTTCCTGCTGAAATCAGAAGAAAGTTTGATAAAAATTGAATAACTGAATTTAGAGCCAAGACTCAGAGTTTCAGTAAGTGTCGCCATTCCTCCTCGTGTTCTGTGTCAGCTTATTAATGCTGTTAAAGCTCATCCAATCACTGTGCAGCTGCTCTGACACTCACAGTTTCATGTCAGGCGTGCAGCGGTAAATAAATCACTCTGAATGTCGCGGCATCTTTCAAGAGCACAAGCAGGGATGGAGGTAAACCCAGCGTCATGCAGCACCTTTATGGGGGCGTGGCCAGTCTGGCGTGGTAAACTGACGCATGAATAACAGTCTTTCTAAGGCTACATGTTTCTGTTTTTTCACCTGTCATTTAACGCCGTCAAGTATGAAAGCCTCAAATCGCTGCGTGCCGTGGCACATTTTAAACCTCACGTTTAACTGAGATACGATCAGAAGGACTGCGGCCACCCGAGGGAGGAAAATTATGTCAGGAATAAGTCGTTTAAAAGAACAGATTAGAAATGAGTTCCTGATTTGCTGCAGTCTCCTCTTTAGAGGCTGACACACTCATTTTAACTCGACATTAACCTTTTAGAAGTGAACAGTGCTGCTGACACGTAAACTCCCTTACCTTTGTCGAGTCCGTGTATGACGGAGGCCTCCAGCAAAGTGCTCTCACAGAGGTCAGAGGTTAATTAGCATATCCTCAGTGAAAAGTTGATATTTGGAAGAAAAACCTCTGTGTTGGAATTATTATGTAATATTTACACTTATATTCAGGTGCCCACCAGTTTCATGTAATCCACCTTTGCAGTTTAATTTACAGGCTCAGGGATGTGTTTTACTCCAGCTCTCTCAAACTCTTCTCTGGTTTTAATTTCAGGTTACTGCAGACACACAGGTGTGGCCCCACCTTCTCGCCACCGTCTGTGACAGGAACACATCTGGTGAGGATCACCAACCCTCACCATCGAACCGAACCGATGTGAAATTAGCTGCTGAGATGCTCTAGCATTTGAAGCAGCCAGCGTCTCCACAACGATCCGACGGACGGCCGCTTGATGTGTCGTCCCTGCTCTGTTTCCTCCAATCACAGGTGATTGTCACAATCAGGAAGCTCTGTGTGTGTGTGTGTGTGTCTGTGTGTGTGGTCTGTTTCTCCCCAGTTTAACTGTTAAGAAAGCAGAAGTGAGTCTCGAAAACACGTTAGGGTGCTGATAAAGGCGGGGGAGGTGTGTGTGTAATAGATTTGAGGGGAATACAATAGGCAGGAATTTGAATAGGAAAGAGATTACGTCGTATTGAGCTAACTGAAAAGAATGAGACAGAGAATTTTATGCAAAAATTATTCAAACTTCACGCCCACGAAGAATGGCTGTTTCCATCTCAGATACAGTCTGGCATAAGAAATATGAGTTTCTGAGAGGACTGAATACAGAGAGGTAATATATTCTACATAAAGCACTGATGTGAACTCCTTTGACCTTCAGGAAGATTTATTTGTTACTAAGCAGGTAAGCACAATCAGAGCCAAAAGGAAAAGCCTGAAAGTGCTAACACAGCTGACATCAGGTCTGCAGAGGGCATCAGAAGTTTGGACTTTCATAGGATTACATCTGCTCACATTTTTAGGAAGGATTCGACCTGCCGCAGGTAAACAGACACAGGAAATCCTGGAGGTACGTGCTGTCTGCACAGCCATCGAGCACCATGTCTTGTACATGCTCTGAAGGATGACGGTTAAGGAGAAACCGACGATGACTGGAACTTTCTGCTCAAAGCTCACAGAAGCTAAAAAAAGAGAGGGTAAAAAGGGCCAAACAAAGCCCCGTCCTAGCTCATTTAAACCTGCACAGCTCTTTCATGATGTTTGAATTGATGCTTTTAACAGCAAGTAGAAAGACAGCGGCTGTGTTCCCAGTCCCACACACAGCTTCAGCTTTTCCTTTATTTCTCCTTGTTTATCGGTTCGATTAAACTCCTTTCAGCAGGAAATACACCCGTGTCTACTAAAGAGCTCATCCTGGACCAGTCCACAGAGACATTTAACAACATCCTCCAGAGATGCTGCCATGCATCTAACACAACTCATAGAACTCAACACAAACAGAACAAAACTTCACAATTAAACAGGAAGTTAAGTAAAAGAGGAAGATATTCAGGAGCAAATAAGAACTGAGGACCATGAATTGAGCTGACGACGCCTGTGAGAGCTGATTAATCCAGAAGTGTTCCTCGGTGTGTCTGCAGCTCCTGCCTTTTGAACCTCCAACCAGAGATGGTCCTCTTTGGCTCTCCCAATTTTTTCAGAGGATCAGATCAGCCAGGCAGCGCGTCAAACCAAAAAGATTGTCGTTCATTTCCTGGGACACACCTGCTTTGGCTCCTCTCCTCTGGTTTCCACCCAGGTATGAATTTCAGGATCCTCCCATTTGTCTAAAAGTCAGTCATGGTCTCCGACCTCTCACACGCCTCTCCAGTTTACAGGTTCCTCCGGTCAGCTGGTCGGATGCTCCTGACTATCCCCACTCCAGATTTAGCCTGCTGAATCCAAACATCCTTCATTTTAATCTTGATCACCTGATTAAAAACCAGCTCTGTGGTCTTCATGAAGCTTCAGCTTTAAATCAAAGAAGTACAGACAGCCTGACTGCAGCGCTGAAATGAAATGTTTATGTAAAAATATGGCTGCGACTCATTAAGTCCAACAAAGTGGAAGCAGCAAGTTTGACAGAGATAAAGCAGGAGGTGTGTGTGTGGTCAGTGTTCCCTGTTAAAGCTCAGACAGCTCATCAGCATGTTTCACCCTGCAGCGTTTAAAGCCGAAAACAATAAAGCGCAGAAACACTGCTCAGAGTCTAATCAGCTGCTGCGAGGATGCCTCCTCTGGGCCCGACGTGCACATCGCAGCACACGATGTATCACTGTCTCCCACATCTTCTCTGCTGTCATGGTGATAGCCAGCTCCCCGCTGAGCTGCGTGGGATTAAAGCGCAGCTCGCTGTACGCGGCATCACTCTGCAAACGGAGCTGAAGACAGCAGCTGAACTTCATTTTTTTCTGAGAGGCGACCCTGACCGTGTCAGTGAGAAGCAGCTTCCTGAAACAGAACAGCTGCTCATATGAACAGTGACACAAACCAGCCAGTCGCCAGCATGTCTTTATCTGCTCTCTGCAACAGAACTGCAATTCTGCTTTTTGCTTGAAAGTCCCAGAACCACTTAAACAGGCTCTTATGCTTCACTGTAAACGTCACACATGGGGTCCCACCTGACCACTCACTGAAATCTACGTCCTCAGCGACCTGACCAGGTGTGCCCCGCCTCTCAACCCATCACAGCTGGGGCAGGCCCCACACCCTGTGACCCCCAACGGAATAAGCTGAATAAACTTCACAGTAAATAAAACATAGACAGAAAAAATGAAAAAAAGTGTAAAAACTTAACATGAAAACACAGACCTTCTTATTAAAAATATAATAAACAACCAGCCACATTTTCTTTGTATCACTGGTTTTTAAATGGTGTAACAAAATCTCAAAGAATGAGGCAGCGAGGGAAATAGCAAGAACCGGGACTTGGTCCAGCACCGAGCCTGCAGCAGTGAGTGGTCATACCAGGAGTCTCTGGTACTACAGAGGAGTTATAGCAGAAGACGAGAGCTCCAGTCATGACTCTGAAACGCTAAAGTCAATAAACCCAATTGGTTTGAGCTGTTTATCATAACTCTGTGTTTTAATTATAAAACTCAAATAAAAAGCAGTGATTTATGACACTTTCATTTGTCCTCATAAATCACTCCTATTTTGGCACAAACAGGTTGTTATTCCTCTCTTAAAGGAAATGAGCGCTTCTCTTGGTGGTCATGAAGCGTACCGATGGGATGGAGGCACGTGCTGCTACTTATATGAAGAAGTCAGTGTGGAAGCCTCTCAGCAGATACAACACACCTAACAAATATATACACACTCCTGCACAGCCCGATGGTCCTTTGGTTTCTCAGCTCTCTACAGTGAGCCACAGTCTATATCAGAGATGCTGGAGGCGCGCTGAGCTGAGCAGCACCAAGGCTGAAAGCACTCACAGGCAGGAGGAGGGGGAAGAATGCAGGCGGGTCGCCGGGAAGTAAACACAGCACACGTGCATGCTTCACTGCATCTATACATGCATGCATACTGTACACAACATGGGGGTGGCTGAAAGATGCTAAAAATATACAAGCAGAGCCGTCTGAGCTTCCAGGTGACTTTCACATAGTGTGTGTGTGTGTGTGTGTGTGTGTGTGTGTGTGTGTGTGTGTGTGTGTGTGTGTGTGTATTTTCTAGGAATGAGAGTGCTGGCTCTCAGCAGATCAGAGGTTTGATTATTTTTGGATGACTGACTTCTGCAGCGTTCCTCGGCTAATTGCCTACATGACTGGAATGATGACGAAAAAGCAGCGTGTGTTTGCACGTGTGCGACTGCACGTACACACTGCTTTAAAACAACAAGATAAATTTACTTTTTTAAAAATTACTTTTATTAATACTCCACTCCTTTTTGTCACTACAAATCCCTCAGCCCCACCTAAGGCCTAAACTACAGTAAAGTATTTGGATTACACCACCAAACAGCTTGTTGTTGACTTCAGCACGTTTCCACTGTACACTGCTGACCCATGATAACACTTATCCCTAAAATGGAGATGTAATGAAAGCAACTTATTTTCACGTCACTGGTTTGATGTTGAATATTTGTTGTTGGCTAACCAGTCGTTTTGGTCGTCGGGACAAATAAGCTCCAGCGACCAAAGAGTTCTCTGTCCTCAGATGATGGAGACGATTCACACTGACACCTCTGAGATCTACAAGACTCAGAGGCTAACATGACGAGCTAACACGATTGTGGTCAGGTTTATGCAACTTGAAATGTTGCACCCTTTCTGCACAATATGCTGAATTCTTGTGTTAAATCCATTTCTACACAGACTTTCAGCAGTAGCAGCAACGTGTGCCTGCTACAGCGTTAAAATGCCACATAAAGATTCATCACAGTGTAAAAGAGGAAATATTAAATATGTTCATTTAGTTGAATCACAATATTTGTACCATACACAAGCACCCATCCATGTGCATGCACGAGAACTGGAGATGGGAATGGAGACCTGGTTCTCAGTAGTTAAGTTCCTTAGAGTTGTTAGTCTGCTTGCCTGAGATCCGCAGTCAGCTGAAGTTAAAGTTGACATTATTTGATATATTTGTGGGAGACAAGTCAGCTCATTCCATTTTACAGTGCATGCCTTCTTCAAGTGTTTTACTGAAGCAACAGAGCATGAATAAAGCCAGAGTGACCAGTAAGGACACTGGAAGTGACAGATCTGGGTCTCCACAAAAGATTTGTTTGTGAAAAAAAAAAATCACAAAAATCCAAAAATTCATCGTCTTCAGTGGTGAAACTTTCATCGTCCACAGGAACAACAAAAACACAGATGTCAGCGGTGGTTCACGCTCCGACGACAGCTCAGAGAGCTCGGCAGCATTCGAATTTAAACCTGATTCAAATTAAAACTTGATATTTGTGTGGATTTGACAACCAGTCTTTGTTTGCTCGTTTGTGCGACCGGGGATGAATCCAAGCACCAGTTTACAGAAAAGTCTGAAAGCATACTGTGTACTTGTTCTTGGTCCCGGAATGATGACATCTAACTGGACTGTAAACACTTGTTTTGACATGTTATTGTAAATATGTCATGTTTGCCACGGTCCTCTGGTTTTAAAACCAGCGCTTGGTACTTTTTCTGCATGAACAATTGCCCTGTGTCACCGGGAGAAGACTCGCTCAGCATTTATGTCCCGTTGGTTCAGCGCCGCCACGTTTATCGGTGCTGAGCTCACAGATATTTATTCACACGCGGCTTCCTCAAACAGAGACCGGCTCTCAAAGAGCTGATTTTTGATTTACTCTGAGGTGTTAGACAACTCCTGTATACACACAATATTGTTCTGCTAAACATACAAGTGAACACTTGCATTGTATTCTGCAGCCAAGCTGTCATTTGATCCATTCTCAATATGAGAATATCAAACTCCCCGGAGTTCCCCAAAGCCCCCGGAGGACTATCATTAGAGGACCGAGCCTCAGATGAAAGCTACAAATATGTCACTGAACAACTGCCTAGAAAAATACATCCTGAGCTCACGCAGTGAACCTTTATCAATCTATGAAGGTCTCCATCTATCCATCTCATTTATCCCAGCTGTCATAGGCCAGACATTAGCAACTGCAAGAATACAAGGCAATTAGGGCTGCCACAAAACGATTATTTTGATAGTTGACTAGTCACCGATTATTTTTGCGATTAGTCGACTAATCAGATCATGCATCCATTGGAGGTAAAACGTACAGCTTATTGCACCAGCATTCATCTGCTCTTATATAACTATCATTAGCTTACAGCTTTAAGTGTTTAAGGTATGTGCTAACTAAAAATAAAGACAAGATAATAGTTTATTAAATTTTAATGAAATGTGCAGATTGTTTAGGTGAAGTTTAATAAACTCAGCCGTCTGCTCCTTGCTATCTACAATATAACAGGACACCGGAGTATATTCTTGAGCATCTCACACTTCTGATAATCAGTTGTCGGCTTGACGTTTATTCAGCTGTGTAAAAACTATAACTTTAATCTCAGCCAAACCGATTTACTCAGGAACAAATAAAATACTGAAAAAAGCCCAACAATAACATTTTTAAGTTATCTACGTGACTTATATATCATGTTTAACCTGAGTAGCGAAAGATGGCGGTGGGTTTGAAAATGATTGGTCGGGAGTCTGGTGTTCTCACCGGCTCTAGTGAGCCTTGGACCCCGGCTAGGTATCGAGCTGGTGGGTAACAGACGTCTCCGAAAACGTCGGAGCGCTTTTGAAAATATGTGGTGTCTTGATAAACTGAGCAGATATTTGAGGTTTACACAGCTACATTCTCGCCTGAAAATATGTTAAACGTTTATTTTGTGACCCAGAAAGAATAATAAAAGTAATATTAAAACTAACTAGCTGCCGCCATTGTTGGAAACTGAGCAGGGCTGCGTTGGGCCGCGCTATGAATTCTGGGACACAGCTTCTTCTTCTTCAGGGTTTAACGGCAGCTGTCATCCTGGGGGTTGTTCTTATTTTCTTCAATCAGTGACGAATAGTAAGCTGTTCTGGCTTTGCGGAGGGCTTTCTTATAAAGCAACAAACTATTTCTCCAGGCTAAATGATGATCCTCTAAATTTGTGACACGCCATTTCCTCTCCAGATTACGAGTCATCTGCTTTAGGGTAGGTGTTTGAGAATTATACCACGGAGTCAGGTACTTCTGATTAGAGACCTTAGTTTTCACTGGAGCTACAGTATCCAGAGTCGTACGTAGTGAGGAGGTGAAATTATTAACAAGATAATCGACCTCTGTTGGGGTAGCGTTCAGATAGCTGCTCTGCTCTGTGTTGGTACAGGGCATTGACGATGATAACAGTGGCTGGATTATATTCTTAAACTTAGTTACAGCGCTTTCAGAAAGACATCTACTTTGATAAAGTCTACTCTCCACTGCTGTGTAATCAATTATTGTAAATGTAAATGTTATCAGGAAATGATCAGACAGGAGAGGGTTTTCAGGAAACACTGTTAAATGTTCAGTTTCTATGCCATATGTTAAAACAAGATCTAGAGTGTGACTAAAGTGGTGGGTGGGTTCTTTTACATTTTGAGAGAAACCAATTGAGTCTAATAACAGATTAAATGTCATGTTGAGGCTGTCATTTTTAGCATCTACATGGATGTTAAAATCACCCACAATAATTATTTTCCCTCTTTAAATATTTTTTATTGTGAAACACAAATAACAATCACAAATTGTCCCATAGACTGACATTGCTTCCTTTTTACAGTTTTGGCATCAAAAAAAAAAGGGGAAAAACAAAGCGAACAACAACAACAAAAAACAAAACAAACCCAAACAACAAAAACAGGAAAAAACAAAACGTACCAAAAAGGGCGGTCAAAAAACAACAACAACAAAACAAACAAACAAACAAAAAAACCCCCTCCTCCCTACACCCTTCCCTTATCCCAGAGTGCTATCAGCTTATTTTAAGCAATGGTGAAGTCCACATAATAACTCTCATTTGTTCATAATTTCCAGGTGCTCAATGAGTGGCCTCCAAATCTGATCGAAGTCCTCCAGTTTGTCATTTATAATGTAGCGGATCCTTTCCAGATGAAGAGTATCTGTCAATACTGAAATCCAGGCTTTCAAGGAGGGCACTTCTTTTCCCTTCCATAGGAGGAGAATCAGTCTCTTTGCACACATCAGGCCATAGGACAGGAGTGCTCTTAAGTTTTTTAGATTGTCCCGATAGTCCAATAAGAATCAAAATGGGGTCAGGGTCTAACTGCACATAAAAAAGTTTGGAAAAAAAAGAAAAAACTGAAGCCCAACTTTGTAATTTGGTACACATTACAAAACTGTGAAGCAGATCAGCTTCTGCACATTGACATTTATCACAGATGGGTGACGTTTCAGGAAATATTCGATGTAATCTGGTCTTCGAGTAGTGCAATCTGTGCAAAATTTTAAACTGAATTAACCTATGTCGGACGTTGATAGAGCAGGAATTAACATAACGTAGCCCTTTAGTCCATATATCATTATGAATTTCTGACCCTAATTCCTTTTCCCAAGCTGATTTTATTTTACCTGTATCCTTCTGCCGGAGTGACTGTAATATCTCATATATAAAAGCAACCGCATGCTTTTCTGTTATACAACCCACCAGGCATTGGTCAAGCTTACCTGGAGTTGCAAACTCAAATTGTTGTAGTTGGGACCTTACATAGCTCCTTATTTGAAGGTATCTAAAAAAATCACAGGCTAATAAATTGTACTTCTCCTTAAGCTGTTGAAATGAAGCAAAAGAGCCCTGAAAATACAGGTGTCCCACATTTCGCGACCCTATTTCCTTCCAGTGATCAAATGTCCCATCTAAAACTGAGGGTTTGAATGCAGGATTAGCTGTAATAGGTGTCAAAAGCAAGAAGGCTCTGAGTCTATACTCTTTCATGATCTGTCTCCAGATTTGAATTGTATTGTGAATAACTGGATTACAGTTGTAGTATGTCTTTTTAAAACGAACAGGAGACAATGCAATTGCACCAAGAGAATAAGGCATACAGTCCTCTCGCTCCATGTCCAACCAACTTCCCATTATAACTGTATCATCTAGCCAATAAGCTATGTATTGCATATTAGCTGCGAAGTAGTAATTTTTAAAGTCTGGTAAAGCTAGGCCACCATGTATTTTCTCTTTACAAAGGTGGGCTTTTTTTTATCCTGTGGCTCTTATAATTCCAGATAAAAGGGAGAAGGACTGAATCCAATTTTTGAAAAAATGTAGCTTTTAGATACACAGGGATATTTTGAAACAGATATAGGAGTTGGGGAGACAAATCATTTTGATCGCATTCACCCTACCTATCATGGAAAGTGGGATTGATTTCCAAAATTCAACCTCATTTTTAAATGTATCCAGAATTCTCACAAAATTGGCTTCATATGATGACTTGTATGACTTAGTAACTTCAATTCCAAGATATGAAAATTTTTCTGACGTTATTCTAAAGGGAAGACGATTTAGTAAATAAAGATTACTAAATTTAATTGGCATCAGTTCGCTCTTCCCCCAATTTACTTTGTAACCTGAAAAAGAGCTAAATAAATCTATTGTTACTAGCACCTTAGGGATTGAGTCTAACGGTCTGTTTACAAACAGCAGAATATCATCAGCATACAGTGAGATCTTATTGGAGGTGTATCCTGTATTATAGCCATGTATTTCTTTATGTTTCCGAATTGTTTCTGCCAACGGCTCTAATGCGAGGGCAAACAATAAAGGGCTCAGCGCACATCCTTGTCTTGTACCACGAAATAGCTTAATTGGTTCGGAAAGGGTATTGTTTGTGAGTATTCTGGCACACGGATTACTATATAACAATTGAATCCAGGAAACAAATTTAGGTCCAACTCCGAACTTACTTAATACTGCATATAGATATGACCAATCGACACAGTCAAAGGCCTTTTCTGCATCAAGGCTCAATATCACTAGGTCTTTATCTGGATCCCTAGAGGAATAAATAATGTCAAAAAGACGTCTCAGGTTATAAGATGCATGTCTTGCTGGAATAAACCCTGTTTGATCTGGGTGAACCAGTTTACCTATGTGAGAACTAAGTCTCCTGGCTAAAGACTTGGCCAGTATTTTCTGATCTGTGTTCAATAAAGAGATTGGTCGGTAAGAACTCACCAATTCTGGGTCCTTTCCTTTCTTTGGAATGAGAGTCACAGTTGCTTCATTTAGGGTCTGCGGGAGTGCACCATCTTCCAAGGCCATATTAAACATATTCAGCAAATATGGGGTTAGTAAACTGCTAAACCTTTTATAAAACTCATAAAGACTCTTCCCGTTTTTCAGGGAGCGTATGGTACTAATCAATTCTGGACATGTTAAGTCTGCATCTAGAAGTGTCCTGTCCTTTTGCGCCAATGTAGGCAAGTTACATTTGCTTAGAAAATCCTGCATAATTTCAGGAGGTGCATTACACTGAGATGTATATAACTGTTCATAAAACTGTCTAAAAGCAGTATTAATATCCTTATAAGAATTAATCAACAACCCTGAGTCTGACCTGATTGCATGAATAGCCCTATCACTTTCTCTCTTCCTTAGATGCCTGGCTAGTAATTTATGTGGCTTATCACCAAATTCAAAATAGGTCTGCTTAACATACATGAAGGCCCTGGAAATTTTATCTGATAGCAAGTTATTGAGTTTATACTTCAGAGCTGATATTTTACTATGTAGCTGTACAGATGGTTGTCTGGCATTCTCAGCGTCCAATTTTTGTATTTGAACCTCCAACTGTATGCGTTCCATGTTATTACGTTTTTTCTCAGACGAGGTGATACATCATCTTTGTCATTCATCTCAAAAAACAACTTGATCTGTTCTTCCAGATAATTGCAGAATGTTTTCCTCGTAAGAAGTTGAGGGTCTAATCGCCAGTGTTTATAATTACCACCTGATTCCAGTAAATTTAGTGAAATAGACACTGGGCTATGATCTGATATAAGGATATTATGATATTTACTACTTTGGACTCCATGTAACAGTTTACTATCTAATAGAAAGTAGTCTATACGTATTATGTACGTATTATGAACCCCAGAGTGAAAGGAATATTCCCTTCCGGTTGCATTCAACATTCTCCAAACATCCACAAGACCCAAATGATCAATAAACGATTTCAGAAACCTAGAAGCATTCGATGGCGCAATTCTCTGAGCTGACGACCTGTCTAGATAGGTATCTAAAACTAAATTAAAGTCTCCCCCAAGTATCAAGTTTGTAGTTGAAATATCTAGCTAGATCAAGCTAAACGTTTTTCTAAAAAACTCTGGGTCATCCCTGTTCGGGCCATAGACATTCAGCAATGTGATTGGTATAGACTGAATTTCTCCTACCACCATGATATATCTCCCCTCCTTATCTGCCAGGGTCGATTTATGTATGTATGGCACATTTTTACGAATAATTATTGCTGTACCCCTTGCCTTTGCGGAAAACCTTGAGTGATAAACCTGCCCTATCCACTTAGCTGTAATCCTGCAATGTGCATCATTTTTAAGATGCGTCTCCTGCAAGAAAATAACATCTGATCTCAATGACTTTAGGTATGCCAACACCTTACCCATTTTATTGGTTCATTGATGCCATTCACATTCCAAGAGCAAAAGGTTACAAGCCCTCTCCTGTTCACCCCATCATTTCCATCACCATCTATTGAGGCCATACTGTTAGTGATTTATGTGTATTGTCCCATATTGGCTAGAACATTTTCTACCATAGCACCTTCCCACCCAACAACCCCACCCATAAAAATACAAAGGAAACACAGCAGAAATAATAAAAAAGAAAAACAAACAAACAAACAACAACAAAAAAACACATACACCTAGGTCATAGCAGGGAGGGGAACCTGCCATCCTCCCAACAAGACCATGCGTACTTCCAACCATCCTCTGTCGCAACCTCCGACATAACAAGAGCCCTGTGTAGCTCCATAAAGACATTAAGCATAGACCAGATATCACAAAAAAAGGATCAGAAGGTACATTATCGTCACTATTAAACAAAACAATACAGTTATTCAAAAACAAGTTAAAGGGTGTCTAACTACCAGCCCTTAAAACCAAGTGTGAGACCGCAACATGTAACATCATTAACAAGTATAACGTTACTAACATATGCCTTTAACCGCAAGCTGCCCGGATTATTGACTCTTATTGACTCTTAGGTACACAAAGAGAAGAAAAAAACAACCTGTTGGTAGTAAAGTGCTAGATGTCACCTGCGTAGAGGTTATTCGCGTTCTGGGTGGTGTATTGTGGCATTATCTGCCCTTAATTCAATTCAATTTTATTTATATAGCGCCAAATCACAACAAAAGTCGCCTCAAGGCGCTTCATAGATACAGAGAAAAACCCAACAATCATATGACCCCCTATGAGCAAGCACTTTGGCGACAGTGGGAAGGAAAAACTCCCTTTTAACAGGAAGAAACCTCCGGCAGAACCAGGCTCAGGGAGGGGCGGCCATCTGCTGCGACCGGTTGGGGTGAGAGAAGGAAGACAGGATAAAAGACATGCTGTGGAAGAGAGACAGAGGTTAATAACAGATATGATTCAATACAGAGAGGTCTGTTAATACATAGTGAGCGAGAAAGGTGACTGGAAAGGAAAAACTCAATGCATCATGGGAATCCCCCGGCAGCCTACATCTATTGCAGCATAACTAAGGGAGGATTCAGGGTCACCTGGTCCAGCCCTAACTATATGCTTTAGCAAAAAGGAAAGTTTTAAGCCTAATCTTAAAAGTAGAGATAGTGTCTGTCTCCCGAATCCAAACTGGAAGCTGGTTCCACAGAACAGGGGCCTGAAAACTGAAGGCTCTCCCTCCCATTCTACTTTTAGATACTCTAGGAACAACAAGTAGGCCTGCAGAGCGAGAGCGAAGTGCTCTAATAGGGTGATATGGTACTACAAGGTCATTAAGATAAGATGGGGCCGGATTATTTACGACCTTGTATGTGAAGAGCAGGATTTTGAATTCAATTCTGGATTTAACAGGAAGCCAATGAAGGGAAGCCAACACCTTACATCCTATCTCACGTGGGATAGGATCCAGTGTTCTGCATACTGTCGTGCTTTTTCCGGGTCTCGTAGGTTCTGACGCTTCGAGCGTCTCTCGAGGTCGAGGCATTTTTCAGAAAGCGATGTCACTTGCCCACGGAGCGTCTCAACTTTGTTCTCCAACTCCCGTATTGCATCGGATGAGCCGCTAGCCGTGTTGGCTAGCTCTTGCAGCGTATGGCCATGTGACTCTATCTCGTTCCTTAGCGTTGTTATGGCTTTGTCATTCTCGGCTTTCAAGCTGGCTATCTCCCCTCTGTGACTTCTGAGATCTTATTTTCAATTTTGTCACAAATTTCAACCTTAACACCTGCCAGTTCAGAGCGGAGTGCCGCAATAGCCCCCAACACTATATTGTCTGTGCTCGTGAAGGTTCCGCTGGCGTCTTTACTGTGGCCAGAGGCTTCACTCGGGCCTTCCCTGTCCGGCGTGTCCAACTTTGGCAAAACTTTTTTGGGCATTTTCAACTGGTGTGTAGACACCCAGCCCCTTTATCAGACAGTAGTTTAAGTTAACTTCGGTTACTGTGTATAATTATGGTCTATTTGGAGTTTTAAGATCGAAATTAAGCGGAGCTACTGCCGTGTCTACCTCACTCATCGCCAAACCACCACAATAATTATTTTATCTGAGCTCAGAACTAAATTAGATATAAAGTCTGAGAAATCAGACAGAAACTCTGTGTAAGGCCCAGGTGGACGATAGATGATAACAAGTAAGACTGGTTTCTGAGTTTCACAGCTGGGGTGGACAATGTTAAGCATCAGGCTTTCAAATGAATTAAAAGTCTGTCTTGGTCTTTCATTAATTAATAGACTGTGCTTCGAGATTTCTGGTAGTTAGAATGACTCGGGGGTGTTGATTCATTTAAACTAACATAATCATCCTGCTGCAACCAGGTTTCTGTAAGGCAGAGTAAATCAATTTGTTGATCAATTATTAAGTCATGTACTAACAGAGACTTGGAGGAGAGAGACCTAATATTTAATAATCCACATTTCACTGTTTTACTCTTTGGTTCAGTTGTGGATACTGTATTGTTCTTTCTTTGTAATTGTTTATATTTAAGTTGTTTGTTGCTGGTTTTTAGTTTGTTTTTTGTCTTTTTGAAAGGTGACACAGCCTCTATGGAGATGGGTTTTTTTTTTTTTGGGGGGGGGGGGGGGGGGTGTAGCAGGAGGAGAGAAGCTGCAGAGAGGCGTGTAAGACTGCAACTCTGCTTCCTGGTCCCAACTCTGGATAGTCATATTTTGGGGGGTTTAATAAATTTGTCCATATTTCTAGAAATGAGAGCTGCTCCATCCAAAGTGGGATGGATGCCGTCTCTCCTAACAAGACCAGGTTTCCTCCAGAAGGTTTGCCAATTATCTATGAAGCCCACATCGTTTCTGGGACACCACTCAGACAGCCAGCAATTTAAGGAGAACATGTGGCTAAACATGTCACTCCTGGTCTGATTGGGGAGGGGACCAGAGAAAACTACAGAGTCCGACATTGTTTTGGCAAAGTTGCACACCAATTCAATATTGATTTTAGTGACCTCCGATTGGCGTAACCGGGTGTCATTACTGCCGATGTGAATTATGATTTTACTGAATTTACGTTTACCCTTAGCTAGCAGTTTTAAATTTCCTTCAATGTCGCCTGCGCTGGCCCCTGGAAGACAATTGACTATGGTTGCCGGTGTCTCTAGCTTCACATGTCTGAGAACAGAATCACCAATTACCAGAGTTTGACCCCCGGCGGGTGTGTCGCCGAGTGGGGAAAAATGGTTAGGCACATGAACGGGTTGGTGGTGTACCTGGGACTTCTGTTTAGGACTATGCTTCCTCCTCACCGTCACCCAGCTGCCCTCTTTCCCCAGCTGCTTGGGGTCTGCCGGGGAACAGCTAGCGGGGCCTACGCTATCTTCGGCTGCACCAGCTACAGGGGCCTGGCTAGCTACGGGTGAATGAAGGGTGCGAAGCCGAGTCTCCAATTCAGTAATCCTGGCCTCCAGAGCTGCAAATATGCTACATTTGTTACAGATATCATTACTGCTAAAGGAGGCCGAGGAGTAACTAAACATCTGACACAATGAGCAAGAAAGTGCAGGAGGGACAGGTGAAGTAGCCATGGTGCTAACGAGTCGGCTACGAGCTAAGCTAAGCTAGCGAAACAGTACAGAGACAGTGAGTGAATACTTTGGCTATAAATTAGGTAGTGAGTACACAGAAAGTGTGCTTTGAATGAAGCACACGAAGATTAGGCTATGAAAAAAGAATGTATTTAAAAGTTGTTAATTAAATTGCTAAGCAAATAAGCTACTCGGAAACACCACTGTGTTTGAGCAGGAACAGGAAGTGATACTCTACCGCACAGCGAACGAACACCAAGTGACAGTGCCACCTAGGATATAAAAATTCTTTATTTCTTTTACTATTAATAAAAAGGTAAACTGTCACACATGAGAGGACTGAAAGACAGAAACTATTAAACAGAGTTATTGTCATTCTTTGATGGCCAAAATTATGTCGCCGTCTCCTTATATATGTAGTAAGGCCAAAAACAACTGACAGCACAAGTATCTGTCCAACCAACAAGAACAATTGCAGCCACATAGTTTCACTATGAGGCCTCAAGACTGTCATGACAGGTTTCTGGTCAGTCTGTTGGACAGAAGCTCCATCTTTTCCTGCTGTAGAGTTACTCACAGCTGCTATCGAAACGAGTCTATAAGATGATTTATTACAGTGTGGAAAACAGTGGATTTAATCTTCATGTTGTGCCACATAGATGAGGTCAGAGTGGATGGTTATGTGTCCAAAGCACACTTCATAAAAATTCTTACATTATAAGAAGCTGCATCCACAGACTGTATGGCAGCATGACACAGACAGATACCTGCTAATCAGTGGCATCCAAACAAAATCCTAGCGTTTCACTGTGTACCAAAATTGGAGCTCAGACTTCTTGGATTGGCTATTAGTTGCCTGTTAACATGGGAGTCTGTGGGTACTGACTGCTGCCTCTGCTGGACAATGTTTCCATGGTTGAATTTTGTTTTACTTGCAGTTTGTCACCAGCCCACTTTACAGTTTAAAAAAACTGATTGACTCATTTTTGCTGGTGCATATAAATCAATCACTACATAGCTCCCTTTCTTTTCATCTGCACGTTTTACTCAGATCTCTGTTTGAGACGGCGCGAATGGTGGATAGTGAAGGAAGGAGAATGGAAAATTTCCTTCCAAGCCGAGCTTTCTACCTGGCAGGGAGAAAAACATTACATTTGTGAAGCCTGGAGTCCCACGAGACCAGGGGAAATATCTTCATATTTATACGACGCTCGGAAAAACAAACAGACCTCCATAAACAGAAGACGGTAATCATGAATGAAACCTTAGAGAGATTCAGTGCGTGTCTGTGTGTCCACACTAGGTTTGTGTTCAGATTTGTGTGTCAGTAAAATGAAGAAATAGAAGACAAAAAGGCTGTCTGTGTGTGTGTGCATGACAGTAAAACAAAGAGAAGGGAACAGATTCTTTGTTTTCCACCTCATAGTGTGCAGCCTAAAATATTGAAATGTAATATATTATATCTATCTATCTATCTACATACATATATATATATATACATATACATATACATATACATGTATATATATATATATATATATATATATATATATATATATATATATATATGAGTGCTTTCATGTGTATTTCCAATCACAAACTGCCCAGTGCAACCCTAGCATTACCCCTGCCAACATGCGCCGTTCAATTTCACCACCAGCATTGAAGAAAAATTCAGACGGCTCATGTGTGACCTTCTAAACTCAAACACTGATGCCGCTGCTGTGACTCATGCCAGCAGGTGTCAGAAACAAATAAGAATGATTTCTTCTGCTCCCAGAAATAAAAATTCAATAATGTGAGAAGTACAGGAAATTGAGACTGGTCACAGTGTTGGTGTTGATGACGCATCAGGCTGTTAGTTAATGTGTGATAAACAAAGTACAGCGTGCTGATCAGCTGTGAAGCTTTGGTTCAGAAGAATCTTTACATGCTCTTCCATCTATCATCATCATCATCATCCACCTATCCATCCATTCACACAATCACCCATTTATCCATCCATCCATACATACAATTATCCATCCATCCATCCAACCAACCATTCCACTCATCATTGGCATGAGCGTCAGGGTTATTTTGGAGTTTTAATTATGTTTTTGGGCTGTTGTCGTTCTGACCACTCCTCTTGGCAGAACTCTTAGATTTCATTTACCTAGATTCCTGGTATAGATTCTGGCTTTATTAATAGCTGAGATCAGGGCTTTGAGAAGGTCATTCCAGAAGCGTAATGTTAGCCTACTTTATTCAGAAACCAGTTGTGATGTATGCTTGGGATTATTATCCCGCTGGTACACCAACAAAATCCAAGTTTAAACTGTCTACCTGCTGATTTGAGGTGTTGAATTTTACAGTTGTCCTTCTTCCATATTCTATCCATTGTGTGCAATGTACCAGACCCAACAAAACAGCCCAGAGCATGATGCTACCACCATTCATCTGATCATCAAACCTTTCTCCAGAAGGTGTTTGGCTCATCCATGCGGACAACTGCTCTGATTTTAGTAGATCTCAGTTTCCAGTTCATGGCCAGCTTGAGCCTTGGTGGTTCCTAAATTGATCCTCAAGATCATAACCAATTTACTGTCATCTGACGGTACTGAGTATCGATTTTTAATGACAACAACATTAAAATAGATTAGACAACTGTGTAACTATATAACACACACACCTATATTATGATTGATGTAATCAGCTATGAGGTCACCAAGGTCTTAAAACAAGACAGTAAAATTTGGCATGTATCAATGTGTCACGCTCGAGGAAGCTTTTACTTTAAAGACTCTATGTGAATTCGACAAATTTAAGGCCTGTCCTACAGAGCCTCTGATTGGCTTGTGTTTAGGGTTTAGGTTGATGCGTGATAATTGATACCTGGTTGGTTCAGATCTGAGGTGTGAATCAGAAGCACCGTAGGGCCAGAGCTACTGAGTAGGTAACATTTTCTATTTAGTTTTACTTAAAGGAATAATTCTGTATTTTGTTTTATGTAATGTTGTAAACACACAGCACTCATCTTCCATATTTCCTATACACAGTTGGTCCTGCAAAAGGTGGAAGCTGTATGAAATGAAGAGCTGTCTTCAGTTCAGTTTATAGAACTGCAGAGAAGACAATATTTCTGATGGACATCCTGTCTTCTGGGTTTAGAACTACTGGTGAATATACATTTTGCCTTTCTGAATGGCCACAATAAGATGCCTTCCTCAAATGTACTGTACATAAAAGACTTCATTAGGACCACAGATGTTTAGATGGAGGTGATGGACACTAACAGACAGCCACATGTGGCAGCCGTGAACCACATATGAACTGTTTATCCTGAATTTAAATTGTGTGTGTATGCAGATGTGAACCAGATGTATCTATGTTGTTTATGGGGATTGCCATCTTTCATCTGGGCAGAGCTGACAGAGAGACAGAGAAGGAACAAACAGAGAAGAGAGAAGTGAAGTTAGCGAGGCAGCGGCCCACACAGCAAGTCCATTTAATTAGGAAGAGAAGAGCCCTGCAGCCCAGTTTACTGCAGTTACCGACTGAAAACAGCTAGCTGCTCAGTGCACATGTAAAGTACTTACTGCTGAAACTAGTTCTACTGTAGCTGCTGAATAACAGCACCAGAGCTCAGGCTGAAGCTGGTTTAGAGCAGCGATGTTGTTGGGGATGGGTGGTGAAGGAGCGTCGGCTACAACTGCACCAAACCTCTTCATGCAACAGAGCTTTAAGGCCTACTAATCAAGTCAGTCAACTGTGGTGGTGGTTCTACCAAGACAATAAGTTACAGAAACCTGTACCAGTACTGAAGCTGATCTTTATTTTATGATTTTAATTAATATTTTTACTTCTGGTGTGCAGGTTTGAAACATTTAATAAGCTCCAATATCAGTTTTCATTGTCTGTGGTCTCAGTTATCCAAGCCACTGCAGTCTTAACTGTTGAAGACAGCTGGACTTTTATTTGGTTCATGAAGCTTTTAGCATAAATTTCTTACAGAAATTTCAGTTTGACTTATTTGGATTGCATTGTGCGAGATGTCCAGCCTGTCCAGGTGTAGTCTGCCTCTCACCCTAACAGCTGGGATAGGCTCCAAACTAACATTATTCTGAATACTTAATCATGCAAAACTGCACTAGTAGACACAAATCCACAGTAGAAGCCACGAAGTAAGAGAAACTTCCTTCTCCTGGAACATGGAGAGAAATCCGAGTTGTTTCATCTGCAGCGTCTGGAGAACTTCTGGTTGGACGTCTTGCTTCGACACACTGATGATGTTCCTGGGTTTCAGATGGCTGCTTATCTGAGTGCATACAGCAGTACCATTTAAAGAGCTATGATAACGTTCACTCTTATAGCTCTGAAAATGGCGCTGTGGTCTGCAACAAGTCTCTCAGTCGCATTTGTTCAGATGCAAGTACATCAGCAATCAGTAGTCTCTTACTCACATATCACATATGCACACATATGCACCCTTAGAACACCCAGTGACGGCTATTCAGTGCTGGTCAGATGGTTTTTAGTTTTGCCCTGGGATTCATTCCAGGAAGGGACAGAAAACAAAAGTCACAACAGAAAGAAAAACAACAGTGAGAGGTTTGCAAAGAGCATTGTTATGTATGTCAGCACGTTTTAGGAGAAGAAAATAGAAAAAGTAAATTAAAAATTATTAATTAAAAAGTAGAAATAAAGAAAATATTCATCTTTTGCCAGTTGCAGATTCAAAAACACTTATACCACATTGTTTAAAAAAATCATAATAAAGAAACTGACAAAACAAGACAGCACCATACACCACACAGGTTCACACACCAACTTGTATACAGCTATTTAAAGCTATTTTAAATCCTATTACTGGTGAGCCACCAGGTAACTGAAGTAGTTCAATGGATCTGAGGACAGACTGTTGCTGTACACAAATACAGGTCCACATGAAGGAGAACCAATCAGTACTTTGGGCTGTATAAGCTGGAGAAATGGCATCTACTAACTGCTATTTCTTTAGGTACACAGTGCACAACCTAATTTGAGTTTGTTTTGTGTGTGTGTGTGTGTGTGTGTGTGTGTCAGTATTTAGAGGTCTGGCAGTCTGAAAGCCCTCAGGAAGGTGAGAAGTGTTGAGGAGTGGTGTAATTACACCTGAGAATCCTGCCAGCAGCAGCAGAGAGAAGCAGACAGACTCAAGGAGCCAGTGCAGGGTAAATAAAAAAAGACTCTTTCAGAAGTCTGAAACCTCTCAGTCTTGTCAAGGTTCTTCTAATTCTCCATACAGCTTCCTACTCTCGTTCCAAATAAACATGGAATTATCATCTAAAATGACACCTGTGGTTTATCTGCTGTGTAATCTGATATTTCTGCTCTGAATGACCAAAAATAAAATAACAGAGGAATTTTCTGTCTGCCAGGCATCTTTAAAGGAAACTCCACCTGTTTGCAGGTCTTAGGGAGCCTGGCTGCATCTTCTGCTCATTGTCCTCATGACACACCAATGGTATCAGTCTGAATCTCCTACGTCACCCCGTTCACCAGTTTTTACATGCCTGCCCATGCCTGAGGATCATCAACCTGCTATGGCTGAGCGGTTTGAAAAAAGTAAAAACAGCAATACATTGAAATCAGGAAATGCCACCATTTACCCGAGTTGACCAAAACTCTGATTACAGGTAAAGAAAGAATAATCCTGACTGTTCACAGCCGTATATGTATTAACAACTAGGGCTGGGCCATATCATACCGTTCACGGTAATATGGACTGGACTGATTCTTATGTAGCGCTTTTCTACTCTCCCGGAGTACTCAAAGCAACATGGCACATTCACCCAGTCACACCCATTCTCACAAGCACTTTCTCTGTACTTAGTGCAGTCTAACTACATTCACACACATTCATACTCCGATGGATGCATTGGAGAGCAACTTGGGGTTAGAATCTTAACCAAGGATACTTGACATGCAGACTGGAGGAGCCAGGGATCGAACCCCCAACCTTCTGATCAGTAGGTGACCTGCTCTACCTCTTGAGCATACAGCCATCCCTAATACCGGTATAATGTTAAGCAATGATAAGAAAATGAAACATCGCGATAGAATATGGGTAAAACGCGCAGTGCCCCTGTTTTCATACGCACATGGCAGAAAAAGCATGGCAGCGACGGAGAATGAGAAGGGTGAAAGCGGATCGTTTAATGAAACAGATGAACCAGAATTGGTTTGTAAAAATGCTGCAACTTCAGTGATGTGGAACTGATGTGATGTGGAACTGTCCGTCAGATACACACCAAAGCACAATTTTTGGTAGAGCATGCAAGCAGGCTGTCGTTATTACCATGTTTTTTGGAAAATAAGTCACTCTTAAAATCCTTTGATTTTCTTAAAAAATCGACAGCGCCCCTTATAATCCTTATGTGTGAATTCCGGCTGTGCTTACTGACCTCGAACCGATTTTATATGGTACACAGCGCTCGAAAATCTGTCAAAAAATGCCTTAGTACGACTTTGGTAAGCTACAAAGCCGCACCACATGATGGGTTGTCGGAGCATTATGGCTACCGTAGTCAGGCGCCTTGCGGAGTGATACATACTGTGCTTCAACATAATATTACTGTATTGTGTGTGTATAACCGCTTTTTAAGTTTTGTGGATATTACACATGGTTATGCTGAGGATATGTCGGCCAATTTCCACTGCAAATGTCTTTTGGTTAAACTGTCAGCAAGGAATTTACATCTGCACGGTTAAATTTTTATATAACTTTAATGCTAAAAAAACCCAGCTGCTTGTTTAAGTGAAACATACATTGATGAAGTATTTTGTCTCACGTCAATTATATCGTCAGTTATATCATTATCGCAAATTTTCAAATATATATCCTGATAAATATTTTTGGCCATATTGCCCTACCCTATTAACAACCACGTTATTGCATGCATTAAAGATAAAAGAGAATATAACATAACACGTTAATGTTATGTTATAGTCTGTTGTATGCAGTGTCTGCTACAAGCTACAGAGACTCTCTTAAATAATTGCCACTGTAATTTCTGAGAATGAGGGCAGACACTAAACAGCCAAATACTATAAAACATGTAAATGTGAATCCCTAAAGTCATTAAACACAACAGCCGAGGTAAACTGAATCAATTTAAAACAACCTCTGTGCTTCATCCTCTATTCATCTGTAAAGAAGGTTAGAAAACAAGTCTGAGCTCAGCATTAAATTTGGCTCTGCAGCCCCTCCCTGCTCGGACTCTCACCATGCACCATTCCTGTATGTTTTGGACATTGATATGTTTTTCGAGGGTTAAAAATCACCAGAATCAAGGAAAAACATATTGGTGGCATACAGAAAACGTTAAATAACATAGAGCTGCAGTTTTATCACCAGAAACTAAAACCACTTTTATCTCACAGTGAAAACAGAACAATGTTTTCACTCTGAGCTGCAGTCTGAGGGTCCGTCTCCCTCAGAGGAGCTGTGCAGACAGAGATGTGACTGTGTGGAGGATTTCTGGGGTTTAGTCGGGTTTAAGAGGAGGGGGGAAAGGCCAGCAGTGCCACACCTGAGGAGTGTCAAGGGGCTCATACTTAAGACAAGCCCTTCAAGGGCTGTCAGTAAAATCTTAATATCAGTTCTTAAATATTGATTATTAGATGTTTATTAGATTATTCGTTTTTGTTAATATCAGCCTGCCTGGGAATTTTATTTGGAGTTTTGTTCATTTTCTTCTTCTCATACCAATGACGCTCAGCTTTAAAAAAGGAACCACACACACAAACACACGATTCTTCAGTTGATTACACTGTTATCGCTGCAGCAAGAACTCTTTTGTTGGAGCTGGCTGGGAATGAAAAGCCCCCCTCACTGCCATTCTTATCATCACATCACTTATCCTCACACTCATCACCACTCTTCATCCTTCTCACAGGGTAAAGTAATGATCAAGCCGGCAAAGAGCCATTCAGAAACATTTCAGGGAAACCATCTCCAGAGGCATTCATGGAAGGAGGTAGCCTTTCAAACAGTCTGCTGCAACAAGAGGACGATTTTTAACTAACAGATAAAAAGCGGCGCTGCTGTTTGGAGCTTTTTTAAGACCAAACCGATCGAAGACAATCGGCCCGGAGCACATCAACAGGCAGGGAAGATTAGCAGCCACACACACACACGCACACACACACACACACACACACACACACACACACACAGAGATAAGGAAGGACAAGAAAAACAAAGGGCATTGAATACACAGCTACATTCAAAATAGAAATCCAAATACTGATGCTGTGTTAGAGTGAGGGGCGAGAAGAGAAGATAAACCAAAAGAGGTGCGGAGATAAATCACACTCCTACATCTGCATGTACACAAACACACACACACACACACACACACACACACACACACACACAGCTATAAGGATGTCTCCAGACCCAGCTTGTGCAACAACATTTAGCTAAAACACAGACCCCCGGTCGTACACTGAAGTCATGCACCACAGCAGAGCTCTGTTTACCTGAGCTTTACTTTTCCTGTTTTTTTAGCAGTACTCATTTATTTCACTCAGATAAAATATCTGTGTGCACATTTGCATGAGGAAATGGTGTGCAATAAAACACATAAGCCTTTCACACGCCTGCAGGTGATTTAAGTTTCCTACACAAAATAACTAGAATTATAATTCCAGCTGTTTGGAATCCAACTGTGAGTCAAATCATCTGTGAGAGCAGGTTAGCAAAGCATGGAGGAAAACTACGCCTGACTAAGATATTGGGACTGCTCAGGTTAGTTTGCAGACTTTCTAAACCTGCACACAGAGAAAGATTTCACTGCTCTGAAGCTGCACACAGTAAAAACCTGCACAGTGACCTTTAAGAGGAATGATTCCAGCAGGGCCTCAGTTACTTTGGATCTACACATCTACACGTGCAGTCGGCAGTCCACACATGTATGTTCAAAATGAAATACCTGGATAATAAATGCTGTAATAATCTCACTGCTCCCACGACTGAGCCAGAGTGAATCATCTCTGAGTCTCTGGCACTCACACTTTCAAATATTCAAACTTTTTTAAATGTAAAAAAATCTAAGAAATACATCACAGTTACGCCCATTTGAGTCCAAGTGGTGTTCAAAACACACCTGATGGCCTTTAATGCCATCAGGTGTGATGGCACCATCATTACACCTGTGTCAGGTGTAATGATGGTGCTGGTTGTATTTTCATACCAGATCCAGGCTGACCCTGTGGGTTAGAGGGCATAAAGTGCAAAAAGTAAATCAAATAGGAAAGTAAAAGTCTGCGTTGGTGAATAAATCTCTCCCTTCTTTGATTACTGTTATTGCTATTCTGGGTGCGCAGCTGTACAAGGTCACGCTTTAACATCACCATCCTCTAGAGTTCAACCTTCACCCACGCCTGATGTTAAAAAATGTTCAGGCTTTTAGAAAAAAATTTGAATACACACATGCTGAGTTATGAAAGGAAAGTATGACTAAAGCGTTGTCACACATAACTTCTGTCTGTTTTGAAAAGTTCATGCATGAGTTTCAGCATCATTGTTTATCGTGATCGACACAGTTGGAAATCGATGAGTCTCAGTGATCTCAGATCAGATATTGACCTGTGTGTGTGTGTGTGTGTGTGTGTGCGCGCGAGAAAGCAGACTCACTTGATAGAGCCTTGAGACAGACAGCAGCTAGACAGGCACTGGTCTGGTGTTGCAGAACCAGAGCAGCAGCTTGGAGGCAGAGGAACAGCCGCTGGAGAGACAGGAGGAGGAAGAGGAGGAGGAAGAGGGAAAAACACACAGGAAGGATGACAAAGCAATATCAGAGGTGGCAGGTGCAGCCGGTGAGGAGAGGAAATAAATGACAAAAGGAATAACAAAAATAGAAAAAAACGTGAAAATATAGAGATAAAGGATGACAAATGGAATAAAGAGCAAGAAAGTAGAAGCAGGGTGACATTAAGAAGAAAAAGACAAAGTTAAATAACAGAAGGAAGAAATTATGAAAGGATGGCATAAAATTGAGAAAAAAATGTGATTTATGTTCATAATGTAGTAAAAAAAAATGAAAATATGAGCAGAAAAACAACAGGTCAGAGGAAGGAGAGAGGGAAGGAAACAAAATAGGAAAGGAGTAAACAAAGGCAGGGAGAGAGAAAGGGAAAAACAAGGTTAGTTTACACCCAGACTAGCCATTGGTCAGCACAGGTAGGTGTGTGTGTGTGCACATCATATTCAGAAAATAAGAACTGAAAGGATAAACAAAGCTCACGCAGACACCACACTCCCTCCACTGACTTGTTCCCATGTATTTCTCATTTATATTAGCTTATTGGGGGTGTTGAGTGGTTGGGGTGGTGGAGGGTGCGGTGTGATGGTCCCAGTGATTCTCACATTTTCTCTGCAGAGCGTTCAGAGAAAATAAAATACCAGCACATCAGCACAGCTGCAGTCTGACAACTTCTACAGCAGCTTGATCACGATGACTGCCTTTGAGTGTGAAAGGTGAGGTCAGTCAGTCAGTCAGTCAGTCAGTCAGTCAGTCACACACACACACACACACACACACACACACACACACACACACACACACACACACACACACACACACCATGTCCAGAATAAAAAAAGTGGTGGTGAAAACACACAGTGAGACCTCAGAGAAGAGCTGTGATGTGAGATGTGCAGTCTGTGGGGGATTTTTGGTCATCGGGCTGAACGATTCTGCAGACTACTGGAAGTGCTGTTCCTATAAACACCATCCATCACTGTGATTCCTGTGGCACAGGTAAACGAGGGACATGTAAATGCCCGAACAGCTGTGTATTAGTGCGGTTTAGGGGTGTTGGTGCTTCCACGAGGGCTATAACCTGCTCTGGGAGCTGCAGCGTCAGCCTTTTATTTTATTTTTTATGTTTTTTTAAATACTTTTTGGTAAATACTGAAAAACTGACAATATCTGCAGTGCTGTCTCTAATCATCAATCACTCATCAATCCTTCCACCACTGTGGCTGTTTTTACATCGCTGCCTGGAAAACCACTCCAATGTAAGCTCCGATGCATACGCAATGAACACCAGCTTCAACCTTTCAGCCTGAAGGATGAGGGAAGGAGCCAGATCTGGCAATCAGGAAAGGATTTTATCTGGATGTAGCCACACAGCTTGGGTTAAAATCCACCAACGTTAGAGGGCTCACAGAGGGCAATAAACCACGCTGCTGACGCCGCTCCTGCTCATGACCTGATGGACTCCTCTGGGCTTGATGCTGAAAGCATCGCAGCCAGAGATCCACCATGACTGCAGAGATGAATGAAATAAAATTCGGACCAGCTGGAAACACAAGCTGGAGTCTGAGGTTGAAATTCCAGGTCAGCAGGTGCAAGTGGTCTGAATGGGAGCATCCAAGAAGAACGCTCTGAAGGGAAAACAGGAATGGTTTTTAGATCCAGATGCAACAGCCTCCATAAAAACATCCCACAGAGACGGCAGCCAGGACGACGAGACGGAAAACTGTCCAACGGTGTCAGACATGGACACGAGTCCGGCTGTTTCTGGGTCTGAATACATGATGCTGCTTTAAAGCTGTGGCATGTACACGGCAAGGACAGACACAGTCCAGAGTCTGGACACATACGGGCTTCCTCCTCTAGCCTCTCCGCTATAAGCCCCTCCCACCCCTTGTCCTGCCTTTGTGCTGACATTTCATTGGTTAGAATTTTTATAATAGTTAAGCAGTGTCCACAGTTGAAGCCATTAGCTCATCACACATCACTGACGTGCGGTTGCTTAATAATGGATTGGACTGCACTTTTCAAGGCACTTAAAGCGCTTTACAATTCATTCACTCTCACACACTGGTGGAGGCAAGCTACAGTTGCAGATGCCCTGGGGCAGACTGACAGAAGCGAGGCTGCCATATCGCGCCATCGGCCCCTCTGGCCAACACCAGCAGGCGGTAGGGTAAAGTGTCTTGCCCAAGACCCAAGGACACAACGACCAGGATAGAGAGGCCAGGGATCGAACCGGCGACCTTCCAGTTACAGATGCGCTTCCCAACCCCCTGAGCCACGGTTGCTTACAGACGATCCAGGCTCCAGTTTCCTAGGCAACCTTCTAACGTATTTACTTAACCCTGACATGTCAATCAACTGTATTTGTTACTCTTATTAGTAGTTGCTTTACTTCCTATTGCCAGCGGTTATTTGGCCCGCAGTTGCTTGAAATCATGCTATATTATTCACCTTTACTTGAGCTTGGAGTCTTTAGATCAGACTTAAATTCAGCTGACTCCTCTCAGCTTAGCCTATCACAGGTTCTTACTGAAGCTGTCATATGTGCAGGCGGAGCCTCAGTGTGAGCAAGTGCAGTAGTAGCAGCTCAGAGTCCGGGGCTGAATGCAGCTGACAGCATTGTCAGCATTCATCCCGGAGCTTGTAGGCACTTCCTGTTTGGATTTTCTCTGATTTTGTTTATATCTGCAAGACAATGCAATCCAGACACACACACACATATGCAGCTACACACATGCAGACAGACACACACACGCAGACAAGCAAAATTGTAGATGTGAAACATGAGGTGGAAACAAATATAGGAACTGGAACAAGAATGCAAAAATACAAATTTTGCATCTCTTTTCATCATCTGCAGGAGTGCCCATGGAAAGATACACTAGCCACACACACACACGGGACAGTCTGTGTGGTATTGCTTCAGGTTAGTATCTGTGTAAATTGTGTAACCAAACACAGGGACACACACTGAAAATGTGCTGTCAGTAGGAGAGAAGCAAACAGGGAGAACATCAGGAGAATGGCAAAAAGAAAGAGATGAAAATATGAAGAGGGTGGAAAGAAATGGAGACAAAACATGAAGTATGCAGGAAAGGTGGAAAAGTGGAAGAATAATTTGTAGAAAAACAGAGAAAGACACAAATGAAAACCATGGCACAGTGAAGGGGCTCAGAGCCTGCGCTGTTAATTCAGCAGCTGTGAGTAAAAGCTGAAAGTCACCCAGAATAAGTCCACTCACTTAGGTCTTTGTCACTCAGTTCTACCTCACTCGGGTCTTTGTCACTTAGTTCTACCTCATTCAGGTCTTTGTCACTCAGTTCTTCCTAATAGTTCAGACTTCCTGTTGTTTTGGCTCCAGTTCAGATGTTTGTTCTGCTCCTGCGAGTATATATAGTCGGTATATATAGTATATAGAGCATAGCAGAGTTGTATGTAGTGTGTCTGTGAGTCGTTTGCAGTTCAGCAGATTAGAAGACCTGCTCTTCTTTAAGTCATTGTCCTGCTAAATTTACTCAGCTTGCTTGTATTTATATCTGCATACATGGAAGCCACACATGCAAAACTCAAAAATCACCTCCACCAAGCATGTAGCACGTGTGAAAATACTCCACCTTTACAAGCATTTGATTGCAGAGCTGTGATCTGCAATCAAATCATCTGCAGATGAGAAGCACTTTATCCTCGCTGTGATGAACTAAAACGCTGCTTGAAAGAACTGGAACCTCCCTCTAAATCACACTAATAACTGCCTTCAATTATGACCTAACAGTTCTACCTGCACAATCTAATAGAAACAGTTCCAATGAGGCAGAAAATGGCCATTTTGGCAGCAGCACTCAGATCGATAAATGACACTTTTTATTCTAAGCAACGACACGCACAAAGCAGAGGCCAAAGGTGAAGATGTACAGCATCTTCACCTTCTTTCATTTGGTTGAATTTTTTAATGAAGTCAGAATTAAACTTTCATGGAAGATTTTGTCCCTTCTCCCAGATCTGTCACTGCTTCCACAGCGTCCTGCTCTGAATAACGCTCATCACGTCTTCATTTAGAAAACTTTGACACATTTGGCTGAAGACAGCCTGAGGTGGTGTGTCTCAATGTAACACGCTCAGCTGCATCAGTCACATAATAAGCACATCAATAATCCCTCTCTTAATATGATGAGGTGCCATGTTGAAATGAGACACTTTTCCATCCAATATGAGATGCTAATGCGCTGATTTTCTCCATCTGAAAAGACAATTAGCTGCTAATTGAAGTACAGAGTGTTTCAGTGTTTTGTGTGTCTGTCAGAGGGAGATTAACCTCAGCTGTGCATCGGTGGAGAGTGCCGCATGTTTTTACAGAAAAACAAAAAGCTGCAGAGGAATTCTTTATGTGGAGAGAAAGACCGAAGATGACGTTAAAAAACATCTCTAAGTGTGAATATCAGAACAGTTCTCTCAGAGCAGCGCTGTGCGACCGCTCAGACACAGATACAACATTCATTAATCAGCACGAAGCCCTGGAGTCATTACCGGGAACATTTCTACAGCTTTGGAGGTTCGTTTGAGGGAGCTCAGTGGAAGTGATACAGGCTTAAAAAGCATCCTTTAATAAGCATTAAAGAGATGTCTGGTCTCCTGGGACCAATAGGTCGTATGGTCGTATGATGGAGATCTTCTCAGCCATGACTTCTGAGGGACAAGCTGGAGCTATCAGGAGTGGACCACCACACGTCCCAGTGGATACTGGACTACCTCACGAGACGCCCACAGTATGTGAGGACACAGGGCTGTGTCTCTGATACGCTGGTCTGCAGTACGGGGGCCCCACAGGGAACTGTGCTGGCACCGTTCCTCTTCACCCTCTACACTGCAGACTTCTCCATGAACTCCCCACGCTGCCACCTACAGAAGTTCTCTGACGCCTCTGCCATAGTCGACCTCATCACAGGTGAGGATGACTCAGAATACAGACGGTGGACTCTGGACTTTGTGGAATGGTGCCAGCAGAACCACCTGCTGATCAACGCTGGGAAAACCAAGGAGTTGGTGGTGGACTTCTGGAGACGCAGACCCACCACACTGGCACCGGTGAACATCCAGGGAGTGGACATTGAGAGTGTTCACCTGGGTGTCCACCTGAATAATAAACAGAACTGGAGTCACAACACTAATGCTCTTTACAGGAAGGGTCAGAGCAGACTCTACCTGCTGAGGCGGCTGAGGTCTTTTGGAGTCCAGGGAGCGCGTCTAAGACATTCTATTACTCTGTGGTGTCATCCGTCATTTTTCACAGTGTTGTATGTTGGAGCAGCAGTTTATCGACAGCTGAGAGGAAGAGGTTGGATAAACTCATCAGGAAGGCCAGCTCTGTTCTGGGATGCACCCTGGATCCAGTGCAGGTGGTGGGAGACAGAAGGACTCTGGCCAAAATAACTTCTCTGAAGGACAGAGTCTCCCACCCCATGCATGTAGATGTTGCTGAACTGCAGAGCTCCTTCAGTGACAGACTGCTGCATCCTAGATGCATGAAAGAGCGTTTCCGCAGGTACTTCCTCCCTGCAGCTGTGAGACTGTACAATCAAAACTGCTCCCAACAAACATAGATGTTCAGTGCTGTAACAACTTTACATGAAGTTACATGTCTACTTTTTAATGCACAGGTACAATACACAATCTGTACTTTTCTAATTATTCTAAATATTCTTAACTATTTAAACATTTTCAGTATCCTGCTCTGTTTGCACACTACAACCCGGGTTAGCCACTTATCTGTACGCTAATTTTAATAACCTACAGTACTCTGCTTTGGTAACTATTGTCCATGATGTAAATATGTAAAAATTGTGTTTCTGTTCTGTGTCCTGTTCTGTTTGTATATGTGTGTTTTTGCTCCTGATACAACCAAATTTCCCCTTGTGGGAAAATTAAAGGATTACTCTATTCTATTCTATTCTATTCTATTCTATTGTCCACCTCTCACCGGCTAGTTTGTGATGTTTGGTGTGTGAAGAGTCTGCTAGGATCTGCTGCTGGAAACCAAAACCACCCGAAGGCTCATCAGCACCAGAGACTGTACACGGAGGAATGAAGCTGACGTCACACACCAGTTTAAACTCTTAAAATCAGCTTTTAGAGCCAAAGGTGGTCGTATTTGTGATGAGGGTGGACCACGAGGCAGGCTTTGTTAGCATCCAGCTAAAATGACTCCCTGGTCACCATCACAGCACCAACCCAGAGGTAAATTGTGCTACCATCTTCAGAAAAAGCCCACAAACTGTATTAACTTGGCTTTATATTCATAATTCATGGCAGTGGCTCGTGTTTAGACCATGATCTGGATTTCCTGCCTCGCCGTTTGTCTGCTTGTAGCTGCTGTGTGTTTAACCACCTCTGTGACTCAAACTCAATGTGTCACTAATGATGGAGATCTTCCATTAAGTCAGGGTAAAATGTACTTCAGGTTGCTGTCACGGATCCAAAACAATTATAAATATTCGGATATTAAATTCTGAAATATTTCCATTCATCTTTCATTTCCTCAGGATGCTTTTACCCTCCATCTCATGTTCTTTGCTTTTTTCTTTCTTCTTCTCGCTGATAGCACCTTCCTCAGCCTTTCTTTGTTCTGCACCTCCTCTTCCTCATTTTCCTCGCCTCTTAAATCGCACCGGTTCGTTTTAACTCCTTACATTCTCCCGTTTGGTTCTTCTTCCTGCTTCCTTCTTCATTCTTCCTTCTCTCTTTCTAAATAATTTTCTCATACTTATTTTCTTCCTGTTTTTTCCTTCTGCATAGTCAATGTTTTTCTGTTTTCATCTTTGTGAAGAATTATTTATACAGTTTGTTCTTTCAGCACGAACGACTTTCAGATATATGACCCCAGAGACCTGCAAACACTCTGCAGGCTAATGTGTGTGTGTGTGTGTGTGTGTGTGTGTGTGTGTGCATAGACTATAAGTATTGTGTATTATGTTTTCCTTCAGCTGCTTCATCATAATCAGAGTGTGTATCAAACAAACAGCTGATCTTTACTACACAACAACACATACATTCATCATCTTATTTTATTGTCAAAGGGAAAACTGGACCAGTCTGCTGACTGTGCATGCAGCAGTGAAGCCTGATGAAGAGGCCAGTAAAGAATAAGAGACAGTGTGAAACAGGAGCCAAAGCATAGGTTGTGTTCACGCTGCTGTCACTGCGACAGGTTTCCTCTGTAACTGTGTGCAGCTCTTTGTGAACGGAGCGGCTTGACTCAGTGTTTGTGTCCTGGTTATGTCTCTGCTGGTTCTAATTATTACCGTCAGATCAAAACAAATTATAAGTCCCAGCTTGTCTTTGAGACATTCATCTTCGTTCTCATGAACTCCAATCAGAGCGAATGAGCGCCGAGCGCTGCGTCTATCAACACGTCATTTCCCAAAAGGCAGCTTCCATGACGTCGTCCTACACACGCCCAGTTTGTTAGATGAAGTGACACCCATGCACACACACACACTAAGATGGACCTGGTGACAGCACAGGCTCGGGTGACTCTGCATGGAGGAGTCGCTGAAGACGAATGTGTCGTCACTTCCTGTGGATAATGTCAGAGCGCAGCGAGAGCTCGACTCAGCGCCCTGTGTGAATCAGACACGTATTAATCCCGCCATGGGTCTCGCTCCTGAACACTCGCTGTAATGTTACAGACAAAGAAGCCATCTCAGAGCGTGCTGACACACCTCTGGCATTTGGCAGTGATTCCTGCCTCTCCTCTGTCAGGCTAAAGGTCTGCTGTAAAATCCAGCCGGTGTAGGTTTCAGGACGATCTGTCATCAGGACTGGAACATAATATACATAATTGTCTTTTCATTAGTGTGAAGTCACCTGGAAATAAAAACCATGGTGGTGTAATTACCATACAATTATTCCCTTCATACAGGCAGAGGTGCTTCTGCTGTGGCGTCGTCGCCGGGCTTATCTCTGTCTAACTGCTTTAAACTTCACAGAGTGTGAAACAGTGCAGTGGTGGAAGTGACGCCAGTCTGCTTTTCACATAAATAAACCCGGCGGGTATGATGAAGATGATGAACGAGGTGTACACCCACTTCGTTGTATTGTTTTATTGTTGATCTTGGTTTGATGCTGCGATATGTTAACACAGCCTTATGCGATTTTAATAACCGCGTTTCTCCCAGCCATTTTCCCTCGGACTATTTAAATGAATTCACTTCCTGCATGTTGCGGCACAAACGCGTCCAAGACTTCTTTAAAGCAGGATGCCACCTTTCCGCTGACTGCTCACAGCAATGCATCAGCAGCAACACCAGGCCGAGTGAAGTCCTCCTAAAAGCAGCTGCTGAGGACTGAGCTCAATCCCACCATCTCATAATGGACCAGAGACGCTCTAAACCTGAAGTGTTCAGCAGTGTGACGTGTCGGGCTGCGCGGATGCCGATTCTGACCAGCAAGAAGCTTATTGCTCACATTAACATCCACTTATTCATAAAAAGATTTTTGAAGACAGAAAGAAAAAGAAACAGAGCAGAAAAGGGAAATGTTCTTTGCCTCCATTCTCCCCCCCTCCCCTGTGCTTGTTTTGTCCATGAATGATTAATCAGTGAATGACTTCCTGTGTAAACACTGAGCACGGTGTCACCTCACAATGCACAATACAGTACAAAACACAAAAACGCCTCAATGCTGTGAAAACTGCTTTGGCCTGTTTGACTTCATGAGTCAATGAAGGAAGGTTGTGCCCCATGCTCGCAGATTGTTTTGCTGACTGTGGACAGGTACCTCAGGTTAGGTTTATATTCCTTTACTGTCACAACGTTCAGGAGAAAGATTACTCAGGCTGTACTACAGACAACTTTAATCAGACTCATGTGAGGACATTAAAAAATCCGATCCCGAGCAACAACACAGGAAGTAAAACCAACGAGTGACTAGGGATGGGTATCGTTTAGGTTTTATCCGATACCAGTACCAAATGGGTACTTTTGAAGCGGTGCCAGTGCTTAAACGGTGCTCGAACCTGTGCTTAAAGAATGGAGAACACAAAATTGGTCCAAAAACCTCTCATATTCAGCTGTTTTTTTGTAAAAAGATAACAATGTTAGCCTTTTCTGCAGCTTTAGGGGATTTATGGCATCACTCTTGGCTGGAAGCGGTGCTTAAACAATGGAAAAACTAACTTTGTCCAAAAACCTCTCATGTTTAGCTGTTTTTCACTTTTTCTTTGGTCATTTTACCCTTTTTGGCCAGGGTGAAGGAAGTATCTGCCATCAAACAAGAAGACAGCTGCATGTAGCTATGATGGTGTTTGCTAGTTCACCTTACTGCATTAATGTAATAACGTGGTTAGCCTACTCAACGTAAATTACACATGAACAACATTAAGCTACTCATGCAGAGAAGAACGGCTGCTGCTGCCATCATCATCATCCGGTAAGAGTGATGGTAATAAGCTGAAAATGTTCTTTAGCAGTGTGGAGCATACAGAGTACGACACAGAGACATGAGGAGGACAATCCTGGATCCCAAAGGGATCAAAAAGAAAAAGAAATGATGGACAGAGCAATGCATCATTTATTTGTCACCTGCCAGGTGTGTGCAGATGTAGCTGGTATCCTGGGAATCACATTTGTATGTTTAGGTTCTTTGTGGGTGTTTGCGCGTGACTGTCAAACTCTGAAATGTGGATATTTTTAATCTGAGAGGTCACACAAGCACCAGATACAGTATAGTATACAGTACATTAGATCAACACATTGCTGTGCCTCCACAGAGCCCACAGATCCTGATCATTCACCGGGGAGCACAAAACTATGACTAATGAATGTCCTCCAGTCCAGAGGTAGTGCTGCACGGTGGAGTGTCACACCAGGAGGCTTAATTATGTGTTTGTGGTGAATAACATGCCTATAACACCGGTATTACTGTCAAATATTAGTACAGGATAAGTACAAATATTTTAAAAAGTCACCACGCAGGAAATCCAACTTCTAATGACGTTCATTATGGAACGCCATGTATTCTTCCTCCTGAAAGCAAATAACATGCGCTGTTGGAAAACTCTGCTATGGAAGTATAGAATATTAATATGACTGCAAAATTAAATTTAGCATGCAGTTCTGCAGACTAAATTTAATTTGATGTTAAGTTTGAACATTTGTGGATGAAAAGAGATTCCACAGCGGCAGGAACACAGCAGAGCCGACAGGAAACACAGAAACGCCCCGCGACTCAAACATGAAGGCTCTGACATCCATGTGTGTGTCCTGCAGAGAATGAACAGGTATGGCAACGGTCGAGAAAACTGAAACAACACAAAAACCGTAGCTCACAGTCGTGTAGAGCTCAACGTTTGCCTGAGCAGGAGTGTGCTTCGCATTCTGCACACAGCACCTGAAATGCTCCTGAAATACTGCACAGCACCTGAAAAACTCCTGAAATACTACGGAAATACTGCATAGTACCTGAAATACTCCTGAAACACTGCACAGTACCTGAAATACTCCTGAAATACTACCAAAATACTGCATAGTACCTGAAATACTCCTGAAACACTGCACAGCACCTGAAATACTCCTGAAATACTACCATAATACTGCACAGTACCTGAAATACTCCTTAAATACTACCGAAATACTGCATAGTACCTGAAATACTCCTGAAACACTGCATAGTACCTGAAATACTCATGAAATACTGCATAGTACCTGAAATACTCCTGAAATACTACCAAAATACTGCACAGTACCTGAAATACTCCTTAAATACTACCAGAATACTGCATAGTACCTGAAATACTCCTTAAATACTACCGAAATACTGCATAGTACCTGAAATACTCCTGAAACACTGCATAGTACCTGAAATACTCATGAAATACTGCATAGTACCTGAAATACTCCTGAAATACTACCAAAATACTGCACAGTACCTGAAATACTCCTTAAATACTACCGAAATACTGCACAGTACCTGAAATACTCCTTAAATACTACCAAAATACTGCATAGTACCTGAAATACTCCTTAAATACTACCGAAATACTGCACAGTACCTGAAATACTCCTGAAATACTACCAAAATACTGCACAGTACCTGAAATACTCCTTAAATACTACCGAAATACTGCATAGTACCTGAAATACTCCTGAAACACTGCATAGTACCTGAAATACTCATGAAATACTGCATAGTACCTGAAATACTCCTGAAATACTACCGAAATACTGCATAGTACCTGAAATACTGCACAGCACCTGAAATACTCCTGAGCCACTGCACAGTACCTGAAATAGGAGGTAGGCAGGATTAAAAGGAGTGTGAGGAGCTAAGAACACCTGGGCTGGATAATGAAGGGAACAGAGGGACAGAATCTGTATGAACCTGTGTCCTGTATGAAGACATGATGTCCACCTATGGCTACATGTTTCTGTGTAATAGGCGGACATGAAAGGTTTTGCAGATGTAACAGCTTCCTGTCTTTTTCTTAAACATACATGACTCATATTTCAGTCACATAAACAGCCTCTGCTCGATGATTTGACCCTTCCAGCAGAAACAGGACTGCACTGCATCATTTGTCTTTCCCAAGCACAGATAAGCTCCTCCTATTAAAACACACTGAAAAAATAAAATATTCAACACACGTGTCCTTATTGCTGTAAAACACGTTTCTACCTTCACACACTGAATTAAGTGGACGAGTCAGAAGCCAAGGCAGCGTTTGAGTGTGCAGGGACAGGAGAGGGTACTTACAGAGATAAGGTCGTCTCTAACACACATGGAAACACAGTTTTCTCCATTCAACCCTGTTCTATGTGCACAATTCATGAAGCGGTTGCAGGCGTGATGAAAGATTACTACTGAAATATCAATAAACAGAAATACTGCAGTAATACACTAAAGTTTGGGGTGACTGTAAAACCCTGCGCTACATGTGCTCTAATACCAACAAGCTACATTCAAACTTTAAAATGCCTGCGTGCACCAGATGTCGTGCAAGTTTTCCTAAATGTTCAATTAGTTTTGAATGTTTTCCCAACATTTAGAGAAAAAAGGGGCAACAGCACCCACACCCACAGCATCCAGGTCAAGCTTGTCTGTGTGCAGACCAATAAACACTGTGCTGTATGACTGTAAATGAGTGGGCCGAGTATGACTGCACACCTTCGGTCTCTGGGTGGGACAGGACTTACTTGAGCACGTGCGTGGAGCCGTTTATCTGCGTGGCTGTGCATGGAGCGCCGGAGCCGAGGATGGACGGTCTGCGGTACCTCTGCCTCCCGCAACACAGGATGATGAGGAAGGCACGGCGGAAGGACTTGTTGAGGAACGCGTAGAGGATGGGGTTCAGCATGGAGTTGATGTAGCCCAGCCACAGGCAGGCAGCCCACAGCTGTTCGGGCACGGTGTAGTCTATAAAGGGGTCCACAACATTGGTAACGAAGAACGGCGCCCAGCACAGGCAGAAGCAGCCCATGATGATGCACAGCGTCTTTGCCGCCTTAGTTTCTGTTCGCATGCGGTGGTTGCGCTGATGGTCGGCAGAATCCGGTGCACCGGCACCGACCCCACCAGAAGTCCCGGCGGCACTGGTACCAGCTCCTCCGGCCCGCTGCAGCATACTGATCTGCAGGGCGTGCGCCCGGGCTGTGATGTAGATCCTCTGGTAGGCCAGCACCATGAGGACCAGAGGGATGTAGAAGGCCACCAAGGAGCAGGTGAGCGCGTACGGCTTGTTGACCATGAAGACGCAGGACGTAGTGTTGCTGCTGTTGTTGAAGCGCCGCTCGTTAATCTGGTGAAAGAGCAGGGAGAAAAGTCAGTGCGCACACGGGCTCAGCTCGCTGCTGCGACCAGCTGACCTTGCTGTCCGTAACATGCGACCAGCTGCAGTTATTCCACTTTATCTGTTTTTCTCTAGTTTTACTCTTATTTCATTTGACCTTTGGTTTTAAATTCAGTTTCCTGGGTGATTTTTCTTATTTGAGTTCAGCTTTTACTACATTCATCGTTTTTAATGATTGTATGCAGGGCACGTGTCAGAGGCAGGAAAATCAGTGCAGGATGTCTGTCTCCAGAAACACATCCATCAAAGCCCGTAATGACTGAACTAACGGGGACCAAAGCGCTCTCTGCAGTCGTTCATTCTAATTTGATCATTTTTATTTTATTCTAGTGCTTTTAGTTTTCAAGAGTCTAGTTTGTCTAGTCACAGGCGTAATATGGGATTTGGGCATATTTAGGAAAAGCACTGAACCTGCTCAGTGACCCATCATGTGATCAAAAGGTCCATTTACAGTGTAGAAACACGGTATATCTGATATTTATTCCTATAAAATATGCTGCTTACATTTTGTTGGTAGAGTCTTGCTATGCTCCGGTTCTGATGCTCAGGAGGGCAAAAAAATAGAAAACTAATTGTCGGCTGTCAGGCGAGTTCCTTCCACAGTGCAATGATGTGACATTAATCATGGATCAAATCTTTCTTCAAATACTACACGACTACTCGCTGTACCACTTATAGCAGCTCCATTTACAGTAAGCAAAACTCCGGGGACATTCTTATTTGCACGTGTCCTTAAAATGTAATTAATGTAAGCATGCAAAGAAACTTCCAAACTCCTATGAGGACACGTCGGTCTAATTTATGAAGTTACACAAAGCTGAAATGATCAGAACATTAAAAGAACATTATAATAACAGTAAATGTTAGTATGGCAGAGTGTTTCAGAAAAAGGTAAGGTGACATAATGAAGGAACACCTGAAAGACTCAAACCTCACTGATGGAAATGATCAGGATAAACCACAGAGCTGTCTTCATAAAGTCATCAGCACATCAGAAACAGCAGTGACACGAGCCCCAGCTGCCTGACAGGTCTGCACAAAACACTCGTTTCCACGTGATCTGTGCCAAAATCACTCGCAACACTCAGCAGCTTAATGAGCCCCACGAGAGCTGCTGCCACTGTGTGAGTGTGTGTGTCTCTGACTTTATGTGTGTCTGTGTGACCCCGGTCCTTGTGTTGACAGGCAGCTCAGAGAAAGTTTTGCTGGCGTTTGGATGAAGATGGACGGGGTGAGCAAGGTTAATGGTGGCAGGGGACAATCTCTCTCTCTCTTACACAGTCTCCTCGTGCACTCGCTCTCTAACCTTCCCTCTGTGTTTGTTTTTGGTCACACACACATGTGAGAATGATTTCCGCAATGCTCATGTTGTTAAAGACTTTATTTATCAGACTGTTTATGACACCAGAGCCCATCATCTCTGAAAACAGCGAGCAGCAGCCGAGACAGCTGGAGGAATACAAATGAGTGTGTAAGGCAGGATGGACACACACACACAAACACACACAGACACACACACAGACAGGGACACACACATCCACACATCTCACTGACTGTGTGGTCACGTCATGGCTACACTACATACACATCACCTTACACTGACTGATCCACTCATCACAGAGGTAGTAACCTGCTCTCACCTGAATCAGTGGATTTATACAGACTGACAGTAAATATTAGGGCTGGGTATCGTCACTGATTTCTAGAATTGATTCGATTCCGATTCACAAGGTCCTGAATCGATTCGATCCACGATTCGATTCAATTCGATTCGATTCAATTAGATTTGAATCTGGGAAATTTTGCCTCAGACAGTCAGAAATATTATAATTCAGATCAGTACATTTACATATTTTTGCATCTATAAAAAGGAAGCTGACACTTTCCAGACTTTACCAAAGGTGTGAGCATCACAGCAGATGCCTTTGTGTCATCGTACATCAAAAGCGAAAGAAAACTATTAATCAATTTATGAACATTACCCCTGAAGTTATAGAGGTTTTATTAGAGACACGGCTAAGCGTTTTGCATTTTGTATAATTTTAAAAAGTTTAAATTTGTTCAGAAGTCTATTGAACGACAGAAATTGGGTTTTCTTTTCGGAAGTAAGTAAAAGAGAAAAAAAAAACATCGGCCAACAGCGCTGTAAATAACTGTAGTCTTGTGCGTAACAAGCAAGCAAATAATGCAGAAAACAGATTTCGGGGATAGACAGGAAACTGTTCTTGAAGTACACTGAGAAAGAGAGAGAGAGAGCTGTGCATGAAGTGTGATTTTATCGTGGTGGAAGCAAAACAGCACAAGTCAGAGGGAGTCCATGACAATGTTTATGTGAAGCTCTTCTTTTGCTGCTGGTTCGGTCAATATTGTTTGGAGAGAGATAAAACTAACAGCTTTAGAAAAGGGCGTAAACACAAAGCGCAGACCCGCTGAAACATCAGAATCAGCGAGCTGTCGGCTTTCAGCCCCGACCGTGTCCGTGCCGTCGGGTTAGAAAGGCGACATCTCACTGATTCTGATCCGCAGGTCCGCGCTTTGTGTTTACGTCTTTGTGCAGAAGCCGTGTATCTGCTCTCATTTACTGTTTTAAATGTTTGGTGTTTGTCAAAATTTTGTGACGTTTCACCTGAGATTCTGGAATTTTGGGCAAAATACATTTATATAAAAAAATCGATTCAGGATTTTAATGAATCGATATCACGTTATCCAAGCCAGAATCGATTTTAATCGATGAATCGATTATTAAAACCCACCCCTAATAAATATGATCAGGGGGAGATGGTGGAGAGGATGAAGGTGCTCTGTGGGCCAGTGCTGCTCTTCACGCTGTGTGTCGGGCAGAGTGGAATCACTTTTACTGAGTCACAGCTACAGTGGGGCAAAAAAGTATTTAGTCAGCCACCGATTGTGCAAGTTCCCCCACTTAAAATGATGACAGAGGTCAGTAATTTGCACCAGAGGTACACTTCAACTGTGAGAGACAGAATGTGAAAAAAAAATCCATGAATTCACATGGTAGGATTTGTAAAGAATTTATTCGTAAATCAGGGTGGAAAATAAGTATTTGGTCACCTCAAACAAGGAAAATCCCTGGCTCTCACATACCTGTAACGTCTTCTGTAAGAAGCTTTTCTGTCCCCCACTCGTTACCTGTATGAATGGCACCTGTTTGACCTCATCATCTGTATAAAAGACACCTGTCCACAGCCTCAACCAGTCAGACTCCAAACTCCGCCATGGCCAAGACCAAAGAGCTTTCGAAGGACACCAGGAAAAGAATTGTAGACCTGCACCAGACTGGGAAGAGTGAATCTACAATAGGCAAGCAGCTTGGTGTGAAAAAATCAACTGTGGGAGCAATCATCAGAAAATGGAAGACATACAAGACCACTGATAATCTCCCTCGATCTGGGGCTCCACGCAAGATCTCATCCCGTGGGGTCAAAATGATCATGAGAACGGTGAGCAAAGATCCCAGAACCACACGGGGGGACCTGGTGAATGACCTGCAGAGAGCTGGGACCAAAGTAACAAAGGTCACCATCAGTAACACACTACAACGGCAGGGAATCAAATCCCGCAGTGCCAGACGTGTTCCGCTGCTGAAGCCAGTGCATGTCCAGGCCCGTCTGAAGTTTGCCAGAGAGCACATGGATGATACAGCAGAGGATTGGGAGAATGTCATGTGGTCAGATGAAACCAAAGTAGAACTTTTTGGTATAAACTCAACTCGTCGTGTTTGGAGGAAGAAGAATACTGAGTTGCATCCCAAGAACACCATACCTACTGTGAAGCATGGGGGTGGAAACATCATGCTATGGGGCTGTTTTTCTGCCAAGGGGACAGGACGACTGATCCGTGTTAAGGACAGAATGAATGGGGCCAAGTATCGTGAGATTTTGAGCCAAAACCTCCTTCCATCAGTGAGAACTTTGAAGATGAAACGAGGCTTCCAACATGACAATGATCCAAAACACACCGCCCGGGCAACAAAGGAGTGGCTCCGTAAGAAGCATTTGAAAGTCCTGGAGTGGCCTAGCCAGTCTCCAGACCTCAACCCCATAGAAAATCTGTGGCGGGAGTTGAAAGTCCGTGTTGCTCGGCGACAGCCCCAAAACATCACTGCTCTTGAGAAGATCTGCATGGAGGAATGGGCCAAAATACCAGCTACTGTGTGTGCAAACCTGGTAAAGACCTATAGTAAACGTTTGACCTCTGTTATTGCCAACAAAGGTTATGTTACAAAGTATTGAGTTGTATTTTTGTTATTGACCAAATACTTATTTTCCACCCTGATTTACGAATAAATTCTTTACAAATCCTACCATGTGAATTCATGGATTTTTTTTTCACATTCTGTCTCTCACAGTTGAAGTGTACCTCTGGTGCAAATTACTGACCTCTGTCATCATTTTAAGTGGGGGAACTTGCACAATCGGTGGCTGACTAAATACTTTTTTGCCCCACTGTAAGTGAGAATGTTATCTGCCCCGTTCTCATCCCAACATCAGGGCATCCCGATCCACATCTGCAGGGGGGCGCAGGATCGAATCGTCTCTGTTCCTTGTGATCACTGTGGCTTATATGGAGCGAAACACCTCAGTCTCAGTGGACTGTTTTCACCGAGTGGAAGGTGGATGGGTTAAAGCAGAGATTTCCACATTTAAACAGCAGAGAACACAGAGTATATCTGACATGCTTACAAAGCAGAGGTTTGGCAGTAAGGTTAACTCTTTACCCCTGAACTCAGAGCATTCTCCATATTTAAGGCAGCTTATAGTCAGAATGACTGCGTGTGCATCAGAAGGCAGTGATGCTGGTCTCAGGAACTATTCTAATGACTTCATGGATATACACTGCGGGGTCAGAGGTCATTGAGCTGCTGAATGTTGCCTTCACATCAGTGAGCCTCACCTGCAGCTTCACAGGTGTACTTCTGAAGACGCCCACGTTTCTGCACATGACACCAAAGCTGTGACCTCATTAATACTCAGTCAGTTATTCCCGACAAGCGGAGAGAAGATCAGAGAGTTCTTACACCTGAGACAGGTAAGGTGTGGTCATCGTCAGGCAGCTGAGCTCCACACTGACCTCTCTGCTCACACTGTTTCCATCTGTCTTACATCTGGATGTTAATCATCCACAGTATAATACACAGGAATATGTAGGCTGGTGGGAGGGAAACACACGTGTAAATATTCTGGGATGTTCCAGGTAAAATTAGTGTTTCCAGAGTGTCCCGGGCGCTCGTCTCAGTGTTTAGGAACTCAGCGATTTTATGAATTTTCTTTTTCAGATGGAAAACTTTCAGAGGGCAAGAAGAAATAAACATTTAAAGGGAAGAGGTTTTTCCTGAAAGCCTTATAGACGCCGGTCTGAGTGAAACCCGTTCGCCCAGACTGAATCTGTGAGCGGGTCATTTTGTTTCCGTTCTTTGCGTGGCGCTTGTGTCACAGAGGATCTTAAATTGAACTCAAACACAGCCCAACCCTGTGTCTGTGGTGTCGGCAGCCTCGTCCGTCTGTCTCTGTGTCTGATATGCTGTTGTTGTTGTTGTTGCCACGGTGACGCATGAAGCATTTCTTCTTCGTGTAAACAAAACTTCCCAGAATCCCATTTTTTTTTCTGTTTATGCTAAACATATTTTGTTCAGCTTTTTTCCATCTTTGGCTCGTCTTTGTGTCTCCTCGGGCAGCTTTCACTTCCACGAACTTGTAAAAAAGATCCCCCCTCCCACGCAGACGCCAGCCCGCAGCACTCACCAGGTGGTCGATGCCAATACTGTTCCAGCCCTGCATGATGGGCAGGAAAGAGATGAAAGTGGGAATGACCCAGCAGCCGCCGATCATTAAAGCCACTCGCATGGGCGTCATTTTGTTCCGGTAGACCAGAGGCTGGCAGCAGATAGCGTAGTATCTGCAGGGAGATGACAGAGAGAGAGCGTAAGTATGATTACAGGAATCAGACTCACACACACTCATTAAAAATTGCCACAAACACAAAGTTTCACCCCAAACCTGACAAAGAGAAGAAGAAGAAAAGGAAGCGAGCTGTGAAATGGTTCGATATTAATGCAGCAGGTAGAGCACGTGAAAGTTAAAGGAATCAACGAGTCCGAGCATCTCTTATTTTATTTTCTGTTGCCTGGAATAAATGAGCAAATCCATGAATAGAGCCAAAAACACAAAGAGTTACTGTGAATAAACTGGCTTCTGTCCCCCCCGACCTCCTGGCTCTGTTTTCCAGTTTCAGAGAGCGAGACAAGAGGACATTTCCACCATCCTGCATTTACAAAAACATGCTAACCGCGAATAAAAGCCACCAATTAGCACTGACTTCAGCAATGAAACGGTTCCCATTACCTTCCCGTAATGTCTCTTTCCACTCTGTCTTTCTTTGAGCCTGTCTCTCATCATCATCCATCATCATCATCATCTCTGTACCTCTTCTCTCATCCCGCCCTCACGTCTGGCCTTTCTGCTTTTGTCCTCCATCTGTTCTGCTTTGATCCCACCCTTCGATCACAGTTTTATTGCCCCATTCTGCATCCCGAAGGCTCAGCTGAAGACCAGAGGAGCCATGCTGACACCATCACCGACCATCTGAGGCCTTTTCTTCACACTGTTCAGCCACTTGTCTCCCAGAGGCACAAACCCGGATCCTCTGCTGCATCTGCCAGTAACCCAACACTGCACACAGAGGGCTGGGCCTGTGGTGGGGTATTCCTTTAAATATGATTTAAAATCAATAATGATGATGATTCTGGCCTAACTCTAACCCTGCCCTATTAAACACATACTCCTCCCTGTGATGTTCAATCAAACTTCTGCCTCTTCACACACTTGAGGGAAGCTCCACGTCTCACTCTAAGCAACAGACTGGGAGAGACATAAAACCAAAGGAAGGAGAGGAAGCTATTAAAAAAGGAAGTAAAGATAAAAACAAAGGAGGAAGAGGAAAAGAGAAATGAGAAGGATGAGGATAAAGAGGCTGATTAATCCTTTTATCAAAGCTCTGATGACAGATGTGGTGTTCCTCATGGGAACAAAGCTTCCATATCTGCACTTTTATATGGTCACTGAGCTCAAGCCTGTTCCACCGTGACAGAAAACAGATAAAGTCAACCAACCAAAATGGACCTCCTGACCTCCTGCACACAAAGTGGTTCTGTGAGCCACCGTATGTTTGTTTCAGGTGTAAAACTTCTTCCTGTGCTGAAGCTGCAGAGTCTGCAGACTTGTGTGGATGGTTTGAAGGTAAAGACCCAGAAACAGGAACCCAAAAACACACAGTGAGGGTAAGTAGACACCCTCACGCACTGAGGAGTAATGAGGATTGACCACAGCTGGGAGGAAACAAGACAGAGGCGTACTCAATTATCAGAAATGCAAGTGAAACAGGAAGTGAACAATAAGAACTAAAGGGGGAAATGCAGACCACCAACAAATAGGAGAATGCTGTAAGTCCAAAAATAGAAGTCAGAATACGAGGAATACAGAACAGAAGACTCCCACGAGTTCTTCTACTTGATTTAAGCTGTTGCGTTAAAGGTGGTGTTTGATATTCAGGTTATAAAATAGCAGTTTAACCAATCAGTATACTGCAATAGTTTTTGCACATGCCCACAAGTTTTACAGGGTAAAGTAACATGTCAATCTTATTGTAACAGACGCCACATATTGCACACATTGACTTTTCAACACTTTCTTTTATTTCCGGTTGTCGTAACTTACACGCGACTGCAACTTTTCTGTTGCCAGCCAAACACACCAACAACAACGACGCCCCCAGGACCCGGTTCATTCTGCTTTTAAGCCGGTAAGTGTGATTGCTGATGCTGCTCAGGTGTGTCCGCCTCCCCCACAGCTGCACCACAGACCATGCCCTGCCACACTTATATATTTCAGCTCTGTAATATTCTTGATATTTAATTTGAAATATTTGTATATATATTAGAGCTCTTTGTTATACTTTGTAAATTTGTAATATAAGGTATTATTTAATTAGTTCAGCCTGTTACTATTTTTATTGTCTTTCCTCAGGGATTATTAAAGTGTGCTTAATCAGTGTGTGTGTGTGTGTATTTACTAGGGGTGCAACGATACACAAAATTCACGGTTTGGTTCGGTTCAGTTCGATACTTTGGTGTCACGGTTCGATATTTTTTCGATACAAAAAAAAATGTTTATGCCTTTTTAATTTGTCATTTATTAAAATTATAAATATATATTTTAACTCAAAAGTAGAGTTTTTAAATTTAATGTTGCTGAAACAACAAAGTAATAAAAAAATTAATCTATCTGATCGAGAAATCACTCATCTTTGGAAAAGAGAGTTTATTACAGAGAAATGGCTCTTTCCAAAATAAAAGCTATACTATACGCTTCTTCTGGGCTATATTCTCAGCAGCATATTAAACATATCAGGTCCCATAAGGAGAATCATGTGCTAACGGCTGTCTAAATGACTCGGGTAAAGTTTGTAGCATGCGTGCTTGTTGTTTTTGTCTGCTTCCACTTGTCTTTGCACTATATTCTTTGGCTCTCGGAGGAGGCGGACACACTTTTTCTCCTCTCCCTTATCTTCCCTGCTTATGTCCTTGTCTAGTCTCGTGTTTTTTTTGTATTTTCCCTGGAACACTCTCTCACAGTCTGTTCTCTAAAACCTAAAAGAGGAATTATGGATTGGATCAACTGGTCCCTAAATGCAATTGACACCCCTTTCTCAACGAGAAGTTTGGGCTTGGGTGAGCCTGAGTGCTGAAGATATCTACCTATTCGGAACCATGGTAACAGCGTTCTGACGGATCGGAGCTGGCTTGGCCCTGACTTATCGAAGAATTAAGAAAGCGGAACCGGCTGTTCAAACCCCCACAAGGCTGCCCGCTGGGATTGGAACGATGGGAGAGGTGTGAGTTTCTCAAAATGGGCTCATTGAGTCAGCACGGATAAGATCTTGGAGAGGCTACGGCTGCTGTGAATACTCAGAAGGGCTGGGAGGTTAGTTCCTTAATCTTAATTATGCAAATTCTAATGACCATTGATCAACAACCACTGACCAAAACCTACTGATCAAAGACCACTGATCAATGGCCATGAGTACCATTCACTTTTTGGAGATTTACTTCCCTGGATGATTGAGAATGCGTTTTAACCCACTTTGGCAAGGACGGCCTAAAGCTTGTACGTCAGTATAAGCAAACAGCACGTAAGATGGCAGACTATAGGAACCACCTGAGATTCAGCCTCAGATGCCAACAAAACCGGATTACTCCTAAAAGTCTGCAAATGAGCTCTTCAGTTAAAGGCTTCCGGGCAACAAAAATCCTCCAGAAGGCACAGCGTCAGTTGCTTAATGAATGGGTGAGGCAAACAAATTTTACCATCGACATGCTAAAATCTCAAGAGGAGCAGATCCGACAGAGACTGACTATGCTTTTAGATGAGAATACTCTTAAAAAGGTGTTTGACTTTACTGAGAAGGCTCGTCTAGCACAGCACAAGAAGTCTAAGACCAGGCAACAAAGGAAGTTTGACTTACTTGTTGTACGCCAGAAACCGCCGCAAAATACGGAGAGTGTCCTTCAGCGACCAGAAGAGACAAGGATGCGACACCGAGAATGTGGACAAGTGGGTGAAGAATTTGTCTGACAGACAGCTCACCCAAACAGAGAAAAACATCCTTGCTAAAGGGTTGAACATTAAGATTAAGGAACTGACCTCCCAGCCCATTGTTCCTTCAGTGGGCTGGTTTCAGTCATTATGCAAATGTACTGTTTATAAGATTGGGGAAACCTGCAGTCAGCTGAGACTGAAGAAGTCACTTGGATGAGTGACGAAACGTTTCTCCCACAAAACGCTATGTCCAGATGAACAGAATCAACTTTTTGGAGATTTACTTCCCTGGATGATTGAGAATGCATCAAGACGTCTTGTTCTCCTCTTCCTTGAGTTCCCGTTGTTCCCTAGTCAGTCTCTCTGTGCCAGTCACTCATGTCTCCATGCCTGTTCACCTCTGTTTCTGTGCCAAGCCCATGTGTCTTAGTCCCGGTGTTTATATTAGTTACTTCCTGTTTTGTTTTGATAGTCCCTCACCTCATGTGCATTATTTTCAGTTTTGCTTCCTCTGTCTTGTTGTCCCTGGTTTGTTCCTGCCTTGTTTCCTGCCTTGCTGTGCATTTACTGTGTCTGTCTCCCTCTTGTCTTTGTCACGCCATCCCTCACACCTTTCTAGCTGAGCTCCCAGCTCTGAGGTCCCACTGGATGTGTTTTCACTTGTTTAGTGTTTAGAGGGCATATCTGCTCCACTCCTGAGTTCTGCATTTGGGTCCGGCAGCTGCTCAGATAGTTTGACTTCAGCACTCTGGGTTTAAGAACAAAGTTCACCCTCAGCATTTGTCAACCTTGTTTCAAGCAACAAACACACAGAAAACTTTTCTCTATGATGGTGGAATCAAAGCTTTCATTGATCAGGTCAGCAAACATGTACGACTTCTACTTGACTCCACAGCGTGTGATGACACAATCTTGTGCTCTCACATTTTGACACACACAGGCTTGTTCTGCTTATACCAGACAGCTGTTCCAGCTGTGACAGAGACAAGAACATGCTGTATGTAGATGTTTGCACACAGCATAAACTTTTATATTTCAAATATTCATGTACTGTCACTGAGTGTTTCTGTGGTGTGCACAGTGCGGTGTGGGTCACAGACTTCGCCATCACTCAGTTTTGGCTGGAGCTCAGGTTTGTGCTCAGCTGCTGTATGTCGATGCTGTATTGCTCCAAAGCAAGAAAAGCATGATAAAAAAGCAAATATTGCAGCTTCTAGAAATAATCAGTGCCCGGCCTGACTGTGGTCTGTCCGCTGAACTCCAAACTTGGTATTTCTGTGACCTTTGTGTGTCCTCATAAGTCTGACTGAGGCTGCTCTGCTGCTGTATCACAGCTGTATTCTGTGGATATTTTATTTCTGCCTCCTCTGCTGTGATCCTCCCTCATTACCTACTTGCGGCGACTGGCATTTCACAGCCATCGGTAATTTGGAGTGAGAGTGTGGTCTGCATGTGCAGTGGCATTAAAAAAGGTCAATAGGGCCTTTTCTATCTGAATCCCTAAAATAGTCATGGAGAAAGGTTGCAGATTGATTATTTAAGTGTGGCTGTGGAGGTCTGAGTGACACAGCTCCCCGGTGTGTCCAGCTCCACTGTCAATCCCGGTATTGTATGAAAGCTGAAATACACACAAAGAGCCAACAGTGGGCACAAAAGCACAAAGACACACAGTGCAGTTAAATGTCGTGACCGCGGGCCTCCAATTCACTCCCCCTGTTTATTTTCTACATCTTAATTCATAATTTATTTGAGAATATCAGAGCTGATTTCTGGAAACAAGCAAACCCACATGCCGCCAAATGTTCCTTCACATGCGTATCTTCTCGGATGGAAATGTAATAATAGGAAAACAGCTTTAAGACAATTTCCTGCTACTCCGAAGAAAAAAAAAGTATGATGCTTTGCTTTAAGACCTCGCTATAGATTTCCTCTCCATGGCCCACAGCAACCTGATAAACCTCATTCTGCTGTGCAGACAAAAATAAAATGACTGTAAAATTCAGCACAAATGAAATCATCTAAAAACACAAGAATAACTTAAGTCCATAGAAATTAGTATTAATTTCTATGGACTGACTCCACCAGGGAGTCTCCATGAATAACACATTTCACATGAATCATCCATCCATCCATCCATCTTCATCCGCTTTATCCGGGGCCGGGTCGCGGGGGCAGCAGCCTAAGCAAAGAGGCCCAGACCTCCCTCTCCCCAGCCACCTCCTCCAGCTCATCCGGGGGAACACCAAGGCGTTCCCAGGCCAGCCGAGAGATATAATCTCTCCAGCGTGTCCTGGGTCTGCCCCGGGGCCTCCTCCCGGTGGGACATGCCTGGAACACCTAACCCAGGAGGCGCCCAGGGGGCATCCTTGTCAGATGCCCAAACCACCTCAGCTGGCTCCTTTCGATGTGGAGCAGCAGCGGCTCTACTCTGAGCCCCTCCCGGATAGCCGAACTTCTCACCCTATCTCTAAGGGAGATGCCAGCCACCCTTCGGAGGAAGCTCATTTCCGCCGCTTGTATCCGCGATCTCGTCCTTTCGGTCACTACCCACAGCTCGTGGCCATAGGTGAGGGTAGGGGCGTAGATCGACCGGTAAATTGAGAGCTTCGTTTTTACACTCAGCTCCCTCTTCACCACGACGGACCGGTGCAGCGTCTGCATTACTGCAGCCGCAGCCCCAATCCGTCTGTCGATCTCCGGCTCCCTTCTCCCATCACTCGCGAACAAGACCCCGAGATACTTGAACTCCTCCACTTGGGGCAGGACCTCATCCCCGACCCGGAGTGGGCACTCCACCCTTTTCCGGCTGAGAACCATGGCCTCAGATTTGGAGGTGCTGATCCTCATTCCCGCTGCTTCACACTCGGCTGCGAACCGCTCCAGTGCGAGCTGGAGGCCCTCACCCGATGAAGCCAACAGAACCACATCATCCGCAAAGATCAGAGATGAGATCCTGAGGCCACCAAAGCGAAAGCCCTCCGCCACTTGGCTGCGCCTAGAAATCCTGTCCATAAAAATTATGAACAGAACCGGTGACAAAGGGCAGCCCTGGCGGAGCCCATCACCCACCGGGAACGAGTCCGACTTATTGCCGGCAATGCGAACCAAGCTCTTGCAACGGTTGTATAGGGATCGAATGGCCCGTAGCAATGGGCCAGACACCCCATACTCCCGCAACACCTCCCACAGGACACCCCGAGGGACACGGTCGAATGCCTTCTCCAAGTCCACAAAACACATGTAGACTGGTTGGGCAAACTCCCATGCACCCTCAAGTATCCTCGAGAGGATGAAGAGCTGGTCCAGTGTTCCGCGACCAGGACGAAAACCGCATTGTTCCTCCTGCATCAGAGGTTCGACTAGCGGACGAACTCTCCTTTCCAGCACCCTGGCATAGACTTTCCCGGGGAGGCTGAGGAGTGTGATCCCCCTGTAGTTGGAACACACCCTCCGGTCCCCCTTCTTAAAGATGGGGACCACCACCCCGGTCTGCCAATCCACGGGTACTGCCCCTGATCTCCACGCAACATTGCAGAGGCGTGTCAGCCAGGACAGCCCTACAACGTCCAGAGCCTTCAGGAACTCGGGGCGGACCTCATCAACACCAGGGGCTCTGCCACCAAGGAGTTGTTTAACTGCCTCAGTGACCTCGCCCCCAGAAATTGGCGGGTCAATCCCCTCATCCCCAGACTCTGCTTCCTCCTCGGAAGACGCGTCAGTGGGATTAAGGAGGTCCTCGAAGTATTCCTTCCACCGCCTGACAATTTTCTCAGTCGACGTCAGCAGCGCTCCGCCAGCACTATACACAGTGCAGGTAGAGCACCGCTTTCCCCTCCTGAGACGCCTGACGGTTTGCCAGAACCTCTTCGAGGCAGTCCGAAAGTCTTTTTCCATGGCCTCTCCGAACTCCTCCCACACCCGAGTTTTTGCTTCAGCCACTGCCCGAGCCGCATTCCGCTTGGCCTGTCGATACCTGTCGGCTGCCTCCGGAGTCCCACAGGCTAACCAAGCCCGATACGACTCCTTCTTCAGCCTGGTGGCTCCCTTCACCTCTGGTGTCCACCATTTGGTTCGGGAATTACCACCACGGCAGGCACCAACCACCTTGCGGCCGCAGCTCAATGCAGCAGCTTCGGCAATGGAGGCGCTGAACATGGTCCATTCGGACTCGATGTCCCCCGCCTCCCTCGGAATGCTGTTGAAGCTCTGCCGGAGGTGTGAGTTGAAGATCTCGCGGACTGGGGCCTCTGCTAGTCGTTCCCAGCACACCCTCACTACGCGTTTAGGTGCACCAGGTCTGTCCAGCGTCCTCCCCCGCCACCTGATCCAACTCACCACCAGGTGGTGATCAGTTGACAGCTCAGCTCCTCTCTTTACCCGAGTGTCCAGAACATATGGTCGCAGGTCTGGTGATACGATTACAAAATCGATCATCGACCTACGGCCTAGAGCGTCCTGGTGCCACGTGCACTTATGGACACTCTTATGTTCGAACAAGGTGTTCGTTATGGCCAAACTGTGATTAGCACAGAAGTCCAATAACAAAGCACCGCTCGGGTTCAGATCAGGGAGGCCGTTCCTCCCAATCACGCCCCTCCAGGTCTCGCTGTCGTTACCCACGTGAGCATTGAAGTCTCCCAGCAGGACAACAGAGTCTCCAGGTGGAGCACCTTCCAGCACCCCCCCCCAGGGACTCTAAGAAGGCTGGGTACTCCGAACTGCCACTCGGCGCATAAGCGCAGATGACAGTCAGGACCCGTCCCCCGACCCTAAGGCGCAGGGAACAAACCCTCTCGTCCACCGGGAAAAACCCCAACGTACCGGCAGCAAGCCGAGGGGATATTAGAATACCCACCCCAGCCCGCCGCCTCTCACCAGGGGCAACTCCAGACTGAGACAGAGTCCAGCCCCTCTCCAGGAGACTGGTTCCAGAGCCCAAGCCGTGCGTAGAGGTGAGCCCGACTATATCTAGCCGGTACCTCTCAACCTCACGCACTAACTCAGGCTCCTTCCCCACCAGAGAGGTGACATTCCATGTCCCTATTGCCAGTCTTGGCAGCCGGGGGTCAGTCCGCCAGGGCCTCCGCTCCTGGCCGCCACCCGGCACACAATGCACCCGACCCCTATGGCGCCTCCTGCGGGTGGTGGGCCTGCGGGAGGATGGGCCCATGTCGCCTCTTCGGGCTGTGCCCGGCCGGGCCCCATGGACTAAGGCCCGGCCACCAGACGCTCGCCCTCGGGCACCCTCCCCGGGCCTGGCTCCAGGGCGGGGCCCCGATAACCCTATCCCGGGCAGGGTAAACTGTTCCCTCTGTGTTTTTTTCATTGGGGTCTTCTGAATCGCTCTTTGTCTGGTCCCTCACCCAGGACCAATTTGCCATGGGAGACCCTACCAGGGGGCAAAAGCCCCCAGACAACATAGCCCCTGGGATCCCTGGGACACACAAACCCCTCCACCACGATAAGGTTGCAATTCACGGAGGAGTCACATGAATCAATGTAGATAAATATATAATAACAGTCCTGGATGTCATGGATGATTACAGCAGGCTCTTTATTTATGAACTCTGTTTCAGCTTTCAGACCAGCTGCTTTTATTGCCTCTCACTGAGGCTTTGATGGTCATTGGGCTGGATGATCTCTGAACACTGTGTTACTTTCATGAGTTATGTGACTGACAGAGCTGGGGGTGTAATCACATTACATTTTCCAGTGATGAATTCAGAAACCACACTACAGTTACAATTATGTTGTTACTCACATTACAAAGGTTCTTCAATTACGTGTAGCTGCTGCAATCAGCTGATTTCAGCTCACAATTGACAGCGCTGAGGTTACATTTTTTTATAGCATTAAGGACAAATTTGAGATGTGAAGTGCGAACTTTGTCCAGGACAGAAACATCTGTGCTGACCGCATGGTAATGCTAAGCTAACCAAGAACCCCGAGTGTATGCAGACCCCCGCCCAGCAGCCAGAGGCTGAATTTCAGCAGGTAACAGAGGCAGAGCTGAACAGTCAGCCTCATTTCTACCTGTGCAGGTTTCTACAGCAGAATCTACGGAGCCCCGCAAGGGACATGAGGGAAAAAAAAAATTACGATGAACTTTTGAGAGATCTCGCAAAACAAACTCGGGATCTTGCAAAACAAACTTGGGATCTCGCAAAAGTTTTGCGAGATTTCACAAAACAAACTCGGGAAAAAAGTTGAATTCCAACAATGGCGGCAGCTACTTAGTTGTAATATTACTCTTTCTGGGTCACAAAATAAACTTTTAAGATATTTTGACGCGTGAATGTAGTTGTGTAAACGTCAAATATCTGCTCGGTTTACAAGACATTACATATTTGCAAAAGTGCTCCGACGTTTTCGGAGATCTACTACTACAGCTGGGAGGAACACCACTCTCCCGGCATATCGTGCCTCGACCTCCCGGTCGGCTTCGAGCTGGCGGCCTCCGAAGAATGCGGCTAAAACTTTTGCGAGATCTCGCAAAAGTCCGTCTTAATTTTTTTTCTCCCATGTCCCTTGCGGGGCTCCGTAAGAATCACCATGACGACCTCTCTAAAGTCTTTTTGGATGATTTCCTCTTTGCTTTTAGTTCATAGGGATAATCAGGTAGTATCAAAAAAAGTAATGTAAGAAATTACTTTCTCTTTGATTACTTAAGTACTATACTACATTGCTTTTACGTAAAAGTAAATTGTGTGTAATAGATTACTTTTAGATTGGTCATGAACATGACCAACTTGCTTTCAGACTGGATCATTCACAAACCGCTGACAGCAAAACTTTACAGTAATATTATAAGACTGAGATCTGTTTAATGTGTTAATGTGATGACATCTTTGATCAGATTCTGTGAAAGCAGAATTTATGATGATAGAGACCGTTCTCTATCCTGTTCTTTAAAATGATTTGATTCAGCTCTGAGTGTTTTTGTGCCTTTTACTCATAGCATCGTCCTCGAGGTGTTTCTGCTATTTTTAGTCTTCATTCACTTCTTTTCAGCTCAGCAGATGAATAAGAAGCTTTCTTGTGCAGCTGCTCTCTTCTTTTCTTCTCCAGCTCCCTTCAAATATATATTTTTGTAAAATTAGCGAAACACTTGATGTCTGATATTATTTTTGTTGCACCTCTCCAACCCGCGCACACACAGCTTCTGTTTGAATTTGAGTATTTTCAGAATCTCAGCTTTATTTGGTTCTTCCAGCAGCCACAGTGACCTCTGACCTGTTTCAGGCTGAGGGAAGAATCCAGCTGCTGTTCAAATGTCCCCGTTCACTCAACATGTTTGGACAAGTTAAGCTCATATATAAATGACTGGATAATGGCTGAATTCCATTTCGCTTGGATCCGGGTGACTCCGGTCAGGCTGTCATGGATTACTGCCACAGCAGTGAACAGTGGGCAACTCTAGTTTTATTCCAGCTTCTCTGTAATCCATGTTATTAGCCACACCTGTGCTTTTCTTTCTGGTGGCCTTCTGGCAGCAGTACTGCTGGAAACAGGTGCTGTGTCTCATTTCAAGCACTTCCACATACGCACTTCCTGCGTATAAAGACGGGTGTAGTCGTCTGTCAGTTAGCGCTTTACCCCACACTGGGAGTTTTCTGGAAGGATCTTGTTTGTGCAGAGGATGGAGTGATACAGTGATCAGACACTAGCTTGGATAGCAAGCTGGAACCATAGACTGTACTGCTAAGCAAAGTCATGGATATCTCCCAGTTTATTCAAACAAAATCCCACAACCGGAGCACAGACTTCTTGGACGGTCTGTTAGTACAGTGACCTCACAGCAGCCCCGTTATTGTTCACATGATGTCATTAAAATATTCCGAAGGGCTCCAACAGCACAAACACGGTCCAGAGGTCCAGCTCAGGACGAGCTCTGAGAGAGTCTGAATAAAATCATCAAGGACGGCTGAGATGTGTGCAGGACCAGAAGGACCAGCCTTCAACAAACAGCTGCTGCATATTCGTCCACAGCGGACTAATGACCCTGAAGGCTCGAGGACTTTGGATGGGCCTAATTATACACTGGCTGGGATATGAAGCTCTCTGCCTCCCTCCACATTTAGTGTGAGACTGTGGCAAAGATGACGGGTCCAATGGTGTGATTTGAGAGCCAACTTTACTCACACAGTGCGACTACAGCTCTCAGCTGCAGGCCGCACATACTCCTTGCCACCACACACCCCAACAACCCTGAATCCCCGTGGTTTAACTCGGTGGGCGTGATTGCGGATGACCACGCCGACCATGCCACACCACAGAGACATCCTCGTAGCTCATAGCTGTTATGTTAAAATAGTGATTTCTGATGTGATGATATAACGATTTATAATCAGACTCAATGCTTAAATGTTTAAATGCTTAAACAGTGAACTGTGCACATTAACCTTGTAATTCTGTGAATAACAGTTCAGGATTCGGTTTGTGTCTGTAACATCTAATGAATAGTCATTCCAGCCAATAAAAGTGATCCTTGGGGCCTGTATCCTCGCCACTAAAGCAATAACCCAACATCACGGCTAGAGCTTACATCATTAAGAGGAGAGGAAGCAGGGCAGGCGCTCAGATGAAGGCAGCTAGGAGCTGACCGTGCCTCCTCATCGCTGGATTCAACTCTCAGCTTATTTAGACCCTACAGATGGAGAGCCAGTCCAGATGGCCTGTACAGGTGTGCCTGGAATCTAAAGGGGGTTATGTACAATGAGCCTGATTATCTGTGAGGTCAAGAAGCTTGTGCAGCTTCTACATGGCTGACGGTCATGTCTGGACAAATGAACGATAATGAGTGAGCAACCCAGAACAAGAAATACCTATAGCAAAGCAGAAAAAAATAACAAGACGTGTGTTTCTATGAAGGTTTGGCCGAGTCGCCCCATAAAAACGATCCGCTGGAGGCAAACATACAGTCTGCCTGTCTGTGTGTCATAAACACGTGAAAAATTAAATGTTAATAATTTTAAAGCTGAAAGGAGAAATGAAAAGTAATTTTTTCACAGATGGAAGATAAAACATCTCTGCATCTTTCATCTTCATTATATTTTCTACGTACTGAATGTAGTAAAAAACAAAGGGGAAAAATGATACGTTAAGATGGACACATTTGCGCTTCTTTCATGGACATTCTGTTGTGTTCCTGCTGTGTTCATGCTTCCTTCCACACATGCAGTCAGCAGACGCTTCTATCACAGATTTATAATTCATAACTTCTCTGGTCTGACATCTATGGTGCCGGTCTTTTTGGGTGCAACAGAAGATCTTCCCTCTCTGTAGTGGTTTTCCGTCTGCTGCTAGCTCACTTCTCCCTGCACGCTTTGAGATGTGATGGTTGTTTGAGCTGCAGGAGCACAGGTCAAAGTTCTTCCTATGAAATCCAACTCGCTCCACAGGTTTCTGCACAGTGGAACATGCTTTTGTCTCTGTACAGCATCTCAGCGAGCCGTGGGAGCGATTCAGGTTACAAGTTTCTGTTCAGCATTCTTTTATTGAAAGCAGAGCCAGAACCAAAGCACCCCTCCCCCCTGCAGAACAAGAGCCCCCCCCTGCAGAACCAGAGCCCCCAGTCCTGTGAAAAACTATGTCCATCGCTGCGCTGCCATGGGAATTAGGAGGGAAAAGAGCAGCTGCTAATAAAAGTTAGCTGATCATCAGCAGTGAACACGTCTATAAAAGCTGAGGTTAGGTATCGTGGACGTCGCAACACATTCAGCCCATCCTCAGACAGTGCAAAGACAAAAACCCAGGAGCACAATCTGTAGCTGTCAGTTAGCAGGTTAAAGTTCATGACAGCACAGCAGGACAAAAGATCCAAACTCAGCAGCACATCTCCACCAGAACAGCTGAAAGAGGAAAGAACGGAGCTGCTGCAGTGGTCCAAAGTCCAGTCCTGAAGCTACGCTGTGAAGAGGAGCGGACCAAAACTCCTGCACAGTGATGAGAGAGACTGATGACGTCTTGTAGGAACCATCACTGTGAGTTACTGCGGCTGAAGGAGGACCTACAGCTGTTGGATCACAGGCTTTTTCCATTTTCTGATTTCTCCTGTAACGAACCACCTCTGCTGTTTCTACAGAGCAGCGCACTGGCTCTCATTAGCGTTCCCAGAACATCAAATACTGAAGTTTAGTCAGGAAACTCTGCCCGAGTTTCGCCCACCTCCCCCCCTGGGTGATCACATACTGAGGATAGTTCACAGTGATTAATGCAACTTAAGCCAAAGCGACTGAAAACCAAAAGCAAGCCTCCAGGTTAACTTTTATGCATTTCCAAAAAAGGCTAACCCTCAGAGTCCAGAACAACATGTGACACCCTGAGACCAGAGAGCATTGGCGTGCTTTGCCCAAACTTGGACCTACTGGACAGGATTACTGCTTTTATAAGGACCTGCAGACTGTGCTGAGCTCAGCTGTACTTTACAACACTCTCTATCAGGTGTATATATTCATGCTAACTATAAATAAGGACCCTCTGGTTCAGCTCCACAGTTTCTCCTTCAGTTTCTGTGCCATGGTTATTCTACACATTCACATTGTCTCTGTCGATAAATGTTTTTCTGACACACGTGATTTCTACCTCGAAAGGAGTGTGCCTCTGAGACAGTGGGGCACAGCTGCCCCGTCAGTTAATGGAGAGGTTTTTTGGTCGGGGCTAAAGTGTGCTAGCAGACGCTACGTTACATGTTTTACAGAGGAAAACTTCATATGAAGTAAAACTGCATATGAAGAATTTCTGCTTTCTAGTTGTTGTAACGGAACAAGTGCTCACATTTGTTTCTGCTGTCCTCTGTCCATGTGTCTGTTTGTGGGATGTTACCTACACAGTATCAGAGGAACATTTAATCTGGGCACCATATGGAGCTCCAGCCTCTCTCTGCCTGACGGATAGAAAACTGCTGCACTTTCACACGGTGACATCCGTCAAGTTTTCAGCGCAACAAGCAGACACACGACAACCTGTGATTATTGCTCTACGGTTTACAAACTGCTCTGAAGCAGCTGCTGCCTCTTCTTACAGTAATGACATGTTATTAAAGCTCACCAGCCTTTCTCATTAATTATCACATTACCTGTAACTCTTAATCAAAATGTATGGTATGTTTTCACACGTGTGGACGGTTCTCTCACGTATGCGATTTGTAGCGTGTGCACTTCAGTGGGGTGGCTGTAACTCAGGAGGTAGAGCAGGTCACCTACTGATCGGAAGGTTGGGGGTTCGATCCCTGGCTCCTCCAGTCTGCATGTCAAGTATCCTTGGGCAAGATACTAACCCCAACTTGCTCTCCGATGCATCCATCGTAGTATGAATGTGTGTGAATGTACTTAGAAAGTACATAGATAAAGTGTATAGATAAAGTGCTTGTGAGATTGGGTGAATGAGGCATGTTGTATAGAGCTGCTGAGACAAAGCACAGTTAATCTTGTATATAATGTTGTATAGAGCGCTTTGAGTACTCCGGGAGAGTAGAAAAGCGCTATATAAGAATCAGTCCATTTACCATCTAGCTACTGTTAGGAAAGCACAGACTCGGCTGGCCGAACGCGTGCGGAACAGCAGGAACTTTATAATCGAGAAGCCGAACAGAATGATGCACGAGAACACGCCTCTCTGTGGCTGTGTCCCAATTCAGGGTCTGCACGCTTGAAGTATGCGAAGTGTACTTCAAATGCGCCGTCGATTTCCCCAAATATCAAGCGTGGTCCGGTGCACGCTTCGTGGTCCCATATATCCCACAATTCATAGCGCGGCGGTGGGTGTGGATAATTTTGCTGCAAAATACGGCAGAAGGGAGCGGCCAAACAGTGAACTGTCAAAAGTAAGTACTGAATATGACGTCACTTATTCATGTGCGAATATTTAATAACGAAGAACATTAAAACATTGCCGACATGTGGCCAACAGCAAAGTTATGTGACATTAGTGATGTTTGTGCTTTCAGCGTTAATGTGGTTTTACAGCCTCTACATATATATATATACATACATATATATATATATATATATATATATATATATATATATATATATCAGGGGTGCAACGATACTCGTATCGATATTGAACCGTTCGATACAGTGCTTTCGGTTCGGTACGCATATGTATCGAACAATACAAAATTTTTAATTTATTTTATCAACTTTCCTTCTGACGGTGCTGTCTGTGTTGAGCGCTCAGTGGATCTGCGCTCGACAGTGCAGCCTAGGCGGAGTAGTCGAACGCAGATTCACTGAGCGCAGGGCAAGCTAGCGAGACAGAAGTTAAGCTCTCCTTGCAACATGGCAAATTGAACCTCCCCTACCCTCATTCAGATCTGGCGTTTGGAACTATTTTGGTTTTCATGTGACGTATGACCCTGAAGGTAAGCGCGTCATGGACTAAAGTAAAACAGTATGTAGTGTGTCAGCGCAGTTAGCTTGTTAACGTGTTGGCCGTCCAGCCCCACGCACGGGGCGATCCGCGGTAGCTCGTTAACAGAGATTTGTCTGTTGTGGTGTTAACGTCATTTCAACGAGATTTACGCTGACAGCACTAGTGGGAACACAACGAATATGACTGCACATTTACGCCGACATCATCCTAGTGCAAAGACAAGTGGAAGCAGACAAAAACAACAAGCACGCATGCTACAATCTTTACCCGAGTCATTTAGACAGCCGTTAGCACATGATTCTCCTTATGGGGACCTGATATGTTTAATATGCTGCCGAGAATATAGCCCAGAAGAAGCGTATAGTATAGCTTTTATTTTGGAAAGAACCATTTCTCTGTAATAAACTTTCTTTTCCAAAGATGAGTGATTCCTCAATCAGATACAGGGCTCGCAAAATCGCTAGCCCGACGTCCCGGGGATGGCGATTTTTCCAGTCGGGCTACCAAAATCTATCTCTGCCCTGCCCGTCGGCCTATCATAGGAAGGAAAAATATATGTCAATGCTTTTGCATTCTTTTGGAAATGTAGCTGGGTAATTATGTCATTGGCATCGGTGAACCACTGTCAATATGTGACATATTGAAATCACGTTTGAATTTGCAATCGCGCGAACTGTGTATAGAGAGTGACAGCATTGATTGGTGAGTGATGATAATTTGCGCACCAATTCCTCTGACATCGTCTTATCAATCGTTAGTTTACTATGCAAACATGACAAGTGAAATCTCCCGCAGCTTAAACATGTGAGAGGTTGATCGCGCAGAGAATCGCTGAGCGTTATGTGAGTGCCTGTGTAAAAGCAGCAGGATATATATTTTAGTTCTGCTGAGCCAAATAAGACAGGTCAGGGTGAAGAAGTGACAGCCAAAGAAAAGCTTACCACAAAATGGAAAAGTTATGACAAATCAGAGTATAAGGCAAAAAGAAAGTGCAGCTTTATGGTTTCATGGACAAAATAATTTCTGTGGCTGCAATATGATGAGCTAAATAACCAGGGGTGCACATAAGTGTTCCACAGGTGCGCATTCGCTGTCAAAATAAAAAATGCGCACAAGATAAGAAGTTGCAACGCGTGTTTGCGTACATAAGATTTTCTGGGGGAGGACAGACATTTGTTTAGAACTCTTAAAGATGGCGAAGAAGCAAGCTCCTTTAAGCAATTACTTTGGTGTTCCTCCACCTCCAAAGAAATGTCAGAACGAGTCCGAACCACAAAAGAAGCACGTATTCTCGGAAAAGTGGTTGCAGGAGGTGAGCTGGCTTCAAACAAATGACGAACGCACAGAGATGTGGTGCAGAATGTGACGTGAAAATTTAACAAATGACAAATTAAAAAGGCATGAACTTTTTTTTGTATCAAAAAAATATCGAACCGTGACACAAAAGTATCGAACCGAACCGAACCGAACCGTGAATTTTGTGTATCGTTGCACCCCTAATATATATATATATTATATATCATAATAATCTGACAATACTATAATATTGGTCATATTATATTTACATTACCACAGTGAGATGACTTTAGTCTCATGAACAACATCAGCTAATTGTTATTTACTAACTAATCTTGAAATGACTGTTCAGTACAGAAATGAAGCCCAACTATCATGTTTTACAGTCCTGTGGTCTCAGCCTCAGATACTCAACTAATCAAAGTGATGTCATGACAAAAATGAATGACCAACAAAACATTTTTTCTCCTTCATTTCTGTCACACAAAGCTGTATGTAACGTTTCTCGCGGTTAGTATCATGGTTGCTAGGCAACCTGAACAGCGCGACGAAGGCTAGACCGTCCCATTTCACAAGCCTCTCACTTCCGCACTTCTCGTACTTATAGGACGCATCGTACGTAGTACGCTTAGTGCACGTACTTCAAGCGTGCAGACCCTGAATTGGGACACAGCCTGTCACTCACATGAAAACCAGGAAGTGTGTGTGCAGCTAATTAGCAGGTAGGGGAGGAAAATGCAGCACACAGTAGATTTGATCATTCACAAGGGACAGGGCACTCGGGGGTAACGAGGGGCGATTGCCTTGCTATGAATTGGTGATTGAAGCTGTGCCAGGATGCAGAGACAGCTGTACATACACAGGAATACAAAACTCCTGAAGCCAGATAATTTAATAAAGAAACCATTTCCTCCTTTGCTGTTTGTGGCTCTGCATTAAAAATACATGCACATGTGAGAGTTGGAGCTCACTGTTGTGAAACAGATAAATAACAGTCAGAGTCATTAAACATTTATTCTGCATTCAGCCTGCAGGCCTCAGACAGGTCACAGAGTCCTGCCTGTTTTCTGATTACGGACACATCATTAGTGAATGATGCACAGCACAGCGCTCGTCAGCATCCAGCACCAGCCCGCAGGGCCACACAGCAACTTGTAATGAGGATTGTTCCACGTGAAATCATCCAAATCCAAACAGTCCAGCCTCGGCCCGCTCACAACCAGCTGAATCTTTGTACAATAACCTAATGAAGACGTGCAAAATGTTCCCTTCATACTGTGAATATTTTCACAGGAGTGGGTCGCAGTTCAAGTTACTTTACCAACTTTATCATGTACGACATTTTCAGAGCTGAAAAACACATTTAGGCTGTGTTTGCCACTGAAACCGGTTTTATATCTTTTCCCAGAGTCAGTGTGAAGATTAACTGTGCTTTGTCTCAGCAGCTCTGCTTTCACCCACATCTCACTGCTTAGCTGTGATTGCTACAGACTCATTTCAACAGTGCTGCTGCTCACACTTGTACACAGATAGCATGCACCGACTAATCTGATTACTTTCAAACGTCATTAGATTACATCAAAGTTCGAGTGAAGCCAAATACATGTTCCACAAACTCTGACTTTCAGAGCTCCTTCAGGTGGAGGAGGCTGTGCAGCTTAATTTGTTCCCTCAGGATCACTTTGGTGGGATTTAAAACCGTGTTTGAAAAGTCAGGAAGAAATGCTGATGTTCACTCCAGCTGTCTGCAAAAACCTAAACAACATGATACAAGCAACATTAATAAAAGACAAGAAAACACAAGCTAGGAATATTTAACTTAAAGGTTAAAACGTGTCTTCACCCTGAAATTAAAGAAGAGCTGCTTTTGTCTGCGAAAGCAGAGAAAAACCCTCAAAAAATTTCTCTCTCTTTCGCACATGCGCACACACTCACACACACACACACACACACACCTCAGTCTCCTGCAGGATGATGAATAATTAAGAACAGAAAACGAGCCCCTCCATCAGAGGTGTGGGAATTGATAGACTCGAGCCAGCCAATCAAAGCCAATGGTTTGATGTGGCCTGCAGCCAATCGTTATATTCAGTATATGTGCACACATGCACGAGAGACCCCGACCAATGAGAATGAGAGCGGTGCAGGTTAAGTGGTAGATTCCAGCAGATCAGACACGCACACACACAGAGGACAGACAGTCAGACGGTCTCACCTGTCCAGGGCGATGCAGCACAGGTGTAGTATCGACGCGGTGGTGAGCAGAACGTCCAGAGAAGTCCTCACCAAACAGAAGGTCTCGCCGTAGATCCAGTGCTGGTGGACCAGCTCAATGGCGCCGAACGGCATCACCAGCACCGACACGAGCAAGTCGGCAAACGCCAGCGACACGATGAAGTAGTTGGTCTTGATTTTCCTGAAGAAAGAGAGGCGGGATCAGTTAGTTCATCATAAATGCAAACATTAGGAGGATGTCCATGCGTTGTCAGAGTTGCACGCACTGACTGAGAGCACTTACTCTCTGACTGAGGTCATAACCATTGGAGCCTGTCAGGTTTAAGAACGTGAAGTATGTATTTTAGAGAGCACAGTGCTTCCATCCCGAGCTGGAAGCAGCATTTTACCCAGCGACCACCGGTCCCTGTAGTCAGGGTCCACACCCCACACCCCCCCCCCCCCCCCCAATCCTTTGTTGCGTCCCTTTGACTGAGTTTGCATCATGCCTGTGTGCTTTTCACACAGTGGTGCACGATCAGCTGCTCCTGCTGTAAATGTAAGAAACAGAAGCAAAGGGAACGACAATCTTTACACACACTGAAAAGGAACGCACGCACACACACACACGTACATGTCTGAGTGAAGAACATGAGATTTTGGGATGAATCCTCACTGATTTCTAAGCTCCTGCTGAGTTTTGTTCCTTTTTTCTGTGTTAAGTGACTGTCTTTATCCAGCAGCACGGATCCCACAGACGAGTCACACTAAATCTCAGTCCAATTTCACCAAGATAAAGACGACAAACTTTACAAAAACCACAGAGAGCCATGTGTTACTCTCATCTTCTTCACCAATCGCTACAGCGGGCTTGTGCTAGTCAGCAGTTCAGAGAGAGGAGGTTGATAACGCTTTGCTCACATTTTTATTGATTTGATGAGTCGCATGTTGTCAGAAACACAGCCCATTTCATTCAAAGCATAAACAGCCTTCACTTTTCGATGAACCACTTGTCTCTGAGTGATTCTGTGTCGCCTACATGTTTCATAACGGTTGTGGTAGAGGCATGGGGGTCTGTACGTAGAGCAGCTGAGTGATGAAAAAATGTGATGTCACATTAGCCTTCACTTCCTAACATGCATACACACAGATCTGTGCATGACTTCTGTACATGAACCTGAATTTGCTTTAGATTTAAAGTTCCTACGCCCACCTGTACAAGTCTTTAATGTTACTACCAGTATTATTGCATCCTGGCCACTATTTATATTATTATGAACATTGTATATTTATGTTTTTGCAAAACACCATGAGCCACCTCCAGGTACAGGTGTTTCCTCAAATAGAGAAATGTGGGTGTGGCTTCAGCACAAGTCTGCTAATGTGGGATGAGCCTGATTTAGTAACGAGCATGTGGCGGCATCTGTTATCACCATCACAAACCTGATGGTGATTTTGTGTGTTTTAGCACATGTTAGCACATGTCACACGCTGCAGCATCACACACACAAACAAAAATCACTTATTCTCTCTTATGTTTTGGATTATCTGCTGGAGTTTGAGTCTGTTGGTTATACTTTAGTCCAGTTAATGTCTATTTTCTGTTAGCTTTCTGCTTCAAGTGATTTGGTTTATTTAGTGTTTTGTGTTTCCTGTGTGCATTGTCGCCCCGTGTAGGTGTTCCCGTCTTCTGTTACTTCCTGTTTTATTTTGTCACAGCCGGGTTAAAGTTTCGGACGCGTGCTGAGCATGTCTGAACCTTTGGAGCTGCACAGCACGCCTCCCAGTTCATCTTCTGTCTGAAACATGCTGCTTTAGCTCCTCCCCCTCTAAGACAACTGTAGATGGGATGAATGAGATGACCTCATTAGAAATAGCCACTCTCTATGACATCACACTGATCCAGGTGTTAAAAAACTACCATAAATCATCTATTTTACCCCACAATGGGCCATCATTCTAAATGATGGAGCATTCACACCCCCCACCCCACCCCCCCTCCCCAAATCAGCTTTACTTCCATCTTTTTAAGTACATTCAATGGATTTCACTCTGCAGGTTTTAAACTACGCGTCACTGCTCACACACCTTGGACAGACACACACACACACACACACACACACACACACACAAATTTACTGCAGTTTGACAAAACAAAGAAATCCTGAGATGAGGTGATAGCTTGCCACTCTCAGTCAGCTGTAAAATCCTGGACTTGTATGTGCAAGAAATCAATTTCAGCTATTGATTAGTGGCATCACAGTTTGTCTGTGATGCCACTAATAACCTGATGGACAAAAAGGCAGCTGCACAGCAGTCAGCCAGTAATTCACTCAAAGGCAGAAAACACCACCACTAACAGCTCTGCAGACAAAAAGTCGGTCAGTCAGCCGCCTCGTCTCTGCGCTGTCAATGTCCGCGTCTATAAATAACCTCAGTACGAGGGAATGGCCGCGAAGGCTTTCCATCCGCCTAACCCAAACACTGCTCTGGAACAGGCCGGTACACCTCTGCCTGCAGTAAATCCTGCGCACACACACGGAGCTGTGTTGGCTATAATTCAGAGCAGTTTAGAAGCATTAAGAAGCCCTGAGGTGGAGGAGGAGGCGCTGTGTTTAGTCAGGATGACAGACTGTGTTTAGCTGAAAGTCCTTTGAATAAATAAACTTTATTAGCAGGGACTGTGTGACGAGGACGTCCAACATGTAAGATCTAAGAAAAGATGATTCAAACAGAAAGGTCAGAGAGGAGAAGCAAACATGCAGGAATCATTTCAGATGCTCTCATATTCATCAAGTTTCTGTCCCGTCCAATCAAACTGTTTCTGGCTGGGTCACCTCCTGATGGCGAAGCCACGTAAACTAAACGACCATCTGCATTTATAACAAATGCCGATAAAAAGCATGAAGCTTGTAATCTTGTTTTGCAGAATAGAGCCGGAGGCCTCGATGGCGTCTGCAACAACACAATCACAAAGACGAGCTTTAATGGGAATGATAAAACCTACAGTTCAATTAAATCCCCATAACTGGGTTTTTATTTCATTACTGCCTTTGAAGAATTTCTGAGAGAAAAAAGGTGCAGTCAGGAATAATAATAAAGGAATTTAAACTTTAATGTTTTTTTAAAAAACAGCACAAAAAACTGAAATCAGCAATTACACCCAATTAATCCTTGGAGGACACAGTTATTTATTTCATTCATTTAAATCAGAAAAAATCATTTCAAACTCAATTAAGTCAGCCAAATATTTTATGACTACAACTAAAAACACGACACCAAATAGCACTTTAACGAAGTGCAGGGATAATTTAACGACAATCTCAAAGGCAGAAATAAAACAATGGAAAGAATGAATGAATCGTTTGGAAAGGTCTTTTCTTTCATGTTCTTTTTCACTTAAACTATTTTATTTGATGAATTTAGTTCTTACTTTTGTAAATGATGTAAATAAACTTTGATGTTAAAAGACAAAATCAGAAATGTGGAAGCAAAGTTTCTGCTGCGACCCGTTTATAACAGCGAGCGCTCCCAGAGCTGCTCAGTGTCTATAAACACACACACTGTGTGGCAGCGTGTGTGTGTGTGTGTTCACACACTCGACATGACACACAGAGAGAAACAAAAGGTGGTAACAGTGATTTTGTTTGTGTGATGTTTCATGATGAGTGCTTTACCACCCTCTGAATCACCCTCTGCTGGTGTTTACTGTGTGTGTGTGTGTGTGTGTGTGTGTGTGTGTGTGTGTGTGTGTGTGTGTGTACTGTATATTAGGTAAACATGTAAAATGCCTCTAAGCTGTTTAGCTCCCTGCCTCACACAAACCTGGCTGCTGTGGAAAAACCCGACCACTGCCTCGATGATTTGCTGGTTACGAGAATAAAGGCCTCAGGTTATTTTAAACCACAGATGAAAGATTATAAGAGAAATAGAGACTTACTCAGCAGTTTTTATTTTTTATAAATTATTCCGACTGTGACATATTGAGCTGCTAATGTTATCATGGTGCTCTCGTCTCTTCGAGAGCACCAGATTTACTTGTTGTTCCTAGAGTATTTAAAAGTAAAATGGGAGGCAGAGCCTTCAGTTTTCAGGCCCCTCTTCTGTGGAAGCAGCTACCAGTTTGGATTCAAGAGACAGACACTATCTCTACTTTTAAGATTAGGCTTCAAACCTTCGTATAGTTAGGGCTGGATTAGGTGACCATGAATCGGGGGTTCCCATTAATTTAGTAACTGGGATTATAAATTTGGAAAAGCTGGTCCCAGACTGAGTGAGAGTGACTCTGCAGTGAGGGATGAGGAAGACGTTTACAAAGGCACATGAAAAGCAGCTTCAGGAGGAGCCGTGGATATAAAGTATGGGCATTATGCTGTAATCTGAGTTTCTCTGACTACAACAAGACTACAAACAGACGGGTGATAGTCATCCATGAGCTGCTGGAACAGTTTTTTATTCATTCATATGGATTCTCTGAAAAACATCTCCTTAAAATAATGATTTCCACCATAAAAATAGGGGTGGGCGATATAAACGATATACGATAGAAACTATATAAATTTGGCCAATGATAGAGATTTTCACTATACCGCTCTACCGCGATAGCGCATGTTGAAGATGTCATCAAGCTGCGTCTGTTTTGGTCGAAAGCATCGCAGCGGCTAAAACCATTATCATCTACAAATTATGCCGGGCGACAGTCATAGCAAAGAGATGAAGCACTTTTGAATTATGGGGAAAGCCAAAAACTGCACTTCCTCCACTTCCATAACATTGATTCATTAATGTTGAATTCTCTCGCAGCTGTTCTGTTCCCATGTTGTTGCAGTATATTAATAACTAACCTTGTATTGTGGATGAATAATCTCAGTTGTTTTCCTGACTGAAGTTTGCCCCGTGTATAGCATCCTGCTATGCGATTGCATTTGTCCCTAACCACCAGAATCCCTCATGTTAACTTTTATCAAGTGGGAAAAAAAGTTGGGTTCATCCTCCAACTTCACTGTGCTAATGTTATGCTAACATAGCTGTGTCGCTAGCAATCACGTAGCACAACATTATATACCAGGTTGTCCAACTTCAGGAACCCTGCAAACGTCACTGCTGTTTATTTTTCTGTCTTCATTTATGTTGGAAGTGATAGCAGAGCTGTACGTTTTAATTAGTTTCAAAAATCTCTCAGTCAGAACATGGTATGTCATGTTTAGGTGGAAACTAGCGAGCTAACTTCCTGTTAACTTGTAACTCCGTTAAATTTAATAAATTCTGTTTTCATGGATGCATGGATGTTAAACTTAATTGTTACACCTGGTAAAGCACCAATGCTGATGATTTTATTAAAGATGAAAGAATTTAGACCGTTTTTAACTCTCAGTGTTCGTTTGACTTTGGGACCTGAAGCAGACGGAGTTTTGGACCCAGATTACTCCGCGAAGCTCCTCACTACAGCAGCCGTAATGCTCTGACAATCCATCAAGCAGTGGCTTACCAAAGTTGTACTAAAACATTTTTAACAGATTTCTGCGTCAGTAAGCACAACCAGAATTCATACATAAGGCACACTAACAATTTTTGTGAAAATTAAAGGATTTTAAGTGTGCCTTGTAGTGTTGAAAATATGTTATACAGAAGAAAAGAATATAATGCAATATATATTGTTCCCGCACGTGCTTCGAATTATACCGCGATATGGATTTTAGGCCATATCGCCCAGCCCTACATAAAAATTAATTCATTAATTAATATTCCACTCATCATTGTTTAACTGAGTTGAGATCTGATGACTGCTGTATGATTCACTTTCACTTTAACCCTTTAAGACCTACCATAGAACCAAGTCCGCCAGAGCTTATATTATATTTTTACATGCTGTGGAGCCATTTTTGGGAGCATTTCAAGTTGCTATACATCAATACAACCATTACAGCCTAGATTTTAATAATATGTATGCATTAAGTGCATAGTAATTACATAAATTGCAAAAAAGTGCAATAAACTACAAAAAAATTGAAAATCGTTTTTGTTTTTTTAACATATATTTCTAGTTAGAGAAATTTAAGAGGCTTATCCCTCAAAACTGTAAATACAAAAAAGTTGCACAAAATAGTTTCCCACCACAGGAAATTTATTTTGAGTGTCTTCATAGTTTTATTTTTGAAATACACCAATTTTTATATACTGCAGGAAAAACAAAAATAAATATTATAATGCAAATTTGCAAAAAAGCAGCATATGCATCAAAATAAACTATTTCCAGCAGTGCAATATGAGTCCTAAGCATCCCAGAAACGACACAGAAAGTCATAAAGTCAAACATAACTTTTAAAAACACCAGTATAGGCTCATTGAGGCCCGGACGGTAAAAAACTACATTTCCGCGAAAATGACGTCACTTCCGGTTTCGGGCAGGTCATGGCGGACATGCGATAGTTCGCGCTGACGTCTATTCCAACGTAGGAAGTGTTACAAACAGCTGATCGGATCGGCAAAGCGTGTTTCTGGAATATTATGTTTTTGTTGCTGCAAGTGCTTTTTATGCAGTTTTTGCAAAGCTATATGTGGAAGGAAACTGTGACCGAGGACAAGCTGATGGCATAAGATGTAAGTACAACTCCTCCGCTTTCATATGCAAAAACAATTATTGCGCTAGCTTACGTGGTTGCAGAGCTACCGGGATTTAAAAATAGTTATGCAAAACAGAGCGTGCCCGCTCTGACCGGCTTTAAAGGGTTAAGCTCTTTTAAACTCCCATCAGGACAGAAATATTTGAACGTAAGCCACTGTTCGTCTGTCTCGCAGCGACTCTCTTCTCTCGCTGTCAGGTGTCAGCCTCCGGGTCTGAAAAATGAAGCCAACGCGTACCTGCCAAAACACACAGCCCAGATTCTATTGACAGGTGGAGGCGACACAGGCGGCTGGAGTCCCTGAACTGGACCTCTGGGCCAGGTTTGTGCTGTTGGAGCCTTTTGAGGCACTTTTAATAACATCATGTGACCAATACCATGGCTGCTGTGAGGTCACTGTACTAACATTATTGTCCAAGACTTTTTGGGGCACAGTGAGATTCAATGATTTTATCTGGATGTTACTGAGCTCAGCATCCTCCAAATATGGTCAGTTCTGGCTCCAAAAAGCCAACATGACTGATTAATGTTAGGCTGCAGAAAATAATGGGAGATGTGACACTGTCCATCTTTTGTTTACAGTTTTTGGTTTGCATAAGCACTTGTCCCACATATAATCCCAAAACCACACAAATCACACACCAACTGTATGTGAGCCTTTACAGACCGACAGGCACGACCACCGTCACAGTGACTGATCTCACCACTGTTAATCTGTTCCTACCTGGGATACTCATGATTCCTGTAAATGATGTGCAAATAGTTCCTATTTACTTTATCGCCCACATTCACCAGAGGGACGTCCCCACTGAGCATTTCTGTCTGAGCGATCCCAGTGGACAGAAGAACAAAGACATAAATGTTCCCATCTCAGCAACGTAAGACATCACAGCAGACATGCCATCACTCACTGACTTCAACATGGCACACACACACACACACACACACACACACACACACACACACTACATCCCATGAGTCAAAGGTCATGAGAGGGGCAAAGAAAGAAAGATGAGAGACGTCAGACAGAGAGAGGGACAAATGCTGTGTCCCAAAACGTCGGCCGCATCCTCCAGAGGCCGCATTTGAAGGCCGATTACGTCACAGCCAGGTGACAAAGGCTGTCCCAATTCGTCGACTCCTTCAAATGCGGCCGACAAATGCGTCCTTCATTTCCGCGAATTTGAAGGATGGGTCGGATGTGTCCTTCGTGGCCCACCATATCCCAGAATTCATAGCGCGGCACAGCCAAATTTCAGCTGACAACAATGGCGGCCGCTACTAAGTTTTAAAATTACTCTTATTAATCTTTCTGGGCCACAAAATAAACTTTTAACATATTTTAAGGCGAGAAAGTAGCTGTGTAAATTACAAATATATGCTTGGTTTATCAAGACATCACATATTTGCAAAAGTGTGCCGACGTTTTCGGAGACGTCTGTTACCCACCAGCTCGATAGCAAGCCGGGGGGTTCAATGGTCACTCCAGCCGGCGAGAGCAGCGGACTCCCGGCTTCATCGTTTTCAGACCCACGCTCTTTCGCTACTCAGGTTAAACATGATATAAGTCACTCAGATAACTTAAAAATGTAATTGTTTGCCTTTTTTGGGTGTTTTATTTGTTCTGGAGCAAATCGGTTTGGCTGAGATCAAAGTTATTAGATTATTGGATTAAATAAAACTTTATTAATCCATCGAGTGGGTTCCTCTGGGATTTTCACACACCTGAATTAACGTTAAACAGAAAACTGATTAAACAGAAGTGTGAGACGGTCGAGAATTTACGCCAGTGTCCTGTTATATTTTAGATAGCAAGGAGCAGACGGCCGAGTTTATTAAACTCCACCGACACAGCGGTGACGCAAATCTGAAGGCTAGACTGTCCCATTTCATAGCCTCGCACTTCCGGCCTTCTCGGTCTTTGAAGGACCCGGCCCACGTAGACCGCGAAGGCCGGGTCCTCCGAAGGATGCAGCCAACGTTTTGGGACACAGCTAAAGAGAAGGGTGAGGTGAAGATGGAGGACTGAAGCACTAAGATGACAGCAGCTCCCACATGACCCTCCATCCTCAGCCTGACCCTCTGACTCCGCCTCTAATTCCTTCACTGTTCATACACCCTTCTCCTTTGCTTCATGAAGATCAGAGCTGCAATGGTGGAAACCACTTTAGAAAATACAGACACACACGATGAAGCAGTTTCTGCCACGATTCTGTAGCTGTTACAGACCGTGGAGGCAAACACAAAGTCCATAAAGGAGAAAATAGCACATACACATCACACACTGAAGAAGGAGAAGGAGTGACAGCAAACATTAATAAACACAGAGGGGAGCTGGAGGAAGAAGAGACAGCAGGGAGAATGAGACACAACTGAACCAAATCACAGGATGACATGAGGAAGCAAAACTAGCAGCAAGGCACAAGGAACACTATCAAAATAAAGGAAGTGAGATCACTAAACACAGACGTGAACGTAACACAGGAGACTCATCACATGAGGATGGAACACAGGGAGGGATTCACATCTAAAGCAGCTAAGAAAAAACTGAATCCGCTAATGATCCAACAATAAACACAGGGCTCGCAAAATCGCTAGCCCGACGTCCCGGGGATAGCGATTTTTCCAGTCGGGCTACCAAAATCTATCTCTGCCCTGCCCGTCGGGCTATCATAGGAAGGAAAAATATATGTCAATGCTTTTGCATTCTTTCGGAAATGTAGCTGGGTAATTATGTCATTGGCATCGGTGAGCCACTGTCAATATGTGACATATTGAAATCGCGTTTGAATTTGCGCTTGTTTTTTGCTTTCACTTTGCGATCGCGTGAACTGTGTATAGAGAGCGACAGCACTGATTGATGAGTGACGATCATTTGAGCACCAATTCCTCTGACATCATCTTATCAATCGTTAGCTTACTATGCAAACATGACAAGTGAAATCTCCCGCAGCAAGCTTAAACATGTGAGAGGCTGATCGCGCAGAGAATCGCTGAGCGTTATGTGAGTGCGTGTGTAAAAGCAGCAGGATATATATTTTAGTTCTGCTGAGCCAAATAAGGCAGGTCAGGGTGAAGAAGTGACAGCCAAAGAAAAGCTTACCACAAAACGGAAAAGTTACGACAAATCAGACTATAAGGCAAAAAGAAAGTGCAGCTTTATGGTTTCATGGACAAAATAATTTCTGTGGCTGCAATATGACAAGCTATATAACCAGGGGTGCACATAAGTGGTCCGCAGGTGCGCATTCCCTGTCAAAATAAAAAACGCGCACAAGATAAGAAGTTGCAACACGTGTTTGCGTACATAAGATTTTCTGGGGGAGGACAGACATTTGTTTAGAACTCTTAAAGATGTCGCAGAAGCTCCTTTAAGCAATTACTTTGATGTTCCTCCACCTCCAAAGAAATGTCAGAAGGAGTCCGAACCACAAAAGAAGCACGTATTCTTGGGAAAGTGGTTGCAGGAGGTGAGCTGGCTTCAAACAAATGATGAACGCACAGAGATGTGGTGCGGAATGTGCCGTGAAAATCCCACTCTAGCGGACAAAAACAGTGCCTTTTATATGGACGCAAACGCGCGTTGCAACTTTTTATCTGGTGCGTGTCTTTTATTTTGACAGCGAATGCGCACATGCGGACCACTTATATGCACCCGGTTAAATAACATAATGTTCTGCCGGGTGTGTTGTTGGTTTTCCCTCGATTTCTGAGTCGACAAGCGCCATTGTTACTGGGACCAGTCATTTTAAGAAAGGCCCCCATTAGAACCCATGAGAAATGCAAGAAATGCATTATTGCTCAGTCTGCAATATCTTTCCCAGAACAAACACCAATTGCAAATAACATACTAAAAAATAAACCTGAAAATCAGTTTAAAACAGCGTACTATGTTGCAAAGAATGAACTACCACTGGCACAATTTAGCAGTCTTTGCAAACTTCAAAAAGCAAATGGCCTAGATCTTGGTTCCACTTGCCTCTTACCCGTGACTTCAGGGGAAATTTCAAATTCAGGATCTGACACAGACTGATTCATGTTCTACACAGTTCTTACAAGTTCATAGAAATTTCTGTTCAATTAGAACCAAGTATTTGAGTTGATGATTGTAATTTTTATTTGTTTATTATTTGTTTATTATTATTTATTTGTTTTTCAACAATTTTTTGATTAATGTTTTGTTTCCTTTACAATATTATACTTTAATGTATAATATTGTAACGGAAACAAAACAGGAAACAAAACATCAATCAAAAAATTGCTCTCTTTTTTATTCGGGCTACTTAAATTTATTTTGGGCTTCCAAAAATTGAAGAGTCCCTGCCCGAAGGGCTACCAGGGATTTTGAAATTTTGCGAGCCCTGAAACATTACCAGGAATCAAAAGAAAATATTTAAATAAGAAACAGGCAGTGAAAAAAAATGTGCTGCTCTGACTGTTGCTGATTTACTCTCATGCACATCAGCCAATCACACAGAAGCGCTTTTAAGAAGAAGGTCGTTCCCACCTGAGTTGTCTGTCCTTGCAGACGGCCACCATGACCAGCAGGTTTCCAAAGATGCTCATCAGCATGACCAGAGACAGGAAGCAGATCAGGGCCATCCGCTTTGGCATGCTATCGCTGCAGGGAGATAAAACAACACCATGTCAGTTTAAGTCTAAAAGCCTGCTAGGATTCTGAACTGAGAGGATTCTGTCACATTTCAGGCGCCTTACAGTAAAAGAAGTTAGCGAGGGTGGTCTCTGCCTGCGTAGCTACCCTTGGAAAACACTGCTGTAATGTTTATTGATATTTACAAAGGTGTCAGAACTCGTCAGGCAGGGTACAGAGAGGCCGTCAGCTCTCATTTTATGCGAGAGAGAGAGTTAAAACTGCAGAGTGACCCCTCATGTGGCATTTATTACAGACAATATTACAATCTTTCTTTCATCAGCCTGCACCACGCGGGGGAGCAACAAGAAATCAGCCCTGCTCTCTGCTTGCGTCGGTTCATTAGGTTCAGCCTCTGGAGCTAGTCATTAGCGGTAAAAGCTCCATTCAAGTAAAGATGGATTTACCTGTTCTTGTTTGGTGTCTCTGGCTAAGAGGATGTCACTGAAAACATTCAGATGCAAATGAGATTTATTTCCATCTCCAAGCCTGCTGAACCCGAACAAGCAGCCAGGTGCAGCAGTGATGATATCCTGTGTATTTAAAAGCAGAGGTCTCTTCCTCTGCTGCACTGATTGCTTCCACCTACATAAGCACTCGGAGAGGCTTCAGGATGCATGGATGCGTCTCACAACAACAAAAAGAGACTCGGGAGTCACAGCGAGGAACAAACTCCCCTCCGCACCCTGCAGGTAGAACAGTATGGAGCAGAAGCTGAGAGCCAGACGCATCTGCACACTCAGAAAGAAAGGCGGACACATTTATGCTGTACCTATCTGATCAGCTTGAATTGTCACCAAAGTTCGCAGCAGACATTTTGTCATTTGGGTTTGATAAATGAGCGTGAAAGAAGCACTGAAACCAGCGCAGTGCAATTGTCTTCTGTGAAACCATTCATCTGCACAACACTGCTGCACGTCGAGGGGAGGCAGAGGCAACGTGAACGGCTCTCTTCATCAGGCCCAGAGCGAGCTCACGTAAAACGGGCATTTCACAGGTCACGTGACCCTTCTTCAGCTTTAAGTGGTCCCTGTGAGCGCCCCCTGCTCCAATCACGGACACTATGTGTGATCATGTTTCATGGTGATGATTCGACGCTCTTAAAACAAGAATCAGTGACGACGTGGTGCTTCCAGCTAGCTTTAAACAGAACCTCTGAACATGACCTGCTGCCAACCAGGTGATCAGTTCAGCACCAGTTACCACGGTGATCTAGCCAGGTAAAAAGAGAAACCCTTTGAGAAGCAGAAAGCTCACACAGCTCAGTAATACACTAGTCTGGCTTTGTAGCACAGGATAGTCGAATCAAGAGCAACAAACCAAAGTGTGAGTGCATCCTATCGAGCAGAAGCAAAACAAATAAAGTCTGCAGCAGCAGATGACCAATCAGAAACCTGCACAGGTGTACCAACCGCATGGGATTTTACAAAGAAAGAGATAAAACAGAGAATTCAGTCTGAAAGTAATAAGAAACAGCGACACAGGAGGTCTAAAAGCCTCCAGGCTTTTCTAGCTATGTGCAGACCACAGGACCACACAGGGATCTGATGCTAACGTCCTGGTTAGAGGTCCTCAGAGGTCCCGAGTCTGCCCCCGCTGCGTCAAAGCCCTTTTAGTAACAAAGGGGCCTAAATCAAAGTGCTTTCAGCGTTTGGCGGATTCATGCTATTCATGGCAGAGGTGCTCATGTCCTGGCTCCAGCATCGCTGCTGCACCTCAAAGCTGTGCTCTGATTTTTTATATCAACTTTCGTACACAGCCTGTTTGAAAGACCCCATTTCCACCTCCTGGGGTCGAGCTGTGCTGAGCCTGAGACACGAGAAGGTCAAAGCAGGCGAACGATCTTTGTAACAGAAAAAACCCGGACACAGAAACCCGAACACAAATCACTTCTCCCCAAAACACAACAAACAGCATTTACTGAGGTTAAACTGTCATCATAAGGAGCATAAACACAAAAACACACTCGCCTGTTTTACAAAGCTCATCTTCCAGCGATAACTGAGACGTCTTTGGTCATAGATACAGAACTGACATGTTGCGTATTCAGTATCCAACATGGGGAATATGATATGATAAATAATACAGGCTAAAACTGCAGGCATTGCATTTTCGCCCCCACACACGTATAACCTTTAGAAAATGTCTCGGGTCCAGCCAGCGTGAGTTATGAATCGAAGCTCCTGGAGCCACTTCTGTGGTTTGAGAGATCTCAGAAAGCGAGTCTTTAAACTCACACTTGTTTGACATCGGTAATGCATCACAGCAATCCTTCTGAGGTTTGCTGTCTCTCTCGCAGCTCACAGCCTGGCGGGGAGGTGGGAAAACACGATGAACGACAGCGACTGACACGGCTGGGTGGGCAACATCTCCCCACATGAGAAAATTCAAATTTCTACAGGAGAAAGTGACGTTTAGAGACGTTTATCTCTGGCTTTTATGTACTGTCCACATTATCGGTAACATACAAACATGAGCCTCTGTGCTGAATTCAGGAACCTGTCCCCGTCTGCCAAATGATTTCCCTCTCAGCATCCGAGGTTCAAAGGCAAAGTGATAGTGTGCAAATGAGGCTTGTTCTTTGATCCGTGATGCCAGTGCACTAATCAGATCAAACGGGAACGCTGACTTCTCAACAGAAGCCATTACCAAGAAATAATCAAGAGGCTTCACAATAATCCTTCACGTCGAGTTTGTCAGGTACACCTTTCCCCTAAATGAGACACTGATACGCTCATTATGGCGGTATCACCTGGCTTCTAACATGGCGACAGGTACGAAAGGCGCTGTGCAAATATTGGCTTTGGTGAGAGAGTCTCGGCTCATTTTGCTTTTATAATTAATGGATCAGCTGCAGAAGCTAGAGCAGTGCTGAGCGCACACACTTACTGATCATTAGCTAGAGTCATGTTCACTCGCTACAGCTGCTGGTGGTCTGCTCCTTAATGAACAATTAGGCCACACCGTCCGATGAAAAGGATTTTATTTAGGATTTAAACTCCACTGTCAGAACCTTAAACACAGACCTGCAGCTTCCACAGCAAACTTTCAGCGAACTGACGCTTTGACACTTAAACTAAGAGGTTCAACATTTCCAAGCACAACACTGTTGTTGTTATATCATAGTTTTTTTCTAAAGTGGGAGTAAAGTTTGTGTAAATCATATGACGATCCACCTGTCACCAGGTTTACAGCTGTTCTCAGTGTTTATGCTCATGGGCTGGGCACAGAGCTCGCTGCCATAAAAAAGGGACGGTGCAGCAATCACATTAGCACTTTAGGACACACACCTGACCCATACCTGGACACACACACACACCTGAGGACAGCCTGCTCTTGAAGCCATTATTTTAAAAAGTGACAGTGAAGTGCAGCTAATCCAACAGATGGATGAAATATGTGATAACCCTGTGTTATTTATACCGTGCTGATAGGAGCATGTCTTGTTCATGTCTTGAACTTGTTCAAGGTCAGCACGGGACCACACTCAATACTGTTTAGTCTCTGAGCTGAGAGATCTGTCTGAACCCAAGAGGACGTCTGTGTAGGTTCTCAGTGTTCCAGGTCAAGGTAGCATGAAGAAAACTGCACTTCTTCAGGTTTGTCAGGCCCTTTCAGCTCTCATCCAAGTGGCCTCTGCAGTTCTAAAGGCTGATGTCCTGCCTATCTAACCCTAACGCCCAAACCCCAATCAGTGTGTGGAGTGGTTGTTCTGTTCTGTCTGATGGAACATTGGTTCTCGCCTGAGCATCTTCGCTGATTTAATAAATGCACAGTTTGGACAAACACGTGTTTTCAGTGGTCACATGATGATGGGGGACATCAAGGTGACAACACCAGTAAGGGTTAAATAGTCCATCAGTTTTTAGGATGGAGGACATCTTCAGGATGAGAAGCGAGAATGAAGGCCAGCTGCTGGGAGGCAAACACACACCAGGACACCTGCATCTGTGTCTTGTTTGGGACTGTGACTACACACCTGACAGAAGGCATCACACACAGTAACCCGGCTCCTGATCACTCTTCAAAACGCGCTTAATTAAGCTGTGACTTCTTCAGATTGAGTGTAACGTCTCATCCAAGTACGTTATAAGGTAAAGGGTTTGGAAAGAACACAGCTGACGTCCTTTGAAAGCAAATGTGCTTAGGTGACAGACATCCACAGACGACAGAGGCAGGAATTTCCTCTGCTGCTCCTCAACGATTCTGCAGACGTACAAAAAGGGCTTTCTGCTGTTGAAGCAGAGAGACTGAGAAAGACAAACAGAGAAGCTGTGGAACAGTGGGTTTGAAGGATGAAAGACATCAGATACACGTGAACTTTGACCTGAGTTAAGCTGGGTATGCTAGGTAATCAGCACAGAGCAGCCTCAATTAGGAGCTCAGAGGTGACAGATGAGCGGGGAAATACGTCCATCATCCATAACATCTGGTTTCTCTTACTCCTGGTGAAGACTAAATGCACATAAATAATGTTTTTGCACATTCTTGGCTCTGAGCTTGATATTCTCAGTTGGTCTGACTCTGGTGAGTGACAGCTGGAGAGCCAAACCTTTGAAATATGAACACACACGTATAAAAAAAATCCTTTTACAGCTATAGGGGATCACATATCATGTGGCTGAACTAAATGAGCTTCCACAGATTGGCTGCATGGAGCTGACTGTTAGTGAGAGCTGGACTGAGCTCTCAGAAGTCTTCACTGAGGTCCTCTCAGAGCTGAAGCTCAAGCAAAAATGCTACGTGACAGCGTGCACGGGATCTGTCGAGTCAACTGAGGTGGGCCGACAGAGATTGATTTGTTAGTTCCACCTGCTCGCAGTCATTTCCCCTCCTCACCACCTGACCGCAGCTGATGCAATCAAATCTGCAGAAACGCCACAGGGTGTGGTGACGCAGCTCGTCTACACAGCATAAAAACACACCAAAACCTTTTTTTCTGTTCTCTGTGCCACACATTTACACAATATTAAAGAGAGCATTTACAAAATATTATCAACAAATAAAATGAACAAAGAATCTGAGTGGGGCTGAGTGCAGAGCAGTCTCTGAAGTGCAGCAGCCAGGCTTGATGCATCATTTAAATGCTTCTCTAGAAAGTTCATGTTCATCTGAGGACACAGCGTCAGGAAACAAGCTAAATTTATTTCTGGGTGAGACATCCAGCGGGACTCTGAGCTCTCTGTCAGAGAGATGAAAATTAAAGATGGAGGGAGCAGGAAGTCCTGGCCACATCCACGGGGAATTTCAGAGAAGAAGAAGAAGGGAGACGTGAGAGCATGTGAATCATTGATTTCATCTCCAAACTGAACTTCCTCCAGAGACACGGTGCCCTGGCTTTGACAAATTTCCACGATGATGACGCTCGCGGTGCATTAGCGGCTGTGCAACCAATAGACACTGATCATCTCAACTGAGATACCTGAAATGATTATCGCTTGTCAGAAACCTTATTTGGGCTTTCAGCTCGTTCATTTTCATTACTTTTAGGTTTTCCTCCATGTCAGCCTGTGAGATGTTTATTTTAATCAGAGTTCACCGAAATCTACTCAACAACTTTCCTTTAAAAATAAAGAAACTGTTTTTAATGAGTTTTTAAAGAGCTTAATGACTGAGATCTTAGTAGTGACCATCGCTGGCAACAACGGCGGATATACACTCAATCGGTCAAGCGGCATTTGCCTCCCTAGTGGGAGCCGTATCTTCATTATTTACATTTCCATTGATTTGTTGGTCCTTCGGGCCTTCTTGATTATCCGGTCAGCATTCCAGAAGAGCACATTTCAACATATAGGATGATTGGATGAATCCTGTTCTAATGCATGTTCTGAACCATTCAGTGTCTCCATACTCAGTCCAGAAGCTTCTTGGTCTTCATACAGTGTTCTCATGAGGTTAATCAGTAGAAACGCACACGACCTTTAATGTCTTCCAAAAGTATTCGATGGTCCCCACAGTTAAAACTTTACTGTAATATATAAAGCATAGGTTGAAACTTTGCTGATATTCTTTGGTATATGTCTGGTCACCATGTTGTCGTAAGAGGCTGTATGTCATCCATGAACCAAAACAAGTTTGGCGCCTCTGATTTAACCTTTGGAAGACCTTCAGCTGCTGCTCAGCCCAAATTTTAATCAGGAGTTAGTCCTTTACAGCAGGCTCCTAAAAATAATTCTTCTTTAACATCATCTAAACATACCATGCTCCTCTGAGAGCGCTGTCTCTAAAAGCAAACTGTTTCACATTATTTTATTATAACAGTGAGAAAAAGACTCCATTGTCTGCTCTCAAATGCCATTTCAGCCTCACACCCCACCCTGTCCATCCAAACCCGTTTTCTCTGTTCTGCTCACCCAAGCATGGCCACAAGTTTACGCACACACACAAGAGTGTGTAAACAGCGAGGATGGCCTCCAATTTCCAACCAACAGCTGCCTGTGTGCTGCTCAGTCAGGGTCTGATAGCGGCGATCTCTCCGCTGGACTCGAGATTATTTTCTTTGCTCTGATGGGTCTTTTAAGTGTGGCTGCAGCTGCTGAGTTTTACTTCTGAACGACAGGTTTTGGTTTCTGAGTTGTGAGACCGGAGTTTGGGTCTAATTAGGTTCTGTTATCTTTACCTCACCAATGAAACACGTTTAAAGCATAAAGGAGTGCAGGCGAGAAGCAGCAGAAAGGTAGAAAAAACAATGTGCTTTCCAAGCGAGGCTGTCAGAGCTGAAAGCGCAGTGAAGTGTTTGTGACAGCTCCGGCAGCCTCAGCTGGGGGCTATTCCTGTATATGCAGACAGACGAACATTGTAAGTGACAGACAGTCAAGTGTGACAGCAAAGAACTTCCTTTATTACATTTTTGTTTTCTTTATAGTCATGAGGGGCTCAAACCGGTTAATAAGGGAAAAATTCTGGTTTTATGACACCCCATCGCTTCATATGGCCTCCCTGAGCTTGGTTCATCCTGGAGGTTTCTTCCTGTTTAAAGGGAGTTTTTCCTTCCCGCTGTCGCCAAAGTGCTTGCTCATAGGGGGTCATGCGATTGTTTTTGTTTTTCTCTTGTATGTATTATTGTAGGGTCTGCCTTACAATATAAAGTGAGATATATAAAGAATGAGATCACAGATACAAGCAGCAGATGTAAGATGAGCACTTTGCTCATTTGGAAGGAGCTCGGAGCTGATACTGGTATCACCTCCTAGGTGAGGTGTTTTGGACATGACCGGAACTGGCTTGGGAACATCTCAGAGTCCCCTGAGAAGAAGTGAAGTAAGTGGCCAGAGGATGGATATACAGATGGGTGGAAGTATGTATTGATAGATGGTTAGAAATGTTAGAAGGACAACCTTAGTCTTATACAAATCTGTGGTTGGTTTAGGATTGTAAAGACCAAAGCATCTGTTTTAATGAACGAGAAGCCAGAAACTCCAGCATGTTCCACTGATGAGCTTCTCGCAGTTTGTCAGTAACACTTGTCATTTATGTAATTTCATCACTGCTGTTCCCGAGAATCCATGTTGCTCTGTGCTGGAGCCTCACAAATGGATGGAGACCTTCACATTGTTGATGTTTTATCAGATTTTAAGCTTGTTTTGCATTTATTTCAGCCCACTTATTTCAACTGCTGAGACTGGTGAGTGTTTCTGCTACAAATAAAAAAACACCAGTCTGTCGCAGGGCCCAGAATGAAAGCACTAATATATATTTATAATAATCCGTTTCTATTGTCTGTGATCAGAAACCTGAAGCACTGAAATAAAAGAAGCGCGGTGACGACCTGACTGCACCTGACATTTACAGCGATGCATCATCAGGATATTTCTGGCTGTGATGATGGGTGATAGCGGCACAGAGTTCAGTGGATTGTTTGCACAGATAAATTAAGCTCCTCCAAGCTTTCTGAGTGTCGCTAACATCGTGATTGGAAATGTCAAGTAACTCTGTCAAGTGTTTCAGCTGCAGAGCTGCAGAGCAGAGAAATACATTGTTTCAGTCATCACAGTTTGCTACACAGAATTTCAGTTTCAGAAAATCGAAAAAGTTTGAAGGTGTCTGACTGAATACTGTTTATAATCAAACCCAGTGGAGAACTTTGAGACAAATTTTTCTCACAAAACAGACAAAAACCACGAAAATCAGGAACAATTTAAGATTCCACAGGAGAAAAAAACACCACCTGAATCAGACGAACTGCAGAACACACAAGAGAAGCAATCACCATCATGATCACTGCAATCATTCAGACACACACACACACACACACAGGTTCATTTGTCTCGATCATGCAGAAACACCCTTCCTTAAAAATCCTCCTCGTGTGTGTTCACACATCTATTCACATCTTTCCAAATGGCGCACCTTTAATCAGCACAATGGCAGTCATCCACTTCAACACTGTTTTTAAAGCTTTGAAATCCAAACTGTTCCTCAACAACAACTGGTCTCATCATGTATCCTGAACACGTCACCCCAAGGCTGCGTGCCGTCCACTAACGCCATTCTTTTAGGCTTCGAGCAAAATTTTTAGCCAACTGCGTCGCAGTGCTGCCTGTGCTCATTTTCCTCGGCTCATATGCGATGCAGCATCAGTGCTTTCACATCAGGTTCAGCGATTGGACTGACAGATGACTGGCAGGAGCTCTCTTTGCAGAAACACCAGGACGGGGACCAATGCTTGACTTTGTAATTCATGCTCTGAAACCGGACAGGCGTGAAAGCTGTTTGGAAAGATTGACAACTTGCACAGAAATTGGTTTTAGTTCAAGGCGGTTACTCATGCTCAGGTTCAATAAAGCTTGATCAATTTTAGGCACACAAAGAGACAAACGGCCTCTGAGATCAAAATTTGCTGACTGTCCAAACCCACAGTCTGGCTGTGACTCCGTCGCCTCCATGCAGACATAGACTATCCAGCTTTGAAACAATTTTAAGCCAATTGGCTCCTACAGTACGTGCTGGACCACCCGGAGACTTGGTATGTTCTCTGTTAGAAACCCAAACCTCCTGCAGATGAGCCTGCCTGTAACCATAGTAACAGTAGTTTGGCCTGTTGCTGTGATTCTGGCAGCAGACCTCTGATTAGCTGCCCATGTTTCAGGTACGTCTGCTGCTTTTGTCCACCGGCAACTCTGAAAAATGCACTCATACACAAAAGAAAGTGTGTTCAGATGTCTTTGACAGAAATTAGACATGTCAGACAAACAATCAGTTTGTAAACTCATGCGTTGGTCTCTGACGATGAAGCTCTGTTTGGAGCACTTTTCTACAGCACTTTGTACAACTTGCCTCATTTACACATTCACGCTCTGAGAGCAGCTCTGGGTTCCTTCTTGCCCAAGGGTACTTTGGCATGCAGACTGAAGCAGTCAGGGATGGAACAACTCACCTTCAGTAGATGACCTGCTGAGCTCCAGTAGCTCCTTTTCTACCTTTGGATCTGTATAAAGTCATGAGGTACAGCCAATCAGAAGAAGGTTGGTTTGAAGTGGGAGGAGTTTGCTTCAGACAGAGAATGAGAAGCCCTTTCACAACAAATATTTAAATTTTTAACGATGGTTGGATAATTTGACTGCCATCATTGATTACAGTCCTCTGACATGCTGTAACACATGCACTGCCGTTACATTAACCTGACGGTCCTGACGCATCGTACACAACTGAAAGAAGTGTGCCTCGCCCTCATGCACCTGTTTTTATGATGATGACTCATCATCTGTTACTGCTTCACTGACCGGTAGAGCTGCCAAAGCTTTAAATAATGCAGAGAAAGAAGCTAAATTAAGAGAAAAGTCCAGGTCTGTTTTTAATTGAATGATTAATCAACACTAATGTGATAAATTTTGTAATTACTGAATATAGTTGATGTAAAACTTCACTTAAGCCTTGTGAAATCACAGATGTGAGTTTCATAAATGGGTTATAAATTAGAAGTACCTTCGAAAAATCCAGTTTGCTGGAAATAATAGAGGATATTTTCAGTGTAATAATATAATCGAGGGCCAAGAATAACTGAGCACATTTCACAGCCATAAAGCTCGTCTAAACTCAGAGGATGATTGCCTGAACATAATGCGATGACCCGGTCTGCCTGAATGGGATAGGTAATGATGTGTGACCGACGGAGGAGGCAGAGAAGGACAATAAGGGTCCACGAACCACGAAACATCAGAATAGAAAAGGCCCACGCAGTCTGTGTGAAATCTGCCTGGAGATAGAAACGGTCAGGAGGCCTGGGACACCCACTCTGCGTGATTATGTTAAGACATCATCACTACTGAGTCCTTCTCAATGAATCCTCTGCTTTCCCCGGTGGGGAAGGGTTACTTAGGCCCCGGATAAATGTAAGCGCAACACAGACTGCATGCAGACACAGCCGAGCAGCAGTCCAGATTAATGGCATCGGTAACGAGGTCCGTTTTCTCCTGAACTTTCTGGGTGTGATGAGTTTAGCAGCTCTGGTGCCACTGGCTACACCTCTTTATTTTGCTAAGCAATACTGGCTCCAAAGTGAAGGTTTGATTGGGTAACCAGACCAGTGTCATGTGTGCAGGAATGTGGACCCGAAACCTTTATTTAGGCGAAGAAAGCGTCCACAGATATAAACCGAAGACACACTGGAGATAAAAACTGCTGGGAAATAATAACAGACATCACAAAGAGCAAGGCGAGAGATGGAGCTCTGAATATAAAAAGGCTGATTGGGCTAACACGTTAACACCGGTGTGGACAATCGCCACAGCGAGGAAATAAAACTAAAGACGGTAAAGTGAGGAGCAATAATTAACAGGGAAGTGCAGACTAACCTAAGCATGGCAGGAAACATAGAGGGAATACACAAAGGTGAAAATCAAGACCACAAACAAACAGACATTCATTTAAACAGAAGCCCACGAATATAAAACACTGGTTAAAAGAGCCAGGACCACGACAAGCAGAGGACATGATTTATCTATGAGGAGTTCTCCCTGGGCAGCCGTGATGGTGGGAGTGAACCAGTCTCAGTCACTGTGGGAACCCACAAAATAAAAAGAGTGAAAAAGATTAACACAGGTTTTTCCACCTGTGGCGGGTCTTTCACCTTAGGCGGGCATTCACGTAGTCATTTCTACTGTAAAACAAACCAAAATACCTTCAAATAAATCCTGAGTGGCTCACTTCGATGACCTCTTGCCATGTGAATGTGTGTGTGAATGGGTGGATGACAGGTTGTGTAAAGCGCTTTGGGGTCCTTAGGGACTAGAAAAGCGCTATACAAATATAGGCCATTTACCTTTTTTTTTTTTTTACCTCTTTCTGATCACAGAGCAAATCTCTGGACACTCCATGGTTTTGGTTTAAACATGAAAAGTGCCTTCAGGTTTGCACTTACTTCATAAAACGTCTTAAAGCAGAAAAGCATCTCCGTAAAACTCTGTTTTTATTCAGCACAAATGTTAATATTATCATTTTTATTTATTGAAACACAAAGACTGCTCAGTGAGTTTACTTCACTGTCAGCAGCACAGTGAAACAAACCAGACTGAGCTCTAAATAACTTCCTCCTTTCAGCTGCAAGTAAGATAAACCTACCAAATGTAGGTCGCCAAAGGTGACGTGTTACAAAATGCACTTTTAAATAAGTAAGAACACAGAGACCATTTCAGACTGAGTCACAGTCCTGAACTAAGGCATCAGCTCCCCACCATAATAAGAGTCACTGACTAATTCAAACATCGTGTGATTCAAACTCAAATTAGTGACAGAGCAGCATGAGCCATCAGTGAGCCGTCAGTGCTAATGTGGAATAAAAAGCCCTGCAAATCATTTCAGGCTAATTGTCTCATAACGATTTCCCGAAGGCGCAAGGCGTGATTCTGGCAGCTTCCCATATAAACGCATCCCAAAGGCGAGGAAACAGGCTTCAGGCAATCAAATATGAGCTCAGCTACTTTACATCAGCTGGTTTGGTAGGCCGTTTCCTCCCAATTATCAATCATTCATTGGCCTCTTCTTGCAAGCTTTGCCCTGTAAGGGGGGTGTATCTGGAAATGGCTTGCACCTAGGGCCAGGTCTAAGCTGGTGTTACCACATGTGACCCACCGCACGTCCTTGTCTCCGCCCACAGACTGGGTAAAGGGGTGAGGACGCCCTGACAGGTATGCCTGACAGCTGTAATGACGCTGAACAGGAAGTGTGTAAGTCCTAAAGTTTTAGATTGAAAGCTTTAGCTGACCATGTGATTGAAAGGAGAATAAATGGCTCCTCAGACAGTGGAGCGTGGGACAGATTGAATCCATGAATTATTCCACCAAACACGGCATAAGGAGACTCTGGGACAAAGTGAGGCTTTATGGTAATGTACCGGTACACGATGATAATGCCCACATCATCATGCTGATGTTTACCAGGTTCAGTGTTAACCCTGTTCACCATTTCAGTTTAGGGTGTGACATCACCAAGGGCCTTGTGGACTGTAAGATGTGGGCTGTCATCATTTTAGGAGTCATAAAACGTGGTTTTTGAAGTGGGATAGTGGAGCGCATGGATGGAGAAAACAAACAAAGGTGAGCTCCATTTTTGGAGGTAAAGCCGTCCGGGCTGGGAAAGTGATCGTTGTCGGCACCGACTTGTCAGAGGAGCTGTGGTTCTTCGCGCTCTCATGTCTACTTATTTTCCACAAAAAAAAACAAAGGAAGTTCTCCATGCTGCTCCGACCTGCCAGCTATCTCGGAAACCATATAAAGTGTTTACCTTGGAGGCGTGGTGTAACGGTAAGGTTCAAATTCGGACTTCTGGTATAAAAATAAAAAAAAAACAAAAATATCCAGAGGTTTTATTTTGGTGCCTCAGAGGTTTGTGTAGGTTCTCACACATATATAATATAAAATTATGCAACACTGAAAAAAATTCCCTTCTAATGGTGAGCAGCCAACAGTCAAGTTCTCATAACAGGAACACACAGCAGACTCAGTATAATGTACTCAGCGTGCCGCGTGATGATACGTGCGGCAGAATTCTTGAAGAATCTTATTTACATACTGACAGAGTGACGATAACACTTTCTTAGTAATAAACTGCATCCATCTGCTGAAGGCTCCTGGCAAAATTCAAACTGGCAACAGCCGCAGTCAAACACCGGGTTAGGTTGCCAGGCAACATGTTTTGACCAAGTGTACGTGAGCCTGATTTTGTTTGGTCCACCAGCAGAGAGATGCCCACAGACCAGCCTGGCGATTAAAGTCACAGAAGGTGTGGAATCGTATCCGAGTGTCGCTTAAATGTTGAGCATGTGTCCCGACATGATGGTGAAACAGAAAATCAGGAAAAGATACTGCATGATCTACTAAAACAATACTGTGCTAGCTTTTAATGACTCTGGCTCCCTGCACTGAAGCAAAAGAGTTTGCGGTACGTTTGCAGCGCTCCGAGTTATTTACTACCTCTGACAACTAACTGACTGACTGTCACTGACTGTTTACTTATCATAAAAAGTCTAATTGGGAGTCACAGCTTGGGCAAGTAACACGGTCAGTTTATGCTGCAAGCACAACAATTATTCACAACTGTGTAACTACACAAAACTTCAAAATGTCTTTTCTAAGGACTTATTTATGAAAATTATTATTTGTAATGAAAAATAAACTTCTCTTCTAACATGCAGAGAAGGGTTGAAATTTGTCATTAATATGCAGCACACACACACACACACACACACACACACACACACACACACACTTTCAGGTCTTTACTTGTTTTGAAGCACATGTGAGGGGAGACGTTCAAAACACTCACTGAGGAAGATTAAGGTGGAAGCTTCTTTGTTTCTGTCTCCAGGAAAGCACCTGACATTACCAATGCAGTTATGGGTGTACTGATATTCCCACCCTTTACTATTTTTTGACAGTTTTATGAGTTTATAAAGTAAAAGCGTACCTCCCAGCTGACTTTCCAGCTGTTTCATGTTCAGCTGTTGTGCTCGTTCATTGTTACATGGTTTGCATTCAGGCACAATACTGAGAATATTGTGGGTCATACTCAAAACCCAAGATATGAGGGAGATGAGAAACTTAGAGAGAGAAAAAACCCTCCACAACTTGTGTTTTGTTTTGTTGATGTGGACAAATATAAGTAGAATTAAACAGCAGTCAAATTAACTTGAACATTAAACACATAATATTAGATCAGTCGATATGCAGATGATACGTTATTGTTTCTACAGAACCTCCTTCATCACTTCATGGAACTTTAAATTCCCTGTTTTATGGTTTTTTCACCTTTCCACCACCCATCCTATCATACACATCACATGCTCAGCCATCAAATATCACAATCAATCCATCTCTACCTCAAGCTCAACTGGTTAGGCTCTGACCAATCAGCTTCAATACACGCTCAGATGGACTCTATGGATGCTAACCCATCAGATAGCACCTGGCTGCATGCAGAACAAACACCTTGAAATAACGTGAGAGTTTCAGTTCCAGTCAAACAACCAAACAGCGTCTTTGCTTCGAATCATGACATGCAGCAGCAGCAGCAGCAGCAGCTCTCACAGCCTGCTGGAAATTTCACTCAATCGTAAACACTCCTCTCTTTTTCAAATTTAGTCTCATCTGGCAATTAGAAAGAAACTACACATGGACTAAAAAAGGCTTCACACGTCTTCAACATATTATTCATATTAACATCCTGAAAAGGTCATTCATAGAGTCATTTACATTTTCTGTTCTGGACTGAACAGAGAACAGCAACTCCAATCATCCATCTAAGCAAAATCCAAAAAGGCAAATACCTCCGAGCTAATCAACATCCTGCACAGAGAAACATGACAATCTCCCAAATAAGTAACTCCTGGAGTCACAGAAACATCGATTTCATGGTAAGGAATGCAAACCTACAATTCAGACAATATAATTCACAGAAGGGGAGCTCACATACAAAACACACCACATGACTATATTCACATAGACGGCTTTGCACATCAGCAAGTCGCCTCCCCCCTCTGCACCCATCCATCCGAACAAACAACCTCAACGTGGCTGTTTACGCTCCGGTTCTAAGGAGGCGGAGCTCTCATCATCTGCAGGAAAACTACAAGTGTGGTCAGCATGGAGTCTCCACATGAGCAGTCTGACAAAGTTTTCAAATGCATCAAGGACGATGACTTAACTTACTCGACTTCCCTCTGGGATTAATAAAGTCTCTCTGATTCTGAACGTTATGCATGCGTGTATGCATTAACAAAGGAAAACAGACCTGAAGCATAAAAATATGCATTAAATTGTGTTTGCTGGACTGATTCCAGTGTTATATTCTTTCAGTTTCAGAGAGGAAGCATCTGAAGTAGAACAGAATGAAATTCACTGCTACTGGAACAAATTCCTGCTGATCCATTTTTACTGCAGGACTTTGGGAGGTTGCTTTATGTTGTAGAGGAGTCTCCTGCCTGGGGATTAATGTCTGCTGATGCTTTTTAAGTTCTGATATTGAGTGCAGATAATGCCAAAGGGATTCCCAGACAGTATTCACTGAGCCCAGAGAAACTGTCAGAGTCACTGAGAAGATTAATAAAGGGGAGACATAAATAGAAAGACAAGCAGACAGAGTAAAGAAAAAAAGCAGCAGTCCCAGGACATTCTCCAGAATAGAATGAACAAATAGAGGTGATGGAGGAGAAGCAGGACTGGAGCGGCAGCTGCAGACTCTGTCCACATCTCACCTCAGTGTGACTGACCCACATTAATCCATCATTCTGTGTCCTTTCATTGGCTCAGTCCAGAGAGGCCTTCAGACTTCACCTCACGCAAAAGAATTGGGGTCAAACTAATGTGAAACTGCTCCTTCCACCGTTTCACTCGGGCACAGAACAGCATCTTTATCTCGTATCTGAGTTCTTCAGACGACTGTGACTGCAGGAAGCAGACCTCATTTTCTCCTTACTGTTCACACTGTGGGAAAAGTGAGTCTTCCTGACTTAGAAGAAATGATGTGATCCACATTACAGCACATTCACATGTGGCTATTTTAATGAGGAGCTGGTAACATGATAATTACTGAAGCATTTAGTTTCATGCACGGCCAACATGGTGCTAAAACTGTCACCTCACAAAGCTTAAAGACAAAATCATCTTTGCATTTGTGATGTAGTTCAAACTTTAGCAATGAAACACTTCTTTGCTGTTTTCTTAAATTATGGCTGGAATTCCCCAAATGTTAAACTCTGTCTGCTGAATTTTTTGGATTTAAGTCATTTAAGTCATAAAATACTGACTGATAATATTTGTTCCTCAGAAATGACGATGCTCCAGTGAGCATGGGGTTCTGACAGACTCATGTGTGACATGTTTTTCTAGTCTTGTGTTCTTGTAAATGCTGATGCCCAAAGTCTTGATCTGGGAAAATAGCTGAAATTTGGAGAGCTGCAAATGAGACGTTCTGGAGACCTGATGCATCATCATCATCAGAGACCTGCAGCGTGCACCACCTAAGCTTTGCCAGAGTAATCAATGAAAGCTGGTACACCTCCTACAGAGAGCACACACCCCTGCTGCTACGCCACACTCCAAAGTGTGAACTTCTCGTTCCTCTGATGGAGTCGAGGGAGCTGACGCTTACCCGTCGCTGCCTCAGGCAGAAACTCTGCTCTCATGTTGAGGCCGAATATTTGTCTTGTTATTGCACGGAGCTGGATTGTACAGTGAATGGTTTATTCACCAACATTAGACTGACTATAGATTTGAAAAGATTCTTTGTGGCACAGGTGGACAGAGACACAAATGTCCTCATTGCCAAAGCTCTTTAACTACTGTCCACCCCGTGATCCAGCAGCTGGATATCCTCCTTCAGCAGCAGTAACTCACAATGATGGTTCCTGTGTGACGTCATCAGTCTCTATCATCGCTGTGCAGGAGTTTTGGTCCGCTCTTCTTCACAGCGTAGCTTCAGCTCTTTGAGTTTTGCAACAATTATTCATGCACATGACTGAATGTAGTGTAAAGCGCTTTGGTGTCTTTAGGGACTAAGTAAAGCGCAATACAAAATGCAGGCCATTTAGCATTTATTCACTGCAGCAGCTCCATTCTTTCCTGTTTCAGCCGTTCTAGTGGAGATGTGCTGCTGAGCTTGGATCTTTGTCCGGGTTGGTCCGAGCTTTAGCTGTGGGACAGACGGTCCCAATGCCACAAAGCCAGGGGATAATGCAGTACTGTTACTGTATTGTTACAGTACTGTTACTGTAGTATCAATCAGAGATTTCATAAGAATAAAAACATAATTCATGCATTTATTTGAGAAGTTCTCGTGCTACAAATACAGCCTTTTTGGCCTTTTGAGATTCTACATAAATCAATATCATACTGTCATCTTAAAAGAACCTTTTCATCCACTTCTCGATCTGGTTGGAGCAAGATCGCGGAGCTTCTCTGCGAGCCTCCATGCCCAGTCAGCCGCCGTCGAGCTGACAGACACCAAAATACCAAAGAGATGGCAGCGAGCAGCAAACCTGTGCCGCTGTGGTGGATCAGAGCCTGACGTGCTCATGTCCAGCCTTCGTGATTATTAATAAACCACAATGAAGGCAGGCAGCTTTTTCCTACACAGACACACACCATGTTGGATTATTACCTCTAGTCTGACCTCCTTGTAGGGCTTGAATGATTTCTTCGTTAATGATAATCCCTTCATATCTGCATGTGCATATCTACAGGTTTATGAATCTATGTGTAATGTTTTGTTTCACAAGCAGTCAAAGTTCCCCAATATTATTTTGGCTCCTTTGTTGCTTTATGTCCACAGGATGAATATTATAATGAATGAATGACAAAGAAAGGAATCACCCGCTGAACCACTCACATAACTAATATTAACTATGGCTGCTTTGACACCACAGGAACTTAGGTCCTCTCTAAAGGACACTCCAGATGGATCTGACGAGATGGTCCTGCAGCTGAAGGACAGCTGTCTTCGTTACTATGCAGCACTTAAGCAAATATTAAATCAAGCTGAACAATTAGAATTGACTGGAGGTCAAAACAGCCGTTCTTTCCACAGGACACGTTATTTGCCTTTCAAATTCGTCACTTTGAAAAACTGGCACACACTGAGCACAAAAAGCTTTCAGAAGGAGGGAATGAAAACACATTCAGACATTAATAAATCATAAAAAACCCACCAAATCAGACAATCTTTTATTTCTGGTCAGGAAGCACATCGTAAGTGTGCCTCTCACACATATTCACTAAAAAACCCACAAAAGCCAAACTTTATAAAGTTTTCTGTGCGAGTTGACATCAGCCTTCTAAAATCACAATCACAAGAGGAGATAAGGGGAGCCGATCGCTTTGAAGGCAAACTTTAAAATGAACTAGAGAAGAAGAAGCAGTTATGAAAACACTGCAGGTGTAACAGCAGGAAGCCACTGGTCTTCTTTCCAGCTGTGGGAGTCGTCACACATTTCATTTTTTTTTGTCTTTTATCTAAAGAGAATGAGTCTCATCCACTAAATGTTCTTACACTTTATGCAAAATCATCATCAGATTCGGGACATGACTGATCGCAAACAAGCGGGCTCGTGCTTGCCGTCCACACACCATCACACCTGCATTTCTCTAAATGAGGAAACAGGTTTATGTTCAGGTGAAGGGCAGAGAGCAGTGACGATGTTGGAAGACTGTCATGAAATTCAGACTGAAGAAACTTAACTTTCCAAATCAGAAAGACATTGGGGATGAAATCACGGATAATAAATATTTTAAAAGGAGAGAAAAACTTGAACATCAAAGCTGATGTGAATAAAAGAGTGCAAGACACGGACACGGAGCAGGGGATCTGTCAGATGGGAGACAGGAGACAAAAATCCAGATGTTTCACAGTTGTGGGACACAGTCAACAGTTTGTAATGGAAAACAAGATCGTGTTTATCAAGATTTAACTAAACTCAACTTTTCCTACAAAAACTAAATGATTGGTATTATTAGGAGTAGCAGTAATAGTAGTAGTAGTAGGAGGAGGAGGAGGAAGAGTATTATTATTAGCAGTAGTATTAGGAGTGATGTTGGATTTATAAGTGTAAAGAACTTTTCTCTGACTGTCAGACCTTTGTACTTTCTCGACGTGTTTGTAAAGTGTGAACACATTCACATATAGAAACAGTGATGAATGTGTGAAACATACAGGAGCAGCACACAGACCTGTGCACAGCTTTAATGCAGCGTGGCGGGCAGTGCAGGTATGGCAGAGTGTGAATAAAGTTTGTGAGGACGGATAGCAGATGCTACAAGCAGCATGTTTCAAACCAAAGGGCGCCATTAGCCGTCGAGCGGGTGAATAAACGATGGCATCAGCGCTCTGATGTGATAACAGAGAATGTGGTTTTAAATAAATTCTGGACGCCGTCTCCAGTTTCACTCTGTTCATGTAATGAAGGAGCAGGTGTCCTGTTTCTGAGATCACAGGTCTCTCTTTTTACTCATATCACAGGATGTTGCTGCAAACTGAAAACCTAAACCAGGTTTCAGCTGAATGTGCATCAGGACAGACTGCAGGCTCGGTCGCTGCACGCTGCGCTGTGCTAGATTCAGTTACTCCACCTCACTCTGATTCCAGGCGTATAGAGAAGCGTGGAGGTAAAATTCTTGTTAAATAAGGCCGTTATAGCGTTACATACAACATCAGGCAAAAGGAGGAGCTTCCTGTCAGGTTTTAAAAAAAGAAGCCATATGAGTCATGACGGCAGGAAAGCGTGCACTCATGTTTCACAGCTCTGACTTTAAACTGTGCCTGATACCGACCTCATCATGTCACAGTGTGGCTCCTCTTCCAGCACATCAGAGTAACTCGTTTATTTGAACTGCTGATCTTGAATCTGCAGCTGTGTGGAAACAATTTCCTTCCCAACTTGTGCAAATCTGCAGTTCTCCTTCTGAGAGTTCCTCAGATTCCTCGAGCAGGCCAACGAGCTGCAAAGAGAAACTACCAGCTGGACTCAGTCATGCTCATTATCAAGAAGTTAACAGGCCTTAAAGTCACTGCAGAGCGGTGTATGGGTGTATGTCTATGTTTGACCCTGTGTGGATTAAATCCTAAATAAACACAATTTTTAAAGTCATTAAAGATGTGTGCAGCACCATCACTCCACCCTGGGAACACCCACCCAGGTCCACGATGAGTTGATGGAACCTCTGGTTATAACTGTGTATACATATTACTGCCTGCTGAAAGCTACAACGCTGAGAGACTGGAGTCACATAAATTTGTATGAAGCTAAACACAAAGAAATGAGAGAAAAACACGGAGCAGCTTTGGTCACATAAAGAAAACCGCTGATAGGAAAACGATCAGCTTCAGCAGCAGCAGCTCGTTACCTTCGGTGCTGGTCGGGTACAGCGGAGGTTTTACTGAGCCCAGAGGATTTACTGCTCGGTTTTTGTTAGAAAATAAGATTCATGACTGTGAGGCATCTTTGATGAAGAATACAGAACTAAAATACAAAATAGATCTGCAGGCCTCAGAGTTCCTGCCAGCACCCCCAAGTATATCACATGGAGTCATCAGTGGTCAACAACTCTAACAAAAAATGGTGAAAAAGGATCCTGACGGGATAATCACCTGGCCGGGCACGAACGGGAAGAGAACGATGAAGCGCTCTGGCTCAGACTCATCTCCGTGGGAAGGAAGAGAGATTCAGCTGCTTCACAGATCCCATCACTGCAGATATTGACAGCATCGCTGTGTGTGCGTGCTCAGCTTTCATGCATCAGCAGGTACCTTTTATATGAATGGAGGGTTTCTTATTGAGATTACATAAGCAGTTGCTGAATGAATTATTTAGTCTGTGAAAAGTGACGGTGCAGTGCGTCGCCTGCCAAGTCCTGACTGTGCAGCACAGCCACCACGTGCAGTCTGAACGGATGGATAGAAAAACAGTCAAATACACTGAGACTGTGCCGTCAGCTGCTGCCAGAGTGACAGCGAACAATCAATGTGCCAAAATGATGCCTCGGAGGAGAAGCCGAGGGATGCTGAATGGATTTCTGATGCTAGCACGCCTGGCAAACATGCAGTATGTCATGAGTCAAAATTCAGGCTAAATGTTGGACTTACATCTGGGTTTTCTTACTGTTTTCTATATCTGTGTAACCCCCGGCAGCAGCCGTGTGTGTCGTTGTGTGTGCTGACCTGCCAGCGCTCTGATCGGATCATTATTCCTGAAATACTAATGCCACTGCTTTAGTTTACAGTCTTTTGACACTGTCAGAGATTTTCTGCATCTCAAAGTCCCTGCATTGTCAGGCACGAGCTTTTACTTTTCATACTACGACAAGAATTCCTGGTGTTCCTGATAAAAACGTACTCGGTGGGCTCGGCTGGAGCTCAGCTGCGTCACAGCGCCAGCAGTTCCTCGGTTTCGTGTTAGCTCATTTCTCTCCTGCGCTCTTTATCTGCAGCGCTGTGCTGGAATTTGTAGCAGAAGAAGAGTGTGGCACGTCTGCTCGCCCTGATAGTGTTTGTTAAAGTTGTGCCAGCCAGGCAGCAGCAGGACGCACGGCTTTGTGTTTAATTTTTCCTGGTGTGCAAGAATAAATACTGTTGACTGCAATTTATCTCTCGTCTGTCCTTAGAGGAACCCACAACTAGAAAAATATCTTCTTAACAGGAAAAGGAGAAAAGGAGAAGACGGCGGTGTGGGATTTAGAGAACAATGACTTTGTGCTCTTTATCTTTCGCCTCTGAAACATTTGAACTAAAGGAAGGAGCGAAGTGCGCTGACAAATGTGCTGTACGGACGGACCGGGCGGAGGCGACCTGAGGCTTCGGGTTGGGCCTTCTAGAGCTTGAGGCTCCTGTTGGAAGCAGTCATGCAGAAAACAGGATCTGTCACAGGACACCTGAGGTGATGCGGGAAGAGGCAGTAGCTCATTCGACGAGAGGGAAGAGAAGCTCACTGATATTCGAGTCCGACTCTCCAGGATGACTCCTGCTGCTGAAAGTAGTGACTGCACTGCAGGATGTAAGCTGAGGAGAGCTCTGACACACATCTTTGTGGACTCCATGAACACTTTATCTTTTCTTATCACAGTCTGAGTTATGGCCCGGCCGTCTGTGACTTACAACATGAAATGCACACAGCTTGACTGAATTATACAAATAAACCTCAGATAAGCTTCATAACTGTGAACCCACAGCAGAAGCTGAGAAACTTTGGTGTCCATTTCTAGAACTCAGTCCTAAGCATCGACATTCGATGAACTCCTTGAAGCCTCTCACACCTCAGTATAAATCAATAAATATCAATAAAGTCGAGCTTTGACGACCAATAGGATCATTTCTGTTTTTTACAGGGTGGCTGCACAGGCACAGACCACCCTCACTAACTTCAACTCAGGAGAGCGAAACAACGCTTAGTCCAACAGCTGAAAATCTGCACATCTCAGCTTCCTCATGTCATTTCACGGAGGCAAAGTTAAATATTTAACCTTCTTGGACGTGTCTGCATTCACGGATTATAGCACAGCATAACATAGAACAGCATAGCATAGCATAGCATAGAATAGAATAAAATTGAATTGAATTGCCCTTTATTGTCATTGTACATGCACAATAAAATTGTGTGTACTTTACCTGACTACTGTGCAAGAAATATAAAGAACAAAACAGATTCTGTACACTTCGTTAGTGTGTGTAAAAAACTGAAACACAGTTTATTATCAATATTATTATCATTGTTTCGGATCGCTCAGCACTGACCTACACTGAGCTACTTTACAAAGTCTAACGGCAAAGAGCTCCGGCGCAGTGTCACGCCCTGACACGTGGAACGTAAATTTAAACTTAAGTGAACAAATGAACGAGTGGAGAAAAACACGCAGCTCCAGTTTGAGGGTGGAGCTGCTGGCACTGAGGCTGAGTCCATATCCAGCTGTTACAACAGCTGTATTGCACACACACACTGCTGCCTGTGTGTGTGTCAGTGTTTAAAACCAAACAGTAACAGCTGGGTCACATGATCAGCCTCAGCTCAGCGTGCACGACTCTCTGCAGTAACAACCGGCAGCACAAAACATGATCCCAAATCACACAGCTCAGGCTGTCACTGTGAAAAGGCCCCACTATAACAACCACTCACATACAGTACACATTCATAAGCAATGAAAAGATGATGAATAACAATGTTGAAGGGCAGTTTGAGTGAAGTGGCGGGAACAAGACTGAGAATCTCCAAGACTCAAGCCAGAAAATGGCAGAGACACCAGCCGGGATGAAGAGGAGTGTAGGTGCTTCCCGTTCCCGGGGAAACACGAGTCTGCAGCTCGCTGTGGGGACGACAGAACTGAGCTAGTTATTTACTGCTCAGTCTACAGTCACACCCTCACCGATGGCCACGAGCAGCAGAAATGAATTTCTCTGAAGGTGTCTGCACTCAGAGAGAGGGTGAGGAGGAGGAGGAGTACACCTGCTCCTCCTCCTCAACATAAGGAGAAAGTCGTTGTTGCTCAGCATCTGACCAGGACGCCTCCTCAGTGACTGTCCAGGGTACTCAGATATTGTTCTAACCAAATATCAACCAATCACTGAACATCCATATGACTTCAGTGCTTGTAGCTTAAATGAATGTGTGTTATAAATTGTCACCAGTGGAAGTGTGATTGTGAGGAATGCTCATTTTTGTGTGCTGGACCTTTACACACACGCACACTCTTCTTTAAGCCAGGACAGTCCTGCTGTGTCTCCTCTCTGTTCAGAGGGATTCTCATGTGCTTGTTGTGTTAGCTTTAGCATGCTAGTTCTGAATTTTAAACCGTACCATGAAAAAAGCGCTGCTCTCTGCAGTTTTGTATAACTTTGCGAGACCACCTGCACAAACATACACAACGTTATTACACTACAAATGTGTGAAACTGGGTCATCTCATACACTTTGCAGTCTTAACCCATGTCCTCCAATCAAAACCACCTGAAAAGCTCCAAACACACAACATGTGTTATAGCACACAACATATGACCAGATGTATAAGAGTGAAGCTGCTGCTGATGCTGAGGAAGATGATGATGATGATGATGATGTTTATCTGTATGAAGTTTTTCACATTCCTGGTTCCTCTTCCTCTTCCCATCCTCTCCAAGGTAATTCCCCTCTGCACCCTGCTCGATCATTTACTGTAATCTATTACTACACCGTTCAGGTGTTAGTCCCTTCATCCTCCAGCTCTACATCAGCAATGTGTGCTCCACCCACAGCATCTACACTCCAGGACTTCAGTCCTCACCTCCTACTTCCATCTCCACTCTCTGATGACCTCATCATCTGAGTCTGATCGCCAAAGTACTTCTTATACTCCTACTACACTCAAATGTACACTGAACACTTTCTCCCACTCAGAAGTTGTAAACAATAACCGACCTGAGACTGGTGAGTTTTATGAATGTGTTACATGCCCACAGCACACAGTGGGGGAAATAAGTATTTATTATCACATCATTACCACATTAATCTAAGTTGAAGCCGAGCTGTACAGAGTCAAATTTCAGTCTCCCCCAGGTAAGTGGACCCCATTTGGCATCTGTATGATAAAAACTGTGAGACACAAACTGAGTGCCGCGCAGAGACAGATGTCTGCCCCACAGCAGCAGCTCCAACAGGAAACTGTGCACAGAAAGATTTTCTCGCATGTTTCCTGCATCTGCGACTGAGCATGCATCTCTAGGATGATGGATAAAGACTCAAAGCCAAGGCTGGAGAGGAGATCAGACCACAAACCTGATTCCACCTTAAGCCTCAGAGCTCCCATCATTCTATAAGTTGGAGACAGGAAGTCAAAGAGCCACATACATGATCTCATGTATGTCAAGTGCAGCGTGGGCCTCTCCAAACGCTGCTGGAGGCAGTCATCACATGACACGGACCCCATCCATAACAGCACAGCACACAACGAGGTCATGTAGTACTACCTCATAGCTGAACCTGAGTAACTACTGTACCGCGACCTCCTGCTTCACGTACATCATTTTAATTCTGACTCAAACGTCCTGAAGGAATCAAATCCTGTGTGTGCCTGGTTTAGTAATGAACTCTCTTTTTCCATGAAGCTGAAAGGAAACGTTAATGTTGGATCCACATTTTATATTTTATGGTGTTGCTGTTTGTGTCACAGTTCTTCTTTGGGTTCAGCATTCGTAGTTTCAGTTTCAGATTCAGATTCACTGTTGACACACAGGAAATATCTGAACGTGAAAACAACACGAGGCGCGATCAGCGGGTCTCTTTAACCTTCTTCTGATCAGCTGACCTTTGGGGTGGGTGGAGCTTATGTGTTTAATAAAGTGAGATAAGCTGAGTGGGATAACCATCCATGCACTGACCTCATTATTAGAAACCTTATGACTAATATGGAGCAAGAAGCAGAAGCTTAGTGCAGTTAGAGGTGCTGAGGGATGACAGAGTGCTGCCTCACACAGAGTGGAGATCACACTGAATAATCACACCATCAATGATGTTTTCTCACAGAAACGCCCACAGCAAAGAGGAAATATTTAATGTAGAGATGTAAAAACCTCAGCTTTCACTTGGTTCTGTGCTCCAGCTCCAGACTGACGCTCCCTGTCTCTGGCTTCTCTGAGAATTGTGTCTGTGGATCTGTGAGGCAAAGAAAAGGAAGCCTTCCCACTGATGATTTCTGAACAAAGTCTCATCCGTCTCTCATCCTCCAGGCTAAAAGTTGTTAACCAAGAACAGAAAAATGACTTTCTTTGCATCCCAGCACAGCAAAAACAGACCAGCCAGCACTTTCAGCAGGATCAGTGTTTTAATCAAACCCACAAGCCGGAGGTAAAGACAACTACAGAGGCAGCGAGAACCCCCGGCTAGCTGATGATTCCTCAGCTAAACCAAATATCTGAAGATGAGGATGTCCCTGAAGAGGAAACCAGAGCTGTCAAAATACATTTGAATATTGCTTATACATAACATAATGGACACCAGCGTGTGGGTGAAACCATGAGCACTTCACACTCAGCGTGACTTACAGGACTGAAGCGTCTGTTGGAATGAGATTAATTATGAAGCGTTTGGGCAGTCGGTTATGTTTCACAGTGTTTCATGTGAACATTAGTGAATTCATTCAGGTCGCAGAGTGAAGCTCACCACTGCAGCTCAGCTGATACACATCCACACAACACAGCCTGCCTGCACGTCTGCATATATGCAAATCTGCAAGCCACTTTGTAACTGGCCTCTGCACCCTCTTTTCTTGCTGTTTCATATCTGTTGTCAGTGATGCTGTTTAGTTCTGTGTTGTATGAACCTGAAAGGCTGCAGAGCCACAGTTTCCTGTACAGGAGTAAGATGACACATCCAAACTCACATTTGGCAAGCTGCCTGACAAAAATGAAGAAAACGTTTTGATTCATACTATAAAAAAGCAGCGTCATGTCACGTCTCTGATGCATCCATGCAGCGTCAGCATCTACGAACAGTCAAAGCTCTCATCACTGAGTCTGACTGAGCTAACAGCTAAAAGGTGGATTTTGTGTTGTGTATTAATCAGCGTGACCATTATCAGGAAGTGTGTAATCACACATGGTGTGATTATTCTCCGTAAAAGTTGATTAACTCTCACCTCTCACCGCCGAGCTCCGCCATCGCTGGCATCTGGCCTGCAGCGCTGACATTCATGTGACCATAAATGCTGAGAACCCTGCAGACAGAAGACCACTGTTAAAACATGAACATGATGATTTACATTATTAAAGAGGGAACTTTTAATTACAACTATCACACCAGTCCTGGTCTCAGCAGATTACATTAACATAGGTGAGTTAAACCACATCAGGATTATGCAAATGCAACAATTTTGGTTGACATTTGCCGTGTGCTGATGAACGACTTGCCGCTGCACGTGCAGCTTTGGATTTGGGTCGAACGAGTTTGAATTCAGAGGATTTCAAACTGACTGTAAGTCTGAGTCTGTAAGGAAAGGTGATTACTAAACATCTGACTGACCAGCAGCTGGAGGTCAAAGACTGAGCATATAACATCCAATGTTTTATGAAATCGACTGTCGATTTAAGCATTCAGGAGACTCGGGTACTACAGTAACATTTATTACATTTCAGCACCAAGGATAAGAACAGAGCAGAGTCCAGGACACTCACTGAGTGGTTGAGACTGGCCTTTAAGTCTCCACAGATAAAAATCTAAAAGAAGACCACAGAGCAAAGGTCTCGAGGTCATCCACGGAGTCAGGGCATCAAATTTCAGAAAGCAGATCTGCTGTGCAATTCAATTCAGTTTCATTTATACAGGGCCAAATCACAATGACAGTCGCCTCAAGGTGCTTTTTGTGCTTATTGTAAGGTAGACCCTACAATAATACATACAGAGAAGAACCCAACAAACACATGACCTTCTATGAGCAAGCACTTTGGCGACAGTGGGAAGGAAAATCTCTTAAAACTTTTAACAGGAAGAAACATCCAGCAGAACCAGGCTCAGGGAGGGGCGGGACCATCTGCTGCAACTGGTTGGGGTGAGAGGAGGAAGACATGAGCCTTTCATTTCTCCAGTGGAAAATGCGACGCTGTCAGCTGATTGTGTTTTTCCAACATCGAGAAGAAAGTCGTTTTTACTTTAAAAAAAACGACTTTCTCACATTTAAGAAAACTTGCTTTGTGTTTTGGAGTATCAGGAAACCCGGATGTTCAGTCAGGTAAGACAAGATCGCCGACGTTAAAAGTGCAGCATCAGTTAAAAATGTTCCCAAAATAAAAATCCATCAAAGCAAAACTTGTTTCTATTCATGCAAAATTAAACAGAAACAGTATTGGAAGGCAGCCCAAGGCTGCAGGTGGGATGAACGGGGGCGGGGCAGTGAAGGTCAGCCTGGCAGAGAAAGAGGCAGAGGAGGGTCATGCCCCGCAGATTTACCCCCGTTCAGCCGAGCAGGCAGCTGTCACGGGCACTTTGCCGCGTGGACGTTTATATCTGCACAAACGCAGCAGAAAGAACAAAATCCTCACCTAATCTACATCCCATATGCTGACAGACGCGCTCAGCTCAAAGCGTTGCACAGCATGGCAGAAAAATGTCTGCACAACCACTTATTTTTCTGTCACAAGGAAACAAAAGAACCAGACTGTGTCTGTAAATCTGCTGCACACAATCTCCCTGCACCAGCGTTTATATTACATTATGCCACGATCATGTGCAACCACATGCACAGCCACAACGATCTGCTGCAGTTATTCTGTCCAGAAACAGTTGATACAGACTGATGTGAGCTCTGTTAATAATCATACTGTCACATGATTCACCAAACCTTTCCCCTCCTGCTCTGTGGAGGGGAGACTCCCAGACGGCTCATTTATTACAGCATAAACAACAGCTGTACTGAAGAGCAGTGACCCTCTCCGTTCGAGGACACGCAGGCCCAAACCGTGCCAATGAAATGCCACTCGCAGCAAAGCAGGGCCCCAGGTTGACCTCCAGGGGGAGGTCAAAGGTTCAGGGTGTTCTCTCTAATCTGTGACCCATCTATACGACACGGCAGCCGTGAGAAAGGCGCCCGAGCAGCAGAAAAGATCCTAGCGTGTTTGTGTGATGGTGACTGAAAAACCTTCTAATCTGCACAAAATACTGAATGTTGCAGGAACAAGAAGGATTACAGATTTAAAAAGTGCTCTGTGATATATGATTAGCCAATGTCTGTGCATCACGAATGAGAAAAAAATGCTTTTATGAGATTTTAAATAATTCACAGTCCTGTCACAGCAGAGTCCAGCGATCTGTTTGTGAGGAACGGACAAGTGTTGACCCAGAGCCACTCCTACTGGGACCCCGTAGAGAGAATAAAAGCTGCTCTGGTGGTTAGAGGGGTTTTTATTGTTGTGGCTGATCTGTGGTTGTATGCAAGTGTTAGTACGGAGGATGTGTTGTTCACATATTCCATCCACATGTGAAGAGAAAAGCCTGGATACACAGAAACTTACAACCGGCTTTGGTTTTAGGCTTAACCTCTAAATATCGGCACACTGGGATGAGATGAGCATAAATAAAAGGAAGGCATATTTAATCTATCTTCAGTCAGAGAGAAGGTAATTCATCATATAGAGTCTGAGATTTATTCAGGAAGCGTAATGTACTAAATATAGATGCAGAGCTCTTTATTAGCTCTGCAGCATCGCTAACGTGCTGAATGCAACCATGCCACCTGCACATGTGAACAAACTGCTCAATGCATGCGTAATGTGCACAATCCATCACAATACACGTTTGTACAGTCCAGCTAATCCATAACTCATCTGCAGACAGGTTAACACTGACTGAGTGAACCCAGCTCAGTCCTAGTAGCCTCAGCTGGAGCTGTTCTTAATTATTCTGTCATGAACCGGGTTTCCATGCGCTCACATAAACTGGAGCACACGTCACCTTCACAACAAAAACATACTGACCAAGAACATTCCTCTTCAGGACTTTATCATCTCGTCTCTAATCATTATTATATCATCACTGATTCGCCGTGAGTCAAAAACGCCTTGGCACCGTCTCCAGGTCGCCACGGGCTGCCAACTCTGTTCTATAATAGCCTCAGTCGGGGAGGTGAGGTGAGCTGAACGCATGACAGAGCTAATGGGCAAGGTTGCTAAGAGGGTTTACTGGAGTCTGTCAGCTCTCTTCCAGTCACACGGAGCTCAGAGAGTAGAAATAGCAGAGCTAAGACGGTGGGAGATGCTGACAGGGAGTCCAGGGAAGAAGATAAAAGACTGTTGAGCAAGAAGGAAATGAGATGACAGCAGCTCAGGTGAGCTCAGGCTGCAGGGCTGGGACATGCAAGGCTTCCTTTTGAGGCATCGAAGTCGGCCCTGACAACACGCTGAGGCAGGCCAGCCAGGAAAGCCTGCAGCATTCCTGCTGCCAGCTGCTAAAGCGGTGGGAGGGACATCACAAGTGGACAGAAACATGCTGCTAAGAGATTTATTCACAGCGACGTGAATGAGAGTCTCGGCATGGAGGATCAGTAGTGCACATCAGCGTTTAAAATGACGACCCTGAGTCGAGCCAACAAGCCAGTGAATGCAGAGAGACGTTTGGATGTTTGGACTGAGTTACGATGAGTCTGGCAGGAATTCCTGCATGCAGAGCAAGAGCTGGCAGACTGGACCTCATGAAGTCTTCCACATTCAGGCGCGGGCTGCCTCTTACGTTCACACAGCGCCGCCATTGTTTCGATGGGATATTCCCGTCATGGGGTGACTTTAACACAGCTCTGCCCACATGCAGCGGCCTGAGGGCAAGACATGCACGCCTGTGGCTGGGCGAGGTGACGTCCATCAAAGCACATTTGCCTCACACACACTTTCACATGGATCTTTGTTCACCACAGCTCTGCACTTTAGAGTCATCACGTTATCTAACATAACCGACACATCGTGCAGGCATCGTCTCACTACCACCGCCACAGGAGGTCTCGGTGAGTTTGAGCTTATCACCCAACTCCACAAATGTGCTTCCACACCTACATCCCTCAGTTACCCTCACCTGCACGTGATTGGACTGTGGGAGGAAGCTAAAGAACTCAGAGAGAAGCCTCACACACACAGAACCCAGCTGAGCCGGTACCTGACGTGATGCTAGACTTGTAGTCAAGACCGCCTAAACCAAGACCAAGACAATACCAAGACCAGAGGGTATCGAGACCAAGACAAGACCAAGACCAAGACCAAGACCAAGACAGACCGAGTCAAGACCAAGGCAAAGTCGAGATGAGACCGTGTCAAAAAAAGTCTTTAAACTGCAGCCAGATGCTGCTTCATTTACGGGTGTCAGGCATATTTATGTGTTTTTGCAATGCACTCGAACGCTCCTCTTGAGACACGCGTCTCTCACCCTCTCTGTTGTTCACATAATGATATTATCCTATATCCTCGCATGTGATTGACCACAATATGGAGGGATTGGAGCATAGTTGAGCCACTGTGTGAGAGCTGAGCAGCGAAAGGAAATTAAGTGAGGAGCCGGCTCTCGCTCAATGTGAGTCGACTCTTCTGATTCACTACTAAGCACTCTCTAAGCACGGCTCTTAGAGCTGATGCTTTTGCACATGACACATTATCGGACGTTACGTTGTGTGTCATGGATACTGTTGACTCCAAATCTCCCGACCACTACGTGGATCTGAGACAGCAAGACCGAGACAGCGAGACCAAGAGAAGACCAAGACCAAAGTCCGTTGAGACCAAGACAAGACCAAGACCACGTAAAAGTGGTCTCGAGACATCCAACTCTATGTGATGCTTCTGATGACAGCCGTGCAAATGTTTCTCACATTTTCACAGGATCAGAGCACCTGTCATAAAAACAAAACTCTGGCATCTTAATAAAAATAATATGCTTTTTGTAAAACAGTAAACAGCAATAACTCTATTATAACTCTAATAATAAAAATGAGTCAGCATGAACATAAATGCATAAAAAGATTAAGTAAGTCAACCATTTTAACATATTTCGTGCCACAGCGCGAAATGCTGAATATTAGCGATGCCGTGTGTCACATGACGTGCACTTTCCAAACGGCAGCACAGCCTGTGACCCTTCCTGGGCCCCTGTGTCCTATTTAGCTTTGCTTGAGTGTTGCCGAGCATGGATCACTGCCTAGGGCTTCAGCGTCAGTAAAGCTGGTTTTCCATATAACCCACAAGTGTTTGTGCGATCAGCGTGATTTTATTTCCTGTGTGATGCAACAGCAGGATGCTCATCTGCAGCTGGCTCTCCTGTTCTGTCACGGCCATAAACCGGCATTTAAATCACCGGCGTTTCTTTAACACATCATTAAACAAATGCTTGAAACTGGGTTAGGACAGAGCTTTCTGAGCGCACATGCAAAGCTTTCTGAGCATAAAGCTTTGAATATGAGAAAAAGAAAAATGTGAGAGAAGAAGAAACTAGTGTGGAGAGGCCAGAAAACATAAATGTGCACAAACAGCCAAGACACGAAAAACTCCAGAAAAGTCCAGACTGAGTGACGGAGCGTTGCGAGGGTGGAGGGTAAGTGAAGTTCAGCCAAAGTTCAGCCAGTGCAGGTGGGGGGTGAGGAACAGCACGCTCCTGTGTGCGGGAGATACTCAGCAGCCTGCAGGAGGCCATGAACAGTGCAATAACCAGCAGGGTGGAGAAACATCCATACCGCATGCATTTTTCATTTACGAGGCAGGCCCATGCTTACGATGAAAACCATGTTTCTGCATGTATATTACTTAAAGCTACTGCATGGATCGTCACCTGGCTGTGCTGACAGGTTTACCTGTCCAGGTGCTGTTTTGATTCAAGAGACCCACGATGGCGGGAACAATGAGGAGCCAGGATCAAGAACACCACCCAGGACTGGGTGAAGGGAACGCCCATAGCCGGGCCCTAACTCTGAAACCACAGCCAGGCAAAGTGGAGACTTTGATGGTCTGAACAAAAGTTACCCAGACTGAACTTAGTCAGTACAGGAGGTTTCATTAGGTCTGGATGGGTTCTCCTGGACTTCCACTTTAAAGGTGGCCTCAGTGAGAGGGGTGAGCAGGTATGAGTGTACATGAATCTCCATGTATGATCTCTGATGAGATCTAGGCTGGCTTGGATCACCCCAGTGTGCCCTGAGAAGAGGCGGAGGAAGCGGGGAGAAGGAGACAGTCAGTGTATTTTTATTCTTTCCACTTGGTCGTTGCAAACTCTCTGAACGAGAACACCAGCTCCATCCCTCCATCAGAGAAGAGTAGTTTAAGAAGAGCTCTACAGATACCTCTTCCAGCTTTTCTGAGGAGAGATACAAGCTCGGGTGAACCCCAGGTCTGAACCACCTCAGCCCAATCCTTTCGATGTCGAGGACCAGGGGCTCTAATCTAAACTGACCTGAATTACCGAGGTTGAAGATGAACCCATACACCCTCTGGGGAACGCTAATCTCTTGTACATGAGCTCGCCTCTTCTTCTTCTACAGCTTCATTCAGGACTTTTTAACTTTAATGAACATGTAAGGTTTCCCTGCTCAAAACAACCAAAATGTCCCCATAAACTAACAAGACTGCCGAACAAAACCAAAGTCAGAACAATTCTTTTGTATTAAACTTTAGAGCCAGTACTGCATTACTGTGACAAGTATTGATCCACTTCCTGTTCTACCATCTTGGCTATATTCATGTTCAGCTCCAGTCTTCATTATGCTTAAAGACTGAATGGATGTGAACTCCGGCATGAAGACAAAGATAATAATGTAACAAATCAAAACAATAAATCATGATGAAAACGTCAGAGAATCACAGAGACGACCTCAGACCACAGTCCTCTCTCAGTATTTGGACTCCAGGTCAAAAATCCAGTTAAGCTGCTTAACATCATTTCATTCAATCCAATATTTGTATTCTGGAGCTTTTACTGAATATTGAGGCCCAGTGACATAAACAATTACTACCTCAGAGAGCCATTTGTGACATTTACAGTCAGAAATCTGATTTTATCGGGTGATACAAACACCAGCGCTTCGTGATGTTGTTATATTACACACAATAAAAGGAGCGATGTATCCACAGCCATCCACACAATAAACTGCAGACAGTGAAGCCGCTGTATTTAACATGTGAAGCACACAGCCTGTCAGCTGGCTCCGTGGAGCTAATGCGAGGCCACATGGGGACACCCTGCATGTGTTCGGGGGGCTTCGTGGTCTCATCGAAGGGAACAAATGGCGCCAAACAACTCACCTGCAACGTTTGTGGCCCCCGGATCTGACCCTAACCACGCCCCCTCACATCAGCTGACAGAACAATCTGATCTCTGGCAGCTTTATACGACATATAAGGGTGTATTCATTGTTTGGTATTATTTGGAAGTTTTAGGATATGGTCTACGCACACCTGAGGTTCACCTGCAGATTGAAACCACTTGCCTTAGCGTACCTTCAGGCTTGAGGATGCTGTCTGTTGCCATGGTTTCAAAGAACCTGAGAACCTTCACAGACAAAGCCAGGAAAACAGGTACTGTGCAGAAACAGGAAGAGAGCCGACTTTCACCTGCTAACTGACCGACTCACACCAGCAGCCAATCAGCTCCCAGCTTTTCTCGGGTAACATTACTGTCTGTGTCAGGACGGCCTGGAGACTGAGAAGGCAGAGGAAATGTGTGTGTGTGTGTGTGTATTTATATCCTTGTGGGGACATCTCATTGACATAATGAGATGTCGCATACCCTATCACTAACCATCAAAAATGAATGCCTAGCCCTAACCCTTACCCTAAACGTAACCATAACCTAATTGTAACCCTGACACTAAAACCACATTTTGAGTCTCAAAAATGCCTTCAAACAGCCTTCGTGGGGACCAAAATCCCGGTCCCCACGAAGGCTGTCGGTCCCCACAAGTATAGTAAACTTCCAATTTTTGGTCCCCACAAAGACTGGATTCGCACTGAATCCTGATAATCTCTGATATGATCTGATTTACAGGAAATGCAGGAAGTGAAAAAGTGAGGAGGGCCCGAATGTCTTTCCAGAGAGACTTATCTCCAACTGAGAACAGCAGCAGCTCTCACTGACAGCGCCACAGACGGGGACGCTGCTGCTTACGCTCACGAGGAACTGCAGGGGAAACTAAAGGTTGTGCAGAACCTGTGATATCCAGTCCCAACACCAATGAGAAGACTAATCTTAAGTACAATTATCAGTTTCTGGTATTCAATACCTATTGTACAGTCATCTCACTTAAATGTAATTGCAAATGACCACTTCATATTGTCTCTGTCTTTGTTTATTGTGATATAGTTAATAGCAGTACCTTTTTATCTCTTAATTTTACCCAAATTTAGCGAGTTATTATTTACTTGTAGTGTCTAGTTTTATATCTTGGAGATATATTTTTTTTAATTCTCATAAATGCACCATGGGGGGCTTGGGGTGAAACGGCATTTCATTACGCTGTATACTGTGTACAGCATATTGTTGTATTGACGATAAAGAGCTTGAATCTTGAATCAATAAAATGTTCAAGAGAATAACACAGCGTGTTCTTCTGCTGCTTGATGGTGCATTATTCATTTTTCATCAACACTCTTATCAGATTTGGTTTGTTGGGTCGTTTCATAAAAATGGTGTATGTAATGTATGTTTCAGGTAATAATGTGCAGAATATTACAGCCTCCAGCTGAGGATTCAGCTGATTTGGTGCTTTTGGCACCCACAATTTCACCTTCGAAATATCATGTTTTGGCATTTATGCCTTTATTTGTTCGCAGTAATGGAGGGGTGTGGGAGTAGGAGGGATATGAACAGCAACAAAGATCCCATTATCAAAGGCAGATAATTAATTCACTTTTTTCCTCCCAGTTCTGAGTCTGCCTTCCAACATTGAGACAAGATAATGAAGATTATTGCAGCAGGTTCTGTTTCTCAGTAATGCTGTCATTCCCTCACATCCACGGTTAGTTTCCATCCGTGTTTATTCGTTGACTTGCTCGCTGTCCTCAAATCAAAGATTAACTGACTGAATTAGTTATAGTTGTATTATATTTATAGAGCAGCAGTCATCTGAAGGTGCTTTACAGAATCAGATAAAGGACAGGGCAGGAAGGGCTCGGGAACAGGAAGAGAAAGGAAAAGCAGAGCAAGTCGAGGACAAAACACAAACTACAGAAGAAGAAACTCTCAATGGATCATGGGAGGCCACCATGCAGCCGGAGACTAGAGCAGCGCAACTGAGGACCTGATCCAGCCCTAACTATAATACACTTTATGACAAAGGAAAGTTGGTGTCTGTCTCTGAATCCAAACTGGGAGCTTTTCTTTAACTCTCCATCCATTCCAGCATCCACCTGCCATCATCATCATCCTCATCCTTCCTCCTGGCAATGTCATCAGGTTATTATCATCAGCAGCGCGCCGGTCTGAGCGTATCCGTTTACGTCTCGTCGCACCAATGGGACGCCTTACACTTCTAATACTTGTGAATCATGCAGCGTGACCGACACTTACCACAGCTTTGCTTTTCATGCGCTATGGGCGTCGACCTGCAGAGTCAAATGACATTTAACGCCACAGAAATACTTCCTTTGCCAATTTTCTTTCCCGCTCTCGTGCATTTCTCAGCATTTGGCTCTGAGGCGATAAGATGACATTAACACTGTCATTATTCACAGCTCAGGATGGGGGCATGCATGACCAGTCATCTATGAAAATAATAACAAACTGCTCAGAAGTGACACACTTTAAACTTACTACATATTCCTTTTGATTTAGTGGAAGGCTGATTATTAGGTTTTCCTGTCTGGCTTGTTGGAAATATGAGCTTGAACTGAAACAACCAATAAAAATGTCTCTTCTAAACGATGCTGAAGGTCTTTGACACAGTCTCAATATTACCCTAAACCCGCTGCATCATGGCACCCATGCCAAAGGACCTGTCGTGGATATCTGTGAGATGAGAGGGGCTTTGTGGAACCTGCAGTATTTTATGTCCTGGTGTTGGAAAGAATTCAGACTCCATAAAATCACCCCCACTGCCACAGTAAATACTCCATTCACTCTTCTGTCCTTAGAGTAGAATAATAACAACAGGAAGCCGTCTGACAGAGAAACCTTGGCCAAGCACTCTGAGCAGGATTTCCTTCTAAGGCAATAATCTGATATTTAGAATACATTCACTTTATTTTATTTGTCCTTCTTAAACGTAATTTTTAAAAGTTTGCAGTAACAAAAGAGTGCAAAGTGCAGCTTTCGCCTGTTTAAAACCATTTTAATACACTTGACATAATTTTGACTATAATTATTTTTTATGTGGATATAAAACATGTAGCGCTCATAAATTTGTTTAAATGTTCAGTAATAATACTTTTAAATGGTAAATGGCCTGTATTTGTATAGCGCTTTACTAAGGACGCCAAAGCGCTTCACACATCCAGACTGGTGATGGCAAGCTACATTGTAGCCACAGCCACCCTGGGGCACACTGACAGAGGCGAGGCTGCCGGACACTGGCGCCACCGGGCCCTCTGACCACCACCAGTAGGCAACAGGTGAATTGTCTTGCCCAAAGACACAACGACCGAGACTGTCCAAGCCGGGGATCGTACCGGCAACCTTCCGATTACAAGGCGAACGCCCAACTCTTGAGCCACGATCGCCGTTAAGCATATTCATATTGTTATGTATTTAAACTGTTACAGCCTGGTACTGTGAGGTACATAACAAAGTACATTATAAAGTAATGCAATGAAGAGAAATATGTTTAGTATGGCTGCAGGTTTGTTAAAGGAGAAATCCTTAATGTCAGACGTTGGATTGATTATCCAACATGCCCACATGGAAACACATGACGCGTACTTGTGAAATATCCCAGCGGGTGTGAGAGGGTGAGCCGGTTTCTGTAATGAGAGCTCACAGTGTCAATACTCAGTCAGTTCTTGGTAGCCTGGAGTGAAAAACAATGAAAATGAGAATCAATAAAAGCCAGATGCATGGCTTTGCTCGCGCTGTGGGTCTGTCAACCACACCATCTGCTGCCTGTCCTTCACAGAGAGCCACAGCGCAGGGCACACTGTGACCTGAACCGGGCCCCATCGGAGCCTGACAGACTGAACCGGGACCTCTGGCAACAACTGCACATCCAAAATGAACCCTTCATCATCCTGCCAGACCGGGCAAGAGAAAGTTTTCTAGCCAGTCGTTTCATCTGCCAACTGTTCCAAATAAGGAAAAACATTCAGTTTAGGGAACAATAAATGTTTCTAAGGCTGCTTTTGGAAATGTTCATAGCCACTATCAACTATTGATTTTTTAACTCACCTTGAAGCCTCAGCGTGAGCGTTTTACTGCCACTGAGAGCCAGAAGTAACCACAGACACTCAGACACTTGCTAATCATCCAAATGAAATTCTCAAATTTCACTGGGCACCAAAACTGAAACTCAGACTTTGTAGATGGGACAAATTGTTATTGGTCAGATGATTGCATTACAAATGCTCCTACCTGTCACACACTGAGCTCCTGTGCAGTTGTCACTGAGGCTGAGCTAAACGGACTGTTTCTAGTAATCATATACACTCTGAGGAAAGCACAGGGATGGACCCACCAGCCTTCAGCGTTAGCAGATGTCCTGCTGTACCTCCTGAGCCACAGCCAGCCCCAACTATTCATAGAGACCAAGCTGCTTGTTTGTGTGTAGCGGGGTGTAAACACGGCTTTAATGCCGTGTATCGGGGATTTTAACATGCGAGTCTGAGGGCTGCCTGGCTTTTGGAGCCAGCCTGTAACCACAGTTTTTGGAATTTCTGTGTTGGCTTAATTTCTCAGTCCCGGAGGTTGCTGCTTGACTGAAAATACAACCTGGATTATGTTAGCGGTAATGTAATAAATAATAAAGTTCTGCTTCTGGAGTGAGGCCATATAAACAAACAGATTTAGTGCTTAAAGAGCTGCAGTTTCATGTCAGAGAGTTTGCTGTGACTCATGGTTGAGATTAAGTCTGGATTCAGAGAAAGTTTTTTGATGAAGCACCGCACAGAGCATGATTTTATCTCAACACAGAGCAAAATACAGAAAATATATTAGTACAGATACAAGCAATAGATGGGCGACAAAAAGGTCTTGGGTTTAAGGCCAGTGTCTGACTCGTTCTTTGACCTGTACAGGTGTACCTCTCACCCTGTGGCAGCTCTGACTGTGAACTGATAAGGATGGGTGGAAAAAACGGATGGACAGATGAATGGCCGGATGGACTGCTGGATGGATGGACGGACAGATGGTTGCTTGTTTGGTTTCAGACTGCGTAATATGGGGAATTCTGACTCGGTGACAGTTTTTGTTAACGAGATGAATACATTTGATCTGCTCTGCAGCTCATTTTAATAAGTGCAGAGGGCAGCGATGAGGTGAGGTTTAGGAGGTTAATGGGTGTTTCTAGTTTGGGACACGATGATGTGATACTTTTACTCTGCTCTGACTCCTCACAGGGGGGTCAGTTTCTATCTTCACATTGCCATCCAACTGAAAATACCCCATCCCTTTTCCCTTCGCTTCAATTATCTGCTTGCCTCAGTGTGCTCAGGGGCCTCCAACCAACCCATAACTTTCCCCTTCGCTGTGTTTTAAAGAGCAGAAATTACCCAGTAGACATCTGGACCGGGTGCTCCTGGGTTTCATTCCAAGTGCAGGCCCACAGATGACTCCGTTTGCTTTTATTTGACAGCGGTAATTAAATTTGTCTGCCTTTTGTTGAGGGGCAATCCAGCTGCCAGCCGTGTGGGTATCCGGCTGGGGTAATACTTCACAGTGGCAGAGCGGCGTTCCGCTTAGGATGCTGTTCTGCTGTGCTCGTGTAGCCAGGACACATGACTCTACCTCTTGATGAATTTTCCAATTTGATTTAAATGCTAATTTGAGTCTGATGGCTTTCTCTGGGCTCTTCTTTCTCAGTGAAAGATGGATGCTTCTCCTCCAGTTTGTGCGTTCTATTGGGCTTCTATTAGGCTTCTATGCATTCTCAATATGGCTTCTACACAAAGATGAGATTTACCATGTGTTTTTGCAGTTTTTTGGTTTGCGTGTGATTTTCACATTCGTTATGCGATTGATCGATAAATTTAAATTGGTGAGTTATGATGAGAGTTTTAAAGACTGAGAAAGAGGCAAAGGAAAAGGGAAACAGAGGTGAAAGAAGAAGACGTATCAGGCATAAAACACAGGTGATGAATATCAGAAGCGAAAGGAGGGAGAAAGGAAGAACAGAGCAAAAGGACAGCGAGCTGAAAGGGGCTTGTTGGACCTTGCTCTGAGTTATTTGAGTCTGCATCTCTTCGTCTTATTGACTTCTAATACCAGCTGAACTGGGTGGCATTTCATGGGAATTTGTCCTGTTAAATGTCAGCATGGTCTCAGTTCAAGGCCTCTGAACTTTTAAAGGAAGAGAGCATAGAAAGATAAGGATAGGCTAATTGAAGGTGTCTTTCTCCTCCTTGCCTCCTACAAATTAAAACTTCATTGACTGGCTTCAAACAACCACATAGAGTTTCGCACAGTTTCAGAGTTTATTCTAAATAATCTCTGATGCACATGAAAAAAGCCCTGCACGCACACACACAGCTCTCCAAACAAATTTATGACTTTGCAGATTTAAAAGCAGCCAGTTTGGATCTGATACTTGGTGATGATTAAATCTATGAGCTGAGACAATCTGTGTGACAATTAGGATGGGTACCAGTATCCGGTGCCATAATGGCAGCAGTTCTGACATAAACGGTAGTAACTAGACCAAAAGCAGCGCACATTTCGGTGCTTTATTTTGGTGCTTTTTCCCCCCTGAGATGTCATACACTTTGGATTCCAGCCAATCATTTTACCTTTGCGAGCGTAGTAGGCGGGCCCAGGTACGTACGTTCTTTTATAGCAGAGCTACAGATTAAAAATGCGGTCAAAAGTCTGGCTGTACTTCACAGCAAAAGATGCAAACTCAGCAGCCTGCAACAAGTGCTTTAAGGTGATACTGTGCAAAGGAGGTAACTCCTCGAATCTAATGAAACACCTGGCGACGTAGCGCATTTTGTTAAAAGCCGAGAAATGCGCCGTATTTGATAGCTTGCTGCAAGACCTCACACCGTGCACATCTACTGCGCGTGGGTTGCCTGTTATCTGACCCGGACTTAGCAACATCCCCCAAAAACCCGAAGAGGAGAGTCCTGGCCCCTAGCCCTGCCAGTGTAGCAGAAACGATGACGGATGATGATGGCAGCAGCAGCCATTTCTTCTCTGGGTGAGTAGCTTAATGTTGTTCGTGTGTAATTTACGTTGAGTAGGCTAACCACGTTATTAAATTAATGCATGTAAGGTGAACTAGCAAACACCATCATAGCTACATGCAGCTGTCTTCTTGCTTGATGGCAGATACTCCCTTCACCCTGGCCAAAAAGGCTAAAATGACCAAAGAAAAAGTGGAAAACAGCTAAACATGAGAGGTTTTTGGACAAAGTTTGTTTTTTCCATTGTTTAAGCACTGCTTCCAGCCAAGAGTGATGCCATATATCCCCTATAGCTGCAGAAAAGGCTAACATTGTTATCTTTTTACAAAAAAACAGCTGAACATGAGAGGCTTTTGGGCCAATTTTGTGTACTCCATTCTTTCAGCACCGGTTCGAGCACCGTTTAAGCACCGGCACCGTTTCAAAAGTACCGGTTTGGTACTGGTATTGGATAAAACCTAAACGATACCAATCCCTAGTGACAATAAGCCAAAATTTCTGCACTGTATTGAGATGATGAGAACAAAGCTCTACTAATAGGTTCTATTTCTGGGAACTAAAAGCTGGGTTCCTTGAAAATGTAAATAAATTGGTGGAGGTTGTCAAGTTTGGTGGTGTCAGGATCTCACCCCTGCTTTTTGCAGATGATGTGGTCCCGTCGGCTTCGTCAGGTGATAAAGTCCAGCTCACGCTGTGCCAAATGTTAGATAGAAAGTGCTTCCATGAAGCAAAAAGTGCCTGAATGTGTGTGCGGTATAAAGCACTGAGTGCTCAAGTAGAATAGAAAAGCCAGTCCATTTAAAGCCATGGTCCACAGCTCGGAAAAGGTGGAGTGCCCACTCTGGGTTGGGATCCAGCAGCTGGTCCAAGTGGAGAATTCAGGCATCTCAAATCTTGTTCAGGTGTTGATGGATTTGTGCCTTAGAGACGAGGTGAGGAGCTCAGACTTCAGCTGCTACTCCTTCACATCCAAAGGAGACAGCTGAGGGAGTCTCCCGAGTCTCTTCTAGGTGAGGTGTTTGGGAAGTATCGAAGTGGAAACAGGGCTTGGGGCAGACCCTGGGCATGTTGGACTCATTATGCCTCTCGGGTGCCCCAAAGAGTTGGAAGAAGTGGCTGTGAGGGGAGGTCTGGGGGGAGGTCTCTGCTCAGACTCCTGTCCATGTGACTCGGACCCAAATAAGAGCAGGAAATGGAACGATGGGTATAAACACATTTGTATATTCATGCTTTTAATTCAAACATTCACTGTAGCCCTGAAACACTATAGAGAACTGATTGGTAATTTTAATCATTGTGCACCAGACATAATGAAAACAAAAGCCAGAGATCATCTTCACTAGTTGCAGCCTTTCAAAATGAAACGTCCCTGTAAACAATAACTTTGGACGGCTGCTTGAACAAAACATTTTAAAGTGCTTCGTTTTACAAAGACAATCAAAAGATTCATCAAGATAATAATCCGCACGAAGTTAAAATACCTGCAGGTTGCTGAGATGTTACTTAAAAAAACACAGAAAGAAGAAAAACACACACTTCAGCCGCTCTGAGCTGAACAGCAGACTGAGCAAACTGAGGAATAACTATCGCTGGGATTTTGTTCAGATATTGGCTTGAACTGAATGTCAGAACACTCAATAACACAGGCAATCAAGACTGGTCCCTGAGCTCTGAGTAGTCATCACAAAGTGACCTTTCATACTGACGGATGGGTCTGTCTATCTGTCTGTCTGTCATCAGGAACTTTCTCAGCACTGTGCTTCATGGTGACTCAGTGGAGATTTGAACAGCAGAAGCCATAAAAACCCTGCTGGGCTTTCCAGAGTGCACACACAGATCTAAACGTCGGGCTGAAGGCAGGAGTGCCACGATGGCTGAGAAACAGAGTTCGTCCTCATTTTAACGGCAAACGAAGAAGGAAAGAGGTCTGATGATAATTCAATAGAGCACTCCTGAACATCTTGATTATATAATAAGTCAGCAAGTCATTACCTCGTCAGTCTCCTTGGCTTCACATGGAAACACTGACAGAGACAAACAGTTTTATCCTTATTACGCTCGTGTAACCTTGTGCTGCCTCATTCACCGAACGCAAACTGATAAACTTAATCATGGTGCTGATGGGGTTGACAGGCCTGTAGGGGGAGCTACTGATGAAATACTACTCTATAAATAGAAGCAAGAACAGTATTCTGTCCAGAAACGTGTGACTTCCTGGCAGCTCGAGTTGCTGTAACTGCTCTAATAACAACAGCAGCACCATAAAAATGGCTAATCAGTGGGAAATATCTGCTATTCGCCCTCCTGATCTGCAGTTTACAGAAGCCTTCAGATATGAATGTTTGGAATAATGAAGTTCACACACTCATTTTAGGGACGCCTCAAACGGAACTGAACTCTCGCTGATCTTTTTTTTTTTTTTTTTTTTTTTTACTAGTCCTTATCTATCCAGGAAAAATCTCATTGAGATTAAGAGACCTGGCATCATGGCAGCAAAAATTTGTATGTATGGCCAAACACAGACAAATGCCATAAGATAAAAAACCTTTAGAATTAATTTATTTATTTAATTTGACTGTAATTCTTTAATAAAGATATATGCTGTTATGTGGCAAAAGAAAAAAATATTAATTATAATGCACTGCTCGCGCTGTTCTAACAACACAAAGATGAGAAGTAATAAAGTCTGATTTGCACATGAATAAAAAAGGTCACAGAAAGCTGAAGATAACTTGCATATTTACTCCACTCGGGTTTGTCTTTTATTCAAACAGTGGCTGCTAATAAATAACAATCTGCTTCAGTGATGATTTCTGTAAGTATGTTGTTCACAAAGACAAACTAAGACTTCCAGTCACCACATTACAGGACGACCCACCCACAAGGACAGCAGACTTTATGATCCTTCAGCTGAGAACAAAGCACCCTCTTGTCTCGTCAATTATTTAACACCTTCAGGCCGCCTTTTTATAGCACCCTAAACACTTAAGCAAGTCATTACCAACAAACCTGGTTCATCTCATTTAGCAGTGGGCAAAGTCAAAGCCAGGCTCCCAAACCCTTCGCTTTATAACAGCTTGAACTAGATAAAACTCCAGCTTTCAGGAATATTCGAGATAGCCTGTTTTATCTGCCTGTGTATTTTTTTTCATGTCCAGTAATAAATAACTTTTACTATTTTTACTCGCTTGCTGTTATGAATATTAAGCTTGGCAAGTCCACACAGCAAACAAATCTTCCCTATTATTGCTAAACATGTCTGTAAAACCATGTCGTTGGATAAAGTATTCTACAAATCAAAGTCACCGCATCCCTAACAAACACCTGATATCAGCAGCATCTACATCTGAGGTCTTATTAAGTATATTTGACTGGGTCAGGATTAACATTACAAAGATTTGTACTAAAAGCAGTGTGGCCATCCTCTACATCATCAGCTGGTCATCAGAATAATCACACTGTCTGATTTCACTATGCAGAGGAAACACGCTCTGTTCTCTGAGGGAACACCGAAGGAAGATGAACTGTGCTTCCAAGGATTTGTTGGTGAACTGAGAGTCCAACATGCATGTCCTCAAAGCCGGCCGTTCAAAGTGACATTAAACTGAAAGTGAACTCACAGACAGACGAGGGGGGAACGGCAGGGATGAACTCCACTTAATGGCAGCTTCTGTTAAGCAGCATTGATAGAAACTCCAAGCATGTAGGTCACAGACATACAGCTCATTAATGACACAGTTACCTGGATGCCTGCTGCAGCAGAAAGCACAGGAAACTCCTGCTGTGCATTTTTGCACAAAGGAGACTCACATCACAGCCGTGGATCGGTGCGATAACTGCTGAGTGACTGAGCAATTATAGTGACATACTGGGCCTTCAATATAATGTAGCCGAGCTCTAACACTCTTCATCACTGTTTTAAAGTTTCAGCTCTGCCAATGAGTGGCTGCTCTTTGTTTTTTCCCTCACCGTCAGTGTGGTGGATCACTGAGAGAAAAGATTTTGGAAACTTTGACATCACCCTGACAGTATCAGCGGCATGGACCTGGAACCCCACTACAATAAAGGAAGGAGGAATAGACCAGTCTCTCCAAAACCAGAGTGTGGTCCAATAATTCAGTTTAGTCCCATCCATCCATCCATTCATCCGTCTCTCCGTCCATCATCCATCAACTCATCCAACCATCCGTCCGTCCATCCATCCAATGAGTTTCTCCCTCTTTTATCTGATGATGCTATACAGGGGCAGCAGTCTAAGCTGAAGATCCCAGACTTCTCTCATCCTAGCCTCTTCCAGGTCATTCTTGTGGACACCGAATCATTCCCAGGCCAGTCGAGAGATATAATCTCACCAGTAAGTCCTGGTTCTGTCCCCGGGCTCCTTTCAGGTTAGACATTCCCAAAACAAATCACTTAGCAGGTTTCACGGAGGTGTCTGAACCACCGCAGCCTGCTCCTCTGAGGGAACGGTTCTAAGTCTGACTTCCTAGCAAGTGACTGAGCTCCTGAGCCTCTAATGGAGAGCCCAGCCACCCTTCAGTCTGCCCCAGGGCAGCTGTGGCTACAACTGTAGCTTGCCTCCACCAGTGTGTGAATGTGAGAGTGAATGGGTGGATGACTGGACGTGTAAAAGCGCTCTGGGGTCCCTAGGCGGGACTAGTAAAAGCGCTATACAAATACAGGCCATTTACCATTTATATTTACCATTCAAAGGAAGCTCACTTCTGCCGCTTATACAGGTGACCTCATTGTTTTGGTCACCACCCAGTTTGTGACCACAGGTGAGGGTAGGAACATGGATTGACCAGTAAATCGACACCTTTGCTTTAAATTGAATTCAGTTTTATTTATATAGTGAACTGTTGCTATTTTGTGCTTTTACAAAACACTGACTCGAGGCTCTTTAGTGGTACACGTTGTTAAAACGATGCCCCATGACTAAATTACAATTTAACCTCAAATTCATAAAGGTGTCCATTGCACTCTGTAGTGATTCAGCTTCAGAAAGATTCACAATGATCAAATTTACAAGACAAACAGCCTCATTGGACGGCGGCAATAAAGTGATTATGAAAGACACTCTCTCTACAAACATCCCCACACAGCATACTGTCCAAGCTGCTGCACCAACACTTCCGTGTCACATTAGTCTGCATGTGTAGGTTTATTTAAAGCTCTTTCTGAGTTATTTGTGGCCTGTTTGCTCTTTTGTCTCTTTGAATTCTCGTACTTCCACCTCTTTATGGCAGTGTCATAATCCTGCTCGTCTTAAGCAAGTGATTTCTGGCACAGGGACACCTTACAGTTGATCTCAGAGTCCACATGTGTCACAGTATTATAAACCATCTATCTTCAAAGCAACTATGTATTTGGTATCTGACACATTAGATTCTTGATTGTGCTGACAGCTGGAAACCTTTGACAATAAAAACATAAAAGACTTCATACAAAGGGCTTTTACCAGGAAAGTTTTCATTTGGAAAAAACGAAAAAGGAACGGGACGTTTTCTTACTGAGCTGCAAAGTCACAACTGGTAATTTTATTGTGACAAGTTGATCATCAACTGAGGCCAAGCCCTGGTCTCACAGCCAGGAAAGATAAATGAGAGAGTCCTTACAGAAGTCATAATCAGCTCTTAAAATGATGAAGAACCACTTCATGAAAACCATTACATTAGATTGCTATGTTTTTTCTCCAGAGTTCTTCAGGCATACTTTAATCATCTGTAATTCATGTTTCAAAAACTGTGAGAACTGTGGTGAAAATGAGCAGACAGGTCCTCAGCCACAAACACAACATTTTTAAAATAAATTTAACATTTAAAAATTCAAAAATATCCATCAATCAGCCATCCATTGATCCATCCATCGGTCCATTGATCCTTTAATCTGTCCATCCGTCCATTCATCTTATCATCATTATCCATCCATCCATCCATCTATCCTTTATCTATAACTTTAACCTTTAACCTGCCGCCTGCTGCCTGAACAGTCCAAGTCTGGCGTGAATCACAGCTGAATGCTGCAGACCTGCACACTGCTAAAACTCTGCTTGTATAGAGGTGCTCACACTCCTGAGTTAATCATGTTCACCTGATTAGCAGCACCCGGGTGTCCTCCTGATGAAAGCAGTAAGGGTGGATTTTATTTTTCACAGGACAAAAACTCTCTGTGCTCTGCCATCACTGGTCACTCAGACAGCCTCATCCAAGTCTCCGCCTGCTTTATCTCCACCTCGACCACCAGGGTCTAGCCTCCAGGGAGTGCTGGGACTCCACTGTGCTATGAAGTCACCAAATGGTTTATTACTAGAAATCTTCAGCTCAGTGCCATCAGATGGACTTTACCCTCCCAGCTACCTACAGTCTGCATCAATTACTCCATGTGTGTCAAGCACAGGTAACACATCTAACCCTAACCCTTCACATACACAACAGAGAATACTCCTTTTGTGAGCAACATGTGAAACAGCAGCAGCACCCCGACCTGCTCCTCAAACTGTCCGAAGTTCATGTGTGATGTGATTTTATGGTTTGCAGGAATTATTTTTAGATTTGTTAGAGCTGCAAGCACACGCTAAACAGTGAATGACCCATAAAACCAAGACGTGTCTTAAACGGCAGCACAGGGGTCCCTACGATTATTAATCCTAATGATGAATAAGTAAAAAGCACCATAGAGCTGCAGCGTGGCTGAAATAGCCTGTTTGTGTGTATGAACCTCTGATTTATTACTAACTTAAAGACAGAGATCATTAAACCCACATCATAAATAAACAGGTCACAGGAAGCCGTCATTTAGGCGCCGCAGTTTGTGTCGACACACAGTGCAGAGCATGAATAAATTTAACCGTCCCCATTTAAAACAGCACAACAGCTTTTTGTGCCACAAACGGAACAAATTCAAATGTGTGTAGGAAGAACCGGCCTTCAAAACAAAGCTGCCTCAGTGGGGTCTCAGCTGAAAATAGAAGTCATTACATCAACTCATCAGCCCACAGGCTGACTCGTTTCAGCGTGGCACTAACGAGGCATCGCTCAACGGGTCATCAAACGCACAAGCAGCAACACAGAGCGAGGATACCGACCAGCTCTGAGCTCCCACCACAGAGGACAAATACTGGGATCAGCTACAGAGCCTTCGATAAACAGGGTAATTCTGACCTTTCCAAACTTCAGATTCATTTCTTTTGTTCCACCCACTGAGACGTAACTGCACCAGTGAGATGTTTTATGCCTCCAGAGCAGAGCAAAGTTTGCATAACTAAGAGTCCAACCTGCTCAGGTAAATGTCAGAGACTCTTATGTTCAGCACGTCCACAACTTTAGTTTGGATGAAATGTTGGGATTTGCCTCTTTACTTGCCTCGTTACTGAACTGGAGCTCCATTTATCGATTACCTACAGTTTGAAGAAATTATGACAAAAGCACTTTCCCACAGTGCAAACTCATCGCAGTAACCAGTTGCAGCACTATGGAGGCAGAAACCTGAAGGACAATAATTGACTGTGCAAGACTGCACAACTTCACACATAACAGATCTCATGCATCCACACTCTGACAGTGAGACATACAGACACACACACTTCCTGCCTGCTTCTTACTGAAGGCATGGTGACACAGGCTGTGTCCCAATTCAGGGTCTGCACGCTTGAAGTACGCGCACTACACGCACTACGCGTACTACGCGTACTACGCGTACTACGTACGGTGCGTACTATACGTACGAGAAGTGCGGAAGTGAGAGGCTTGTGAAATGGGACAGTCTAGCCTTCGTCGCGCTGTTCAGGTTGCCTAGCAACCATGATACTAACCGCGAGAAACGTTACATACAGCTTTGTTTGACAGAAATGAAGGAGAAAAAATGTTTTGTTGGTCATTCATTTTTGTCATGACATCACTGTGATTAGTTGAGTATCTGAGGCTGAGACCGCGGGACTGTAAAACATGATAGTTGGGCTTCATTTCTGTACCGAACAGTTATTTCAAGAGTAAATAATAATTAGCTAATGTTGTTCATGAGACTAAAGTCATTTCACTGTGGTAATGTAAATATAATATGGCCAATATTATAGTTATTGTCAGATTATTATGATATATATATATATATATATATATATAAGGCTTTACAACTAAGTTAACGCTGAAATTACAAACATCACTAATGTCACACAACTTTGCCACATGTGGCCAACGGCAATGTTTTAATGTTCTTCGTTATTAAACATTCGCACATGAATAAGTGACGTCATATTCAGTACCTACTTTTGACAGTTCACTCTTCAGCCGCTCCCTTCTGCCGTATTTTGCGGCAAAATTATCCACACCCACCGCCGCAATATGAATTGTGGGATATATGGGACCACGAAGCGTGCACCAGACCACGCTTGATATTTGGGGAAATCGACAGCCCATTTGGAGTATGCATTTGAAGTACACTTCGAATTGGGACAGCCGTCGTCGCGTGGCGGTGACGTAATCACACTTAAAATGCGTACTTCAAGCGTGCAGACCCTGAATTGGGACACAGCTACAGTTTAATATCTGCCTGCAGGAGGATAATAAAATCAAACATATTGAAGCCAGCCTCCTCCGCTGCGTGCTTCTGATAACAAAAACACTTTGACCATTAGATGGAAAATTCACTGCAGGAAGAAACCATCCCTGATTTTAATCATCATATCTGATCATCTCTGTGCATCTCATCCTGATCGTTCATTAACGAGCTTCTCAAGAAGCATAACTGCCAGATAATTCAGGCACGATTAGACTTCATGATGGCAGAGTGACGCCTCACTGAGTGAGTCCCAACTACAATTTAACCCTCAGTTTGTACATGTCTCTGTGTTTTCGGAGGGGAAACAGCTGCCCTCTGTCTCAGCCTGTTTAACTAAAGGTCTGGAAGAACTACTAGTGATAGTACTACACTTCCATACTTAAATCACAGACGTGGAAGTGAATCCATTCATAGATCACGTTTACGTGTCCGTCTATGTTAATGTGACGCACATCTATTCTCCTCGTGATTCTAGTTCTATACAAATAAACTTTATTATTCTAAATATTATAAAGTGCGACAATCAAATGAACTTTAAACATGAAATAGAGAGCAGCTCTGACATCATGAGCTCAAGATTATCTGACAAAATGAATTGGATTCAAAAAATAATACTGCTGGGAGTCCTCTAATCAATCCCTACATTCACATTTTCAGCATGGCTCTGCTCTCAGGTTAGAGCACCGCCGTCACCCCAGGACCTAACCACGCTGATCTCTTTGCACATTCATTAGAAAATGGTTTCAGACTGAAGAGGCACTTGAGGAACGCTTGGATTATCCCCGCAGACGCCTGAGCCACTGTGGAAGTGTGCATCAGGTGCACTTGATTGAACTTGCGAGATGATGAATTTCTCTTGAATTAGAAAAAAAGGCTTCCTGTCATGGACCGTTTGTTCTCCAAGGATTCACAGATTTTATTTAATCATCAGCAGAGCTTTCCAATCAGGAAATAATTTAGGTCACATTTTCTGCTGCATGATCACCGAAAAACACTTTACTTATCGAAGATCTCTCAGTTTAGTCAGCACTCTTTGCTTTTCCAGACAAAGTCTTTTTATTGCCTCGTCTGCTTTGAAATTATTTGCTCCTAAAAAATCAATAAATAAACACCAATAAATCCACATACTGCCCCGTGGTCACTGAGGGAACCATAAACTAATTTTAAAAGAGGACATAGCTTCACGGGATGTAAATAACAGGAAGTTCCCTCCCTTCAGTTTCTCACCAGTAATGATTTTTATTTGGAAAGAATTGAGTATTTTTTATTTTTTATGACCTAAAACATCTGCCAGGTCACACATATCCCACTGTGGCATCACAACATTCATATTCATGCTAATATATTAGCAGATGACAGTTTGATCTCCTGGGGAGCAGCGTGTGGTGGGAACCATGTTCTCCTAAATCATCTCCTAATAGTGCCGCTTACAGTCTCAGTCCAATGCATGCAGATGGGAATGCTGCGAGGAATCCACCATGTAATGGATGCTGCTATTTCCACTCTGCATGGGTGCAGTATTCTTAATGTGGACATCCATCCAACCATTTAGCTGAACATCCAACCTGAGTGGGACCTCAGTTTATGCCGAGGTGTGCCAAGTACGGATTAGTTTCAGTTTTGGCTGCAGTCGGGTCTCATGGTTAGTCCATGTTAGCCCATGGTCCAGGTTACCACTAACTTGCTCAAGATCAATTAACGCTCTTCATGCAATGAAGAAATGGCAACAGGAAACAGATTGGATGTTTGGAAACTCGTCTGCAGCTGCACGGAACAATGCTCTGAGCCCAGCAGCTGCTCACATCCCACAAAGCTTGTATTTTACTTGCTGCTCAGCTGCTCTTTTTTATATACCACAAATTTAGAGGAAATTGAGTTAAATGACTGCTGTCAAAAAGGGAAGTGAGATTGAAGCTCAGTCCACGAGCAATTAAAAAAAAAGCTGACACAGAAACCTTACATTTCCAAATCACAGACAAAGCTGTAGATGTTCTCCTCTCTGAGGGATGAGCGCATCATCAAAGTGCCGTCAAGCTAACCTGTTCACAACAACAACAACACTGATTCCATGTTATCGTGTCTGCTTTAGTCTCTGTGCGAGAGATCAGGCTGAGTGCATTACGCTAAAGACACGCCGTTGTGTGTGTTTTTCCGTGGAGTCAGGTCCTCGGGTCTTATTGGTGCCACCTCAGCCGCTTGTTATTGACTGCTCACGCGGCACTGCCAGGATAAACCAATGAGTTCGCACCACGCTCCCAATCTAAAGTAAACAGTCGCACAGTTTGCAGATGCTTGTTCACAGACTGATGTTGGCATTTCACCGGCTCCGTCTCCTTTCCTGGCTCCTGCGGAGCTCAGGGAGAGGCTATCCCCTAGCCACATCTCTCCTCTAACAGTCTGGATGAGGCAGGTTTTGCTCCCACGGAATAGAAGTTCCGAGCTTCCAGGCAAAGTGCAGCTAATCGATCCATCTGTTATGGATCCATTGTCTCTCCATCAAAGTTCTCTTTCTTTTTTCCTGTTTGCCTTCGCTGGATTTCTTTTTTGCCCAAATGTATCCAAACTAGCTCAGCTCTCCACTCGCCTTGCCCTTTCCATTTCCATCGCCTGTGGTGTGACTGAATCTCCACTTGAGCAGAAAGAGACCAACACCAACGAGCTCATCTGTGACAAAGTGCCAGCAGATCAGTGCAGACTCTGACAAGTACACGGGCCCCAGCTGCTCCCACTTACAATCACAAAGTTCAAAGCAATCTCATCTGTTACTGAAACATATTCAGTGACCCAAAGAGGGTAAATGCTCCTCTTGTTTTCCATTGTGATGGATTTTTTATTTCCACACATAAGAAAAACAACAGAACGAGGCCTTCGATGACTGAGCACGTGGGTCGAGCACACATCTCCCTCGCCTCTCCAGCCTTTGGCACACTCAGAAAGAGTTTCTGATCAGAGCTGGAGGGTTCGATGACGAATGAGGCAGGTGGAGTCGGATTGAACCTGTGCCCGCCGTGGAGGTCGGCTTGCTCCAAACCAGGACATAGCAAAGAGGCGTTAGGTGGAGAAAAGTGACTGCAGCTGCAGCTTTAAAGAAGTTTTCCCTCCAGACTGTTGCAGCAAGACAAAACCAGAAAGCAATCAGGTTCTTCATGGCCCAGCAGGTGGGCAAACATATGCTACAGAATAATCAGTGCACACATCCCAGCAAACAATTTCATGAAGTCTGGGAACAATCCACTTCAATGCAAAAACAAATATGCAATTATTCCCTCTATTCCTGAAAATCAGCTCTTATTCTAGAGCTGATCAGATAATAAAAATAATGTCAATTTTATTGGGTTTTATTTTCAGATTACAGAACCTGTAATGTCAATAATAAGAATAATATGATAAGATATTCACGTGGCAGCAGCTCAGCGGTCAAGACGAGCTGCTGAAGTTCAGACTGAGCATCAGAAAGATGAAGAAAGAATATGGCATGGTTGTTGGTCTGAGTGTTTCACACACCGATCTCCAACCATCTCGGAGCTCAGAGGAAATATCCAGCCAGCAGCATCTCTGTGGAAGGAAATGACTGGCTGATCACACCGGTGTCACTGCTGTCAGTAAGAACAGAAAACTGAGGCTACGGCTCACACAGACTCTCAGACCTGGACAACATAAGCTGGGGAAACGTCTCCTGGTCTGATGAGTTTAAAACATGGATCCATCCTGCCTGTATCTGTGTTCAGGCTGCTGCTGCTGAGCATTGTTTAAACTCCACAGCCTCCCCAAGTGCTGCCGTTGACCACACCCATAATTTATGACCTCACTGCACCGCAGTATACAACAATTTGTCTCCATCTGTGAAAGCTGAAAGTACTGAATAGCAGAAACTAGGTTTCCTTCGCTGAGTTTTCTCAGATCAAAAAGCAGACGACCACATTGTACACATGGCAGACTGCTGCGTAAAGAAGTGATGGGAAACTGCTCGTGAAGTACACTGTGCAGGAAGTGTGGTTTTATCACGGTGGAGTTTTTAGAAGCAAGACAACAAAAGGTGAGACAGAATTTGTGCTAATGTTTCAAACGTGATGCCTAATTTTGGTTCAGGGAAATTTAAAATGTGAGGGACCATCTCACGAGCCTGTGAGATGTTTGCAGAGAGCGGGGGAATCTGCACCTTGTGTTTAAGTCTTTGTGCAGGATGTGTTTACTGGTTCTTTAATTGTTTCGTGTTTCAGCTGTTTGCTGCTCATGGAAATGGTTTTGTGGGCTTTCAGCTGAAATTCTGATGTCCCTGTCAATGCCACACACGTCTATATTTAAATAACACACGGGCCGTGGTCTATTTTCAGCGGTTGCTTTTAAAAAGTGTTCACAGAGAGACTGTTAACAGTTAAATCCTCCAGTTTAAAACGCCGTCACACACAGAAGTGTCCATGAAATTCAAATCCTGGATGGATGCCACATTCGGGTCAGGGGAACAGCAGACGGGCCTCGCTGTCTCAGCACACACAAACTCTCACCGTCTGTGTTGATGCTCACTGAGTCCAGCTTCTGATCGCCACAAACTAAAATATTTCTCCTGATCCCAGCGAGCATCCACAACTCGCCACAGGCTGTCAGTTACAGCATGGACAGGGTCCCAGCTCCGTTCCCAGGTATACCTGCATTCCTCCTCACCTGTCTGACCTCTGCGGTCATGCCGTCTTCTCTCTCCTTTGGTTTTCCTGATCTAAATGAAGAAAAGCTTTAGGGTACAGTAGTTTGGGCAGCACACTGTAACCTCCCTGAAAGTGAATTTGTGATGTTTGTAACTGAGCTTAAGGAGGTTTTTAAATCCAGACTAAGACAACTACATCCATAAAGAAATAAACCCGATGAATTCATGCTGTATTGAGTGGATCATGTCAGCTGCTGTTTGTGCAGATGTTACAAGGTTTTTTTATTTTAGGACCTTTATTAAGACTGCAGAGGCTCGGCTGTATCAGGCTTCCTGGGTCGTTGACCCCGTGTTTTACTGTGTTGGCCTTTTGTCTCTGTGCACTATGTTCAGTTCTACTTCCTGTGTCTTTAATTTAGCTGTGTTCTCACGTGTTTCCATTCACCACCATTATCCAGTGTATTTCAGCCCTGAGTTTCCCTAACTTCTTTGTCTCATCATCGTCGATTCCTCGTGTGTGTTTCCAGTCCAGCTCAGTCACTCAGTTCAGTTCATCCTGTCCTTATAATAAACACCGTGCTTGCGCTCACAGACACATAATGGGTATGGCAGTCCATTCTCTCTGCAGCACGGACTACACTGCCCATGAGGCTACATTCTTTAGGGCTATGCCTGTAGCATTCTGCCTATCCGGTCGTTAAGTCTGACGTCACTAGCCGTGTCTGGGCCTAAACTCCACTGCAGATCCATATATCAAACGATCACTATGGCATTACTGAGAGTTGAAAAGCTGTCTAAAGTCTTTCATCTTTAATAAAATGATCAGCGTTCTGCTCTACCAGGTGTAACAATTGAGTTTAACATCCAGGCATTCATGAAAACGGAATTTATAACATTTAACGGAGTTAGAAGTTAGCAGGAAGTTAGCTCGCTAGCTTCTATCTAAATACAATATAGCAGGTCCTGACTGCGGGGTTTTGGAAACAAATTCAAACATACAGCTCTGCTATCACTTCCAACATAAATGAAGACAGAAAACTAAACAGCAGTGACGTTTGTAGGGTTACTGAAGTTTGGCTAGCTGGTATATAATGATGCGCTACGTGACCGCTAGCGACACAGCTATGTTAGCATAATATAAACAAGCTAACTTTTTTCCCACTCGATTAACGTGGGTGTTCTCGGTGGTCAGGAACAAATGTAATCGCATGGCAGGATGTTGTAAAAGGACCAAACTTCAGCCAGGAGAACAACTGAGATAATCCATCCACAATACGAGGTTAGTCATTCATATACTGCTGAATGGGCTGGGCTGTAGTTACATCCTAAGGTTTTAAAAACTGAGGTTAAATAAATGATTAGCGGTAATAAAAGCAGAGGGAGGTCAACAGTGATCACTGACTGTTTTAGGAGCTTTTTGAGATTAAATAGAAGAAAATACAAAACATTAAACATGTTAACAACACAAAAGCCATATTAAACGCAGACTACTTTAGGCCTGGAAGTAGGATTTGTCACGTCATCACTTAACGACCGGATTAGCTTAGCACAACAACAACAACAAAAAGGCCTCTCTCACCCAGGAAACACACAGTCGCAGAGAGAGCGCGTCGCCCTGTAACCATGGCAACCATAACGCTGCCGCCTGGAACAACAGAACATAGCTGTCAAACAAAACCCAAACAGTCCTGACCCGCCACAATATGAAACAGGAAAATACCGCCGTGTAATCCATTTATTTCAACAAAGTAACTGTATTCTAAATACCACCTTTTTAAACGGTAACTGTAACGGAATACAGTTACTCATATTTTGTATTTTAAATACGTAACGGCGGTACATGTATTCCGTTACTCCCCAACACTGTTTATTCTTTATTGGCTCTTACCGTACTTGTTTGATTCACTGATATTTTGTGTTTGAACGGTCACATATTGATGTTTTTTCAGGATTTCTCCTTATGTCTTATCAGTTTGTGAATAATGTGTGAAGCTCTTCAAACCTCGCCGACCTGCATGAAACGTTGTGCAAATAAAATCTGAATCTTTGATTTGAGCAGCCCTGCCATTTGATTCTGTTTGCTTTGATTTATGTGGGTCAGTTTATGAAAAAGGTCACCTGTGATGTCATAAAAGGTAAAACTGGAATTATTAAAGATGACTCCAGCATTTGGCGACTGTCGGGAGGAAGAACTCCCATGGAAAACCAGCACCAGCATATGATTATAGACTCTTGATCTTAATCCCATTGCTTCTATTGGAAACAGTATCATGTGACCATGTGACGATTTCAGGTCACTGTGTGTAATGCCACCTGACAAAAAGGCAGGATTATTAAAAACCAATATGATATCTGTAAATGCAGATTATCATTAAGTTCGACTTTGTTGTGTCGTTGCTTCATCCTGTTTGTATGCTGCCCTTAGAATGTGACGGTAAACACTGTCCTCGCTGATCACTGCTGTACACCATGATGTTTCCGGTAGCGTTACTCGTATGTGTGAGCTGAGCCGCACGCTGTTTTGATTGGACCGTTTACGTTTCTGTGACTGAGACCCGATTCCAGCCTCAGCACACACACACACACACTCATGCCACCGCTCCAGGCTTCTCTTTTCTCATGTTCCCTTCCAAACTATTTATTAGACAGCAGCAGCTTCTTCCTCACTCTCAAAGCCAAATGTGAAATGAGAAAGCCCCGGAGAGCACGGCGCTGCACAATACACCAAACTCAGCTTTTAACACAAAAACTCTGCATGTGGCTGTGTGACAGCCTCAAGATTAATGTTTGTGCTCATCAGGTTGTGATTTCATCAGGCTACCTGTGCAGGTTTAAGCTTTTGGGGTTTTGCACAGCCACATAACTCACAGCAAAACAGATCTACATTTTATTTTCATCTTTACGTGCACCAACTCTGAAATTTAGTTGCAGCATCTCTACGTTTTCCTCTATGCTGTCCACGAGAAGAGGAAGATGCTGAAATAGCTGCTCTTGCCCCCCGGATGCTGCCCTCTTTCTGCCAGTAAGACCCGACGGTTATAAACAGTTGTCAGGGAGGAGTTTAAACAGTGGCTCCTCGCACACATTTAAACGGGCTACAGTACAACCATCTCATCACTCACATCATCTCTCACAAAAGGCTTGGATGTTTGTGACAAATAAATAGTGTCAAGCTCAGCGCTTGACTCCTGGCTTTTTTAGAGCCTCTGAGTAAACCGTCGGCTCAGTTTACACCAAATATGTCAGTTTTTAGCTTCCGGTGCTGCTGCTGTGTCACATAGTTTGAATTTTTTACATTTCCTGCAGGAATTCATTGAAGCTGCTTTGAAAAGAAAACAGCAAACAGCAGCTGACTGTGTGATAACATCCTTGACCAAACTTCCAGCTTCTCTGTTGCTCAGCGTTGCTCCAGACTCCTACACTACGCAGCCTCCACCCCCGCTTGAGATCCATTTTGCTCTGCTCTGCTTGGTTTTTGGGGTGAATCTCAGCTCGCTGTCCTGAGAGAACAGAAATGGAGTGTGGATCACATCACCACGTACATGACAGGAGGAAGCTGCTCTCAAACCTCGCTTTAGGAAACACGATGGTGTCTCAGGCAGTCGTTTCTGACTCACAGCTAAAGACGCTTTACAGGAACAGGACAGGCTAATAATGATGTGTGCACATTAAATCAGTACATGCAACTTTAAATGAGAATGAGCGGCAGGGTCTGTCCATCCATCCATCCATCTTCATCCGCTTTATCCGAGGCCGGGTCGCGGGGGCAGCAGCCTAAGCAAAGAGGCCCAGACCTCCCTCTCCCCAGCCACCTCCTCCAGCTTATCCGGGGGAACACCAAGGCGTTCCCAGGCCAGCCGAGAGATATAATCTCTCCAGCGTGTCCTGGGTCTGCCCCGGGGCCTCCTCCCGGTGGGTCATGCCTGGAACACCTCACCCAGGAGGCGCCCAGGGGGCATCCTTGTCAGATGCCCAAACCACCTCAGCTGGCTCCTTTCGATGTGGAGCAGCAGCGGCTCCCGGATGGCCGAACTTCTCACCCTATCTCTAAGGGAGAGGCCAGCCACCCTTCGGAGGAAGCTCATTTCCGCCGCTTGTATCCGCGATCTCATTCTTTCGGTCACTACCCACAGCTCGTGGCCATAGGTGAGGGTAGGGACGTAGATCGACCGGTAAATTGAGAGCTTCACTTTTACACTCAGCTCCCTCTTCACCACGACGGACCGGTGCAGCGTCTGCATTACTGCAGCTGCAGCCCCAATCCGTCTGTTGATCTCCGGCTCCCTTCTCCCATCACTCGCGAACAAGACCCCGAGATACTTGAACTCCTCCACTTGGGGCAGGAACTCATCCCCGACCCGGAGTGGGCACTCCACCCTCTCAGCCGGCAGGGTCTGTGCACCTGTGAAATCACAATCAGCGCTCAGAAACCAGTGAGCATCCTAAATCACCCTCGGTGCACTCACAGTCCTAGTTCATCAATGACCGGAGCAGCACGCCCTCAAGTAAACCTTTACCACTGCTGAACAACAGTATCAGAATATCTGAGTCAAAGACAGCAGCATTGAAACACAAGCAAAAACAAAGACTAAAGAATCAAATCAGAAAAGAGAAAAAGAGTCAAAATTAAAGATGTTAAATCTGCAACAACTAAAATTAAAACCACATACACACCTGTTCAATGATTTAAAAAGGACTTAACGGCTTTTGAACCAAACAAAGGAATGACAGCTCTGAAGCTCCTGCGGCATCATTAAAGTGGACAGGAACAAGTCCCTCACAGTCTCCGCCCACCCCCTAAAAATGACAACAAGATCTACGACTTTCTTTTCTCCACATTCAAAGACGGCAAGGACAGTGTAAATCCAAACAGAAGCAGAATTATATCATGCTACTCAAAAAGCATCCACCTCAGGCTCTCCCAAAAAAAGCATTTAACGTGTGCAGATCCGGCACAGACATGCGTCCGCAGCAACAACTTTAACGTGAAACAGCGATGCAGGAAAGCAAACAGACCCCGGAGTCTTCCTGTGTGCTTCAGCTGGAACAAATGGCCTGAGTCTTATTGAAGGTGAATGCAGACTGGAGCAGCCTGATGCATAAATGATGAGAGACGACATTTACTTTCTCACATTTGGGGAATTTTGCTGACTTTCTTATCTGGACTGACTTAGAGTGTACCAGCTCACTGAGTTCTCCTCCACGTGTGATAACTGAACAAAAAGATCAATAAAACTGAGCACAGATCAGAATAAAACAGCTCGGAGCATTAAATCAGTCCACATAAAGACTTCGAGTACCTGAACTCATGCAGCTGTGCAGCACGCCAACACCGAGGACACTCAAAGTCGCCCATTGCATCCTGCAGGGATCCTGTCTGTCACACTTTATTTCTTTCACTGATCAGCAACGCAAGCCAAAGGCGTCCTCCTCAAAGTCGTCCGCTTTTATTCTCTGACACCATCCCTGAGCTTGAACTTTAAGATTTATGTCTCTGCAGAGCTGTAACATGAACAGAGAGACTGATTCAGTGAGGTTAGCCTCCTGAATGCTAGAGGAGAACACGCCGAAGAGCAACGTCCAACTAACCCGCATTCACAAGTCCTTTTATTCATCCAGCAACTGGATTCATTATACTGAGGCTCAGGAATCAGAAGGTTGGCGGTTCGATCCCTCGCTGCTCCCAGTGCGTTCATCAGAAGAAACGTGTTTGTGTGAGTCAGGCACGACACCCAGAAAATGAGCCACACAAGAATAATACAATCATAACAATAATGTAATAAATAAGAACCATATACAGTACACACGCACAGCAGCATGACAAGCTGGTTGTCATGAAGCGTCTCGCAGTGTGAGTGAGGTTGTCGAGCGGAGTGTCTGAGGTTAACCTAAAATAAATACCCTCTGTCTCCCACAGTGCACCTCCCCGCCCCTGCCCCCGGCGTCACCTCTCCTGCCCTTCATGCTCTTTTTCTTTCACATCCGTGTCCCCTTTTGCATTTTTCGTGTACTCTAGCTACCCCAATTGTCTCCCTCGCCGCCTCTCTGTCTCTGTGTGATTCTCTCTTTAACCCTGCTTGCTTCATTATGCCTCTTTATTATCCTCCTCCTTCTGCCAGTTTTTGTTTCTAATTGTCCTTTTGTTACTTCTGAACGCACAACAGTTTAACAGGTCATGACAATAATACCCCACACACTGCACACAATGGGACTAACAACATGGGAAAGCTTTTTTCTTTACACCATTTTTGGATATTTTGTGGAAACACAAACAGCCAAATAACTTTCTCGAGTTTTTGTCTTTTTTTAATTTGAAATGAGCGTGACCTCTCCTGCCGCCAACAACATTAAAAGAATTTGTAGCAAACAGGAAGTGAAGCGCTGTCTTTACAACAACCTTTACAGGATTTTATTCCACTCGATCCCCATCGCGCTCTGCATCCACGCACATCTTTGTGCTCCTGTGTTTCCCCATGAAACAAGTTTAGGAGCTTCAGGTTTGACATTTCCTTCTTTGACTGAAGTGTGTCAGGCTGTGGCACAGTGTGCAGGTGCTCTGCTCGGTCTCTTAAAGTGCAGTTGGTTGCAGCAGGCTCTGGTCAGGAGTGACCCTCTGTGAGGATGACGCTGTCTGTGTAAGAGACCCTGGGTGACCCATCACAGCAGTCACAAAGTGCTGTACACGAAGGATAAAAATAAATAAATAAATAATAAAAAAAGTAATAAATAGTCAACATAAACAACACAAAGGGTTAAATGTAAATAATAAAAAAGTTTTAAAAAAAAGGAAAACGCATTGATCAACGGAAGGCTTTTTTAAACAGAAAAGTTTATAACTGTTCTTTAAAGGATTCCACAGAGTCAACCAAACATAGTTGTGGTGGTAGACTGTTCCACAGCCTTGGTGCCACAGACTGAAAGGCTCTGTCCCCTTTCGTCTTCAGTTGTGTACGGGGAACAACCAAGAAACTCTGAGTCTGTGAGCAAAGACAACGAGCAGCAGTGTATTTTGTAAGAAGCTTGGATAAATAATATGGGGCCTGGTCATTCAGTGCTCTGTGTGTTAAAACAAGAATTTAAAACAAATTATAAAATCTATTGGGAGCCAATGTAAAAAATTTAAAAAATAGGAGTAATGTGAGCTTGCTTGCTAGAACGTGTCAGTAGCCTGGCCGCTGCATTTTGTATAGCTTGGAGGTGAGAAAGAGATGATTTGTCCAAGCTGGTAAACAGGGCATTACAATAATCTAAAGGCGATGACACAAATACATGAACAATTTTTTCCAGTTCAGCTAAGGAGATCATATGTCGCAGTTTAGAAATGTCCTTAAATGAAAGAAACAGGAACGAGAAAAGATTTTACATGTGAGTCAAGGCCCAGAGAAGAATCAAATATTACTCCAAGATTTCGAATATTTGACTTGGCAGAAGGACAGAAAGAGGCAAGAACCTGACTGATTTTAGAATGTAGTTCAGGAGGAGCTACAATCATGTTCTCAGTCTTATTTGTGCTTAAAACAAGGTAACTGTTTGAAAAACAATCAGAGTTAAACACTGGACTAGGGTGGACAGCCTATGCAGCTGATGAGGCTGAGGACATATGCAGTTGAATCATCAGCATAGAAATGATACGAAATGTCACTAAAAGACTGAATAATGCCAGCTAAAGGAAGCATGTAAAAATAAAATAAAAATGGACCCAAAACTGAGCCCTGTGGAACCCCACAGGTTAGGGGGACAATGCTAGAGGCGAACCTGTCAGTCCTAACAGAAAAGGTCCTATCTGATAAGTAGGAAAAAAAACAGTCTAAGGCAGATCCATATATACCAGCCAAAACCTTCAGTCTGTTAAGTAGGACTTTGTCGTCAATGGTATCAAAGGCTGCACTGAGATCAAACAAAATGATCACAGAACAATTCCCTGCATCAGAAGGGATTAATAGATCATTATAGACCCTTAAGAGAGCAGTCTCAGAGGAGTTCTGCTTTTGAAAGCCAGATTGAAAAGGGTCAACAATCTGTAATCTGCATGGACCTGAATTAATTTTCTACAATTTTTTCTAGTAATTTGCTTATAAATGGCAATTTTGAAATAGGCCGGTAACTACTAGTAGAGGCTTACTACTAGGATTACTAGTAGGATCTACAAGGAATTGCATTATTGTATTAAACTCCTCAATGGAGGGGAGAGGGAGGGGAAACGGGGGGACAAAGGAGGGCGAGAACAACTGAGCTGTAGTGTTTTTTTACACTGTGCAATATTTGCAATATTTTTTTTTCTTATATTCAACTGTGCAATAATCACTGTGCAATATACTCACTCAAATGTGCAATCCTATTTATCCATATGACATATTCTGTATTTATGTGTGTGTATATGTGGGCCGTGGGCTGTCAGAACTCTTAATGCAAACTAAGAGTGTGTAAAGACTTCCCCAACACATCCACCCTGACACTGCTGTTGATCATCTATGTGCAATATCTCAGTCTTACCATGTTCTGTGCAATATTTTTGGCTCATGTGCAATTATTTTGGTCCCAGTCTGTTTCAATGTTTCCTACACATACACCATGTATATAGTTCCACTCACATATGTATACATATACACTGTTTTTTATTTTATTCTATTTATTTAATTATTTATTTATTTTCCGCCTTTGTTGTATATTGGTTTCTCTTCTTCTTACTTTAGCACCTTTGTGGTTCAGCTACCCAATTTCACTGTGCAAGAAACTGCACAATGACAATAAAAAGCTCTAAGTCTCTAAGTCTACGTCTATATGGCATATTTATGGTATATATCCTTACTCTCATTCCCCTTATTGTATCTGTAACATGCAACTTCTGTCGGTGCTGTGCTACTGGAAACTGAATTTCCCGGAGGAACCCACCCGAGGGATTAATAAAGTTTCATCTAATCTAATCTAATCTAATCTAAACATCGTGCAGTTACTAGACTTTAAAATGCCTCTTTATGGTCCAACTTCTTCTAGTTTCTTCTGCAAATTTGTGATTGTGCATTGTGAATATATTTGTCAGAGAGCGCAACATTGACCCTAACCTGCACTGGATGTTTGTAATACTGAATCTGATGCTAATAGTTAATACTGCTGCAGGTCTGGGTGGAGGTTCTGCCACCAGCAGCTGACCTCCATCATACTCAGGACGTTGGTCCACTCATCGTCTTCTGGGATTTTTGTTGTCCTCCATATTAACCTGCTCTTTCTCTCTCTCTCTCTCCTTTGATTTGTTCTAAGTGCTGATTGGTTGCTGAAGCTTGATGGATGTGTATAAAAGCATGGCACCTTGGTCCTTCTCTCCTGCTACATGATCTGCATCAGCACCATCATGTTTCTGTTGCTGCTGTGGTGGAGGGAGTTACCCACAATACTGTTCTGGTTTCTTCTTCTTTGGTTTCCAGGTCGAGTTTAGGGCTCGTGATCTTCTTCATCTTTCGTTTGTTTTAGCCGGGCTCTTTTCTTTGGGAGTATTTTCAATGTTTCCATTATTTAAAGCAGCGTTGTGGAATCTCATGTGCTGTGTTGCTTTGAGACATAAATTTACCACTCAACTGAAAGAAAACAGACCCACTCCATGTCCTGGAGCCCGACACTGTGGATGCAGTGGGTAGCTGTGCTTATGATAAACTCCACATGAGTAAAATGAGTCAAAGTGGTGGCCCCTCCCACAGCTGCTGGGTCTTTCAATAATCACCACCTCTAATAAAAAGGAGTTGCTTATTAAGGGATCGACTAATGAAAGTCTTTTAATGACTGTTGCTTCTACTCTGCGTACATCGAGACACAGTAAGAGACGCTCTTAGATCTGCTGTAGAGCAGATCCTCCAGGTTTCTTTTTCACTGTGCAAAATTGACAAGACGTCTGACATCGAGTGGTTTGAATATCAATAAACAGCCAGAGCGATAACACATCAGCTGGGTTAATGAATGTCACAGCCACGATACAACATATGGACCACAGTTTAGGTTTCACAGTTAATTACAGTCACTTTTATTGGCATCGTAAATCATCATTACTATTAACAACTGTGTGCCTTTTATGATTTCTCACCTCACAGTGAAGCTGATTTAGTTACTGCGTTTGTTCCTGCCTCACACATGAAACACATAACCGCTGCCTCCAGAGCCCAGGAGGCTGAAAATACATCTCATCAACATGCAAATGTTGTAATTGATCAAAAGTGTGATTTAAATCCAATTAATTATGCAGCTAGGCTCATAAGAGCTCTGCTGTCAGCCTGCCAGGTGTGAAGCTACAGCACAGGTGGAGGCAGACAGCGACCACGTCACAGAGACAACCGGCTATAGATCCTCAGCAAATGCTGTGTGTGTTGTCCTAATTGAGGATCCTTCATTAATAACTAGATCAGCCTGTTTCACACTGAGTCTGAGGTGTCAGGGATCATTCTACAGGTTTGTAAAGTGCTTAAAGGGATTTCTGTGTGTGTGTGTGTGTGTGTGTGTGTGTGTGTGTGTGTGTGTGTGTGTGAGGGAGAGATCCAGTTATTGATCCAATCTGCTGGACTGTTGCATTTGGTCATTCTGGTCACACAGATGGTAAACGGGTCACATTAAAGCTCTTCTGTAGACTTTAGCCACACTGACAGTACAGACGCAGAGCTTCAGCAGCCACACACACCATGGACACGTGCATGTTTATTTGTTAACAGCCTGTCTGTTATCCTCCATAAGGGCCTTCATAAAGTGTTTGTGAACCAACATCAGAGCTGGGAGAAAAACCCATCAGATTCATTATCGTGCAGTAGAGACATGAAACATAGTCGATATAAAGCGGACAGAGCTCGTCCATGCGTGTTCTGACAGACAGCACAAACAGCCGATGACAAACAGAACAGCGCCGAGCTGAACCAATCCTGCGGCTGGGACAGAGCCAGAGAAAGAGCACAGGCGCTAATGTTTGGGCTGCTCCACACCTGAGTGTCAGTGTCATGCTCTTCTTCATTTACATGAGAACGATTCTTAAATAAGTACGTGTTTCCTGTTTGGCTCTATTTCAAACATTTGGACACACAAAAATAACAATTTTAGTTTGACTTTTTGTATTAATCATTATTTTATGTCTTTGATTTTTCTTTAAAATGCAGCTCTACATTTTATTGTGTTCAACTTCTGACAGAAGATAAAGATTTAAACCTTTTTAACCAGCAGTAAAAAGAAGCCTTTATATTTATCAGAAACTTACTTACTTTACTTACTTACTTACTTAATCAATTTACTTCATCATATTTATCGGTAGTGACGTGAAAAGCGTATAATGCTGCTGGCAATTTTATTTATTTAGCACATTGCATAATAGCAAGCTCAATGTGCTTAATGCAGAGGATGAAACCATAGAAACCTGTGTAGGTTGATTGTGCCTTAAGGCAGTGAAAACAGACAAAGAATTAAAAAACACTTATACATATTTCTGGGGATCTGTAGCTGTGGTCTTATTCCCAGCTTTGCCGAGATTGTTGCACTCGTCTCGTTTGTCTGAATGTGACGACTTTTCTCTGACATTAGAAATCAGACTCAGATCAAAGCTTTTTTTTGCAGGATTAAGAACTCTGACATGACAGGAGTAAAAGTACAGAAAAGAGAAAGACAGGACAGTAAGAGTGTCAAATAAATGTACGTACACCTGTCCTTCCTATTAACTGCAGCAGCTGTTACAGCATCTGTACAAGTCGGGGAAATGACACCGACAACACTCGCTCTATACTCACTCGGCATTGTGTTAAGATCATCAGCGCACTATATATATATATATATAGTATACATATGTATAGTTTGAGCCAAACTTCATCTTCTACGAGTCATCCTAACACAAACATCTGCCACACTCCCACTGAACTAAGATATTGAACCTTCATCTCCTGCTGTTCTTTAACGGTTCAGTATCAACATCTGGACCGACAGACTGCACAACTTACAGAATATCACAGAAAAGATCAGCTGCCATACTTCCACCACCACAGCATGACTCTCAATGCTTTGAGCACACTCGCTCAAACACCTAACACTCAGCGAGACGGAGCAGCGGCTGGAGCGCAAACATGTGGATGAGGTGGGTAGGGTCTCTGCTGCTGCGAGTCTACACTCTGCCCTCTGATGGACTAAAACCTCCCAACAAAGCTTAAGTAAGAAGAGGAGCTGGTGAGGAGAAGACTCTTCGCTGGAAATGGCACAGTCTAATCACCATGAGGAGAAAAGGCTGAACACTGGAATAGGAAGGGAATCAGCCGGTCTGAGCGGCTCTGCGCTGACCCGAGGAGGAACCCGGTCACACCGAGGCCACAGCAGCTGACACTAACACTCCAAACCTGCACCTTTGATCGAGTCGTGCCAATCCCCTGCAGAGCCATAAACGTTACACAATAACGACGATAACAGCAGAGTGCGCAGAAGGAAAAACAGCCAAGTTCAAGAGTTGACAAGAGTGAAGGAAGAGCCTGACTCTGCCTGCACACGGGGGTCATTTAAAAACTGCCGCACACCCTCTGCTCATTCAACATGAAGAGTCTGCAGGTAGAAGCAGGTGAATGTGTCACCTCAGGATCAACCCAACACTCCCCAAATCACGCGAATCCAAACGGACCCACACTCAGAACCAACAATCAGGGACACGCAGTTCAGACGCGCTAACTTACAGGATCCGGTTCCGCTGCACTCACAGTCCGTTACCGATCAGTGTCCGCAGACAGGTGAGTAATCCCCGCTGCGTGATCACGTCTGCGTTTCACACGGAAACTCGCAGAAATCTGAGCGTGACATCGCTCCACGGCCAAAGAGCTCCGACTCCCTCACACACGTCATCCCTGCGCGCTTCCTCCGTGCGCGCGCGGAGGTCACGGCAGAACACAGCGAGACGTTTCACTCACCGTTCCTGCGAGAGCATGTCACCACATCCCCACGAGCCACGGTCACTCTGCTCCACTCCGAGCTCACAGCCACGAGCACCGAGGAGCGCAGACCCGCGGGGACGCGCAGAGGGCGATGCGCGTCCGACGCGGAGAGCCGGAGAAAGGGCCAGACAGGTGGAGGAGGCGAGGAGGAGGCTGGAGAAGTGCGCGCAGACGGAGCTGAACTCAGAACATCCACCCGCTCCACCCGCTGCGCTCTGGTCCCTCCTCCTCAGGCCTCAGCCGAGGGAAGCCTGCCCCCCACTCACACCCCCACCTTCGTCACTTGACAAACGTGATCCGTTTGGTCGTTCCTGATGACGTGATCGGGCGAGAGAGACCAAGCCTGACCTTGACCTAACATGATCCTTACGGGTCAGGGGTCATAGTGGGACCGACTACCATGTAGTCGCTGTCAATATTAGAGTGTAATGTTTCTTATTATGTGTCTGTGGAAGTCTTTAAAAAGTGTTTGTGAACCAACTTTAAACAAACTCTTCCTGGGGTCAAAATAAACAAAGGCAGAAACACAGTTTTAAAAAATTATCGCTTTGACCCTCAGATCAGTCGATTGACCTATGCTGACGTCACACAGCACACGCTCGTAGTTTCTAAGTTAAAAGAGCCCCCCCACCAATCTATCATGAAGTTGACCTTGAAGACGTCGGTGGACGGAAGCCAAATTTTACGTCACTTTTGCACACAGAGCCTGCTGGGTGGAGGCGATAATTCGTCCAGGTGGCTGAGCTTTTTGAACGTTGTTCCACAGAAAGGTGGAAGCTCTGATGTCACTTTCAGCCCCACAAATGATGCAAATTAGCATACACAGCGATCGATAAACGTTTCATAGAGCTGAGCATCAGGCAGCATTCAGCCTGCTGTATGGTGGAGCAGCTGTGAGGGCAGTAGGGCTTTCTGAGGCCACAGCATTTTACATATTACAATGGGCCTTAATTAGAATAACACTGAGAAATGTTTGTAGGTCATCAGAGGCTTTTATTTAACACACTGTAAAAACGATAACTAGTAATTGTTGATTTGATTAAAGTTTTCAAATTAAACTGACTTAGAAATAAAACTTTCCATTTACAACCTAAAAAAGCTTGTCTGCCCAACAAATTTCTTCCATTGTTGTCCTAACTAAGATTTTCTAGAGAGCATAACAAAGATTATCAACTTTTGAGTAGATTTTTTGAGTCAAGTTGGGAACCAGTGGGAAACCCCGTAGATGACTGGCACACGTGGTCTGTGCCAAGTTTGAACTGGACCAAACGAGCCTGAGCAGACCTGAGCTGTGTGGTTGTGGTTTGTCGATGTGTTCTGGACTGAAAACCTGCTAAGAAAATTTGAACAAACGTGGCCAAAGTTGGATGAAAATTAAAATTTTTCGACCATTACGGATTTTACCTGGTCTGAAGTTGGAGTGTATTATTTGACCATTTTTTTGGACAGGTGCAGGAGCTGCCGACCATTTGCCCTAGCAGGTAAGCTAACTAGATCTATTATTAGGATTTTCTACAAGCGCCTAGGCTGCATCCTCATCAGGACCCAGGAGGGTGGAATGAGTAAAACACTGGGGGGAAAAAGCCAAACAATAACATATTTAAGTTATCTAAGTGACTTATATATCATGTTTAAGCTAGCGAAGGACCGGGTGGGGGGGGGTTGAAAAAACGTCTCCGAAAACGTAGAAGCATTTTTGCAAATATGTGTTGTCTTAATTACCTGAGCAGATATTTCAAATTTACACAGCTACATTCTTGCCTGAAAATATCTTAAAAGTTTACTTTGTGACCCAGAAAGAGTAATAAGAGTAATATTAAAACTAAGTGGCTGCCGCCATTGTTGGAAACTAGAATCGGCTGGGCCGCGCTATGAATTCTGGCATAGGGTGGGCCATGAAGGATACACCTGACCCATCCTTCAAAGCTGTGGAAAGTATTATATTGTTTTGAGAGCCTTTTTGTTGGTGAAGTATTGATTTTATGTACAATTCCACTGGTAGCCCAGATAGCAAGGAAACATTGAAACAACGTTGAGTCAATATCAGGCGACGTCATTGAATCAACGTTGAAGTGTGACGTTGACCTAACGTCACTCTTGCACCCTTTTTTAATGTTGAAACAACGTCAGGTTTTGATGTTGAATCAATGTTGAAACCTGACATTGAAACAATGTCAGATTCTGATATTGAAACACTGTTGAGCTATGGTGTTGATTTTCCACCTCTTTCGCACAGTTGCTTTTTATTAAAACAACAGTTAAATCATGACTGGAAATCTACCTTTCTTTATAAGTATTTTAACCAATACTAAACTACTGCATGGGCAGCACGGTGGCACGGTGGTTAGCACTGTTGCCGCACAGCAAGAAGGTCCTGAGTTCAATTCCACCATCAGGCCCGGGTCTTTCTGTGTGGAGTTTGCATGTTCTCCCCGTGTTTGCGTGGGTTCCCTCCGGGTACTCCGGCTTCCTCCCACCGTCCAAAGACATGCAGCTTGTGGGGATAGGTTAATTGGATAATCCAAATTGCCACTGGGTGTGAATGTGCGAGTGAATGTGAGTGCGAATGGTTGTCTGTCCCTGTGTGTTGGCCCTGCGACAGACTGGCGACCTGTCCAGGGTGTACCCCGCCTCTCGCCCTATGACAGCTGGGATAGGCTCCAGCGCCCCCCGCGACCCTGAAAAGGAGAAGCGGAAGCGAATGGATGGATGGATGGATGGATAAACTACTGCATGTTTCCATCAATACTTAAACCACCTAAACACATAATTGTACTTATGTACTTACTCTTCAAATTGGACACCCTTTATAAAAAAAACAACAACAAATGTCTCACAATGTATCATGTCAACATTAATATCCTAAAATAAGAAAGCATTGCATGTGATGTAACAGAGAAAAAAAATAAACAAAAAAAGGTCAATAGGCATGTTTCGTTTGCTAAATACTTTATTAAAAGACAGTTTCCTATTTACATTTATATGTTTCACAGAAGTTTGTAATTTTTTACTCTGGGATGGGGATGCATGATGTGCGTCCTGCACCACCCATACCCATACGATCTGGGGCGTATCGGAGCCATTTCTGCACTGCTTGTGCAAAGACAAACTTGGACATAGAGTTTGCCCCTAACTGCTGCGTCAGGCCATCTAGGAAAAAAATACACACACACACAAACAAAAAAAGTGAATTAGAGCACATGAATAAGCTCTTGTTAACTGTCTTCAGCGGGGAGAAAGTATGTAAACTCCTAGGCTGAAAAACATGAAAGTCACCAGGCGTAAATCTGCAAACTGCCGCATTTGATTCCCAAAGAGCTATGAGCTGTGATAAGTGATAAGTCTTAGCATGGTGTGCCGTGTATCCTTTAAAACAAAATAAACATGGGGTCCTCGGGCTGTACAACTACAACCCGAGGACTAAACAAGCCAAAGACCAAAGACTCCATCTCCAGATTAACCGGACATGAAAGTCTTGTTATTAAGAAAGACAAAGTAATATAGCAAAAAAACTGTAAAACTTACCACCATATATGCATTTGCAGAGCGCTGTATCTTTAAATGCCATTTTTTGCTTTGTCTGGTCCTTGGTTTTTTTCCCTGCCCAGTTGAGTACCGAGGCCAGCTCGTTTGTAATGGCATAAGCCATTACACGGCGGACTCGCACCTCCAGTGTGGTCCCTCCAATCAAGGCAAAGCGTCTCACCTATAGACACATTTTAAGAGATGGAATTAGCGTGTCTCATGTCTTAAATGTGTATGCAAGTGCTTGTGTGTTTAATCAACAGGCCGTTGTTATGTATTTAAATCACATCTGACAGCTATTACACTTTATAGTTACAAAGTGTACATAACCTTTATATACTTACCATTGCCTTATTTGCCTCTTATGATTGAAAAGCTGCCTCTGCATTGTTTAGCTCCTCAATGTTGTGCAAGGGCAAATCCAGAGGCAGTACCCCAGCATCTACCGATTCATTGCAGCAGGGATGGCTGATGGCTCTGACCTCCTCACGGAGTTCGTTAACAGCTGTCGTCAGGTCTGACAGCATAGCTAATATCTTTTGTGAGGTCGCATCTGTTTAAAAAAACAATTCCAGAAAGATTAATGGCTTAAGCAGTGAGAGGCGAAAAACTAATAAATAAATAATAAAACGCAGTTTACGTGTGGACAAAAGGTGCAAACGCAAGGTAGGTGAGCGTGCATCGTAAAGTTAGGTGAGCGTGCATCGTAAAGTTAGGTGAGCGTGCAACGTAAAGTTAGGTGAGCATGCAACGTAAAGTTAGGTGAGCGTGCAACGTAAAGTTAGGTGAGCGTGCAACGTAAAGTTTGAATTGAGTGCGAATCGAAGCGGGTGCTCTCCAATCATTAAAAGTAACAAAGTCATTGAACACATTTATACAGTTACCTTTACGTTTATCAATCATATATCACAGATTTACAATTTTTTGTAGTACTATGCTAAAAAGCAACTACAGAGCGAAAGTCTGGGTCAAGCGCCTTGGCGACGGCAAGAACAAAGGAACCCTCGAAGCGTTAAAGCTAGCTTTGTAAGGGAATATAACGGAAAAGTATGAAACGAAAATGTTTTCTTTGTTGACTTTGTTCGCAATGCAATTTATTTGTTGCCGGATTGTAAGATGAAAGTAGACACAATTTCGGGCTCCCACATTTTGTCCGAAACTTTACATTAACAAGTTTGTTTGTTTTTTACTGTTATTCAAATGCAACCGTGGAAATAACGAATAGAACAAAAGTCATTCATTCTTACCTTATATTAATCGTGGTGCAGGCCAGTGCAGTGCATGAACTGATGCCTTCTCCGGTCAATTCCGCTGAGAGTAAATCTAATGTCCCGCTCTACTGTACAAGACAATGGTTACCTGAAGGGATGTACCACTGTGAGAGGGGGGGCTATGGAATAGTCCAAGTGGTAGCAGCTGTAATTTCCTGCTCAACCATAAATCAATGGTTTTTCAACGTGATTGTTGTCACCTTGTCAACTATAAATAGATCAACAATCAACGATGACAGAACAACAGTGAATCAATGTTATTTCAATGTCAGTGTCAGGTTTCATCAGTATTTCAATGTTGTTTCAACATTGGTTTTGTGTTGACATTTCAAGCCTGACGATTCTGATGGTTCAGATGGAAAATCAACATCTGTTCAATGTTTCCTTGCTATCTGGGAGACGCGATCTGTACGGTCCGACTTTGCACATGCGCAGTAAGGATCAGGGAGTCCAATCCGTAACTCTTTTTTTCTCGTTTTTTTTTCTACATTATATTGAAATGTTTCATTATTGCAAACATTTTCTCTCAGGCGGATAGACACAGAAAATGTGTAAAGAAATTTCTTTCAAGAAAAGAGTCCCCATGCTAAATCGAAATTGTGAAACAGAAAGGCAATCTCATAATTTTGACTTAGCATGTGTGTTTGTTTTTTTTTGTTTTGTTTTTTTAGTGCTAGAAATAGGACTTCCATAGACTGAGATGGTTAGGGAAAGAATACTAAGGCAGGTCACAGAATCTGATTGGTCACAGATTTTGGTGCAACTTAGAACATAATATGTATTTACATATTGATACTGGGTTTTGTGGACGGTATTTCTATTCCTGTGCAAAAGACGTATTCATGAGAGATTTTTGAAGTAGGTTTTGCTGTTGATAACACAGTCAGGCATATAACATGGTGCAGACTGTCCAAGACAGCTACCCAGGAATTTTCTGTGCTGAATAAATGACAATATTTTGGTGAATGTCTTGTTTAGATATCTGAAAAATTTTATCGGATCACAAGCAAAGACCTGCTGGGGACCTTCAATGCATCCCTTGACAAATTTGTGCCTGGCCTGCTGAAACTGTACCGGTCTAAGAAGGGAGCTCTTTGTGAGGAGATTGAAGATCTCCTGGATAAACTTGATGAACAGGTGAGTGAAGTGCCTCTTTATCTGACATTTTTAGAAGAGAGTATACTTTTCTCTTAACAGAAACTGAAAAGATGTTGGCTTCAAACGTCGTAATGTCATCAGTCATTGCTTTGTTCTTATTTGGCAGTATTTTTATTTAATTTGTAAATAGAAAGTAAAATTGTTAACATGGTGGTGTTGTTTTTTTTGCGTGTTGCTGGGTCTGAACTGTGCTTTATTTTCATTACTATGAGAGTTCTGATTTTGCATTGTGTATAGTACACCATGTTACTACACTAATTGAAATTCTTGTTTTCCACTGAATACTCTTTAGGCATCTGACATTGTGTCCCACCGGCACTGAGAGGCCTGCCCATTTTCCTCAGAGAGGATGCAACAGAGGTTTTCCTGAAGTGCTTAGTAAGTACAAAAAAGTAATGCAAGTAAAACTAATTGCTATGAGATGTTTTTAAAGGATGAGCTAATCCAAAATGGAAATGTACACTTCCTCAGTGCAGTCCAGATAATTTTATAGTGGGGATTGCAGTTGTCATAAGTCTCACTCCTTTTTTTTTTTTCTGCTGAGCAGCAGCTGGGCATTGTTAGTGGGTGTTCCATAGCAGAAAATATTTTTGTACAAAACTCACAAGGTGGCATTAAAAGAAAATAAGCTTTTTCTTCTTAAAACCTCTGAGTCAAATGACCAGCATGGTATAGAGGTTAAAGTTAAATCTTTAGAAATTTGTTTTGTCTTTAGTTTTTCTTAGCTTTCAACAATTCATATTTTACTTTTCTTCAGGACACTGACATTTTGGAACCAGTGTTGAACGGTGTATCAGTTGCCATCCTCACCATCCTACAAGATGACGATGACGATGCCGATACGTCGAGAACATGAAGTTGTGTTGGAAGGGGACATCGTGCTACATAACATTCCAGACCTCTACTGTCTTGGCATACCTCTTTGGCCTTCTGTATGCCCTCAACATTGATTACCAGCTTTTACAAGACGGTCAGGGTTTGTACGTGAATTATTAAGTTGCTGGACACTTTTCTTTTTTGGTTCTGGACTCTGGAATTTTAATGTCTCTGCTGGGATGCTCAAAGCACCCAAAAGAAACATGTTTTTGTTTGTTTATTTCTTTTCTTTCTTTTTTTTTTTTTAAACAGAAATTCACCCTACTGCCCATGACATTCTGAAATGTACTGAAAGCACTGTTGAACAAAATAAATAAGCTTTTAGATAACATTGAATTGTGCTTTGTTTTATTCTATATCTATTTATTGAGTGTTTTTTCAAGTATAATAACAGCATACATTTTCCTTTTATATAAGTAAATTTTCAACTCACTGGAGTAAGAATTGTATGATTACTCAACAAGAATATCCTTGTTTGGTGAAGGCAGAAAAACATGGCATTGAAACCAGAATTTCTTCGTTAGACTTCCAGGATTATCCTAATTAGGTGAACAAGAAGAACCAAGTTGGCAGAACTTGTAAATCTTAGTTAAGTCAACAACAGTTGCAAAAGTTGAGAAAACTCAAAAATCTCTTGCATCATGTTGCCTTGAAATTTTAAGTTTTCTCAACTTTTTCTTTTTTACAGTGCAGCAGGCCTTAGTACAGCCTCCCCTCATAAACATTTTCATGTCTTAGTACATCACTGACAAAACATAATGTATCTGTACGGCAACATTCCGTCTAATTTTTCATTTATCTGAGCGAACACACAAACTCCCTGAGCGGTCCCTTGGACCACTGTGAGCAACAGTAGACGTGTGCACTGTGGTCACGCCAGCATCAAATCCATCCAAGTTACATTGTTTATTAAAATAATCAAATTACATCATTTACATTTATATTAGACTACTTTTAATTAACTGCTTTAGCCCACTTACAATGAAAACTTAAAAAAATCTTGTTCATGACCTGTGTAGTATGTTAACACTATTGGAAGTAAAAATAACTTGAAGTCCAATTTTGAAAACACAACTTTCTTTCTTTCTTTTTTAAATAAAGCTCTGACTTGTATTATGAGTCTGTGGCCTGGGAGAGAGTCCTGTAACTCTCTGTCTGCAAAATACAGTATATAATGACCAATGTTGGGCAATTAATTATATAGTTACTTCTTCAGAAAAGTTACTGAGTTATGCAAACAACAGTTTTTTGCAGTTGTTTACCTAAAAATGCAGCCAATGCGTTTTTTTAAATAAACATTTCAAACTATTTACAGAACAATCATCTGTTCTGCATCAAATTTGATGCCACACAAATTATTTGTGCCACTCCAAAAAATAATTTCTGTCCACTATGAGATAAAGGAGAACAACAGGCCTGACAACAGGAGATGTATCACTCCTGTAACACCTGTAACATTCAGCAGTCGCCTCATTGTTCTGACACACACAACAAAACTATTGACTACACTACACACTAACTACACAAGATTTGCACTAAACGTCGCAAATCTCTCACATCTCCAAAGGTTGATTCTGTTCATCTGGACGTAGCGTTTTGTGGGAGAAACGTTTCGTCACTCATCCAAGTGACTTCTTCAGTCTCAGCTGAGTGCAGGTTTCTTATAAACAGTACATTTGCATAATGACTGAAACCAGCCCACTGAAGGAACAATGGACTGGGAGGTTAGTTCCTTAATCTTAATTATGCAAACACTCATGACCATTGATCAACAACCACTGACCAAAACCCACTGATCAAAGACCACTGATCAATGGTCATGTGTAGGGCAGGGCGATATGACCAAAAATATTTATCACAATATACATTTGAAAATTTGCGATAACGATATAACTGACGATATAATTGACACTAGACAAAATACTGTACAACTCCACAACTTTATTAGTGCAAAAAACCCCATCAATGTATTTTCACTTAAACAAGCAGCTGTTTTTTGTATGTGCATTAAAGTTACATAAAAATGTAACAGTGCAAATTCCTTGCTGACAGTTTAACCAAAAGGCATTTCCAGTGGAAACTGGTCGACATATCCTCAGCATAACCATGTGTAATATCCACAAAACTTAAAAAGAGGTTATACACACACAATACCGTAATATTATGTTGAAGCACAGTACGTATCACTCCGCGAGGTGATACGTACTGTCGGAGCCGTAATGCTCCGACAATCCATCAAGCGGTGTGGCTTCGTAGCTTAGCAAAGTCGTACTGAAACATCTGACAGATTTTCGAGCGCCGTGTACGACATAAAATCGTTTCGAGGTCAGTAAACACAACCAGAATTCATACATAAGGCACACGGGATTATAAGGGGCACTGTCGATTTTCAGAAAAATCAAAGGATTGATTTTAACTGTGCCGTATTTTCCAAACAACACGGTAATAACGACGGCCCGCTGGCATGCTCTACCAAAAATAGTGCTTTGTTGTGTATCTGATGGACGAAAGCTAAACCAGTTCCACACCACTGAAGTTGCAGCATTTTAACAAACCAGTTCTGGTTCATCCGTTTCATTTAACGATCCGCTTTCGCTCTTCTCATTCTGCGTCGCCGCCATGAGCGTATGTAAACATAGGCAGTGCGCATGCGTGTTTTACCTATATTCTACCGCGATATTTCATTTTCCCATCGTTGCCCAAAATTACACCGGTATTACCGTGAACGGTATGATATAGCCCAGCCCTAGTCATGAGTACCATTCACAGAGAGTTGGGGAATGGCTGCAATCACAACATTGTAAGATGGCGAAAGATGTACCCTTAGGCCCCCTCCTCGATTCAGAGATGGTCTTTCCCTTTTCACGTAAATGGCCTCCTTGACTCTGCGCTCAAACCAGCGTTCCTCCCTGTCCAAGATGTGTACATCCTCATCATTGAAACACAGCCATCACTCCTAAAATGTCCCCCTTCCTAAACACTAAATGCCATGTTGCCATATCATTTTTTGATTGGTCAACGTGGTACATTTTTCGACCAATAGGAAAGGGTGTGGAGGTTTTTTGGTTTTGGTGTTGCTCACAGGTGGAGAGTGCTTTCGAGCGTTTTCCTTATAAAACGCTGTTTTTACCGTTTCTTCCCGCAGTAAATATAAACAACAATAGTATTCAGGAATAAAAACAAACATTGCATATATTTTTATCATAACTGGTTTTACGTGGCCGATCAACACAATTTAAAAACTGGTATAAAGTCCACACTTTTTCGATCAATTGTTTCGTCTGTCCTGCTCACATCTCCAATGGTTGTGCACGTTGTCATTAATGTGGCTTCACTCCACATCAGCCACGCCGCTTTGCTAGCTAAAACACCGGTGTTGACACATAAGGACGCTGTCATAGCCTGTCAATGATTAGCTGCGTATATACGACTGTGAATCGCATCATTGGCTGGACTATGGGATAAGGTGGCATCGTTCTAATCCCATACGGGAGCAGCCAGTCACTTACTGACTAACACTGCAAAACAGAATTGTTAAAGTTTTAATTTTAATTTCAATTTTAGGTTAGATTTTTTTTTGTGCGCAACGCAGATTTCCTGTGCGCAGAGACGGTGCCAGCAGTGCGCAGTTGCGCAGCTTAGAGGGAACATTGCTGTACAGTCAGTTCATCAACACAAATACATTTGGATTGTTAGTGAAACTTTCACAATGATAATTCTTTTATTTACACTCTTTTATTGATAGTTTTATTAATTTTAAATGTCTTTAAATGTGATCTCAGAGACTTTATTAACAAGAAAACGTTTCAGGCAGCATTACCTGGGGAATGCTGAGCATCATTCGTTAATGTTTAAGATTTACAACGTTTGAATTATTTGACCTCCAAATAATGAACCCTCTGCTCTCTCCACTTTAACCTCTTACCGATTTCATATCCTGTAAACTTGTTTATCATTTTTGATGTATGGGTTATTTCCATTGTTTTAACTCCAGTTTTTAGTATTATTATTGTTGTTGTTGTTGTTAAAATGGATTTCAAACTGCGCAGTTGTAGATTTTTATTAAATATGGTCTATGAGCGGTTCATTATGGCTACGGCTGGGCGATATGACCCAAAATTCATATCTCGATATTTTTTACCTGGACGGCGATATAAGATATATATCTCGATTTTTTTTTTTAAGCCATAAAGTAGAAAGAACAAAAAGAGAGTTCTTAGTCAAAGCTGTGTCCCAGATGTCACACAGGCACTTTTATTAACATAGAGCATAGATGTACATAAAATTTACTCAAAAATAAATTATGAGCATTTATTAAATAATAATGCTCCATAAATAAAAGAAAACAATGTTGTTTTTGTGCATAACAAAAAGCTCACAATTGTGCAGTCAAAATGTAAACTAAAAGACGCTGAGCATAGTAACAAAGACAGATTTCACAGCTGCTCTGTTCCCAACTTCTACTGCGTGACTGACAGCATTGAGTTTGAAATCCTCTTCGTAACCACGTCTCTTAACAGGTGCCATTTATGGTCCTTATACACAGTAGGGTAATATTACGTTGAAGCACAGTACGTATCACTCCGCGAGGCTCCTCGGTAGCCGTAATGCTCTGAAAATCCATCAAGTGGTGCATCTCCGTAGCTTACCAAAGTCGTACTAAAACATTTCTGACAGATTGCTGAACGCTGTGTACCACATAAAATCGGTTCGCGGCCATCAAGCACAACCAGAATTCATACATAAGGCGCGCTGTCAACTTTTGAGAAAATGAAAGGATTTTAGGCTGTGCAGTGCCTCTGGGCTGCATGGGGTCAGCGTGGTTAGCTCGTTAGCGTGGTTAGCTAGCTAACACGTTGACGGCGTCCAGCCCCACGCACGGGGTGATGCGCAGTAACTCGTTAATGGAGATTTGCCGTGTCCATCTTGTTGCTTCCTGCAGGTGAAGCGATGGGGGAGGAGGGGGAGGAGGGGGAGTTGTGTTCAGTGAAGGAGGGGCGAGGCCGAGTAACGTTGCGTAAAGACAAAAGTGGACGAAAGAGAAGCAAACTTGCGGCTCCACAAGTATAGTTATAACGTAACATAGACTATATCGATATAAAGGATATTGTCACATCTTATATCTCGTATAAAAATATATCGATATTTTTTAAAAACTCGATATATCGCCCAGCTCTAATTATGGCCCCTAATTCTTGCAGATTGTTGTACAGCTGTTGCTTTAATTATTTGTTAAAAAATAAAAATAAAACGATGGTGAGATAGATTAGGAAGAGAAGGGGCCCACAGACAGCCCACGGTGCTCAGAGCTCTGTGTTACGGCCTTGTTTATGGGATCATTACTTTCTAACTGTGATGTTCGGGCCTTCTTTTTAAAATAATTCCTTCCATGTGTCAGAGATGGATAATAAAATAGGGTAATAAGATAAATATTTAAAGTAGATGACATGTCAGTGACATATTTTTATTATGTCCGTATATTTCTGTGCAGCTAATCAGATCAACGTCCTGCAGTGAAACCAGTTTAGCTGTGGTATCTTTGGTTTGTCAGTGATGCGAGGCCACGGCGGTTTATTTCTGTCGTATGCATATAAAATGACTCAGAACAGCATCTCAAGGTGCTTCATGGTGTGAGATGAAGACCTGATAACGATAACATCACAGAGTAAACCCACCAATCAACATCCCCACTGTGAGCGTCACTCGATTACAGTGGGGACAAAAACACGAAGAAAGAAAGAAAACTCCTTTGAAACCTCGTTTAGAGACAGCGTCTGTCTGCTGATGGTTTGGGCCGAGATAAAACAATAAGAATAAGAATAATACATTTTATTTATAGGGGTTTTTCAAACCCCTCAAAGTTACCAAATGAAAAACATACACAAATAAATGGGAATAAAAAAAACATGTAAAACCATAAAACTATAAAAACTGATCAAGTAGAGAGAGAGAAGGACCTCAAGACCATAGTATCAAAACATTCAATCAAAGGGAAACTGTGTGTAGTCTCTGTCATAAGGATATATTTTCTACAGACACATACAGAAGGAAAAACTGAGAGTTAATCCTGATGTTACCTCTGTGACTTCAGGAGGATGTCAAACTCATTCAGGTCAGAGGGATTTCCGATAAAACATGTAAATGAGTCCCAGGACACGACACAAAGATTTTTATGTTTTTTGTCTCTTATATTTGAATCCTTTGTGGTCACAGAGCAAACTCTGTGTGTGTGTCCACAGTGATGACGTGTTGACCTCAATGAAGCTAAACTTTATTCACAGCTGGATGACGTTAACATTTAATGACACTCACTGTGTGAGTCTTTTCTTAAGACTCAAGATGCTGATCTGTTGGTTTAAACTGAGTCTACTCTGTAATATCAGGTTATTTTCTAGGGACGGACGATGCTCCTGCATCATGTGTGTGTGTATAAATGTTTAGACATCTTTGCGTGGACAGAAAAGTGGCATTTTACTATACTTGTGGGGACCAACAGTCACTTATGGGGACAAAATGTGGTTTTAGTGTCAGGGAATGCATTAGAATTATAATAATAAAAAATCTGAAGCCCAGGCCTCCTTCTTCCAGCCACTCCACCCAGCTCTTCCAGGGGAGACTGAGATGTCCCCAAACCAGCAGAGACGCATCATGCATGTCCCAGCTCTGCTCCGGGGCCTCTTCCCAGGTCGAAATGCCTGAAGCAGCTCACCTGCAGGGCACCCAGGAGGGCACCTTGTCAGGTGTCTCTTATTTCTTCAAATAATGGAGGAAAAACTCAACAAGCACATCATGTCAGACCCGCAGGCCTCTACAACGACACACATCATTTTCTCATGTGTCAAACTTTCCAGATACTGCATGACAATGATTTCCACCTTCAGGCCAAACTATAATTAACAATAACACTAAAGCCTAGCGACAAAGATCATCCTTCTCTGTCTGTCAAGATTTGACAAGTGGCGTCTGGTGCATGACAGCTGGATAGATGACCCGAGGCCAAGCCGAGGTCCCACCCACTATTTTTCAGCGGAGATGGCAAACGATGAGAATGAGCAAAGAAACAATACCGACACAATCGTTTGCTCACTCTGAGCCAGCATGTGAAGAGCTGGAGTTACGCTCAGAGAAATGAGCTCTGTGGTCTCAAACTGGGCTGTGTTGACTTAAAGCTGGTCACAAACACATCCTGCTCACACAATTGTTAAACATCAGATATACAAATCAAAATTTTTCTGTGGTGGTTTTATTAACTGTGCTTAGCCCCGCCCAGCGTCCTTTAGTGCAGTTTATAATTTAACCTCTTTGGTTACAACTGCGTCAGCCTGACTCACGAACTGACGTAAAAGTGCATCATTTCTGGAGGATGGTGCATAAAACTAATTTAATAATTCTGTAATAAAATATTGATTTCACAGTAAAAGTAAATTTCAGGATCTCAAAATAGGACACGGAGTCAGATTACCGGTTTGAAAGGTTTCCATCGACACGGGAAGAAACAGTTGGGCTGAGGAGAGGCAGGTACGTGAGGTCAACCACAGGTAAGCTTCCCTCCACACAGGTGTGTTTTCCACAGTGAATGCTTGTCTCTGTGACTGTGGAGGAGAGGGCTGGTACACTGGAGGAGGCAGATGGAGACAGCAGGTAGGTACACAGAGAGAACTTCAGCTGAGAGGCTTTTTTAAGGCTGGAGTAGTTACCACTCTGACACAGTTACCACTCTGACAACTGTAACCATCAGTGAATGGATGGAGAAACTTCTCATACGTGTGAAGGTGGCTGGATTGATGGAAGGCAGGCTGCTGCGCGGTGCTGTCATGTTTGCTGTGTGCGACAGGCAGGAAAGGACCTAAAATGCAGACTCAAAACTCGGTTTTATCGCTGGACTCCAAAAGAACAAAACAAACTGGGAAACTGTCATGGTCTGTGGGAATTTCCATCTGTGGCTGCTGGTCCCCTCTCCTCCCCTTTGGGGTGGAGCCTTCCAAATCCCACCTGGACCTCATTGCATGCAATCAGCAGGAGGGCTTCTTAAACCCTGAGCAGTCTACCATGCCTCACTAGTTCATTGTGTGCCATCCGGCGGTAACTTGGCCTCTAGTTTTCTTAAACTCGTGATCTTGTTTTTTCCTGGTGTAACCTGATCTCTCCGTGTACAGAGGTTGACGTGGCTCGAACTGCCTGGAGTGTTCTCACCTACCTGTCCTGATGATCCTTGGCTGCTTTTCCTGCTTGGTTACCTGCCCCCGGCCTGCCTCGACTCCCCCGGACCACCCCTCCTCAGTGCACTCTGTATCGGGCCTTTTAAGTAAGGACAATTACTATCTCCAGTCATCCCCCCCAGTCAATAACTCATAATCTCGTTTTAATTATTGTTCCTCATCTCCTTATAGACCCTCCACGGTTCCCCCATCCCCGTTGGTTCCCCCTCGTTGTTCCCCACACCTGTCGGCATCTTGTCCCTCAGTATCCCTCCCAAACCTTTCCCTCTTTCGTGGCTTCCCGAGTTAAATAAGGCTTTTCCTGAACTGCTCACCTGTGAGTCTGCTTTTGAGTCCTTTCCCTGGGCAAAACCGTCGGGTTATGACAGGAAACACATGAACTAAACAGGCAGCTGGGCAAAACACACAGCAGGGAACGAGGAAGAACTACAAGAGGCTAGCGAGGGAAAACTCAGCTCAGACTAATCACACACAGACACATGAGACCGGGCAAAACACAATACACTAACCCAGTGGTTCCCAAACTTTTTTTACTAGGCCCCCCTTTGTTTTACAAGAAAAATGTTCGCGCCCCCCACCACCTAACACATCCTCCAACCACACACACCCATATTTTGTTTTCAAACTCCATTGCGGTTTATTTCACACCTCAAACATTTAGTAAACAATTAAGCAAATACTTCAAATACTTTCAATAAATCTTCAATAAATTACAGACCGTGAGCGAACCACTTGTGTTCTCTTTCAAGACGACTGTACCCCCTCCACGGGGCATGAGGGGTCACTGAGCGTTTTTTTTGTAAATATTAGTAAAAGAGACCAGAGGTCAAGGAAGTTCAACACGTGTGGGAGACTTTGGACTGACGTGGCAGCTTCCACCATCAAAGCACATTGAGAAGGAGGATGTTTGGGATGAAACCTGTCCACCGACGTTTAGAGTAAGAGCCAAGAAGCAGCCAAGCTGCTCTGTCTTCACATGGAGTCCCGATGATGTTCTCAGACACCGGGTGTTTGGATTTTTATTCATTTACCATTAAATGAACCAACAGTAATTGTCTTATGCCTCTAATGTTTAAAAATTAGTTTAAAAAGTGAATAGATTGAAAACACAAAAGTGTTGCCTTAAAAGGAAATCCTGTGCAGACAACGAGCTGCCCTGTGAGGTCTGCACTGTCAGAGTGCTTGTTGGTGGGTTGGAGGTCAGCAGGCACCAAAATGGTTATGCTTTGGAAATATTGCAGTTTTAAAGTTTTAAAGCACAGAGTGTGTGACTTCAGCAGCTGCATGCATGAGAGATGAGCTCTGAGGAGGCAGTGCTGTCACGCCGCATTAATGACGCGCCACAGCAGGGGTGGGAATTCCAGGCCTCAAGGGCCTGCAGTTTTTAGATCTCGTCCTGGGTCAACACACCTGAATCTAATGATTAGTTCATTACCAGACCTCTGGAGAACTTCAAGACATGTTGAGGAGGTCATTTAGCCATTTAAATGAGCTGACACGTCTAAAATCTGCAGGCCCTTGAGGCCTGGAGTTCCCCACCCCTGTGCTCCAGCTTCAAAAACATGTCTGCGTGTGGCCTGTCTCTCTCTGTATGAATGCTTTGGCGATTAAAGTCAAAATTTAAATATATCTATAGAGTTTTATGAGTTAGTCTGTCAAACACATGCACTGTGCACAATGGCAGCTTTCTGTTTTGCCTTGTGCAGCTCTTTTCCGTCCACCCAGCTCTGGCTGCTTCAGCCTTTGTCAGCACTGCTGCTGAAAATGAAATTCATATTTGTGACCTGGCTGTGACTTCTTCAGAAATAGATTTCAGCTGATGCAGACCGTGAGCGAACCACTGGCTGTCTGTGGTCCATTTCACTGAGATGACTTCAAACACCAGAGCTTTCTGGGTCACAACTAATTCTTGTCATTTCACACCAGCGTTTCTACGACAGGTTTTAAGGTTGTGAGCAGCTCTCTGCTAATAACCACTCATCACAAGTTAGCTTCAGGCAGGATGAATATTTCAAAAGGACAGCTTTATCCAGTCTTATTCATCTGACTGTAAATAATGAATAGTTTAAACACACACACACACACACACACACACAAGCCCGTTCAGCTATTTATTGACTTGGTTTCCCTAACCCCCTAACCATTAAAAACGAATGCCTTACCCTAAACCTAACCATAACCTAATTGTAACCCTGACTCTAAAACCACATTTTGGGCCTCAAAAAGGCCTTCAAATTTGTGAGGACCGGTGTGTGTGTCCTGCAGATTTTGGTCCTCACAAAGATAGCTAGACAGGAACACACACACACACACAGAAATCCCTTTAAGCACTTTACAAACCTGTAGAATGATCCCTGACACCTCAGACTCTGTGTTAAACAGGCTGATCTAGTTATTAATGAAGGATCCTCAATTAGGAATCTGCTACGCTCGCTGTGATGCCATAATCCTTATCATCACCATCTCCATGCAAATATTTTCTAATCTGCCATAAACACGAAGTCAGTCTAAGGTCTTTCGTTTTTACACAGGTCTAAAGGTTCCTTGGGTCAGATAACCTCTGATGGGCTCATCCGAGTGAGAGCTGGAAGTCAGAGTTTATGGAGGGCGTGGATCAGAGATACAGTGTGACTAATCATCCAGGAGGGCAAAGAAATTCACTAGTTCATCGTTAATAAAAGTCTAAAGTCTGAGGCGCTCGCTTATGTCACAATCTCAGGGTGCCAAACTGTCCGACACCCTGCAAAAAAGAAGAATTCACACAAATGAGCGCAAGAAAATTTAAAAGGAAGCACATGTAATAAGTGCTCACAAGCCCACTTAATGTATCATATATTGAGATATGTATATTTCCATACAATAATTAATATGTAGCGTCCATGTCATTTAAGCTGCTTTGTCCTGCGGTTACTGCTGAACTCAGAAACACGAGGAGGTGTGTGTGACTGTTGTCGTCCAGATAATCACCTGGTTTACCAGCGTCTCATCATGACACCTCAGCGGGCTCCGTGGTCATTTTGACATACATGTGCTGGGGTTCCTGGGAGCTTGAGTTTTGTCTGACGTTACTTTCAGCAGTTATTCCTGGTTTATTTCAGTTCTCTGTGGTTCTTTGGGTTTCAAAAGCCTGAATTTTGGCTTCTTTACTGCACACGTGACGTCTGTTTCAGGGAGCTAGACTTGCCGTGTTAGGATGCTGGACGAGTGGCGGACTCATCCAGCATGATTTAGACTGGTTTACTACTCGTTGTGTTTGATCTAAAATACATTCAGTGCTTCTGTGCTTATTGCTGTGAGGTAAAGAGCCCATAGTAATCCAGAGAAAATGTGATTAAGGATAGAGATGGAAATGTGCTAAAGGGTGTAAACAGAAGTATGTGCAGATGTTCACTGGGAGTGAGGAGGATGGACAGGATTAGAAATGAGGGCCAGCTCAGAGTCAGAGAGGCTGAGATGGTTTGGACGTGAGCAGAGGAGGGAAGGTGAATATGGCTGGATCTTGGCTGACATACCAAATTTCCTCAGCCTCCTCAGGAAATACAGCCGCTGCTGAGCCTTCTTGACCAGCTGTGGGGTGTTCAGTGTCCAGGTAAGGTCCTCAGAGATGTAGACGCCCAGGTATCTAAAGCTGCTCACCCTCTCCACCTCAAGCCCCCAGATAAACAGTGGCTGGTGAGGCCTCCTCTTCTCCGTCGTGTCCACTATCATCTCTTTTGTCTCGCCAGTGATGAGGGTGAGGTTGTTATCCTCACACCATGACACCAGACCGGTCACCTCTCTCCTGTAAGTTGTCTCGTCTGCTCCAGTGATGCGGCCGATCACTGCAGTGTCGTCCATGAACTTCAAAATGATGTTATCTTTGTTGGAGGTGACACAGTCGTGGGTGTACAGGGTGTAGAGGATGGGACTGAGGACGCAACCTTGCGGGACGCCAGTTTTTGTAATAATGCTGGCTGAAGTCCTGTTGCCGATCCTGACGGACTGGGGCCTGCCAGTCAAAAAGTCCTGTAGCCAGTCACATAGGGTGGGATGTAGGCCGAGTGTTGCCAGCTTGTGAGTGAGTTTGTGTGGGATGACAGTATTGAAAGCAGAGCTGTAATCAACAAAAAGTACCCTGATGTATGAGTCTTTGTTTTCCAGGTGGGAGAGTGAATAGCGAAGGGCAGCAGCGATGGTGTCTGACGTGGACCTATTGGACCGGTAGGCATACTGCAGGGGGTCCAGAGTGTCTGTGATGTTGCTCTGGATGTAGGCCAGCACCACTCTCTCAAAGCACTTCGCAATCATTGGAGTGAGTGCAACTGGCCTATAGTCATTCAAGCAGGTGGCTGGGCTTTTCTTGGGGAGAGGAATGATGGTTGTGGTCTTGAAGCATGTGGGGACAGTGTTCTGGCTGAGGGAGAAGTTGAAGCTCCGCCATCTCATTGGCACATGCTTTAAGAGCCTGTCCTGGGATGTTGTCTGGTCCTGCTGCCTTGCGGGGGTTGATCCTCCTCAGGGCTTTGTGCACCTGATCTATTGTGACCTCTGGCGGGGGAGGGGGTTGGGTGGTCTGGGGGTTCTGGCAGGTCCAGGTGATCTGTCCATAGGTTGCATTTAGTCACCAGCAATGATAAAAACAGCGTCTAAATGAGTAGTCTCTAATGCGCTGATGACGTCATGGAGTTTGCAGAGCGCTGCCGCGGAGTCCGCTTGCGGCGGGATGTAAACAATAGCCAAAAACACAGCTGAGAACTCCCGCGGCAGATAATAAGAGCGGCATTTCAGCATTAAAAACTCCAAGCCAAAGGTCCATGGTCCTTTGGCTTGGTTCCTGGTTCCTGGTTGTTTGTTTCCTGGTTCCTGGCTTGTCAGACTGATTTTGTTTCAGTAGTTTAACAATAAAGCAGCTTTTGAGTTTTGAGTCCTGCACTTGGGTCTCACTTTGCCTGCTGCACAGCAAACCCTGACAAAAGCAACCCTATGATGACTTTAGAAAAGTCTCCATAACCAGTTTATTTTATATATATATATATATATATATATATATATATATATATATATATATATATATATATATATATATATATATATATGATAGAATAACTGAATATTTTCCATTTTATGACCAAGACAAAGAGAGAGAGAGAGGTCACGGCAAAAAGAGTGCACAGCTGACAGAAAACTTGGTTTAGTTGACTTCTCGGTAAGATGTGAATTTAAGAAGAGTTAGATTTGTATAGCGTCGTTCAACAAACTGAAGGACGCTTTGGGAAGAACAGAAAAGTAAAGCCTGATTGGCACTACGTTAACAGAAGTGTAAATCAAACAGCGTAGCCACGGATCTTTATTCCCTTGAAAAAGGTTTTCAGCGCAGCAGCAGAAAGCGTGACTGCTGCTCCTGTTTTTGGGTGATCATTGGCTGCTTTGCTTCATATTTTCTGCAGTTTTCAGTGTCAGCGGATGGACTGTGGGCTCTGAGCCTGACGCTGGCCAGCATCCATCTCTGCTCAGGCCTCCAGACAGACTCGCTCAGCCACAAACTGTTCATTTCAGGGCTAAATAATCTCATAATTTACCTGGTGGTGATGGTGGATGGTTTGGCCATCTCCCTTTTCCTCACAGTGTTATGTTGTTTCTGTCTTATTAAGTCTGCGTTTCTCCACAGTTCTTCTCACACAATATAACAATAAAACAGCTGCTGCACTCACCATACGGACCTCTTCTTTCCTTGGCTGCCTCTGTGGTTATAGAGCTTGTGCAGCAGCGTGGCGCGTCGCTGCTTCTTTTGTTTAGAGAAAAACTCTGATGGCTCCTCATTTTTTCCGGCTGTCTCGTCTCCATGATGATGCAGCTTCTGCACCCTCGCAGCGCTGACACCATCCGGACCAAGAAACGGCCACATCATCTTATACAACCTATAAGAATCTGACATTGTTTCTAACCACAGATATCATCTGGTAATCACAGTTTTATTGTTTTTTCATATTTAAAATGTTTAAAACTGGTTTAGCGCTTCTTTCCTTTGACGGGTCCTTATATGTTGTCACGTGTTTCTTTCTTTATGCTATTTCATTCTGGGCGCCCTGTGAATGCTCTGCTCATCACACCAGTCACCCGTTAGAGATGTCCACATTACTACAATGGCCATTTGTCATTCATTGTCACTTGAATTTATTGGAATTGGTCGTGCTGGTGAGGAATCACATTGGCATCCATCCGAGAAATCGTTCACACACGCGCAGACGCGCACACACGCACACACAGTGGGTGTCTGTAGTTCAGAAGGTGACCAGTAATGGGAAGGTTGGTGGTTCGATCCCTGTCTGCTCCAGTCTGCATCCTTGGGCAAGATACCAAGCCCGAGTTGCTCTCTGATGCCATCAGCTCTGCCTTCTCACTGTCACTGTGTTATCAAAGAGAAGGAGCTGCACACTTGCTGTTCCTTTTAGTTGATGATCAATCGTGTGCAATCAGAACATTGCTTTCACTCTTTGATGACGTTCTGGGTTTTCTGTCCGTGTTTGCCTGATGTACTGCTGTGAGAACGTTCGGATACTGACCCATGATGGATGGACACTTTCACACCACCAAGGTCAGAGAAAACATTTTTAGGGGTTTCAGATATATCCGTGCATCTGTGCTTGTGCATATGTTTCGGTGTGTGTTAAGCGGCTGGAAGACCGCTCCCAAGCATAATTAGCTCTTTAACCGGAGTATCTGAGCAGAAACAGGAGGGATTTGAAAGAGCTCAGCGGGTCCCTGCTGCTGCCAGGGACCGTCTCATGTTTCCAATTAGTCGATTCAGTAGCTGCTGGATGTTTAGTTGTAGTAAATATTACGACGTTTCACCAAACGGCGTCATGATTAAAAAGCCTTTTTTCCAATAGGCTGTTTCATGGGTTTTGTGTGCTTTCAGCTGCAAGCTTCTGGACATGAGAATGAAAATATGTGAGACAACAAACAGCACGAACACAACAATCAACGAAGAAAGACGAAGGAAACACACACACACACACACACACACACACACACACACACACACACACACACACACACACACAGATAAGGTTAAATGCCTCTCTGCCTGTGAATTTGAGCATACATGTGAGAATCTTCTGTGGACCATGATCTCAGTCATGGCTGTGTTTCAGCTGATTTCAGGCTGTTTCATCCTGGCTGCAGTAAGCAGCCTCTAGTTTCTTAAACATATCTGAAGATGGGTCCTCAGACAGTCACTTAGTCCGAGTCCTGGTGATCTGATGTGGATCAGGCTGGAGGCTGGAACAGTTCTCTGCCAGGTCGTCGTCACTGCTGGTGGGGCAGTTTCTAGGGTTGCTTCAGATGGTAAGGTCAAAGTTCACAGCAGCATTAGGAAACTGCGTCATGAAAAGAAAATTAGACGAGCAGACTGAGTGGAATATCCATCAGGATATTCCAGTGTCATCCTGGAATATCCATCAGGATATTCCAGGATGACAAAGCTGGGATTCATCAGACTCCGGTATGATCCACATCAGATTACCCGGAACCAAAGAACCATTTTCCCTGGAAGCCCACCGAGACTCTCTGAGATTACAACCAACAAGTCCATCTGACAAATGAACACCGTTAGCTAAAAGCAGTGCTGCTGCAGTCACTATTTTTATAATAGAATAATATCATTTTATACCATAACGCTCATATTCTGAATGTTTTATCTTTACAACAGTATGCATAACCCAAGCACACAGTACTTAGTTTATTTATTTCCTATGTCTATGATTCTTTTATGTTGGTTTGGCTTAGGTTTTTTCATGTGTGGGGAACATCCTGATTACAGTTTTTTCTGATGACTTAAGCACCTTTTTTGTAACTATTGGCTATTTTTGCAAAACTCTACACACAAATAAGAAAACTCTTCACCCAATCAGCAAAACATTGTAATTTTCTTGTAAAAGCGAATAACCCTTGCTTAACTCGCCACACCTTTGTAAAAATGGTATTTTTGTATCCAACAGTTAACACAAGCCATCATATTACAGTTTTTTCTGATTGCTTAAGCACATTTTTTGTAACTATTGGCTATTTTTGCAAAACTCTACACACAAATAAGAAAACCTGTCACCCAATTATCAAAACATTGTAGTTCTCTTGCAAAAGCGAACACAGCTAGATTAACTCTTCACACCTTCGTAAAAATGGTGTTTTCGTATCAAACAGTACACACAAGCCATCATCTACTAAGCACACAATGTGCCAACTGCACACTGATGGTATGAATACAAAACACATCTGGGTTTTGCCTTCTCTGTGTACAGATGTCAATTTGAGGTCACACTTTTGTCATAGTGTCATGTAAACATACAAGGATCCAAACTTCAAGTATTGGTGTTTATTCACACTCATCAAAACCAAGACAAAGTCAGAACACAAAAAAAAGGAAAAAAAAAGACAATCAGCCTACATCATGTCGTCTTTCTGGGTCCGGCCACAAAATTTCGTCCACATCGCATGCGATATCCTCCAGTCCAAGGCACCGGGGAAAATATCTCCTTGAATGCCGTATCCAGGCCTGACATGATGCCTGGTCAATATCTCCACATGCCTCCTCCATTGCCTGTAAAAGGGCTACCTGTTGATGAGGATGACGGTCGTACACTTTCCAGCGCCAGGCAGAGAAGAACTCCTCGATGGGATTTAAGAATGGAGAGTATGGAGGGAGGTTGAGTGCCATGAAGGATGGGTGGTCTGTAAACCAGTTGCGGACCAAAGCAGCCCTATGGAAACTAACATTGTCCCATATGATGACATATCGGGTCTGCTCTGGTCTCTGAACAGTGAGCATGTCATGCAAGGTGTCCAGGAATGCAATAATGTGTGCATGATGGTGAACAACACCATTTTGGCTTATAGCTGCACACATGGTTATGTTACCACCACGTTGTCCTGGGACATTGATGATGGCACGGTGTCCAATAATGTTCCTGCCACATCTCCTGGTTTTACTGAGGTTAAAACCAGCCTCATCTACAAAAAGTAGCTCATGTCCCGTTGCATCTGCTTCTAGTTCCATCGCTCTCTGGACAAGACAAAACAAATGCAACACATCAGGCCCATACACAGCACTACAGTATGCACTTCCAAATTCAGAACCAATGACACTAGCTTACCTGCACATAGTCATATCGCAGTTGCTTTACACGTTCTGTGTTTCTCTCGAAAGGAACTCTGTAAATTTGCTTCATTCTTATTCTGTGGCGCGCAAGTACACGACTTAGTGCAGAAATGCTTGCACTGTGTATATTTTGAAAGATGGTGTCATTATCAATTATGCGCTGCTGTATTTCGCGCAGTCTTATTGCATTATTGGCAATCACCATGTTCACTATATGGGTCTCTTGCTCTGGAGTGAACATTCTGCCTCTGCCCCCAACATCTGGACGTCTAGCAATTCTGTAAAGTAACAATTTCAGTATTTTTGCATGTATGGTACTGTTGTGTTTCTCATTAGAGTATGGCAGTGCTACAAAGTACTTACCAATTCTCATTTCGAAATGTCCTAATGATGCTTGCCGCAGTGTAGCGGCTCAGTTTAGGCTGAACCCGTTGGCCAGCTTCCCTCAGGGTCATCCCATGGTTGATGACATGGTCCACTATTGTAGCTCTGATGTCATCAGTTATTCTGTTTCTTACTCTTCTTACCGTTCCTCTTTCCCCTCCTCGTCCTCTTCTTGCTCCTCCTTGTCCTCTTCTTCTAACTTCCTCTAACCCTCTTGCTTCTTCACCTCCACGTCCTCTTCCTCCAACTTCTTCACCTCCACGTCCTCTTCCTCCAACTTCTTCACCTCCACGTCCTCTTCCTCCAACTTCTTCACCTCCACGTCCTGTCCCTCGGCCTCCTCTGATTCTCACTCTTCTCACTCTTACTGCTTCTTCCATTGTACTCCACATAGACAGCTTACCTGTGGCCTGTTTATAGTGCTTAGGCTGATTGCAAAGTGGACTAATCATCTAAAACAGTTTTCACATGTGAAAGTGTGCCAGACAGTTGGCAAAATAGTGTTAATGATAGCCATACATGTGTATAATTTTGCTAGGAGTGTGTTGGAAATTTGGTAATTGAGTGTAAGCAGTGAGTTGTGTTTAAAGTTCTGCAAAAAGAGTGTTGTGCAGTGAATTGTGCCTACAGTTTTGCAAAGGGTGTGTTACAAAATTGCAAACTGAGTGCAAAGCAGTGTTTGTGCTTTTAGTTTTGCAAACTCAGTGAGTGGTTTTGCTATAAGTATTAATAGTTTTAGGAATTGTGCTATAAGAATCACAGTTAGGGTTTAAGCATTCAGAAAAAAACTGTATTTCCAAGTATAGGATTATTTGCAATCGCCATATTAACTATATGGGTTTCTTGGTCTGCAGTGAACATGCTTCCTCTGCCCCAGCATCTAGTCATCTAGCAATTCTGTAAAGTAACAATTTCAGTATTTTTACATCTATGGTATCGTTGTGTTTCTCATTGGCATATGGCAGTGCTACAAATCTTAGTGCAAAGTGACTGTACTAACCGATTCTCATTTCGAAATGTCCTTATGATGTTTGCTACAGTGTAGCGGCTCGAGTTAGGCTGAACCCGCTGGCCAGCTTCCCTCAGGGTCACTCCACGGTTGATTACATGGTCCACTATTGTAGCTCTGATGTCATCAGCAATTCTATTTCTTACTCTTCTTACCCTTCCTCTCCCCCCTCCTCGTCCTCCTCTCCCCCCTCCTCGTCCTCCTCTTGTTCCTCCTTGTCCTTGTCGTCCTCTTCATCCTACTTCTTCACCTCCACGTCCTCTTCCTCAGCCTCCTCACTCTTCCTGCTCCCTCCATTGTACTCCACACACAGAGCTTACCTGTATTATAGTGCTTAGGCTGATTGCAAAGTGAACTAATTATCTAAAAAAGTTTTCACATGTGACAGTGTGCCAGACAGTTGGCAAAATAGTGTAAATAATGGCCGTAAATGTGTATAGTTTTGCTAGGAGTGCGTTGATCATTTGGAAATTGAGTGTAAAGCAGTGAGTTGTGTTTACAGTTCTGCAAAAAGAGTGCTGTGCAGTGGATTGTAGCTACAGGTTTGCAAAGTGTGTGTTACAAAATGGCAAACTGAGTGCAAAGCAGTGTTTGTGCTTTTAGTTTTGCAAACTCAGTGAGTGGTTTTGCTATAAGTATTAATAGTTTTAGAAATTGTGCTATAAGAATCACAGTTAGGGTTTAAGCATTCAGAAAAAACTGTAAATACATACAGCACTGTTAAAAAGGAAAAGGCCAACCTCTGAGTAGTGCTGCGTATGAATTTATAGAAAACTGGTAGAATTAGGAGGGAAACCTCTGCGCTGTTGAACTTTTACTTTTTCCCCTCTGATGTGGGGCAGCTGCAGGTCAGAGTGTCCACCAACGGGTCCTTATATGTGTGTGTGTGTGCGTGTGTGTGTGTGTGTGTGTGTGTGTGTGTAACTTGTATCAGAAAGGTGGAATGTTTTTAATGATAATGAGGTCATGTGTATTGTGAGTTTGGTGCAGGAGGGTGCAGATGTAACACACACACATGAATAAATGAAGCTCATCCACAGACAGAAACCTGCACAGATCTGCAGCTTGTATTGAAACAAATTACCATCATATGTTTCCTCCTCTTACGACCTGCTGTGTCATCCTTCATCGGTGTAATGAATTTAATTACTTTGTCATTCCTTCCTCTTATCTGTTGCTATTCAGCTCATTACTCATTATTCATCTGCATCTCAAAGCTGCCGTGACTGCCAGGGTCTGCGGCTCCACAGGTCACTGAGCTTTTTTCTGTGGATTCCTCTGTGACAGCGAGAGACAAAATCTTTGTGCTGTTTCAGTTCAAGTTCTTCTATCTGAAAAAAGTTCCCACTTCACCCCCTCAAAATCTGCCATGCAAAAAATTAACATGTCCATGCTATGAAATGTTACATGTTAATGTGATACATGTGATCACTGAGCCTGATTCTGCTGCAGATGCCGAATCTTAGTGAAAACGCCCTTGTTAGCAGAAAGAAGCTGTAATCAGATTGTGCTCAGCTGAAGAGGCAGAAACAAAGCACAGAGAGGAGGCTACTTACTCTGTGCAACCAGAGTAAGTAGTCTCCTCTCTGAAGCACATAATTACAGCATAGAAGCTCGATCTTCTCGCTCTGTTTTGCAGAACACATTGGAGGGATTTCCAGCATGAACAGCTGTTTAAGGTCACACTGAAACATCTCGGTCTGATATAAGTCCAGACTTTTACTCGACATTTGTTTTGTGAGTCACACAGAGCTGAACCTGCCGCTGTGCTTGCATCATCATCCTGCTGCATAACCGGAGTGCTCCTGAGCTTCTGTCTCATCAGTCTTGAGTATTATCCAGATGTTTGTTGGCAGATGTGAGACCAGCATTTGTGTTCTTCTTGGTCAGCAGTGGTTTTCTCCTTGGACTCCTGCCTCTTTCTTATGGTTGAATCATGACCTCTGACCTTAACTGAGATAAGTGAGGCCTGCAGGTCTTCACATGTTGTTCTGGGTTCCTGAGTTGTCAATGGACTTTTGGAGTAATTTGGTAGACCAGTCCGTCGCTCCCGGGAATGATCAGCACTTTTACAGGTTTCCTCCATGTGTGGCCCTCACTGCAGTCCCACAGCCTTACACATGTCTCTGTAACCTTTCAGACTGAGAGATATCGGTGAGGTCATCTCAGCTTTCTAAAAATGGTACTGACTGATTAAACACAGGGGGTGTGACCGTTTCACAAAACACAGGTACATTTGTTTAAAAAGTGCCTTTTGTGCTTGGTCGAGTTATATTTGCCTAATATTAGAATTTGTTTCATCTTAAACATTTAAGTGTGCCAAATATGCAAAAACTAAGAAATCAGTAAAACGGGTAAATATATTCCCAGCACTGCAGAGAGCTTACGTTTGATATCTTCATATTTATATTTTAACCTCCTAGGACCTGGCGTCCACATATGTGGACATCACATTTTGGGTTATTTAGACCAAAATACAAAATTTTGCTCTACAAGGGCCTGATATCCACTTACGGGGACATTATACTGCTACTGTTCTATTGAAATTTTAAACAAATATCCTCTTATGTCACTCTCATTTTTCTTAGAAACAAAAAATCTGGTAAAAAAATCTGGTAATTCTTTGTTTTTACGTTCATCAGGTCCCAATCAGCCCAAATATCAAAGAGAAATGCATGCCATGAAAGAGTTCGGGTCTTAGGAGGTTAATGAAGTTTTAACTGAGCTTCTATGACAAAATAGTCTCATCCCAGGATTAATGGAGCTAAAGACAAAAATGAGAAAATGCTGCAGTGAGAAAACAACTACATGAAAGATGAGCGTGAGTAGATATTTGATGTCTTTGTGTTTGATGACTAAAGAAACAGAAACATGCTACAGCTGTGATCAAATCTGTGAAGCAGCTGCTTTTCTCTGCACTCATGTCACAGTTTAACATGCTGTCATTGTTTGCAATCACCTTACGCTGTAATATTAATAACTCTGTGGATTATCTGAAATGCTGTTCATTCGGCATTTCCTTTTGTGGTTGCAGAGAAACCGCAGGAATCTGACCGTGTTTGATTATTGTTGCAATCAAAAAAGTCTGAAACAAAATGCTGAGACACACAAAAAGAAGCGGAGTCTTTCTGTTTTTGAAACTCCTTTATTCATAACACTGCCTCACTCTTTGTTCTGCTCGCTGACATTTCTGAAATGAAAGCTCGCTTCACACCACCTCTGCTTCGCTCTTTTGCTAGTGTCACCTTTTTATTCCCAGCAGGGACAGAATGAAGTGTTTCCCACTTATTCCCACTGTGTGCCCTGCTTTAGCAAGAAGAATTCATGCTCGGGTTTTGGACTTTTAAATATTTGCTTTTTAAACATTAGATTATTTTTAATTTGTTGCAAAATGAAACAGATTGATTTATTTAAAGTGGAAGGTAATTTATTCATTTTCACAGCTTGTGCCTTTAATTATAGTCCCTGGGCACCACTGACAATCTGTGTTTATGGGAACTACAAGCAAAGTTGCAGCTCAGCGAAACTGAGAAAGTTGTCAGAACTTTATGCAGACTTGTTATCTTAAAAAAGACCCGGTTAGAGCAACTTCCTCAGTGAAGATGTACAGTACTTGGAGCAACTTGATTTTCCTGAGTGAATGATACAGCTGACACATGTGTCGATATGAATCAGCTGACCTGGCTACAGGTCAGAGGATCTGAACCTGCGCTTTAAGCTGAACTGTCAGTTGGTTTTTAAACAGCAGCTGGTTCATGCTGACACTAAACGTCCCTAATGTGAGAGGAGATGCTGAAACTACAACATCCTCCTCTCCTCTCATGAAGGATGCTCCAGTGTCTCCTCTGCTGAAGGAGGTAACAAAGGGGCACTGAAGCTCTTTTCCTTCTTATTTAGAGGATCCAAGTGGCTCAGATATCTAACTCGTGCTAACTGATGCTCAGCTTCCATCACAGCATAGGTTGGTGCCCCGCCTTTGCTTTCTCTTTCTCAGGCTCCTCCCACCTCAAAGAAAATGACCTCACCTGTTTGGGAGTGCGTACAAGTTTCCTGTCTGTCTTCTCCGGGAAGGATACTGCCTCTGACACACTCAGTTTGTATTTGCTGCAATTTAGTTAAAGCCATGTTTATTTTAAAGATCTACATCATTTGCTTTCTTTGATCTATTCTTGTTTTTGACATAGAAAACATGATTTCTGTGAGGATCTGAAATCTTTATCATGTCCTTTATCACGTGAATAACACACACGGCACAGCTCCCAGGATCAGCAGATGACCTTTAGCTTTTAAATGTATTACGTTTCCTCTTCACTTCAAATGTGCTTCCTGGTTTGTCTCACCTGTGGATATTTTACCTGCATTGATGAGACAGAACTTTTAATTTTGGAGGAGGCCAACAGCCCTGATCCATCACCTCTGGCGTGTGGGACTTGCAAAACTCGAGGCACATTCTCTGAATCGTGTCAACACATTTTAAGGTTTTCACTTTGCAGCATTAAAGGACGTGCAGGAAGGTCGGGCTGTAGTTAGGGACCTGATTAAAATAGAAGATCATCTGCTCTTTAAATGTTATCGTACTCGGGACGCTCACGGACGCTCCTCTGCAGACGTGCGTGAGTACATGTCACAAGTCGTGTGTCACATGTTCAAACGATTACTTGGACGGACAATGCGTTTACGTGAAGCCTGCTGGCAGACAGTCTCTCTGGAAGCAGGAACAGCTGTGTAGGTGTTTCAGGCACTGCTGAGGACAATGGAGAGCACAGAGAAGCAGACTTAGGGCCTAATTTCTGAACGTTTTTCCAGGCAGTAACGCAGAGCCTCCTGTGACCTCTGAAAGGTCACCAACAGGATGGCTCGTGGCTCCGCTCTCTTCAGAGCTTCAGACTTTTGTTCTTACCTTTCCTCGGTGTAATTTCGCCCACCGCGCTGTCTCAAAGCAGCTACTGTTTCACCCATTATGCTCCCTCGGCTTCGACTTTTCCCACTAACACAAATATTTTCATTGTTAGGAGCAATCATTTTCTGAGGAGGGGGAGGGGGGGAGAGTTTGACAGAGCCCAGAGCTTCACGTGTGACTGAGTGCTGGTAAGAGGAGACTTCCACTCGGAGGCCTCTTCAAACTTAGTTTGACTTCTTTCTCCAAAAGTTCTCAAAGTCTGATTACTGCAGAAGTATTTTGGTCTCTGAATGTCTTCGCAAACACCATCTGTGCCACGTAGGTGGCGAGAGGTAGAAAGCTGAATTGTTGCATTTATATTTTTCCAGTTTTTCCTCACAGGGAGAAGATGATTGGGACTGATGACTCACATTTACATACTGTTGCCACAAAGCTCAGCGTGATGCCTCTTTCAGACGCCTGATTTGATTCGCTGTACCTTTTTACTCTGTCTGCTTTCTTTCAGCCTATTTTCATTCTCACGTTCTCTTTAAACAATCAAAGACCTATTTCTTCCACCTTTTAATTACTGTGGCTCATTCTTCAAATAATCCCAAAACTTTTTAAACTCCAAACTTTTGATGAAAGAAAGAAGAAGCCATGTTTAGATAAATTCAAAGATCGATAAACTTGGACTCACCCAATGGTGATATCAGTGCATAGAAACAGGAGCGAAGATTAAAGACATTTAAGAAGAAAAGTTGCTGTATTTGTTGTAAAAGTAAGATGAGCTCAACATGAAAACAAAATCAAATAAAATGACAGCTGTAAAAACTGCATCAGTGTCCACCAGGCTCAGGAACTGTCACTTTATCAGCAGGCTTCATTCATGTGCCACATTCTCTTTGTGTTGCTCAGACCTGTACTCTAGATCTCTGTTAGCACCTGAAGGTGTCATTGTGAATGTGTTTGAATGCTGCTGGCTGTTCTTGTTCAATTCTTCTCCCTCTGCTCTGATTAAGTGACCTGATCTGACTTTGTAAGCCGCCGCTGTCAGAGCTGACTCCAGCTTTACACACAGAGTGGACCAGCTGTGACTCTAACAGGGAACAACTTTTAGCCAAAATCTGAGAAGTGCTCATTAAAGGCTGAAGTGGACCAGAGAGCCAGACTGAACCTGCTGAAACATCAGGAAAACAAAAAGTGATGAAGGACAGTTACTGCATGGAAACATTAAGAGCCTGGGGCTTGGAGTGGGCACGGTGCACTACTTCTACCGCTGCCTACGATCTTATCATCCACAATAAAATGTTGTGGGTCATGGCAGGATGGAGGAGTGTAGACAAAACCGCTTTAAAGAGCAGACCGGGCAGGGTTTGTCGGCTGGAGCAGAGTGGACTGTCTTAGCTGTGGTCTGGAGGTAAAGTAGTTCCACCATGAGGGAGGAGAGCAGAGGCACTGAACTGGGAAACAGTAATCTGAGGAACATGAGCAAGGCAGACTGTAAGAGGGAAAGGATATTGGGAAGGTAGGTGACTGCATGGAGGGAGACACAGCATGCGACCAACCAAGATGAACTGCAAACAGACCTTCAGGGGGTCTCGGGTTGGTACCACCGATCCTTAAATGTTGCACCCCAAGCTCAGATTAAACATTAAGCACAGGCTCTTCCTCACAGACCTTGAATATGACCCCATCCACGAGCTGGTCAATGACTCCTCTTTACCGAAAGCCACGAAGGCTGTTTGGTAAAATATTTATCAGTGCAGAGTGGACTGTAGCTGCTAGATAAACTTTCCACCAGCAGCATAGTAGCAGTGGTTGATTTAAAGAAGTCAGTCAGAGGAAAAGAATTTAATTCAGCTCTAACACGCGTGTAAAATCCCACAATTAAACTCAAAGTGACATCGGCTCCGTGCTGTGCACTCATAAATCAGGCTCCCTGCATCCTCTGTGATGGTGCCAAAGCTGTGTTTGTGTGTCTGAGCTGCTGGATGATGACACATACATCTAATTTATGTCCCGACGAGCTTCATTCTTCCTCCCACGTCACACCTGCAAACAAACATTAATAAAGTGCCTGTTGGTGAAAGAAGCGTGAGCTGAAATCAATAAGATTTCCAATCGACTGTCACCCTCATTTCCTCTTCTGACTCTGTCTTAGCCGGGCTGCGCCTGTATGGAGTAATTTAGCCGTAGACAAACATTTTCTGACAGCTTTATTTTCTGCTCTGTGACAAAATTCTGCATATTTTCTTACATGATTCATATAGCTCAGATGGTGTATCGGTATTCTACAAAAAACACAGGATACTTGTAAGGTTTAAACCATTTAATACCTTTTATATTCACACAGACTGCTGCTAAATCACAAAGGAGTTGAATTTGAGATTTGTTTATTTTCAAAGCCAAGACAGAACAGCCACATTCCTGTTTTTTTCTTAGACAGATGAAAATCTCCAGAGTCCACGCTGTCTCTGTCTGCTGGGTCCACTTCGCTTTAAACGCACACTTTGGAAGTCCTGGCTTTTCCAAACCAGATGTACTGGATGTCATTTAAAACCATGAAATAAGACGGAGACACTGTTCCCTGACTCAGCCTCCACGAAGACCCAACCTTTCTTTAGAGGTTTATGAAGTAAAGCGTGTGATAGGTGGAAATTTGAGCCACATATGAACAACGTGCTATGCTTCAGATAAGCATATAGTTAGAGCTGGGTCAGGTGACCCTGAATCCTCCCTTAAATATGAGATTCCCATGATGCACTGGGTGTATGAGGTAAATGCAGAAAAGCAGAAATAAGCGTCTTGCTAAACTATAAAAACAGGAACTTGCAATAGGTCTCAATAGGTCTCAAATGCACATTTAAAGGTGTGAAGTCCTGCACTTTAAAAGAAACAGAACACGGTGCTTTCCAAATGTATAACATAGCTCATCTCTGGACTAAGCTGCACTCTAAATAAAGAAATCACATTTTGTCAGCAGAGACGCAGATAAAGGAAATGTTAGAAGGTTGAAAATAAATCCTCTGACTTTCTTGTCATGGTCCTGGGTCGGTGACCCAGCGCTTTAAGTTGATTATTATCACTTTTCTAGTTTATTCTGATTTTGTATTTGTTCTTAGGGTTTGAGTTGTGTGTTTCTATCATCCCTACCTGTGTCTCTCCTCTGCATTCTGATCGTGTCCCCAGTTGGTTGTGTAAAACAGTCTGTGTGTTTCCTGTTTTACTTTGTAGGGTTGTGTCTCGTTATGTCCATTAGTTCCAGCTGTGTCCCCGCCTGTCTGCCATTTCCTACTTACCTGGTGTGTGTATTTATAGTGCGTGTCTGCCTGTGCTCCTTGTTGGCTCGTCTGTGTTTCTTGGTATCCTGCTCCTTAGTCTGCGGCGCTCTGCTCTGCTAAGATTTCAGGTTTGGTCTTTAGTTTCTCCCAGTTTAGGTTTCCGTTAGCAATTTCTCACGCTTCGTTGCCTGTTTCTGCCACTGCCACCTTGTAAATAAACTCACTCATATCATCAGTCGGCTGTATGCATTTTGGGTCCTCCTTTTCCTCCACACCACACGGCTCACCCCGCCAGCCGTGACAGTACGAGCCGACCAAACATGGACCCAGCAGCATCCGCACCTTCCCAGGAGTTTCGGGAGGAATTGACTCCGTTTCGAGGTTGGTTAACCTGTGGCTTGAACATGAGGGAGAGGAATTTCTCCGCGCTGTAGAAGCCAGGCTACAGCAGCTAATTTCTGCTCACTCACACATTTCATACTTAACGAACTTCACCTTCACCCTCCAGCTGCTACCGCTTCCCGACCCAGCCCGGCGGTGAATGTTTTGCACTGCCCGCCGGGCAATCTGCGGCCCGGCCCGCCGGATGAGGAATTACCCGGTCGGTCGGAGCTATCCCCGAGAAGGAAGCGACGTTCACGCCGCCGCCGCCCATCGCCACAGCCGGGTCCCGAGACCTCTGAGTTGCCGGTTGTGGTGAGTGGAAAAGACACTCTTTCTGTTTCGCCAGACCTTGTGACTGTTTATACCGGGGCTGTGTTTTTTGAGTCAGCTGCCCAGCCGGTAGCTCAGTTAGCTGCCCAGCAGCCACTAGCTCAGTTAGCCGCTCAGTCGTCACCTCCGTCACATTCAGCCTCACGACCCATAGCTCAGTCGTTACCACAGCCAGACTTATTACAAACTAAGTTACAATCCATAGCCCAGTCAATAGCTCAGTTGGTAGAAGACTCATCAGCCTTATCATCAGCTCAGCCACCTATTCAGCCATCATCTTCACCGACTCCTCCGGTACAGCAAGCCATGACAGGCCAACCCATAAAGGACAGGTCAACAACTTCCTATTCTAAGCAGAGAGACAAACCTAATAACTACAAAAACATTCCTCAAGAGCTGGACAGTTCTGAGACTGAGACCCACTCCCCAGAGGCTGGGTTTCAGCCCCCAGCAGACTCTGGACCCCTGGAGGTTAAGAAGCCAGCTGAGGACTGCACCCGGCTGTCGCTGCCTGAGCTGGGTCAATGCTCGGTGCAGCTGCAGTCTGCCTTGTGTTTGCCAGAGGCCCGTGCGCCTGCTGGTTCTGTTCTGTGCCTGCCAGGGGCCCCTGTGCCCACTGGTCCTGAGACTGTTCTCGCTGGAGGGCCCGAGGAGCCCGTCCAGCCCCAAGACTCGTCAGCTGGAGGTTCAGGAGAACCTAGCCAGCTTCTTGCCTCGTCAGCTGGAGGGCCTGAGGAGCCCGTCCAGCTGCAGCCTCTCCTTCCGCCTCGCCAGCTGCAGCCTCATCATCAGCCTCGCCAGCTGCAGCCTCTGCTTCCGCCTCGCCAGCTGCAGCCTCTGCTTCCGCCTCGCCAGCTGCAGCCTCTGCTTCCGCCTCGCCAGCTGCAGCCTCTGCTTCCGCCTCGCCAGCTGCAGCCTCTGCTTCCGCATCGTCTGGTGCTGCGGGGGCCACGCCACCTTCAGGTCCCAAACTGCCGCCTCGATGTCGGCGGTCATCTGCCAGGCCGCTTGTTGGGCGTCATCGTCGATATGGACGACCTCCCAAACGCCGCCGCTACCTTCCGCGCGGCCGGCCTCCGGACTTGTGTCGCCGCCGCCGTTGCCGTCCGCACGGTCGGCCGCCTGAACTGTTTCCCCCGTCGCCGCCGCTGCCGTCCGCACGGTCGGCTGCCTGAACTGTTTCCCCCGTCGCCGCCGCTGCCTTCCGCGCGGTCTGCTTTTGGATCTGTGTCGCCAACGTGGCCGGCCTCAGAAGATGAATTGTCCTGGACTTCTGCGTTGTCAGCCTCCGGGCCGGCCTCCTGAACTGTGTTTTTGTTCTTGGACTCCAGCGGGTGTTTGTGTTTTGGACAATTCGCTTGGTTCGCTGGTGCTTGGTTTTTGTTCGGTGTTGTTCAGCTGTGTCCCCGCCTGTCTGCCATTTCCTACTTACCTGGTGTGTGTATTTATAGTGAGTGTCTGCCTGTGCTCCTCGTCGGCTCGTCTGTGTTTCTTGGTATCCTGCTCCTTAGTCTGCGTCTCTCTGCTCTGCTCTCTGTTTCGTTAAGATTTCAGGTTTGCTCTTTAGTTTCTCCCAGTTTAGGTTTCCGTTAGCAATTTCTCACGCTTCGTTGCCTGTTTCTGCCACTGCCACCTTGTAAATAAACTCTCACTCATATCATCAGTCGGCTGTATGCATTTTGGGTCCTCCTTTTCCTCCACACCACACGGCTCACCCCGCCAGCCGTGACATTTCTGGCTTTTTCTTCAGAATGATAGCCATATTAGGACACAAAGGCAATGATTATATATCTATATATTATAGCACAAATGACAATATAAAAAATATCAATTGCTACAGTTTATACGCTTCTCTGCATTTAATCATTAGTGATTATTAATCTCTGGCTCTCTTTCACAGCATGCCTTTGTCCTGCCTTCCCCTCCCCACTCCTAATGGCATGTAGAAGAAAAAAGACATTTTTTTTTTTTAGAGGATTTTGCAGTTTCTGTCATGTGAGGCAGGCCAGGATGAAGGACCCAAATGCAGAACTTGTAGACAGACTCAAAATGGCAGCTTTATTGGTGGGGAAAAAAACTCTAATACAGAAAACTAAACCAAGAACAAGAAACGAGAAACTCAAACCAAAAAATTAAGAAACCAGGGAACTAAACTGGGAAATACCAGGAGCACAGAGGAAACACACTGTGAGGGTACGACACAACAAAGGGCACAGGAAAACACGGGGCGTAAATACAGAAGGGAGTAACAAGGGAATGGGAGACAGGAGGCAAACGCAGCTGGGACTAATCTGGCATAACGAGACGAGGGGGAAGAAAAACTCAAAACACTGAACACAGGACGCGAGTCTATCAAAGTAAAACAGGAAACACAAAACAGTCATGAAATTTAAAGTGCTCCTGTGAAAATACAATAAATCTGAAATCACAGATTCAGTCAAGAAAAGTCCAAAGTTTGAAATTATGTCTCTATGATAAAGTTCGGTTCAGAGGGATGGCTCCGCAGTGGCCTGGGTCTGTTCACCATTAAAGTAAATGGGGTAGAAATGCGTACGTTTTTGTGAAACTGATAAAAACTGTACGACAAATCATTCCCAAAATGATGAAATGGTTTCGTGGCTCTCTGCGTTGGCCCCATGAGAACTGCTTATCCATCCTTCCAGAGTGCGCGGCAGGAAGATCGGCCCTCCGCTGGTCGACGAGGGACGACTGACTCGTAAGCATCAATGTTTGGCGGGAGTCACTAGGTCAAGCGGACACGACCCATAATGCATTAGTGTTTGTACTGTGGCAGCGCAGGTATACGATGTTAGCCACTAATCAGACATGAGAGGATGGTTTCTGATCCAGCTGCTGCTCTTTACTTTATCCCGGAGGCACTCGGCTCTTTGGATTCTGTGCGCTGACCTCTGAGCTAGTTATTGCTGCAGACTGCATTAATGCTGCTTCATAAATTAGGAAAACACAGGCTGGACTTTAACCAATAAAGGCATCATTCAACAAGAGCAAACGGGCCTGCTGGAGCTCTCTGAGCTGCATGCTGTGCTCTGACTCAGCATTAATACTACAAGCTCATTGATCTCAGATCAATCATGGCCAGATAATGACAGTATATTTTTGCAGGGATGTGATCCGAAACTTGCCACACCTGCAGCTGTAAGTGCAAACTCACCAAATAAAATTCAGAGGCTTTATGTTGTGAGGAATGTTCTTACATATGTTCTTCCTCTTTGTTTTCCACATCCCAGCTGACTGGTGAAGCCATGCACAGATTTGCCTTCACACTTTGAATGTTTTCAGGTACAGGTGCACAGAGTACACAGGATCGCGTCCAGATTTGGTGCTGACACAGACCTGATGGGTTTCAGCTCAGCGGGGTGTTTTTCTGTGAGCATCAGTGTGAATAACTGCAGCAGCTTCATGTCTGTGATGCAGAGCAGCAGAAGCTACTCATTTACTACAGGAAACTTCAGAAGTGCATTCCGGGTAAACCTTCAGGCTCATACCAGCAGATAGGATAGGTGTGTGTTAAGAACAAGTGAGAGGATCTGAAACTTCTCTCTTTCATCGTACTCCTACTTCGTACTTCTCTCTTTCTCTTTCCTGAAACTTCTCTCTTAATTTCAGTCTCTTCTGAGACTGAAATTAAAAGTCTGAATGTAGCTGGCCACCAAACTGAATGGAGCCTCTGGGTTATGCACCTCAAACAGGCAGGGTAAATGTAATCATATCTCCTGAATGCAGTCAGAGACATGAGAGGTGGAGGTATAAAGTGGGCCTGACTAATGGAGCCATGTTAAAGGACTGCTGTGCACACCAGGCTGAAATAAACTGATCTATTCCCAGCTGTAATCAATTCTGTGATCCTCACCAAGAATGAAACATGTCATCCTTCAAATGTCATGTAAAAATGAACCGCAGCGTCCCATCACATCAGTGCTGAGCTGACAGTAAGACTGTGGTGTGAATGGATGTTTAATACGACTCACTAATGCTACTAAACACTGGGAGGAGTGTCCAGTCTCCTCCGGTCTCCCCCGGTCCCTCCCATAACTGCTCAGTGTGTGGGTAACAGCTGATGGCTTCATGTCCTCCCTGCTCTCATCTGCTTCTCACACTTTTCCTCCCATCTTTTATTTTGTCTCTATATCTCTGTAGAAACATCTTTTGTCTTCTTTCCCATTTAAAATAGATTCATTTCTTCCCGAGTGTGTGGGTGAGATGACCCAAGGCCACCACAGTCTCTGCAGGAATAACCCTGGTTCCTGAAATCTGAAAGGTTTGCATAAACCAGGAGATGTTGCAGAACCTTCCGAACATAATGAAACCCTTCAGTGTGACGACAGCAGTAACATTCACACGCAGTGGTTCTGTGAGGATTTTCTACCACACGGTGGTCCTCAGACTTTCCTGAGACTTAAAGAAGCAGGGTTGGAGAATGATTCTGTGTGTTGTTGTTCTGCAGCTGGTAATGATTTTGCTGTTTCCCGCACCTCATTTTATATTCTACCAACTGGAAATCACCTGCAGGGAACTCAAGGAAAAAAAGGTTCAAATGTAATCAGGAAAACACAACTCTGAGTGAGTCTTCTTCTTTTTTATGTGTTCAGGTAAAACCCGAGCTTGTTTTTGAGGTGTGACATGGAGCTCCGATGATTTTTGATATGTTTGCTGATTATTTTCTTGATTCATTGTTTGATGGACAGAAAATACTTGAGGACAAATCCTTTAAATGTGCTCAGCACATATTTACTTTTCTCTCTTTAGCTGCTCGCTGTGCCATTTCTCACCCAGCTTATCTGCATCTGTCAGTCATTTGCTGGTGGAAATTTCACGTACAGCTGTCTGTTGCTTATCTGAGCATTTACAATTATGGAGATCATCCAGATTTAATTAAATGGCACCTGAAGGACAGCACTGAGGTTTGAATTGGAACCATTGAAAAACAACATAATTAAGACAGAAGATTGATTTGACCACAGAGCGTAAGCGTTACCTCGCAGCTGGATGAGGAGAAAACCTTCTGGTCACGAGAATGACTTATTTAGATATTTACATAATGGTTTGTTTAGTCTTTTTTTAATTGAAGAAATAATTCACCTCAAGGCCAGAGCTCAGAAAAAATAAAATCATGGAGAACTTAATTAGGGTTTAGGAAGAATTAAGTCTCGAGTCCAGAGGAGAGCTGAGGCAGAGCGCCAGTGGGGACATTTGGACCAGGCAGCTGGTGGATTAACGAGCAGCCCGGCCACAGAAACAGTCCCAGCGGGCCGGGACTGGATCAGCGGCTGGAGGAGATTGAACACAGTGAGAAAGTTTCAAAAAAATGTGACAGAGCAGCTCAGTCAACAACAGTCATGAAGAACACGAAGGCACACCTGATTCCACTCATGCAATCAGCTCAGAAACCCACTCACAGTTAGCAGTCCTTATGCATTCAGGTTATTAGATCTTTATAAGTGATTCTACTAAAGGACTGCATGAAGGTAGTTTTGTACTAATAAAAAAAGAACGAAGTGCAAAAATCTCCTCCATTGTTTCAGTGAAATGATTAATTATTAGTAGAAGGCTGCAGACTGCAAATATTCATCAAATACGTTTCCCATAAAACAGTAAGAGTCACGATTTAAAGTGAGCAGGTGTGCTTTGGGCAGGGCTACAAATGAAGGTGAGGTCAATCTGCAAAAACAGCCCATCAGTGTGCATTTGTCCGTATTTATTCCCAAACATGTTCCCTCAGGTGACACTCAGTGTTGAACCATGTCAGACTGCGCTCTGATTGGCCAGTTTAACCCACCAGCCTGGCTGCTGAAGCACTCACAAACTGACCATAATCATGACAAACAGAATGAACTGCAGCAGTCATGATCCTCATTTGTCCTGATGAGTTTACGGTCTTTATGCCTCCCACAAATCCTGCGTTGGTTCCAGAGGATGTTCGCCCACTGAGCCCGAACCTGCTGGTAGTGGAGGCATGTGTGTGACATGGAGGGGAGTTCAGGCCGTTTCCTGGCACAGAACAGGGCTGCATGTACCCACAGACTCTAACATTTGGTCAAGATAAGTTTGTTGTGTTTCTTGTTATTTTGAGGTATTTGATGGATGAAGTGCATTAAATTTTCATCACCATCACAGTGATGGCAGGCCTGAGGTTTCTCCTCTTTCCCCCTTCTTTCTTTCTCATCCTCTCACTCTCTCTACTTTCTACTCTTAGGTGGAGTTGTGGGCTGGTTCTGCTAACCGGCACACCTGTGGGTGGAGCTAACCAGTTCCCAGATGCTTGCCTTCGCACCTGTTCTGCATCCACCATCACCTCACGTATTTAAGGAGTCTTTTCCCTTGTCTTTGAGTTTTGTGCTCTTTAATCCCGCTCTCACGGTTGTTCTCTGGTAACTGCTGCTGGGCTCCTCTGTACCTTTTACCTGCCTGCTCTCCACCTGTCTTGAATCACATCTGCAGTTACCTGCTCATGAATGACACTTTAGCTTCACCAGTAAAACCTGTGACACTGAGCCGAATCTTTGGCTAAGCATGACACTCACAGTTCTGAAATGATGCCACCTAACTGGTCAGTACCAGATTTGTTTCTCTGGAGGATCTCAGCAGAATGATAGCATCACGTGCTGCTGAGGATCATAGCGATATCATTTGTTTTGCATCAGGAAAAAGGAGCAGATTACCCAAACTGGATTTGTTTCACAGTGACAGAAAATAGAACCAGAGGACGGAGGACGACCCCATCATAAGGATTACTTATAAAGGACTCAAAGCTAATGAGGATGCATGGTTGAGATATTAAGTCTGGACTGAAGCAGAGGAGCATGCGGCATGTATGGAGAAAAGAGTAATTATGAATCTGTTGCATGAGACATCACATAAGTAATTATCTCTGTTATCGCTCTGATAATGAAGCCTAGTTTCCTCAGCAGGGAGTAAAATGAGACGCGACTGCACGTCCATCAGCTCTGACATTTAACAGAAGTGACTCACAGTATAACTTGATTACAGGCATGCACACTCCCTCAGAGACCTTTATTCGAGAGGACAGAAGCAGTCTGAGGGGCGTGGATGTCTCTGAGGAGGGTGACAGACATCACTCGCTGCTGTCATCTAGTAAATGTCACTTTGATTGCTGTCCTTTAAGAAAGAGGACTTCTGAACCTCGTGGGTCACACAGCACAGAGCGTGTTAACACGGAGTGTTAGTGCGGTTTCTAAATGTCAGCGATTAACCTGAAGTCTCTGATATTCTGACACTAAAGGGATTTATGATGTTGGATCAAAGAGATGGAGATAGAGGCAGAATGACCAGGAGGTAACGAAGGCAAAAAGATCAATACCAGCATACCATGAGAGAGGAAGAACCTCAAAGATAATGAGGTTCTTCCTCATTATTAAGGAAGGACTGAATCATAAAAGTTACACACTGATCCGTGTCTGCATCTTCCACTTCCGCATCTTCCAAAACAGGTCTGAGAGACTTTTTGTTTTCTTTCAGAGGAGGGCAAGATATCACTTGTCTTATCCATCCGTCCGTCTGTCAGTGAGTGATTTATCTGAAGTCAGGTTGCCGTGGCAGCAAGCTAAGCAAAAGGGAGGCATCCTAACTAGATGTCCGTAGTCATTAAAAAAAGTTAAATTAGCGCCGGTCTTGGACTACGCAATATTTTGTGTAGTGTAGTGACTGTGTCACATTAGATCAGCGGTCCCCAACCTTTTTTGCGCCACGGACCGGTTTATGCCCAACAATATTTTCACGGACCAGCCTTTAAGGTGTCGCGGATAAATACAACAAAATAAAACTAGTACCGGTACCGAAAAAAAGAAGATCTATTCATAGCACACGTGAAAAGACCCAGGAAAACCGAGTAAACGATAAAAACGATAACAAAATAACGCTGAAAACCAATAAAAACCCTGAAAACTATACATTTCACACCTGAGCCTCAACTCTCGCGGCCCGGTACCAAACGACTCACGGACGGTCATAACCCACCAGCCAGGCTGGTGGGTTACCGGTCCGAGGCCCGGGGGTTGGGGACTGCTGCATTAGATGATTACTGTCACACTGTTTGAGGCCCTGGTGTGACAGCAGATTAGATTTTATCCTGACCTGATCAGAGGCAGCAGGTCTTCATTTACACGCCACATACAGACAGAAACAGATAGAAACAGAAGAGCTGTGGATGGAAGCTGTCCTGTGGAGGAAGAGGATGAGGCCGGGCAGCGTGACCGACATTCACGTGTTTTAAATTAAAAAGGATCTCAGACTTCACATCTCTCGTTCCAGAATCACTATCGAGTCACATGATATAATGTGTGTGTGTGTGTGTGTGTAAGCTTGTGACACGTTAAACTGTGTCACACCACACGGTGTGTGCTGGAGTTAAAAATGAACATCCTGACCACATATGGGATGGAATTCACCTTCACCTGATATAAAATAACCTCTGAGGCTCTCCGTTAACCAATTACACAAAATACACCGAACTAATCACAAAGCATGATCACAGGTTAGTGACACACACATTACTGACACATTGTGCACAGTTCCTGTTTTTGTTCCCGAGCTGAACTGCGTCTGCTGGATTGGGTCATAGCTGGGCTGATATTCTCCTGCACTGGTTGTCATAAATTAACAGCAGGGGCTTTGGGCTGTTTGCACTTATAGATATGCGTAGCATGGATCCTCCGTCCCTTCAAAATGATCAAGGACTTCATTTTGTACCAAAGTATCTGAGTTTTTACTCGTAGTCTGCTGAAATAAATCAAAATTTGTAACCAATGTGCTCAGCAAGTCCAGGAGGCAGGAGAAACACTGAGAGTATATTTGAAGATAGATCACGCTGTCACAGTTCATGATTCTTATCCAAAGTTACCCTCACAGAGGGTTTGAAATGCACACCGAGGAAAAGCAGGCGAGCAGATTTGTCATGTTTTCAGCTAAAACAGCAGCACTTACTGCCAGCATGGCACGCTGTCAGGTGACAGACGAGCAGCTACAACCAGAAGGCAAACACAGACTGAAGTGCAAGAACAGGCAGAGCAGCTGAAGTTCATACTGCTGCAGGAGGCTACACACAACCTCCCACATCCAAACACATGCACAGAGGGGAGATGGTTGCCACAGATGGAGTTCTTAGTGTTTAACCAACTCCATCCATAGACAGGTGTACAGGTGCTTCACACAGACATCCGTTAATTACTAACTGATCCAAAACTGCTCCAGTGGGCATAAAGCATTTCCCCTGGTAAAGCTGTTATGAAGAGGGGGAAGCTCCAGAGACTAGAACAGCCTGCAAACATCTGGCACCAGCCTCAGGTGGACTTTTTAGGAGTACAGCTGTGGTTGGCTCCACTTTGGCTTCATTTTTCAGCCCTGAGGGTTCATTGGATCAAAACTTCTGTTTGAGTTTGTTTTTCTTTTTTGTGTTGTGTTTGTGCATCCCAAATACATAAAATAACAAAACACAACATATAAAAAAAAGCTGGTCAAAAATGCAGGTTTGGCTTAAAAAGCATGAATTTTTCAGTCACATCATCATCTTTCTTTCTCCCAACATGTCAATGTCTTCACTCCAGATGCCCAGCTCTCCATCCTCAGCACATTTCCCAGAGGAGAAGGTGTCTCTCCAGGTTATTCCTGTAGAGTCTCTGGGATTTCATGCTCCTGTATTCTGGTTTATTTCCCCTCAGATAATATTCCTTTTCTTTTCTTTTTGGGATACTTTTCTGCGTTTCCCTCAGTTTGGGTATCATCCTGTTATCTTCAGTGGTTTAACCCTCGTCTGTTATCTTTGATCACAAACAACAAATAATTCAGTGCAGACACTGGATGGTTTTTGGAAGCCCTCCAGAGCTTTGGATTGTGAGTGATGGAGTTTTGGATGTGGTCTGAGTGGAAAGCCTGTCTCTGTAATGCTGCTCTCAGCAGAACTGCCTTACCACACAGGCCGGCACGTCAGCGCTTCTTTCCTGGTGTCAATCCCAGGAATAATGAGAGCTGGTTATCACTATAACAGCAAACACACAATCATCATCATCATCACAGCATTCCCGAAGCTCAGCCCCAGCCCACAGAACCAGAGAGGAGGCTAGAGGGGCAGAAACTGCAAGAAACACATGAAGCTTGTCGTTTGGTAGAAGAAAGATATTTCTAATTATGAAGACTTCCAGCACATGAGGGTTAACATGCAATGATTTCCAATGTGCTTTCAACAGACGTGATATATACTACCATTAAAATTTACTGCAGAACCCCACAATCATGCTGAAGCTTTAACTGGAAAGCTCTGTTGTTGTTCTGGAGGAATGCACTCGGCTTCTGTGAGCCTTACACAGCGGGGGAATGAAGGCTGACAGCATTATTAATGAAGGCTGAGCAGCACTAAAGAGTCGGACAGAGGTTGGGTCAGGGGATAACAGACGGTGAAAATGATAAATTAGAGCTTGGAGCCAACAGGAATGCACAGATAAATCCAGCGGTTGGGACTTTGTGGGGTTTTGAGAGGAGGTGGGGCGCACTTCTTATTACTTCACTTGTTAGGGAATAAAAATGAATCTCACTCACAGTTATTAGCCCGACATAGCAGCCTGTTTTTCACCTGCAATATTAATAATAAATCCCTCCCATCAGACGCCTTTCAAAACACTCGAGGCTCGAGGCCACCTTACAACACAAAACAGCAATTCAATTTTATTTACAGCGCCAAATAACAACAGTCACCTCAAGGCACTTTATATTGCAAGGTAGACTTTGCAAGCTCCTTTCAATTCAATTCAATTCAATTCAATTCAATTTTATTTATATAGCGCCAAATCACAACAAATGTCGCCTCAAGGCGCTTCATAGATACAGAGAAAAGCCCAACAATCATATGACCCCCTATGAGCAAGCACTTTGGCGACAGTGGGAAGGAAAAACTCCCTTTTAACAGGAAGAAACCTCCGGCAGAACCAGGCTCAGGGAGGGGCGGCCATCTGCTGCGACCGGTTGGGGTGAGAGAAGGAAGACAGGATAAAGACATGCTGTGGAAGAGAGACAGAGATTAATAACAGATACGATTCAATACAGAGAGGTCTGTTAATACATAGTGAGTGAGAAAGGTGACTGGAAAGGAAAAACTCAATGCATCATGGGAATCCCCCGGCAGCCTACATCTATTGCAGCATAACTAAGGGAGGATTCAGGGTCACCTGGTCCAGCCCTAACTATATGCTTTAGCAAAAAGGAAAGTTTTAAGCCTAATCTTAAAAGTAGAGATAGTGTCTGTCTCCCGAATCCAAACTGGAAGCTGGTTCCACAGAAGAGGGGCCTGAAAACTGAAGGCTCTCCCTCCCATTCTACTTTTAAATACTCTAGGAACAACAAGTAGGCCTGCAGAGCGAGAGCGAAGTGCTCTAATAGGGTGATATGGTACTACAAGGTCATTAAGACAAGATGGGGCCTGATTATTTAAGACCTTGTATGTGAGGAGCAGGATTTTGAATTCAATTCTGGATTTAACAGGAAGCCAATGAAGGGAAGCCAAAACAGGAGAAATATGCTCTCTCTTTCTAGTCCCTGTCAGTACTCTTGCTGCAGCATTTTGGATTAACTGAAGGCTTTTCAGTGAGTTTTTTGGACATCCTGATAATAATGAATTGCAGTAGTCCAGCCTGGAAGTAATAAATGCATGAACTAGTTTTTCAGCGTCACTCTGAGACAGGATATTTCTAATTTTAGAGATGTTGCGCAAATGGAAGAACGCAGTCTTACATATTTGTTTAATATGTGCGTTGAAGGACATATCCTGGTCAAAAATGACTCCAAGGTTCCTCACAGTGTTACTGGAGGCCAAGGTAATGCCATCCAGAGTAAGAATCTGGTTAGATACCAAATTTCTAAGCTTTTCAGCGCCGAGTACAATGACCTCAGTTTTATCTGAGTTGAGAAGCAGAAAGTTAGTGGCCATCCAAGTCTTTATGTCTTTAAGACATTCCTGCAGTTTAACTAATTGGTGTGTGTTATCTGGCTTCATGGACAGATAGAGCTGGGTGTCATCTGCATAGCAGTGAAAATGTATGCTATGTCTTCTAATGATGCTGCCTAGGGGAAGCATGTATAATGTAAACAGAATTGGTCCTAGCACTGAACCCTGTGGAACTCCATAATTAACCTCAGTGTGTGAAGAGGACTCTCCATTTACATGCACAAATTGGAGTCTATTAGATAGATATGATACAAACCACTGCAGTGCAATACCTGTAATACCTACAGCATGTTCTAATCGCTCTAATAGAATATTATGGTCAACAGTATCGAATGCTGCACTAAGGTCAAGAAGGACAAGCACAGAGATGAGTCCACTGTCAGAGGCCATAAGAAGATCATTTGTAACCTTCACTAAAGCTGTTTCTGTGCTGTGATGAACTCTGAAACCTGACTGAAACTCTTCAAATAAACCATTCCTCTGCAGATGATCTGTTAGCTGTTTGACAACTACTCTTTCAAGGATTTTTGATATGAAAGGAAGGTTGGAGATTGGCCTATAATTAGCTAAGACTGCTGGGTCTAGAGATGGCTTTTTGAGTAAAGGTTTAACTGCAGCCACCTTGAAGGCCTGTGGTACATAGCCGATTATTAGAGATAGGTTGATCATATATAAGATCGAAGAATTAATCAATGGCAGAACTTCTTTGAGCAGTTTTGTAGGAATGGGGTCTAAAAGACACGTTGATGGTTTGGAGGAAGTAATTATTGAAGTTAACTCAGAAAGATCGATTTGAGAAAAAGAGTCTAACTTAACATCAATGGAACTACAAGTAGCTGTAGATAATATTACATCTGTGGGATGATTATTGGTAATTTTTTCTCTAATGATAAAAATTTTATTTGTGAAGAAGTTCATGAAGTCATCACTAGTTAACGTTAAAGGGATGGTTGGCTCAAAAGAGCTCTGGCTTTTTGTCAGCCTGGCTACAGTGCTGAAGAGAAACCTGGGGTTGTTCTTATTTTCTTCAATCAGTGACGAATAGTAAGCTGTTCTGGCTTTGCGGAGGGCTTTCTTATAAAGCAACAAACTATTTCTCCAGGCTAAATGATGATCCTCTAAATTTGTGACACGCCATTTCCTCTCCAGATTACGAGTCGTCTGCTTGAGGGTACGTGTTTGAGAATTATACCACGGGGTCATGTACTTCTGATTAGAGACCTTAGTTTTCACTGGAGCTACAGTATCCAGAGTCGTACGTAGTGAGGAGGTGAAATTATTTGACTCCCTTTTAACAGGAAGAACCCTCCAGCAGAACCAGGCTCAGGGAGGGACGGCCATCTGCCATGAGGTTGGGGTGAGAGAAGGAAGACAGGATAAAAACATGCTGTGGAAGAGATCCAGAGATTAATAACAAGTGTGATTCAATGCCGATCAGGTCTATTAACACATAGTGAGAAACTGGAAGCTGGTTCCACAGAAGAGGGGCATGAAAGCTGAAGGGTCTCCCTCCCATTCTACTTTTAAATACAAGAAGAGTATTAGAAAAGTTTTCAAATCCCAGATTGTAAAACACATAAAACATGATGGTTATAGGTGATATACAGAGGAGAGCAGATGATTTGGGTCCAGCTGATGAAGGCGTAGTGGTGATAAGTAGGGGTGGGGTTTGATTATCGATTTATCGATTAAAATAGATTCTAGCTTGGATAACGTGATATAGATTCATTAAAATCCTGAATCGATTTTTAAATGGAGATTTATTTTGCCTGAAACGGCAGAATCTCAGGTTTAACCTCACAAAATTTCAACAACCACCAAACAGCTAAAACAGTAAATGAGAGCAGGTACACGGATTCTGCACAAAGACATAAACACAGAGCACGGACCCGCAGACGCATCACAATCAGTGAGCTGTCAGCTTTCTCACCCGACGGCAAGTACACGGACACGCGTGATTTTGATGCGTCGGCGGGTCCGCTCTTTGTGTTCACATCTTTTTTGCGCTAGATTCTGAAGCTGCAGGTTTTATCTCTCCAAACAATATTGACTGAACCAGCAGCAAAAGAAGATCCAAACTACGCTTCACATAAACATCGTCATTTGCTGTTTTGCTTGCACCACAATAAAAGCACACTTCATGCACAGCTCTCTCTCTCTCTCTCAGGAACAGTTTCCCATCTAAAAATCTCTGTTTTCTGCATTATTCGCTTGCTTATTACCCACCAGTCTACCATTACAGCGCTGTCAGCAGCTGTTTTTTTTTGTTTGTTTTTTTGTTTTGTTTTTTACTTCCGACAAGAAAGCCTCATTTCTGCTGTTCAATACTGAACAAATTAAAACTTTTTAAAATTATGCAAAATTGCAAAATACTTAGTTGTGTCTCTAATAAAACTTCTGTAACTTTGCTCTGCTTCACTTCAGCAGTATCAGGTAACGTTCAGATGTTGAGTCGTGGTTTTCTTTTGTTTTTGATCTAGTGCAGAATATTTTTAGGGTTATCTGCTATAAAATAAAAAAAACCCAGGACAGGAGAATCTGCTTTATGTTTTTCTGTTTTATCCTCAGTTACTTTGACACAAAGGCATCTGCTGTGAAGCTTACACCTTTGATAAAGTCTCGCAAGTGTCAGCTTTCTTTTTATAGATAGAAAATATGGATATGTACTGATAAGCAGTGTTGGTCAAGTTACTTGAAAAAAGTAATCAGTAATTAATTACTGATTACTTCCCCAAAAAAGTAATTCTGTTACTTTACTGATTACTTATTTTCAAAAGTAATTAATTACTTAGTTACTTAGTTACTTTTTAAAAACATGATTTACAACCTGAATAGGTGATAAAGCGATAGATCTTTCAGTCCAGTTCTACTTTTTCTACATAATCCATCATACAAAATGTAATCAAATGGAAAAGTCTCTTTTTAAAACTTGTTTTGTTAGTTTTAGTCTTTTAACTTTATGCATGAAGCAAAATTTTAATTATATGCACCAGTCTCTGACTGGAAGAAATTAGTTTAACATTTAAACCTATTTTCTGCACATTCCAGCACATAATATATATATATATATATATATATATATTATTTTTATTTATTTTTTTAATTTTTTTAAAAAGAAGTTTTCTTCCCACGCACAGCGGACACTAATGTTTTTGTCACTTTTTACGGAATCAAACTCAAAATAAGGTCAGTACTTCCATGCTTTAAACGCTGCACGCTCATACTCTCTCCCGTACTCGATATATTATCCATTGTTGATCTGCACACAGCTGTTGTCACGAACATCACACTCGCTTACGTCACTGTCATGAGACATTCTCGCAAGAAAATCACGGTTTTAGTAACGCAGTAATGCAGCGTTCCTACGGGAAAGTAACGGTAATCTAATTACCGTTTTTGCAATAGTAATCCCTTACTTTACTCGTTACTTGAAAAAAGTAATCGGATTACAGTAACGCATTACAAGTAAAATTTCGAATCGAATCGGAACCTTGTGAATCAGAATTTAATTGAGTCTAGAAATAAGTGACGATACCCAGCCCTAGTGATAAGTTCCAGAGACGAGACACAGGCTCGGGCATCCATGCGTGGTGTTCAGTCTGAAGTCAGGAGACCAGGGATACGATGAGGATGAAGGGGGGCAAGTCACTGAGAGCATTGAAAGTCGAGGAACAGAGTCTGTTGGCTATGCTGAGGAACACGGGGGTGAATGGGTGCTGTGGGTGGGCATGAACCAGGACGGTGGACCTAAACCGTGGCAGCAAGACGCACATCAGTGTGATGGAGATGTTGTCACACAGTAGCTGTTAAATAGTGGCGGTCTGGCACGTTATACTGATGCCACAGAGTACCAGCAGCTTTGATGAGGTGGTATCTAAAGCTCCAATAGAACAGAACCTGCAGGTCCCCTCACTGAAGGCGTCAGGTGCTGTGATTTTTGTTTTTCATAATCAGAGGGTGACTGCACTAATAGGATGTAATCAATCACATCTGTATACATGTGCATGTTTCACTGTAGCATCGAGTGCAGAAGAATAAAGACAGGAGCCATAAATGTATTTAAATATGAGTAACTAGTCTCTTCATTTTGAGCTTTTTAACATGCAGCATCAGAGCTTCTTTAAATTGCTCTGTCTTTCTGTCGTACTCGAGCTGAATCCCTGCCAGAAATTTTCCTCAGCAATTTCAGCTGAAAGGAGGTTGAATGAAGTCGCTGTTTAGTTTTGATGATGGCAGCGTTTGAATCATTGGCAGTGCTCCCTCTGCAGAGATCACTACATGCTTTTATTCCTCCATTTTTTTTATTTTATTATTTTGTTGCACAGGAGGCTGAGCCCACTCAGACTTGCGAACGCTGCTTCGTTACGTCTTTTGCAGTTAATTAACCAAGTCTGGTGCAGTACATGTGAGCGGGGCTACGCATCACATTACATCTGTGTTTTCCAGTAAGTGCTATCACTCCATGACCTAAACTGCAGTTAAAGATCCTGATTGGATCTGTTTGAAGGACGCCAGGCACCGTGACAGAGTGTTGCGACTGCTGTATACACAGACGTTTGCAACAGCAGCGTTTGTGCAGATGAAGCTCTTCTTTAAGTTCAAGGTTTAATAGTTTGAGCTGCAGCCATGCATCAATTCACCCGCCGTCAATTCCAAACTCTCAAACAAACTTGTGTACATAAAGGACATGCTCAGAGTCCTCGATCGCCCTGTTACATCGTGAACTGAGCTTTAAGACACACTGAACCCTGGATTGTTTGTTTCATTTGTCCAGCCCGGTCCTCTGAAGCGTGGAGATCGCTGCTTTTCTTCACGGAGGGCTGCTGCTTTCAACTCTGACTGGAAATGCTGTGCAAAGTACAATCCGTCCCTGTTCCTCTCTACTTGTTGGTCCAGTAAGACCGTCCTCCTGCATAAAACGGCCCTGTGCTGAATCCTAGCACTTTAGTTTACACGGAGCTCCGGTGCTGCCCAACCCTGAGCTGAGCCAGAGAGTGTAATGGTGAAGCAAAATAGAAGAATTCTAAAACATAACACTGGAAAACAGGAAGAGGCTCAATACGAGTGAAAGACAACAAAAAACTAGAATTGTCAAGAATCCAAACCAGGAATCTAGAAAATAGAACAAACACACAAATCTGAATAAGCGAGACAACCGAACCAGAAACTGAAAATATCTTAACCAAGAATTCAGAACAGAAAAGTCTGTCTTATGAATAAAGACATTTGCTTTATTCAAATATTCATACTGATGTTTTTTTGCTTTTTAAGCGAATGCATGAGCACTTTGTTGGGTACAGCTGTTCACCTGCTTATTCATCCAAATGCCTATGAGCCAAACATATGGCAGTGACTCCAAGCGTTTAGGCATGTACAGTGTTGGGAAGGTTGCTTTTAAAATGTATTCCACTACAGATTACAGAATACATGCCCCAAAATGTATTTTGTAACGTATTCTGTTACGTTACTCAATGAGAGTAACGCATTCTGAATACTTTGGATTACTTAATATATTATCAAGCTTTTTACAACTACATGAATGTGATTTACTATTTTACTATTACTGAAGGTTACTCGCCATCCCAATACCAACTAGATTTTTAAATATTAATATAAAATGAGTAACAGTAGGGTGGACATTAGTAAGGCTGCACTTTTTGCAGCGATCTCGTATAGAAAACTATTCCGCGTGTATATAAAACAGGTCCGCGGCTCCGAACCGTAGTAAAGGGACCTCTGGCTAATACGTCGGGTTCCGTGTCAGGCTCGTAGCTGAAAACTAGGTTTACTTTGTTGTCTGGGTCAACTTTGCTAGTGAGAGACAGAGAGAGGCGTTGAAAGGCTGCTCCAACGGAACTTATTGTTTCGGAGAAAAACACGAAAAAAGTGTACAGTCGAGTCTTAACAGCTTACTTACAACTGGGCTCGTCAGACACTCTTTTTGGCTGCAGTGGTTATTATTATATTTACATGCTTCCAGCATGTCTGTGCTATCTATGCTGTTGTGTTGGTATATGTTGGGCTGTGAGCTGAAAAGCTACAGACGGCTGTATGCGTACAGCAACCGTGTGTAAAAAGTCGTCCATAAAGAGATGCTGAAAAGCATGTTGATGGAAACATCGTCGGGGCTGCCGTGATACAGTATGTTTACAATGGGACTTCTGCTCCTGAACCTCTGCGCACAAAGTCTGCAAATCGGGGCTGTACGAAGTCACTTTCATCTTTATGCAGGACTGTAAGCTGTCATCTGTGGGGCGTGAGCGGTGTTTATTTTTAACATACTTCACGGTGGAGAAGAGCTGCTGACATAATGTGGATCCGAAGATCCATAATTGGCCTACCTGGGGTTGAAAGTCTCAATAAATGCACGGCGTTTCGGCAGGTATACTGGCTTCCGCGAGTGTGACGCTTATTTTGAGCGATAAAAATATAATAAATTATAATTTTATTTTTATATTTTAATATCACAATAATCTTCCAATTTAGAACTACAACTTAAAAAAAACTGACATAAATAAAATACACTTCAGCTAAATACTTCTAATTTATTTTCCCAAACCACGCGGGACTAAATATAAGGACTAAAGAGCCGCAGGTTGCTGACCCCTGGCCTAACATATAAAACAGGAAAAAAACGCTGTGTAATCCCTTTATTTCAACAAAGTAACTGTATTCTGAATACAACCTTTTTAAATGGTAACTGTAACGGAATACAGTTATTCATATTTTGTATTTTAAATACGTAACGGCGGTACATGTATTCCGTTACTCCCCAACACTTGGCATGTAGACATGATAGAGACCGAGGTCAGAGGTCACAGACTCTCAAACCTGGACAACAGAAGCTGGTCTGCTCAGAGTTTAAAGCATGGATCCTGCCTGTATTTTAAACTCCACAGTCTGCCCGAGTGCTGCCGCTGACCACGGCCATCCTTTATGATCTCGCTGCACCGTCTTCAGCAGGATAACAGCTCCATGTTTCAAAGCACAGATCATCTCAGACTGGTTTCTAGAACATGAACATGAGTTCACTGCACTCCGACGACCTCCACAGACACAGAACTCAGTCCTGCAGAGCGCCATTAGGATGTGGAGATTAACAGTATGATGATGTCAGGATGATGTCATACCAAACATGGAGACACGTGGAGCTAACATGGAGACATTGTGAATATCTGTGGGATTACATTGGAGCTTTCACTCTTCCACTGGGACCAGTTTGGACAGTGAGGTGGAGCAGACGCAAGGCTGATGTCTGTGTGGGATCCACATGAACTGGAGACGAACCTGCACAAGCTGATTCGACTCTAAATCTTCTTGAATATCGTTATTTTGCATTAAGCCTATTATGACTTAATTTCTAGAGTTACGGGAATAACTAACAGTGAAATTAGCCGCTGGCGTTTATCATAAATGAGTTTAATTCACAGATCCAGCACCGCACAGAGTGAAATGTACAACACTCACAGACCTGACTGTGGTTCATCCATTACCACGTTCTTCTTAATCACATAATTAAATTAAATGACCAGAAACAGGTCAGGTAACAATCCTTTCTTTGTCTCCGCCTGGCTGAAGAAGCTTTAACCAGACTTTTCCACATTTCTCTGGGAGGAAGTCTATGTGCGGCCAACTTCAGCCAGGCTGCGGTGGAAGAAAAGTAACAAGGGCCAATTGGTTTCTCCGTTTCATTACAGCCTTTGCAGAAAATGGATGACACTCATTCCTTCTTGTATTTGCACCAAAGGCCATGTTTTGTGAGCTGCTATGAGAAAAGTGCAGAAGGGCACGAAAGGCTTTTTTTTTGGCAGTTTTTCTTTATTGTTGCTGCTGAATCAGAAATTCAGAGGAAAACGGGAGGAAGGGGTGAAGATGAGAAGAAGGTTTGAGAAGCTTCTTTGTGGGTCGTTTGTCTTTGACTTTTTCCCTTTTTGTAGCTTTTTATTGTTTCTTCTTCCCTTGATGTCATTTCCTCCCTTCAGCACACTCTGTGTTGTATTTAGTTTGTTTCCTTTAGTGTCTCCTCTTTCTGCTCTGTGTAGTAGTTAGCATCCCTTTGAGTCTTTATGGTAGAGGGACTACCAGACCCCCGTCATCAACGAGTGCCCATTGGAGAGAGTGGACAGCTTCAAATACCTCGGAGTTCACATCACGCAGGACTTGTCATGGTCCTGTCACATCAACACCGTGGTGAAAAAGGCCCGACAGCGTCTCTACCACCTCAGACGCTTGAGAGACTTCCAACTGCCTTCCAAGGTGCTCGGGAACTTTTACTCGTGCACCATAGAGAGCATCCTGACGGGAAACATCTTAACCTGGTTCGGGAACAGCACAATGCAGGACAGATGAGCTCTACAGAAGGTTGTGCGATCAGCTGAGCGCACCATCCGCTCCGAGCTCCCTGACCTACACTCAATCTACAGCAGGCGGTGCTGGACCAAGGCCAGGAAGATCGTGAAGGACCTCAGCCATCCCAACAACAGACTGTTCTCTCTGTTGAGGTCAGGAAAGCGATTCCGCTCCCTGAAGACCAACACAGAGAGACTGAGGAGGAGCTTCTTCCCGCAGGCGATACGGTCTCTCAATCAAACCACCACACAGTACTGACCCACACATATGGTTCTTACACACACTGGACACTCTGGACATTGTTTTCACTTCATCACTTAAATCACTTTAAGCATATTTGCACTGCACAAGACACTTACAAATGTGGATTGCACAACACTGGACATTATATTCTTCATTTCCATTTAATACTTGTACAGCTGCTGTTATTGTGTATATATATATATTTATATTTCTTCATACATTCTTATATATTTCTATACTGTGTATTGTGTATTTTGTTGTACAGTTATTTTATTTTCAACTTTAATTTATATATTTCATCTTATTCTTTCCCAGTTAAATTTACCCTTCATTCTAAATTGTGTTGTACAGTTATTTCATTTTTAACTTTCATTTTTATATTTTATTTTATTTTATTTTATTCCTTCCTAGTTAAATTTACCCTTTTTAATTTTCATATTTATTTCCTATCTTATTCATAGCCTTTTCTTTTTTTCTTTAGGTCACGAGCAGTTGTGTAAGCATTTCACTGCATCGTACTGTGTATGACTGTGTATGTGACAAATAAAATTTGAATTTGAATTTGAATTTGAATTTATGTTAGCTACCCCCACCTGCCCCTTTGTCCCGTGGTTGTGTTTCTGGATATTCTTTACTCACCTGTGAAAGTCAAAGAAACGTTCTTTAAATGTTGTCTTAGAACTAACAGAGAACGTGTTGTTGAGATGTTTCATACTTTTGTATGCATGTTTATATTTCTAAATCATTCACAATGAAGCTGCTGAAAGAGAAGCATCGTTATCGATTTCTCCCCTTTCAGGTGAAACAGTCGCAGTACAAACCTGAGTCTTTGCTGAAGATGAAGTTGGTCTCTCTAGGTTTACATTCATACTGAAATAAAACAGAAGATTCTGAAGCCACTGTTTAATTACTGCTGTGTGTTTTGTTTGACATGCAGAAACATATAATCCACACAGCATGTGAACAATAAACTCAAAAGCATCCTTTTTCTTACCTTGATGTTCTTTGTGCAAACAGATCTCCTGTCAGTGTGGTTATGGAGTGCTGAACTCATGTATTCATCACTAACACTGCTTTTGTTTCTTCTGAACAACGGTCAGGCAGATTTGAGGTCAGGTCTTTACAGACATGTCTTCAGGCACACACCCGCCTCCCCAAAAGAGGAGAGGGGACGGGACCAGCGATCGTGGGACCACGACACTTTAGTGATAATGGAAATCTGTGTTTGACATAAAGTCTCTCAGTTGATTGTAATTTTCCACTTTTAACAAGGGTGCGGCGATGCATGGCTGCCAGACCTCCTGCTTCATTTCAAATCTCCCACATCTCCAAACCCAAGCTTTGTGCTGATTTAGTTTGGAACTGAAAACACAGATGTATCACTCTCTGCAGCATCGCTGTCACACTGCTGGCTTGTTGTTCCTAGAGTATTTGAAAGTAGAATGGGAGGCAGAGCCTTCAGTTTTCAGGCCCCTCTTCCGTGGAACCAGCTTCCAGTTTGGATTCAGGAGACAGACACTATCTCTACTTTTAAGATTAGGCTTCAAACTTTCCCTTTTGCTAAAGCATATAGTTAGGGATGGATCAGGTGACCCTGAATTTCACTCACTAACTCACTATGTGTTAGTTACTATTAATCTCTGGCTCTCTCCTTGTCCTGTCTTCCTCCCCTCACCCCTGGCTGTCTCTCCTTGAGCCTGGGAAGTAAACAGGAAGTAAAAAATGACCCAACAGACAAAGATCATTGGTTTTGTTAGCACAGTTTGCTGGTTTTACTCCTGTCGCATTAAAAAGAGTGAGATGATGTCATCAATGATTTTATTTTTACCTGCAGGGAGATTTGATCTGGTGACTCATCCATCCTTACCTGACAAAACCAGATGAGAATAATAATGAAGATAAATAATAAAGGATTGACAAAAGCAAAATCAAAAGCAAAATCTGTGAAGATTTTAAAATCTCCGCCATAGATGAAGGTAGCAGTGGGAGATGATAGACATAAAAATGATGCTGTATGAGATGTAACGAGGCTGTTTTACGAGGTTCCAACCAAACTAAACACAGCAGCATGTTCACTGATTAGCCTCGCCCCCTCCCTGTTTAATTTACTATAAATACCACCCTACCCCCCAGCTGTGAAAAACAATTCACGTCGGCCTCCTAGTCATAATCATAAGTAGGACAAGTGGCATTTATTTCTATGATCAGGCTCCCAATTGAGCTTGTTAATTGGGTTGTTAAATTCAAATGGCAAACACTTCTGTCTGCGGTAATAAAGAACGCCATCTATTCATAGTAATGTCATCGTGTCCGCATAAACAGAGCAGCGTCTGCAGCTGAAGCTTGTAAACGCTGTGACAGCAGCACTTTTCCTCAGATGGCTTTGCACTGAAGCAGAGCTGCGACCAACGCTCGTGGTTTTAGACGCAGAGAGTTTCTTTTCCTCCAGACGCACCACTTTATTCGACTGTTTGGTTCTCATGTTCAGCCGTACTGAACATCACAGCCACAGCAGAGCAGACTCCACCTGCACATGCAGGTTTAGGCGTGCACTGCCACTGAGATCCTGCGGCTTGGCTAGTTTATTAGTGGAATGAGGAAGGAGCGTTCTGGGTAATTGCATGCTTAGTATGTCTGAGTAAAGATAAACAATAAGAGACATAAAGCAGGAAAAGCAGAGAAGTTTACAGGTAACAGCATGCAGTTAAAGCCAAGCTGTAATCTAAAAGTTGATCAGGAGCTGCTGCGTGTGCAGGCGGATTATTCCGTCCACTTTTCCTCCACAGTGTTTGTGGAGCCCCGGAGTCCGTCCCTACACCTTGCCATGTTAATCAATAGATTAAAAGCCGTTAATATTTTATGGACCGAGGCTGGGTGGAGCAGACAGCCTCGTGCTTGGACCACATTTATTTCACATTTCTTCAGAGCTCTGATTAGAGCTGCCAGAGTTTGAGGCTTAAACTAAATAAGCTGAGTACAGTCTTTCACTCTAGATATATTATTCCCATAGCAACAGCAGCACAGAGGAGAGTCTGCCTACACATCCCTGCACTGACAGATTTACACAGCTGGAAATACAAATATTCTCATGTAAATGGTTGTTATGCCCACCTGGATTCAGCAGTGAAGTGTCTGTGCTTTAATGGGCTAAATTAGGAAAATAAAATCAAATGTCATGTTGTTCCCTCGAGCTGTCGCAAGATGAAAGAGCAATTTTTCTTGGTAGCCCCTACTGTGATGTTGCAAGATGTCTGGCCTGCAGAAAGATGCGTGGTTTAATCAGGACTCGTTAATGCAGGGCAGTTTAGAGAAGACAGACAGATATGATCTCGCTCAGTGACACTTACTGCTCGCCTCACATGTAGACAGAACATGTATGACGCACGCATGTGTGACTTCATCAAACAGGTTAGGGTTATTGCATCAATTTGGCCATCACCGCTTTCGAGTGACCAAAAGGGTGCAGACCTGAGTTTTCGGTGAGCTTTTTTTTTTTTTTTGGCTCTTTTGCCATCAAAATTATTGTCTAATGGTGAAGAAAGATGCCCAACGGATTTACTTTACCAAATGGACCATCCCAGCCTTGCCGTAATGGTCTATTTGATTCACCTTTTATTGTTTATTTTATTTTATTTTCACTTGCTAAATACGGGACAGACTTGACTGGGGAAAAGAAAGGGGAGAAAGAAAGACAGCGGGGAAGAGGGAAGAGAGGACCAGTGTGTGAATGCGAGAGCGAATGAATAGTGTAGTTGTAAAGCGCTTTGGGTGCCTTGAAAAGCGCTATAGAAAGCCAATCCATTATTAATCCATTATTATTAATAAACAACATCACGATGATATATGGGAATATAACTGTAAATACTAAATATTAAACATTATTGTGCAGCATGAACGCACTTGTATTTAAAAGGTTACTTCATGTAATGATCTGCTAGAGGGTGTGGGGAGCCACAGCCCCGTCCTCCAGGGCATGAAGCAGGTATGGAGGAGATCAAAATCCAGACATCCAGAGGCCCTCAGAACACAAGAGACCAAGGAAGACCAACAGAGGGGCAGCTGCGCCACTATCCCAGAAAGAGCTGAGGAGAGTCCCAGATGAGGGGTCACTCTGCAGCCACGGAGCAGAAGCCAGGGGGGCTTGCAGTGACGTGCTCGTGAGCTCCACTGGCAGCCAGCTGCGCCAGAGTGACCGAGCCCCAGGCCGAGAGGCCGAGGGCACCCCACCCCCGAAGTGGCCCGAGCGAGCCCCAGGCTCCAGGCCCCGATAAGCAGCCACCAAGGAGTGAGCCGGTGTGTACCTGGACGCCCATCCCCGGACACAAAGAACCACCAACGCACCGATGTCTGCGGGCGTCTGCCACCGGCAGGGGGAGTGGTGGGGGGAGATAGGCCTCCATACCTTGGAGGACCGGAGATGTCCCCAGAGAGGTGGCGTCTGATACCCAACCTGACATATAGACACAGACATACAGGCACACACAGATACAAACATCCATTCCCACCCTCCTCCTCTCAGCCCCCTCGCTCCAGCAGGCCGCAGAGAACGGCGGGGGGGTGGGGGGTGGGAGGGTTGAAGACTCCAAACCTCCCTCCACTTTGTGAGCAAGCTGCAGTTAGACTGCCCCTGTCCACCTGTCAGTGAAAGAGGCGAGAGTTTGCATGTGTCACTCAGCGACGGCGTTTCTACAAGCTCTTCATTTCTCTCACTCAGAGCCTCTTTCATCTGTCTTAACTGTGTTTTGTCATTCCTCACTGGTAACACACAGAAATCCTTTGAATACCAGTGAAGTAACAGAGTGTTAGATGAGGATCTCAACCTCTGGAGAACCTTTTTAAATTTAAGACCATTGAGGACAAATGTGAATTCAGACAAAACACAGCTAAGACAGATGAAAGAGGCTCTGAGTGAGAGAAACCAACAGCGTTACTGAATGACACATCTAAACACTCAGACACGTCAGGCTCTTTTTATCTTCGGGACACTAATATGCCAATTACCTCTCACGTCACCTCAGCACTGCACAAACACTTAATCCAGCTCTACCTGTCAATCTCTATTCTCGCAGCAGCAAACAACAGACAGGCTTTGGTATCGATTCTGACACACGATTATTTCAAATGAATGCACTTTCAGCTCCAGTAAGTCACCCCAAAAGCAGCAGCAGCTCGCAAGTGACACCCATCAGTAAGGCTATTTGGAGATGGGTTACGCCGGCTGAAGGCACACGGTGACAAACTGCACGCTGCTGCAGATCAGAGAATACCTCGCTGAATTAAACTGTGAGTAGTATTATGTTGTGATATTACTGTTAGGGTTGTTGACCCAGTGTTTTGAGTTTATATATTATTTATCATTTCTATTCTTTGGTTTCTTTGTTAGAGTTATGTCTTATGGTTGTCTTTGTGTAATCCTTAGTTGCTGTCTCCCCGGTCTGCTATATCCCCGTGTCCAGTCAGTGTCTGTGTCTGCCCTGGTCCCACGTCTCTGTTCCCTCTGTTGTAGTGATGGGTCGTTCGCGAACGAAATGGCTCTTAGAGCCGGGTCTTTGAAGTGAACGACGCGAGCCGGCTCCTTATCGCGAGCCGTCACGTGGTTTTTTTTTGTTTCTCTCAGTCTCTCTCTCGCACTGTTTTTCCGCTTCACTCCGCACGTGAGCCTTGTGCTTTACGCTGGGCAGAGGGGGGAGGGGCGGTAGTTACACTCAGTAGCACAGGAACTGAGCCGGAGGGAGAGAGAGAGAAAGAGAGCCAGGGACAACAACGTCACATTAGAAAGACATAGTAATCATCCACAACTATTTTCGGTTGCAGATGATAAAGGATTCAGAAAGTTTATTCATGCAGGCCCATATGACAGAGAATATGCATCTTCTTTTTGTTTTCATATTTTAATTTGTATTTAATTGTGTTGTGGTTTGCAGCGTTTTGTGTTGTTTCACTTTAAATTTGTAAAAGGAAAAAGCTGAAAATTTAAATAGTTAAAATTTGAAATGTGAATAGTTGATTTTTGTATTATATGATTTATTTATTACATTTTATGTGGAGTGAATAAATAAAAGTATATTTACGGTGGCCCCTACAGACAAAGCACATACAAACTTCAAATCACGTACAAACTCCAAAACATGTAAAAACACGTACAAACTCCGAAGCACGTAAAGACTCTGAAGCACGTAAAAACTCAGAAGCACGTAAAAACTCAGAAGCACATAAAAACGCAAAACACGTACAAAAGACAACAGAAGTGCTCCAGGATGCTGGGCGCAGTGTTGAGCTTTTGTTACCTAGTGGCTACACAAGCCAGCAAGTACCAACGACCGGATTTGGTGTGTGGTAGTAACAGGTAAATGAACTTTTTTTTTTAAATTATTTGAATATATATGAGTGCCTGTGTATAAATACACAAACAATACACACATGCTTTCAATTGTGTAATTTAAGTGATCTAGTAGCTCTGCTTTGGAAGTTCAGTTCATGCTAGAAATGTGTTTTGGAGTTTGTACGTGTTTTGTCTCTAGGGGCCACTGCATATATTTATATATAAACATATATAAATAAAACCACTTTTTTTACATTAGTAATTCCTTTTGTGCATAATTTTATATTGTTGTTAATAATAAATTAATTAAAGCAACAAAACAACCTGAAGAGCCGGTTCGGAGCCGAAAGAGCCGGCTCTTTTTAGTGAGCCGAACCAAAAGAGCCGGATCTCTAAAAAGAGCCGGAAATCCCATCACTACTCTGTTGCAGTGTGTGCGTGTGAGTCTGTGTCTTTAGTTCAGTCTGTGTCATGTTTCCTGTTTTATTTTGAAGGTCCTTGTCTGATGTTAATGTATCTGGTTTTGCTTCCCCTTGTCTCGTTAGGCCTGATTTGCCCCAGCTGTGTTTCCCTCCTGTTACCCATTCCCTGATTGCTCCCTCTGTGTATTTAAGCCCTGTGTTTCTCTGTGTCTGTGTCGTGAGCTACCCTCATTCATGCTGTGTGTTCTGGCTGCCTGCGTGTGTAAGTTTATTTTGTATTTTTGGGTTTTTGTTACGTTTGCCATCCAGCAATAAAGCTGAGTTTTGGAAATACACTTTTGCCTCCGAGCGTCTACACTTTGGGTCCTTCTTACTAGTGATGGGCAGATGAAGCTTCATGAAGCACTGAAGCTTTTCATCCAATTGGTTCACCCCAGCGCAAAGCTTCTTGAAGCTTCATTTGCTCTAGTAGGACATCTACTGGACGTAAAAATATTAGTTGGCATGAATTTGAAGAGTGTGGCCTTTTGCACACAGCCTGTAAATGTCAACAACAAAAGGAGTGTGTAAAACATCTATATTGTAGTGATGGCAGTATATTTTGTATATTTATGCTGGCAGTATGGAAAATGATTATTTGGAAATGCTTAAAATGGAAATGATCATTTACGGTGAGGTGTGGTTGGGGTGTGGACAGTGGTTGTGCTTTTGTAACGTTCAGGTATGGACAGCTACACACTGAGGCTTTGAGCCTCAGTCCTGCCCACATTTTATTCTGTAAAAACTAAATTTTCACTGCTTTTATGACCTTTTTAGTGGGGAGAACATAGCTAGGATTTAATGATTTAACAAATCTTTTACATCCTTTGTCCTCCACAATGCTAAATGGCTGGAAGTCCTCAATCACCATGCTAACCAGGTCTTCATCTATTTGAGATTGTTCTCCTGAGGAAAGACAACAAAAACAAAGCACAAATATAAATATCACACACGTCACTTATTGCATTGTATAATATTGTTATATCATTTAGTAACATTACTGCATGCTATATTATCATGGCATTTGATGTTTCACCTGGTCTTGCTCCACAATCGGTGTTCCCCCTATTCTCATGCAAAGCTCTGTAGTGCCTAAGCATGGATGAGGTGTTGTTGTTATATCCCAGCTCCCTGGCACATAGCAAACACTTCACCTTGTACAAAAGTAAAGACAGCTTAACATATGTTTTATTGCACCATCAGTATTATGAAAATACATCTTCTGTAGAAATTTACATAACTTGTTGGGAGGAATAAGATCAAAATGTTCCCACACAGGGGAGGACATCCTCTTCTTAGCTGGCTCCATTCTCTCCTGACTTTCTCTCCTCACTCTCATAAACCTCCAAACTGTCTCTAACTCTCACTAACCGCAACTCTCCATCAAACACCTACATTTTTGAATGAAGTCTGAGGGGTTTATATCGCTGTCATATCTCGCGGCAAAGTTTGAACCGCTTCATGAACCAGTCACGTGGTACAGCCGGGCAGCGAGGCTTCGGATGTCATCATTTTCAGCTCCTCCCATAAATGAAGCAAGCCTCGATACGCGCTTCGCGGAAACGTCCCCTCAATTACTCGACACACGCTTCGAAGCCTCGATACAGAACGTCACATCACTACTTCTTACCACCACTCCTGCCTGCACACAGCCCTAACCTGACAATTACATGTGAGTAGGATTCTGAAGAGGCGCCTTTGAAGCATGTTCAGAACATGGAGAAGAGCTTGGTGGTGTCGTGGTGTCACAGTAGTCAAGCACACTGGTTCCTTTCTCCAGCCTCCACCCACGCTCCAAAGGCCGTGGGGAGGTGTCATAGCACCATGGAGCGGTAACAGGAAATGTTTTATACTATTACACAGAAGATTGTAGTCGAGGATCAACATTCTCCAGCAGGAAGGGCAAACCAATCAAATTCACCTCACTCATGAGAAACAGACATGAGTGAATCTGCTGCGATGCTCTGCAGACCTCCAACACCAAACAGCTCTCTGTGTGAATGCTAAGGGTGTCAGGACAGCACGAAAGCAACAAACACAGCACTGCAGCAATCGCACAAGAGAGATGTGAAAACAGGTCCCGACAGAGAGAGAGCCCTGAACACCTTAAAGATATTTAAAGTGGAAAGTAGGAAACCTCTGCTGAAACAGCTAAAATGAGTCATGTGTGAAGACTGACACAAAGCCTTTCCACCATTTCACAGGCTTCTAAAAAACCTAACAGCTCTGTGAGCATCAGCTCAGTGCAGTCTTATTTATGTCTTCTGGATGCAAACTGAGAACTAGTTCCACAGGAGAAGAGCTCATTGCCATCATTACTGGTTCATTCAGAACCACCTGCTGATTAAAGGATCATCTGGGTCAACCAGGCTTCATTTTCCTCTTCTTTTGCACTCAGTTCTGACCACTTTGGTCATGTCGTCTCATCAGTGACGCAGCCAGAGAACATCTCTGATGACATCACGATCACGAGCGTGAAGTGGCCCACACAACTGTGAGAGCATAAACGCCTGCGGTGACAGAGACAGGTGCGAGGGGCATCCTGATACGTCGATGGTTTAAGCCCCGGACTGGGTACGGACATGGACAGGGATGCTTGTCACTTTTCACTGTGTCGTTTTGGATTATTGATTACTGATCTGATGTCACAAACATGTGAAACATCTAAACACGTTCACAGGTTGGTGTAAAATAGGAGTTCGGTTGGGCTGCTGGAGCCTCACTTTCTTCCCTCTGTCAGCGACTTCTTAAAAAGGCTGAAAGAGTCGAGGTTTCATGCTGCTTATTTGTCTCAAAAACTCTGTGAACTCTGGGGCACCTCATTACTACACCGTCTCCCTGCTGAGGTTTGGCCTAGTCGAATGAGAGGCAGAGGGGTAGAGGGTGTCAGCAGCACACAGGGAGCCCTCTGAAATTTGAATATGTGATAGACACACCTAGCGGGAATAGATGTCTGCGTCTTCTGGGACAAATGCTCTGACAGATATTATGTTAGAGGAGGAACTTTCTTCTTCATGTTTGGGTCGCTTCTCTGTTTCTCTGGGGAACCTTCGCTTGTACAGTTTGTGTTTATAGAGGTGAGTGCACTCGGAGCTAAACCTGTTTTTTCCAGCATTGAGGCGCCAGAATAAACAAACAGGCATAAATATGTGTTTGACTTGCTTTCATTGGTTCCCATTTTAAACAGATATTTGGTGCATCTGTGTCAGAACTAAAGAATTTCAAATGTTTTCATAATATCTGCTTTATTGTTCATCCTAAAAAAGGACTTACTGAAATTAACTTCTAGGACTGTGTGTCGTGGTGTCTCTTCTGTCACCTACACCCACCTGCAGCCGCTCAAGACTCTTAAGTGATTATGTAGAAATATGGCTGCTTCAGGACGCCGGCACCTTTTTTCTGATAGAAACAGGAACTTCAGCATCTGCTGCCACTCAGATCGTGTCCCTGTCCAGTTTCAATTTCATTCAGACAAAATTCTCCGACTGCATTGATATTTTCTTCTTTCTTGCTCTTCATTAAAATTTATGACAACAAAAACAAGAATGAAATGATGAAACACCTTCCAAGTCGGGTAAACATTTCCACAGAAGCCATTTCATTTAGTTTATTACAGCGATGCTGCTGAATTATTAAAAGTGAGCATCTGTCAGTGGTGCAGCATGTTGAGGGGCTTTAGAGCCCTTCATGCTTCAATGACACGTGTGCAGGATGGAGGTGGAGGTGTGTGAGACAGACGGTATCAAAGACCAATGGAGTGAAAAGCAAAGCTGAGGCAGAAGTGCCTAAACCTGCATGCTCCCCTCATGTCCAGCAGGGGGCGACTCTGGTGGTTGTAAAAAGACTTCAGGTTGCAAGGAGAAGGCTAACTTTTTGTAAAAACTGTCATTAAAGGAGTGACAGAGGAGCATTGTCCACTTTATGTTCACTGGCTAACAATCAACGAATCAGAAAGCAGTATCCAGTTTGTCAGTCAGCTCCACCCCTCACCTTGTAAACACCTAGACAATGATAGGAAATCACTCAGCCTGGGGTTTCATAGCACAACAGTTTTTTAGAGGTAACAGAGGCAGAGCTGAGTAGTCAGTCTCATTTCTACCTGTGCAGGTTTCTACAGTAGAATCACCGTGACAACCGCTCAAAAGTCTGTTTAAGATGGTTTCATCATATTTGCTTTGAGTTCATAGGTAAAAACAAAAACAAACTGTAGCCTCAGGTTTAAACTGTTAATTGATAATTATGAGACAGTTTCATTTTATGGAGTAATGACAAAATAATGTGGCAAAGAGGGTAACTAATTACTTATCGAGGGGAGTAATAAAGTAACATACTGCGTATTACTTTTAAGAAAAGTAAGGAGTAATCTGTAATAGTAACAACTGTTGCCACATGGTGTTTTCTCAGGTGTCCACCATGTTTGGTACCAGGTCTAATGACTCCCTGCTTCAGTCTCCTTCAAAACTGTGTTTAGGACCCAAGGAGACTTTCACGCAGCTTATTTATGGTTTCGTTTGGTAGTAGAAAATAAATGAATGCGTTCACCTGTTATATCGGTTAAATCTATCATAGCCTTGGATATGCAGACTGTGGAAGTTCAAATGAAAGTCATGTTTGTAAAATGTGCCATGGCTTTATGTTGTCCGCTGAAATGTTTTTGAATCATTAAAGAATCAGATATTTATCATCGGTAAATCAGAGCCGAGCTGGCCTCCATGATAAGACGCCTGTGCCAACATCTGTTTTCGGAAAAGCAGAGGAAGCGTTTCTCCACTCGAGCTCCCATAAATCCACGAAGACAGAGCCCATCATTCAGTCCTTTCCTCTCTGAGTAAAGCATAAACACATTAAGCATAAATCATTTTCTCTGACTTTTAGTATTTTTTCACCTCATTGTCTGTGCCGCTGTAATTCTCAGCTGTTTGACGGGTTTTCTGGCTGCTTCGTTTCAGCAATAAAGATGTTGAAAGACTCATTTTCAGTCCTTATGAATTCATTCAGGAGCTTTCAGAAAATCCTGGAGGGCAAACCAAATGCTTTCAGCACCGGCCGAATTGACAAGATTCTCTACAAATAAACAACCCACAATGCAACAGTCTCTGCAGAACACATGTTTGATGGTCTGAGCACATCAGCAGGTCCTTAAATACAACACTCTGCTTTCAACCTCATTTCTGAAAAAATGGCATAAAGTATGAGACAGAAATGTGATGTTGATCAGTGTATCACATGTCTTGCATCAGCTGACCCGCCCGTCCCTGCAGGTCAGACGATGGAGTTTGATCTCTGCTAGAAAAATCGGTGACAGAAACAAAAGGAGAGACAGCCAAATTAGAGAGAAACGAACAGCTGACATTTCTACTTCAACACACCAGGAATAAGAAAGGAGCGCTGAGCTGTTTGCTGCCGTGACATCTTTCATTCATGTGACAGCGTTTGGGTCTTTTTCTTATCTCGTCCTCTTTCATTGCTCTTTTCTCCTCTCGTCTCTCCCGCTCAGTGTAATTTCAGCTTTTCAAACTTCCCACTGCCCTGCAGCTGCTTTCTCATTTGTCCAAATCCTCAGAAACAGACCGTTCATCTTTAAATGCTTCCCAGTCCTCTACAGAAGATTGGCAGAGGGGGTTTATGGGTATTTATCATGCCCGGTGGAGTGGTTGGGTAATCACTTTAAAGCTCAGTGTAATCTATCACATCGATTCATACGGCTTTCCAAGTAGCACAACGTTATCTCCTCATTGCCATGTTTCCTCTTTATCTGCTCCTTCTCTTTGCTTTCGGTTTGCTGCAGAGGTTAATAATGTCCTTGCTGTTTCTGGGCGAGATAACGCTCGTCAGTACTGGGCAGCAAGGACGGGGAGAGGGGATTTTTAATTCTGCCAACGAAAAAGGAAAACATAACTGATTACATTTGTCTCCTGTTGAAGGACTGGGCTGCTTTCATGTGTTCCAGGAAGTCCTGTTCTGACCACATGCTAAACAACTGCCTTTCAACACAAAATGCACTTTGGAGGAGATAATGAAGCTGCAAGAATCAGACCAGCAGGCCCAGAAGTCAGCGAAGATTTTGCTGGTGGCCAGAAATAGCATGTGCAGTGAACAAGTGCACACATTTAGGGTGGTTTGTGCTGATTCGTCCCCTAAAAAAGCCTGAGGATGTTTTAGTGGAGCTTGTTGTTGACAGTCTGACACTGAGGGACACATCAGAACTGTACAGTGGAAGACTAAAACTCCCCCTTGGTGCTGTGTTCGGACCTGGATGTCTACGGATATTCTTGGATGTCTCCAACATGACAGTTGGAGACACTGAAGGTGATGTTTGTTCTGGCTGCTACAGACAATCAGGGGAGGTGGTCAGAGCTCCATATCCCGGTGGTTTTCTTAAACCTACAGCTGAACACAGCCAAACTCAAATTAGGTGCGGTTTTCTTACAGGTGGAGCTGCTTATTGAAATAAAAATAAAAAGAAGACATTAAAAAATATCCTGATCCTGTGAAACACTTCAGCACAAAACTCTATGGACTGACTGAGGCTGTGATCTGCAGCGCCTCACCAACACTGAGCCTGCTCAGGTCTGACTAATGATTTCCACACCTGGGTTAGCTGACTTTGTGGATTTTGCCCAGTTTGTGCTGAGAATCCATAAATCAGGGGTCTCAAACTCGTGGCCCGAGGGCCACACTCTTGAACCTTCCTCCTGCTGCCATCTCCGTTTGAGCTGCCGCAGAAACATTTACAGGCATTTTAAATAACGTTATTTCAGTAAAGCTTTTCTCGGATCTTTGTGTTCTCGAGGCTGTGGCAAGACCCCACAAAAGAGAAGAACAAGAACATGATGCCAATGACATTCCAACGTGACACACAATCAACGGTCTCACACACAAAGCAACACAGTTAATCAGAAGAGCTGCTTTCCATCTGCTTCGTTAAACATGTTAACTCTCTTCACTGCCTTGATCCCAGCCAACACACTGACATTAAAGAACCATCAGGCTGTTTCTTTCAGTCCTGAATGGAAAATCAAAGATGTCCTCCTTAAACCCGGTGTACAAGAATTGATTTATAATCTTCTTTTAACATTTAGAACATAATTAAAACACATAAAAAGGATATTTTGACTCAGTGGGGACTCTGTTCGTCTGAAGTTTGTTCCCTCACTGAGCTGAGTGATCACAGCTTTATGATAATGATCTGATTATTGTGACAGTCCGTCCATTATCATGTGCTCACATAAAATAAGCTGCTCTGTGTTCGTAGAGAGTAGTGATGGGATTTCCGGCTCTTTTTAGAGATCCGGATCTTTCGGCTCGGCTCACTAAAAAGATCCAGCTCTTTCGGCTGCGAACCGGCTCTTCAGGTTGTTTTGTTGCTTTAATTAATTAATTATTAACAATAATATTAAATTATGCACAAAAGGAATTACTAACGTAAAAAAAGTGGTTTTATTTATATATGTTTATATATAAATATATGCGGTGGCCCCTAGAGACAAAACACGTACAAACTCCAAAACACATTTCTAGCATGAACTGAACTTCCAAAGCAGAGCTACTAGATCACTTAAATTACACAATTGAAAGCATGTGTGTATTGTTTGTGTATTTATACACAGGCACTCATCTATATTCAAATAATTTAAAAACAATGTTCATTTACCTGTTACTACCACACACCAAATCCGGTCGTTGGTACTTGCTGGCTTGTGTAGCCACTAGGTAACAAAAGCTCAACACTGCGCCTAGCATTCTGGAGCACTTCTGTTGACTTTTGTATGTGTTTTGAGTTTTTATGTGCTTCTGAGTTTTTACGTGCTTCGGAGTTTGTACGTGTTTTTACGTGTTTTGGAGTTTTTACGTGTTTTGGAGTTTATACGTGTTTTTACGTGTTTTGGAGTTTTTACGTGTTTTGGAGTTTATACGTGTTTTTACGTGTTTTGGAGTTTGTACGTGCTTCAGAGTTTGTACGTGTTTTTACGTGTTTTGGAGTTTATACGTGTTTGTACGTGCTTCAGAGTTTGTACGTGATATGAAGTTTGTATGTGCTTTGTCTCTAGGGGCCACCGTAAATATACTTTTATTTATTCACTCCACATAAAATGTAATAAATAAATCATATAATACAAAAACCAACTATTCACATTTCAACTTTTAACTATTTAAATTTTCAGCTTTTTCCTTTTACAAATTTAAAGTGAAACAACACAAAACACTGCAAACCACAACACAATTAAATACAAATTAAAATATGAAAACAAAAAGAACATGCATATTCTCTGTCATATGGACCCGCATGAATAAACTTTCTGAATCCTTTATCATCTGCAACTGAAAATAGTTGTGGATGATTACTATACCTTTCTAATGTGACGTTGTTGTCCCTGGCTCTCTTTCTCTCCCTCTGGCTCTGTTCCTGTGCTACTGAGTGTAACTACAGCCCCTCCCCCCTCTGCCCAGCGTAAAGCACAAGGCTTGCGTGCTGAGTGAAGCAGAAAAAAAGTGCGAGAGAGAGGCTGAGAGAAAGAAAAAAAAAAAAAAAAGGAGCCGTGATAAGGAGCCGGCTCGTGTCGTTCACTTCAACGACCCGGCTCTAAGAGCCATTTCGTTCGCGAACGACCCATCACTAGTAGAGAGGACGTACACAGCTGGTTGCTCACAGACCTTTATTGACCAAAGCACTTGCAGATGTTTTGTTTGTTACATTAATCTGACGGATATATCTGTTTTTTTAAAGACACGTTGTGGCTGTACGGTGAATGCAATTGCAAACAGCATCAGCATGTGTCCAGAAATTGTCTCACCATCACACAGCGCTTTTCAAGTCGTTTACAGTTTTTCTCCATTGGTTTGGCTCATTTCTTGAAACAGAAATTACATTCTCAAAACTCTAAGATCATTTGGCAAAACACTCTTACAGTTTAGCACAACACTATAGCTCACCTGCAAAAGCTCATATCTCTTCCAAAACTGTTCACTCAGGCTTCAATCTAAATCCCTTTCTCATTTAAACAGTCAGTGTCTCCAAAATGGCAAAGATCCTTCTCAATAGCTTTGGCTCATTTCTCGACACAGATCGGACATTCTCATCATTCTTGGTGCATTTGTCAAAATAAACCTGGATGGTTGATCACAACAACATGGTCCACCTGCAAAAGCTCATCTCTCCTAAAACAGTTCACTCATGTGTCAAAACTACATTTCTTTCTAATCTGAATAGTCAGTGCCCCCAAAATGCATCGTCCCTTTGGCATTGTGTGAGTACTGCCATACAGAATGTTTAGATGTTTTGTCACTATGGCAGAGGACCAACAATATATAACAGAAAAGAGTAGCCTCCAAGGTTTGACATCACAGTTTGAACTCACACTACCAAGGAGTTTCATACATATGTAAAAAGAAAATGTACATTACAGTAGTAAATTGTATGAACACAAAATCAAAAAACAAGGACTTATTCAGTGGTCGCTGTACTCATTCTCCCGCTCTTGTCCACTGTCTTCACCCTGATTATTTACATGCTGTTGTCCATCTGGCCACAGATTCTCGTCCACATCACAGCAGGTACTTTCTCTTGCGATGCAACGAGGGAAGAAACGGCGTGCATGCCGCAACCATCCCCTGCATTGATCTCCTGTAATGTCGTCACACGCTGCGTCCATAGCATGGAGCAGGGACGGCTGATCCTGAGCATGATGCTCATACACTCTCCACCTCCAAGCAGAAAAAAAACTCCTCTATCGGATTGAGGAAAGGAGAGTAAGGTGGTAGGAACCCCATGACCATCCTTGGATGCGTTGCAAACCAGCCCCTAATGAGTGGGCTATGGTGGAAATTGACATTGTCCCATACAATTACATGAATGGGTAGGTGAGGCCCTATGAGACCTCTCTCATTTTCAGGGATAAAATCGGTATAAAGGCAATCCAAGAAGATGAGGAGCTTGTATGTGTTGTATGGGCCAAGACTGGAGATGTGAGTGGCCACACCATTTTCAGAAATGGCAGCACACATAGTTATATTGCCCCCTCGCTGACCTGGGACATCCACTGTGGCCTGGTGGCCAATAATATTACGGCCACATCTTCGGCCCTTGGCCAGGTTGAAGCCAGCTTCATCCACGAACACCAGGATATGAGGGGTCTCATGTCCTTCCAATGCCATTATTCTCTAAAATAGAGTAAAGAACATAAAAATCAGTCATACAGAAGAGTCATATACTACAGTTAGACAATTACATGTTCTCCCCCACAGGTTCAATATAGGGGTGGGTTTTTATAATCGATTTATCGATTAAAATCGATTCTGGCTTGGATTACGTAAAATCGATTCATTAAAATCCTGAATCGATTTTTTAATATAAATTTATTTTGCCCGAAATGCCAGAATCTCTGGTGAAATCTCACAAAATTTCAACAACCACCAAACAGCTAAAACAGTAAATGAGAGCAGGAACACGGATTCTGCACAAAGACGTAAACACACAGCGCGACCCGCGAATCAGAATCAGTTAGATGTCGAATTTCTCACAGTTGGGGCTGAAAGCCGACAGCTCGCTGATTCTGATCTGTCGGCGGGTCTGCGCTTTGCGTTCACATGTGCTGATTCTAAAGCTGTTAGTTTGATGTCTCTCCAAACAATATTGACCGAACCAGCAGCAAAAGAAGATCCAAACTACGCTTCACAAAAACATCGTCAAGTATTCACTCTTACTTTTACTGTTTTGCTTCAACCACGATGCACATCTCTCTCTCTCTCTCTCTCTCTCTCTCTCTCTCTCTCTCTCTCTCTATTATTCGCTTGCTTGTTACGCACAAGTCTACCGTTGTTTACAGCGCTATCGGCCGACTTTTTTTTTTTCTGTTTTATATACTTCCGAAAAGAAAACCTAATTTCTGCCGTTCAATGCTGAACAAATTTAAACTTTTTAAAATTATGCAAAATGCAAAATGCTTAGCCGTGTCTCTAATAAAACCGCTGTAACTTCAGAGGTAATGTTCATGTGTTGATTAATGGTTTTCTTTCGTTTTTGATGTACTGCAGAATATTTTTATAAAATCCAGGCCAGGAAAATCACCTTCATGTGTTTCTGTGCTTTATCTTCAGCTACTTTGACACAAAGGCATCTGCTGTGACGCTCACACCTCTGTTAAAGTCTTGCGTGTGTCAGCTTCCTTTTTATAGATACAAAAATATGTAAACGTACTAATCAGAATTATAATATTTCTGACTGTCAAAATTTCCCATATTCAAATCGAAGTGAATCGAATCGAATCGAATTAAATCGAATCGTGGATCGAATCGATTCTGGACCTTGTGAATCGGAATTGAATCGATTCTAAAAATCAGTGACGATACCCAGCCCTAGTTCAATATACTACAGGCCACTACTCCAGTGGTTCTAAACTAGTGATAGGCCTATGAGGAAGTACTGCAGGGGTATTTGATAGAAAGGGCAGTGGGAAATACTGATGACTTACTGAGATGTTACAGTAAAACCGACAGTATTAGATAGATTTGATTGGGAGACAACAAAATAAGGATTATAATGAGAATTGTAGCATACAGTAAACTGCAGTTTTCTGTTGAAATTGTCAGATGAAGCAAATACTGATTTTGAAATCAGGTAAAGGAGGTATTGAAACCAAATAAGTGAACTACTGCTTACTGTGATTACAGGTAAGGTTATAATGAGAGACAACCAGTAACTGACTTACATTTACATACTGGTAGCGCAGCTCCTTCACTCTGTCAGAGTCCTCTCAAATGGTACCCTGTAGATTTGTTTCATTGTCATCTGATGGTTCTGCAAAACCCGGTCTATTGTGGAGATGCTTATTGTGTTCATATTCTGGAATGTATGATTGTCCTGAAGGATGGCATCACGGATCTGTCACAATGTGCTGGCATTATTTGCCATCACCATGTTACAAATCTCTCTTTCCTGCTGTTCATTCAGCAGTTTTCCTCTGCCACCCACGTGAAGTTGTCGTCCAATCCTACACAAAGAACAGAATATAGTAAGTTACCAGTGTAATTGTATTATTGTTTTACTCACAGTAACTTCACCACAATCCTAATGCAACATTGCACAGTGACTGGAATATATGGTAAATGGTAAATGGCCTGTATTTGTATAGCGCTTTTACTAGTCCCGCCTAGGGACCCCAAAGCGCTTTTACACGTCCAGTCATCCACCCATTCACTCTCACATTCACACACTGGTGGAGGCAAGCTACAGTTGTAGCCACAGCTGCCCTGGGGCAGACTGACAGAAGCGAGGCTGCCATATCGCGCCATCGGCCCTTCTGGCCAACACCAGTAGGCGGTAGGTGAAGTGTCTTGCCCAAGGACACAACGACCGAGACTGTCCGAGCCGGGGCTCGAACCGGCAACCTTCCGATTACAAGGCGAACTCCCAACTCTTGAGCCACGATCACCCCGAATACTACTCTAAACTGTATAAATTATGTAATTCCATAGTTTACAGTAATTTGTTCAATATATTTCTTGTCATATTTAGTATCAAAACATTCCACTAGTCCTCTCCACCTGCTAGTATAGACCTACTACTGTAGGCAGATGCACACAAAATCTCTGCAGTAAGTTATACATTTTTTGCCTCACGCACAGTGCCCTGTCCTATACAACATATAATTCCATCATAGATTACATAGAGTGCATACCCGTTTTCCCTGCGAAAGGTGTGGATGATGGAGGAGACTGTAGAGCGAGGCACATTAGGCTGCACTCGACGACCTGCCTCTGCCATTGTGAGACCATGGTTTATGACATGGTCTATAATTGTGGCCCGAATTTCATTCGGGACAGCACAGTGTCTTCGCGCACCTCGGCCTCTTCCCCCTATTCCTCCACCACGCATTCTCAGTCCTCCTCCTCCTCTTCTTCTTCTTCTTCTTCTTCCTCCTCTTCCTTGAGGAAGAACTTCCCCTTGTCCATTTGCTTGGCCTTGTCTATCCATGTTCAGAGATCGGACTGGCTCTGGTCAAGCTCTATGTATCTGTGTTTGGCAGCACACAATCATGGAACACACCTGTGTGTGACACTCCCCCACGTTAGTCTAGTTTCACCTGACTGTCAATGACTGTCATCAATTTATCAAATATTCAAAGAAATTCATATTTGGTATTCATGGTATTATGTTCTTGACCAATTTTGACAATTGAACAGACAGTTGTGCATGCGAGTACTTATACAATGAAATCATGCTGACATGTTTTGGAGAGAATGATCATTAGACTGAGAATCAACTAATCAGTTTAGATCTACAAGATCTATTCATTTGGAAAATGTGCTAAATGTGGGCTAACTGTATAACTGTAGGCTACTTGTACTTAATCATTTGCAAAGATCCACTGAGACAATTGAGACAAGTACTAAGGCATTTGTTGTGAACATTTGCCAAGAGGTTTGAAGGTTTGTCCATGTTCTGTTTCAAGAAATGAGCCAAACCAATGGAGAAAAACTGTAATCCAGCAATGCATGATTTTATCCACTGGATGGATGGACGGATGGACGGACGGATGGATGGATGGATGGATGGATGGATGGATGGATGGATGGATGGACGGACGGACGGATGGATGGATGATGGACGAATGGACAGACAGACGGATGAATAGATGGATGGATGCATTGACTGATGGATGGATGGATGGATGGATGAAAGGATGGATGATGGATGGATTGACTGATGGATGGATGGATGGATGGATAGATGATGGATGGATGGATGGATGAAAGGTGCTTCAAAGTTAGATTTTATTGATAAAGGCAGCATGCGGTGTACATTTGATCCCGTCACCATGACCACAGACACCGGACTTTAAATTGGATCTGCATAGGCTGATTTTAATTGCACTGAATCTGACGCTGAGAGATTAGAGGGTTTATCGTGTCTTCTGGGACTTTGATGCAGACCGATCTGGGCATTTAGCCCAGGTGAGTCATTCTTTATTGACACACAGAGCCGCAGGTTAAAAAAGAAAAGGGCGAGACACCAGAGGCAGTATCAGAGAGAGCAGCTGCTGTCTGTCAGAGGCTGCAGATCAATCAGCTCTGCTCTGAGGACTCCGATAAAACTCTTCATTGTGATGTCATTTAGTCATGCTGAGAAACTGGTTCACCTCTCCTGTTCTTTGATGGTAATGTGTCGTTAGAGGCATCCTCTCATCACTGCATGTGAACACTTGATTATATGCAGACCGATCTGGGCATTTAGTGCACAACAAACAGAGAAATGTGACATACTTCAGATAAACTCTTTCTTAATAAGAAAAACCTGAGAAAACCAAGGTTTCCACACAGTGTGTCTATAAATTTTACTCAGCACATTTAAAATATGAAGCATATATGAAGTGTGTCTGTATGGAAGCTGGTAGAAATATACCAAGCTGCAGCCACACAAAGTGGGCTCAGTCCCAGCTTTCAATCAGCTCACTCCCAGCAGCCTGAAAGACTGTTACCCCACTGGGCATGGACACCCCACTTTGTGAAGAGCATAACTCAAGAACAAAGCAAAGCAGGATTTTTCAAATTAATACCGTAGGTGCCTCTTCTAAAAATCTCAGACAAGTCTGAAAATCTTGTTAACTAGAGAACGAGGTCACCTGGAGTTTTGAAAATGTGCTACTGGTGTGCTTGCACAGGAAGGATCATCCAGGCCTCTCTCACACTCTGGACTTTGGCAGCCTTCATATGGTTCGTGCATTTTTTATTTTGCAGTTCTCTCAGCGACCCACTATGATATGAAGCTTTACCAGTGCCAAGTCTCTTGGTTAATGAAGTTCAAAACTTTTCCCCAGGGGGTGCTGATGGCCGCCCGATGAGTGCACGAGTCCTCTTCAAAGGCATCTTTGTGAAATCTGGTCAATAACATGTGAACCAAAGCATGAGGACAATATACTGCACACATTTATCTTCATGTTGGAGATGCTTTTGTTGGATTCTTTTATTTAGTCGTGCCTCCCTTAAGTCACCTTTAATCCTGTTGTCAAGACTCCATCTCTATGTTTAGCTAGTGACATCCTGTTTTATTTTGGTAGTCTTAGGTTTACTTCCCCTGTTTTTGTAAGCTTGATTAGCTTCAGCTGTTTCCTGTTACCTTGGTGTGTCTCTCAATTGCACAGCCTAGGCTTGTCAGATTATCTGTCTCCCTGTATGTCAATTTAAAATGAGGCACTCAGCACTGAAACAGTGACTTTAATGTAACCAGGTACATGAAGAAGTAAGAATAAAAGTACTAACTGTCCCAATTAATGTCATCGAGCTGTTTGTTAACAGCAATGCTTTCTTTTAACCTCCAAAACCATCACCACACACACTAAATTCGGAGAGTTTGGTGACAGCCAGCTTCATGAGAGCTCTCGTTTGGAATAACTGACACTAAACTTTATGTAACCGCTGTTTACAGTGTTTGGCATTTGACCTTTTCTGGTGTAACGCTCCAGTTTATACGTGTGCAGTCATCCATCAGACGCTGACAGTTAAACAGTGAACGCTATCTCAGTGCAGCAGAGGGCCGGCATCATTGGACAATGCTGGCCTTAGGTTCAGAGTGTGTGTGTTTGTGCGTATGTCTGTGTGTGTGTTTAATTCCCAGGGATCGCTGGTCGCAGGGATTTCGATCGTTTCATTCGGTCCAAGCAAAAGCGTTATCTAAGCTGCACAGATGAACAGTGGAGCGCTGCAGACATGGAAGGTGCTGAAGAGATAAAAACAATAGAAGTAAATAGAAATGTGCAACGATGAGTTTTATTTTTGCACGCGGCCTTTGAAGGAATCACCTCTGTATGTCTCATTCCTCACACTTTCATCCCAAATCTGACTTAGATGTGGTTTTTAGCTCCAAACCTGGGGACTGCGTGTCGGTGGGTAAAATTAGACCGTCACCTCGGTCATGATTAGAGATTATGCTGCAATCAGGCCATGCACTAATGATTTCCAATTCTCAGTCTCAGATGATTTTAAAGGGAAATGGGGATGACATTAAAGAGCCAGTGTGGGTTTTTTGATGCATAATGAATATGAGTCGATTATAAAGTCTAGTGAATGAGTCTGTGGTGCGTTTGGAGAAAGCTGCTGGCATTTAAAGCTAAATTTGATTTGTAATTATATAATTATGAAATTTGACTGGAGACATGTTCAGAGCTCAGTGTCAGCTTTTTTTTCCAAATTACTGTCCTCTCAGGAGGCCTAGATATGTAAACCATATTTTATTTCTCGCTCCATTGCTAAGTTCAGATGGTTTTGATGTATTTGCACTTTAGATTTGATGCATTGAGAGACGATGACGGGCAGGCAGGTGACCGTCAAAGGCAAAGCCTGCACAAGTGTCCAGAACAGCTTCAGCGTGCCCTAACATCAGCTCTCCAAGTGGAGCATTGGTGATCGTCTAGAAATCTAGAAGAGTCTGCCACACTATTCAGGTTTGTTGTAGCATGAAGGACGCGACGACTGCTTGCTCTCACTTTACATTCATGGACCACATTTGATGTGAACTACTAGATAATAACATAATAACCTATGAAACACATTTTTGTGTGAAAATGTTCACTCATAAGGAAAAGTCAGTTTGCAGCTGACCTGCAGATACTGACCAAACTGAGAAAAACAGCTGGAATGTAATCAAATCTACAGCAGCTGCACGTCTAGAGTTTGAGCTAAAAACAGCAGCACATACAGAGAGACAAAAACAAACAAACACACACACACAAAACAAAACACAAATGACACTCTATGTCTCTTTGTCTTCACTGCAGACACTATTTTAATAGCTTTTTATTGTGTGTGTTTTATGTGCATGCTTTTATTTTGAAAATTTAGCATCACATCATACCTGCATGTTTTCCAATGAAGGAAAAAGTTCTGATAACTTTATGCATTTTTGGTCAAACTAAAAACGCTACCTTCACCACACTGTTAACTGAAACGTACATGTGAAATCTTTGTTAACCAGCTAAACCGGGTTTAATCCACATGTCTACTGTGTTTCTTTGTGAAAGTAAGAAAGAAACGATGGAGCTCTGAACCGTTCGGCTAACCTTTGCGGGTGGTTTACAGCCTGGACAGACCTGTAGCAGCTCCACCTGGACCGCAGGACCCTGAGCTGTATGTAGACTCTTATCTCTTATCTGGATCTTAAATAGTTTGGAGTAACCTGAGATGTAAGCAGAAACACCCCGGCAGCATGTACTGTAGAATGGCAGATACAGTCGAGAGACGAAGCACAGTTCAAACCAAAAAATAACAGAAAAAAGCAAATAGTTGTAAAAACAGTGGGCCCATGGCCTCCGTCACATAAACACACTGAGGTTTGAGTTTACTTGCTCAGCTGTGAACCATTTTTAGCGATGCAATCCCTGCAAGCATCTCCTGGATCAGCTGACCTGCACGGTGACCACAGGTAACACTTACCAAACACTGAGGTTTACTCTAAAAAAAGACCTGTCTGTGATTTTAAATGACAGACTGTATCCTCCAAACCCAGCCTGACGATGTCTGTGATGTAGCGTGACATAAGCAGCATGGAAGGTGATAGGAAGACAGCATCTGCAGACTGTTCAAGTTTCTTTTAAGTATTCTTTATTTTCTGGTGTCGCCTTTCAACAATTATTTCACAAAAACATAAGAACCTCTCAGTCAAAATTTCACCTGCTTTATATAGAATTCTACTCACACCTGGATCTCATTAACCTCCACCATTGGGAAAACAGGGTAGACTAAATAACATAGTCTAGACAAAGAAACAGGAATAAAATCATTTTTCCACTTAACAAACTCATTCACCCAACTAAACAGTTTGAAAAGTCAATCTCTGCACTTACTCTGACTCATGGGGTTATTTTAAATGAAATAAACAATTTTACACAAAAGAAACACCCCTTCATTTGGTTACACCCAATTGACATGATCAGTGACATCATATCCTATAAAACCAGGAAGTACTGGGGCGGCCATTCCCACATACCTGTTTTACACATAGGACCTGTTCAGAGGAACACACAATGGTAAGTATAACCAAACTACATAAACAAATGAAAGATTCAAATCAATTAATGATGAAGTGACATTTAGCTTTAAGTACATTTGCACAGATGAAATGAATATAACCAATGCTACCACAAACAGACCCGGGATAGTATGTAGAGCCAAGGCTACATGTGCTGTGTTTACATTAAAGCATTATGATAGACTATAGGATAACAGAACACAGAACAACAACATACACAAGTGACAAATGGCAAATGACTTCTCTCCTAGCCACTTTGTCACAGTCTGTAGGTAAACAGTTTCATCACATAGATAAAGCGTGGACGTATAAATTCCAGAGTGACCCCGCCCTGCCGCTCTGTGGTCCTGTCACGTCCACACCATCCTCTCAGCCTCTGGCTCTGAACGATGCTTTTTGTAAGTCAGCGTACTGACGCGGGCTGCAGAGACTTGCCTTTGGCCCTCAGAGGACTGCTGCGACAGCTCTGCTCCCGTTACTTACACGGTTTACACGTGAGCTACAGATGTGTACAGCTGTGGTCTGAGACATCAGGAGTCCAGAGATAACCGAAGAGCAAAACTGAATTCATGTGTGCAGGAAACTTGGGATCACTTTGCTCCTCAGACACTTTAACACAGTCGCGTCCACTCCGCCTCTGCTTCAGGCTCGTCCTCGTCTGCAGAAGGTGAAGCTGCTCAGAGCTGGAAACAGGAAGCTCAGAGGGTGATTCGTTTGATCTGTTTCACCTGCTTGCTGTGTGTCTGTGCACTAACATAGAAGTTTTAAAGTCCATTCATTACTTTTCATGTTATAATGTTGGACACAAGATCTTCACTTTGATCCTGGTTTGTAGCAGAGGCTGAATCCACAGACCAGAAATAAACTAGATTATTGTTCAAATGATTGTTTTAATATTCTGTTGTGGGAAATCATATTTTTCATGTTTTTCTTTCTGCCCCCCAGTAATCTAAAGGGTCAATCCACCCAAATCACTCAGCAACGCATCCATTTGCTCGTTAACTTGGAACTGCAGGATTTTTAAAATGAATCAGAGTTATTGTGTTTGATCTCGGGTGACAGGAATATATTACCAGTTTTTACACTGGCCTCTATTTCATCACCAATCTGTGGAAACGGATGTGTGAGATCTTGAATGAAGGGAGTGGGCTGCTAAAGTTTAACACAGAGAGTGAAACATGGAAATCAGCGGCATGTAAAAATGTGTTTTCCATAAATATTTGAGCTGTTTTCCTGTTTTGATTCAGCGCCCTCCTCTTCCTCCCCGCCGCTGCTCCTCGCTCGTTCACTTCACAAGGGCACGCCACTGAACCACAAAGCCATCTGGCTCCGTGTAATCTACTTCAGAACAGGCCGATCTGATGCAGTTTAGACAGATGTAAAATGGTCCAAATCAGACGAGGAAGCCAAACAACATGAGAGGGTCATTTCACAGAGAAACACAGCGAGCAGCCGTGGCCTCGGGGCTCAGATGCCAGCTTGTGACCAGAAGGTCGCCAATGAAATCCCCCAATCTGCACAAGAAATTAAATGTGGGCAAGGGGAGCATCCAGTCCCAGAGGATGCTGCAGTGCAGAAATTAGCACTCAGATTAAAGTCAGAGGAAAAAAAGAGGAACGCTTCGACTCAACTGTTTGACTGGCAGCAAGCGTGTGTGCAAACAGAAAAGACTGACACAGAGGAGAGACGAGTACAGAACAAGACTGAGCAGACTCCGTTCTGTTTCCGGCAGCATGCCAGAGGATTTCCAGGTCACCGCGTCTTCCGCAGCGATGGGAGTATGATGAGAAATGAAGGTGAAGTAATAATCAGCATCCCCACTGCTGTCTGGAGAAGTGATACCTCCAGACTGATGCTTGCATTCCTCAGAGATTTAACCTCTGAGGTCATGTGACATTCATACATAGAAAATCTTCATGTAGATTTTACACCTGAGATCATTCAGAAAAAAATCAATAAATTACCAAAGTCCTGAATTCAGGGTGAAAACCAAGATCTTTCCTTTCCAAATGTCTGTCAGTGTCTGTGCTGACAGCAGGTACAGTCTACGCCAGGGGTCCCCAATCCCAGTCTGCGAGGGCCGGTGTCCCTGCAGGTTTTAGATTTCACCCTGGGTCAACACACCTGAATCACAGGATTAGTTCTTTACCAGGCCTCTGGAGAACTTCAAGACATGTTGAGAAGGTAATTTATCCATTTAAATCAGCTGTGATGGATCAAGGACACATCTAAAACCTGCAGGGACACCGGCCCTTGTGGACTGGGATTGGGGACCCCTGGTCTACGCCCTCTCTGGCAGCCACATTTCTTTAAACAGTCAGTGAGATGCTGGTTGTGTCTGACTGGTGGGGAATTGCTGACTTTTGTTGTGTTCAGGTGTGTTGCTTGTGCAATGCTGATGTGCAGAAAAGCTCCACACACTCAGCAACAGCCCAAAAGTTTTGGCTGATGGTGTGTAACCTCTAAACGCTGATGGGAAACTGTGTTTTTGTGGCTTACAGTTGAGCTGGAACACTCGGAAGTGACCTGCTGGTGAAATCCTATCCCTCCACGGGGCATGCCTGCTCCCCACATTGTTTCAGTCCAATAAAAACGGGGGCAGAGTGCTGCTAAACACCAGCTTCAATGTTTTTTGACAGACCGGTGAGTCACCAAGCAGCAGAGGAGCTGCCGTGGCATTTACGGTCTGATGGAGGTAGAGAGAGAGCCAGACAGAAAACTCTGAAGCTGGACTCCTTGTTTAATCGAGTTTGGTCTCACATTATGAGATGCTCTGCTTATGGGTGACTCAGGCAGACGTGCACTCAGATGATGGGCGTTTTTGATTTGATGGTGTTGCCCTTTTCTGTTTTCTTCAGTTGTCTGTATATGCTGTGATCTTATTCTCCTCCTAATTTCTGGTCATATATTTGCTGTTACTCTGGTACATGTTCATGTCAAATATAGCCGAGGTTTCTATTTAAACACAAAAAGATTCAAACGCAGAACACAGTCAAGAGATTTAAAGCTTTCATACTCAGGTCGAGTCTCCTTGCAGCAGGTGAGTTTCTCCTCATTTTCTCCAGGAAAGAGTTCCAGGTTTCCAAGCAGGTGAGCAAGTGAAGGCAGGCGGGATGAGACTGGGTAAGGCAGGTCGCAATGAACAATCACCAACAGGTGTCCTGAGAGGAAGGATGAGACGGGCAGGTAAGCACAGGACTCAGGTCTGCAAACACACAGGTAAGTTTTCACAGAGTACTAAGCTGTACAGCAGCTCTCCAACTACAGTTAGACCCCCTAACCCTAACTACAGTTAGAGAGCTGCTGGATTCCTCTCCTTAAATGGTGCATGTTGCTGCATGGGGATGGTTACTTTCAAATGTAATAGGCTACAGATTACTAGTTACTTTGTCAAAAAGATAAATACTGGTGCACCTACATTCTGATTACTTTTCAAACAAATGAATTATCATGTTTTTTTAGCTTGTTTGTTTAATATTTATTCCTCGGTGGAAATAAATTCCTGCACTGGCATATGATAATGATCCAGAAGGAGTCACTGCTGAAAGATGCTCCTGATCTTTGAGAACTTTCTTCTGCTCTCACCTTTTCTCACCTATCCCACCTGCTGATGTGAGCCCTGAAGGTTTACCCAGAATGCACTTTGTGAAGGTTCCTGCAGTGAATTATCTGAAACAGATTAAACATAACGCTGGCTTGCGCTCCACTACATCACAGACACGAAGCTGCTGCAGTGAATTCAGACCCTGATGGATCCATCACACTGATGATCACAGCTGCACAGAGAACACAAACCAGCTGTAGTCTTCAGACTGGGACTCTTGCAGTAAAAATCATTTGGTTGTAGTTTTTTAAAAGTGTAGGTAAGTCAGTGTAAGAGTCATCTGTAGATGAATTAGGATTAATATTAATGTAATGCGTCTTTTACTCAATTGTGCAATACTATTATTCATCTGTTTGTTATTGATTGAATGTTTCTCTCATTCTCCCATTATATGCTGCTACACTATTTTATTCATTGCGCGACGTATGTCACTTGTATTGATAGGTATGTTATTTTTATTTTATTTTATTTTATTTTATTCATGTGCACTCATTTTTTTCTTTTCTTTCCTCCTGCCGCAGTGAGCATGCTCATGACAAAAGAATTTCCCTCAGGATAAATAAAGTTCTTATCTCGTATCTGTATGTAGTTGGAGTGCGTGTAAATATTCACAGTATGAATGTAACATTTGCATGGCTTCATTAAATACATTACATTTATAGAGTAAAGTTTCCATGAGGGGCACACGGGGAAACTTATTTCAGATTTGACTGATATTGTTAATTACAACCCGTGGTTTGACAAAGTGTAATGGAAACGCACTAAAACTACAACTCTGTTCTTCTATGTAAAGCTAAAATCGTCATTGTTTTCAGCCTGACTGAAGAATACAAACCTTCACATGACCGCAGTCTGTTATTAAATTCCGGCAGTCTGTCTCCATCTAGTGTACGAGTAATAGAAAAACAACGTCATCGCTGATTGGCTTAAATTGCGATGTGCTCGTTTCTGATTGGCTAGCAAAATCTTTACCATCTACAAAAACCTTCCGTATGGGAACGCGGACAGCTTAACGTTTCATCTTCGTCATTATATTTTATTGTATCTCACCAATCAAAGCCTTTGTACCTGTTTGGTTTTATATTTAATGAGTGCAAATTTCAAAGGATAGAGAATGACACCGAACAATCGTCGGGGTGATTATAAATGTGGCACTTTGTTGTTTCAGTCCGGATGAGAACAGCGGACGGACCAGTTTATGGAGTTTAGCTTAGAGGAAGAAGCTTGGCGGTGAGAGTTTCTCTCGGTGCTGTTCGGGTAAAATGGGAGGCTGCAGAGCGTTTCGGGGCTCAGCGTTGCTCTTCGTGCTGCTGGAGCTCTCTCTGGTCTGCTGTGACATCACGGACGGAAACGCGGAGCACCTGAAGCGGGAGCACTCGTTAACGAAGCCGTACCAAGGTAGGGGCGTTAGCCCGGGAGCTAGCCCGCAGACTCGGGGACGTCTCCGCGGCTTCTCGGGCCCAGCGGAGGCTCCGAGCCGCCTGCATGTACACTCATCTTACATTGAATGTTTACGGGCTTTTAAAGACCGTGTGGCAGAGTGTCCTCCTGCGGGGCTAAAAGCCCCAAAACATTCGCTACTGGGGAGCTGGAAGATCGATAGTTCCTGACAGGAAAACACACCAAATATGACTCACTTGTATCAGGAAGCTACACACAGATTATTAAATGATAGGCTGCAGTCAGCATGAACTAGTTTCTTCGCATCGCTAAGGTTAGAGATTTGCGCAAGTGAAGAAAATCAGTCCTACATATTTGCGTAATGGCGCACTGCGAGACATATCCTAGCATGTCTGCGTCATCGCATGGAAATATTAATATTCACAGAAACGGGAACAAATCGAAGATCGTCTCGGTGAATACCAAAATCGTTCTGCATTTCTGAGGCTGCTTTTAATCGAGTAATTCGGACTTCACTGAAGAAAGTCTGCTGATATGCTGATATTTACCGGATCTGAGCATGTTCACGTGTGTACAGTCTCTAACTCACACACACACACACACCAGTCTGTGGTCACTCAGGTTCATGTGCAGATTTATTCTCAGGCAGGATCGATCTTCTGGTGGGCAGGTGTAAGATGACAGGTGCTTTGGGTGCTCAGAGTAGCAGTGTCCTTTATAAGAAGCAGGAGACACCTAACTGCTTGTCAGAGCTGCTTCATGCTGATCCTCCTCCACATCTGAGTTTTTGCTTCAGCGGCTCTCCTGCAGCCACGCTTCATTTGGCCTGCCAGTATCTGTCAGCTGCCTCAGCAATGTACGTGAGAAACATGGTCCACTCAGACTTGCTGTCCTTCAGAATGCTGTTGAGGTTCTGCTGGCACTGGGAATTGTAGATCCTGAGGACCAGGACCTCTGCCAGATGCTCACAGCACACCCTGACTATGTATATGGGTATGAGCATCCTCTCCCACCACCTGATCCAACTCAGCACCAGGCGGTGATCAGGTGACAGGTCAGCTACTTCCTTCAGCCAAGTGTCCAGAACATACGCCCCAGATCTGATGATACGATTACAGAATCAATCATGGACCTGCAACGTAGGGCGCCCTGGTGCCACATGCACTTACGGACATGTTTAAACATGGTGTTCAGCACAGACACACCGTTTTAGCACACAGGTCCAGTGACAGATCGGGCTGTTCCTCCTGATCATACTGCTTCAGCGCACAGCTGCCCTTCAGGTGACCGATTCCAGAGCCCATGAAGTGCTCTAACATGAGTCAGACACGTTACAGCTGACCCCCACAGCCCCTCCTGCAGGCAGCGATGCTGCAGCCGAAATATTTATTTAATTTATTAAATAAATAAATAATTCTGCATATCATCAGCAAACAGTTGATTTTCCTTTCCAAGTTTATCAGGCGCGTGTTAGTTAGTTCTTCTACAAAATCAGCTCCACCCTCCCTGTTGAGCGTGTAAGGATGTCTGATTACAGAGTTCAACCAGGAGTCAAACCATGGGAATCAAATTCACACATGGTGTAAGTGGCTCACAGTGTTCAAAAGAAGCTTTAAAAGTGCCTTGGTGTGAGTCCTCCAGATTAGATTGAACACTCTTTAATGTCATTACGCAAGTTTAACAACATTATGATTACATCTTAATCCAAGAGTGTAGCCACGCTGGTATGTGTAGTGTAGCCACATTATTAGTGAGCTTTAGAAGGTGTGAATGTTTGCTGAGTGTGAAACGGGAGTGACGGTATTGACACAGCAGTGTCTTAACCTGCTCATGTGTGTCTGAGCGTTTGCCTGTTTTTCCCGCAGGTGTCGGCAGCAGCCCATCCAGCCAGTGGGATTTCTCCGGAAGCACTTTGGTGACGAGCTCGTACGTCCGCCTGACTCCAGATGAGAGGAGCAAGCAGGGATCCATCTGGAACACCGTGGTGAGGCGAGGCGCGATCACAGAGAATCATTTAAAGTTAAAAATGTCCTCTCTCTGTGGCTGAAGCCTCCTCGCTGAGACGAGGAGTTGTAGGCTTCGGCTCAATAGCGTCTAACCCTCGGCTCGTTTCTGTGTTAGCCTTGTTACCTGAAGGACTGGGAGATGCACGTGCAGTTTAAAATCCACGGCTCGGGGAAGAAGAATCTCCACGGTGACGGCATCGCTCTCTGGTACACGAAGGACAGGCTGCACTCAGGTAACACCGGGTCTTCACTGCGAAGGTCCGGCTGGTGTGAAGGAGCTTCATATAGAGTTTGGATTTACCCGAAATTCTCTGCTGCAACCAAACTGAGGCCTAAGAAGGCAAAGTGTAGATGCTGAGCAGCCTGACCTCCCTGAAGGTGGAGCTCTTTCTCTTTGTATACGACATAACAGTGATGAGATAGTCATCGGCATAGTCGTTCGAGTCGGGCTTTGCGGCGTGTTCGCGGTGAGTAAACGTAGCCCTACATGCAGCTCTGTGAGGCTGAGGTACTGCGGTGTGGGCCCCTTCTTGCCGGTTAACCGCTTCATGGTCAGGAGGAAAAAGCATGTAAAGTGTTGCAGCTCAGAAGGACGGCTGTAAATCCAAACCTGTGTGTGTGTGTCACTCCATACGTGTCTGTCATCTCATCACTGCTGACCTCACATAGCGTCTCGCTCACGTCTCGCCTCATCTCTGCCTCCATCCTAGGCCCTGTGTTTGGAAACCAGGATCAGTTTCTTGGCCTGGCTATTTTTTTGGATACCTTCCGCAATGACCTCCATGGGATGGATGTAAGTGTGTGTGTGCGAGCATGTGTGCCAAAGTGACTGACCAGCTTGTTTCTTTGCAGGGCCCGTGTTTTCCAACAGCGCCGTCTTCCACGGGCTTGCCGTCTTTATAGATACTTACTCTAACGATGATGCGACAGATGTGAGTGGCTGCAGGTTTTCCCCGTCAGCATGCTGTCTCAGTGCACAGTCTGTCTCCTCGTTGTGAAACGCTGCAGGCCTGTTGAAGTGGACCTATTCGCCATTCTCCTTTCCAAGTCTGATTGGCCGGGGTGGGGTGGGGTGGGGTGGGGCTATAATGACATCTCCCCTCTATGACATCACACGGGATTACTTGTGCATACACTGACCTTATCATTAAGAACTCTGTTCATGTTTAATATTGAAAAGAAGATATGGCAGGACATAAGGAGAAGCAGAAAAGGTCCACTTCAGCGTCAGTGACAGAACATTTGTTTGTTGATGTGTCACCTTATCGCTGTTCTGTGTCACTCACATAGAAAAGGCCCCGGTTTAAATAGAAATACAGTTAACAGCCATAGCGAGTCTGCAAATGTCTGAAATACAGTAAATTACATTTTTAGAACTAAATGTCTTTGATATATCTTAAATTGGACTGGATTACGATGCTATTACTGATATTTTAGACAGTGTGTGTGTATCGATCAGACCAAATCGATAACAATCTGAGCTTTGCAGCCCGGTCATTGTTAGAAATCTTTCTCTGATTTTTAAAAAACAGTCACGAAATGCTTAACAGAGGGAGCAATAAGAAAGAAACGACTTGTGTGGGGTCCAAATGAACGCAGAAGAAGCAGGAAAACGACACAGAACGCGCCCCTAATCTGAACAGCTTTCAGAGCTAATGTTGGGAATGCCCTTAGTGGGCAACTCCAGGCCTCGAGGGCCGGTGTCCCTGCAGGTTTTAGATGTGTCCTTGAACCAACACAGCTGATTTAAATGGCTCAATTAGCTCCTCAACATGTCCAGAGTCCTGGTAATGAACTAATCATGTGATTCAGGTGTGTTGACCCAAGGTGAGATCTAAAACCTGCAGGACACCGGCCCTCGAGGCCTGGAATTGCCCACCCCTGCCTTAGTCACATAGTATCAGGGTATTATCGACCTGAAACCCCAATGCTCGCTCCAGCGTACATGCCTCTCTGCAGCCCTTCTAGTGGCCGAGGTGCGGTCATTTTAAGTGCGTCTGAAAATGTCAGAGGATCCTCTCCACTCGAAGCATAAGACAGAGCTCTGTAATCAGAGTACTGTGACTGTATCGCCCTTGTTGGTGAGCAGTACAGAGGCTGGATGTGCTCGGCACCTTGTTCTGTCTCCTAAACAAAGACACTGCTCCCAGAAGAACAGCTGAGGTTTGTGACTTTGACCTGACACAGGCTTCAGTTCAGTTTTCCCTGTTTTCAGTCGGATCAGAGCAAGGAGAGAAAAAGCACTCGAGTGTTTAATGAGACCTTTACCCTCGTCAGAGCTCAAACGCTCAGCAGGAAGTGAACGTCACTGTAACCGCAACCAACCGCCATCGCGATTTGTGCCGATTACCTCAAATGTGTCATGTGGACATGTTTTGTTTTTATGTGATGTATTTGTTGGTCCTGTTGAAGCGTGTAATGCCTGTGTAGGACTTGTGTACTGATCATTTCCTGTCCGCCGCCAGCGCTCTTTCCCGTACATTTCGGCCATGGTGAACAACGGCTCGGTGAGTTACGACCATGGGAAAGACGGCCGCTCGTCTGAGCTGGGAGGCTGCTCTGCTGAGATCAGGAACCGTGATCACGACACGTACCTCGCCATCCGCTACTCCAAAGGGCGACTGACGGTAAGTGGCCGCACCTTCGGTTTCTGCTGCCGTTTGAGGTGGAGCTTTGCAGTGTTTTTACCTTTGGTCCTGCCTCCCCTCTGTAACCCGGCAGGTGATGGTGGACGTGGACGACAAGAACGAGTGGAAGGAGTGCATCGACATCGGCGGAGTTCGTCTTCCCACGGGATATTTCTTTGGGGCTTCGGCAGCTACGGGCGACCTGTCAGGTAGGTCTGAGCTGCCGGTGAAGGAGGAATACTGATTGTTAAAATCGCATTCTTAAACCTCGAAGTGTTTTCACCGACTCGTCACAGATAACCATGACATCATCTCCATGAAGCTCTACCAGCTGATGGTGGAACACACGGCTGAAGAGGAGAACTTGGACTGGACGAAGATCGAGCCCAGCGTCAGCCTCCTCAAATCCCCTAAAGGTAGATTCAAATACCCAAAACTTTATTTAGAATAAAGTGCTTCAGAGTGTTTCAGCAGGGCTACAAGGGGGCGGGATGTTTCTCAGACTTCTAAAACATTCCAGTTAAAAGCACAGTTAAAACCAGATGGAGTAAACTGATGGTGGATGTTCTTCCTCCTTCTCAGACAACATCGATGATCCCACCGGAAACTTCCGCGGCACGCCTCTCACTGGCTGGAAGGTGTTTCTGCTGCTGCTGTGCGCCCTGCTGGGGATCGTGGTGTGCGCCGTGGTGGGAGCTGTGGTTTTCCAGAGGAGACAGGAGAGGAACAAAAGGTTTTACTGAAGAGGAGGAGGAGGCAGAGGAGGATGAGACTGGTGTTCTTACTGGAGAGGAATAAACTGTTTCCTGATGATGGATTGAGCACACTTAATGTGAATTTGTTTTCTACAGATGGTCTGAATGTTTGTATCTGTGAAGCACTGCGGGGGGGAGGTGATGATTGCAGGGTTCGATTTCCTTTTATTGACAAACTTTGGGGGGGGTTTTCTTAAAGAGCGTGTTACGCCTGCTTTTTGTTGATCAGGTGTGTTCTGCTGCAGAGAACGTGCACGTGGCTTCGATCCATGAAGATGGTTTCTTATTACAGAGGAGAGCTGGTGCTGGTTTAGTGCCGACCTGTGAGGAACAAACTCGTGTAAAGAAGTCATCACAGCCAATGGGAAGGCTTCAGATTGTAGTCGGAGCCTCGGGCTGCGGTCCAACAGTTCACAGACATCCCTCATTTGTTTGGTTTTGCTGGACGTTAAACATGACAAGTCTGACCGCTCCCACTCAGCCGGCTTCACAGCGATGGTGGATGGTGTTAACGTGGGTCTGCCGTGGAGACGAGAGGATCATCTTACACACATCCACATCACGTCTGTTATGTTAGGGTCAGTTTCTCGTGTTGCGTTCTGCCGCAGACACGAATCAGCCTCGTCGTCGCCTCCTCTGTCTCCTCTGCCGAAGGAGGTGATAAAGGACGCTTAGAAGCTCCTTTCCTTAGTGCTGGTGGGATTCAGCGGCTCTGGTTGTGTCTGCAGCCTTCAGGAAGTTAGAGACGCATGAGGGAATAGAAAGGACTCTTTGGCCGCAGGCTGATCGATTTGATTCGTCGTTGTTTTATCCATCCAATCAGAATCATTCAGTTCAATCCAGGATTTCCTGAAAGTGTTTTTTTTTTTTCTATTTCAGAGAACAACTTAGTGTGTGTGTGTGTGTGTGTGTCTATGCTCTCCATCAGCCTGTCGACGCCCCCTGGTTTACTCAATGGCGTCTGTGAAGCTTCGTTCTGATGGTTAGCTGACAGTTTAGTTTAACGTCAGAGGAAATTGATAAGCTTACCTCAGAATAAAATATTTACTGCTGCGTTCACCCATCAGGACTCTGCTCGTCGCTCGTGACATAAACACGTCAGGCTGTACAAACTTTAAGGGGACGGCGAGCAGCTCGGAGGGATAGTGCGGTCACTTCCTGTTTTAACTGAAGTAGACATCGTCCTGGAAACAGACGGTAAAGTTCACAGCGAGTTGAAACATTAGAAACATTAAAACTGTTTGTGTGTTTGTGGAGAGCAGCTATTGTCAGAGTTCACGTAGAGTACGGCCTTCTCTGTCTTCAGTTTGTGTGACGGGGTGTTTAAATCATGCTCAGAGAATAAGTGTGAATAATAACTGATCATTTCTCATTGTCTCCTTTTTGTTCATTTGGGTTTTTGCTTTGCTCACGTTTTTCCGTCATCTTTCATTCAAAGCGTTTTTATTGGTTTGGTTTGATTTGGTTTTTCTGCAGAGACAGGAAACTCTCCTTTCGTCACAAATAATATACTGAAATAAAAAAAATTAACCGTGAGACTGTTTGTGATTATTCCACGTCTATGACATCATTACTTTACACTCTGCTGATAGTAAAGCATCCTCCTCTGTAGCTCCACCCCTCTGCATGTCCCTTCATCCACGAACCTCCTCTGAGCTCTTTCTCTTCTCCTCCTGCCTGCAGCTCCACCCTCCCTCCTCCGCACATGCTCAGACCCTCTGATCCTGCTTACTAGAGTTGGATGTCTCCAGACCACTTTTACGTGGTCTTGGTCTCGGCGGACTTTGGTCTTGTCTTGGTCTCGGATCCCTCGGTCTTGTCTCTGTCTTGCTGTCTCAGATCGACATAGTGGAGATTTGGAGTCAACAGTATCCATGACACACAACGTAACGTTCGATAATGTGTCATGCGCATAAGCATCAGCTCTCAGAGCCGTGCTTAGAGAGTGCTTTGTAGTGAATCTGAAGAGTCGACTCCCATTGAGCGAGAGCCGGCTCCTCACTTGATTTCCTTTCGCTGCTCAGCTCTCACACAGTGGCTCAGCTATGCTCCAATCCCTCCATATTGTGGCCAATCACATGCGAGGATATAGGATAATATCATTATGTGAAAAACAGAGAGGGTGAGAGACACGACAGTCAAGTGGAGCGTGCGTCGGTCCTGTCAGTAAGTGAGTGAGACAGTAGACAGCGGTGAGGAGGGCTGTGCGAGTGCATCGCAAAAACATAAATATGCCTGACACTCGTAAACGAAGCAGCATCTGGCTGCAGTTTAAAGACCTTTGTCTCGGTCTCGTCTCGACTTTGTCTTGGTCTTGACTCGGTCTGTCTTGGTCTCGATACCCTCTGGTCTTGGTTTAGGCGGTCTTGACTACAAGTCTACTGCTCACTGAACATCTCAGCCTCCGCTATCTCCAACCCTCACAGCAGGTCTCACCTCCATATTTACCACTTCTCTTTCTGTCATAAATCACACCTGACACTCATCTCCTGCACTTTCTCCGCCTCTCTGTGGATGTGTTGACCCCGGGTATTTAAACTCCACCCACCGTCACTACCTCCACCTGCGCCCCTGCTCTCACAGCGGTTCAGTTTGGGGTTGTTTTGTTTATGCAGATTGAATTTAAAGAAATCAAAAGTTCAAACATTTTTGTCCGTGATTTGTTATTTTCAGAATAAAAGCAATTTCGTTACTAAAAAGTTTTTCATATAAATCCAGAAGCTTTGGTTTCCTCCGCAGGAAAACTTTCTTGTGTTTAGACAAACCTCGGGATGGGCTCAGTTTAACCTTCAAAGAAGTTTAAATTAAACTTCTTTTATTTGCAGCACTGCAGCACCGGCTTCTCTCCGTGCTTTCTTCAAAGATCGCCAGCTTTGTGCTGGAAATCTGAAGATTCGGGAAATTGTTTTAGGTCAGAGTCTTCACTTCCAACTGTGTTCATGATAACCACAGGAGACGTGGCTTAATGTGTTTGCCCCTCCCCTGACATGACGGTGAACGAGGTTGTTCCTCCTGTTAGCTCTGCTCTCCTACGTGAATCTTACACGAGGTCATATGAACACCATCAACGGGTCCAATGAAGAGCGCCGCTTTATCTCGTTTTAGTAAATGCTGGAAACCAAAATTGTAACTGAAATGAAATGTAATTGTTTCTATTATCTGTCTTCATAATGTTGAAGTCAAAAATGCAGTGAAACATCTTTCCAAATTATTTTTATATGAATAAAATATTTTTGATAAATATGGCGGGGATAGACGCTAATCCCCCCAAGTGGAAGACTAAACTGTCGCATTAACAGCAGGTGGCAGCACACGCCAGGGGCGAGCAGGACTTACTGGGAATAAATGAGTAACGAAAGCTGTTCAGTCACCGCCTCAGGATCAGGAAGCACCAGCAGAGGACGTCTTTCCTCTGTTTGGGGCTCTGGGCTGTGCTCAGAGCAGCAACGCCTTAAGCTGCGAGGCTCTGTGCTCGTCCATGCAGCCTCCAAACACCGTCTGACCACGAGCCTGGACTCGAACCCACACTGACTTTTGCACAGCTGCACAAAAGTCAGAGCCCCGCGGTGACATCAGCCAATCACTGGACATTTATATCAAAAATACAAACGGCCATGGGCTGCTGCACAGAGTTTGTTTTAGTCAGTTTTATGGTCCTGATTTTATGGTCCTTTTCATATTAAAAGTGACCTTAAACTGCACACAGGGCCTCACAGCAGCACAGAGGGCTTTTATTCTGTCTAGATGAGGATTGTTTCCTCTGCAGGACTGAGCTTCATATTCTCTGCTTGTTTAAAACGGGACAAACCTACCTCTCCCCCCTCCCAGCCTTACATCAGCTGCAGTGACTCAAACTTTCAGTAAACCTTCGTCTGTTGGATGAAATCGCTGCTGTGCTCACAGCTTTTTTCCCCCTGCGGCTCGGAGGCGGGCCTGGAATCTTTGTGGACGAGGCGAGGCTGTTGTTTCACATACTTGACGCTGGAGTCTGGATGAACGGGTGGAGATGGTAACCGGGTGCACCACCTCTCCCTCTCCGGTCTCCCGGGGGACCACGAGCAGCTTTGCAGACAGTCAGCAGGCACGCAGCTGCAACTCGTGCACTCACGCTGCGAGTCTGTGAGCACAAACCTGCACTCATGCTCCGAGCTCACTCCTGTGTTTTAATGAGTGCAGTCAAAAGAGAGGCTTGTAATCGTCTGCATTTTCACAGTGATTTCTCAATTTTAGTCTCATTTTCAGCCTTTATGTCAAATAATTGTTAATAAAGTTGTGGTCCTCGTGTGGCTTTGATATGACCAGCTGTAGGAAAAATACAACACAAACCCTGCAAATGTTAAATCAGAAGGCTTCCGTCTGGAGATTCAATGTCATTGGATCATTTCAGACGTTCACCTTGTCTAACAATAATATTTACAGCTGAAGAAGTCACAGTTTCAAATAGGTTTTGTTTGTTTTTGAGAAAATATGACAACTTTTGAGTGAAATCACAGTAAAAAGGCCGTCAGTGCACACGTAACCCACAGCTGGATTAAATTGAAGATACTGAATAAATATTGTAAAATCCAGCTGTTTCTGTGGTTCTCCAAAAATATCTACCTGATTCTCTGCACCAACCTTTGATGCATGATAAAAGCCACCAGGGAGCGATAGCTGTGGCTTCAGCTTTGTGACCCCTGTAGACTGTTTTGGGTCCCACTGAATAAAATTTTTTAGCCTGTTTTGAAAATCCTAATCAGACTTTATTAACTGTGACATCAAACCGCTCACTCACGACTTGTCAGTCACAGGTGAGTAGCCAATGAGCACGATGCACGATGTCATCACATCCAGGTCTTTCTGCCACCAAGATGGAGATGGTGGAGACGGTGGAAACGGCGGTGTGGTCATAGCTGCTATAGCCATCTTTTATATACAGACTTTGCATGTGCCTAATCCTGGACCGTCTGTTTTTCTTCTTCTTCCACTTCACAGCTGGCAGCTCTGAATCTTAGGGCTTCAGGTCATTTGCATGATGCGCTGCAACGTTTTGGCTAAAAGTTGTTCATCGCCAGAGGGACTGGGGTCTGCTCCACTCTACTAATCCTCCACACTACTCATAGTGGTGGTGAAAAAGTTTAAACTATTTACTGCATCGGGGGCAAAGGGAAGACTATAAAAAAAAAAAAATTAAAAAGAGGGGGGTGTAATTGGGAATCAGAGTATTTAAAGCTGCAAAAGGCGGAGTTAGGAGACACCACAGAGGACATCCTTCTCCCAAAAACGTGCCCATAAACAAGCGGATCTCCTCGTGATGATTTATCAGATGGCTTTAGTAAAAGCTCCAGAGAACGGGAGAAAGAAATGCAGATACGAACGCATGCAGAGATTTTCAGATATTTTCATAGTGTTTTATTCATGGATAAGAGATCGCTCCGGCTCTCAGCGTCACTAGAAACATGAGAAAAACTCTCAGCCTGCGAGATTTTCCCCTCGTCATAACAATATATCCTCTTTATTGCTTTCAAATATTTGTACTGGTGTAGCAGTAGTCATAAGATCAAAAACCAAAATACATCAAATGACAAAAAAAAAAAAAGAGTCCACCACCGAAAGAGTGCAAAAACTAAACAGCTCATTTTAGTAGGAAGCAAGCAGAGGGAGCATTTATTTCCAAACTTTATTGTCAATTTACAGCTTTGTCCGCTCACAACACTTCAAAGCCATCTCCAATTAAAGCCCCGAAGACACGGCAGCATGAATACAACACTGGCAACACGTAGATTTACATCAGAGGTCTTTTGTTTTTTATAGGAGCTTTTTGTTCCACACATGGACGATCCAAAGATCCGTGAACACATCGGGTTAGTACAGGCTGTGCACATTTCTCTCTTCTAATTGATTTTAGTGGTATAGGTAGGAAAGGCCGTTATTTGAGAAATAAAAAATAGAAATGCAATTAGCACCGTTACTGTCATTTGTTTGTTTAACTTAGGGATCAGCACCTTTTCCCGTTAGTAGCGACTAAGAGACGTCATACTGCTGCTGCGGGTCAGAGCGACTCAGATGATGAGATCTTTGTCCACATCCTCTGCAAACACAAAGACGAGAAACACAGAGAGGACACAGTCAGAACAGTGAGCTCGTCGCGTCACGCCCCACCCACTCAGAGACCAGCACACTCATTCCAGTGGTTTGGAATGTGTGCGTGGTACTAACCCCCCGCCCGAGACTCAGAGACGCTGGAGCTGCATCCACACAGGAGCCGGGACCACAGGAAGTCACTCGGATGCTATGAGTGGTGAGCGAGAGATTCCCTGTATGGATGCAGACTCCTGTGATGGGCACCTTTACTCCAGGTAATCACGCTCAGTGCAGATGTGTTAAACACTCATGCGTTAAAACCCCGAAACGCTGATGAGCTGCTGAACGTCACCTCATAAGCGTTTTCTCTGTTTGTACAAAAACTCTGTCCCACAGCCCGAGGGATCGTATTAGATTTGTCAGGTGTTCGGTACTCACGGTCCTTGAGGCCAAAGCAGGTGGCCCACTCCTCCAGGGCGATGTATTTGTCGGCGTCAGCATCGCACTGCTCAAAGAAGCGGGTGGTGCAATGCTCCATGGGAATGAGAGGCACGCGCAGAGGGGCGAGCTCTGTGTGGGTCAGGTATCTGGAAGCACACAAACAGGATGGCAAGGATAAGTTTGGCCTTTAGTTGGCGAGACGCAGCATCATCTCCCCCTCCCCATGACCCCTACATACCCGTCGACGGGGTGCTGGTCAAGCTGGCCAAACTGCCAGTGGACGGGGAAGATGTACATGTTGTAGTTCTTCTCGAAGTCGTGGGCGAGCAGGTCCAGGGAGTGATCACCGGCCTGAAGCCTCTTCTCGTTCTCGTAGATCTTCTTCACCTGAAACGTCGTACGGAGGAGTTCACGTCGGCGTCATGTTGGAAGTGGCAGACGTGCAACAATTAAGAGCCTAAAAGCTTTTTTCTGTTTTATCATGTTTGTAGGTTTACTACTTATTTCCTCAGGCTGAGGTTAAATCCTCAAACTGTTCGACCGCATTTCAAAGCACTCAAAGCACAAATGTGCTTAAAGACACTTCTTTAAACTTACGTTTCATGATGAAACCATGAAACCTGAAACATTTGTGTCTGTGACTGCCGTCTAAAATGATGAATTTGTTGTGAACAGAATAAAGGACAGATCAACAAGCCGGTCTGTTCTCACCCTGAGCTTCTGCTTCTCGGTCAGCAGGTTGTTGTCCTCGTCGCGCTCGTACAGCGTCACCAGAACGTTCTTCAGCCAGTCCCTCATACGCAGCGGGAACTCTGTCAGCTCGTTGTCCAGACAGGGCTCGATGACTGCAAGACAAAAGCACCATCAGACAGACTCACACTGACTGCTGGGCTCTACACCTGCACAAACGTCTGTAATGCTGGAAATCAAAGCATGAGTGTTTCAAACAGTGATGCTGCAGGGTTAAAAGTGACGGCTACACCCAGGTGTACCCAGGTGTTCAGGTCCATTCTTCCACAGGTGTACTTTGGTGTACTGAACAGTGCCGTGATCTCCATTTAAACCCTGGAGCCCCAATACTTCTCCTCGCGCTGAGCTCGTGTATCGTGTTCTATAGCTCGCGTGTTGGGACACGTCTGAACGCCGCCGAGCCACAGCCACAGTCAGACCCACCCATCAATCACTAGCGTGCTCTGACACACCTGAGCTCAGCCTATTGGCACGCCAGGGAGGAGGCAGGGGAACTGACTGGGAACTAAACTTCAGATACGTCTGAACCATCAACACCGAACCAAAAAACAGAAACAGGAAGAAACCAAAACGCACTATGTCAAAACAAAAGATGGGAGCAGCGATACAAGAATATCCAAATTCATGAGCTGGAAATCCAGATGAGATAAAATTCCAGTCGAGTTCTCAGATAAATTTAGGAGAGGTTCTCCCTGAAATCTCAGAAAAGCTGCACTCCTTTTACTGCAGAGTCACTTCAAACTCCTCTTTGTCCTCATGCATCCACAGATATACTTCATATCTCAGTTTCATCTTTGTCTCTGTGCGTTATTGGAGGTTTGCAGCTCATCCTTCAGATCTTCTAGAATTAGTTTAAATGCTGCATACAGGTTCAAATAATTAAGTGCTTTACACGTAATTAAAGAGGCTTTTTCCCCGAAGCCAACATTAACGTTTGGGTGTGACCAGGGTGGAGGCAGCACGCCCTCCATCCCGTCCTTTACTCAGTGACTCAGACTCATTCGAGACCACCTGAAGGCTCAGCGCTTCAATTCCTGCTGTACCCACTCAGATTAAAGGAGATCGCGTTCTCCTCAATTCAGTTTTATTTATATAGCGCCAAATCACAACAACAGTCGCCTCAAGGTGCTTTATATTGTAAGGTAGACCCTACATTAATACATACAGAGAAAAATCCAACAATCATATGACCCCCTATGAGCAAGCACTTTGGCGACAGTGGGAAGGAAAACTCCCTTTTAACAGGAAGAAACCTCTGGCACTCCACTTAGCCACGCTGTGAGCTTACTTACTGCTCATTGATACCATCTAAAATACTTACATGCTGATTCAGGACAGTTTACATCAGAAATGGAAACAAACTGTTTCCATTTCTGATTTAAAACTTTGTTTAACTGGACAAATCTGTGAAGCCAAGTTCAGACTGTGCTAAAGACCTGCATCCAGAGAACACAACGTGTTAGTCTGTTAATCTGAGTCCTCATGAATGGAGGAAAATCTCTGCATGGTCTGCAGATCATGCGTTTTTATACCCTGCCATAATGGATCATTGCCTGAAGGGTTTCATGCAGAGTGTGAGAGCTCACGTTTGCAGGAGCCGATGTAGTCGAGGTGCAGCTTGTGGCCCTTCTTGGTTCCCTCCAGGGTGCACTTGGTGGCAAAGAAGTGGCAGGAGGACTCGTAGGTCTTGTTGTCAGTGCCGCAAACCTGCAGGAGAGAAAGCAGAGCTCGGTCTGCAACGCAGTGACATTGCAGGGACAGACGAGTCCTCACACGTGTGCTTCTGACCAAACAAGCCCTTTAGTTTGAAAATATGATTTTCCTGATTTCCTGAAACAAATTGAACTAAAAGCTCGGAATCCTTTTTTTTTTTCTACTCTTTGCTTTGCGTGATGTCACAGACACCAGATAGCCTTAATAGAGAAGCTCCGCCCACCGGTGGCTCCTCTGCTTTGCTTGCAGGCCAATCAGATTACAGTTGGCCTAACGCTAAAATTCTTCTTTCTGCTTGCAGAAAGGACAAAAGCTCTTCATGCAGAAACACGCAGAGCTGCACAGCTTCAGCTCCTGCCGCAGATGCCAGTCACACTTCACTCAGGTCAGGAACACTCAGGCTGATTTTAAACTCACATGCTCAAAGTCTCCTTCCACCGGTGGGCAGGTGGAGGGGTCCTGGCACACACACATGGGAGTGTTGCTCTCATCCACCTCACACACTTTGCCCTTCTTGCAGTGGTAGTTCAGACAGGCATCTGTGGAGAAAACAGAAGTGAAACAGGAGGTTTTACCTTCAAGGGACAAAATGTAGTTTTTATTTAAAGTGGACGTAAAGAAGGCAGATCTGCATCATTTTTGCATTTCCATCTTTCCTTCTTCACGTCTCTTCTGTCCTTTTTGGTTTTCAGAATCAGAATCAGAATACTTTATTAAGGGAAATTATGAGAGTTATGGTTGCTCCAGTACAGTAACATTAATAGAAACAAAAACAAAAACAGACTAGACGATTAGCAATACAATATGTTAAGATATAAGGAGCAGCACAATATATACAAATCATCAAATAATCACCAAATTGCTGTCAGCTGTTGCAGTGAGAACACAGCGGCCTGTAGCAGACCGGCTGTGCATTATTAAGTGAGGGTGTGCAGCTCATAGGCTGAGCTCATAGGCTTTAAAGTGGGTGGAATGTGTAATTACAGAGCGAGGGAGTCTGTCATTACGGCCATTTGAGTTGCCAGTTTGAGGCTTTGCTAAACTCAGACAGCCACAAATGCAGTGAAATCAAATCCTTCATTCTAATGTTTACAGCAGGTTTGCAGGAACATCTGCTTTGACTTCAGCATCTCAACATCTTTCATGTCCACGTTACCACCCATCAGGGGACAGAAGGACATTAACTGTGACATTAAAGTTTCGATCGGGAGTGAGTGTGTTTGTGAACTTACTCTCAGTGACAACATCCTCAACAATGTCGATGGCCTCGTCAAACTCTCCGATCTCAACCTGCACTGGATTGGCCCCCACTTCGGTCTCCTGAAGGACACGAGAGGTCAGAGATCAGATCATAAAGCGCTCAGATTGAGGTCTGAGCTGTGTTCGGGTCTATTTCTGCCTGACGTCCACTTAAACCAAACCACCTAAATACGTCTGGTTTCCTGAAGACGAGAAAAACAAGCTGAAGCATCACCACTAAAGAAGGTTCCTCCCTGAAGGCCAAACAGAGTCTGGGAGCAGCCAGACCATAATATTCAACAATAACACGCAGCTGGGGCCACATGTGGCAAAGCTATGGAAGGAGTAATGGCTTCCTGAGCAGCTAAAATTAACAGCTGTGGGATCTTTGGTCCCACTGGACCTCTGAAGCAGGAAACCATAAAACGTTCTCATGAAGACTCTATGTTCTGCTGCAGGAATGTTTCTGGAATATCACGGAGAGAAACCTGAGCGGATGGAACTGAAGGAATAGGCGCTGCCGTGTGTGACATGGCACTTTCCTGAAAAGGCAAAAGCACGGACGTTTCACGTCTTCAGTCGCTGCGTGTCGGTTTTGGGTGGAATTTGCTTTAAAACCTGAGATGCCTTCAAAGACAAAACAGAAGCTCCCAGGCTTTTTCAAAAAGCTTTGATGAGGCAAGAAGGTCACGACCCAGAAACAAAAGCAGAAGCACAGATGACTGATTCATTAAACTGATCTGATTTTCTGACATGTCTCAAACATGTGTCAGCGCTTTGTAAAAACACTGCGTTGTGTCCTTTGGGCTCATGTTTTTAGAAAGCAACCAAAAAACAACAAGTTTTTGTTGATGATTTTATTGCTGGACTGATTTCTTCACAGAAGCAGTCTCTCCTGCAGTCACAAGTGGAAAAACGCCTCGAACTTCGGCTACGCTGTGGATGAGCCCTAAAGCTCCGCTGCAGATCGCATCATCTCCGAGCAGCTGCGTGGCTCAGAAAACACGTCGCAGAGGCCAAATCAGACATACGGGAGAGCAAATGTTTCCCACAGACATCACGGCCACACCAACACTCGCTGCCAGAGGATTCCTCTGCAGACTTTCACCCAGGGTTTCTCACAGATCCACGAAGGCTGCAGAGGAATCCTTATGGAGTGTTTCATGGAAACTGAAGCTTCCTGTTTGTGTGACGGACGATGATCACAGACGGCAAGAACATCAACATCTGGACTCACCTCAACAACTGGCTCCTCAGTCCCAGGCTCTTCCACGATGGGCTCCTCATCAGCCTGACACACACACACACACACACACACATTAAACATTATTAAATGCTTGTGGCTGCTCATAGAAGTCATGTGAGTGCGCCCACACAAATACACAGTAGAGAAACACTCACAGGGGAGGAACTGGCCATCAGGAAAACACTCACACACACACGTGGAAGGGAAACGCACACACGATAACTCACAGCAGAGGAAAGAAGAAAAGAGGTCACACAAAGAAAGGAAGATGCTATCGAGACGTAAACATCTACACACGCACACACACTCTTACAGGCATGTGTGACTTACAGGAGCAGCCATGGCATGGCCAGCCAGGCAAAGGAGGAAGACAATCCACACCCTCATCTTCAAAGTCTGTGGAGACAAACAGAGATGATGAGCTGACAAAAACGCACACAGACACTTGATTAAGTACACAGCTTTGTGTGAGTGCTCACTCAAAGTAAAGCAGAGTTTTTGTTGCTTCTTCTTTCGCTTGTTAGAATCAGGGTCTGAGTGTAAACTATGGCGCCTCTGGCAGAGAGCCCTGCAGTTCTTCTCACGACCACAGAAGCCTGTGGGACGATTCTGACGCTGATGGAAGCGCTCCAGATTCCCAAACAGAAGCCTTCACTGTCCGCTTTGTTTCCCGACACGCTGGGTTCAGATGGTCTGTGACGCTCTGAGAACCATCTCTCCCTCTGAGAGGCATTTGCTCTGCTGCAGGAGTCTGACCGAATGCTAACCGGGGTCCCCGTACGAGGCCGGGTCGGCCTGTTGTCATGTTCTTCGGGTGGAAACGGCTCCGGTTTTTGTGCGCTCTCTCACAGCAGCCTGAGGCAACGTTTGCACCAGCCAGTGTTTGGATCAACCAGCCTCAATTAAGCTCAGCTAAACACATATTTACACCCTAATGACAGATATGTGATAAAAGGGCCCTGATATGTGACTTGGGGTCTTTTAAAGGGTGGGACAGGACTTGGCACCCGCCTGTGAAACACTTGAGAGTGACATGAGGTGACGTGGATGTCAGAGAGGCCTGCAGAAACAGATTCGCTGGAGTTTTAGGACTCATTCAAATATCAGTTGACCAACTTATTTTGAAGGATCTGTGCTGAAACCTAAAGGTGTGTCTGCTGCTCGTGTCCTCACACCCGAGCAACAGAGAGGCTCGATTATGGAGCGACACGCTGGCGTTTGTGCGTTTGCGGTGGCAACGCCTTTGGTAAGGACAAAGTGTGTATTTAGAGGTGGAACCAAACACAACACCAGCTGGGAGCTTTATTAGGTGCTGGTGACGGTGCCACCACTTTTGCCACCTTCACGAAGAGAGGTCATTGTGCAGTTACCAAAATATGCTTGATACGCTGGCGTGTTAGGGCTGCACATGCTGCAGTAAGCTCTGTCACCCCGAGTGTGTCAAAGATAACAGACAGTGCATATTTCCTGTGAAAAGAGACTCTCTGTGTCTCCTCTAAGGAACCACTGTTGGAAACTCATCCCGGCTTCTGTCTCCTCTTTTTGTCACATCTCGAGGACTGAATAAAGCCTCCTTTGTTTGCAACAGAGTGCAGCGCTGCTCAGTCTACTAGTTATCTCATCCTGCACCTCCATCAAGCTTCTCCCAGACATCAGGGGAAGAATCTGTGAGATCAAACATATGAGAAGGAACAGACCGTACAGATCAAAGTTCCTCCCTCTGTTATTGTGTCTGGATTTTGAAAAGAAATGGAATTCGCCCCAAAACACAAGGCAGTATCTGCAGTTTTGAGCAGACACAGTTTAAAGGTTGCGTGAGATCAGCAGGGATAATAAGACTTAGCAAACAAAGCTGTGCATACTTGGAATTCCTGCGCCTCGGATAGGAGTGCAGCAGCTTGAAACCAACAACAGTTGAATAAAAACGAATGATCCCTCCTTCCTCTGCAGCTTTAAACCTCCCAGCATGTCAAAGATGGCTGGAGCTGAATGGCGTGACTGTGAAAACACTGAAGCTGACACCGTGCCCAGCTGATGAAAAGCACGAGGCCTGTAGACATGAAGAGGCTGAGTCGAGCGACGTATTGCGACACATGCAGAAAAGAGTAAATCTGTTTGAAGAACCTTCAGGCTAAACACGAGTCCGGGGATTGGCGTTTGTCTGCGATCGGCTCCAAATGCTCACAGGAAGGAAGGAAGGAAGTTAGGAAGGACGGACGTTGATTTTTGGTTAAATTTGCAGCTTTAAGGAACCAGATTTCCTTCTACTCCCACCGGTTTCTATCAGCTGATACAGGGTGGTAATGTATCAGCATATAAGTGCACACATTCATGTAAAGTCAGAAAGTCCTGCTGCTGCCCCTCTGTAGGCTTCCTGAAGCTGGCCAAGAGGGAAATGGACTTTTAGCAGGGCTTTCTTTATTTAGTTTAGTTTTTTATTATTACATGTTGGTCATGTAGAAGAAATATATATAATAAATAAATAAATCACAAAGAAAAAATGGTTCTAATTCTTATCATTTTGCTTTCCTACTTGTCTGGAATCATAGCAACGACTTTCTTTTGTTCTTTAAACGTTTCCATGTGGTTCAAATTGATGCTGTCCTCTGGATTTATTTAAGAACCTGAGCTTGCTCTGATCATCACTGCTGATGATGGAGGCCTGAAAAACCTTTAAGTTGGTGGGTGAGTTCACAGATATCACTTCCTGTTTCTGTTTCAGAGGATGAAATCGGTTTCCTTTTGCCTGAAGTCTAACGGGGGTTAAGCACTGCATCCCTTAGGGTCAAATCCTGACATGGATTGGGTCGTATTAGGAAAAGGAGAATAATTCTGATGTGTAGAGTTGCTCGTTGCTTCTGCAGCTGTAAAAGATTGTTTGCTCTAAGCTCAGAGTCCAGGCAGGACTGGCACAGAGGTGTCCTCTGTTTCAGAAGGCTAAGAAGTCATAAGCAGCTCAGATGTGGAAAATTACAGAAGAGCTGGCAGCAGTCGGAGAATGACCTGCACAAAGACACTTCTCTGCACCTTTTGAAAAGAAAGAAAAAAAGATGTTCTGCAGACGGGACATAAGTAAGGGCCTCTGACACATCGTAAGCAGAGTGTCTGGGCTCAGTGTCATCGCAGCGAGAGGAGAAAATAAGCAGGAAAGCGAGTGTTTGATTTGGAGGGACGCGGTGTTCCCATCGCTTTTACTTATTCTCGTTTGGCCAGAGAGCCACTGGGCTTGGTTCGGCGGGAAGGGGGAGGCCGGACATGCTGATGTAACAGCAAAACAAATTATTTTATTTGGAAAGCCGCTCACATAATCAAACACGGTGAGGCTAAAAGGGAAACTTGAGGCTCATAAAGGGACCTTTCTCCCTCCCCACCAGTGGATTTCAGCTGGGTAAGCGAGCGTAAACAGCCCAAGCTGGATCTTCCAGTGATGCAGACATTTCCCTCTGCAGCTGCTCCTCTCCCAGCAGGCCTTCAAAGAGAGCAGATTTACACAGGTTCTTTCTTCTTGTCCTTGGTGTCATAACGGGCAGGTTGGCGGGCCTGGATAAACAACCTGTCGCAGTGCGTCTCCAGACAAACAGCTGTGCAAAGCAAACACTGAGAATGAACAGCGGTTTCCTGTGTGTGTGATGTGCTCTGCAGACACACACGCTGTTCAGAACGAGGAAGGTCAGCATTCATGATGCACGCAAAACACAGACGCATCCAAACTTTGACTCTCCTGCCTCGGCATGGTCCTCAGATCATCTCGCTTCTAAGGTCTTCACTCAGTGTGAGCTACAGCGGTTTCCTTCAATCTGCTGGTTTCTCAATAACTTCTTCAACTCTACAAGAAGACCCTCTCTTCCATCGAGACGGACGCCTCAAGGAAAGATTCCTCTGTGATGGCTTCCAGCGTTTGCCCTTTGACCTTTGGCACCACTGTCTCCCACCCCTGCTCCAAAAGACCCGTCCATCAAACAGGTGGCAGAAATCCAAGTGTGCCGTAAAGCCTTGCTGAGCCGTCTGTGACGAGTAAACAGGACTGACAGGATCAGTGCAGACCCCGAGTCAGGCTGTTTGTCTACAAAAACCTACACATAAAACTCGAGTTCGCTCGCTGTGTGTGAGTTTCAACTTGCAAGTATGAATTTTTCTTCCTGTCAGCTGATTGATCAATGTCATGTCAATCACAAATGTAACAATCCAATCAGAGAGCAGATGGGTTTAACTGTGGGAGGGGCGCTTCACTGAGCTTCAGGTCCCAGAAGGGTAATACATTTTGAAGATGGAGGATGGCGATGGCGCTTCTGTAGCGCAGTGCGACTTTGTGTTAAAGTAATACTAAAGTAATAATGGTATTTCTAACCATTGGTATACCACAACTATACCCTTTCATCTTTTATCGAACATGTGTTTGCTGTCCTCCATCTTCATAAAATTCATTCAACTCCATAAAGTTTTCAGATATTTTGGTTTACAAGGTCACAAAGCTCAGTTCATAACTATACAGTCTGATTTACAAATACAAAATATTTATGACCACAATCTGAGCCCGTACTCCTCCTTTGTGTTTGGTTCAGACAGAAAAGATTATGATTCTAACTTTAACGACTTTAAACAATCTGCTTTCTAAGTAGCTGAAATGACACACTCTGGTGCTGCTCTGCAACTACAGCTGGCTGACATGAAAACAACAACACTACAGATTTAATTGAGGACAGAAGACGTGGCTGATGCTGCAAACCCAGCAGTGACCAACAGAATCTGCAGCAGCAGTCACTGAGTCACTGATGGTTTCCAGTTTTCGTCAGTGGAAACGAGCAGAACATGTCCTAGAGGGATATATAAGGTGACATGGAGAGCATCCACCTTCCTGACCTCTTAAGATCCACCACGTGACCTCTGGCCCATAGCAGATGTTACTTTTCCATTAGGACCTTCAGAATCCCATAAAAAAGCGTTGATTTTTTAATTCATCACACACCTAATGTGAGATGGGCTGCACGTCTTTGGATGGTTGAGGTAAGTAGTTTTTCCTGAATATGCATCAAATCTCACTGCAACCTGGACCAGTAGGACTGTTTCCTTACCAGAATCTCTCTAAATTAACCAAATCTTCACTTATTGAATATAAGCTGCTGACATTAACTCTTTGTGGATTTCTTCATTGCAGACTCTTGCATTACAGGTTTAATCTTCACAGCCTGCTGCAGTGGTTTCTTTCTTCAGTCCGAGCTCACACCTGATGAATCTGGTTTCCAGGGAGTACAGGGACCTCCCAGCGACCTGCCTGAACAAAGAGCAGTTTTCACAGCGTCCCATTCACCTGCACCGCTGAGCACAAAGAGAAGAATGAAGGAGAACTCGAGTGGAAAAAGTCCGGATGTTTGTAACCCGAGTCCCTCGCCACATGACCTGTTTGACTCTATTTCATCCTTCTCTCCTTCCCTTCATAATTTTATCTTTGATATTCTTCTCTTTGATTGCTGTAATTTGAGGTAAAATAATATCACCAATCTTCATATCTACAGATCAGAGGGAGCACGCTGCTCCGTCACTGGGCACGCCGGCTTTAAGCGCTCTTCGCTTTCATCTCGGCCTCTTTTGTAACACTGAACTACATTTGCTGCCGCTTTCACTTCATCCAACGTCCTCGACTTTGTCCACAGCTCTTTCTGTCTGCACGCACACAGCAGGAAACCAGGAGATCCTGACTTTATGTGCTCAGTATGGTGGTCACAGACCCTTTACTTCAGTATTATTTATATTCTTTTTAAGGTTTTGGAAGATGATAAGAATAAAGCAGATGTAATCACACACAAATGTAACTTTTAATAAACTTTTAATGATTTAATGTTCACTCTTACAGATTTACTCTGATTGGATAAACCACCAGACAACAGAAAGTTGCTCGTAGCTTGACCTGAAGTCAGACATTGAAATACCTGATCCACTCATATCAGTTAGCTTTCTACATTAGCCTTAGATAACCGTGGAAGTAAGCTAACGTTAACTCCGGTGAGGTGTCTTTCTGGCTGCCTTACCCTGGCTATAAAGCTAAATCTGAGCTAAAACCTCAGACAGCAAAAAAGATGGTGGTAGCGTTCAGGTCTGAGACCTGCAGTTTCTCTAATGTCCACCAGAGGGCAACTGCTCTGCTGATAAAAATAATTCCAAGAGACAGGGAGTGTACCGCTCACTGATGACAGCGTCCCTCAGCCTGTCAGTCAGAGCAGCCCCTCTCACACTTCCGGTCTTCCTTCCCTCACCCCAAGGCGGTCGCAGCCCCTCCCTGAGCCTGTTTCTGCTAGAGGTTTCTTCCTGTTTAAAGGGAGTTTTTCCCTCCCACGCTCGCCAAGCGTTTCCTCCTTGGAGGTCGTGTGATTGTCGGGATTTTCCCTGTATTATTGTCTGGTCTTTACCTCACCATATTGAGCACCTTGAGGTGACTGCTGTGGTGATTTGAGTTGTATAAATTCAACTGAGAAGTCAGCACGCCTGTACTCAAATGCTTCTTTAAACTGAACTCTGAAGAGACTTTTCCCTCTAAGCAGCAGGACTTGTTAGTCTGTTGGTGTGTTCTCATATTTCTTTATTCTTTTACTTTTATGTCTCCTTCTCTGTCTCCTTCCTCGCGTCCTTCTTCTCCGCGCTGAGCACAGAAGGAAGCACAATCCCTCCATCCTGTCTGGGGATTAGTGTTTTTCTAGAGATTGCCAAGCTGGCTTTTCACAGCATCCTCAGCTCCAGCCCCTCCTCCAACACCTCCTCCTCCACCTTCCACTCCGGTCCAGACCTGCCACCTCAACAATTAAGCAGCCAGAGACGCTGTGTCTGCACTTCTCTCATACTAATGCTGGCACATTGTGCTTCAGCCTTTCCACAGAAATCTCAGACAAATCCTCAACAGGTGTGACGAACACACAAAACGAGACTGGAGACATTTTACTGAGACACGTGTAACCGAGTGTGACACACGAAGAAAGGACTGAGCACATTTCCTTAGACAGCAGCGAGCACTGAAATAACCCAAGATTTTCTAAAGATATAAAAACTCAACTCAGTTTGAGTCAAAGTTTCATTTAATCTGTGCATATCTGAAAAGTATCGCCCAGTAAAGCTCAGGTGTGACTACATGAAGGTTCCTGTGGTTAAAGAGCTCCTGTAGATCTTCAGTTATTTTTTCAGTTTTCCTCATGCAACAAAAAAACAAACTGCTGTGCGCAAAATTACATAAACATCTCTTCTGTTGACCTTTTTTTTCCCCCCCCAGGAAATGTTGCCATCCACGAAAAGGGACCAAAGGCAGAGCCATCATCATTATGAGAGCTCACGTGCCACTAATGTTAAACTACTGATTTGTACTTTTACGTAAAATCACAGTGTAAGTTTTGGATTCTTGAAGTCACGATGGTCATATGTGCTGTGCAGCTCTCTAGTTTATCCTCAGGCTGCTGGGTGGATCTGGGGTGGGGGTCACGGCTCTATGGGCCCAGTCAGACTGTTCTAACCAAACTGTGAAAATCTTTATGGAGCTCCATGACAATCCAGCTGCTGCACCATGGATCAGCACTAACTCAAAGAAACAGCTGGTAACCGATCACCATGGCAACCTGCATTCCTTTACATGAGAGTAATCAGGGAGGGGGTCACAGAGGGGTTCACGGAGGAAACTGTGGAGAAACTAGAATCTGTCACAGCTTCACCTCCTCCTCGTCCAATTTTCTTTCTCTCTTTGTATCTCTTTGTTTTTGTATTTTCCCACATTTTTCCACATAATTGTTTTTTTTACAGAAACAATAATTCACCAAAGAGAGGAAAGCAGAAAATCGAGAATCATAATAACAAAAGTGTCCAATTAAAAAGGGTCTGAATCCCTCCTCCCCCTCAGCCCCCCTCCTCTTATTGCCGATGTGGCACACAATAGCTCCACAGTCTGAATGCTCTCAGTTCGTTCACCTGCAGGCTGTGATTGAGCAGTAATGGCAGAGGAGCTGTGGCTGCTCTCAGACCACAGTCCTGCCTTTAAAAGCAAAATTCAACAAAGTGGAACAGAAAAAAAGTACCAGCTGTTGAATGTGCTGAAGTTAAAACGGACATCTGTGTTTGTGATAAGTGTGTGAGGAGAAGTGTCAAAGCAGAGCCCTTCTGCGTAAAGCCGTCATTCCAACTGACAGAGCTCTAACAGCAGAAACGTTTTACTGCACCTAAAAGTGTAAATGTGTCTGGAGGCAGAGCGCTTACCTTCAGCTTTCAGAGAAGAACACCAGAAGAGAAGTCAGCTGTGTGCGGGGCCCCGACGATCTAACTCCAGTACCACTTTACGCACAGCTCATTTCCAATGGGACGTCCCAGCCTGGATACAGCCCCCCCTCCGTCCTCCCGCCTTCGGTCCATCACAGCCTCCCCCACCCCCCGTGGGCGGGTCTGTGATGTTAACCCTTACGCAGTGGCTGGAGGATAAATGAAGACGGGAGAACAGCGATGACACGAGAAGAAGCACGTGACCTGTGTACTTATTACTGTTAGGAAGATCAAAGACATCAAAAAAACACGTTTTGGTAACTCTGAAGAAAATCATCAAATACAAAATACTTTAAACATCTGGATTGACGTAGTCAGACGGGGTCCACCTACAGACTGTATATGGAAGATGGGCACACATTGATTAGCTGAGCATTTGCGCTTTGTGCAGCAAGAAGATCAGGATAACCCTCACAGTCCCAGCAGCTGATTCATGATGGAGCCTATCCCTGTTACCATAGGGCGAGAGGCAACGTACACAATTTCATCAATCCGGGCTAACACAGAGAGACAGCCATTGGCACAGACAGCCACTTGTATGTGCATTCAGTCCTTTTGGCTGTGGGAGGAAACACAAACATGGAGAGAACATGCATGTGACATAGAACTCAGGCAACAGTGCTAACCATAGCTGTCCAGTATTTGGGTATATGGTATTTATTATTATTATTATAAGTGCGTGTCTGGTTGGTGATGGTCACTGATGGCTGCTGGCGTACACCTGCACCGGAAGCCTCTCTGTGTCCCGGGTTGTTTAAGCCAAAGCAGAATGGAGCAACAGCATAAACACGGTCCAGAGGTCCAGTTCAGGGACTCCAGGTAGCTGAGGTGAAGCCTAGCAGGCAGCTAGCAGCTACAGCCACCTGTGTCACTGTTCACCTGTCAGTCAGAGAGGCCACCTAAAACTAGGTGAGTATAAAAACATTGTTCTAAAGTTTGTCTATGGGGACTGACTCACTGCTGCCTCTGCTGGACAGACTGCAGCTATCTGAGTTCTTCTCCGTCTGGTCTTGAACCTCGGGTCCAAGTTCTGTGCAAGTAAATCTTATTTTTCCGTAAATGTGCATCTATGCCTGAGTTAAATATTCACGATCTCGCTCTGCACTAAAGCTTCAGTCTTGTTCCCGTAAAGCTGTACCTCAGTGACTTCAGTGCTTTGGGGCGTTTGTAGAACATCTGCGTCACCACAGCTCAGACTCATGAACTGCTTTTCCAGCACCTGCTGTCCTCTGACAGGCAGAAGCAATCAAGAACCATGTGCATGCCTCATGCTCTTCGGCTCGCCCTTCATTATCTCTGTCTCATTGTTTGATGGACTGCTACTGTCTGTTCCCAGCATGCAGACCAGAGCTGATGTGAAGAACAGCTGGATCAGAGGGAGAGAGGGAAAATCTCTGCAATGCAACGTGGCGTTTTCCATTCTGCAAGGAAGCCACAGTCCAGCTGCAGATGGAGAGAAAAGAGGGGAGGAGGTGTTGTTACTCTTCAGTCTGCCCACCTTTTCTTCTTTTCTTCCCTCCCTTCTCTCTGCAAACGTGGCAGTCGTCTCTCTGTGTCTGATGAAACATGTCATTATTTTTTCCTCTGCTGCTAAATCATCCAGCTCTGCAGGTCTGAAGATGTGAGGATTTAAACGCCCCTGTAATGTGGCAGCATTATTAAACAGGATTATGGAAACACACCCATCTGTGTGCCACGTAGTGAAACAAAGAAACAGAAATATCTGAGGTCTGTGATTGGCTGATAGCTGTGTTATTTTTTAAATAATCCCTGTGATTTAATATCGGTGATGTTTTGGGGATAGCAGAACGAGCTCTGCTCTTCTGCGGTGCGATGTGTTCATCACACTGCAGGATAATTTATTTTGTCTGAGAAAAGTCTTTGCAGGGACGTAACTGCAAAAGCATACTGGCATTTACACGCGCACACATTTCTCACATTTTATGACAGAGTTACCTGATTGATGGCCTGTGAGCAGCGTGTCCGCCACATTTGACCTGAAGGTCACACGGTGTGGTGGTCCTGGGGTTTTTCTGAGCTCTGGATTCTTGTTGGTAGTTTTTGGTTCTCGTGTTTTTGCTTCCTGTCTTGTTGAGCTGAAGGCTTTTCTTTGTGTTCCTCTTCTGCTTTGTTTTTGGATTTGTGCCTCGTCTTCCTTCGGGTCAAAGTTCTGCTGTCATTCAGGTCCGAGTCCAGGTGGACCAGGACCAGGCGACCCTGAATCCTCCCTTAGTTATGCTGCAATAGACGTAGGCTGCCGGGGGATTTCCATGATGCATTGAGTTTTTCCTTTCCAGTCACCTTTCTCACTCAGTATGTGTTAATAGACTCTCTTCATTGAATCATACCTGCTATTAATCTCTGTCTCTCTTCCACAGCATGTCTTTATCCTGTCTTCCTTCTCTCACCCCAACTGGTCGCAGCAGATGGCCCCGCCCCTCCCTGAGCCTGGTTCTGCTGGAGGTTTCTTTCTGTTAAAAGGGAGTTTTTTCTTCCCACTGTCACCAAAGTTCTTGCGCATAGGGGGTCATGTGATTGTTGGGTTTTCTCTGAATCTATTATTGTACGATCTACTGTACAACAGAAAGGACCTTGAGGCGACTGTTGTTGTGAAAAACTGAATTGAGTCACACAGCAGCTTTTCGGGGGGGGGGCATTACAAAGTACTGTCTGTGTTTAGGGCAACAGCACAGTGACAGTTACAGGTAAGAGATCCTGCTGCATTTGCATTTCCTCTCAAGGAACAACAGGGAGGAGAATCTCTAAACCGCATCTAAAATTTACCAAAATTTGCAACATGTATTTTACAGATGCTACATCAATATTAAAGGCTGCAAATTGAAATGAAATGAACAGCATGACTGTGGTAAAAGGCATGTATGGCTTCTTTGGAGATTGTGCTCACATTTAGTAAATCTGGCCCGTAACTCCTCCAACTTCACCTTAAGGCATCCAGGAGGCATGCTGGGCAGAGGCCAAACTTCATTGTTGGCTACTTTCGAGGAGTCCCTGCCGAATGACCGGGCAGCCCTCGTATCTCTGATGTTGTTCCTCTGGTCTCCACCAACACCTGCACTCATAGGTGTGGGCTGGAACGCACAGAGCCAATGTGCCTCTCCTGCTGCCTCTTCTGAGATACTTGATCTCCTCCACCCTTCTCCTGCTGGGAGCTCAGCTTGAGACTTTGAAGTGTTCATTTTCATTCCAGCCTCTTCACATTTGACCCAGCAAACGACCTGCAGTGACACCCCGCCCTGTGCAGCTACACTTGGAACAGAATCCAACAGCCAGCAGGACTCGGTCCGACCTACTGCAGTCAAAGTGATGCGGCCTCCCACTGTGGTTCTACTGGGACCAGAACAGAGGGCCTGACAGGTTTAGGCTTTTCCACAAAACACACACCGTCGAACATCCTCCAAAGGATAAAGCGCCAGTTAAAGGTCCACCACCAGGACAGAAACCACTTTGTTCCTTTTTGGATTTTTCATCAGTAAACCTTGCTCTCTGTTCAGCCTCCACCTGGATCTTCTGCTGTAACTGAGGCAGTCTTCAGGTCCAGACTCCACCTGTAAAGTCGTTAGACTGCAGTGTACCTGCTGCAGGCTGCATCTCTTATTGCTTACAGCTTTGTTCAGTGCAAAATGTATGAAATTGTGTTTTTTCCTGACTGTAAACACCAGAGCTGCAGCAAGTTCTGGTGTTTCTTCGAGTCTGATGAGGGGTTGGGGGGTCAGTTTTTAAACTAAAAAAGAAAACTTTAAACCCAGAAACAAGCATTAAAGCTTCTTCTTTGACCTCTTCCTGTGAAATCACAGGCTCTTAAAATGATTGCTGCTCTATGCCGGCCTTCAGGAGGCTTCTTCACTTTGATGGAGGTTCAGGCCTCCTCCTCCTCCTCCTCTTGCTGCTGTTCCATACCAACAGAAACATGGAGTATAAACCCACACTCAGAATAAATTATGGGTCATTTTAGATTTTTCTTTTTTTTTTTTTACTCATATGAACAAACTCTGGGGTGTAAATGACACGCTTGCTGCTCGCTGCCGCACCCTGAGCTAAAAAACAGAAACTCAGCTTGAAATAGAAAACGTGACAGCGCCCTGATCAATGGAAGAAATGTGGAGAAACACAATAAAACCCAAATAGATTTTTACAGGCTGCCTGATTCCTGAGACGCTGTTTGATTTTCATAAATGTGCCCTTGAAAGAAAACAACAGTGAGCCGGCTGGATGTTTGCTCCAGACTGAGCATGCTGACGGTCACAGCGGAATCATTAAGATGAAATGATTGTTTACGATGTCCGCTGTGGCAGTGATGCGTCCACCTCGCTGTCCTGTAAACTCTGAGATGATGAAACTGCATTGCTTTAGGAAGACTTTGAAAAGCACGGCGCTGTACTCTGTATCTGCATTTCATGTTACCATAGTGGTTTTTGTTGCATTTCAGCTGCAAAATAAGATTTTATGTTTGGTGATTTTTGTCTGTAACTAGCAGTGGGAGTCTGAGCATGCCTGAAAGGTTCCTTCAAAGTGTCCTTAGCATCTCCTCAGTGATGGAAGAGCACCGACTCATCAAATGAATCTCCTCAGCAGTAAATGCATATTTATTTCATTCTGTAGGGTTAGGGAAACAGTCATGTTGTCATGGTAAAGATGACTGTTTCCATGTTGGTAACAGTCATGAAAATTTGTCTTCCATCCACCGAGGCCATCAAGGTCAGCTTCATGAAACCGATGAAAAAATCTTATAACTTAGAAACTGTGCTTCTTACACATGTGCTGTGTTGTCAGCATATAGAAAGCAACAAATAAAGATTTAAAATATTGTGTCACATTTGACCTCTGACCTCTCCTTCAAGGTCAATAAACTGATCTGAAGGTCAAAGTGATAATAATGTTGATAATGATGCTGTACTGACAAAGGTGGAAAGTAACGAATTACATTTACTTGCGTTACTGTAATTAAGTAGTTTTTTTTGTGTATTTGTACTTTTTAAAGTCATTTTTCAAATTGGTAATTTTACTTTTACTTATGTATATTTTTTAAAAAGTATTGTATTTCACTACATTTTCAATCACACCCGTTACTGAGTAAATTAAAAGAACAAACAAACAAAAAAAACCCCAACATTGCGCTTCAGAAATACTGCAGGGAATGATGGGTAGTAGAACAAATTGGCTTTGGGTCACAATAAAGATGGAGTCTGACATCGGTGGTACAGATCCAGCAAAAAAAGAAACCCCGTCGAGTTCTGCTGACCCTGAACTCGAAGAAACCGATGTGAACCCCTGGCCGTATTTAAGGGACTATTTCGGCTTCAAGTGCAAGAAAGGCAACAGCTTTATTATGCAGTGTAAGCTGTGTTTGCCCAGAGAGACCGAGTTAGCAGCTTTTAAAAATTCCACATCAAACCTGCGCAAGCATGTAGAGGTAAGTTAAATGAAACTTGAATATTTATTTTAGCAAAAAGGCTGTGCTCAAGTTAATCACATTAAGTTAAGACATAAGCTGTTATTGGGCACGTTGTTGTCCACGCAACTTAAATTTTCTTTTACTGGATTGGTAAATTGCCAAAAGAAAATGTCTTTACTTACACCTTTACTGTTTGTTAATAATAATAATTTATTTTAAAAAAAAGTTAAATTAGACAGAAGACAGAAGCGCCTACTTTCTTACTTAACCCACATATGTTCACACTGCAGGCAAAAAAATAACATGTGCTATGTGCAGAGGTGTTTTTTTCTGTTCTCGAACTGATCTCCCTGTTGGAGCTCAGTCTGGGGGGGGAGTTATTTTTTTCTCCTTATCTTTCCTCATGTTGTGCATTTTCCATTGTTATACCTCTCTGACCTGTCTTCCCCATGTGATGTTTGTGTAATGTATGTATGGTTGGAGGGTAAGTCGGCGCTGGCAAAGGTCAGCAGCCTTAACCCAATTTCCTTCGGAGTCAACCTTCAGGATCAATAAAGTTTTATTGAATTGAATTGAATTGCTCCTCAAAATTAACAGAGCAGGGTCAAGTTTAAAAAATTAAAACACATTTTTATAGCAGCTGCCGTACAGCTCAATTCAGTACTTGTTCTCTTATTTGACAGTTTAGAACACATTCTCATGTAAAAGAATTATATGGTTTTGACAGTTTGGTTGGTTGGTTTGGTGACCACTATCCATTTTGATGTATAGACTTGCAGTTTAACTGCCACTGCACTTTAATTTGTAAAGTTTTTCTTTTAATTAAAAAACAACTACTTTGAGATTTATCCCATTGTCTTTTTTGCACTACCCAGAAGAGGCTGTCCTCCTGCTGACAAAAAAGTAACTATGTAACTTTTACTCTGAGTACATTTTAAATGAGCTACTTTTTACTTTTACTTGAGTAAATTTTTAGACAGGTAATTTTACTTGTACTTGAGTAAAATTTCAGCAAAGTAATAGTACTTTTACTTGAGTAAAATATTTTAGTACTCTTTCCACCTCTGCACACTGAGCTATTTAAATGTTTTTGTCTTGGTCCTCCGGTCCATTTCTGACTTTCTCTGGCAACAGTGGGAATGAAAAACTCCCTTTAACAGGAAGAAACCTTCAGCAGAACCTGCCTCAGGGAGGGGCGGCCATCTGCACACACTGTGCTGCTCAGAGTGGAGTAGTTAACCCAAGCTCCCCGCCCTGACCCTGGAGGAGACGTGACTCCTTCTGCAGTTTCATCAGGAAATCAGACATGCAAAGATGCTAACAGGAGCCGCTAACAGTAGCATGGCTCATGACAAGATCGCTAACTGTCAGACGAGCTAATCACAGCTCTTTAAAGTTAAGTTTGAACTGCACCCATCACTCTTTCACAGTGTTATGTTTGTTTTTGCTGCAGTCTTCCTGCATTGCTTTTTAGTCTAAATCACCAATAAATTCATGTCTCATTATGTTGTAAAATCGATCAGTCTGCCGTCCCGAGTTCAGCTGTGAAGAGTCAGTTGAAGCAGATATTTTCACTCCTTTCTTCATCTAAATGCATGTGTGGACTGAGCATGTGTGCCTGGGCCAGCATTCGCGTTTCCCCCTTCAGGTTATTTGGTTTGTGCCGGGTGGGGATGGTTGTGGACACCTTCAGTGGGCGACAGCGTATCCTGTAGAGGCCTGGGCTGTAGTCCCGGCGCTGAGGCACTGAGCTCATCGGCTGTCCTGTAATTACAGCCTGCAGCCCTCCATCATGGTTTTGGTTTGGCTTGGTGACGCAGTGGGACTGATTTGGTTTTTGAGGAAATCGTGATGCTCTGTCGCATTTCAAGCATCCATCCAGAACATCAAACGATAATACTACTGCACATTTAATATAAACCGAGGATTTAAACCAGCTAAAACCAGCTGATCAAGTCTCAGAGCGTAGTTTAAGCTCAGGTTTAGGAAATCCTCTGCAGGTATGATGGTGCACCGTCCATTTTAATCTGTATTAAACTCATTTTAAATTCTTGTGGAGATCCCAAAAGAAGACGTCTGGGTTTGAATCCATCACAGATGATATGAACGACAAAGTCAGTGAAGAATGAGGTGATTTCTTGCTGCACAGCTGAGCCAGAGCTGAGGCTGCAGCAGACGGTTTGGTGACGTGTAAACCTCGGACACACACACACACACCAGAGGCTTGGATTTGAGGCGTGCAGTAAAAGTTTAAAGGCTTTCAAGTGTGAGCACACATCAGCCTGCTACCTCATACTCTTCCTGCTATATGCTTTTGCTGCTTTAATTCATGGTTCAGATAGAGAGATTTTATTGCATAATTAAGATAATTAAATAACTAAGACTGTGTTCATTACTTTACTTTAGTTTCAATATGTCCTGGAAGCTCAGAGGGACAGAACGCTCAGGTGAGTGCAGCACAATTCTCATCTGGGCTCAGTTTGGTGTCCTGTCGCCTTCGTGGGTGTTCACTTGTGCACATCTGTATCTCCTCAGAGTGAAGACACCGGCACACCTGACACTCAGACACAGGCATGAGCGTCAGTAAAAAGAACAAGTGGGCTTAGAGGCCACCTTTCCTAACTCCTCTGCGATCACAGGTTAAATTACTGACTACAGACTACAGGAGGATTTAGAATCAGTCTTTTAGCAAGCACAGACCTGGTTCTGTTTGTTCCATTTGTAAACCTGTATAACGTCTTTGAGCCGTTTTTATGCACATTAACAGTGTAACTGTGGCAGGAGGCTACCATGGACACTGGATGATGGTTGTAGCATATTTTATAAAGTGTTCTGACTTTATGTGATGAATCCTGAGATGCTTCAGATCAAATTCTACTAAAGTAAAGCAACTTTTATGAGATGTGTTTGGTTGGGCTGAAGCAGCCAAACTGAGTGGTTGGCAGGTAAAATCACAAAATAAAACACCTGAAGGTGGATGCGTTTGAGTGTTTGAGCTATCTGAGCTTATATAATAACTGCAGAATGTTTCCGCAGAAGCATGAGGCCACAAAGAGCTGCTGCTGAATGTCTGTCCAAGTTAATCACATTTACGCCACTGAGCGCACTCAGGCTTGTGTTCGTCATTTTGTGGCTACGATCAGCAGCCAAGGGCAAATCCTCCTCTGAAGACGTCGTCTGTGGTGGCTGCTCTCTGCTATCAGATCAAAGCTCACACACTTCATGCACACATGTCTGCTTCTCCTGCTTTTATCTGTCTTCCAGCTGTAATCTGCCACTCTCTGACTGTGTTTGTGTTTGCGTGAGCTTATTGGGATGATGACGGGAATTCTAGATAATCCACATTCTGATCGAGGTCCCTGATCCAGATTTGGGGACTATGTTAATTTTGGAATGCAGATAGGAGACTAGGACCCTCATTTTTGTCTTATCCAAAACACGGCAGACGCAAATATCGCACGACGTTGTATTGGCGGCTTTTCTTGGAGACGGATGAGGCAGCACGTGCTCCTCCACGCTGTGTTTTGTTTGATGGGTCTTACCCGGCCAGGGTGAGCCTGGTTTGAGTGGCATCACTCACTGGTTTGTTAGTTTTGTTGTTTAACCGGTGTTTTCATCATTTGTTCACATTTCTTTTGTTGAATCTATGAAAAATCCAAAAATAACACAGTTTGACATGAAATGACAATTTTGTAGCAACAGCTGCAAAAAAGACTCTTAGATGCAAAACAGACTCTTTCTTCTTTTTTTTTTTTTCAAAGCTTAAAGATGCAGGTGATGTTCCTAAGTGAAAATATTAAAGAGCTTTTCCATCCATCCATCTTCATCCGCTTTATCCGGGGCCGGGTCGCGGGGGCAGCAGCCTAAGCAAAGAGGCCCAGAGCTTTTCGTGTCAATCAATTTCTGGCTACTTTAAAATATTGGCTCTGTCTCACTTCATCACACACAAACCTCTGCAGATAACTCACTGTCGCTACCTCCACCTGTTTCTGTTCCGCTGTGCTGTGGGAGGATGGTGTTAGCTCACATCCATGTACTTTACGTTTCCCGGCGTATGAATTCTGGGCAACGGTCCACATGAATTTCCACCAAACGTGGAGGAAATATACGGCAGGGACTCCCAGAGAGACGCGAAGCCACAGGCCGGACTGCCTGTTTGCTTTCGTCTGTCAAACTGCACATTTCCCCGACTGTCTGTAACCTCCTGCTGATGCTTCTGTTTGCTTTGGCGCCCGGGACAGGACGTGACAGCAATAACTACACCCAACCCCACCTCAGCCCAAACCATAGGACACACACACACATAAATTACCTGTTACTGTTTACCTGCGGACAGGTGTGTATGTGTGTGTGTGTTTATGGCATACGCTGAGCTAAAGCTGACAACGTTATTCTGAGGCTACATCCAACCATTTTCAAGTATATTTCACATTTCAGTTCAGTTTTTTTTTCATAGCACTAATTAACATCAACCTCAAAGCTCCATCAGATTGATTCGCTGTGAGCATCACCTGGTGATGGTGGGAAGGAAGAACTCCCTTACAACTGGAAAAGATCAGTCAAGAGGCCTGAAACCAAGCAGTCAACAGAGTTTAAGAAGAAGAAGAAGATAAAAAAGGATCCATGTTTAACATCCCTCTTAACATCCCCATTCATTAAATAAAACTGGACGAGGTACGTGGCCTTCCTGTGTTCTCATACTGCTCCGCAGGTAAAGGTGAGCTGGGTTTGCTCTGGGCTCCGTCTGCTGGTAGGGCCTCCCAGGTCCCGCTCTTCAGCAGACTCACCTGTCTTCATCCAGGTCATCCCTCACCTGTACTTTAGGACCAGCAACACACAGCCGGACTGTTGTCTGTGGCCATGTTTGCTGACATTTTGTTTTCCTGGCTTCTGAACAGCTCCCAGTCTTACCTGGTCAGAGATTCTTAGCTGTCTCCTTTGAGTTGCTCCAGCTGTCCTGGAGAGAACTGGTAAAGGCCTCACTGCTCACCTGGGTGCTGCCCAGGTAAGAACACTCTTCATCTTACTGGACTAATCTCTCTAGCACACAGATATCCGGCAGCTTCAGTGAAGAGTGTGTGCGTGTTATAATGTGTGTGTGTGGGAGGTTTGTATGAGTGAGTCTCTGTGCTGGCAGCTCTGTTATCTGTGGAGTTACACACAGTGAGACTGTGTTCACACTGAAGGGCCTCGCTGGGCTCCTCCCATTAACGATGATGTCATCGTCCATGTTTGTGGACATTATGATCCACAGACGCCATGCTTCAGTGAGAAAAGACTCAAATTAAATCTTCTGCTTGGTTTTTATAAAAATAAATAAATAACATCAAACGCTCAGGGAGTGTTCGTGGTATCAGTGTACAGTTGTATCTGCCTCTGTTTTAGATGTTTTAATGCTTGTCTTCTGTTTTCTGGATCTTTGTCTTGTTGGGCTGAATAAATACGACTGACCTGACTGAGCACAGGAGGAGAGAATCTGTCAGTGATAGACACCGAGGCCACACAGAATCCAGAGTTAGCCATCTGCTTTTCTCATTCAGCACTTTCTTTGACCTGCTCTGTGGTCTCAGACACTTTTTGTCTTCTGTCCCTGACACGGCCGGGAGCTCCTCAGGCGGAAGAGCGTGGCCACACCGCTCCCCCTGCTGGCTGAAGGGCTGAGTTGTAAGAACAGCTTCCCACCTTCAGTTTACAGCGAGTGCAAATATAACCGTGACTTCTGCGGTGACGTGTCAGCAAACCGACAAACCGTCTGCTTTCACACATGTCAAATTCTGTCTGTTTGTTGTTTTTATGTGACGCCTTAGGCTGTGGCTCTCGTTATAAACCAGTTTCCTTTCCTCTTAAACAATCGTGAATCATAAGAGGGTCCAGATTAAAGTTCTGATAAAGGTGGAGGTCTCTGAGCGGCATTGAAAACAAGATGAAAGTCCTTCTGTGATGCTGCAGAGAACATCAAAGTCATGGAAGAGGAGATTGCTCACTCCTCAGTTCCCTGCTCAGAGACAATTTCTGCAGAAACAACACAATTATTGTTGTTGCTCCCTCCCCAATAACCGTTTGCAATACAATGGTTTTACCCACATGAGAGAACAAGCTGAGGTTAATCAGTCTCAGCAGACAGAGGTCTGCTCACTGGCCGGTCCACTTTTTGTCGACATTACAGGATTTGTGGAAGAACAAATCATTTCTTTGGTGCTTCAGTTAAATGTGAGTGTGTGATTACAGACCAGGCCACCGACAGGAGCCTTAACCTGTACCAGCTTCCAATATGTGAAGGCTTTCTATAAGGTTTCGGTGTCTGTTATTTTTGCCCAGCAAGAGGAGCCTTTGTGAGCTCAGACACTGATGCTGGATGAGAGCACCGAGTCACAATCTGTGTTCTAGTTCATCCTAAAGGTGTTTGATGCCATCTGTCAGTAAGGTTCCAGCAGACTGACAGCCTTCCACAGAAACTCCAGACTCACTGTATCCAAGTACACTCACTAATGATGAACAGTGGCCAGAGTGACCATACCAAGCCATAAAATACTGCAGTATGTTTAACTGACCATATCTGTCATTTTTAGTGCTTTATTGTTCAGCTATGTTAAAATAAAACTTGTATAAAAATGTACTTTTACTTTACAGCAGGGGTAGGGGAACTCCAGGCCTCAAGGGACGCTGTCCTGCAGGTTTTAGATCTCACCCTGGGTGAAAACACACCTGAATCACGTGATTAATTCATTACCAGGCCTCTGGAGAACTTCAAGACATGTTAAGGAGGTTATTCAGCCATTTAAATCAGCCGGACACATCTAAAACCTGTAGGACACAGGCCCTTTGAGGCCTGGAGTTCCCCACCCCTGCTTTATGGGCACAGACTAAATTTAATGATTTTGAGCTATTTGGTCACTAACACGTCTGTCCTACAGCGGCCACTCTAGCTAGGATCATGCAATGGAGAGGGAGGGGGAAGAAAACAGAATTCAGCTGACTGCAAGCAGGTGGTGAAATTTTACACTGTTCCTTTAAGATTTCCTCGCAGTAGGACAGAGCATATCTGAGGTCAAAGGTTAGTACAGACTATTACACAACCTACAGTTTAAAAAAAAAAGATAATTTTAGTATATTTGCATTTGTATGCTGAACAGAGACAATATTTTGTAGACAGTGTTTTTCTAAAAAGACTCAAGTGGAAATAAAGTCTGACGTACTGAAGACAGAAATGATTTATTTTCTCCAGCATTGAGACATTCGAGCATTATGGAGACAGCGGGCGAGGAGGAGAGCTCCTTACATTCCTAAAAATCACAAAAACAGCAGAGAATAGACTGTAGTGTTGAGGAGCAGAGGGGAGGTGCAGCAGGTGGTCCCACCCTCACCACCACATGGTGCGGAGCTCCAAATATCCTCACACAGCAGAGCTTCAAATGGTCTTTTTATGAATAAAATCAACAAATTTAATAAAACAGGTTCAGCAAACACAGCCAACAGGTTTCATCATTTACACCCCAGGAAATGGAGTCATCGTCATCATCATCATCATCATTATCATCATATAGCTGAAACTAAATCTAAGATGCTGCTTTTTCCTTTTTTCATTTACAGCCTGAAGGTAAAGGTTTGGAGATGATTACACTCGGCAGGTTTGTGTGAGGACGATGTTTTAACTCAGGAGGTCAAAGGAGGCACACTTCCTGTCTGCATCAAGTGTGTGTGTGTGTGTGTGTGTGTGTGTGTGTGTGGGGGGGGGGGGGGGGGGGGGGGTTGTTTGTGCGTGACAGCTGGATGGGATGGGGTGCAGACTCACTGAGGGTCTCTCAGACTTTAACTTGAATTTCATCTTAAATCTTCAGTTTGCAGCAGCAAGAATTATTTCCTAAAGCAAGACAAAAAAAAGATATTTGCATTAAAAAAAAATATGAAAAAATAAAAGTGTAACTCTACTAATTGTGATGTGACTCTGAATGAAGTGTTGGGGGATCTGAGACAAGCAGAAGATAAACATCCTCTAAATGTGCACAAAGGTTAAAGTCAGCCGATGGAGCGCGCTCTCCTGTTAACGTTTCTGTGGGCTGCTGGAAGAAGATCGTGTCTCTGATATGTTCCTGCATGCAGTAAACTCAGCACGAAACTGCAGACTTACAGGAACTTTATGGCCGTCATAAATAGGGCTGGGTATCGTCACTGATTTCTAGAATCGATTCAATTCCGATTCACAAGGTCCCAAATCGATTCGATCCACGATTCGATTTAATTCGATTCGATTCGATTCACTTCGATTTGAATCTGGGAAATTTTGACAGTCAGATATATTATAATTCAGATCAGTACATTTACATATTTTTGTATCTATAAAAAGGAAGCTGACACAAGCAAGACTTTATCAAAGGTGTGAGCGTCACAGCAGAGGCAATTGTGTCAAAGTAGCTGAAGATAAAACACAGAAAAACATGAAGGCAATTTTCCTGGCCTGGGATTTTATAAAAATATTCTGCAGTACATCAAAAACAAAAGAAAACCATTAATCAACACATGAACATTACCTCTGAAGTTACTGCGGTTTTATTAGAGACACCCCTAAGCGTTTTGCATTTTGCATAAGGGGGGGGAGAGGGAGAGAGAGAGAGAGAGAGCTGTGCATCGTGGTCGAAGCAAAACAGTAAAAGTCAGAGTGAATACATGACGATGTTTATGTGAAGCGTAGTTTGGATCTTCTTTTGCTGCTGGTTCGGTCAATATTGTTTGGAGAGACATCAAACTAACAGCTTTAGAATCAGCGCATAAAGGGCGTGAACACAAAGCGCGGACTGCCGACAGATCAGAATCAGCGAGCTGTCGGCTTTCAGCCCCGACCGTGAGAAAGGCGACAACTAACTGATTCTGATCCGCGGGTTGCGCTGTGTGTTTAAGTCTTTGTGCAGAATCCGTGTTCCTGCTCTCATTTACTGTCTTAGCTGTTTGGTGGTTGTTGAAATTTTGTGAGATTTCACCAGAGATTCTGGCTTTTCGGGCAAAATAAATTTATATTAAAAAAATCGATTCAGGATTTTAATGAATCGATTTTACGTAATCCAAGCCAGAATCGATTTTAATCGATAAATCGATTATAAAAACCCACCCCTAGTCATAAACATCAATCTACAGAAAACACGTGGACTATAAACGCTCCGGGTCACCTGGTGCAGGTCCTTCACTTCGTGCCGTTGTATTTGACCTCCTTTCCAGACTTTTGCAGCGCCGTCATCAGAACATCCACGTCTTTGTCAGACTCGATCCAAACCAGCTTCTTCGGCAGGTCAATTTCAAACTTTACATCTGGGAACAGGAACATAAAAACAAAATCACATCGATGTCTCTGTCTCCCTAAAACAGTCAGCATTACCACTGATGGGAGGACGTGCTGTAAAAACAGAAGTGATACTTGGATCATTGAGTCACACGAGGCTAAAAGGAAAACAGCAGCATCAGGGGACCTGTGGGCCGAACGTGAGGAACTGGATCCTCTGTAACAGACAGAACGAAACATGCTTCTGGTTTTTGCAATGGTTGCTGCACAGGCTGAGACCACCTTCACTAACTTCTGATGGGCACATGCAGTATGAAAAACTGCTCGGGTCAGCACAAAAAAAGGGTTGCTTTTGGGGAAAAGAGTTAAATGTCATCACTGCACGTAGCTGAGCTGCTCCCAGTTTGGATTCAGGAGACACACAAACTCTCTACTTTTAAGATTAGGCTTCAAACTTTCCTAGCATATAGTTAGGGCTGGACCAGGTGACGCTGGACCAGGTGACGCTGGACCAGGTGACGCTGGACCAGGTGACGCTGGACCAGGTGACGCTGGACCAGGTGACCCTGAACGTTTCCTTCACATCTACCCCCCCCCCCCCCCCCACCCCACCACTCTGCTCAATACTTTAATCTCCTCATAGCTCCTGTGACAGCAGAGCTAACACTGTGAGGCGGTGATCCTCCAAATGCTGTAACTTTCTACAAAGCACCAGGAAAGATGTAGATAATTACCCAAACCAATAATAATTGCGGAGAGTCAGGTGAAAACCATAACCGTCTGCATGAGCGTCACATGCCAAGTGTATGATTGCTCTGTTTATACTGGAGTCTCTCCACTCCAGTATAAACTAACTGCTGCCATGAGAGGACTGTATAAACAAAACTGAACTGCTGGGTTTTCCTGTGCTTTCGTGTCAGATATGACGATCAGCCTCACCTCCCATCTTGTTCAGGATCCTGGTAACAGCTCCTGAGCAACCCTCACACGTCATGGCCACCTCAAACTCGTGCTTCTGTCAGACACACATCAAAGTCCGGTTAAAGTGAACCCCACACCTCATTTCCTGAAACATGTACAACATTTACAACAAAGTAAGCCGAGCAGTGCAGCTGCAAGAGCCCCCGGTTATGATTTAAAGTTACTTCAGAACAAGAACACTCCTGTACCCTGTGCACGGACATTTAGAAAGCAGCTACGGACTAACGTTAAACTTAACGCCGACAAAACTGCATAAATCTCCCCTAAAACCTTACAGTCATGTCTGAAGTGACGTGTTCTAACCCGGCGAACAGACCGGCTGTAGACTTTTGCCTCCACGTAACTACACGGCTCCAAATACTCCCAGGATGGGACTGCTGTTTAGCCGCAAGCTAGCTGCAGTTAGCACAACAAACACCGGATATCCGGGTTAAGAATACCAGATTTTCAAGATTTTCAAGACCGTTTTCACAATGTTTATATCTAATATACATAAAATAACCCTTTAATCAAAATAATTTTATTTTAACATGAACGGTACACTTTTAGTGTCACTTGGCTAAATAGGTTGGTTGAGCAAGCTGAACAAGTTTAATAATAATAATAAAAATATTAAAAACAAACTTATTGTAATCCCAAAAAGTTGATCGGTTCATTCTCGGCGTATCGTTTCCAGTGGGAGAAACGTCTCAGCTGACTGCAAGTTTCCAACATTATAATCAGTGCATTTGCATAATGAATGAAAGTAGCACCAACGGCGAACAATGGGCTGTGAGGCCAGTTTCTTGATGATTAATATGCAAACTGTCGTGACCAATGACTAACAACCACTGATTGATCAGAGGCCATGAGTACCATTCACTGAGAGTCGGAGAAGTCTGCAATCATAACGCAGTAAGACTGTGAAAGCTGTACTCTTAGGCCCCCAGTCTTTACCTTGTCCTAGCTACCCCGGTGAAAACAGCAAGCGAACCTAAATCCTTAAACGAGTTTCCAAAATAAAAGCCCAATGAATCCGAAAGCAGATTTGAGAATATGAGAAGAGAGCTAACTGCATTATACAGCGTTTTAGTCTAAGTAATCGTATTCCTTTCGATAAGCTCACGTAAAACTAGTGATTTTATTTATTTATTTATTTATTTATTTATTTATTTATTTATTGTGTAGAAGTGAATATACAGGACTGCGCAAATGGTAACAGAAAACTGAGAAAAAAAAGATTAAACCAATAAATAATAAAAATAAAATAAAATGGTTTACCAACCGCCACGACATTATAATCCGTATCTATGGCAACGGGATCACGTCGAACGCCACGACCGTCCCTCTCTACAATGTCATGTGACCACACCGCTGGCTGTCCTGTTGGAGAGTCGAGCCCGACAGAGCACAGTCCCGCTTTGCCTTCCATCTGTGCTGCTTCGCCACCATGAGCACGATACAAAAATAAAGCGGCCTGCGGCGGACTGAGAGCTGATAACGAGGCCAGGAGGACCGAGTCCGCGCGGTGTCTGCGAGGTAAGGCTGGCCGCTGCTGCCGCGGCTCGGTGTTTACACCGAAAATGGCACCGCAGCACACAGCTAACTGTGGCTAACAGCTAACCCTCCGTTCACAGCCGGTTTTGCGGGACCGTGGGCTCGTTTATTGTGTTTATGGCAGGAATGCCCGTCGGGTCTGTGTCCGTTGACAGTTTAAAATGATGCGATTATCGCGCTGACTGCCGTTAAAGCACCGAGGGGGGCGGGGGCTCGGGCTCGGGCTGGGACTGTCACGGTTTACCTGCACAGTAAAATACACAGCAGCTCATATCTGTTTTAACGCGAGGGCCAGAAGACGAAAACAGAAGAAAAAGAAAATAGCAGAAAGTAAATAAACATGACAAATACGCTAACTCGACTGGCGCGGTTTCTGAAGAGCAGCTGGGGTCAACATCTGCACAGGTACACTTTAAACCTCCTCCTGTTTGTAGGTAAATATATAAAGGCTTCTTCTCTCCAGAGGAGATAAACACGTGATATAACGAGCTCATTTTCATGTTGCTCAGCCATCAATGTACACAGTGTTCCACAGCAGCAGGCTCCGTGTCACATTTACCTGATAAACACACGCTGATTATGATCATTGGCCATTAGATTAAACCAGAGTGTAAGAGAGAGAGCATCGGGACACACCTAAGCATCAGGACGAGCTCGATCAGTAACGTCTAATCGTAGTTTCTGAGAATGGCTGAATGAATCTTTATAACTCTCAGCAGTGTTTCCTGCTCAGGTAAATCACTTCCTGCTCACCTGGGTGACATTTTTATTTATATACTTTCCAATTTGATTATTGGTGTGAAATAAAAACATGCTCATTTGTCAGCTCAGCCGGCCGAGGAGGCTTTGAATCAGCTGTATGCACAGTGTTACAGATATCACCCAACAACAGCTGAATGTCACACTGACTGCTTTTAGGAAAGAACGTTCAGTTATGAAGGTACTTGAAGATGAGCACCTTCGAAATGTGATATTTAATAACTGATTGCTTCGTTCTGCGGGTGAAGCCTGAAATATAAAGCAGCTGTGTGGGAGCACAAAAGCGAGAAGCAATGCTGCAGGACTGAACCTTTCTGTTACATAGTGAAATAAAAGCCCACATTGAGCTGCTGATGCTGTTTTAAGTGCAGAAACTGCGCGCTGTGCTGTTCAGGCCTCTCGTGTCATGACTCGCTGTAAAAAAAAAAAAAACTAACACAAAACAAAATGCTGAGTCGCTCCTGATGGCGACACTTTGGCCACGCTTGGTAAACCGCTGCTGGGAAACACGCTCCTCTGAAGAGGAAGTGCCAGGAGAAGTCAAGCCTCAGAATTGTCTCCTAAAAACCTCTTCCGGCTTTTCTTCCGAAAGCCATCAGACACGAACAACGAAGCGTGTGTTTGAAACCTTGTGCGAGTATGAAGGAGGTCATGAAGTCTGTTTCCCTTCAATGTTAGCATGATTAACCTCACAGCAGCTGTGTTATTGGTCATATAATGTCATTAAGAAGGCTCCAGCAATGCAAACACGGTGCAGAGGTCCAGTTCAGGGACTCGTGCAGCAGCCTGTGAGCATGCTCAGTTTCTGACTCTGTTTTTGTTTTGCTGCTGCCAGATCTCATTGTCTTCTTATCTCTTATCTCTTTGCAGTGGACAGGCGTCCACGCTGGACTCCCTGATCTCGCTGCATTAGGTTCCGTGAGGCTGGGAGAGACGACGCCCGGCTGTCTGCCAAACCTTCCCACCCAGCATGATGGCGTCCAGCGACGTAGACAGCCGAGGCGAAGGTAGTAAAGTCAGGACGATGGTTAAAAATGATACGGTGCACGAACATGAGCCGGGACCACAGTCACACAGGGATTATGTGTAATCCCAGCTGGCAGGTAGACGGTGAATCATCAAAGCAGCTTTCACTTCATCTACAGAATCCGTCTGCTGGCTGGCTCGCATCTGGTTTGGCGGGAGGTCACGGCCAGACACGAAGTGCTCGTTATGAGCGGTCACGACATAGATCTGTGAGCGAGCATGTTCAGTTTGTAGATGTGGATTAGAAGATTGTTGACTGAAGTTTGATGTTGCTTATGCCGTGGTTTCATTGTTACACTCGTTCATGTTATTTAGCATGTAGGGAGGGAGCACGGGAAGGCATGAGTGTAACTGTGCCTCTGGTACAAAGATTAAAGCAACACAGCGGAAATGAGTCCATCAGAGGGGCAGCTCAGAGTCAGAGAGGCTGAGATGGTCTGAGCATGTGTGGAGGATGAAGATGGAGTTGCCAAGCAGGAGGAGAACAGGAAGACATGCAGAGGGGTGGTGTGACAGAGGAGGAAGGAAGGATAGGAGGAGATGGAGGCAGATGATGCGCTGCGGTGACATGTACAATGTTTACCTCCAAAAATCAAACTTGCCTCCTTTAAAAAGCTGAAAGGTCAGCTGAGGTCGGAGAGGGTCACTTTATCATCATCAGCAAAGGAACGCATCAGAGTCTGATTCAGTCTCTGCATCGCTGAGTAGTTCTTCATGTTCTTCAATGTTAATTTTGATTGGTCATCAGTTATTAGTTAATTCAAAGAATCAAGCTTTTTTCTTCCCATCAGTATTTTCAGATTAAAGGTCGTGTTTAAGGCTGAAGAAAGTGGGTTGCTCTACAGCTTGTTTTAATCCTTGAGTGTGACGGCAGTGACCGCCTGTCTGTTTGGTGTCTGTGGGTCGCTGATGTGCTGCCGTCAGTCGTTCTGAGTTCTTAGATAAGTCAGAGATGGTTCCTTAGTGTAGGAGCACAAAGTGGGTTTTACTTTCTAAAGACTTTAAATACATGCAGCTGCTGCAGCGTGTGTGTGTTTGTGTTTCTGTCTAGCTATCTTTGTGAGGACCAAAATCTTCATTCTACTATAATTGTGAGAACCAACAGTCACTTGTGAGGACACACTCACCGGTCCTCACAAGTTTGAAGGCCTCTTTGAGGCTCAAAATGTGGTTTTAGTGTCAGGGTTACAATTAGGTTATGGTTAGGTTTAGGCATTCATTTTTGATGGTTAGGGTAAGGGGCTAGGGAAAGCATTGTGTTAATGAAGGTCCTCACTAAGATGGCTTGTGTGTGTGTGTGTGTGTTGTGTGAGTAATAGAGTTTTATGTGTGTGCTTAGCATTAATAAGCATGTATGTGTGGACGCCAGATACAGTGGGGGTGGGGTGATATAATGTCCACTTTCATTTATAATTGAAAACCTCCCTTTGAGGCTATTTTCAGTTTACCTGCTGGTCTGAGATCAAATAAAGAGCAAAGATAAGAAGTGTTTGGTGACAGGTTCATGAGTGCAAGGCTCGGGTTCCTCTGAACGTAGTTACTATGCTCTCAGATCTTTAAAGACGCTTTTATAACTGTTAGTTTTATAGCGCTGTGTCTCAGCTCAGTTCACAGCTTCCTGCTGTTCTGCTCTCACGTGGAAGTACTTCCAGTTTTTATCATGAAGGGCTAATAAGAGTCATGAACAAGTACTAAAGCGCCACATTATTAAACACAGCACTGAGCCCAATGTGTGCCTTCAGGACTTCCTTTTTATTGCAGTCAGGTGATCTTCAGTTATCACCGTGTTTATAGTCATGTGCAGCGAGCCTCATGCACGGCCAGACCTGAAGGGTTTCTTCTCCAACTTCAAGTCTTTCAGGTCCTGTAGTTTGTCACTGAGAGTGTAGGTGTCAGGTCACATGACGAGGTGGATGACACCTGTGTGTATATAACCGGACTGTCACATCACTGTGAAAGGTGACGGTGCAGGAAAGCTTGCTTACACACTGCTGACTGACATAAGACAGGGTGGTAAACACATCAGAGGGTCACGTGATGTCAAACACATGGTTTTCGTCTTTGTCTCTTTGCCTCTCGTCTCAGCTTTGTTGTCCGACCAAAATCCGTCTGAGCTGGACGCTCTGTGTCCGTCTCCTCCGGGACCGTCCAGACCCCAACGCAACTACGAGAGGATAGGAGGACAGGCGGGGACCTCGTGAGTAAAATGCCTTCGGACTGTCCAATGCAGGACGTGCAGATCTGGCTGGTCTGATTCTAACTTTATTTTTCGTGCTGCAGTTTTTTCCAGACTCTGATCCACCTGCTCAAAGGGAATATTGGTACAGGCCTGCTGGGTCTGCCTCTGGCTGTCAAGAATGCAGGGCTGGTGGTAAGCATACCTGCAAAGGTCACATGACACAGAATTAGTCTGAGCCTTTAAACGCCACACAAACTCTGTCTGTGTTTGTGTGCAGCTCGGACCCATCAGTCTTCTGGTCATGGGCATCATCGCGGTCCACTGCATGAAGCTGCTGGTGACGTGTTCCCACCACCTCAGTGCAAAGTAAGTATCTCGATTCTCGCTCTTCAGCCCTCAAAAACACAAACATCTGGTTTGATTTCCTCACAAACATCCCGTCGTCCTCCGTAATCCGCACAGCCTCAGCCCACACACATTCAGATAAAAGCTCACTCCTGTTCTTCATCTAACACAAACACTCGATACAGGGATCGGATGGGAACACATAATACACAGAATAAAAGCTTTTTTTTTAATGTTTCTCAAAGTAGCTGGAGGCTCAGCAGGAAGACTGTAAGGTCCCTGTGTTTGGACGTGGCTGAGAGGATAAGTGCGTCACTTCAATATAACTTTGCGTTGGAGCAGAGCGGCTCTTTGCTCTTTGCTCAAATGAGATGTAAAATGTCAGGAAAATGCTGTTTTTCTTTCACTGCACACACGCCTGGAAGCAGCAGACTGTAAAATAACTACCAGCCCGATTGACGCACTCACCTGATGTTTGCAGCAGCTAATGTGTGACCGGCAGTGTGTCAAGACTTATGAGATGAATCCTCATCAATTCTGAATAGATTTTAATGATCACTAAATCACTGATTTCTACTTTCCACAATAATGCAGTAAGACACACATTTCAGCTTTTATTTTGAAAGGGTTTTTTGGAGCGTGTAAATGCACTAGTGTCTGAAACACTCTGGGTCAGCTTCTGTATTTAAATGTGCTGAAGGCTGTAAATCAAACAGACGACACAGAAAGGTTCAGACATGTTTCACAGCAGGTTTGTTTGTTTAATTTTCAGAGCTCAGAGGAGAGTTTCCATCTGATCTGACACCAGTGTGGGTTCTGATACAATTGATATTGATCAACCCACCTCTAGTTAAAATGTACATCAGGCAGGTCATTGAGCAAAATCTCTAATGACTAGTTTTTGGGTTGTGTTTTTTTAACTTTGAGTATTTCACATTAAAATTCCAGTTAAAGCGATAATCATGTGATAAAATTGTGAGTCTAAAGGCGGGTGCAGGGTGTCCCCCACCACATGTAATTTAAAACTTTACTAATTTTGATTTTGTATATTTAGGCGATGAAAGCTGCTACCATTATGCCTTATATTTATAGATGAGGTAGCATGAGGCACAAGAGCAAATTAAACTAGGTTTGTGGGCTGGTGTCATGTGACGCTGGTATCATCAGATCATGAGAACAAAACAGTCTGAGTCTGTGGCTCTGCTGAGAAATCAGCTGTATGTTGATGCACAGATCCAGTGAATCCAGTGCTGATGATGAATCCTGTCTGTTTTATGATGTCTCTGAGCTGCACGTTTTATTTTATTATTTTTAACTAACTGGAGAGGTCAAGCTGGGTTTCTGTAAGGTGTGCTCGAGTCCTCGTTGCTTTGAGTCTTTCTGTTTGAACTGCGTCCTTCATGCCTTTGCAGCAGATCAAGCGCAGCTCATTTTAATCTCCTTTGCACTAAAACCACACTCGTCCTCGCATGTTTGCTCTGCAGCGGCTTCGTTGTGTTTGCTGTTGTTCCTGCTTGAGGCTCATCAGCTGTCACAGACATTACCAAACACTGTCACCGTGACCTGTGATCAGCCCCACCTCTCCGTGGCGATCGCCACATCGGTTCAGTTTTAGTGGGATTACATAAGTGAAGCCATGTGGCCGAAAACCCAGAGTACCGGGGCTTATCTGTTTTACAGCTGGTGACACGTGGCAGCTCACCAGATTACTGCAGTCACTATTAGACTTTAATTAGTGTACTACCTGTGACTGAACCTGCCCGTCCACCCCTCGCCCGCCCTTTGCCCAGTTCACACGGCGATCCATTAGCTGGGATTAAATAGATCAAGGAGATCGCGAGCGTGAACGGACACCTCTGCACCGTCACGTATCAGCTGAGGAGACACAGAAGTGGTCGCGGCCCTTCCTGTTTTTAGAGGTTTCATTTTTGCAGAGTCAGTCGTCACTTCTCTGATTCTGTCATAGATATGGAAGAACCGCAGTTACCCAATAAGGGTTAAAACTAAACTTAATTTTCTTATTTCTTTGTCAACTCGTTGGGCATGTGCACCTGTGTACAAGCCTTACTAAGGATTTTATTGTTTTTAACTCTTCATATATAACGTTTATCTGTTTTTACTTCAGAGGGTTTCTGCAGGCTTTATCATTTTAGCTCATTTCGTGTGCTTCTGGGCTCCTGAAATGTCCCAAAGTCAGGGTATCTGTGAGCTGCTCTGTTAGTACAGTAACCTCGCAGCAGCCATGTTATGGGTCACATGATGTCATTAAAATGCTCCAAAAGCCTCCAACAGCACAAACACGTCCAGAAGTCCAGTTCCGGTGATGCTAGCAGACAGCTAGCAGCTACAGCTGCCTGTGTCACCATCCACCTGTCAGTCAGAGAGGCCACGCTCCTGATCGTGCAAGCTTTAAGCCTTAATGCAATTTAAGCAGCTGAGTTATAAATCATCCATAGAGACTAAACCAGTGTCTGTGTCGGCCTGTAAACATGTGGGAGCTGGCTCACTGCTGCCTCTGCTGGACACCAGATGAACTGCTTTGTTCACACAAGCTTTGGAGCTTAAGCTTGTGTTCAGGCGGTGTTTACTGCAGTGAACTTATAAACTGTATATTAAAGATGGACATGGCTTCTCCAGGCTTGTAAAATGAAGCTGGTACCTGGATACCTTTATGTCCAGCAGGGGGTGACTTTTCTGTGCTGGTTATTTTCAGTTTGGTTATTTAGCTTCATGTCAGCTGAAACTGACTGACACCTGGATTTCCCCCACCCCTTCCCGCAGGATGAACCGACCATCTCTGACCTACGGCGAGGCTGTGCAGTACGGGATGGAAAACGTGCCGTGGCTGAGGCGACATTCACAGTGGGGAAAGTAAGAAACACGCTCACCTGTTCTGCTCAGTGTTTCTTTAGACACCGTCAAGAAAACAAATTAATTTTAATATGTAAAGCATGTAAAGATGTCAGATTTAGTCCCACAGGCATAAGAAAAAATAAATAAATAAAAAAACTTACATTTTTTAAAGGAAAGGAAATTCTTTCAGACCTGTGAACCTTAAAGAATTAAATATGTGATCAGAGAGACGTCGTTCTGTTCTGTGTTTTAACTGTTTCATCGTCTCGCTCAGGCGGACCGTCAACCTGTTCCTCATCATCACACAGCTGGGCTTCTGCTGTGTCTACTTCGTCTTCCTCAGTGACAACGTCAAGCAGGTCAACACACTCACATAATCAGATGCACTCACAGACTCACCGACAGACACACCGACATTCACAAACTCACAGATACACTCACACACGCACTCACAGACACAGTTTAATTGTCCCTGTCAGCGTTACAGAGTGAGGTGTTTTTGTACCATGTGATTTTCACCTGTGGTGTTTATTGGGCTGATAACCACAGAGCTGGAGCCAGTGTGACCTCAGTGACCTCACAGATGTTTTAGTTTTGTTTTACTGATCTGAACTTCATAAATCAGTACGGATCATTTCTTCATAAAAAAAAACAAGACGGACTCTGAAAGTTATAAAAACTAAAAGTGAAACTTTAAAAGTATCCTAGAAGCTAAACTAAAGTGAAAATGAAAGATTTAGAGATACATTCAAATTTTTTTAAAAAAATGGAAAGCTGTAATAACTCCAGATCAAACCCCTGCATGCAGGTGAGCCACCCAGAAGGCTGTGCCATGTTACAACAAATCTTTGCAAAGTTTTGCACTCATGGAAAACCTGAAAATGTTCTCCAGAAGTAATCTGTCCTATCGGGCCAAGTGTGAGGAGGCATGCTGAGCTTCATCCACCTGCTTCAGTTTACAGAAAGTGCAGACAGACTGACTGTAGAGTAAACACATGATCTAATAATTTTATGGATGTTTTTCCATGAGTAAATATTTAATTATGTTCGGTTCATACTCCTGTGGTTTTGTCTTTACTGAGAGAATAGAATACCATGAAACACACTGATATGGTGGAAAATCAGATGATTATCACTTATTTCAGCAGGGAGTGTGTGAGGTGATGGAAATGATGGCGATCAACAGGCTCAGTTTGTGTAGTTCGGTTTTTAGCCACTAGGGGGTGCCGCCTGCCTGCATGTATTTTGTGTCCGCTCATTTTTGCTGAAGCAGCAGTGAAACATCTGGACTCGTTTCAGTAAATACAGAGCCGTGTGTTGAAGAGCTGAGCACAAACATGACACAAACACAGACCTGAAATATCCACAGTTTCAACCTTTCGGAGAAGACCACACATTCCATTTCCAGGTGGACAAGCTCCATGCTCTTACTTTGAAAGACACGTGATATTCTGTTATTTATTTTCACAGAGAGAATTTCGTATGATTTTATGTCTCAGAAAACCTGCACACACTGCCCGAGCTCCAGCTCTAATTGGTTTGAGCCTGCAGACGATCTCTATCCAGTCCTGGGTTGTAATCACTCCTTTGGTGTTTAAGACCTTTTCAGCATAATGAGCATCATCCTCTCTTTATCTGACCTGCCTTCACCAGGTGGTAGAAGCTGCCAACGCCACCACCATCAGCTGCCAGACGAACTACACCAACCAGACTCAGGTCCTGGTCCCGAGCTTTGACTCTCGCCTCTACATGCTCTGCTTCCTCCCTGCCATCATCCTGCTGGTCTTTATCCGCAACCTGAAGTGCCTGGCCCCGTTCTCTCTGGGGGCCAATGTGGCCATGACGGCCAGTTTGTTCCTGATCTACTACTACTCACTCACGGTGAGCCGCAGGTTTCTCTCTGATTCGATTGACCTTCAGTCAAGGTTGTAGCCTCGTTTTTCACTCTCTGTGGTCTCATTAAGTCGTTACATTGAGCAGAAGCTTGTTTGTTACCTGGATAAGTAAGAGCTCCCTGCAGCAGCGTGTGGTGGAGAAGGTTGTGCGTGCAGCCTGTGAGATGACTGTGGCTGATGGATCATCTGAGCAGCACATTTGGGGATAAGCAGAGCATAAAACAATCTGGATCTTCTGCTGCTCGGTGGGACTTTTTCCTCTCGACATGAGCTCTGATTTGAACACCAGGATGATGATGATAATAATGTACTTTTTTAATCACTTCAGATAGTTTTCAGGGTTCAGGCTCATCCTGCTGACCTTTTTTAATGAAATGCATCATCCAGTCGAAGTTTGCAGACAGAAGGTTAACTCGGTGCTCCTCTGCAGATACCTGCACACAGACACATGCTTTATAATAAATCATGCACAGGTAGTATATTTAGTGCTTAGGTGACCCTCCATCTCGCAGTAGAGAAAGAATCATTGATGTCCCAGACCTGAGTTTGAATTTTCAAAATAAGAGTCAAAAGATAAAGAAATAATGGCATGTGTCTGACACAGCTGGCCGAGCTGCTTGCGTGGAGCTCTGTGAGCGGATGCTCTCTTATTTATATTGTTGTGAAGAACAGGGCTGTCGTGCAGATAACATTTAACACCTCACTCCATCTGTAATTTTTTAGTCTGCAGCAGTTCATTTTCATTGTGCAGCTTTTTCTCAGCTAATCATGTTAAGAGTAGCGAGGATGCGATTAGTTGAAGAACAGCTCTAACTGGCTTTGGATCTATTTTGTTTTGTTTCTCTACAGAACATCTCAAACCCCACTGACCTTCCAAAAGTTGGCAGAGCTAAAGACTACCCTCTCTTCTTCGGAACGGCCATTTTTGCCTTCGAAGGCATCGGAGTGGTGAGTGAGCGGCTGATGGTAACACATTCACGCATGTGCTGCCGAAAACTTTAAGACTGTATCAATGTGAAACACCTGTGTGCATCGATTACGTGGATTATAAACAGCACTGTTATCTCCCCCTGCATTACCGTTGGATTTCTTTATGCAAATGAGGCATCATGCATCACGCTGCTGGGGTGGGGGACTGGAGATAGGAGAGCAGCAGGGGTCCAGAAAGAGGGGGATTACACCAGCACGTCACACTGACCAGCCTGTGTTTGTACCAGGTGTAAACACGCTGTTGTCATAAATGTCAGGGGTGTTTTCTGAGGTGCTTCTCATTTTTAATAACAGAGTGTGGAATGTAAAGTCTGTGAATGATTTTACTCTGTCAAAATCCCCGTGTTCACCTACGTCACGCTCAGATGTGATGATACTGTTGACTGTAATGCAGGTATACAAACTTTGACATCACTATAAATATTTTCAGATTTACAGGCCCATATAGCACACAGAGACGGTGCTTTTTAATCATTTTTTTAATCGTGTCTTCATCAGTGCAGCAGATATCACGTGTCACAGATCTGCGATCTGTGCAGCTGCGAGTGTCAGTGTGAGTCACCTGTCAGAGTAATAAAGTGCATTCTGGGTAAACTTTGAGGGCTCGTGTCAGCATATGAAAGGTCTCCTGTTATCTACATAGGCCAGGCTCACCTTCAAGCTGTGACTCCTTCACAGTCATTTTCTAATACTGTCATATTTGAATTAAAAAGTGCCGCATGACTGAGAGCGGCCGGCTCGGGTTCGAGTCCAACCCGCAGCCCTTTGCCGCATGTTTCCCTCCGCTTTCCGGTCAGTCTTCTCTGTATCTGTCGAAGACAGAAAAAGGCCAAAAATATGTATATTTTTTTAAGTGCCAGATTTGCACCCACCCCTGTGTACGATCAGAACTGGAAAGTATTCACAGTATGAAGCACAACGTGAGTCAAAATCAGTCGTCCGATTTCAGAGCGTTTAAAGTCCACCGCCGCTCACCGGTGACCATTGAAGCACACACGGTGTGTAACCCAGTGTTAATGTCACGAGTACTCATTACAGATACATTATTGATATGTTATTATTTCACTTTATTGATGTTTATTTAAGAACATTTGCCTCATTTTGACATTTTTTCAAAGCATCGTATGACTCTCGCTAACATCTGAGCTGCAGACACGTGTGTTTCAGAGTTGGCCTTTTTCCTGTCCATGCAGTGAAGTTTGTCTTTATAATGATGAAGCCTGGCTGATAAGCCACACTTTCCAAAATGTCCATTTAATTCAGTTTAATCTGGTTTATAAAAAAGCAAAGCTTCCTGCAGAAAATGGTGAGCTTTCAGGGCGTCACAGCGTGAGCAGACGCCGCTGAGCCTTCACGTGTCACTGAAATGTCCCGCTAACAGCGTTTCTCTCTGCAGGTTCTGCCCCTGGAGAACAAGATGCAGAGGCCTCAGAGGTTCACCCAGGTTCTCTATTTGGGCATGGGCATCGTCACCTTCCTCTACATCAGCCTGGGAACCATAGGATACATGTGCTTTGGAGAGCACATTGGCGGCAGCATCACGCTGAACCTACCTAACTGCTGGTGAGATACCGCCACAACGCCCAGGATTAGAAATCGAGTCGAGTCGGCATGTTTAAAAACATTTGTGCTGGTTAATGTCCTGCAGCGCTCAGAGAATTACATAAGACACCACAGGATGGGTGGAGTCAGCTGTGCACTCAGATGACTCCACCCAAGCACAATCCTCTCCTGTTGTGTCACTGCCTCAAACCTCCAGGAACACAAACTATTGTGTGTGTTTGTGGTGCAGGTGCGTCTCAATACACAAGTCCAAACCTCCTAAACTAAACTGAAGCACAGTGTGGAACGTCCAGACTCAGCAGATGCGATGTGCCGAAGAGCAAAGAGACTTAAATCTTCATTGTTTAGAAGAAAGGTGGCAGGATTGGGACCCAGTGTGTCGTTAAAATATTAAAACCTGTTTTACTGTGTTTTAGACCCATAGATAGATACTCAGAGCTGATTCTTCACATCCACAGCTTGTTGTATTTGCATCAGGAAACCTGCGGACACTGCATGATGAATGAATCAGGAAGCCATGGATCTGAATGTGTTTACATTACTGGGGCGACCGTGGCTCAGGGGGTTGGGAAGCCGGAAGGTCGCCGGTTCGATCCCTTGGGCAAGACACTTTACCCTACCGCCTACTGGTGTTGGCCAGAGGGGCCGATGGCGCGATATGGCAGCCTCGCTTCTGTCAGTCTGCCCCAGGGCAGCTGTGGCTACAACCGTAGCTTGCCTCCACCAGTGTGTGAGTGCGAGAGTGAATGAATAGTGGCATGGGGTGCCTTGAAAAGCGCTATATAAATCCAATCCATTATTAATTTAGTAAGTCCAGGTGAGAGCTGCTGTTACTGGTTTCTCCTTCAGTTTCCTGGCTCTGTGCTCACATGCTGCACAAGCTCTGGAGCAGGTTATATCTGAGAGTAGGGGGCCAGTGAGAATCCAGTAACATCGAAGGTGGGAACATGCAGACATCAGCACTGTGCAAAAGTATGTGCCACCACTCATTTTCCCTCAGCGTTGAAATGACACATTTTGGCTTGTTGCCTCAATCGGGGTCATCAGGAGGACTCTGTCCTCTTGACCTCTGAATTTCACCTTGAAGGCGGAGACGTGCCAGTAGCCCCTACAAGCGTCATGCAGCAGCTCAGTGATGTAGAAAGTGAGCGGTGGTGGATTGTCTGAGTCTCCAAAAGTGCAGAGCATGCTGAGATCAGAGTGACAGCTGCATCAGGTTTTAAATCAGTTTTATGGCTCTTATCTGGCTCAGGGGCACACAAGCTACCCCCTCTCTCCAGCGGGACACTGAGGAAATAAACACTCAACCTCGAAGGGTTTTTCTTTGCCTCGGTGAGAGTGAAATCCTCTCCAGCTCCACCTACCTGCTCTTTAAACTGTAGGTGAGTGGCAGCCAATCAGAAGAAAGTTCACTCAAAGAGTGGGGAGGCGAAATGGCTTGTTTAAAACATAGCATTATTTTGAACTATGAGTCATGCAAAGCTACTCTAGGAGAATCTAGGAGTAAAAATAAGCAAATGAGCGGGATAGGTCAAATTTTTCCACACATTCCTTGACTCCTTCCACTCCTTCCTCCCCGTTTTCCAGGATGTACCAGGTCGTGAAGCTCCTGTACTGCTTCGGGATCTTCATCACCTTCGCCCTGCAGTTCTATGTCCCAGCAGAAATCCTCATACCATCCATGGTGGCTTGCGTGCCAGATCAGTGGGAAACCGCCATCGACCTACTGCTGCGTGCTGTCATGGTCATCTTCACGTGTAAGTACGAGCGGGTCTGCGGTCAGCTACTGCTTGTGCGGGGAATCAATTTAAAGAAATCTAATTTCTGCCTTTGTTCTTTAGAGAACAAACCCAGACCAAAGACCCTGATCTGTTATAAGCAGTTTGGTACTTTCCTTTCTCACCGTTTAACTGTCGTGACTGTCACCAAACCCCATCTGGGGTTGCGAGGTCTTCCTCTGAGCTCTTCCCCCAGGAGGTATCAGACCAGGATGACTCCGGGCGAGCCAATCCAGGCAGGAGGAGTATCCTGGGTCTGGTGTGGGAATGCTTGCTTGTTTCTGTGTTCAACCTCTTTGATTCTGTTCTCTGTAGTCTTCAGACTGCAGAGCTTCACAGAGAAGCACGGCTTTAGGTTGATGTGAAATTGTCGTGTATCCTTAACAGCAGATGAAAGGTCTGCTTTTGGAGTTGCCATCAGCTCCGGCCCATGTTAGTGGTGTGTGCTGATGCGGGAGAGCAGAGCGAGCGGTGTGGCTGCTCCTGAGTGTACTTCTGTGAGGCGCCTCCTTTATTGTATTTTTTATTAGGCTCATTTCTGCAAAGAAAACAGAGTCTGCACCACAGCCAAGGCCCCGCTGACAAATGAGGCTCTTTAACAAGCCGTAATGAGGCAAACAGCACGTGTACAATCTGCTCCTCTCTTGTCTTTGTGCTTTTATCTAGAGCGGAGCTAAAAGGGGCAGCAGAGTAATTTACTCTTAGACATAGTAACAGAAGCGTCCCATTAGAAGGTCGCTGCTGCTGAGTTTTGCTCTTTAATCCCGTCAGTAACAGTCGTTTCAGCTGATTACCTGGACTTGGTTCTGGTTCCTGTGGAACTATTGACTCGAGCCCCTATGTGGCTAATCAGTTCCAGGTACTTCCACAGATGCAGAGTCCACAGTACCTGGAACATCCCTGTTTGTGTTTCTAATGAATCAGAGAGGATTAAAAAACAGCAGACATACATGAAAAAGACTCATTTGTACTTGTTGTGTGAATGAACCTGCACACAAGGAGCTCACTGAGACTGTGAGCTCTGGATCTTTTGTTTTGTTGTTGTTTTAACTCCTGGACTAAATAAAAATCTAAAAATGTCCACAAGGAAAAGTTTGGCTGCAGTTCCTCTGGTGTCCAGCAGAGGCAGCAATGAGCCACTCCCCATAGACTCCTGTGTTAAAAGAAACGTGCTTACAGGCTGGTACAGACTGTTTTGGTCTCTGTAGATCAGTCGCGGGCTAATGTTAATATTTATTGAAATATATTTATTCCTCCAGATATAAGAATGAATCTTTTCTTATGGACTCAAACACATTTTGCTGAAAAACTGAATATGGAACAAGCAAAGTTTAATACTAAACAATATATATATTAGCTGTATAATACCAGTAGGCCAGCTCTAATAGTAATTTGGTATGGCTTCATGGGCCAAATGTAATTAGGCTGCGGGCCAAATTTGGCCCGTGGGCCAGAGTTTGACACCTATGCTGTAGATAATTTCACCCTCATAACAGCTGTACAGGGCCTCTTTGACTGACAGGCGGATGGCACCACAGGTGGCTGTAGCTGCTAGCTGTCTGCTAGGCTTCACCTCAGCTAACTGGAGTCCCTGGACTGGACATCTGGGACACGCGTTTGTGCTTTTAATGACATTATCTGACCAATAATATGGCTGCTCTAAGGTTACGGTACCGCCCAGGACATCTGAGTGCCTGTTTTAGGATTATGATTGGATGATTCTTAGCACTGACCAACTGTGGGTGCAGCTTTAGCTGATAAACACATCTTGTCTGGCCTCCCTCTGAGGTGGCGAGTGAAGGGACAACAAAGCCACGTGTCTCACATGCGTTCCCTCGCCTGATCCTCTCCCTCCTCCGGGTTTCCAGCAGTAGCCAACAGTTCCCCGTAATAGCCCCGCCAGGCTATTTATAGCTACAGTAGTCCTCCAATTGCAATCGATTCTCATCTGGCCATGACCGCTCATTCTCTAACTGTGTTGCAGGCTCGTGCCTGATTGTGTGCAGCGCTGCTGAGTCACGCTGAAGTCAGCAGGGGGCACACTTCCACCTATTGGGGGATCATTATATTTACATTAAAGGCTGAGCAGTTCTTGAAAGTGGGGGTGTATTTATCCTTTCACAGACCTTACAGACTGGAAGCACAGAAGCAGACTTTCTCTCCCTGCTGCTTAACTGGTAGTTAACGTCAACTACCAGCTGTTTATTGTTGGTCTCCTCCATCAGCTGCTCAACATCTGCCGGCCTCAAGATTAGGATCAGGACACTGGATGATAATGAATCTTCACTGAAGTACAGACTGATTATTTTCATATTTAAAGTCTTTGTTTTTTTTAATCATAAAGGCCATAAAAGTAGTCAATAAATACAGTTTCTGCATCCAACAATAAGACTGAGCCCTCTTGGGTCTGTTATGTTAAAAAAAGTGTGAGGCTCAGGTGTGCTCTCCACACGGACTCTAAAGGTGACTCTAAAAGTACTGCAGAACTGTACCCAGGAGGAATCAGGGTTGAAGGTGATCCTGGTATCAGGTAAAAATGGACCTCTGACCTGTTGTGTGATCATCTCCTGTAATGATGGGAGCGAATCATTAAAAGGCTTCATTATTTAAAAAATAATGAAAATGCGTGACAGCTGAGATGAGCTTCCTGCTCGCTGTTAGAGAAGCTTAAACATCTAGAAGAACGGCACACGGAGAATCCACAAACATAACTGCTGTAGTGCAGCAGGTAACCCATAAATCCAGCAGGCTTCACTGTCTGTAGAGGTGTCACATGTGGAGATGTTAATTTGATGGAAACGCTGGTCATGGGAGGAATCTCGGGTCTTTGTAACGTGGGCGCTTTATCGGATTATTTAAGATGAATACCGTTTCCTGCTCTCAGGTCATCCTCGCTGCTCTCCACATGAATGACGCCTCACTGTTGATCTTCATTTACTTCATTTACTTCATTGCCTCTGATTGAATTATGCAGATGGAATTTGCCTCGCTCTGTCGGTTTCTGCACACACATCCCGATAAGCTAATAAAGGCATGCGCGCGCACCAGCTGTCTGCAGCTCGTTTGTCCTATGAGTGTGGCCACGCTCAGCAACAGGAGGAGAAATCAAAACACTTGAGCGTCTGGTGGGATTCTCTGCTGGAAGCTGTGATAAAGGAGGAGGGGCTGCAGCAGGGACTGTGCCGCTACTGCGTGCACATGTGTGAGCAGGAGATTACTTTAGCTTTTGAATGTAAATACGAGATGAGACTGGGGCAGCACGCTGTTGTCTGTAGATGCTCTGAGGATGCCTCTGAGACTGTCTCCTGCTGTATTCTGTATTTTAGTGACTGATGTGTGTAGTGTGTGATTATACAGAGGTGCTGCATTGCTCTTCTAAAGTGTTTTAAACGGTTTGAAAACAAAGAAAGTTGGCTTTAAATTTTGATACTCGAGGAGAGCAGAAATGAGTCACCTTCAGACTTGCGTCTCAGTCTTCGAAATGTAAAAACGTTGCTGTTTTTACATTTGCAGCCATCTGTCTGCAGTGTGATCGGTCAAAGATGGAAAATGTCACAGGAAGTGATTTTGACTGATGTCCCAAATGTGTTTGGCGCTCTAAGAGCTGCTGGCCAGCCGAGTCTCGCTTGCTTCCGCGTGAGCTCTCGGGCAGATTAGAGTTAAAAGTGGACGGCCTTGAGCAAACTCTCCCTCTCACTCTGCTGAGCGTCACTCTGACTTGCACTCCTGCACGAAAGGTCAGTTCATTTCAGCGCAGGCAGATTTCTTTTGAAGTGAGCACTCTATTCTAATTTAGTAGAGAGATGGCAGGCAAGCGCAGGAACTCAGCGTAGCTGCGACAACTGCTGGGGATCAGAGAGCCTCTGAGTGGCAGCGGTGGGAATGCTACATGACTTGGCCGTGTTCCTTACAGTCAATGCTGTTACGTTGCTGTGTCTCACATTGATTACCTGAAGGCCACATCTCGTTTGTTGCCGTTTGATCACATTAGAAATGCCAAAAAGCCACAAGCATGAGAAGAAGAGCCTCTGCTTTGGGGCTGGAGATGAAGATATGCATCGGCACTCTGCTGCGTCACATACCACTGTAAGCTTCAGCTTCCACTTTTCATTCTTAAAACAGGTTTCTAACATGTCTGAAGTGTGAAGAAGAAGCTGTGAGTGTTGTCTGCAAAGCAACAAAACATCTTCTTTAATAATACGAGATTCTAAATAGTGCAGAAGTGTAGAAACACTTCAGAGGTTGCGGGCTCTTTAAACAACTGCACCGAAGCTTAGTTTATTAACCTTAAATGTTTTTATATTCCCATTTCCTGTGTTGTAAAGCACTTTGTGATTTTTATCTGTGAAAAGCGCTATATAAATAAATTTTACTTACTTACTTACTTGAGCAGGAACTTGTTTCCCACAATGAACCATTAGAGTCCACCGTGATCCTCAATGAGCCAGACCGGCTCACTTCATTTGGACTGTAGCCTCAAGGAGCGAGCGCTATAACCGCCCCTTCTGAGTCTCAGAAAAAGCACGACTTTCTACATGATGAAGAACCGCGGCTGCAGGAACTGCACAACTGTAAGAAATACGTGTGCAGAAAACTTTATTTAAAAAGTAAAACTTTTTGTTTGTTTACATCTCATCTCCGTTCTTTTTAAAAACAGAAACTTTTTCGTATTCAGTTACTCCGGTGTAGTTTTTATTTTGGAGGCAAATAAAAGTCCAAAGTTTACGCCCTTTGTCATGTATTTCAAAGCCATGCCGTGAGCCAGATTGGACTCTTTTGCCGTGCCAGTTCTGGCCCCCGGGCCTTATGTTTGACAGCAGTCAGCAGTTCCTGGGTCTCAATCATGTCAGATTGGACCAGATGAATGGTTAAATTTGAAGCATCAGTGTTAAAAGCTCTGTGTGTGTGTGGCTGTGATGAAGATGGCCAGGATTTCATGTCCCTGCTGACAGAAGCAGACGTTCCCTCTTCATTAACGTTCCCAGCTTCCTCGTTAACCCTCACCGCGTGGCCGCGTGTGCCGAGACTCGCCGTGGCGCTGAGCGTGCTTCCTTTGTCTGAGTCACTTTGCCACAGGCTGCAGCTGAGCAGCTAGCATGTGCTGTTGAGCTGTTGATGGGAACGAGAGAGGACGTGTGGATGTCGCGTGAGCTTTCTCTTCTTCTTCTCTTTGTTGTTTCTGTGGCACAGAGGTGGCGTGCCGCTGGGACTTTGTGCTGTGTGTTGCCGGCTGTCGTATTTTTACCCTTTCACAAACATGATGTGTGCACACGTTCACCTTTTACGGATTCCTCTGGCCTTTGCTTCCTGCACCTGTTTCGGCTCACCTGTGCCACGCTGTGACTCTGACAAACTGAGTCAAAGATCTGACATGGAGCAGCGTGTATTTTTAGAAGAAGTAACGTAGTCACGTGGAGAGGAAAAGCAGACAAAGTGTCTTCAGAGGTTAATTAACTGAATTTAAAATGAAATGGAAATGTCCTTTTTTATTACTTCCGTGTGAAAAAGAGACTTTTCTAACTCAATTAAATTCAGATAAATTGGAAATGAGGTGCAGTCCACACTGGCATTAAACTCGTCTGGCTCCAGGCTGTGCAGCAGATTTGGGGACCCGGCTGCAGGCGGCCTCAAGAGCATTACTCAGATCCTGATGCGGGACGATAAGGCCCGGAGGGTTCCAGCTTATCCCAAATTTGCTGGAAGGGGTTGAGGTCAGCACTTTGGGCAGTCCAGTCAGCGTCTCTTTGCAGAGAGCGTTCACCCTCACATCATCACCGATCTCTGAGACAGGACCCAGATTGGTGCTGCCGGGCCGAAGCATTTCAGACCACCGCAGGGAAAAAGACAAGCCGGGCTATAAATGAGAGGTCACGCTGGTTTATTCACAGCATGCAGGAAGTGGCATTAATACACATACAGTTTATGCAAAGATGAGAAACCGATAAATATTTAAACATCAGTGAAAAATCCACTTCACACTGCATGACTGAGTCACGCTTAGGGCTGGGCGATATGACCCAAAATTCATATCTCGATATTTTTTTACCTGGACGGCGATATAAGATATATATCTCGATATATTTTTTTAAAGCCATAAAGTAAGAACAAAAAGGGAGTTCTTAGTCAAAGCTGTGTCCCAGATGTCACACAGGCACTTTTATTAACATAGAGCATAGATGTACATAAAATTTACTCAAAAATAAATTATGAACATTTATTAAATAATAATGCTCCATAAATAAAAGAAAACAATGTTGTTTTTGTGCATAACAAAAAGCTCACAATTGTGCAGTCAAAATGTAAACTAAAAGACGCTGAGCATAATAACAAAGACAGATTTCACAGCTGCTCTGTTCCCAACTTCTACTGTGTGACTGACAGCCTGGAGTTTGAAATCCTCTTCGTAACCACGTCTCTTAACAGGTGCCATTTATGGTCCTTATACACAGTAGGGTAATATTACGTTGAAGCACAGTACGTATCACTCCGCGAGGCTCCTCGGTAGCCGTAATGCTCTGACAATCCATGAAGCGCTGCAGCTCTGTAGCTTAGCAAAGTCGTACTAAAACATTTTTGACAGATTGCTGAGCGCTGTGTTCCACATAAAATCGGTTCGCGGCCATCAAGCACAACCAGAATTCATACATAAGGCGCGCTGTCAACTTTTGAGAAAATGAAAGGATTTTAGGCTGTGCAGCGCCTCTGGGCTGCATGGCGTTAGCGTGGTTAGCTTGTTAGCGTGGTTAGCTTGTTAGCGTGGTTAGCTAGCTAACACGTTGACGGTGTCCAGCGATGCGCAGTAACTCGTTAACGGAGATTTGCCGTGTCCATCTTGTCGCTTCCTGCAGGTGAAGCGATGGGGGAGGAGGGGCGAGGCCGAGTAACGTTGCGTAAAGACAAAAGTGGACGAAAGAGAGGCAAACTTGCGGCTCCACAAGTATAGTTATAACGTAACATAGACTATATCGATATAAACGATATTGTCACATCTTATATCTCGTATAAAAATATATCGATATTTTTTAAAAACTCGATATATCGCCCAGCTCTAGTCACGCTCAACTCCAGCTATCAGGTGACCCCCTCCCTCTCCTCCTCCTGTTGGCTGACATGAACGGTAAAACTGTTTTCATGTCACAGTGAACTGTGTCCGGTTACTGCTAAAGGGAAACACTTTGTTTTAGTGAGCGGCAGTCGCGTTGAGTCTTTCCGCTTATTTCTGGAAGTGTGGGGCGTAACTGTACCTGCTCACAGCACTTATCCACTAACCCAAACTATTCCTTGCATTTGTTTTTCCAAATCATGAAAGCTGCATGTGGTCAGGCGTCCACATGCTTTTGACCATATCACTGCATCACCGAGCTCCCACTGTGAGATCGGGGAATACAGGTTTCACCTGATAATCGACCCTAAAGGTCACACACGAGAAATGATTCTGCACGTCGCACATTTTAACCGAACCATCGGCTCTCTGAGCTAAAAGAGACACAGCAAGCAGAGCTGGGCTGCAAGTAGAGAGGTCAGCCTGAGGATTTCTGTGTTTAGCACAGACCTCCTGCTGGGTGGGGAAGGTCAGGCTCGCCCTGCAACTCCATCCTCCTACACTTCCACCCTCCTCTCCTCCACTTCTCATGCTTCTGTCCAGGGAGTTAGATTAAAATGCAGTGGATGTGTTTTTCCTGCAGATAAGCACATCGACGGTCAGCCAGTCAGCGTCTCGGGCACCCCACACACGTTGGTTGTTTTCCCTCCCCATCTCCTATTGTACTCTGTATCAGGGGTGTCATACATGTGGCCCGGAGGCCTGCTAAAGGGCCCATTGCATGGCTTTGCAGAGTGTGAAGGCTGCAGTGAAACAAATGAAGTACTTGGGTTAGTCAGTAAAAATCTTTTCTGTTCCGGGTGTGTGAGGCAGGTGGAGGGATCCTATTGTATCCATGAGCGATGGGAGGGTTTGCAATGATGCAGACACTTTATCTGTCTGCTGAGGTGAACAGAGGCCTGATCCAACCGAGTCCACACCTGTGGGGATGGGGTTAGGGGTCTGGGTAAAGGCTGAAGAGTAAGACTGGGATTAGAATTGGCTGAAATTAATTTCCTCATTAGGGTGGCTTACTACAGCATCTGAGGCAGGGGAGGGACTCTGGCGTGCAGGCGGTGCACAGCCATGTTTGATGGTTCAGCATCTGGTTTCTGGGAGCAGGCCCTGTGGTAGACTCTCTGCTGGTCTGGGAACAGCTCAGGATCTCTGCGGTAGTTGATGGATGAAAGCATAAATTACTGACTGTGGGAGAACCTGAGGTATGTTGTAAAACTTCCTTCTCACGTCTGTCAGTTTCACAGACAGACGTGAAACAGAGGGTGGGGTGATGAATCTGTTTCACTTGGTTTTATGTTTTCAGCCTTTTTAAAGGTCTTTGCTTGAATAGTAAATGGTAAATGGACTGGTAATTACATAATTTTCTACTCTATCTGAGCACTGAAAGCGCTTTTATACAACTAATTCATTCACCCAATCACACTCATTCACACAAGCACTTTTTCTAAACTGTGAAGTGCTTACTGTCTAACATTATGCACATTCACACTCCAATGGGTGTATCGGAGAGCAACATGGGGTTAGTATCTTGCCCAAGGATATTTGGGCCTTGGAGCCTGGGATCGAACCACCAACCTTCCGGTTAATAGCTGACCCGCTCTACCACCTGAGCTACAGTCAGGAAATACGAGCAAAATGTGGCATTTTTGCTTTGTTGTGGTGAATCTAAATGAGTTAGACACCATGATTTCCCCCCTGCTGTGTGTCAAAGCCACTCATGGTGGGCCTGGGAGAGAACCTCAGTGCTGCACGAAAAAGGAACATGAAAGGCCACTTTGATTAGCCAAGCGAACAGGAAGTCCACTTCAGTGTGATTACAGGTAACTTTGGCAGGTTCCCCTCTGTGTCCTGTGTCAGGCGCCCTCTCACTCATAACGGTTAACGGAGGTTGTGTTTGCCGGGCAGGACAGCGAGGTGTGTGTGTGTCTGTCTGTGTGTGTGTGTGTGTGTGAATTTCTTTCCCGTTTGTCATGCTTGTTTTCAGCTGTACGCTGCGGGATGAGACACGAGCTAAAAAAAAAAATTCACAACTTTTCCATGTCTGAAGCTGAAGTTTCAGTCCCGCCCTGAGGCTAGCACCTCGAGAAGGTGACGAGTTAATGGAGAAAAGGACGGAGCTGAAGAACTCGACTGTTGAAAGACGGGTGAATCAGGAGGTTCCTCAGTGTCTGTGATCAGATTGTAGGACGCTGTGTATAAACTGCACTGTTGCATCTGGATTGTTAAGTTTAAAATCAGAGTTTCTGTGTTAAACCTGCTGCTGCTTTTGGAACAGGAGGGAATCATGTGAGACCGCATCAGAGCGTTTCCCTCTCCTCTCGCTGCTGCCCGCTGCTGTTGTCTGAGATTCATCAGTTTTCCTTTTCAAACAACTGCATGGAATGATATTATAAAATGTTGGTGAATGTATATGTTTGAAATAAAAATGAACTGAACTGAACGGAACTTCTTAGAGCTCACATTTATACATCGAGCCACATCCATCATTCCCTCCCTCACGGCCGCACGCCACAGAGCAGTGGTTTCCCACAACTGTCGTGTTTGCAGCTGCAGGCGAACGCCTCCGTGCACTCGCTGTAACCAGCCGGGTTGATGCTTATTAAACTGCTCTGGCAGGAAATCCAGCGGCTGCTCGAGGCCAACTCTGCGCTTAGAGCAAACACTCAGGTGTGTGTTTCCAAAAGTCTGTTTTAATCGGGCCGAGCTCTTCATCAAAGCTGCACAGAGCACCGCACACACCGCTGGACGTTTCTTCTTCACCTGTTCACTGTCACAGACGCCGATAACTGAAGTCGTCAGCAGCTGTTTGAGAGAAAGACGAGAGAGAAACACAAAGAGTGTGTGCATGTGTGTGCAGCTTCGAGCGTCATATTCATTCACTTTTCTTCTTCTGGCGTTTCCTGTAGTTACAGCGATACTTTAACCACGGGTGTGGGTGCAATTGCTGGCATTAAGTCAGTAGAAAAAGGAGCAGAATGGAAAAAATTGAGAGCATCATGGCAGGATAAATTAGGCAGTCAGTGTTTGCAGTGAGATTATTGCATTTAAAGAAGTAAACAAGTGTTTGTGATGACTTCAGAGAGCCCTGAGTGTCAGACGCAGGAAGAGCTGTCGCGCTGCCTTCATGTGGAGTCTGAGCCACGAGGGAGACAAAGTGCTCCTAAAACGTCCGACAGGGTCACGGACATTCACGTGGCAATGGTCTACCTGAGGACGGAGAGCACGGGGAAGGTGTTGTTTACCTCGAGAGCACGTTGTCTCGCTGCCGGTGCTTGTCTGAATCTCAGTGATTTCTAAACGGAGAGGGCTCTCTCTGTGACTCCTGCAGTTCTCTGTGATGCAGACACGGTAAAGCTTCTCATTAACAGGAAGTAATTGTTTCCTTGCAACTGAAGCAAAGCGGCAGTGATGTAGCATGGCGGCAGAGAGACGGACGACTTTTACTTCATTTATCACATCGTGCTTTCTCCGTCTGTAACTCAGTCGTGGCTCAAAGAAGCTTTCCTGGTTGAATAAAAAGAAATAAATAATCATGTCAGTCCAAATTGATTACAGCCCCTGCAGCTCCGAGACGCCCCCCACCTCCCACCACCCCCCCACCAAGATTAAATGAGTCCCCACTCGCCCACGGGGAGGAGGAGCTGCAGTGACGGCTTCTGTTACCTTCTACCTTTGTAATTTCAAACAACCATGAGCCACGGTAAATTGAACCAGTAACTGTGGGGTTGTGCATCCTTTCTCCACCTGGCCGACCAGTTTGATTGCTCTCACAGTGACTCCCAGAGGCTCAAATAATCAATTTATTTTCCGAGGAAATTCTAACCATTTCCCGTACAATCTAAAAGAGCAGTTTACTGAGGACACATCCACCCCCTCCGACAAAAGTTTGTAATTGAATCGCAGGGAGATGTTTAGACTTTTGCTCAGCTCTGACCTGGATGGAGTCCCTCCTCAGGCAGACTTATGTTTCTTGATCAAGTGAAAACTCTTTTTATTCCTCGCTGGAGTCGCAATTACTCAGATGGGCTTCGGGCATGTCCTAAAAAATTAAGGTACGCTGCCTCTTCCTGTGAAAAAGCATCAAAGAGAGTTTGCAAATGTGTCTTTGTGATTGTAACAGGTGTAAATATTCCAAGTTTTAATCATCATCTACTTTTGCAACACATGCTCATCAGAAAGATATAACAGGGCTGAAGTGAGCTTCCTCTGAAGGGTGTCTGAGCTCAGCCTCGAGGATTTTGGTCCGGGTTTTCATGACGTCATTGTGACATCATCACACAGCTGAGATCTGTGACTGTGGAGGCCGTCTAGGTGCAGTGAGCTCATGGTCATGTTATAGAAACCAGTCTGAGCTTTGAGACATGGAGCTTTGTTATCCTGCTAAAAACACTGAAGAAGCGGCAGCACTCGGGCAGGCTGTGGAGTTTAAATGATGCTCAGCTGGTACTGAGAGTCACACCAGCAGCAGCCTGAACACGGACACAGACAGGATGGATCCATGCTTTAAACTCGTCAGACCAGGAAACGATTCTCCAGCTTCTGTTGTCCAGGTTTGAGAGTCTGTGTGAGCCGTAGCCTCCTGTTCTTGCTGACAGCAGTGACACTGGTGACACCCATCTCCTTTGGAGTACAGAAGCTCCTCTGACGTTGTCCACGAGCAGAACTGAAGCAATCCTTTTCATATTCGAGGCACGCAGCCAGCTTTCCCACATTAAAGTTGGAAAACCCGTCGTCTGTGGAGCATCTTCCAGCGTGTGATACTAAAGGTCATTTCAAGGAGACAGGCAAAGGTGAAGTAACAGCAGCAGGATGGCTGAGCTGTAGCTCAGGTGGTAGAGCAGGTCATCTACTGGTCGGAAGGTTGGTTGTTCGATTCCTGGCTTCCCCTAGTCTGCATGCCAAATATCCTTGGGCAAGATACTAACCCGAAATTGCTCTCCCATGCATCCACCGGAGTATGAATGTGTGTGAATATTAGCTATAAAGCCCTTAGAAAAATGTGCTTGTGCGAATGGGTGTGAATGGGTGAATGCACAAGTTGTGTAAAGCACTTTGAGTGCTCAGATGAGTAGAAAAGCGCTATATAAGAAGCAGTCCATTTACCATTTACAGCCTAACTTTCCAGGATTCAAACGACAGAAGATGGAATATGGATAAACAGGGCAGAGTTATCATCGGGGAAAATCAGGAAGAGGAGGAGCGAGGCTCAGTCACGGGCCAGGTGTCACACTAAGGATGGCCTCGGCTCTGGAAAAAGCCCAAAATAAGGTTTTAAACTCAAAGCAGGCAAACTGTGCAGCTGCTGCAGGAAGTTAGCGTGCAGAATATATATATTTTTTTCTCTCTCTCAGAATGAGATCCAGTAAGAGTGTTGCTAAAGTACCCACTGATGCAAAATAGAGTAGAGTAGAATAGCCCTTTATTGTCATTTTGCATTTACAATGAAATTATGGGTGCTCCACACCAACTGTGCAGGAATCAAATATAAACAGTAGACAGCTGGGATAAATACCAGACCAGAGCAATGTATACAATGCAGCATAACCTGTGTTTTCCCTCCCAGAGGCCAAATCAATCTGAGCGTGTGTCTCTGGAGTGGCGCTCATGGGCGGAGAGCTTTTTGGCTCTGGCTCGTTGATAACGCAGCACAGACTTCTTTAAGCTAATGACTGCTTTCACAGTTTGAGCCGTTTTCTCTGTGGAGTTTAGTCTTCTGCCAAAAAAAGCCAACTTTAACTTATGCCTGGGAGTTACTGAGCCCCCCCCCCCCCCCCCCCCCCCCCCCCCCCGACATCTTTAATGAGGTGCGGTCCACCGAGCAACAGACAATCAGAGAGCCCGCCTGCCTGCCGCCGCCACGGGCTTGCTTTCCTCTCTGGGAAGTGTTTGCCAGTGGCGCCGGTACCCTCTGACTCCCTGTGGAGAAAGTAGACCAAAGCCCTTCCAAAAAGTCTGTGATCCCACCTCGGAGCATCACCACTGCTGGACGCAGCTGAAGGTAGTGGGTCCATCTCTCATTTAAAAGCTTTTGGCTCAGTTCACAGGCTCCCGCTGACAGGCTAAAAGCCACCGCACCCCCATTTTTCTTCTGGCTGTGAAACCAGCCCGGCCTTCCCAGTGTCTGTTGATGCTGGTGGGTTTAAATAGAAAGTTATACACATGCCGTCTGAACAGAGGGTAATGGCACTGAGATGCACTGATGCTGTACGCTCTGCAGCCCTACCTCTACACCTGAGGGGGTGTGGTTAAAGGCATGACGAGGTCAGCACAGAAGGGAGAGACCTTGTCATGCTCTCTCGGCTGTTGTTGTTATTGAGTCATTTAAAATGAAAATTTTAGTTGGTATCTGTGACTCTGCTCTGTTTTTGGTTTTATGCGGAAGGATGTTCTCTGTGAGTTGGTTCTCTGACACTGCTTTTCTAACCTGTGGAGGGTTCCTGCAGGGTTCAGTGCTGGGTCCAGTTGTATTGTTTTTCTTTTTCTGGAATTTCTTTTAATGTCTATGCCGATGACATTGTGCTGTACATGTTTTTAAGCCTCAGCAGACGGGTAGGCTGCCCACTCTGGTTGAATGTTTGGTTGGTTGAAGGATTGATGATTAATAATTTACTTGTTTTAAACACTGTAAACTGAGCCCATGATTGTCACTCCTCCTGATGTACTATGTAAGAATCAGTCAGGTGATTGCTTCCTTCCTGCACAGTGTTCATAAACATCATGTAGTATTTGATTTGTCTTTGAACTTTGACTCTGTAAACCTTATGTCACCTTATTGTTTATTTACAGAATAAATGTAAGCTATAGGGGGTGTCCAAATTCATGGGCTGCATCCTCCTGAGGCCGCATTTGTAGGCCGATTTCGTCACAGCGACGCAACAAAGGCTGTCCAAATTCGTAGATTCCAATCGGTACCACGCATGCGCAAATCTTACGTCACTTCCTCTCTTTGCCAACACTGCAACAGTTAATGTTTTTGAATGACACGGTTAGCACCCAGTTAGCTCCTAGCATTTCTCAACAGCTCTACCTCCGTTTCGACTGCCCGGGACATTTAAACAATGGATAATCCGTATACAATGATGTGATGCCCAGCCTTCCTAGTCTTCATCTTTCAGTGTGTAGCATGCTCTCTCTCTTTTTAAACCCAGGCAGAAAAAATTGGTTTTGTCTCTGAAGCCCTAAAAGTGCTACGACCAAATTAGCGTGCTCAGAGTGTTCTCTCCGGCACTTTGAAGATCCACGCCTCCTCTCCAGGGACCACGCCTCCTCCCCGGAGAGGCTCAGCATGTTCTCTAATAAGCCTCACTCGCCTCACAGCTCCTGCCTCATTTGATGACTCGGTAAACTGCAAAGCTTCAAATGGAGTTTGAAAAGCAGGCTTCAGGAGCCGTTCCCCAGAGATGACAGGTTTCCGCTCTTGTTGTGTGAAAGCTCGACTTTGCCGTTGCCCCAGAAGTTAATCTGACAGATCTGAGCACGATCGATTCTGGTTGAGAAAATCTTTTATCAGCTGATTTGTCCCGTGCGCTCGCCACAGAGAGGAGCATGACTTGAACCTGCTCATGTGCAAACATTTCCAGGCAAACGCTTTGACGTCCTGTCACCGGGCCGCTTGTTTTGTACGAGCACGGTTGGCCATCGCCCTTTATGCCCATCTCCACGGCAACAGGTGAAGGCACTTCAGGTCCCCGGTGACTTCAGTGTCACGGTCGGCGCTTCTACCAACACGTGAGAACAAACTCCACATGGTGGGAGGCTCTCCCGCCGCCTCCTCGGTTTGCCGCCTTCCCCTCTGGCTATTGCTGCTCTCCGACCTCACTTCATCTCTCAGCCGTCACTTCTCCTTTTTCAGCGCCAACTTTATGTTGCCCATGATTTAAAAATTAATGGGCAACAGACTCGCTATCAGGAAAGATGAGGACACTCGTCTTTAATCATCGAAAACAAAAGGTCTGGCAGTCAAGCGTTCACTGAGATCCAACGCTCACCAGGTGACGATTCAGTATGACAAATGTTCACCTGAGCGGCCACACCATGATCCAGCAGGTTTGAAACTGCTCATTAAACACACCTTCTCTTCTCATTTCCAGCTCTGTGGTAATAACCAGTCTGTTAGATAAGCTTTGCACGATTCACAGTTCAGAATAATCCTCCTTTGTCTGACATGTTTGCTGGTCCAGGTGTGTTAGGAACATCTCCTGTGTGACATCATCACTGCGCAGTCTGACCTTTGGCCTCACAGTCGTTCATGAGTAAAAGTGTTTTGGAAATCCCACAGAGGGTTTGGTGTGCGCCCAGAGGAAAATTACCTTTTAGAGAACCGTGGATTGTTTCCTGTAGAAGCACTGAGCTCATTAGAAATGTTTGAGGCCACGTTCCACTTTAAAGATGATGTTGTTCACTGTGTCCTTCTTTCCTCCTCTCGCATCCCAGGTGCCCTCGCCATCCTGATCCCAGAGCTGGACCTCGTCATCTCGTTGGTGGGCTCGGTCAGCAGCAGCTTCCTGGCGCTCATCTTCCCACCCCTGCTGCAGCTCATCGTTTTCTACGGCGAGGGCCTGTCGCTGCCGGTGAAAGTCAAGAACCTCGTCATCAGCCTGGTGGGGCTGATCGGCTTCGTCACGGGGACCTACATTGCCATCGTGGAGATCGTTGCCCGCAACGGACACAAGCGCGACGAGACGCCATCCACCTTCTTGGTTCAGTGATGAAGTGGCGTGACTCCCGGCGGGTGGATGGAGGCCTGCTCGGGCCATTTGAAACCATTTTAGTGCACATTTGAACTTTTATCTCATTTTATCTGCTGCTGTTGGACATCACAGCTGTCAGGATAAATCTGTGACATGTCTACGATTAAGGAGCATGGAGAACCTGTGGTGCTCGATGTTTCACTGCTGTGTCATGTTCTGTTTGTACCTGACAGTCACGTTTTATCAAGTCCATCCTTTTAGTGCAATCTAACAGATTAATGATGATGGAGAAGGTAGGAGATGGTACGGGGGTTAGAGGTAATTTATTCTTTTGACTGATTATTGTTTGTGGTGTTTTAGTCAAAAACTACCTCAGTTTTTAACATCCAATTTGGAGCCTTGTAAAACACCTTCGCTTCATGCAGCCCCCAGTTTAGAAGTAAACATGTTTGTTTAGCACTTTGATTTCTGCCTTATTCACTTTGACTATAGTTTTAAAATCGCTTTAAAAAATTAAAAATCCGCTGTTGCTTGGGTCGAGGGTCATAGCGGTTCTGACGGGAACGCCTCGAAGTGCCAGGAGATCGTTCGTATCTCATCACAGCAGACTCACTAGGATGACACAGCAGCTGTTAAACAGTACAGCTGCTCTCTTGCTCTCAGCTTTGGGTCAAAATGTGAGCGGTGACAAACAGAACAAGGTCACAGGTGCAAGAGGCAGAGCCTGTGAGGGTCTCGGGATCCTCTGGGAGGAGTGTGGCAGGTGTGCAGGGATTAAAACCCCCTAAAAATGTGCCAGATGTTCTTGTGAATATTACAGCTGCATTAGTGCCCGATGATCAGTCGCTACAAACACCATCAGGTTTTAGCTGCATGTATCTAATATAGCAAGTTTTAACTGCGGGCTTGTAGGTGTTGTCGACGCCTCACAGTGAAGCGTCTGTGCTGTCGTGTGTCTTTGTCCGTGTGGCATTAGATAACAGACTTCTGGTTTCCCTTCACCTGTGAAATCCACCTCATGCAGGGCTGGAAGTCGTTCTGTGTGTGTATATATCCATCCATCGTAAATGTTTGCACATGTAAATACTCATCTAAACTTTAATTTTCCTTTTCTGTCGTAAGTGTCAGGTTGCAGCTGATCAAATGAGTGCATTTCAGCATGAAAACATCATGAAATGTAAAATATTCCAAACTTCATCCAGCTGACGGCCTGCATCCTTCATATGTGTGAGACCTTCATTTGCTAAAGCGCTCTCATTTCTTTACTCTTTACTTTCTCAGAATAAAGATGTTGAAAGTCCAAGTTCGTGCGTTTCAGTCTCTTCATGTTAGCAGGTTGAATCATAAGGATCTGAAAACTCGCCAACTCTTGGAGCCGATCCGGAACTGGGTTTGGAAATTTTTAGAGGGATTTGTTACTGGACGTTTGGCATCACATCCTGACAAATGAGGTAGAAAACGAAGTTGTTCGTAGCACACATGGTTAAAACACTGTTGATGACCCCAGAGTAAGAGCATCAGAGCAGTTGGTATGACTGAACATCAGCCCCTATATATTACCAATGCATGAGTGTGTTTGGAGTTAGATGTAACTGTAGTTGTCCAGAAAGGGCAGCTTATTATCAGCCTCTGCTGCCTATCCGCTCTGCAGAATTGAAGTTGAGGCCAGACGGAGACCTTGGAGCTGCCTGTGTGAGCGTTTCTGCCTGGTTCATGTGCTCCGCTCCCCGAGGTGCAAATGCTTTTCAACATGCGCCACAGAAGCAGTCCGAGTAATCCTTCCACCGCCTAATTGACACAAATGAGAGGGAGAGGGGAGGGTCCGCTGGGGCTCGTTTTCCCTGTGAAGCTTGGCCAGAGATCGAATTAAATTAACTGGACTGGGATATTTAGCATGAGCTGCTTCACGCTGCGTTTAGCTCAGCGTGTAGACTGTTCGTGGTCATGAACGTGAGCACGATCCTCCAATGAGTCCAAGGCGCTGGTTTCTGTTGGGCATGTTTCCTGCCATCAAAGCTACCATGGATGGACATGACTGTGCTTAAAGGGGGTCCTGATCCATTATTTTAAGTAAGGCTAATCAGACTATCTGCCGATGTTTTTGTGCTACTTGTTGTATAAAAATTTAAAATGGCATTTTCTTTTTTTCTACATTTTTTTTTTTTTCAAATTTCTACAAGCTTCATTTTGCAGTATTGTGGAATTTAACAATGGTTGATAGTTTTTATTAATGCAATTTAAGTTTTATGACGACATGGATGAAGGTGAACTTAAAGTCGGCCAGTCACTTCCTTTCTGAGCTACTTAGGATGACTGAGAACAGGGACACTCTTCAGATCGTTTTATGGTTTTGGGCTCCAATTTTGAGTCTTATTCAATAAATGAAGATGTTTATTTTTATTTTAGGAATTATTGGAGTATCTTCTTTGGCCAATAAGTTGCTAATCACATGTGAACTGGTGTAATCTCAGTTTGAATTACCCTCTGCTCGTCACACCAACATGGCGACAACAAGCCCCAGCTCAGATATTCATGACATCAATTTGACGCTGCAAGATAAAAACTTCATTTTCAGTGACCTAAAACATGGTTTACACCTGGACAAAAGGCCAAACAGAAAAGTCTCTAATTACTAAAATCCCTGAAGAAAATGCCTTTTTCATATACACCATGTCATTATTGGAAACACGTTTTCCTCTTGGGGCCGTCCGAGGGCTGAGCCGCAGCTTCTGTGGACGGCGTTTCACTTCATCAGCGCTCTGGTTAAAGGCATGAACCCATATAGGAAATGTAATACTCACTTTATAAGAGCTTCAGGACTTTCTCTAGTAATTAGTACCTGAATGACTGCAACCATCCATAAAAATACTATGTAATAGAAATACTAACATTTCTATGCTAACCACTGTCACCAGACTTCACTCTATGGAGCAGAAACTGGACATGTCTGGCTCTAAGGTTCTTACTGGTCAGCAGATTTGTATTAATCCTGAAAAGGAGCCACAATGGAGCCAATTGGCAGCCGGACTGAATGGAAAAACACAATTAGGTGACTTTCTGCCACCAGTTCTGCCCAAAGGGACCACGTTCCTTATTTCCTTTTGCAAACAGCTGCTAATTAAAAGCCACAACTGCTGACACAGCAACTTTCACCTCCCACTGCTTCACTTCAATTTGCAGAACGTGTCTTGTGTTTGTGTGCAGCAGTAAAGCTTAAAGCTGAACCTCGCCTGAGTGGCACGCAGACACTAACATGCAATGTTGGTAAAACTCACAGCTTTTCTTCGACACTCTGGAGACTAAAGATATCATTAGCTGCTTGTTTAACCAGAGTGTTTGAATGATCACAGGTAAGATGGCAGTCTGAGCCACCACTCTGTGTTAACATGTGTTATTAACACGGAGTAGAGATGTCTGTCTTCTTTCCCCTCACTTTCAGATACTGTTCTGCTGTAGATAGTTTTTAGACCTCACACTTTGGTCCAGTTTTGTAAGATTTTTAAGGACACATTGCACCATGCTGAGATGTGTGAGAGGTAAATACAACCATGTCACTGTTATAAAAAAGACACACAGCTTATCATCTTATAGTTCTAAAATCACTCTGTTGTTAATTCGTTAGTTAGATTAGCCGCTAGCATACGCACTGTGTTGGAGACTTGTTGCTAGCTAGTTAGCGATGCTACACACCTGCTACTGTTAATAGTCTTCAACACTTGTTTTTTTTTTTTTTAACCATTTTTAGACAGCGATGAGATCAGCTGCACACTCTACAGAGGCCCAGAGTTACTGTTAATATCAAAAATGTAATGCTGTCCTTTGAGATTTTAACATAAGGCTGTGAGTGTAATGGATCTAAAACTGTTTAAATCTTCAGAGCCCTCTACAGCCTGGTAACATGGATACTTTAAAAACATCAGCAGAACGTCTCAGTAGTGTAGTCTAATTTGTTCTTTTCATTTACAGTTTTTCTCCATTGGTTTGGCTCATTTCTTGAAACAGAAATTACATTCTCAAAATAACATGGACAAACCTCCAAACCTCTTGGCAAATGTTCACAACAGAATGGCATTTCTCATTCATTTTATCAAATGGCAAATGCCTTAGTACATGTCTCAATTGTCTCAGTGCATCTTTGCAAATGATTAAGTACAAGTAGCCTACAGTTATACAGTTAGCCCACATTTAGCACATTTTCCAAATGAATAGATCTTGTAGATCTAAACTGATTAGTTGATTCTCAGTCTAATGATCATTCTCTCCAAAACATGTCAGCATGATTTCATTGTATAAGTACTCGCATGCACAACTGTCTGTTCAATCGTCAAAATTGGTCAAGAACATAATACCATGAATACCAAATATGAATTTCCTTGAATATTTGATAAACTGATGACAGTCATTGACAGTCAGGTGAAACTAGGTGTCCCACACAGGTGTGTTCCATGATTGTGTGCTGCCAAACACAGATGTATAGAGCTTGACCAGAGCCAGTCTGATCTCTGAACATGGATAGACAAGGCCAAGCAAACGGACAAGGGGAAGTTCTTCCTCAAGGAAGAGGAGGACGAAGAAGAAGAAGAAGAGGAGGACTGAGAGGAATAGGGGGAAGAGGAGGCCGAGGAGCACGAAGACACTGTGCTGTCCCGAATGAAATTCGGGCCACAATTATAGACCATGTCATAAACCATGGTCTCACAATGGCAGAGGCAGGTTGTCGAGTGCAGCCTAATGTGCCTCGCTCTACAGTCTCCTCCATCATCCAAACCTTTCGCAGGGAAAACAGGTATGTACTCTATGTAATCTATGATGGAATTATATGTTGTATAGGACAGGGCACTGTGCGTGAGGCAAAAAATGTATAACTTACTGTAGAGATTTTGTGTGCATCTGCCTACAGTGGTAGGTCTATACTAGCAGGTGGAGAGGACTAGTGGAATGTTTTGATACTAAATATGACAAGAAATATATTGAACAAATTACTGTAAACTATGGAATTACATAATTTATACAGTTTAGAGAAGTATTCCAGTCACTGTGCAGCGGGAGAATGAGTACAGCGAACACTGAAAAAGTCCTTGTTTTTTGATTTTGTGTTCATACAATTTACTACTGTAATGTACATTTTCTTTTTACATATGTATGAAACTTTCTTTGCGTGTGAATAAAAAATGGTTATCATTTCCTTGGTAGTGTGAGTGCAATCTGTGATGTCAAACCTTGGAGGCTACTCTTTTCTGTTGTATATTGGTGGTCCTATGCCATACTGACAAAACATCTAAACATTCTGTATGGCAGTACTCACACAATGCCAAAGGGACGATGCATTTTGGGGGCACTGACTATTCAGATTAGAAAGAAATGTAGTTTTGACACATGAGTGAACTGTTTAGGGGAGATATGAGCTTTTGCAGGTGGACCATGTTGTTGTGATCAACCATCCAGGTTTATTTTGACAAAAGCACCAAGAATGATGAGAATGTCCGATCTGTGTCGAGAAATGAGCCAAAGCTATTGAGAAGGATCTTTGCCATTTTGGAGACACTGACTGTTTAAATGAGAAAGGGATTTAGATTGAAGCCTGAGTGAACAGTTTTGGAAGAGATATGAGCTTTTGCAGGTGAGCTATAGTGTTGTGCTAAACTGTAAGAGTGTTTTGCCAAATGATCTTAGAGTTTTGAGAATGTAATTTCTGTTTCAAGAAATGAGCCAAACCAATGGAGAAAAACTGTAATAATAGAGTTAGGGTTGCCAACCGTCCCTTAAAAAACGGAATCGTCCCGTATTTAGAAACAAAAGTACACGTCCCGTATTGAGCTGAAAAGGGACGCACTTTGTCCCGTAATACAGTGAGAATCAAAAGTAGTCTATAAGTTTTAATGTAATTAACGCTTTGTTTGAAAACATAATTCCCAGCCCCGCTCCTGCTTTGTGAGCAGTGAGCTGACAGCACACTTATGACAATTCGAGTATGACAATTCAGATTACCGCTCATCTCATTGGTTGAGGAAAGGTCGCTTGCGGAGAAAATACCGGAAGACAACAGATGACCACAACAAAAAGCATGGCCAACAGGGAAACAAACGCCGACACCGCGGTGCAAGTCTCAGACGACAGTACACCTGAAGCTGGGCAAACACTGTGCAATTTTCAAACTGCACGATTGGCTCCCATGGGTTATAAGTTCGTAGGTCGATGCAGGGTCTCACACTATACCGCCTGATGCTCTGATGCGACCCGAGTGCTCACACTGTGCCTCCATAAAATGAAGGTTATAACAGAAAATCTGTCGCTCGCTCTCAGTCTCTGTCTTTCACTCACACAGACACACGCCACCATCAACTTTGCTAAATTGCTAATGAAAAACATTGATCAGGCAGCTGTGATTGAGCAGCGATGTAAATCCAACTATTTTCACGGTTGTTGTGGTCGTCGTGATAATTTGGTGATGCCACATCGAAAAGGCTCGGATGAGCTTTCCAAAGTTCTACAAGTTGTGCCTCCATCGCTTGTGTCCAGATCACACGCTGCACAGCCGTGCTGCTCCGTCTTTTTCACCGACGTTTACGTGTTTGCGCGTGAGCAGTTTGAGCGGCTGCGGTGACACCCTCACGAGCGATTGATGATCGGGAGCTGGTCGTGAGGTGTTAATCGCTTCTCGTTACACATGCACGATGAAGGCCAAAATCGGGCCGATCACCAAATTGGTCGCACGACTCAAAAATCGGCTCAAAATGGGCCACAAATCGCACAGCGTAAGCCCAGCATTAGACCAGCAATGTTTGTTCCTCTCAGAGAAAGAAAAAAAGGCTGCAAAAGTACAGGGAAGAATGGGAAAAGGAAAACACCTGGCTGGAAAAGTGCACGATAACACCTATAAAGCGCACTGCACTGTGTCCCGGCGCACTTTTTCCATAGGCATGCTTCTAATGGTGGGCACATGAAGAACATGAGGGGCGTGAAAGCTCGGGGAACCCTTAACCAATTTTTGTCCACCAGGCCACGGCAGAAGCAGATATGGTATGTAAACACTGGTTTGTTTGTTTTTAAACCCTCTGGTTAAGGTTAAAATGGGCATGTGCAGTGAATATCAGCGCTATGTGGCCAGAAGTGTGATAATATAATTTATTTTGTGTAATAAACAACTGCAAGGATAGATGATTACAACAAATAGATGAGTAATACATAAAAGTAATACATAGATGAATAATGATGATGAGTTATGATGCGTAATCATGGGAACAAGTGGGTTTACAAACGGGAGCAAAAGCTGAAATAATGCCTCTACTGAAGCCAATTGCACTAAATGCACTAAATGTGCACTGTTACAAGAATATTTTTCTTTCTATTGTTTTCTATTAATTTATATAATTTTAAGTTAAGCAGGACAGAGTTCTTTTAAAGAAAGATTTACTTTTATTCTCAAAAGTTAAGCATTTAAGAAAGAGACCTGTTTTATTGTGTTAATGTTGTCATTTTGAGCTAAAAATAAATGCCTAAATGATTTTTGTTTCCCATGTCTTGATATCACAAAGAATACGCATCTACTTAAATCTAATTCAAGTCAAATGGTTAAAAAAATAATTTCACACACAAAAAAAGAGCTAAAAAATTCACCACACTGGGAAGGGTGAAGACAACTGGGTTGCCCGGCCCTGGCCACGAGGTGTCCCTTATTTATTTCTCAGGGAGTTGGCAACCCTAAATAGAGTCCATATTATATCAACAGCTACATTCACCCTGGAGAGAAACTAGTGAGGGAGGCCATCAGGACCAAGCTGGGTTTCCTGGGTCCAGAGGTTTGGAGAAACTTCTTCCCTTTCTTTCATCACAGCTGTCCTGTGCCATAAGTTCTGTTGACCCGCTGTAAGAGGCATCATTTAAGAAACACCAGGAACACTGAAGCTCATCGCATTGATCAAGCAGGACTCATGATATTCACCAGCAGCTCCCTCACAGGGAAATCTTCAGCACTCCTCCGTAGGCCCGCCACAGGAGATGGATAAACCCAGCATTTCATCAACACTGTGATGAGACCTTTGGTTTGTGTAATGTTATAAATACTCAGATACTCCCCAGAGGCTCCAGACTTTTACATAAAGATATTATATTCAGTCCTGTAGAAAGTTATATATTTAAAAAAATATGTGATCCTCTCTGGTTACTCTGGTATGAATAACTCTGAATCACTTTATGGTAAATAACACACTATGTGTAAAAAAAAAAAAAAAAGTGAAAAAATTCCAGATGACAAGTTTGTAGTTCAACATACAAGTGACGACCTTTGACCTTCATCAGGTTTTATTTAATTGTGTTAGAGAAAATCTCATATGCTCTTCATGCAGCTGAGTACATCAAGTGTTTAAAACGGAAGCTGTGCAGGTCTGAGATCAGCAGCTTTGTGAAACACAAAACTGAGGTCCTGTTAATGCTGATATATAGTGACACAGTTACATGAGTGATTAATCCTTTTGGTTTTTTGTCTTTACTTTATCAATAAAACAGCTGCAGCTTTGACTACAGCATGTGTGGTACTTCATCAGTTCATTTTGCAGTGAACATGTTGGATGATCTGTCTGCTGTCACTGGGTGGTGCTGAGGTCTGAATCTGAGGGCAGCTCCTGTAATCACAAAGACAACAGAACCATCAAACTCACATATAAATTTTATCCCTCAATATTGAAATAAGGCTGATTCTTCTGTCCTCACACACTCAGGATCTGAAGTTCTTCTTACATTTTTTTCAGTATTACAGTACACTACAGTACTTTAATCCATAGTTCCTGATTAATGAGGAGTTACTGAAGTACAAGCTTTTAAAAATTTGTTACTGTCTTTACAGATGTGGGGGTTTTTTGTTGGGTTTTTTTCTCGTTTGGCTCTTGGCGAAGGCGGTCGCACTTTTCTCCTCTGTATGAGGACTGCGTTCTTCCATTTGCGCAACACCTCTAAAATTAGAAATATCCTGTCTCAGAGTGATGCTGAAAAACTAGTTCATGCATTTATTACTTCCAGGCTGGACTACTGCAATTCATTATTATCAGGATGTCCAAAAAACTCACTGAAAAGCCTTCAGTTAATCCAAAATGCTGCAGCAAGAGTACTGACAGGGACTAGAAAGAGAGAGCATATTTCTCCTGTTTTGGCTTCCCTTCATTGGCTTCCTGTTAAATCCAGAATTGAATTCAAAATCCTGCTCTTCACATACAAGGTCTTAAATAATCAGGCCCCATCTTATCTTAATGACCTTGTAGTACCATATTACCCTATTAGAGCACTTCGCTCCCACTCTGCAGGCCTACTTGTTGTTCCTAGAGTATTTAAAAGTAGAATGGGAGGGAGAGCCTTCAGTTTTCAGGCCCCTCTTTTGTGGAACCAGCTTCCAGTTTGGATTCGGGAGACAGACACTATCTCTACTTTTAAGATTAGGCTTAAAACTTTCCTTTTTGCTAAAGCATATAGTTAGGGCTGGACCAGGTGACCCTGAATCCTCCCTTAGTTATGCTGCAATAGATGTAGGCTGCCGGGGGATTCCCATGATGCATTGAGTTTTTCCTTTCCAGTCACCTTTCTCACTCACTATGTATTAACAGACCTCTCTGTATTGAATCATATCTGTTATTAATCTCTGTCTCTCTTCCACAGCATGTCTTTTATCCTGTCTTCCTTCTCTCACCCCAACCGGTCGCAGCAGATGGCCGCCCCTCCCTGAGCCTGGTTCTGCCGGAGGTTTCTTCCTGTTAAAAGGGAGTTTTTCCTTCCCACTGTCGCCAAAGTGCTTGCTCATAGGGGGTCATATGATTGTTGGGCTTTTCTCTGTATCTATGAAGCGCCTTGAGGCGACATTTGTTGTGATTTGGCGCTATATAAATAAAATTGAAATTGAAATTCTCCTCCTCTCCCTTATCTTCCCTGCTTAGCCTCTTATGTCCTTGTCTAGTCTCATGTTTTTTGTATTACTTTTCCCTGGAACACCCTCTCACAGTCTGTTCTCTAAAACCTAAAAGAGAATTATGGATTTGATCAACTGGTCCCTGAATGCTATTGACACCCTTTTTCAACAAGAAGTCTGGGCTCAGGTGAGCCTGAGTGTCCGGGTGGCACTTTCCCTGCCGGATACACGATGGACGGGTGGCAGAAATGGAGAATCGTGTGCCTGGCAGGACTGTCGATCGAAGATGCTGAAGATCTCTACCTATTTGGAACCATGATAACAGGGTTCTTGCTGATCGGAGCTGGCTTGGCCCTGGCTTATCGAAGAATTAAGAAAGCGGAACCGGCTGTTCAAACCCCCACAAGGCTGCCCGCTGGGATTGAAACAATGGGACGAGGCGTGACTTCTCAGAATGGGCTCATTAAGTGCAGCATGGATAAGATCTTGGAGAAGCTTACGGCTGCCGTGAATAAGACCTCTGAGCGCAAATTGGATCACATCTTGGAGAAGCTCACTGCGGTCGTGAGTTCTCTGAATCTGCTTTTTGAGCACAAGAATGACAAGACCACGAAGCGTAAGTTTGATAACATCATGGAGAAGCCCGCGGCTCTCCAACGGGAGATTGAGAGTCCAGTGTTGGACTGTTAAAAACAGCTTTGAAATTCTCATGAGTTGTTCGCACTAAAGAAAACCACCATCATAATGCGGCTATCCCTTCGGCGCCAGCTATGGGATCAAGGCTGGAGCTGAACAAAAACACCCTGATAACGACTGTGTTTAGACTGTTCTTCCCATTCCATGCAAGGCCACCTGGGTTGGCTGGAAGACTGTTTACTTAGCCTGGCAGGGCAAAGGACACTGTCTCAGCTGAACTCTGGACACGCACACACATACACTGATAAGCACTCACTTATCCCCCCCTCCCTTTCCAAACGCCTTCGATGCTTGTTCCCTCCACCTCCCTCCAAACACAGCAGGTCTGGGCCCGCGCTGGAATGGTGGCGCAGTGCAGGATGGCTGCTGTGTTTGCTTAGGATTACTCCTCACCCCTACCCAACCCTGTAGCTTGTCACGTGCTCCATAATGTTGTGCTGTGGACATTTATGTGCTTTCTGTGTAGAGGAGTTTTTTTGTTTCCTGTTCTCATGCTGTCCTCCCAGGAGCCCAGCATGAGTAGAGGTCTCTTTTTTTCCTCTTTTACTTTCCCATTGTAGTGTATATTTCAGTGGTTTTCTGTAATGCTACCGATCTCCGACCTGTATCCCCATGTGATGTCTGTGTTGGGTGTAAGGTCGAGGGGCGGGTCCATTCCACTGCAGGGCAACCTGCATGTGGCGAATAAAGCTGATTGACTTGACTGATTCTCAACAGCTCCACTTCACCAGCTGAGCAAAAGCACACAAGGTGGCCGGCTAAGTTTGGCTCAGGTGTCCCAGAAATTCATTCATTACAGTTTATCCATGAAGAGTTCAACAAAGTTAGCTAACCCGGCTACTAGTAGCTAACAGTAGCTAACACTGTTAGCTACTGTTTGTTAGCTGCTAATAGAAACTAGCAGGGATAAAAAAGCCACACCAGCGACAGTTCAGCATGTCCTCAACAGCTCACCTGAGTATGACTGTGATTGGTCAGAGCTCTGACCCATACACTGGTGTGCTTGACTCCTTTCACAGAGTTTTACAGAGTAAATACAGGCAGTGGCTCCACAGCTGAGGTGAACAGCTGACTGACAGCCAGATTAAGCACTCTGGTCTGATGACATTGAGTGACTGTCCCAATGATGCCATGTTGACGTCCACCTCTGGTGTAATAATGTTGGATAGTCCGGCTGGCTAAGTTCTTCCTCCCACAGTCCACAAACATGCTCATTGTCTGTAGGCGTGAGTGTGATAGCTGTCTGTCTCTGTGACAGGTTGGTACCTGTCCAGGTATAGCTGCCTCTTGCCCTGTGACAGCTAACATGGGCTCCAGCCTAACCTTGACCCTGAAGTGTGTAAGTGTAAGGAGATGGATAAATATTGGAGGAATCACTGCTGTGTTTGTAATAAATAGATCTAAGAAATAGTTCGGTACAGGATGCGTTGTTTACAGGGTCACGTGTTCTCTGTGTGAGCTCAAGCTGCCGGTCATACACGAGACCTTGATGAGGATCAGGTCCTCGTTACCCAGCCGTCATTCTGTTTCTGATTTATTCAAACCTAGTAAAACTGAACTTGGGCAACGTGACCGTCAGCGAGGTCAGTTTTGATTCAGTGTGTGTGCTGACATGCAAGGATCCTTCAGCTGCTCGCTGTTCATCAGCGGGCGCCTCTCCTGAGTCCAATAATGATCTAACCTTGTGAAGCTGAGGAGCACTTTCTGCATCCGGGGGTCAGTGCATTAAAATTCAAGATCACAGCCGACGGCATCGTGAGAACTTGAATGCTCTATGAGGTAACATGAGAGCTTCGTTAGCCGGCTGAAGCAGGGATGGGGAGAGGGGTCTGATGAAACATGTCATCTCTGTTGTTGGAAACCCAAGTTTCGCTCACATTGCATCAGCTCCAGCTGTGCTCCAGGTGTTTTCAGGTTCTCAGTTTGCTGTGCTTCAGATTTGAATCTTACAGGTGTGGCTGCTGTTTTCAACTCACCTGTGCTGCCGGCATTTATTTCCACTCACACCTCACCCCGTTACTTCCTCCTGCTTATCTCACTTCCTTTTATCTCTCCATCTTCTCTTTGATTTTTTTCCTTCACCTGTCCTCCTGGCGGGGAGGTGATAGCTGACTGCCGGCATTGCTCACGGCGACAGCTCCTCCAAACTGACAGGTCACCCTTCTGATCTTCCTGTTGCCACAGCAACAGACCTGAGATTACACAGGGTGATGTGGTGATGGGCCGCGTGTTGAAGTGCAGAGAGACAGATAGCTGTCAGTGTGGCTCGACTGAAATCACACAAAGAAATGTGGAGGGAAGTGCTTTCTTTTGGTCTGTCACCACAGTAACAGCAACTTTTTAACTGCTGATGAGCGCTCAGTAACCTGTATGTATTTGACCTGCATCAGCTTTTAAATATTGACCGGTATTTTAAAGCAATTAAAGTTTGGAACCAGCAGATGGATCTGAGGTTGTTCAGACTGCGATCAGTTACCAACTGATCGCACCAACTCATCGATCAATCGCAGAGGTTGTTATCAACTCGATAACTTAGCTATGAGTTATCAGTTGAGCTATGATGTGTTCATTTGAAAGAGGCAGAACTTGTAATCAGTCACAAATGTGGACAGGTGTACCAGCAGGAGAGAGAGATTGACTTTATAAGAGAAGAAGAAATAATAAAATGAGTGCGGTGGCTGCAGACAGAGCAGCAGCGTGTGAGGAAACCAGAGTTAAACCTTCATGAACATAACGATAGACCGGATCAGTGTCTCTGTGAGCGTGCTGTTTCTGTGTGAAATAAAGCGAGGAGGCCAGCGGCTCACACTGAAAGTTCTTTTATTAAGACATGGATTTCAGGTGTTGCTCGGTTTCTTTTGTTTCATCGACATTACAAACATTCAGAGGAAACATTCTCCACGGCAATGTGCAAAACAGCGTATGAAAGGAAAACAAGAACATTGTCATTCAGAGCAACCGGCTGCCGCTCGGCCTTTACATCCATTCTTTTTGTTTAAAACTGATCCAAACACACAAACAACAGCAAGCTTAATTGATTTTTAGCACAAAAAATAAGAGAAATACGTCTTTAGATGTACACAGCTGCAGGTAATTCAGGTAAAAAAAAAAAGAAAGCCAATAACTGTGCTTCTTTAAACCCTCAGTGGGCCAATTAAACCTGCCGCTGTCCTCATCGAGCTGCGCTATCTTCCAAACATGAGTATTGATGAATTCCACTTTATTCATTTATGTCATCTGTGCTTCTTTCTTTTATTCACAGTCGTGTTGGAGTCTATAACTGCAGATTCCCCAGATCCCAATCCGATCCAGCATCGATCCACGGGTGTCCTGCCAACAGCCAGCTGGTTGTCATTAGAAGGAATTTAGGTTTTTACATTAGCTTCACCTCTCAGACTCGCTGTAAGTGTCTGTGGAAGCTGGTTAGATTACTCCAGCTTCATCTGAGAGTAACTGCTTCCCTTCATATTACTATTTATTATCTTAGCTTCATCTTTGGAGGTTGATAAAGTAAATAAAACTAGCAACGCAGAGGCAGCAGAGATATGATCAATCCCACAGGTCCCAGATCTGCACCGAGGACGGGGAGGACGGCTTCTTTTTACATGGTGTCAAAAAGAACAAGACGTTGTTATGTTAAACTAGTCTAAACTCCTGTTGGTCTTCAATTAATGTACTTAATTCTTGGTAAATTTATTTTCTCTGTTTCTTGGGCAGATGTGAAGACTCACAGCAGCTCGCTGAAGATTTCCTGTGAGTTCAGATTATTTGTCAGATGCCCTTGTTTTACCTGTAAATTACCTGCCTGCGCTTACAAGACGTGAACACAGGAACATTTGGCTTTAAACTTCAGACCTTGACTGACTTTGAACCGGCAACATCTTGGCACAAAAAACAAACAAAACACGCACAAACACGCTGTCCCTCCAACAGCTGTCCCTGGTGCCATCGAAGGGTCCTCAGTGGACCCTTAAACATGCATGCACGCTCGCATGCACACACACACACACACACACACACACACACACACACACACACACACACACACACACACACACACACACACACACACACACACAGTGAGCTCATTAAAATAGGACCAAAGCACAGGCAGATTATCACAGCTTATTCATACATATGCAACATTCATCTTCAGCTCCCCAGCAGTATGAAGCACAGTGACGTGTTCAGAATACCGTTACCATGATTTAATCACTCGTGCCTGTTTCTCTGATGCTCGGCTTGTGTTCAGACTCGATGTGTACAGCAGATGCACTCATGCGACTGTGAGGGAACACCGATAGTCTCAGGTTGCTGAGCTCAGACTGGCTGTGGTCCTGTGGGAGGACACAGCAGTAAACAGACACTGTGCTTTCATCCTTTTGTCTCCGTCTGTGTTTGCAGAGGGTTGCACACGGAGACACCGTGCAGGACATGCAGAGAGGCTGTGGCACACCTGTGCCACTCATTCTCAGGAAGAGGAAGGTGATGATGCAATGAAGGGAGACAGTCTCAGAGTCAGCCTCTCTAGAGCATATTGTACCCCCCGCCCCTCTCCATATACATCACACTGTCCGGTCAAACTAAATGTTTGAGTCCTGAAAGCATCATTGCAAAGTTACACTTAACAGCAGAACGACAGAGAAAGAACCCTTTGCTGCTTTAAATTAAAAGTGGATTTTGATTAATGACACTTTTAACTTTTAGGCCTCACAAAGTCAAAAAAGCTTGTAGCCTCCTAAGTGCCCTGGCAGCAGGTGTGGGGATGTTTTGCACTCTTGCACATGTTTGTTTCACCATTTTCTGACACATGTTTTTTGCAGGAATCTGGGCACTAAGACTGTGGATGCACGACTCACACAGGTGGATGTGGTGAAGTGTGGCACTTCTCAGACTCGATCTTGCACTGAGTTTTTTGTTGGGATCTCAGAGCTTTAAGCGTGTGTCGGTCATCCATGCGTCATCTCCCAGCTAGAACTGGAAGTCAGAGTAATTATTACTGTATCAGTATAAAAGCACAGCATAGTGTTTCCCCCACAAAGACTTTAACGGGTTACTAACAACCCCACGAATACACGGGGTACTTTATTTTAGTATTTTTTATTTGCATTTTTAATGGATCGTTGTTCACTGCCTTGAACTGCAGCTGTCCATGGTAGTTTTTCTTCTTCTCTGTGAGATGTAGAGTCAGAAAATGCCGCAGGTGGAGAAGTGAGCTGCTAAGCTGAGCAGAACCAGGACTGCCAGCTGCAGTCGAAGGCAGTGGAGCCAAGGTTCGGGGCCTGAGACAAACGCACAGGTAGCTGCTTATAATGCTCCTTTCTAAAAGGACTTGGTGATTAAACCATTTGCAGGTGACCTGAGCACCTTCTAAGTGGTAAACATTTGCATACATGTGATTCCATTGATGTCATGACTGCCACCAGCTGAGTGCAGGGAACTCTGTGATACAGAAAACCATAAAGCAGAAACCCAAACCAGGGCTGCTAGAAGTGATGGATTTTGTAAGTGATGCTGTTAATGTTTTATGATGAGCTACTTGAAAAAGCGTTCCTGTCTTTTAACTGTACAGCAACTTTTCAGACTTCATGTAAATTTTGGGGCTCGTTATTAGAGCTGAATGACAATGAAGTCACTGAACAGCTGTTTTTATTGGATTAGATTACACAACAGCTGGTTGGTAAAAACAGGTGAACTCTGCAACATTTCTATCACTCTGCAGTCATAGACGCATGGACACCTTAGTTAAGACTAGGTTTAAGTTGGGCTGGTCTTAACAAATATCAAGTTTTAGTTAGGACCAGTCTTGCAGGAACCAGACCCATATCATGGAGTACTTTTATGCTTCAGACTGGGATTCTTAGTCCAAAGCTGAAGTCACTGGACAAGTCCTCTATCGTCCCCCTCTGTCCTCAGTGAGAGTTTGCTACCTTCTTACTTAGATTAGTAATATTACAAGTAAAATATCCCAATCGTTGTTGTGAACACACAGAGTCTCTCGCAGCCTGTTCAAAAATGTGTCGCACCTTAAATGATTTTGCAATTTTAAAAGTATATAATGCGTCTTCATTCTCCTCAAAGCCGATTTGTCATCTTCGTCGTTATCTTCGTACTTCGTAGGAACAGGAACAGCGTCGACCTCTTTAAAAAAAATCACAGTGTCAGAGCTCTGCCTTGAATCTAATTCACAGAGGATGCTATTCAACTCAGTGACCCCACATTTAACTTAATTATGTTGCTAATTAAACACAATGAATTATGTTCTCATCTGAACATTAAGTCACGACTTCATTACCCAAGAAAGTCAGGATGAAACACATTCCCCAGTTAGGAGTGCTTCCCAAGTTCTGGCCTCTCCCTTGCTCTCTGCATTTTTAGTCTCCTTGTTTCCCTGAAGGCATCACTGATAACTCTCAGTGTGGCAACATTTATTTCACTTTGTCTGCTCTTCATCTCTCCTCCTGCAGCTATTAAAACGCTCCTATTTTTCTCTCCCACTCAGTGCTCTTGTTGTCCTCCTTCCACTGTACCTTTATTTGCTTTCTTTCCATTTCATCAGTCCTATTTTATTTTCCTGTCAGGGTAAAGTTCTTTCTATCTTTCATGTCATTAAAGATAAAAATCTCTGCATTTCCAAGTATTCCATCTCAGCAGTGGAACTTGAAGATGATGAGGACGATCCTCTTGTACTCCTTCCTGAAGTTATGGTTCAGGACACCGTAGACGACGGCATTGAGGCAGCTGTTAAAATACGCCATGAAGTAGCTGGCTGTGAACAGCCACTCTGGGATGGCACGGCCCAGCGTGGAGTCCACTGCCACCGCCAGGCCAATCAGGTTCAGCGGCGCCCAGCAAACAGCGAAGAGCACGAACACCACAAACATAGTGAGGAAGTTGCGGAGGTCGTGTGGCTTGATTTTAGGTCTCGAGTCTGGCTTGACCCGCCGCCTCACCTGGATGACCAGAATCCAGATACGCAGGTAGCAGTAGCTGACAATGCCAATGGGCAAGATGAAGTGCACCACCACCACGGCGATGGTGTACAGTGAACTGACGGACTGGGCGAAGGTGCAGGAGTAAACCCGCGGGTCGTACTGCAGCGACTCCACAAACCAGTTGGGGACGATGGCGAGGATGGTGAGCGCCCAGACGAGCACAACATAGCACATGGTGTTGCTGTTGGAGAAGAGCTTGTCATACTTGAGGCTGTGGCAGATGTAGCAGTAGCGGTTGATGGCGATGCCCGTGATGTTAAAGATGGAGCCAATTACGCTGAGGCCCATGAGGAAGCCACTGATCTGACAGTGGATGTAGCCGGCAATCCAACCATCGTTGAAAATGGCAGTGAGCACCAGCGGGTAGGGATAGATGGCAACCACCAAGTCAGCAAAGGCCAGGCTCACAACAAAGGCGTTTCCTGTAGAGCAAGAGGAGGATGACAAGCTGTCAGTATAAATGGGAGTTAGTCCAAAAATCTTTCAGGCAGGTCGTTAGCTAGATAAGTCAGATCGACGCATTCTCACTACCAACTCATCACATGCTGATACCTGTAGCACTCGTCATCATATTTTACCCTTCATCACACTTGTGGACACACCTTAGTGTTACTTTTCAGACGCGGTGGCAGACACACACGTGGAATCACACAAGCATTTGAGTCTGGTCTGGGCATTACATTAGTAAGAAGTACTTAGACTGAGTTTGGGCTATACTAAGAGATTTACTACAAAGATTGAAACACAGGGTACTGCACTGCAGTGGTTTGAATCATATTGTAGGACTGCTTTCTTCCATTTTCGCAGTATCTCTAAAGTTAGAAATATCCTGTCTAAGAGTGACGCTGACAAACTAGTTAATGCATTTACTAATTCTAGGCTGGACTACTGTAATTCATTATTATCAGGATGTCCTAAAAACTCCCTGAAAAGCCTTCAGTTAATCCAAAATGCTGCAGTAAGAGTACTGACAGGGACAAGAAAGAATATTTATCCTATATTGGCTTCCCTTCATGGGCTCCCTGTTAAATCCAGAATTTAAAATCCTGCTCATCACATCTTATATAATCAGGCCCCATCTTATCTTAATGACCTTATAGTACCATATCACCCCATTAGAGCACTTCGCTCTCAGACTGCGAGTAGTCGTTGGAGTTTTCTTTGTATTAAAGTAAAACAAAGTTCTTCCATCTACCACAAACTTCTCCAACATTTCCTTTGTTGCCCCTCCCCCTGTGACAGTGATGATACAGTAGTGTCTTTTCGACATGTTGTAGGGTTTCAGACCACTCTACTTTCTAGGCTGTGAAATAACTCCACTGTGTAAAAGACACTGGGGAATATCAGTTATGTACAAAATGTCCAATGGCAGTGGTGCACTACCTTATAGTACTAGTGCGACACTTGTCATTTTTCATTTTCAAAGTTGTTTAAGGGGAAAAAACAGAAGCTGAGTAGTTTCTGGGCTTCATTGTTTAAGCCGTCACTATATCTGCTAGTCAGCACAACATTAAAGGAAAGAAGTGAATTCTTTCAGAGTAAAAGCTGAACATATCAAGATGTCTGCGGAGGAAGAAGAAGAAGAAGAAAAGCACGAAGTCCAACTTTCTGTGAGATCACATTCCCTGTAAACTTCCCTTTAATAGCATCTGCATCATAAGGCTCTCCAAACCTCATCACTGCTGCTTTAATAGCTCCACCATCATTCAGGCAAATTAATACAGCTGTCCCGAGCTGCTCTTGCGCACTTCCATATAGAACTTGTCAAAAGAAATCTCCCAATAATGGGCTGTTGCTCCCAGCAGAGGCATAAACATCAGTTTTGAGCCACAGTTGCAACTGATAAATTTTATTCCAATTTATCAGCTCCTTGCTCGGCCGACTTCTCCGACAATAAGAAAGCTGGGGCTTGCTGATGTACTGTAAAGGTCTTTCTCCCACACGAGGAAATGAAGTTTGAGGGCCTGATTTAAGAGTTTAACATTTACCTGCCGCCCCGAGTGAATCGTGCTGCATTTCAATTATATTTTCCCATGGCTGAAGCCATTGTACCAAACTCCCTGCATTAAACTGTCCTGCCTCTGAGCAGCATTATTATTACTGCCAAGTTTCCTATCTCACATACAGACTGTTTACCCCCAAATGTAATGAAGCTGGGTTAGTCTGCACATCAGCCGACTTCTACTCTCTAAAGTTTTTCCCAAAGCCGTCCACCCAAAACCAGCTGCTGGTTGGGAGTAATTTAATACTTTTCCACATCCCGTCCCGGCTCATATGACCAAAAACAAACACACGGGAGTGCTACCTGTGGCTTCACTCACACAAGCAGCAATTTAGCTGAAGAAAATGCTGCTCAGTGCTATTTCTGTTCTGTTATTTATTCTGTTTATCGACGCTGATGAAGCGGTGGTTTGTTCAGTTTGGCAGCGTATCTGAAATGAGCTGTTTAAGCTCCTCCCTCCTTTAAGTGTACTTTTCTTCTGATTGGCTGCCCCATGCAAAGAGAATGGTTGAACAGTGAGTGGGTTCGAGGTTACCGTCGTGCATCAAAGTTAAGCTAAAGAGATTTTCTGTTCCGGTTCAAATGTCCTGTCAAGCTTTCTTTAAATGGACGTTCAGTTTGGTTATTTACAGTGAACGGTTTGACAAAGAAAGACGACTGGGATTTCTGATTGATAGTGGAAGCAGAAACTCCAAGCCGTGTCATCCTCAACCTCCCAGTTACAAAAGTTGACTTGCAGGCTCAAAGCTTATATCACAGAGCGTGCAGTGGGAGCAGGGCTGTCGATGGAGGTGGCTTTAATGACACCGTCTCCTCTCGTCATTCAGTATTTATCACCATCCTCATTACAGCGATGCTCTGTCAATATTCTGGAAGGCGACTCTGCATCTGTTGCAGGTCACAGAGGGAAAGTTAGCAAAGATCTGCAGCTACGAGAACAGTCACGGCCTCGTTAATTGCCACTCAATAAGTATTAGTGTCACGGTACTGGGCCATGTGGCCCAGTGTTTGAGTTCTAATGCATATTTTTGTATCCCCATGTTGTAGTGTAACACATCTAGTTGTTTTCTAGTTTGCAGTTTAGTCCTTGGTTTCTTAGTCCCTTTTGTCATCTCTCCCTGGTCCGTGCATCTACCTGTCATGTTTCATGTCTGTATGGCTCTTGTTGTCAAGTTCGTGCTATGTCTTTGTGTTTCCTGTTTTATTTTGGAAGAGTCTGGTGTTCTTTGTTCATTGTAGTTAGTGTTACTCTCCCCTGTATTGTCTTTGTTGTTCCAGCACAGAGTCCTGTTCATAGTTGTCTCCGTCATATGCATCGTTGATAAGGGCTCGCTTTTCGTTTCAAGTTCAGTACTGTCTCCTCATCTATGTCTGCACCTGAAACCTCACACTCCCACACACAGTCCGCCCGCCGCAGACCGTGACAATTAGTAGCTGGCTCTGTCTTTATTACTGTGTTTGCCCTTTGCAATGCCCCTACTGTTGTGTTACCTGGCTCTGTGTTGGTTGGTAATAGGTGAGGAGAAAAGGATGTCGGACGTCCTGTTGGAGATATTTTTAATTATCTCTCCAATAATGTGGCTGCTCTGTGGTATAATGAAACAAAGACAAGTACTCAAAGGAGCAGACTTGCAGATGTGTTTCTGCCTGCTGTCTAATATTTGGGATCCTTGTGCATGAATGCAAAACTGAAGAACACCTCAGAAACAGGTACTTGGTCTAAAGCGCAGAGTTAAACCTGTATTCTTTCTAATGACCAGAAGGGGGCGACACCTCTAGTTTCCAAAAGAAGCCTGGCTGTATGACCCTCTGGATGTGTGAACCTTCTGTCTGTGCTACTCCATGGCTGTGTCTCAATTCAGGGTCTGCACGCTTGAAGTACGCGCACTACGCGCACTACGCGTACCACGTACGGTGCGTACTATAAGTACGAGAAGTGCGGAAGTGAGAGGCTTGTGAAATGGGACGGTCTAGCCTTCGTTGCGCTGTTCAGGTTGCCTAGCAACCATGATACTAACCGCAAGAAACGCAAGATTGTGTGACATAAATGAAGGAGAAAAAATGTTTTGTTGGTCATTCATTTTTGTCATGACATCACTTTAATTAGTTGAGTATCTGAGGCTGAGGCCACGGGACTGTAAAACATGATAGTTGGGCTTCATTTCTGCACTGAACAGTTATGTCAAGAGTAGTTAATAAATAAAAATTAGCTCTTGTTGTTCATGAGACTAAAGTCATCTCACTGTGGTAATGTAAATATAATATGGCCAATATTATAGTATTGTCAGATTATATTATATATATATATATATATATATATATATATATATATGTATAATATGTAGAGGCTGAAAGTCATCACTAATGTCACACAACTTTGCCGACATGTGGCCAACAGTAATGTTTTAATGTTCTTCGTTATTAAACATTCGCACATAAATAAGTGACGTCATATTCAGTACTTACTTTTGACAGTTCACTTTTCGGCCGCTCCCTTCTGCCGTATTTTGCGGCAAAATGATCCACACCCACCGCCGTGCTATGAATTGTGGAATATATGGGACCACGAAGCGTGCACCGGACCACGCTTGATATTTGGGGAAATCGACGGCGCATTTGGAGTATGCATTTGAAGTACACTTCAAATTGGGACAGCCGTCGTCGCGTGGCGGTGACGTAATCGCACTTAAAATGCGTACTTCAAGCGTGCAGACCCTGAATTGGGACACAGCCCTCATGTCTTAAACCAAAATCCTGATGACTGAAAACTACAAAGATGGCAGCTTCCACATAGATAACGATGAAAAAGAAAAGGTCAAGAACTTTAATCTGCCAAGATCAATAATTAATCATTTGAAATCAAAAGAAAAATCGCAATGTTAGAGCAACGATGAAGTCACTGGATAAAGTCTTCAAATCTATAGTACAGTTTTATTTTCTCTACGCTCACCCAGAGCTGTGAAAGCTGAAAAAAGAAAACAGGACAGTCAATGAATCAGTGTTTCTGAAATGTGGAACTTGAGACAGATTTTATCAGTACCATGGATGCCCAAAGACTGACAAATCAATGTTGGAAGAAATAAAGCCAACAATGCCTGTGGAGGGCAAATAATGAAGCTAGAACTCAGTACATTTGCACAGGAAAACAACAGTTATTGGAAAAGGACATCATGGTTGGAAGACCAGAAGGAACAAGGTCCCGAGGAAGACCAGCAATGCTTTGGTTGGCCTCCATTATAACAACGACAAGAAGAACTCAATTAATCAAAAGTGACCAATATCCAATAATGGATTGGGAACCAACCAATGACCTTAACTACCTAACACAGTTTAAGGCCCGCCTACTTCACTGACAGGTCACTACAGCATCAGCGAGTAGAGCCCCTCGGCCATCATTTTGCTTTTTAAAAGTCCCCAAGGTTTTAAGACACTGGACTTCTAACAGTGTAGTCGGTGATTTTTATCAGATAAAGACAAACACTGAGACTCTCCAACTCAGATGATAAATGAAGCACAGTCCACAATGCTAATGAGCCTGCTCATTAATACAAACGTGTCCTAATCAGCTCAGAGATTTCTATCAGTGTGGAGTGATCTTTGCCTCCTGGACCTGCTGAGATGTTCTGATACTTTCAGAGATATTGGTTTTTCCACATTGAAATGCAAACATATGCAGCTGGTGGGACCAAAATCTAATCAGACCATCAGCTCTGCAGAGGGAGCAGAGTGGGAACTGCCCAGTGTCCATATGTCCCAGTGTTTGTAAGTGAATGACCGAGACGAACGGCAGACGACCCCACGAGGGAGCTTCGTCCCTCAAAGAGCCCTCTGTGAAGTCATCAGGACTCCACCTGAGGGTTTTAATGTGCTGTAGGAAGAAGCGCAGATGTGACTGTGCTGCTTCACAAACAGCATCTCTCTGCACCTCATTTACCACGTGATGTTTCCTTGAAGTAGCACATGCGGCACGTGCTGTAAAAGTCACGCAGCAAATAAAACTTGTATCTGATCAATCGTGCATACACCTGTTTGTTGATCCAGCAACCATCATATTGAACACAGGGAGGCGTCTGTCTCTTTTTGATCTCGGTTCACCTTGCTGAAATGAAACAGAAGACACTGCCTTGGGCTCCAGACAGAAACCAGGGTTCAGACTGTAAGTAAAAGATATTTTTCTGTCAATGGAATATTTAAAGAGCGGTGTTTGGAAACTGGATCATATTCAGGGGCAGATTATAAAATGAATCTGAAATTGGGGTGGCTGTAGCTCAGGAGGTAGAGCAGGTCACCTACTGATCGGAAGGTTGGTGGTTCGATCCTTGGCTCCTCCAGTCTGCATGTCAAGTATCCTTGGGCAAGATACTAACCCCAAGTTGCTCTCCGATGCGTCCATCGGAGTATGAATGTGTGTGAATGTAATTAGATAGCACTAAGTATAGATAAAGTGCTTGTGAGAATGTGTGTGATTGGGTGAATGTGGCATGTTGTATAGAGCGTTTTGAGTGCTCTGAGAGAGTAGAAAAGCGCTATATAAGAATCAGTCCATTTACCATTATAAGAACAGTGCAGCCGTCTACAGCTTTGAAAAACTTTTCCATTTGTCTGTCCATCTGTTGTTTAACTCTTTACCCTTTGAAAGCCTGCTAGCACTAACCGTTGTTTCTCTTTTCGGGCCTGAGAGGTGTCTGTCATATTTCAGGCCTGCTCATAGAACAAAACGACTGAGTGTGCATTGGAAGTTAGCAACGGTGGTCTGTGCCTGTGGAAAAACCCACAAATTATTCTGATGGTCGTCAAAACACGACTTTATTGATATTTAAAGAGGTGTCAAAACTTGTCAGTAAAGAGGAAAGAGTTAGAGTTTCTTCTATTCTTTAATGTCTTGATACATTTTTATTTTGTTGCCTCACTAAGCATCCGTCCATCCATGTTGTGAACTGCTCAGAGTCACCAGACAGGCGAAGCCTATCCCAGCTGTCACTGGGCTAATATTCCAGCCACCTTAAACTCACCATTCACCCTAAAATGCATGTCTTATGACTGATGGAGTAAAAACTCATCAACCAGCACAAGATACCAATGCTGCTGTCAGAAAATACACACATTTTAAAGTGTCTGGTTATTTGATGATCTTTACCACAACATTACACTGAATTTGTGGTGTAATGAGGCCAAATATCATCCAGCAGCTGACTGTGAACCTGAGCAGCCGGCCTGAAGGGCACGGGGCAGGAAGGACCAGCGCTAGCTGGTTTGCAGTGAAAGAAATGTTCAAAATAAGATGATGATTTTGCCATTTCTTTGGCTAAAAGGAAAAAATAAAGGGCATATAGTGAAATAAAGGCAGGAAACATCAGAACATCAGTAACTTCAGTACTGTACTCGAGTAACTGCACTCCAATATATTTTGCCACTGACCTACATGCTGTCAAGAAATTAGCTCTCTAAGATTCACAACATGCATCACCACTGGACATACACTGGATATTTCACTAGTGCAGCTGAACAAACACATTCATTTTAATTACCTCAAGAAGGACTGAGGGTGAGGTGTTAACGAACTCCTCCTTTCTCTGAAATGAATTAATAAGAACTTGCTTTGGTGGAAAGGGGAGAGGAGCAATGTTTAGAGTGCTGTTTGAAGCTACATCGAGGCTGATGCTCGCTGCCTTGAAGCTTTGCATCAGCAGAGCATCCTTGGTGCTGCAAGCGCGTGGACGGCAAAGTTTCTCAGCCTTTGATCACTGAATGGACTCAGCAATTAGTGAAGTGGCTGTTAGCGAGGATGCAGAGCACAGGAGGATAAACCAGCACAGCTAAAGTCAGTTACTCAGCAATACATGCTGAACAACTCATTCATGTCCACACTGAGGTTAAAACTCAGAACAGTTTAAATTGATCAGTTTAAACTAATGGCTTTAACTAACTAACTGTTCTGATAGCCGCATCTGTTTGTGCCTATTCTGCAAAATGAAATTGCAAATCTCTACAAGTGGGTGGCAATAACAGAGCCAACATCTGGATGTAGAGGAAGAAGCCAGCCAGCATTCCTGCCACCTTGAGAACCACACAGGATCCAAACAGTGACCTCCCCAATCCACAGAAAGAGTCCCCTTTAAACCTCCTCCCACGGTACAAACAAACACAGCGGGTATTTTTATAAAACCAATTTATTTCCAGAGTCAGGCTCTGCCTCCAGCAGCAGCTCTGCCTCCTCTGCCTCACCGAGAGCTTGAGCACACAGAATTACGCCCGATGAGAAAGTGTCGGAGCAGTTTACAGGAAATTACATCGAATAAATCATGAGTGCTGGCGGCTCAGCGAGCGTCTGAATCCTTGGGCAGGTTAGAGGCGGCAGCGGCGAGCTGAGATGGGGCAAGTAGCCAGGATCAGGTGAGCCTCGAGACACGATGTAAGAGAGGAAGAGAGGCTCGTTAAGCTTCCTGCCACCTGCTGCTGCTGTCCTGACATCCACATCTGCTCTGACTCAATAAAGACAACTACATTTATTAATAATACATTTAAAGTGTGACGTCTTTGCTCTAAAGCTGAACTTATATGGATGGCATTACAGATTAATACTGTGGCCCTGATGATCCTGTGAGCACTGTTGGCTGACTGCTGCCACACGTAAGTGTTCATTAGCCACATTAATCTCATCAGTCCTCTGTTTGGATGTTGGAATTTGATTCAGTCTTATTTTGTACTTGGCAACAGTGGGAAGGAAAAACTTCCTTTTGACAGGAAGAAACCTACGGCAGACTCGAGCTCAGCGAGACGTGCCATGAGAAAGCTAGCACATCTGTAGCAATCCATACGTGGCCTGATTTATGCAGCTGGAACAAAAGTACTCGAGCTGACATCCTCAAGCGAATGCTGAGTGATGGAGGTCGGTTGTAGATGCGTTCAGTTTTGTTTCTGTTCAGCACAGAAAGCACAGCTGCAAACGCTCTGTCTGATCAACACAGCAACTCTAAGCAAGGATTTGCTCGCAGATGATTTCAGAACAGTCAGGCTAAGCTATTGACGCTCTTAATCTCACCGATTCAGAACAATAATTAAATAATAAAATGTAATCTGAGCTGCAGCCTGACGAGGAGTGAAAACTGAACGCAGCGCAGGGACTGCTCTACATTAAGAATTAACTGTAACGGAGTTTCAAGTTAATTTCATGGCTTTGCTGTAATGTGAATGACTCTGGGCCAAACTTCTTGAAAACATCTGTTTGATTTTTTTTTCTTTTAGTTTCTGCAGATTTGGTCTCAACACAAAAACTTCATCACTGTCTTTTAACCCCAAACAACTCACAACATGTGCTGAATTATTTTATTTCAGTTTTTCTCCATTGGTTTGGCTCATTTATTGAAACAGAAATTACATTCTCAAAATAACATGGACAAACCTCCAAACCTCTTGGCAAATGCTCACAACAGAATGGCATTTCTCATTCATTTTATCAAATGGCAAATGCCTTAGTACATGTCTCAATTGTCTCAGTGCATCTTTGCAAATGATTAAGTACAAGTAGCCTACAGTTATACAGTTAGCCCACATTTAGCACATTTTCCAAATGAATAGATCTTGTAGATCTAAACTGATTAGTTGATTCTCAGTCTAATGATCATTCTCTCCAAAACATGTCAGCATGATTTCATTGTATAAGTACTCGCATGCACAACTGTCTGTTCAATTGTCAAAATTGGTCAAGAACATAATACCATGAATACCATATATGAATTTCTTTGAATAATAAATTGATGACAGTCATTGACAGTCAGGTGAAACTAGACTAACGTGGGGGAGTGTCACACACAGGTGTGTTCCATGATTGTGTGCTGCCATTCCGATCTCTGAACATGGATAGACAAGGCCAAGCAAACGGACAAGGGGAAGTTCTTCCTCAAGGAAGAGGAGGAGGAGGAAGAAGAAGAAGAAGAGGAGGAGGACTGAGAATGCGTGGTGGAGGAATAGGGGGAAGAGGCCGAGGTGCGCGAAGACACTGTGCTGTCCCAAATGAAATTCGGGCCACAATTATAGACCATGTCATAAACCATGGTCTCACAATGGCAGAGGCAGGTCGTCGAGTGCAGCCTAATGTGCCTCGCTCTACAGTCTCCTCCATCATCCACACCTTTCGCAGGGAAAACGGGTATGCACTCTATGTAATCTATGATGGAATTATATGTTGTATAGGACAGGGCACTGTGCGTGAGGCAAAAAATGTATAACTTACTGTAGAGATTTTGTGTGCATCTGCCTACAGTAGTAGGTCTATACTAGCAGGTGGAGAGGACTAGTGGAATGTTTTGATACTAAATATGACAAAAAATATATTGAACAAATTACTGTAAACTATGGAATTACATAATTTATACCGTTTAGAGTAGTATTCCAGTCACTGTGCAATGTTGCATTAGGATTGTGATGAAGTTACTGTGAGTAAAACAATAATACAATTACACTGGTAACTTACTATATTCTGTTCTTTGTGTAGGATTGGACGACAACCTCACATGGGTGGCAGAGGAAAACTGCTCAATGAACAGCAGGAAAGAGAGATTTGTAACATGGTGATGGCAAATAATGCCAGCACATTGAGACAGATCCGTGATGCCATCCTTCAGGACAATCATATATTCCAGAATATGAACACAATAAGCATCTCCGCAATAGACCGGGTTTTGAAGAAGCATCAGATGACAATGAAACAAATCTACAGGGTACCATTTGAGAGGACTCTGACAGAGTGAAGGAGCTGCGCTACCAGTATGTAAATGTAAGTCAGTTACTGGTTGTCTCTCATTATAACCTTACCTGTAATCACAGTAAGCAGTAGTTCACTTATTTGGTTTCAATACCTCCTTTACCTGATTTCAGAATCAGTATTTGCTTCATCTGACTTCAACAATTTCAACAGAAAACTGCAGTTTACTGTATGATACAAATCTCATTATAATCCTTATTTTGTTGTCTCCCAATCATCCATTCGCCATCCATTCGCTTCCGCTTATCCTTTTCAGGGGCGCGGGGGGCGCCGGAGCCTATCCCAGCTGTCATAGGGCGAGAGGCGGGGTACACCCTGGACAGGTCGCCAATCTGTCGCAGGGCCAACACACAGGGACAGACAACCATTCGCACTCACATTCACTCGCACATTCACACCTATGGGCAATTTGGATTAATCAATTAACCTATCCCCACAAGTTGCATGTCTTTGGACAGTGGGAGGAAGCCAGAGTACCCGGAGGGAACCCATGCAAACACAGGGAGAACATGCAAACTCCACACAGAAAGACCCCAGCCTGATGGTGGAATTGAACTCAGGACCTTCTTGCTGTGTGGCAACAGTGCTAACCACCGTGCCACCGTGCTGTCTCCCAATCAAATCTATCTAATACTGTCGGTTTTACTGTAACATCTCAGTAAGTCATCAGTATTTCCCACTCCCCTTTCTATCAAATACCCCTGCAGTAAGTAAGTAAGTAAGTAAGTAAAATTTTATTTATATAGCACATTTCTAGATAAAAGATCACAAAGTGCTTTACAAGGTAAAAAACAAAAACAGTCAAAAGTTAACAAAATGTAATTTTAAAAAGATGTGTTTTTAGCTGTTTTTTAAAAGTAATCACTGAGTCTGCAGATCTTAAGTTCTGAGGAAGAGAATTCCACAGTCACAGTAGCAAAATCTCTATCACCCTTGGTTTTCAGCCTTGTATACTGAATAACAAGTAGGCCCTGATCACAAGACCTCAGGGACCTACTAGGGGCATAGGGCTGTAAAAGTTCGATGATGTACGCTGGTGCTTGTTCTTGAAGAGCCTTAAATGTCAGAACCAGAATCTTAAAATGGACTCTGAATTCAACGGGGAGCCAGTGCAGCTGTATAAGCAATGGTGTTACATGAGAGTATTTTGATGTTTTTGTCAGAAGCCTTGCTGCAGCATTTTGGACAATCTGCATACGCTCAAGGGAGTTTTTGTTTAGACATGTAAACAGTGAATTACAGTAGTCCAATCGTGATGAAATGAATGCATGAATAACAATCTCCAGTTCAGTATGAGATACTATGGGGCTCAATTTAGAAATGTTTCTTAAATGATAGAAGCATGACCGAACCAGAGATTTGACGTGGGCATCCAGGGTAAGAGCAGAATCAAAGGTTACCCCTAGGTTCCTGATAGACGATTTCACATATGTTGAAAGAGGACCAAGAGCATTCATTATGTTAGGTACATGTCTGTCTGGAGCACATACAAAGACTTCAGTCTTTTCTTCATTAAATTGGAGGAAGTTGTCAGCCATCCAACCTTTGATGGTTTCTAAGCACACATTTAGAATCTGCAGCTTAGAAACATCTTCAGGTTTAAAAGATATATATAGCTGGATGTCGTCTGCGTAGCAGTGGTAGCAAATGTCCTCAAAGGGGCTCAAAATATGCTGGAGAGGAAGTAGATATATTAAAAACAATAAGGGCCCCAGCACAGAACCTTGTGGCACACCATAGGACAGGGACGTGGAAGATGACCTGTACTTAGAGACCGCCACAGAAAAGTATTGTTCATAGAGATACGAGGAGAACCACTCTAAGGCAGACCCAGATACACCAGCCCAGTATTTCAGCGTTTCAAGCAAAATATAATGGTCAATGGTGTCAAAGGCTGACATGAGGTCCAACATTAGGAGTACAGAACACTTTCCTGCATCGTTTTGCATCAGAATGTCATTGGAAACTCTAAGAAGGGCTGTTTCAGTAGAATGAGCTCTACGAAAGCCAGACTGGAATTTGTCAAAGATATTATGTTTGTCTAAGACTGCTGCAAGCTGCTTAGCCACAACCTTCTCTAGTATCTTAGCAATTAACGGTATTTTTGAGATTGGTCTGTAATTGCTAGTGAGAGATGGGTCCAGCATAGGCTTTTTTAACAGGGGGCATATAACAGTAGTTTTAAAATAAGAAGGGACTTTACCAGATCCCGGTGAGGTGTTAACTATGGTGAGCACACAGGGACCAATAGAGTGGAAGACATTTTTGAATAACGATGCGGGAAAAATGTCGAGTGAACAGGAGGATGCTTTTGTTGCATTAACTATTTTTTCCAGCTCTGATAGTGAGATGGGTAAAAAGCTTTCTAAAACGACAGGCCGAGCTGGCGTAGGAACTGACAATGCAGATGCTGATGGGGGCAATTTTTTCCTTACATTACTAATTTTTTCTAGAAAGAAAGAAAGAAATGTTTCACAGTCTTCATTAGAAGAAATAATGGCAGCAGGTGGAGCAGGAGTAATAATATCAGTAATAGTGTCAAATAATACCTTAGCATTACCTCTGCTCTTTGCAACCAGATGAGAAAAATAAGCAGCCCTCGCATCTCTAATTGCATTGTTAAAAGAGGCTAAAAGATCCTTTAAGTAAAGGAGATGAACATTTAAATGAGTTTTCCTCCATAAGCGCTCAGCTTTACGACAATCACGTTTTATGGAGCGGATGTTGTCGTTTAGCCAGGGTAAGGACTTGGAAACAGAAACGGGTCTCATTTTAACCGGACAGATTTCATCTAAAATCGAAAAACAATGGTTATTAAATAGATCTGTTAAGAAATCAACGCCGTTTTGCGGGAATAATGTTAAATTAAAAGCATCCGAGAAATTCTCCGCTGTGGAGGAATTTATGATGCGCGAGATAATTGTCCGGTGAACAGGAGACAAAGGCTCATGAAAAGACATGTTAAAAAGAATACAGTGATGATCAGAGATAAAAATGTCCTCAGAACAAATAGAATCAATATTCAAACCCAAAGTAAAAACAAGGTCCAGCGTGTGTCCTTTGTTATGTGTGGGGCCTGACACATGCTGGGTAAAATGAAAAGAATCCATAATGTTGATAAAACCTCTGGCAAAAAGGTCGGAGTCATCATCAACATGTATGTTAAAATCCCCAACTAAAAGCAGTCTGGACAACCTCATAGTAGAGGACAGGAAGTCGCTAAACTCCGATAAAAAAAAGCTATTTGGGCCGGGTGGACGGTACACCACAGCACAATAGAAAGGATCCTTACTTCCGATTTTAATAAGCTGTAATTCAAAGGAAAGAAAGTGTCCAACTTTCACTGAGCGGCAGTTGAAACGGCCCTGAAATGCCACTGCGAGACCTCCTCCCTGACCAGATCCCCGAGGCTGGCTGATGACGGAATAGCCGTTCGGGCACATTTCAATGAGAGACGAATAGTCCAAGTCCCGCTGCCAGGTCTCGGTCAGAAATAAGAAGTCCAGTTTTTTAGAAGATATAAAATTGTTAAGAACGAACGATTTATTAGTCAATGATCGGGCATTAAAAAGCGCCATGTTCAGGTGGAAGCATCATTTTTGGCAGAGGCTCGAGTTAAAGGACGTAAATACTCGGGGTTTGAGCCTTCACGCTCATAGATTCCACTCACCGAGGGGATGAAAAGCCAGTCAGCAGGAGAGTCTGGATGAACCCTTCTGAGGCAGCACGGTCTCGGAGAGCCGGGCCCTGCATATCCAAGCAGGGACGTGGAAAACAAATTCCTCTCCATGGAGCTGTTCTGAGCATAGGTAACAAAGCACGCTCGACATCGCTTTCCAGTCAGACCCCGCCGCCAGAAAAGCCTAAGCTTCACCTGGATACCTGCTCTTCTTCCTCTTCTCCTCCGTGGTTTGCGGGGAACGCTGAGGACGCTTGCCGAGGATCCAGCCACTGGAGGAGGATGGAAAGTGCCAAAGGAGTGCGGAGGAAAGTGCGGAGGATGGAAAGTGCCAAAGGAGGAGGATGAGACATCTTGAACCATCATTGAAGATCGGATGGATAACAGCATCAAACGATCATAAACCAAGGCAGCCAGTACATCATTGATACAAATAGAAAACAGCAGAGCAGAGACAAACAGCACGACGAAAGAGCGTGACAAACTGCACCCGGCAGCGGCAAAGCCAAACACAGGCACCATCATACCGTGGCAGTACGTACTTCCTCATAGGCCTATCACTAGCTTAGAACCACTGGAGTAGTGGCCTGTAGTATATTGAACCTGTGGGGGAGAACATGTAATTGTCTAACTGTAGTATATGACTCTTTTGTATGACTGATTTTTATGTTATTTACTCTAATTCTCTAAAATTTACTCTATTTTAGAGAATAATGGCATTGGAAGGACATGAGACCCCTCACATCCTGGTGTTCGTGGATGAAGCTGGCTTCAACCTGGCCAAGGGCCGAAGACCGTAATATTATTGGCCACCGGGCCACAGTGGATGTCCCAGGTCAGCGAGGGGGCAATATAACTATGTGTGCTGCCATTTCTGAAAATGGTGTGGCCACTCACATCTCCAGTCTTGGCCCATACAACACATACAAGCTCCTCATCTTCTTGGATCGCCTTTATACCGATTTAATCCCTGAAAATGAGAGAGGTCTCATAGGGTCTCACCTACCCATTTATGTAATTGTGTGGGACAATGTCAATTTCCACCATAGCCCACTCATTAGGGGCTGGTTTGCAACGCATCCAAGAATGGTCATGGGGTTCCTACCACCTTACTCTCCTTTCCTCAATCCGATAGAGGAGTTTTTTTTCTGCTTGGAGGTGGAGAGTGTATGAGCATCATGCTCAGGATCAGCGCCCCTGCTCCATGCTATGGACACAGCGTGTGACGACATTACAGGAGATCAATGCAGGGGATGGTTGCGGCATGCACACCGTTTCTTCCCTCACTGCATTGCAAGAGAAAGTATCCACTGTGATGTGGACGAGAATCTGTGGCCAGACGGACAACAGCGTGTAAATAATCAGGAGGGTGAAGACAGTGGACAAGAGCAGGAGAATGAGTACAGCGACCACTGAATAAGTCCTTGTTTTTTGATTTTGTGTTCATATAATTTACTACTGTAATGTAAATTTTCTTTTTACATATGTATGAAACTTTCTTTGCGTGTGAATAAAACTATTGAGAAGGATCTTTGCCATTTTGGAGACACTGACTGTTTAAATGAGAAAGGGATTTAGATTGAAGCCTGAGTGAACAGTTTTGGAAGAGATATGAGCTTTTGCAGGTGAGCTATAGTGTTGTGCTAAACTGTAAGAGTGTTTTGCCAAATGATCTTAGAGTTTTGAGAATGTAATTTCTGTTTCAAGAAATGAGCCAAACCAATGGAGAAAAACTGTAAGGTGTAAATCACTATGGAACATCTCACATCTGAACACTATAACTGTTCAGATGTGAGACTTCAGGTGAACCCTGATGCTGACGGTCACTGACCCTCCGAGCCTGGAACCACATTTTAACCCTTTCTATAGAACACCCAACAACACACAGCAGACCGTTTCACACATGAAATGTGAAGTACATTAATCTTACAGCTAGGATGGACAGTTGGATGAATGGACGGACGGTTGGATGGATAGGTGGATGGATGGACGGTTGGATGAATGGACGGTTGGATGGATGGATGGATGGAGAGTTGGACAGATGTTGGATGGATGGACGGTTGGATGAATGGTCGGACGGTTGATGGACGGATGAATGTGCACAAAGAAACAGATCGACTTTCTGTGTCTAAAAATCAAAACAAGAGCAGCTATATAAGAAATGGTCATTGAAGACTTTTTTAAATACAACAATTGCACATTATAGATGTCAAAAACTTTTACTGTGAAAGGAAAAAAACACAGGATAATGCCTATTTATCATATGCCCAGGGGTTCTGGTACAGATCAAAAGTTCCATTTCTGTTTTCTGTATGAAAACCGGTGACACGGTGAGTGATCTGACACCTGTCCACTGGTTAGGCTGTGATCTCAGTATGACCCTGGACTTTGTGAAGGCTCACCGGTGGGGTGCAGTTACAGTCTGCAGGTAACCAGAATCAGAATGGCAAGGAGAGGAAAATATGGAAATTAACTATGGCTCCTCCCATTATGTTTGTGATGAGATTAAGAAGCTGAAGCTTTAAAGTCCATCAGTTTAAATACCCCCATGAGACTGTCTCATTATCGGGAACAGTCCATACAAGCTAATTATGCTTAATTTAATAAAGATTTCCTGTGAAAACATGTGCTTGTGTCTGCCAGTTTAAGACTGATTATTGGACAGCAGTCCTGCCGACAGCAGCACACAGTCACTCCTTTACATGCTGACAGCTGGCCTGTGAATGCTCCATAATCGATTGATCACATCTAACCTCCTTTAACACACAGTACTGTATTTTCCACATTATAGACAGTGCACTTTATAATCTGTGCGCCTTATGTATGAATTCTGGTTGTGCTTACTGACCTCGAACCAAATTTATGTGGTACATGGCGCTCAAAAATCTCTCAAAAAATGTTTTAGTTTTAGTGACTGGGAAGGAAAAACTCAATGCATCATGGGAATCCCCGGCAGCCTACGTCTATTGCAGCATAACTAAGGAAGGATTTAGGGTCACCTGGTACAGCCCTAACTATATGCTTTAGCAAAAAGGAAAGTTTTAAGCCTAATCTTAAAAGTAGAGATAGTGTCTGTCTCCCGAATCCAAACTGGAAGCTGGTTTGCTCTAATAGGGTGATATGCTACTACAAGGTCATTAAGATAAGATGGGGCCTAATTATTTAAGACCTTGTATGTGAGGAGCAGGATTTTGAATTCAATTCTGGATTTAACAGGAAGCCAATGAAGGGAAGCCAAAACAGGAGAAATCTGCTCTCTTTTTCTAGTCCCTGTCAGTACTCTTGCTGCAGCATTTTGGATTAGCTGAAGGCTTTTCAGCGAGTTTTTTGGACTTCCTGATAATAATGAATTACAGTAGTCCAGCCTGGAAGTAATAAATGCAAGAACTAGTTTTTCAGCATCTCTCTGAGACAGGATATTTCTAACTTTAGAGATGATGCGCAAATGGAAGAACGCAGTCTTACATATTTGTTTAATATGTGCGTTGAAGGACATATCCTGGTCAAAAATGACTCCAAGGTTCCTCACAGTGTTACTGGAGGCCAAGGTAATGCCATTCAGAGTAAGAATCTGGTTAGATACCATATTTCTAAGATTTTCAGGACCAAGTAAAATAACCTCAGTTTTATCTGAATTAAGAAGCAGAAAGTTAGCGGCCATCGAGGTCTTTATGTCTTTAAGACATTCCTGCAGTTTGACTAATTGGTGTGTGTTATCTGGCTTCATAGATAGATAGAGCTGGGTGTCATCTGCATAGCAGTGAAAATTTATGCTATGTCTTCTAATGATGCTGCCTAGGGGAAGCATGTATAATGTAAACAGAATTGGTCCTAGCACTGAACCCTGTGGAACACCATAATTAACCTCAGTGTGTGAAGAGGACTCTCCATTTACATGTACAAACTGGAGCCTATTAGATGGATATGATACAAACCACTGCAGCACAGTACCTGTAATACCTACAGCATGTTCTAATCGCTCTAATAGGATATTATGGTCAACAGTATCAAATGCTGCACTAAGGTCTAGCAGGACAAGCACAGAGATGAGTCCACTGTCAGAGGCCATAAGAAGATCATTTGTAACCTTCACTAAAGCTGTGCTGTGATGAGCTCTGAAACCTGACTGAAACTCTTCAAATAAGCCATTCCTATGCAGATGATCTGTTAGCTGTTTGACAACTACTCTTTCAAGGATTTTTGATATGAAAGGAAGGTTGGAGATTGGCCTATAATTAGCTAAGACTACTGGGTCTAGAGATGGCTTTTTGAGTAAAGGTTTAACTACAGCCACCTTGAAGGCCTGTGGTACATAGCCGATTATTAGAGATAGGTTGATCATATTTAAGATCGAAGAATTAATTAATGGCAGGACTTCTTTGAGCAGTTTTGTAGGAATGGGGTCTAAAAGACACGTTGATGGTTTGGAGGAAGTAATTATGGAAGTTAACTCAGAAAGATCAATTGGAGAAAAAGAGTCTAACTTAACATCAATGGTACTAAGAGTAGCTGTAGATAATATTACATCTGTGAGATGATTATTGGTAATTTTTTCTCTAATGATAAAAAATTTATTTGTGAAGAAGTTCATGAAGTTATTACTAGTTAACGTTAAAGGGATGGTTGGCTCAAAAGAGCTCTGACTTTTTGTCAGCCTGGCTACAGTGCTGAAGAGAAACCTGGGGTTGTTCTTATTTTCTTCAATTAGTGACGAATAGTAAGATGTTCTGGCTTTGCGGAGGACTTTCTTATAAAGCAACAAACTATTTCTCCAGGCTAAATGATGATCCTCTAAATTTGTGACACGCCATTTCCTTTCCAGCTTACGAGTCATCTGCTTTAGGGTATGTGTTTGAGAATTATACCACGGAGTCAGGCAGCCTTATGGTCCAAAAAATACGATAATTCCTCATGTTGTGTTTAATGATCATTTTCTGTAGAACTGAAAAGACAGATTGTGTGTCTGATAAACTCAGCAGAGCATAAATCACATTATTAATCTGAACTTTATTAAAATGCTTTCCGCTGATCTGCACTACCTCTTCCTCACTGTGACAAACACAAAAAAGACGACATAGTGAAGTACTTGAAATACTTTAGCCCCCAGTGTGCATGTATATTGTTGGAGCTATTTGTTCTTATTTTTTCTTATTTTGAAATTAGTTAAAGTTTGTTGTTAGTTTACTTATATTTTGGGGTTTATTTATAAGTTATTTGTTGGTTAATATTTTGTTTCAAAGTTTGTTTGATGTTAATTTGTTAAATTGGTCAGGAAGAGCTGTAGGGCCATTTTGTTTTCTATAAATAAAGCAACTGGTATAGGACCAGCATGCACTGGGGTGGGCCAATGGTTTTTTATCAGCGCAGGAGAAGCAGCAGGAGGTAACAAAAACATTGGATCTTGTTATTGCTTGCCAAACTGGATAAATAAACCATCAAAACGCAGTTTTCAAGTTTGGACAATGGACTTCTTTTGCCTGCGTACAAAACAATATCTCAGTGCAGCAGTGGCTTGTGGACTTTTGATTTTGGTATGTTTGACTTGTCAAACAAAGGAATTGCCACTACAGAAAGTAAAAAACCTGCCCGTGGACAAAGGAATAATCCTTCATTAATGGATATGTTGGATATATGGATTTCAAGGATCACCGTCGAACTCGAATAAAAGCCTTACTGGATTATCTGTGAGTACTCCCGACAGATTTGATGTTGAGGCCTGGATCAACATGTCACTCGTTCATCAAAACTGGTGAGTGATAATATTGTTTTAAGCCGTAAAGGAAAACGGTGAAGCTATTGGAGTTTAAAGACATTATTTCACTACAAAGACTGATGAACTGAGTTTTGATGTACTAAATTGGTGCATAATTCGATCGCTAATTGAAACATGCCAACGCCCTCTGTGGAAATGTTTGTACGCTGCAATCAGCAGGTAAATGGATGTCATGTTTGTTCCCTATGCTATGGATTCTCAGTGTGCTGTGCATCTTTATAATGTTTGAAATAATCCAAGAGGACAATAAAATGTCGGATATTAAGAGTAAACAAGAGGATGACACTCAGATGCAAGCAGAGAAAAGAAGCATCAAATTTACACCAAAAGGTTTGGATTTGTATATAAAGACATGCCAAGAAAAGCGGAGTTCAATGTGTAAGCAAGCATCTAAGTACATGGGAAAAATTTCCGCTTTAATGACTTCACATGAGAACGTTAAGGAAGTGTCTTCTGAATTTGGGAAGTTTATTAAATGCTATCAAGATGCAAATGCTTTGCAAGAATCCTTTTTAAGTTTGCCACTGCCTGAAGATGAAGTGAAAAGGCAAAGCGCACATTTTCAGTCTAAGGTGACAGCATTCTCTGTTTTTATGGACAAAGTAAAGGTTTGGTTGCAGGAAGCAGGCGAGCCGTATACTGAACAAAGCAATACTGCTCTTAATGATCAAGCTGTTGAAAGTGTGGATGAAATAAATCCTGAAGACAGTGTCTCTAATATCTCAAGTGTAAAGCCACCTTCAAAAACCTTGTCACAGCAAAGTCGAATGTCATCAACATCTTCCGCACGCATTAAAGCTGCGGCTGACAAAGCAGCGCTCATGGAGCGACTCGCTGCATTAAAGAAAAAACATTCTATTGAAGCGCAAGAGGAAAAATTGAGAAAAGAAAAGGAGAAATTATCCTTGGAAACAGAGCTGGCAGCAACCAATGCAAAGCTCCGTGTCTTAAAAATAAACTCAGTTTGTAGCTCTGAGCGTTCTGATGGAATGAACTCTTATTTTGAAAGAGGGCACGTACAAGAAGCGCCTAGTTTAAATCCTTGTGCTGATACATTTGTTCTGGCAAAAAGAGATTACTCTGGTACAAATTCTGCATCTGAATCACAAGTAATCATACCTAGACAAAGTCAAAGCCAACATCAGGTGGATGATTCAGCTCAAGTGACGCAGCAAACACAGCCTCAGTCTCCTACTTTGACTGAGAATTGCACGAAGGAGATTGTCAATATTATGCAAAAACAAAATGACATCACTAATTTGCTTGTAAAACAAAATTTATCTTCTGTCCTCCCAGCCAGAAACATCCCTATGTTTGATGGAGACCCTTTACAGTACAGATCATTTATGAATGCCTTTGAAAATGGAGTGGAAGCTAAAACTGACAACTGGAGCGACTGTTTGCATTTTTTTAGAGCAGTTCACTAGGGGGCAGCCTAAAGACTTGGTGCATAGTTGTCAGCATTTACCTCCTGAGCAGGGCTATTCCACAGCCAAATATCTTCTTGAAGAACATTTTGGGAACGAAAATAAAATTGCCTCTGCATATATGGAGAGGATTGTGACTTGGGCACCTATTAAAAGTGAGGATGTGAAAGGTCTACAGTCATTCTCTCTTTTTCTTCAAGGATGTTCGAATCTAACACAGCAAGTTGTTTATATGAAGGAGTTGGATTTGCCCTCAAATATGAGAATGATTGTTATGAAACTTCCATACAAATTGAGGGAAAAATGGAGAGTGGTTGCCTATGAACTGCAGGAACAAAATGGTCACAGAGCAGTGTTCACTGATCTGGTTGCCTTCATAATAAAACAGGTGAAAGTAGCATCAGATCCAGTGTTTGGCAACATCCAAGACTCGCAATCTGGAAGCAGCTTTAAAGTTTCAAGTTCCACCAAGCAAAGAAAAAAGGGAAGTAGTTTTGCCACTAATGTCAGTACAGTTCCAGGAGTCAAAGCTCAATCAACTGGAAGCAGAACAAATCCCACTGTTCTGCACAGTTGTTTGTTTTGTTCACACAGCAATCATTTACTAGAGAATTGTAAGCAGTTTAAAGCAAAAATGCATCGGGATAAGTTGACTTTTATCAAGGAAAGGGGAATTTGTTTTGGTTGTTTAAAAGTTGGTCACACAAGCAAAGACTGTAGGAGTCGTTTGGATTGCAATGTGTGTCACCAAAAGCACCCAGGGGTTCTTCATATAGAGCGAAAAGATCCAGGTGCACCCTCAGAACAAACTCAACAGATGACAAGCTCTAATGTCACCTTGTCAACTGCAACCACTCAGACATGTGGGCATATTGGGGCCGGTCATGAAGTTGATGCAGTTTTTCCTATAGTTCCAGTTCAAGTTAAGAGCCAAAAGAGCAATAAAATCGTGCAAACCTATGCATTTTTGGATTCTGGAAGTTCAGGTACATTCTGTACAGAAACCCTGGCAAAAAGACTGAATCTAAAAGGTAAAAAGACCAATATCCTTTTGAGAACAATGAGTCAAGATAGGATTGTAAGTGCACAAGTTCTGTTTGGTTTGGAAGTGTCTGGTTTGGAAGCAAATGATTTCATGCCATTGCCAGATGTTTTGACTCAAAAGACCATGCCAGTTTCTACAGTCAATATTCCCCAGCAAGGTGACATCGATCAGTGGCCTCATCTTAAACATGTTAAACTTCACAACATTGATGCAGAGGTGGAGCTACTGATAGGCACTGATGCTTCCAATGTTTTAGAGCCATGGAAGGTGATAAACAGTGTGGAGGGTGGACCTTATGCTGTAAAAACAAAAGTTGGCTGGGTCATAAATGGTCCCCTGCGCACTGGAAGTAACAGTGGAAATAAAAACAACTGCACTGCTGTAACAGCCAATAGGATTTCTGTTGAGCGTCTTGAAGAAATGTTGATTAAACAGTACAATCATGATTTTAATGAAAGATCCTCAGAGGAGCAGACTGAAATGTCCAGAGAGGATATGTGTTTCATGGATATTGTTAGTAGTTCAATAAAACTTTTTGGAAATCATTATCACATTGATTTGCCTTTCAGGAGAGAAGGTCCCAGCTTGCCAAATAACCTCTGTGTCGCGGAGCAGCGTCTCCAGAGTCTCAGACGGAGATTTGAAAAGGATGCTCATTATAAGGATGAATACACTGAATGTGTAAACAACATGCTTGAACAAGGATATGCCGAGCTTGTGTCTGCAGATGAGTTGCACAAAGACGATGGAAAGGTGTGGTACATCCCTCATCACGGAGTGTATCATCCCACAAAGGGCAAGTTAAGAGTTGTATTTGACTGTGGAACAACTTATAAAGGAGCATCATTGAACAGCCAGCTTCTACAGGGACCTGATCTCACAAGCTCGCTGGTTGGAGTTCTGATCAGATTTAGACAAGAGCCTGTTGCATTAATGGCAGACATTGATTCCATGTTTCACCAAGTTCACGTCTCAGAAAAACACGTCAACTTTCTCCGTTTCCTGTGGTGGCAACATGGCGACAGTACAAGGTCGGCACAGGAATACCGGATGAAGGTGCATTTGTTTGGAGCAGTATCTTCACCAAGCTGTGCAAATTATGCTCTACAGAGAACTGCAGATGACAATGCACAACAGTTTCCAGCTGAAGTGGTTGATACAGTCAAAAGAAACTTTTATGTGGATGATTGTTTGAAATCTGTTGCTTCAGAAGAGGAGGCAGTGCACATGGTGAAAAGGCTGACAGATATCTGCGCTAAAGGAGGATTTAAGCTTTCAAAATGGATCAGCAACAGTCGCGCAGTGCTCATGTCAATCCCAGAGGAAAGAAGAGCGAAGGAAATTAAGGCTCTGGATTTGGACACAGATCAACTTCCAGTTGAGAGAGCACTGGGTTTACAGTGGTGCATAGAAACAGACAAGTTCCAGTTCAGAACCTCCCTGCAGGACCGTCCAACAACTAGAAGGGGCATTTTGTCTGTGGTCAGCTCACTGTATGATCCTTTGGGAATCTTGTCTCCCTTCAGTATGCCAGCTAAACTGTTGCTACAAGAGCTTTGCCGACAAAATTTGAAGTGGGATGAAGTTATTCCCCACTCACTTTCCCAGCGGTGGCGTGATTGGCTGGAGGATCTCCAGCTGATTTCAAAGTTCAAAGTGGAACGTTGCATTAAACCAAGTTGTTTTGGAAGACCAGATAAGGCACAACTTCATCATTTTTCCGATGCAAGTCAAGATGGTTATGGAACCGTGTCATATTTAAAGTTGGAAAAGAATAACATCACGCATGTTGCTTTTATCCTGGGGAAGGCTAGAGTTGCTCCTCTCAAGCAAACTACAATTCCCAGGCTGGAATTGACGGCTGCAGTTCTTGCAGTTCGAGTGAATATGCTTCTGCAAAAAGAGCTGCAGATAAGGTTGGAAAAATCAGTTTTTTGGACTGATAGTACAACAGTACTGAAATACATCTCCAATGAAAGCAGAAGATTTAATACTTTTGTTGCAAACAGAATTGCTGTCATTCGAGAAGCAACCGATGTGAATCAGTGGAGATATGTTTCTTCCAAGGAGAATCCTGCAGATGATGCATCCAGAGGCATGAGTGCTGGGGATTTTCTCAAATGTAGAAGATGGATAAAAGGGCCAGAATTTCTCTACAAGTCAGAAAGGGAATGGCCTAAACTGGATGTGGAGTACAGTGTAATTTCTGCAGATGACCCAGAGGTCAAAAGGGACCTGACAATGAATGTCATTGTGAAGGAATTACAAAATCCTACCAACTATCTTATCCATTACTTCTCGTCTTGGGCAAAACTTAAAATCTCTGTAGCCTGGCTTTTAAAGCTGAAAGAGGCCTTGGTGTTGCTGGCGCAGAAGAGGATAGAGTTGCTTGCTGCAGGTTTGAATAAGAATGATCTGGAAAGTCAGAAAGAAGTGGAGATAAGAATGGAAAGATTTAAGACCACTTTGAAGAAAGGAAATCTGACTTTAGAAGATTTGGCAAAGGCAGAACAAGCTATTATTCAATATGCGCAACAACAGAAATTTAAAACTGAAATGGCTTTAATCAGCAATGGCCTCAAAGGAGTCTCCAAGGGAAGTTGTCTTTACAAACTTGATCCAGTGTTGGATGCAGGAATCCTCAGAGTGGGTGGCCGATTGAATAAAGCAGCCATGCCTATGGAAGTAAAGCATCCTGCAATTTTGACAAAAGATATGCATGTGTCAACACTGATTTTATGCCATATCCATCAAAGGTTGGGACATGCAGGAAGAGCACACATGCTGTCAAAACTAAGACAAAAATACTGGATATTGAATGCAAATTCTGCTGCCAGGAAAATCATCTCTCGTTGTATCACGTGTAGACGCAACAGAGGAAAGTTTGTTGAACAAAAGATGGCGGATCTGCCTGAAGAGAGAGTCCTGCCAGACACAGCTCCATTCACAAATGTTGGAGTGGACTATTTTGGACCTATAAGTGTTAAAAGAGGACGAAGTCTCCTTAAAAGGTATGGAGTTCTTTTTACTTGTTTCACCAGTCGTGCAGTACATCTGGAGATTGCATGTACACTTGATACAGACTCCTGTATAAATGCTGTGCGGAGGTTCATCTGTAGACGAGGCCCAGTTTCGACCATCAGATCTGATAATGCTACAAATTTTGTTGGGGCGAATCGAGAGTTGAAAGAAAGTTTGACTGAGCTGGACCATGCTAAAATTCAAAAGGCTTTTGTTCAAGATGGCATGAAATGGAACTTTAACATCCCAGCAGCTTCTCACCAAGGCGGTGTGTGGGAGCGCCTCATTCGTTCAATAAAGAGTATTTTAGCCTCAGTTCTCAAAGAGCAAGTTTTGGATGATGAAGGACTCCAAACAGTCTTCTGTGAGGTTGAAGCTATATTGAACGACAGACCCATTACTAGAGTTTCAGATGACTCAAATGATCTTGAAGCACTGACACCCAATCACTTGTTGTTGCTGAAAAATAAACCAGTTTTACCACCAGGACTGTTTGATCCAAGTGATGTGTATGTCAGGAAAAGGTGGAAACAGGTACAGTACATGGCAGAGTTGTTCTGGAAGAGATGGCTTTCTGAGTACCTACCTCTGATGCAAGAAAGACAAAAATGGATGAGGACTAAAAGATGTCTTATACCTGGAGATGTAGTTTTAATTGCAGACGCTACAGCACCAAGAGGATCGTGGATGATGGCGAAGGTCTTAAGTGTAAACCAGGATGCAAAAGGCTTGGTGCGTTCTGTGAGACTACAAACAAAGACCAGTGTTTTGGAAAGGCCAGTGACAAAACTTCTTTTGCTACTGGAAGCCTCATCGTGAAGAAGATCATTCGCAAAGATTAAGGACCTGCTTAAGGGAATAGCTCCTCCTTTTGGGACTTTAAAGTAATTGTGATTGTATGCACAATTAGGGGCCGGAGTGTTGGAGCTATTTGTTCTTATTTTTTATTATTTTGAAATTAGTTAAAGTTTGTTGTTAGTTTACTTATATTTTGGGGTTTATTTATAAGTTATTTGTTGGTTAATATTTTGTTTCAAAGTTTGTTTGATGTTAATTTGTTAAATTGGTCAGGAAGAGCTGTAGGGCCATTTTGTTTTCTATAAATAAAGCAACTGGTATAGGACCAGCATGCACTGGGGTGGGCCAATGGTTTTTTATCAGCGCAGGAGAAGCAGCAGGAGGTAACAAAAACATTGGATCTTGTTATTGCTTGCCAAACTGGATAAATAAACCATCAAAACGCAGTTTTCAAGTTTGGACAATGGACTTCTTTTGCCTGCGTACAAAACAATATCTCAGTGCAGCAGTGGCTTGTGGACTTTTGATTTTGGTATGTTTGACTTGTCAAACAAAGGAATTGCCACTACATATATCATCAGCATATATATATCTATATATATACATTTATATAAAAAGCCATCAGCTCAGCTTTGCTTGTCATGATTCAGAGGATCTTCCCACCATCCCAACTCTGAAAACTCTTAAAACTGGCCAAACTCCATCTGTGAGCACACGCTGACCATTAACATATGTTTAAATATCTGAGTATTACAGACTTCAGGATGAAGTGTTGTGCTGTTGTTTCAGAGCTGATTTTTTTTTAAAGTAACTGTGGTCCTGTGCAGACAATTCATGAGAAGAAGGCAGATTGATTACTCATTTATTAAATCATTTAAGTGACTCATAAAATGCTAAAATTGTCAAAATATTAAAATGACGCAAAAGAAATGTTGTTTGTTAGGTTTATATTGTTGGATTGTCATTTATGCTTAGAAATATATACTCATATATGGTTAGAGGTATATAATCGATTGCATAATGATAGAGGTCTGATCCTTAGCAGTCTGCAAAGACTCTGTGTGCCTTCCAGAGTGTTCTGGCATGCACACACATCCTAGGGTCATGAGAGAGGTCGTACCTTCTCTTTCTGATTTATACTATGGGAGGACACCTACTCTGTATCTGCTTAAGTATAAGAGCCCTTTGTTTAGGTGGACCGCTGGGCTCCTAGCACCAGCTTTGGGGAGTCACAGGGTCATATACATACACACACGCATACCTACACATACACACAAACAGTACTCTTTGTTCACATGTATGCCTATGTAAGACGTCATATGTTAATGAGACTATGCATATTCATGTAATCACAATAAAGAGCAGTGCTACGGGGGAGCTAACTGAGAGTGACTGAGGTTCGAGCGTCAGGAACAGTGCTCGTCACGGTTCTCTCCCTCGTGCACGAGCAACACAAAGAGCTCTAGTGACTTGCGTCTTGTTTTTGCCATTGTAGTAGAATTGTCTTGGCATTCCAGCAATAGGTTTATGCTAGATGAACCTATCATTGTTTCTTACAAATTTAACATATTTTTATTGCACCAGCAAGTCTGGCTCCTGTGTCTCATGCACATCCAGGGTGATATGACACATGCATTTGAAATCCAGATCAGAAGCCAAAAACTAGCAACAAGAAAAAGCCCACCTCCACTCGGGTGATCAGAAATCGAGATGCAGGCAACGACTGGAAGCACAATAACTGGAGACACATCCAGCTCCTCCCAGCAGGACATGAAACACCTCACTAACCCACATAGAAAACAGGTCTTCCCTGGATCCAGCATCAAGCTGGCACTTCTGACTGACCAGTGTCATGGCAGGGTGTATGTCAACCAGATGTGGGCCAGGTCTGGCATTGATGGCAATATTTATGTTCCTATTTTCCTATTTTAGTTAGGAGACCCAAATGCCATGTTGCAATACTATACTGCTATAGTAGCTAACGTTTCAAATGCAGGTTTGACGGGTTTGCCGCAGAGTGGCTGTAGCTCAGGAGGTAGAGCAGGACACCTGCTGATTAGAAGGTTAGTGGTTCAATCCCTGCCTCCTCCAGTCTGTATGTCAAGAGTATGAATACAGTCAGGAAGCATGCAGTTTAGAGAAAGTGTGTGACTGCGGCATGTTGTATAGAGCTCTTTAAGTAATCTGACAGAGTGAAAAAGCACTATAAAAGAATCAGTCCATTGACTGTCTGAATGGAGTTTTGTCATGTTACTTTTGCACTATTACGTTTGGGCACATGTTGTTATTACATGGCTTGATTAAAGTACACATTAGGCTGACATCTGGGGCCAGAGCTGAAACTGTTCTGGGCCAGCACAGGGCCAGCAGTTTGTCTGCAACTGGCCCGTGGCTGCACACAACTTACACATGGCCCACATACCGCAAAGAATGACGGCCCTTTGGTGGCCCAGACCAGGTTTGCCAGAGGTGATCCACAGATGGGCCAGCACAGGACCACCAGTATGTCTGCAACTGGCTTTGTACTGGCCCATGTGTGGGCCACCTCTTGCAAACCAGATCTGGGCCACCAAAGGGCCGTCATTCTTTGCAGTATGTGAGCCATTTGTAAGCACATTGTGTGGGCCAGATCTGGGTCATACCAATTTTGCTATCTGGGAAGGAGGTGTCCAGCAAGTCAGCCGGCTCTGACAGAGCTCCTCACCTGGCCTTTGAGGATGAGCCAGGACACCTTTTAGAGGATTCGTTTCTAGCTCTTTGTATCCTCACAGCTGTATGACCACAGCTCATGGTCACATTAGAGGTCTGAAGGAAGCAGAAAACCTGGCATAGCCCTGACTCCATTCCAAATTTACTCTACTTAAGCGTTGCTAGCTTGAGCATAAAAAATAACATTTTATTTGCTGTGTAGTAAAGATCCTTGAACTGTGTTTTAGTGGAGAAAAGTAAAACTCCACAGGGCGCAATTCAATTTGGAATGGCCACCAAAGCATGAGATGCATTCAAAACACACAAAGAGGAATCAGATCTCCTCCTCGAGCTGGAAGTTCGACTTCCACAGCAGATTATTTTAGTATTTTTGTGCTCCGTCTCATTCTGTCAGTTTAAACATTGAAGCAAAGCAAAGAGAATTAGCAGAGAGAGACTGACTGTAATCATGCATCTGTACGTGAGATATATGTAATCGATCCATACATCCATCCATCCATCCACTGTGGACAGGCAACCATTCGCACCTACAGCTGATTCAGAATCTGGGGTAAGGTCACAGGCCTGTGTTTGGACTGTAGGAGGAAGCTGAAGAGAAGCCACATGCACACTCCACCCTGGGTGAAGCTGGGCGATTTGAACCCCAACACTGTGCATGGTCATGGTATTTGTGCGCATGTCTATTAAATACCGGACTCATAAAGGTTTTGCAAATCCCAGAGAGTAGGAGGCTTAATGAGATGAAACTTAGCATCTGTCCCGTTTGTAAAATAAATACATAATTATAATAAAGGTCAATCAAATGGACCAATATGGCAAGGCCATGATGATCCACTTGGTAAAATAAATCCACTTGGCATCTTTCTTGGCCTTAAGACAACAATTCTGATGGCTAAAGATCCAAACGGGACACAAAAAAAAAAAAGAAAAAAGAAACTTAGCATCATGGAAGTCATGTGACCACAGCCTAAAGTTAGCCTAACCGCCCTGAACAAACATATCCTGAAAATTTTTATCCACAGAGCATTTTTTAGCAATAATGCAAAATCCAATTGAGTTGTTTTTGCTAATGAATCCAGGGTGAGGCTAACCTCCAGGCTAGCCTATAAAAAAGCACGTCAGAGAGTTTCTTCTGAAACCTGTGAGTGAACTTGCAGATGCGTCCACGTGTTTTTCCTGCAGTAAGAGCATTTTGTACTGGAGCTGTTACTCGTGAATATTTGAGATGAGCATTTGCGTCTGCAGTGCTAATGAAGGGCAGATGTATGAGATTCATGAATGAAGCAGCTTTGTGTGGTTTGCTCCGGCCCAATGGGACTGTTCTCAGAAAAGTTTGAGCTCTGCTGATGTTCTGAACCTGAGATCAAGCAGGACAGTGTGACTCAATCAAATTGATTGCTGGACACAGCGCACAGTTTTAGAGCCAGAAAATGAGCTGAACAGGTAGAGTTTGGGCAGTCAGCCAGTAACCATCGACGCTGATACACTGCGCTTCCACCCATGTTTAAACAGTCCCTCTGAGACCTGAGCAGAGCAGCCCAACTCTGAAATTACTTTACATATAAAATCTCTGCTTCTTTTTCAGCACGAGCAGCTGAAAGAAGAGTTTGCAGGTTAGGAATGAAGGTAGTCTGTCGGGCTTGTGTAGATGTGGTGATGGCGACGTGATGAAGTGTAACACCAGTGATCAGGGTAGATGGAGAGGGAGAGCAAAAAAATGGAGAAAAGAGGTGAATCATTTACCCTCAGGAGAGAAGAGAAGGATGCAGTCGAGAGGAGAAAATCTGAGCGATAAGAGACCTGATGGGACAGGAGGAGGAAAGAAAAGAGCAATGAAGAGGAGAATCATTGAAAAGGAAGGAAAAAAGGACACTGTGGAGAGAGGGAGAAAGACGAAAAGTTGGAGAGGATGAATCAAGTGAAAAGGCCAAGAAAGGCAGGAGAGAGGAGAAAAATGGACATGCAGGAGAAGAACCGAGAAGAAAATTAAGAAGATGAGGCTACTGAAGAGAAGGGAGGAAGGGGAGGAAGAGGAGGGAGGATGAGTGATCAGATATCTGAGGAGGCAGTGAGAAGAATAAATGACAGAGGTGAATAATTCGTCCAGATTTCCAACTTTTATCATTACAACCCCGGCTCAGGGATCAACAGAATGTGTTGGTTTAATAACTTTTCACCACAGCAAGGTGATGTTCTGGAGATCAAGTGTTATGGAATAACTGGAAGGTGACAAAGAATGATCTTGGATAATCATCCCAGTGTTTATTTAGCCGCTAATTCAAACAAGGGCGGCATGGTGGTTAGCACTGTTGCCTCACAGCAAAAAGGTACTGAGTTTGAGTCCACCATTAGGCCGGGGTCTTTCTGTGTGGAGTTTGCATGTTCTTCCCCTGCCCGTTCTTCCCCGGTTCTCTCCGGGTTCTCGGGCTTCCTCCCACAGTGCAAAGACATGCAGTTAGTGGGGGTAGGTTAACTGCAAACTCTAAATTGTCCGTAGGTGGGAATGTTTGCCAGTTGTCAGAACATGCAAAACAGTGCAAAAGTAACATGACAAAACTCTGTTTAGACAGTGAATGGACTGACTCTTATATAACACTTTCCTAGGTACCCAGATTACTCAAAGTACTCTATACAACATTCACACACTTTCTCTAAACTGTGTGCTTCCCACACATTCACACTCTTGACACACCGCTAACCTTCCGATTAGCACGTGACCTGCTCTACCTCCTGAGCTACAGCCACCCAGTGGTAAACAGTAAACCGTCGCTAGGTTTTGGATAAAGTATACATTCACAAACCTGTCAAACCTGCCTTTGAAACGTTGCCTACCATAGCAGTTTAGTATTGCAACATGGCATTTGGGTCTCCTAACTAAAATAGGAAAATAGGAACATAAATAGTGCCATCATTGCCAGACCTGGCCCACATCTGGTTGACATACACCCTGCCATGACACCGGTCAGTCAGAAGTGCCAGCTTGATGCCAGATCCAGGGAAGACCTGTTTTCTATGAGCCTGGGCCACATGACCCAAACCACAATCGAGCCAGATATGGCATCACATAGACAGTGCCATCTATGCCAGGCCTACCTGGGCCATATCGGGATGACATACGTCTTATCATGCCAGAAGTCAGCCAGCAGTGTTGACTTGATACCAGATCCGGGGCAGACCTCCTTGCTATGTGGGAATGGGCGGTGAGGTCAGTTAGGGGCAGCTTCACAAAGTCTTACAATGCTTCTAAATAAGATCCTTGAACTGTGTTTTAGTGGAGAAAAGTAAAACTCCACAGGGCGCAATTCAATTTGGAATGGCCACCAAAGCATGAGATGCATTCAAAACACACAAAGAGGAATCAGATCTCCTCCTCGAGCTGGAAGTTCGACTTCCACAGCAGATTATTTTAGTATTTTTGTGCTCAGTCTCATTCTGTCAGTTTAAACATTGAAGCAAAGCAAAGAGAATTAGCAGAGAGAGACTGACTGTAATCATGCATCTGTACGTGAGATATATGTAATCGATCCATACATCCATACATCCATCCACTGTGGACAGGCAACCATTCGCACCTACAGCTGATTCAGAATCTGGGGTAAGGTCACAGGCCTGTGTTTGGACTGTAGGAGGAAGCTGAAGAGAAGCCACAGGCACACTCCACCCTGGGTGAAGCTGGGCGAATAAATAAATAAGAATACTTTTCAAAAGGTGTTCAAATTCACTGAGAAGGCTCGTCTAGCACAGCATGAAAAGTCTAAGGCTACATCCACATTAATGCCTTTTCGTTTGAAAACGCATAGTTTTCTCTCCGTTTTGGCCTCCTGTCCACACTGAGACGACGCTTTCCCCAAGGAAAAACGCATGGTTTTGAAAATGCTCTTGAAAACGCATACATTTCAAAACGAAGCTGTCCCATCGCAGTGTGGACACTCGAAAACGCATACATTTCAAAACGAAGCTGTCCCATCGCAGTGTGGACACTCGAAAACGCAGACTTTCGAAAACGATGATGCATTTCAGTCATGTGATGCAGTCATGTGACCAATTAACCCTCTCAAGGCAGGCGCTGCCGATTTGAAACAGTTAAAAACTAACAACCTGATTACCCCACATACATATTTTATGAGTTTTTTTTACTCAGAAGTACCACTGCAGGACTTGGTCGTGCATTCTGTACACAAATGAGTGTCGCAGCAATTTCACGAACAGACACATCCTGAAGTTTGCTGACGACACAGTAATCGTCAGTCTTCTAGTGGGGGATGAGTCAGGCCATGGACAGGTTGTAGATGATTTTGTGAATTGGTGTGATGAGTCCTTCCTTTCACTTAATGTGTCTAAAACTAAAGACATGATTATTGGTTTAAGGAAGTCCTCTTATAGCTCATCACCCACTATCATTAAAACTGCCGATATTGGGATTGTTGAGAGTTATAAATATCTAGGTGTGGTACTTGACCATAAACTGTGTTTTGAATCTCATGCTGATGCCACTACTAAAAAAGTTCAACAAAGACTGTTCTTTTTACTTCTGGTAAAAACTGCTAGCAAAATTTCAGGGCACTGGCAAGATGGACTTTTGGCCATTTACAATAGAAATGGGCTTAGAAAGGCTCATTCTATTATTAATTGTGTGAACCATCCACTTCACAGTGAGTTTGAGTTGTTGCCTTCCGGCCGCCGTTTTAGAGTACCTCTGAGGAGGACTAAAAGACTCCAGGTCTCTTTTATCCCTACTGCGTCTTGTCTCCTTAATGGCAAATAATTGTCCTTGAACTTTCTATCATTATTATTGTTATTATTATTTTATAGTATTGTTCTGTTTATTTTTATCCTGCTGCTAAACTAATTTCCCCTTGTGGAATAATAAAGAATTTGAATTGAATTGAATTGAATTAGCAACAAAAAGTTTAATTTGAGCCTGAGAGGGTTAAACAAAGATAGCGGAGGGTATTATACAGCAGTTGTTTTGTTTGCTTTCAATTTTGACAGCCCTATTAAAGATTAATATCAGTTTGTACATGTTCCTTTTCTTCAAATTATTTAATTCTCACTCGCTTTGGCAACTTTGTACTTTTGTGTTTCTTGCAGCAACAACTCCACCTCATTGTTTTTCCATTTAAAAAACTCGGTGCTTTTCCCCAACCTTTTGCTGCGACGTTTCAACGAGCCGGAAAGTAAATAAATGGCAGACAGAAATGAGGCAGGCCGAATCTTCTTGTTCTTCTTGCATGCGCAGTACTGGAACGTAAGCATTTTCAGCCGTTTCAATGTGGACGGACAACTCTGTGAAAACGACTGAAAACGCTAGTGTGGACGCGGAGCATTTTCAGACGAAAACACTGTTTTCAAATCTATCTGGGCTAGTGTGGACATAGTCTAAGACCAGGCAACAAAGAAAGTTTGACTTGCTGAGCATCAGAAACACCAGCAAAATACAAAGAGTGTTCTCAGCAGCCAGAAGAAAGATGGATGCCACACAGAGAAGTGTGGACAAGTGGGTGAAAAATATGTCTGACAGACAACTCACCCAAGCAGAGACAAATCCCGCTAGTGGACTGATCACAGCCACAGAAACATTAATTTGAAACAACATTGCAGACGTGGAAGCAGAGCAACTACGGACAAAGGTTTTGGCCTGTCTCAGCAATGCAAAGCCCCCAGTATCCAGCATCAAGCATGGAAGAGAGGAAGGCGCTCACATCACTTAGTAATGACAACAACATTACCATCCCTCTGGCAGACAAGGGTAGGTTCATGAGAAAATTTTGCTGCTCAGTGACAAAGATACTTATGAGGCCCTGAAAGGAGACCCAGGAAGTGGTTACAGGAAGAGGATGATAAATTGTCTGAAATAGAACAAGACAATGCCACTGACTGGACCTCATACCACAGGTTATACCCAGGAGAATCTACACCAAGTCTATTGTTTACTAAAGTTACATAAACAGGGTGCACCTTAAGACCAATTGTCTGTATGATCAACTCATTTCTGGCTTCGATGCTTAACCCATTGGTAGGCAGCTCTGAACACCACATCCAGAACACCTTGGATTTTGTTAAGAAGGTGAGAGATGTCATTGTGGAGGCAGATGAAACAATGGTCTCATACGATGTTACATCTCTCTTCACTTGTGTTCCAGTCACTGAAGCGTTGGAGGTAGCTCGTAAGAGGTGACAGGATGACCCCAACCTTAGCAACAAGACCACATTTTCAGCACAGACCAAGTGTGTTCGCTTTTGGAACTGGGTCCTCTTTCCACATATTTCACATAAAAGGGTCAGTACTACAGACGGAAACATGGGTTTCCCAGTTTCACCCACTGTGGCCAATTTGGAAGAAGTGGAAAAGAGGCCTCTGTTATCTTACCCAGGTATGTAGATGACATACATCAATGGTCTTTGATCAGTGGTCATCACAATTTGCATATTAATATCAGGGTACTTTTTGTTGAATACAGCTCCGCCTTCAATACAGTCATCCCACACAAACTCACTCACAAGCTGGCAACACTCAGCCTACACCCCACCCTTTGTGACTGGCTACAGGACTTTTTGACTGGCAGGCCCCAGTCCGTCAAGATCGGCAAAAGGACTTCAGCCAGCATTATTACAAACACTGGCGTTCCACAGGGTTGGTCCTCAGTCCCATGTTCTACATCCTGTACACCCACGACTGTGTCGCCCCCAATAGGGATAACACCATACTGAAGTTCGCGGACAACACAGCAGGGATTGGTTACATCACTGGGGGGGACGAAGTGGCTTATTTGAGAGAGGTGGCCGGTCTGGTGTCATGGTGTGAGGACAACAACCTCACCCTCAACACTGATAAGACAAAAGAGATGATAGTGGACACAAGACCTCACCAGCCGCTGTTTATCCGGGGCTTTGAGGTGGAGAGGGTGAGCAGCTTTAGATACCTGGGCGTCTACATCACTGAGGACCTCACCTGGACACTGAACACCACACAGCTGGTCAAGAAGGCTCAGCAGCGGCTGTATGTCTTGAGGAAGCTGAGAAAATTTGGTATGTTGGCCAAGATCCTCAGCAGGTTCTACAGCTTCATTGTGGAGAGCACACTGACCAGCTGCATCAGTGCATGGTCCGGCAGCACTACTGCTATGGACTGCAAACGCCTGCAGAGAGTGATAACAACCACGGAGAAGATCACCCCGCTGCCCTCTCTGCAGAGCATATACCATCGCAGAGTCCAGAGGAGAGGTGACTCTCACCCCAACCGGTCGCAGCAGATAGCTGCCCCTCCCTGAGCCTGGTTCTGCCGGAGGTTTCTTCCTGTTAAAAGGGAGTTTTTCCTTCCCACTGTCGCCAAAGTGCTTGCTCATAGGGGGTCATATGATTGTTGGGGTTTTCTCTGTATCTATGAAGCACCTTGAGGTGACTTTTGTTGTGATTTGGCGCTATATAAATAAAATTGAATTGAATTGAATTGAACTCCATCCTCAAAGACCCCACACACCCCGAACACGGACTGTTCACACTTCTAAACCTTTGTCCTGAGGGCAGAAATGTCCAGAACATCCCGACTGAACAACTCCTTCTTCGCCACTGCTATCAGACTCTTGAACAGCTGACCTATTTTAACAGTAAAAATAACCTTTGCACATCACATCATCTTACATATCAAACCAGCATATTAAGCTCATAGCTCTTTTGCATATAAATCTATTTATATGTTTCAATTTTTGTCTCCATTTATTTATTCATACTGTTTGTATTTTATTTGTTCTAGTTCTATTTGTACATATTAACAGGCATCTGTGTGTGGACAGCAGAGAAAGAATTTCATTGCATAGAGAAATGCTTTTCTTTGTACACATGACAATAAACGTTTTGAATTTTGAATCTATTAATGTGCAAATGTACTGTTTATAAGGTTGGGGAAACCTGCAGAAGTCACTTGAATGAGTGACTAAACATTTCTCCCACTAAAAACGTTGAGATGAACAGAATCAACCTTTTGGGACTTCCTTACCTTGATGATTGAGCATGCATCAAAAGATCAGACAGAATATTTACAGACTACAGGTCACTTAAAATGAACATTTGGCACAAGCAGCTCACAGAGATAATTCCAGGTGGAGGAAACACCCAGTTTCAGTTTAAGTGCAAGCTTTAGGGATAGACAGAAGGAATAACTCTTGAGGTTAATGAAGCCAACTTTTGGGTTGGCACTTTTTGGATGTCGGTGTATGTGAAATGGGAGGGTCTTTAAATGAAAATTACTAACATTGACTTTTGAGAGAGAGAATAAAGCATTTTTTTTATCAGGCTGGTTGTTAAAAAAGCATAAATTGGCCCAAGAATGGAGCCCTCTGGAACCCCTTCATAACATGCCAATAGATCTTTAATCTTCAGAACACCTTCTTCAGATAAATGTAGACGTGCCTGTTTAAACCTTACACAGGCCTGAAGACCAGCTGGCAACAGTCTGGCAACCTCCAGTCACTAGGGAAAAATGTTTATTTCCCACATTTGGTGGTTAGTGAGGGGTCGCTGCCATATTCTGGCAGCAGTCACAAAGACATATACAATGTTTTGCTGTAAACCTCCTCTCAGCTGCTTTGGTCCCTAGCAGGTTTCTGCAGCCGCTCATATTTTTTGTGAAGGAAACAACTTTTCTGCAATGTTTTGCAGTGTTCCCAGTTTGCACATTTTTTTGTCCAAGATTCACTATTGCTCTGTGGCTATTTAGTAAGCTGGCAGACAAGACGGTGTCTTTGATACAAACTACAGGTGAGTGTGGCACGATCACAATGAGGTTTTCAGTGCATCACTCTCCTTGTGACTCACAACCACTCACCAACACAGTTGGGGAAGACACATTTTTCCCTAGAACCCATAAGTTGCCAGGGGCTGTCTGGTTTCTAGGCATGTTTGACTGAGGCCTTACTTACAAACACAGGTGGTTAATTTCATTGTTTCAACCTAAAAAGGCAACAACAACTCAAGAAAGGCTCCAGGTTACTGATCCTATGGAATTGTGGGTATGGTATTTGGATGAGAGGATGGAGATCACAGTTTTGAGCTAATTTGACCAAAACTGTAGCTCAGATGTCTTGGACAGTCTGTTACCACAGTAACCTTCCTGCAGCCATATTATTGGTCTGATAGTTGCACTAAAATGCTCCAAAAATGCTCCAACAGCACGAAACATAGTCCAAAGGTCCAGTTCCAAATCCAGTTGGAACCTAGCAGACACCTAGCAGCTACTGCTTTCTGTATTGCCTTTTACCTGTAAGTAAAAAAGAGGCCACACCCCTAATAATGCAAAAGGGGAATTTTAAAAACATCCTTCCTCATACAGGTGTTATGAAAGGGGAAATTATCTATAGAAACTAAAACAGTTTGTGTATCAGGCTGTAAATACGTTTATTTTTACATGGGAGTCTATCCGTTTTTTAAGTGATGACGTATGAATCCTGCTTCCGAGTCCAGACTACTCTACATTTATTAAGGCTGTTGTGTTTTTAACATGTTTTAATGATTTGTATCTTGAAGTCAGTAATCACTGTTTACCTTTCTCGGGTTTTATTACCACTATTCATTTTAAAGCTCAGCTTTTAAACCCTTACAATGTAACTACATCCCAGCCCATGCAGGAGTATATTAATGGCTAACCTCGTATTGTGGATGGATTATCTCAGTTGTTTTTCCTGACTGAAGTTTGGTCTCTTTACAGCATCCTGCCATGTGAATGCATTTGTCCCTAACCATTGGGAACACTCACGTTAACTTTTATCGAGTAGAAAAAAGTTAGCGCTCATCCTCCAGCTTCAGTCTGTTTATATTATGCTAACATAGCTGTGTAGCTAGCCACCGCATAGCACATCATTATATACCAGCTAGTGCAGCTTCAGTAACCCTACTAACGTCACTGCTGTTTAGTTTTCTGTCTTCATTTCTGTCTGAAGTGATAACAGAGCTGTACGTTTTAATCTTACAGAAATCCCTCAGTCAGAACATGGTATATCATCTTTAGATGGAAACAAGTGAGCTAACTTCCTGCTAAATTCTAACTCCGTTAAACTTCAGAAATTCTGTTTTCATGGATGCTTGGATGTTAAACTTTACTGTTACACCTGGTAGAGCAGCCACACCGATCATTTAAACAGTCAAGAATTTATACAGTGATCTCACTCTTAGTGATGCTGCAGTGTTCGTTTGATTTAGGGACCTGAAGCAAAGTTTGGACCCAGAAACAGCTAATGACGTCTTAAACACCAGATGCGACTGACTCTCTGCTGCTGCCTCTGCTGGACACTAGAGGAACTGTAGCTCTTTGTTTTCATATTTGCTGCATAGCAGATACACTTGTTCTGTTTGGAGGGTTAATGATGGATCGATCATTAACAGGTGTGCTCACATCTGTAGACAACGCTCTCTTTTTCTGCATTTTGTCGCATTATTTTATCATAACCCTCTAAAAGAAGATGATCAGTGCAGAGGTCTTATTTGAAGTACAGAAAAACAAGATGAGGGTACAGAATGATCTTGTAATCAATTAGCTATACAGTGTAAAGTGGACATTATAGATCTACCAGCTTCTATAAGGTATAATTTCTCAAATGTGCAATTATACCAACCTTTGTGTGAATTTTAAAAAGACTGGAAAAAGAAAGTCTTTTTGTTATCTGGAGTTTCTCAGCAGGATGAAAACCCACCACAGTGGCAGTGCTCACACTTTAACCGCTCTGATCCTTCAACAAAGAGAAAAAAACCTCAGATGCAGCAGGTTACTTCAACCATCTCAAACTAAACTTCATCTGTTCCAGTCTTCCTGTGTGATCGAGTAGTAACGATACGGTGTCCATGATAATACTAACAAAAAGGTAGTAATGCTCTCTCAGATCAGCTGACAGTTTGAACAGCACCATGAAAACTGCTAAACGAAATTATGAAATCGGCCGACTTGAGAGACGAAGGTTCAAAGACAGGTTTTGATTAGTTTAGATTACATTTTAAAGATTGAGGACGTCCACGTGGAGCCTCATCCATAGAAATGCTGTTGTGATAAATGCCTTTTATTACCAGACATTAAGAAATGATGGTGGAAATGATGAAGCGAGCTGTTTCATGCCACATTTCAGACAAAAACAATGCACATTTTTTAACTGGAGTGATGACTGCTTCTGGTTTTTTGCAGCAAGGGAGAAAAATGTGACACTGGAGATTTAACTGAGCTCAGGCCTGAAAGAACAGTCCATCAACACGACATCAGAGCCGTACAAACGCAGCAGGACGTGTGGCCACAAGCAAAAAGTTCAGTGTTAGACTGTTACTGCAAAAGCAATCTAATTACTTTCTGCAATGACTAAGTAAAGTATGCGTTACTTTCTTCATAATTTATTTTTCTGGAGGTTAAACAGCGGTGCGGCGCAGTTTGTGTAAAATGTGTTGATCTCCAGCACCCTGACCTGTGCTGCGTATCGCTGTGAGGAGAGACTACGAGCAGGTGCAGCAAGTCTGAGCACGCTTCACATTCATGCATCGGGTTTTTAAACTGTTGCTTCAGTAAAGTTCTTAAGCTCAACACGATGAAATGAACGACCATGTTTAATGTAAACCTGTTGTCTGTGAGCTGTTCCTCTGACTAACACAAACTGTGTTAAGAGCAGACTTCACCTCCTCTCACATCTGAGCTGTTTTTGATTGAAACCCCGATGAATTGATTTTCCTGCCTGGACTAACTCTCCTGAGGTCTTGCTGGACGTCATGCATCACCAGAATGTGAAAACTGCCAAATAACTCATGGGGAAATATGTGAGTGTTGAAAAGTGCAGTGAAGGAGTGTGAGTGCTTTATCAGAACCTGTGATGATGATGGCGTGTTTGATGAGCAGGAGGTGCTCAGGTGCTTCTGAAGTGTGTGTCGCTGTCAGAGTTTTACTCCTCGATCACAGTGAGTCAGCTGTCAGGCTGCCAGCGCTTCGTTTTTCTCACACCTCAAACGTGTCGGGGAGTCTCGGAGAGTTTGATCCTCTGCAACAGCTCATCAGTGCCTGAGAGCCAAACTTCAGACTCTTCAAGACTTTCACAACAAAAGAGCCATTAAAGGAACTCATCAACCTCTCAGGCTGATGTTAGAGTGGCTTCTGTGAGGGCTCCGGGGTACCACATGCTCTTTTTATTTCTCTAAATATTCTTGCAGGCATATTACAATAACCAAGTAACTGCACGATTATGACTGTTTTATGGTTTTTATAAGATTTATCAGTTAGGATATCATCAAAATATCACGCAAACATACTGAACTACACAAACATGAAAGCATGTCGGAGCCATCGCCCTCAGAAAAATGGACCAATGGATCAATCCACTCATTTTTAACTCCCAAATGATTAAATTCCTATGTGCTCACAGACAAACACAGGAGCAAAGAGAAGTGCTTTCATCTCATCATTGGATCCATCAGCCAATTAAACTTTATTAGCTTTTCATGCAGGTTATAGGCGCTTCACAGGTGACTGAAATATCTAATAAAACAGAACAAATGACACAAAAGATGATTTAAAATCAAAAGAAATACATGCAAAATGCAAAGCTAGAGTTTATTTATCTTGGAAAACTTGGAAAATGTCTGCAGCACAAAAATATAAAACAACCAACCTGCAAAGAAAAGTAGTATTATTCAAGCAGAAAAGAGTTCAATAAATGAAATCAATAAAATTGAACAGAAATAAAACGATTCATGCTGGGAACTCTTAGAGAGACATTCACTGATGTAACCGAACATCTGGTCACATCTGTTCTGGAATCACAAAGTTCCAAAAACTCAAAGAAATCCTGCTGACGAGCATCTACCGGGAGGTCACGTGTACCTGCTTTCCTGAGCTTCCTGTTCCTGAACACAGAGACGATGACCAGCAGGTTCCCGATAACATCCACCACGATGGTCGCGATGAGGACACCGGCCAGCAGGGTGGCCACCCAGGGCACGGCGTGGTGCTGCGGGGCCTCTCCTCCCGCGGCCGGCGTGGAGTTGCGGGGCCCCAGGGTGCCCGTCGCCGCGGTGGGCTCCCGGTCCTCCAGGGGCATCAGTTGCGGGAGGTGCCGGGGGTCGACGAGTCGCATCGGGTCCATTCAGCGTCACGCGCGGGGGTCAGAGCTGCGCGCGACGCCGCCTCCGGGCGCGCGGTTGTCCGGGTGAAGCATGCCGACACGTCTGCGCAGGACTTTTCCCGCCTCACGGTTCAGTCACAGTCACAGCTCCGCGCAGCTGTTGTCACACTCACGTGCGCACAGACGCCTCTGTCTGCGCGCAGCAACTCCGCGCGCTTATAGCGCCCAGCCTGCGCGCAGCCGCTCTACATCTCCGTCTGAGGAGAGGAAGACACCTCCAGCACTGTCTCCTCTGCTCCTCCCTCCTCTCCTCCCTCCTCCCTTTCCTCCTCTGCTCCTCCTCCCTCCCCCCTCTCTTCTTCTTTTACTATTTCTTATCTCTTCTTCCCCTCTTTCCTCCTTTCCTCCCTCTTCCCTTGCCTCCTCTCCTTCCTCTCCTGCTGCATCTCCATCTTCTCCTCTGTTGAGCTGTTTGAACCATTCTAATGGTTAATGTTATAAATGATAATAAATGCCCATTCTATTATTTTCTATTGTACTGTATTGTGAGAAAGAGGAAATAAATCAGGAAGGTAGAAGAAGTGTGGCTAATGCTCTTGAAGTGGAATATTTGAACCCTGACCCAGTGATCTCTCTCCTTGCTAAACCCAATTCAATTCAATTCAATTCAATTTTATTTATATAGCGCCAAATCACAACAAATGTCGCCTCAAGGCGCTTCATAGATACAGAGAAAAGCCCAACAATCATATGACCCCCTATGAGCAAGCACTTTGGCGACAGTGGGAAGGAAAAACTCCCTTTTAACAGGAAGAAACCTCCGGCAGAACCCAGATGCTTCCAAAATCTCAAAGTGTGTGGCGGGAAGCTCCGAGGGCAAATTTCTCCCATTGGCACAAGAAAACATAAATCCCTTAACCCCCCCACCACCCACCACCCACCACCACCACAGATCCACGAAAAGGACTCATGTAAGGAGGTGCTCCAACAGGTAATTTACAACAGCACTCATCTCTGATTCTGAGCACAACTTTTCGTATTTTAAATTCACAAAGTGTTACAACATGACCCATTTTACTCTGAGCTGATTTTTAGGAACTGAGATGTTCTTCCAGGGAGTGTAGAGAGGTGAATATCCAGGCCACAGACAGGAGGAGAAAGAACGCATGAGTCACATTAGTGGCCACAGATGGGCGAAGGTTATCACGATCTGCGGGACTAATGCAGTGTTTTACTTAATCACATACAGATTTGACTGAACTAATCATCTTAGACATGGGAACAATGATGGAATCACCTCGCTTCACAGAGATGAGATCAAAAATGTAATCATGTTTTTTCAGATGAAGTGGAAGAAAAAAGATGGACTTATTAAAAACACATCAGCTGCTGCCGTGCTGCACCTGCTCTTTGGCCAAATTCATTGTCATCCGGCTTCTTACATGAGCAGGAAATGTGCTTCTTATTTTTAGTCATCTTTGTTTTTTGGAAAGACGTCAGAGAAAACTTCCAGCGTCATGCAGTTGATTGCTCGTCTTTAGCATTGTGCTGGTTTGTTTTTGTCTTTTCTACATCTGAGTCATCCACTTTCAGACAGTTGTGTCTCAAACACCGGTTCCTGCTCTGCCCCGTCTGTGTTTCCTACTGCATTTTGTATTCTAAACTATACTGCGACTGTGGCTCAGGGGGTTGGAAAGCGTATCTGTAACCGGGAGGTCGCCGGTTCGATCGCCGGGCTCTCTGTCCCGGTCGTTGTGTCCTTGGGCAAGACACTTTACCTACCACCTACTGGTGTTGGCCAGAGGGGCCGATGGCGCGATATGGCAGCCTCACTTCTGTCAGTCTGCCCCAGGGCAGCTGTGGCTACAACCGTAGCTTGCCTCCACCAGTGTGTGCATGAATAGTGGTAAAGTGCTTTGGGTGCCTTGAAAAGCGCTATATAAATCCAATCCATTGTTATTATTACTGATTGGAGTTTCTGTCCTGATGCTCTGACCTCTTACACCGTCTCCACGTAAGCTTCCTATTTTGGTTGCACTTGCTCCAAATTTGAGAAAAGTTGGCTGAGCATTTGCTCTGTCAGGTTTCCTTCTGCAGACAGACTTATTTTGCATATTTAGATTTGTGCAGGTTTTGAAAGGTGAGTCCATCATTTTTTCTTGATATGGCAAATAGTGTGTCGTTCAGTAATGTAATAAAACATGTTTGGTGTGTTTAATGAGGCCAGGATGCTCGGCTGTTAAACACACATAGTTTGTTATCTGTTATCTGTCATATCTCCATGTGCTGAATAAGAAGGGGAACGAATACACAACTCCTAGCAGAGAGGAGATGAACATGACTCCATTAAATGTGCTGAGTGATGTTTGATTTTTAAAAATCCTTTACCAAAGAATGCCCACATTATAAGTTAGAAATCTCACAAAGAAATGACAGAGTGGGTGAAGCTCCGTGTCATGGTGGTGCTTCACTTCCTGTAACTTTCCTGTAAGCTGTCACAGTCGCCAAAATGAACAAAGAGTTCCAAATTTAACTTTGGAGTATAAAAGGAGATTTTGGGTGACAGCTGTTTGTGAAACATGTAGCTACAGGCCTCATTTCCTGATTTTGATGAAAAATCTGCTGCTGAGCTTCTGAAGTACCAAAATATTCTCTATATTTTTATCTTCATGCAGAAGATTAGAATGTATTCCCATCCATAATTATCCTGCGTTCACAAGATAAAAATAATTTGTCTTCCTTAGAAGGTTTGGTGTGCTCACACATCATCCCGCTGTTGCTGCTGCTGCTGCTAAGCCCAAACATGGATGAAAATGGATTTCTCAGATCTATGTTCCATCCCTGGTCACTCCATCTAAAATCAGTCCAACCTGACCACCTCAGAATCCGCTGATTTCTTGGTTATACAGTCTCTCCACCAAATCCTCCCGTTAACTATTAAAAAATTCAGAGACACAGGGAATCGTGTCTGGACGATGTAAAAACTTTAACAGAGCTTAAATGTTTCTGACTCCCAAAGATTTCATGTAGATATCTTGTGAAATCCTCATGAAGATCTGAGGGAAGAAACAGTGAATCTGGAGCCATGCCTGTGCACTTCAACAGCCTCTGAAAGCATTCACAGTATGAGGGTAAAAAAAAATGTACGTGGCTTCTTTAACAAAATGATCCCCGTGAGCGCCCCATGCTCCAGTCAGAGATGTTATGAGCAGAGATGGGCAGTAATGTGTTACTTGTAACGCGTTACTGTAATTCGATTACTTTTTTCAAGTAACGAGTAAAGTAAGGGATTACTATTGCAAAAACCGTAATTAGATTACTGTTACTTTCCCGTAGGAACGCTGCGTTACTGCGTTACTAAAACCGTGATTTTTTTGCCTCATGTCTCATGACAGTGAGACACTGTCTCATGACAGTGACGTAAGCGAGTGCAACGTTTGTGACAACAGCTGTGTGCAGATCAACAATAGATAATATATCGAGTGCGGGAGAGAGTATGAGCGTGCAGCGTTTAAAGCATGGAAGTACTGACCTTAATTTGAGTTTGATTCCATAAAAAGTGACAAAAACATTAGTGTCCCTTGTGCATGGGAAGAAAACATAGCACAACGACTTAATGGGAAATTCACAGAGAAACTCGCGGATTCTTCCACTGACCGCTGCGGCACACCTGCACCAGGGTAAACCTCCGCCTATGCCACTCCTGCTTTACAGGTGAAAATAGAGCAACAGGACCGCTAGTCTTTGATTTTATTTATTTTCTGCTGTGTTTTACTTGCATCTATTTGAAAGAGTGAGTGTAAACACAAAAAAATATTTTATTTTATTTTATGTGCTGGAATGTGCAGAAAATAGGTTTAAATGTTAAACAAATTTCTTCCAGTCAGAGAATGTTGCATATAATTAAAATTTTGCTTGATGCATTAAGTTAAAAGATTAAAACTAATAAAACAAGTTTTAAAAAGAGACTTTTCCATTTGATTACATTTTGTATGATGGATTAGGCAGAAACAGTAGAATTGTGCTAAAAGATCTATCGCTTTATCGCCTATTCAGGTTCTAAATTGTGTTTTTAAAAAGTAACTAAGTAACTAAGTAATTAATTACTTTTGAAAATAAGTAATCAGTAAAGTAACAGGATTACTCTTTGGGGGAAGTAATCAGTAATTAGTTACTGATTACTTTTTTCAAGTAACTTGACCAACACTGGTTATGAGTGATATAATTATTGTAGAGGTTGAGGGATTTATCATTGTTTTGCTGTTTATTTGCTCTGATTAGTTTGCCAAGCTCTGGACCGTCTTCTGTAACTGCTAACTATTGTGTAACTAATAGTCAAACGGCTAATGCTAACATGTGCACTGGCCAGCTTAGCATTTATGTAACTGTTTGATACTTCAGTGTCATTGATAAAGGAGATTTTCTTCCCCCTAAAATGTTGTTCAGTGTTATGAGCATTAACGACTTCAGCTGTTAGTAAGGGGAGGAGCTGTGTGTCTGTGTGAAGCTTTGCCTGTCATGGCCCTGTGTTTATGTTTCAGTTTATTATTATTCTGGGTTTTTGTGTTCCTTTTTCAGGTTTCATGTTCCTATGTTCTGAGTCCCCCAGTCTGTGTTACGTTTGTGTGTTGTGTCATTACGTGTATGTGTTTCCTGTTTTATTGTGAAGGTTTGCGTCTTATGTGAGTGTTTTCAGTTTGCCTCCCTGGTCTCGTCACGTTAATCACTTCCAGTTGTGTCCCTGTGTAATCTCCCTGTGTTTCTCTGAGTGTATTTAAATTGTGTCTTCTGTCTTAGTAGTTGCTGGTTCATCTGTGTTGTTCGGCTCAAAGAGACTGCTGTAATTAAAAGAACCCCTGGAAACAAGGTGCCTACCTGTGATAAGTGCAGTGTGATTTATCATAGATCCACATTCCTGAAACAAGAAAGCCTTTTGACTTGAAACAGTCAATCAGACATGAGTCTGAACAAACTGATTGCTGGATGATATTTTGTTCCAAGGTTATATTTGTAGTTGTTTGCATATTGTTTGTGAATGTGTTACCCTGGAGAGATGTGATGGCACTTCTTATTCCTTCTTACTGAGCAGCTCTTACTTTGTGCAGACTGAATATAAAGGACCAGAAGCAAAAACAGAAGCTCACCTGTTTTTGAATGAAGTACAGTACGGACTGAACGAGGAGACAGATCTAGATCATGCGCCTCCCCCAAAACAAGAGCAGAGGAAGAAGAAGGTGGAGGCTGAGGTGTGAGAAGACAAGACAGCGCCCTGAGAATCTGAATCTTTCATTTCCACATCAAACATAACGCTCTCTAAGTCTTTGGATTTTCATCCAAATAGGCCAAATACTCGTCTGCCTCATCTCACATGCACTTTGTTGGTGCCCGAGTCTCCACTGTGAATAATGTGATTCAGTGCTTTTGATGCACACACACACACACACACTATGTATGCAAATACACCTGCATCTTTGAGATGATAGCTGAAGCATGCTTTATACTGTACATTATTATTGATGAGCGAGAGTCGCTCTGCTGTACGAGGCACAGAAAGCCTCATATGTCAAGAAAAACACAGAGAAAGAAATACAAACAGCGACCGGTTGCTTCTTATTTACATCTTCTATGTATCAGTGCATCACGCACAAATTCCTGTCAGTGATTTCAGGGCGCATTTATTCAGACCAAGAGGCATCCGCTCGCCAAATTCAATCAAGAAGAAGCACAGAAGCACACCTGGAAATAAGGAATTTATGCATGATAACCAGCAGGCGGGGGGAAAAGCAACAAATGTCTGGGCCGATTGTAAAGTCTACTCTCAGGTCAAGGAATGAAAAAAATCAATCTGCTAAGTCACTCTGAGTACCTGCAGAGCAGAGAAATTTCTCATGAATGCCCACTCAGGTCAGAAAAACAACTCGTACAGATCATACAGAACTGGTTTCATCTGCGTGATGAAAGCAAATATTTAGCTGCAAACAAGCATCAGCAGCCACGGCTGAAGCCTGAAGCACCCAAACCTCCTGCAGAGGCAGCACTGAGCCAGTCCCATAGACTCCCAGGAGGGAGCATGTTCACATCCAGATATAAAAACTGCTCTGGTCTCCAAATATCGTTCATTATATTAAGGCTTAAATTTTGCATTATTAGGGGTGTGGCCTTTTTGACTGGCAGATGGATGGTGACAATTTACTTTTTATTCGTTAAAAATGTTCGACTTGAGTTTAGGTTTTAGAGTTGCTGTGTCAGTCGTAAGCGCTCATCCAAGAGGCTCTTTAATCCGTCACCATGGAGGAGGTCACTCACTGACCCACCCTGTCACCGTCTGGATTGGAAAAGGTTGCCTGAGCTGAGGTATGAATCCTCACACCCTGGCATCAGCAGGTAATCACTGTATTTGTGAGTACCATTTGCTCTTTCTCAGTCCCAACTCCTCATCTCCATATCAAACCTGCAGCAGCCGTTGTAAAGACACTTTTAAATACACAATGATCTTTCTGGCATTAAAACGAAATGTGTAGCTCTCAAATGGTTTGTTCTCTATATTCCGATGTGGGTTTTCCGAGCCTTTTCTTGCAGAATGGTTCCCTGCTGTGGTTGAAAATTACAACACCAAGTAAACAACAAAGGGCTGAAACTTACTGTAAAACTCCATAAAACCTCAGGAGGTGGAAGATTAAGGCAATCATTTATTTTCTGTACTAACAGCAATGAACGATTAATGAAGCAGTTCCACTAACATTCAGTAATAGTGCTCTATTTAAAATTACTTCTGTGGCTTGTTATATGTGAGTTGTGCAGGGTTGAAGCTTTCCTCACAACTGAGTGGCATCTTGGAGTCATTTTGGGGTCCATCTCTAAAGTCAGATGTCTGAGTGGAGACGTTTCAGTGAAAGTCTGCTGACTCCAGCGCTGACTTGTTCTTCATTGCCATCAATGTTTTTCTGCATCACGTGCTCCATAAAGCAGCACAGGTGTGTGTATCTCTGGGACGTTTGTGTTACTCCTCAGCTGTTCAACTCGCTGCTCATGAAAACACACACACACCCACACACACCCTCTTACACTGTCCATCCCATCCATTCGCTTCCGCTTCTCCTTTTCAGGGTCGCGGGGGGCACTGGAGCCTATCCCAGCTGTCATAGGGCGAGAGGCAGGGTATACCCTGGACAGGTCGCCAGTCTGTCGCAGGGCCAACACACAGGGACAGACAACCATTCGCACTCTCATTCACACCTATGGGCAATTTGGATTATCCAATTAACCTATCCCCACAAGCTGCATGTCTTTGGACGGTGGGAGGAAGCCGGAGTACCCGGAGGGAACCCACGCAAACACGGGGAGAACATGCAAACTCCACACAGAAAGCCCCTGCTGGCCTGATGGTGGAATTAAACTCAGGACCTTCTTGCTGTGCGCCAACAGTGCTAACCACCGTGCCACCGTGCTGCCACCCCCCCTCTTACACTGGTCGTAGATAATGAGAATGACACCCGCGGTGCTGAAATAATTGAAGATGTTTGATGTCTTTCCAAACACACACACACACACACACACACACACACACACACACACACACACAAAGACACGCACACCTGTGCACATAAATATGAACTCCCTATATGTTTGATCCTTGATTCTAAAATCCAGCAGGCCACCGTCTAATATGGTTTGAGTGTGTATTTGTGTGTGTGTGTGTGTGTGTGTGTGTGTGTGTGTGTGTGTGTGTGTGTGTGTGTGTGCAGACTATGGCAGGTTTGCTCTGCTGGGGTTTACACCTTTGCCCTGTTTGCAGTGATTCACCATAAACTGAATCACTGCAAGAGTGTGTGTGAGCCGTAGCCTCAGTTTCCTGTTCTTACTGACAGCAGTGACATGGTCTTCTGCTGCTGTAACCAGTAGTTGTTGACACACAACGGTCTCCACTGGATGTTTTTTCATTTTCAGACGTTCTTTTGAACTTCAGCAGGTTGCCTTCATCACATCTCCAAAGCAAGTCATCTGTCTCCATTCATCCTATCCCAGCCTCCTCTGCATGTCCTGTTTCACTACATCCAGAGGCTGGGCTGATCTAATCTGTATTTTTATAATGACAGGCCCTGCAGTGCAGACTCCAAACACGGGAACCTGCAGTGTTGTTTCTCCCCTCTGTGACCTTCTCATCTGTCTAACATCCATCTGACAGCACAGACAGCTTCACAGCTGAGGTCTAAAGGCAGGAAGTAGCACTGCACACTTCCTGTGTGTGAGTGGTGGTCCCTTCCTATTCCAACATGACTTCACACCAGTGAACAAAGCATGGGCCATAAAGACTGTAAGTGAAGGTAGACAAGCAAATACTCTTATTACTCTTATTATTATAATACATAAAATAATAAAATACTTTTGGCAGTATAGTGTATATGATTTTGTTTCCACACACATGCTCATACAGTCATGTGACAGAGAGTTTGTACCTCACTCCGGGCAGAGAAGAGTCCACCCCATGATAAGTCCAGTGATGTTTCCAGTCTGTTGCTTCATTGTGGAGGAACTTTGGTCACTGTTTTTTACATTACTTCAGTTCATTGAGGTTTTTAGGTGTTGATCCATTGGCAATACCACAAGTCTCCAGTAGAGGGATTCAATACAGACGAGTGAAAGTGAAAGCTGTGTGTCAAGTATGTTCATTTATCACCCCCCCCCCCCCCCCCCCCCACACACACACACACACACACTACTATTTCTCCTGTTTAAGGTTATTACAATGCACAAAATTCGTGTTACTTTTAGTCCGTCATCATTGTTCAGGTGAACTGTACACTGTTTATTTTGCTGTGTAAGCTAGCTTTCGCTATCGTCCCGCCATATTGCATGATGGTTATTTTGTCAGTATTTGTATTTCAGTTAACCACTGAAAGCTATACAGTACTCAAAGTATTATTTCAATACTGTGAAAAGTGTCAGCCATAATACATACGTTAGGAAGATGTGTTTCATGTTGCTGTAGGAGAGTTCTCGTTAGTTAAAACAGAAAAGAAGAATAACTTAGTTTGGAAACTTCAGTCCAGAGACTGAGTGTATCCATGCAGAGAGGGCACATCTCCTCCTCACGGTCAGTTAGCGGGACATCACTCTTTTGTCTGGTCATTTAAAAAAAAAATTGGAATAAAAAATTAAAAACTCAGTGACTACAGTAGAAACTGATGGGACCAAATACAAGAACGTATCGACACAAAGTTATCACCGATTGTGTCTGTGCTGTTTTCCAGTGCTGTCGGTCCAGCTCAGAGGAAGATTCAGAGTTGTTGCTGGTCCTTTAATAATGCTCTAATAATGCTTCTTATGAGTTATTGATCACCGCAGCTCAAATATGTGAATTTCTTTCCAACTTAACCATGAAAAGTGAAGTGATGTGGTTCGTTGACTAAATCCCATCATTCTTCTCTCTACATGTTACCTCCCGTTGCCCGGGCCCGTCACACTTCCACAGTCAGTGTATTTCACCAGCTCAAAGCTGTGATTCGTAGCTGAGAAACTAGAGAAGCAGCTGGCTAACCTACCTGGCTGACATATTTTTACTGGCTCTGGGTCATATGTCCACCGGTTATGTCTTTCTACAAGAGCAAAAATAAAATTTTAACCAGCAGATTTTCAGCATTTTTACCTCCTCTCACATTGCTGCACTGTTCAGGAACAATCAGCCTATTCCCAGGTTTCCTGCAGTGTCCTGTGCAGGAAGGGTGTGACCTTCGTCACCAGGAATAATGAGAGTCATATTCTTATATGAAATATTATATCGCACTCATTATGCTAAGGAAGCAGGGTAAATTGTTGGCTGAGGAGATGCTTAGTCATTAGCAAGTGTTTCAGGGTCTGTGTGATTTAGTGCTGAAACGTCATCATTGTAATCAGTCAGATCATGTCAGGCTGTCAGGATGATGACATAATCAGGAAACTGAGGGCATCAAACAGCTGGTGGGAAAGCCTCTGCTGCACTGCAGATGGAGCAGCTTGATGTTTGGAGGTTAAATGTAAGATTACTCTTTGTAGAAAGAATTAACCACTGAAATAAAACCTTCCACAGAATGCAGCTGCTGTGATTTGTGCAGTCTGCCCTGAGTATGGAGGGATGGATGGACAGATGGACTGACTGACGGGTGGAAGGACCTATTAACAGATGGACGGACGGATGGACTGATTGAATGATGGCTGGATGGACAGACAGATGGATGATGGACAGACAGATAGACAATAGATGGACAGTTGGGTGGATGGTTGGATGGATGGATGGATGGACGGTTGGATGAATGGATGGACGGTTGGATTGATGGATGGACGGACTGATTAAATGATGGATGGACGGACGGATCAATGGACAGACATAGATGGATAATGAGTGCACATAATATCAGCTGAAGTTTCACCTGTAGTTTCAGAAAACAGGAGTCACTAACTTGAAGTGGAAGTAGCTGAAAGCAGGTTCACCCAAAACAGACACACCTTATCAGGTAATGTCAAGACTCGGCCAAATAAGAGCATTTCTTTTAAAAGGGGAGTTTAAAACATGCACACGCATGCATGCATTTATCTCTCACGTGCTGTCGTCCCATCACACTCTCACAGCCTCAGACTGCAGACGAAGGTGCTCGTATCTCGTTTGCTCTTCACTACGTGTCTTTAATCATTTCAGGAACATGACTGAGTCTGTGGGGGATCATTCATCATCATCATATTGCAGCTTCTGCTTGTTTTTGCAGCGTTTCATGTCTTTAAACACGCTCCACTAACATCTAGATGAATACACTTTTCATTCTGGGAAACTGCTCTAATTCTTCACAAAGCGAGCCCTGTTGCACTTCCTTCTTTGGTGTGTGACGCCTCCACGAGGAATATGATTGGATGTGCTGGGCGATGGTTCCTGTAGGTGAACCTGTGAAGAGCACCTTCTTCTAAGCAAACTGCAGGCAGTCCATGATCCCTCCACAGGTACAACTAGAGAAACTGACAGTTCTGCTTCCTGTGCAGTGATCTTGTTTATCTAAAGCTGGGCCTACACTGCAATTTTTTTAGTCACGTTATTCAGCTCCTGCTCAAACTGCACGACTGAATCACAGGGGTTAGAAGTTCATAGGTCACAATGCATAGTCTCATACTATACGGCCTGATGCTCTGACGTGACCTGATTGCTCACTCTGTGCGTACATAATAACATGAAGTGGTACAAAATCTTATAACACAAAATCTGTCTCTCATTCTCCCTCTCTGTCTTTCACTCACACACACTCACACCACCAACTTTGCTAAACTACTAACGAAAAACATTGACCAGGCAGCTGCAATCAGCAATTATGTGGCGGGTTGTGAACAGCGGTGCCGCTGCAGGGTAGGCGTACGCACCTGCAGGGCATCCGTAATCATGGCTTGCTGGGTTAAAAGGCTGAACTGAGTCCTATCATGTTGTTGTTGATGATGTGTGTGGCTGGCAGCGGGAGAACTGCAGCCGAGTGTGCACAGCATCCGTGAGAAAAGTGTAAATAGTGTGTGTCTGTAAAAGTTCTCAGTCATCCAGGTCATCGTACCTCTCTGCGAGGTGAAACGTCTTCAAGCAACTTAAAGAAGTCCGGACGCTTTTCTTTGCAAGCTCCTTTAACTAAATAGTGTGTGCAATAAAGTGATGCTTAAAAGCATGTTCATGTCGTTGGGTCTGCCGTGGTCATTACAAACATCCATCCAACTCTTTTCACGGTTGTTGCAGTCGTGATAATTTTGTGAGGCCACATCAAAAAGGCACGGATGAGCTTGCCAAAGTTCTACAAGTTGGGCCTCCATCGCTTGTGTCCAGATCACAAGCTGCACTGCCGTGCTACTCCATCTTTCTCACTTTCATTTCTGTGTTTGCGCATGCACAGCGTGAGAGGTTGCGTTAAATCGGCTCATGGCACTGCTTCAACAGTGCGATACCTTCACGAGGGGCACCCAGGATTTCAAACAGGTTTGATTTTCTTATGACCGTACAATCGCTGATCGGGAGCTGGTCGTGAGGTGTTAATCGCTTCTCATTACCCCATGTATACTACACAATGCACGACACACGATTAAGGCAAAACTCAGGCCGATCCCCAAAATGGTCGCATGACTGAAAAATGTCTCAAAATGGGCCACAAATCACACAGTGTATGCCCATTTTTAGTCATCTTGGCTCAAGCTGAACTGAACAGGTATTTCACAAACTGCTGAGAGACAATTAGGTTTTCGCACTGATCAAAGCCCATTGATCAATGTCCATGAGTTACATTCACAGAGAGTTGGGGAATGGCTGCAATCACAGCATTGTGACAGATGGTGACAGATGTACCCTTAGGCCTCTTCCTCAATTCAGTCTTTCCCTTTTTCCCGTAAATGACCTTGACTCCCAGCTCAAACCAGCGTTCCTCAGCGTTGGTCTTTGATCAGTGGTTGTTGATCAATGGTCATGACAATTTGCATATTAATGATCATGGAAATGACCTCCCAGCCCATTGTTCATTCAGTGGTGCTAGTTTAGTCATTGTGCAAAAGTACTGTTTATAAGGTTGGGGAAACCTGCAGTCAGCTGAGAAGTCACCTGGATGAGTGACAAAATGTTTCTCCCACTGAAAATGTCCAGATGAACAGAATCAAACTTTTGCAATTTCCTTACCTGGATGATTGAGCATGCATCAGGATATTATTGAGAGTTTGCCCTACATTATAAAGTCATTATAAAATCCCTTAAGACAACTGGTGTTGCAATTTGCTGCTATTTAAACAAAATATAATTGAACTGATAACTTGACTAGAGGTTTAAGGTCCTAAAACAGACCTCTGGGGGACACCACTTGCCCTGTTAAAGAGGAATGGGGAGATTTTAGTAGTTTTAACAGTAAAAGTTTATCATCGTGCAAGATCAAATTCCTGTGATAACACTAATCCCGTCTGATCAGGGCTCAGTTTTTCCACCTGGCCTGTTCTGACTGGAACAGAGCGTGATATGGTCGGTGTTTACAGAAGATAATATCTTTATTCATATTCTCTTTACAATATTGGAAAACAAATGGACAGACAGCATCTTAATAAAATCTCTCAGAGAAAAACATCAGGGCAAAACATGGGGATGCCCACATTGGTACAAAAATAAACTTTATGGATGAAATGAATACAAACAACACATGTCAATACATTCAAGTGATTCATATTCAGCACAGCAACACACAAGCACAGACTGTACAGCACGACACGAGCGGATTATGGGATCTCTTTTGTACAAAGGACTCAAAACAAAGGGAAAGAGCTCACAGTGGGACCACCAGTGAGAGAAGGATCGTGTCCATAACACATCTACACACACATCCTCAGCCTTAGACACGGCTGGCCCTTAGGTTGCCCCTGGTTTTTGTGCGTAACATAAACAAAAGTATGAGACAATCACACTGTGGTAGCCATGTCTCTGTTTCAACCCGAATTCTTCCAAAAGCCAAAGCTCAGCAGGAGTAATATGTAATCATATGTGGAGTGTGCGTGCTTTGATTTGGCAATTTGACATTATGGTGCCAGATGGGACAGATTGGACAGTCAGGACATTAAGAACCAGCCCTGCCCGAATCACCGTCTGCTAACGCCTTCACGTTACTACAAATGCCGTGTTCCAGATACAAGTGCTGCTCTCGTGCACTGTTTATCTCCCCAGCCTCCGAGAGCTCACCACATACGCCGCTTATGCAGGCTTTGATTTTTACATTTGCAGCCTTGGCACGTTTTGGAGGCAGCGGTAAACACAGCGCTCATATTCAGCTGGCACTTCATCGTTTACAGAAACCTGAACTGACCAAACAGCAGCCAGATTGACTCAGTGTCCCAGATCTGATCTTCTGTCCTGGAATCCACAAACCGCCTGGAGGAGCTCATTGAAAAACACTTCAGGCTTGGACATCGTTTAACCTGCTCTACTCTGTCCTTCCATCCCTGAAATCAAACAAACGATCCAGATTCTTACAGCTCCAATAAAATGATCCGTGAGGATCTTTTTCCAGCTGTCGCAACAAAGTAAGCTCGCCTTTTCTGAAGCCTTCAAATATTTGGTCACCGGGACACCATGAGCTCCCCGTGTGCTGTAGGTACACTGTGAGTTTTTAAAACCTGAGCTTACAGACACACTGCAGAGAGCTGAGAGGAGAGGCTGAGGATGACCACTTAGGAGTTTTGGGGCTCAAAGAACTGGTCGGTGCACCAGCAGGTAGCAGGAGGACAGTGCGAGTCCTGAGAGTTTTATCTTCACAAAGTGCCATGGCTACCACAGAGTGGATCCAGAAAACTAAGCAGAAACACTGAAACGACCAGTCTGTGAGTCACAATTAACAATTATTTCAGCTTTCAACTGAAGCTGCTCACATCCAAATATTCCTCTATAATTTCCTGCAGTTCAGATCATAACCTTCTCCACACGTAATTTGGCAGGAGGGAGTTTGACAATGAACTGACCAACTCTATGTGTTATTAGAAACAAGTCGTCTCTGCTCAGTTCTTTGGGAAAAAGAAAAGGTCAAACAGTTAATTTGACAAAACTAAACTAAACATCGACTCTTCACTATCTAACAGTCACTTATAAAAACGCTGCATCCTGCACTCCGAGCTTCTCTGCTCATTCAATCCATTTAAAATGGCTGCATGGACGATTCTCTCCTGCTGCACTTTAAGAGTTCCCTTTATCATGCAGGGCAGCGATACACAAACACGGAAAATACTGTCATCAAATTCACTCATTGAAATCCACAAAGAGATGTTTACAGAGTTCTTACAGCTAAAACTACAAAGTCCACTTCACAATAACGCCACTTTTTTATCGCTTTCATGTTTCTAATGAGGATCCAGCCCTCTGAATGCTAACAACAAACACCGACACCTTTCTCCTGTATGAAATGTGCTTTAATACGCTGAGATTTGAAATCCTTAGACATACCATAAACCTGTTTCTGCACTTTTAGGAGCAGATATGAGCGAACACACCCAGCTGGATGTGCTGTCCGTGTTCAGCACAGCTCTGGCTGTGTGGCTGATCAGACGAGTGTGTGTGAACGGTGAAATGTGGGAGGTGTGTTCGGAGTGCAGAGAGGCAGACTTTCCCGCTTTGAAGCTTTCAAAAGTCTGAGCAGTTCACAGCCCGCTGGGTAATATTGTCCATAATTTCACAGCCCTGTCGAGACAGCGAACACCCTGGGTGGTGTCCCACCAACAGAAGATGAACTTGTGCTGAACTTGTTCTGCGGAGGTGAGCGAGCCATCCTGAGATGCTCTGTCTAATCTGGCGCAGCAAGACTGCAACACTTTAAAGAGTCTAACAAATCAGAGGTGTGTGAAGAATCATTCCACATGCTGTGATCATCTCCCACAGAGCGACGAAGAGATCTGATCTCTTCTGATCTCCGTGTGAGGACCACGCCCACACGATACCACCTTAAAACATCACCTCCTCGCAGCTCCCGTAGTCACTCTCCACCATGCTGGAGCCGTCGTAGCTGCGTGGGTTCTGTCGTGCTGGTCGGGTTTGAGGCTGGGCCTGGTTCAGGTTCGGTGCCAGCGGCGGGCTGGCCTGCTCAGCGTATGAGGGCATGGCGACGCTGAGGCGCATGCTGAGTCTCTTGTAGCCCGTGACGTTGTCGAGGCTGCGGGTGTGCTGGGTCGGGTAGTAGCTGATGGCGGTGTACTCGTTGGGGCACTGAGAGCTCGGAAGAGGAAGACCGTCTGGACCCAGGAAGTCATCCAGGTTCTGGTTGCTGTAGCACGGTGGCAGGGGTGCGCGGCGGTCGCAGCGGTCCAGCGGGAACGGGAAGCCACCAAACCTAGAGTTCCTGCGGGAGTCCATGGTGGAGGTGGAGTAAGTGTCTTCTACAATGTCAAACTGAGGGAAATCCTGGACCGCCGGACGGCCGTAATAGTCCGGGTCTGCGGGGTAGACTGAGGACAGGAAGCAGAGGAAGAGCACTGGTTACTGATGGTTTCGCACTCAAACAATCAGCTCAGAAATTCATCACTTACTTCAAACCTTCACCTAAAATGTCCCAGGCAAACACTACCCAGGCCACTCCTGCTCTTACATTTGATTTACTGCAATGTCATCTATCATCAGCGACAGCAACTCGCTGGAAACGAGGGATGGAAAATCCCCACCCACCGGGATGGAGTCAGAACTTTACTACGCTGAAATCAAAGTGAAACTTCTCCACATCTACCGACACTGAACACGGCTGAAAGTGGGTTTCAAAAGCTTGAACAATCTGCATATTAAACACTCAGCAGGTGTGTGTGAGAATAGCTTGGCGTCCCCAGGTCACCGTATTTCACTTAGAGGCAGGCGACTGATCCAGAAACATGTCTAATGACTTCCTTAGTAGAATAATCCTCCTTCCTTCTCTATGGCCAAGATTAAAACAATTCAAGGGCAACCTTGAAGATTAGCTCCTCCATCTTTCTGCGCTGTAATCTCGAGCTACGTCTCAACCTTGAAATACTTATTTGGTGATTTCAGGTTGCTCATCCCAAGCAAAAGTGACCGTCAGGAGGAGTTTTAATCACGTGCAGCAGCTGCTTCAGACTTGAGTTATTAAACAAGCAGAAAGTCGGCGAGGAGAGAGGAAAACGTGCCGCTTACGTAACCTTAGCGGTGACTCGGTGACGTTTAATCTGTCATGTCAGAGGTCACCGCTCTGAACACACATCTGGTTATGAGCACACGCACAGCGTCACTTCCACAAAGAGGAGTTCACTCATCAGAGCATCACAGACATAGTCATATGTGTAAAAAGCATTTTATAATTCAGCTACGAAACACTGCCCTCAAACCTCATATTTATTATTAATTATAATATTATCACATAATTATTATTTTTAATATTAAATATCAATAATAATAATTATCATCATCAATAATAATAATTACCGTAAAAACTAAAAGTCTGTAAAATCGTTTTTACAGTAATCACTGATAAGTTTTTAAAACTTGAATTTGATCATTAATTCAATAATAAATAATAAAAAAATTTTATTATTAATTTTAATAAAAAAGTTCATTAAGGTTAACATTTTACAAGAAAGAGCTCAACTCATTAGGAAAAAAATAAAATAATAAGTAAATAGCCATAAAATGGGACACTAAAAATAGAAAAAAATAAAAATCAATATTATGCAATAATTATTTTCTTGTGTCCTTACTCACATACAGACACACAGTGAAATAGACTACAGAGTACATATTAATTAAATTTGCTTACACATAATAATAGTATAACTGTATCATATAATGAATTAAAGAGTTGCAGCTCTTATTTACTTTTTTTGCCTGACCTTTGACCTTTACCCCTAAACATGACTGACATTTTACAGCCGCCGTGACATCACGTTTATTGATTTGAAAGCTGATTGATGACAGCTAAAGTAGCCCACACTGTCAGATGTGACAGTGCTGCCATCAAACGGACTCTTGATCCCGGGTTTCTGAGCCTCGCTGGATGAAGCCTTCAGCAGATGCTTGGGCCCATACTGTCATACAATACAAAAAATGAGAAAATATCAAAGAACACAAACACAACAGGGCTGCCTTTGTGCTTTCTAACTAGCTTAAAACAGTTCAGATTGATCTGAGCCACCTTTGAAATCCTTGTTTCGTGATCTGTGAATCTAAGCTATGGATTTCAAATTGTTCCCAGAAGCTCAAACTCACTCGCCTCCATATGAACTGGATCTTAAAAACTTAAGATAACTCAAAAAATTCAGCAAGACAGAATAAAACTGGCTTACTCATCATTTAGTGTTATTTAGACCATTATTCGAAGAAATCAGAACGTGTCCGATTATCTGCTTGTGGCGTGGGCGTGGTCTCTGGCCAGCTGCAGAGGAGGGGTGACACAGTGAGCTCCCGGGGCGGCGCAGGGGCGGGGCCAACAGGTGTGTGGGGTTCTGTCATTGATTGTGTGTCTTTTTATGTTGGCAGTGACAGTCGGAGGGGGAGCGGACGTGACAGCACAAAGAGAGCGGGAGGGGCTGTGCATGAAACCACAAACTCCAAATAAAAGTGTTGCTGTCAAAATAATCGCTCCTGCGTACGTTTATTGGGTCAAACGCTACACTGCTAATTAAATCAAATTGCATTCAGCTAAGAGCAGAGAATTCAGAATCCTTACTCAGGAGTTAAAGTCATGAAAACAGGTAGAAAATCATCCCTTTGCAGTCAAGTGGAAACCTGTAAAGCCAGTCTGTGCCTAAAACCTCCGAACAGTGATACCAACACACTAATAATCATCATCATCATCATGAGGAAATGGTCCCAAAACGTCCCAGACCAGACCCCCGCAGACTCAAGGGCTCAGCAGAAAACAAAGTTGCTTCCCGAGGATTACCACTTCATATTCCTGCCCTTCATCCCCAAATCTCAAAGTAACAGAGCAGACGTGTTCGGCACTTTGCTCAGACAAACTTTAGAGGATTTCCTGCTGTTAGTTTGGTCTCTGAGAATACCAAGCAGACTCCCGGCTGCTTGACATGGAGACACAGAGACAAAATGAGACAAAAGAGGAGCGAGGGAAATGCAAAGGAGACAAAAGGGAAACGCAGGAGAGAAGCCGAGGAGATAAGGGGGAAAGGGGGAGGAAGATAAAATGAAAAGGACAGATGGAAGGAGAGAGAGGAGAGACGTGACTGATGAGAGGATGAAGTAAACACAGCTCGGCGATGAAAGCCTGACAGCATCTTTAACGGTTCACCCACACCAACAGCCTTTGTTCAGTAACTCCGATCGGTGGCTCGGAGCCTTATTTATAATCAGTGAAATGACGTGTAAAAGCAAAAATCGTAATTGGTGTTAGAATTCACCGCCATGGGTATTTGTGCCTGAAGTGGGCAGATCATGTTGGTTTAGGGTTAGCTGCTGCTGAGCTGGAAAGATTTGAGAACTGGGGACAAAAAGTTTCCCTGTAGCTGTTTTTGTAAAGTCTGATATTCAAACAGCCTTGAAAAGACCATTAAAAGTAATGAAATTCCCCTTTGGAGGCTTTCTGTGAGGTTTCCAAATCACACAAATGTTTAAGAAAGGCTGACCAAGGGCAAGGCGGTAATCCCATCTCAGGGCTGAATGGGCTGCCATCTACTACTGTGTGCATGATTTAACTACAGATCAGTGTTGCTAGAAACTTTCACTGATAGATTTTATCCAATAATTCATCCAGAAACACAGAAAACAAATGAAAACATCAAATATCAGCAGCGAGCTCATGATGTTTGGAAGATTACGGCGCTGTGTTCACACCAGCAGTGGCGGCTTTAATCCTAATTCAAGCATAAAATCTTGATGGAGAATTAAACTCATAAAGTATCAACTCGAACATTAGTGCTGCTTAAACCTGAAGCAGTCCTCGCGAACACATGCTGACCATCTTTAGGACCAGACTGGACTCTTACCCCTTAAAGACAACATTCGATGACCTCTCCGGCACCCTTAATGATGAGCTCTGACACCTCAGTATATGTATATATGCCCATAAAGTCGTGGTTTGATGATCATTAGAACAGTTTCCAGGTTTTTCCAAGGGTGAGGCAGAGACCTCCCTCACGGATGCACAGTCAGTCCTTTTGTTCTAAAGCCAGGCCTGACTCAGTTCAGAAATCATGACCTGATATGGAGGTCACTTGGCAGCCTCGGGTGGCGTCACCATTAACAATAAGTCTTACAACGAATGAAGCGGATCACACAGAAACGTGTCCTTTCGTGTGCTCGTAAGGTTGAACAGACGAACGACCTGCCAGCCGGGTGTTGCCTGAGGAGCGATGGCATGACAAACACCCAATCTGCCTCTCTTCATCTGTCTGAGCAACACGACCACGGATGCAGGACTCACAGCTCGGTGGTATGGATCGCTTACAGACAGATGAGCACGACACCAGGAGAGGGAGACAAACATGGAGGCAGACGTTGGCCTCACACAGGAGCGTTATGTTATCGGCCAGCCTCACGGCGACAAAGCAGGAAAATAAAGACCTGCACTGCTCTTAGGAAAATCCTTTTCATAGTAGAATAAAGGCCACCTGTTTGAGCTGTTCACAGGCTGAATTACTCAAACTGCTTCATGAAAAAGTTCAGAAGAGGACAACGACAGCTCCACACCTGAGCACAGGTGTGCAAACGGGACAGAACCAACGCGGACTCTCTGAACTGAGACCAGGCGCAGATTAAACATCATCGAATATCAGTCTGTGTGACACTGATGGTGGGGTTAAGTTGGCACATCACATCTTCATGTGATTTCCACTTAGACTGGTCATCAAACATCACTCAGAAACAGATACCTGCTAATCAATAACATCCAAATAAAATCCTGAAACTGGAGCTGCTCGGACCACACAGCAGCTATTTTATATGATTATTTATATTCCATATAAACCAGGAGTTACATTTAACTGTTGTTGAGGAATTTAATGTTAAGTTCTTTTTTATGATTGGTAATAGAATTTATTTCCGGGGGAACACCACTTTTGGGCTCATGCTGTGTTGCTAAAGTTGAACCATAACTGCAGCTCATCAGTATTGTCAGTGACAGCAGCTGATTGGACGAGGAGAGAACGTCCTTCATTTTGTTTGAGCTCATAAATGTTGCTGCCTGCGAGCTCCAGGTTGCCGATGAAACGCTGTTCAGTATTTGCTAGCAGTAGATAGCATTTAACATGGCGGTCTATAGTGGATGTTCTTTGTTACTTCGTTTTTCAGCAGCTTGGTGGAAACACAGCTCTGTGTTTAATGTGCACGTATGACGTTTGCTCGGAGAAACCCCCGGGACGGCTGTAAAGATTTAGGGAGCCTGAGAGGTGCGAACTGAAGGAAGAGTACTAACGAGAACGAGGCGTGGAGACAATGAGGAGGCAGATGTGACGTGATCACAGCAGTGAAACAGAAAAATCGCTTCCCGATGTTATCACTTCCTGTCGCCTCATTGAATGTTTCATCTCCCAGAGTTTAATCAGTGCCGTGTACTGACAGACAGTGCACGTTTCCCATGATGCAGCACTGCACATCACAATTAACTGCGTGTTTACGGCGACACCGAGTGACTACAGCGTCTCTTCTGACCTTCCATATGTCAGGACTGAAAATGCTGCTGTGACTTAGATGGCATCTCTCCAAACGATTTTCCAGTCGGATTATTTGAAACTCCAACGCCGTCTTATTAAAGAGTCAGAGCTTTAATATTGTTTCCTCTATCAACAAAATCCAACACACCTTCAGACCAAAGCTGCATGATGTAAAGTGCAGCACTGTTAAACTCCCCAAAGTGTATTGTGGGTAAACGTTCATGGATCACATCAGCAGTAGGGGTGGGTTTTGATAATCGATTCATCGATTAAAATCGTTTCTGGCTTGGATAACGTGATATCGATTCATTAAAATCCTGAATCGATTTTTTAAATATAGGCTAAATTTATTTTGCCCAAAACGCCAGAATCTCAGGTTAAACCTCGCAAAATTTCAACAACCATCAAACATTTAAAACAGTAAATGAGAGCAGGAACAGGGATTCTGCACAAAGACATAAACACAAAGCGTGGACCCACCAACGGATCAGAATCATGTTGCCTTTCTCACACGATGGCACGGACACGGTCGGGGCTGAAAGCTGACAGCTTGCTGATTCTGATGTTTCGGCGGGTCCGCGCTTTGTGTTTACGCCCTTTTTGCGCCGATTCTAAAGCTGTTAGTTTTATCTCTCTCCAAACAATATTGACCGAACAAGCAGCAAAAGAAGATCCAAACTGAGTTTCACATAAACATCATCATGAATTCACTCTGACTTTTGCTGTTTTGCTTCCACCACGATAAAATCACATGCACAGCTCTCTCTCTCTGTACTTCAAGAACAGTTTCCCATCTAAAAATCTGTTTTCTGCATTATTCACTTGCTTGTTACGCACAAGTCTACCGTTGTTTACAGTAATATTTTTACAAAATCCCAGGCCAGGAAAATCACCTTCATGTTTTTCTGTGTTTTATCTTCAGCTACTTTGACACAAAGGCATCTGCTGTGATGCTTACACCTTTGATAAAGTCTTGCGTGTGTCAGCTTCCTTTTTATAGATACAAAAATATGTAAATGTACTAATCTTAATTACAATATTTCTGACTGTCTGTGGCAAAATTTCCCAGATTTAAATCGAATCGAATCGAATCGAATCGAATCGTGGATCGAATCGATTCGGGACCTTGTGAATCGGAATCGAATCGATTTTAGAAATCAGTAACGATACCCAGCCCTAATCAGCAGGCGGGACAGGTAGCTGCTCAAAAAGACCTTTTGCTTCCATCTGATACCAGGATCATCTCATAGCCCTGCTTCCTCCTTTTTTTTAATGCACTCAGTGTTTGGCTGTCTGAATGCGGCTCACAGCTGTGAAACGCAGAACAGTTCACCTGTTCGCCAGAAGAGTTTGCAAACATCGCACACTTTAGGTCCTGAAGGAGTTTTTGAAAATGTTTGAAGGGTCTGGATCACAGACGAAACTGAATTTTAGTGGAGTCATCCTTCTGTCTATTCGTGTTGAGCTAGACGAATCACTGCGGTAAACCTCAGGAGCGTCAGATCTAATGACATTCTACGCTGCATGAGTGCTGCTAATAGTCCTGCTTTATTCTCATTATCAATGCTCACAATCAGATGTCCAAGAGCGTGCTGAGGTTTCATCAGAAAGTCTCCCAGCCCCCCAATTCAAACCAACACTCACCCTCATAGTCCAGGTCCCAGTGGTTTTTCCTGATGGAGTCGTTATCAGAGCTCGATGGCGGCCTGACAGGAAGGTTGGGAGCAACGCTGCACACGACCGGCCCCTGCGTCTTTGGAGACCCACCCGCCGACGAACCGATCTGGCTGCGTGGACGTAGCGATCTGAACGGTGTGTGGTCAAGGTCATTGGTTGGATCAACCAGCGAGCTCATCTCAATGGGGTTGACTTCCTGGGAGTTTGCTTTGAGGCTCTTGGCCAGACTGGACTGTAAGTACCTGCAGGTGAAGCAGCTGACGTTAGAGATTTAATAAGATCTGATGGAATATGTTGATGAATAACTTCAGAAATAAAAACTCTTACCCGTTGGAGTCCTGGACGCAGACGGGTTTTTTCTTCTTCTGCTGAACATGTCGTTTCCTGATGCAAACAAAGACGCCGACCAAGAAGACTAATCCGAGCACACCGGCACCAATCTGTGTGATCTCCATGTATCCAAACGATGGATTGACCTAAAGGATGGAAAATGATTAAAGTTTGATCTGCTGCCACTGAAGAAGAAAGAACGTTAAGGTCATGTGTGTCTGTCGTCATGACTGACCAGAGGCAGCGGCTCGCAGTAGATGGCACCATTAGTGACTTTACAGCCGAACCCTTGAGGACACTCGTTGGGTGAACAGCCTGTGTCCTGGCACCTAAAAGGTTAAAGGGAGGAACATTAAAGCACTTTCAGAGGATGGAAAACTAAAATATTCCAAAAAAAAAGCAAACTGTGAGTGAAAAGAACCAAAACTCTCATTTAAACTTTGCACACCTCACATTCAGTTTCGTCTCCTCAGGCACCTCTGGACTGATTTTCAGTCCCGTTCTGATCTCTTACATCCCAAAAGCTCACAGAGCAAATATCAGCTTTAGTTTCAGAAGGACCTGAATTTTATGTGACTGTGTCCACAGTTTTTAACTTTGTAAAAAGAATTTATGTTGGAAATGAAATGAAAAAATGATAAAAGATTCCGGTGATAGCCGCACACACAGCAGCTCCTGTCCCTCCTCAGTTGGACTTCTCTGCTGATGAGACTGCCCAAACTCCAGAGGTTACTCTTTGCCTGTCTGAACAAGCGCTCGTTAGCGGAGAAGAGCACAGAGGTGGAGGTTAAATCAGTGATGATCCTATAAGCTTCAAAGCTGGCACGGGCACGAAACACCACCCTGAGACCCTGCTGGCCCAGATCTGATTGCTGAGTGCTGGAGCGGAAGCACTCACACAAAGCCGGCACTCTGTTTTCCATAAATGTGCCCGCAGCTCAGTTTATTTCCCCGGTGCTCAGGTCCCCCGCTTTACTTCACTCAGAGTGTATCCCGGCAGCGCTTTGCAGAGTTTCCTGTTATTATCTGAAGGAAGACTTTGCTTTGGAGACCAGAGGAACGTTTCTGAATGACTTTGGACACTCTAAATAAAATGTCCTCTTGTGTGCTGCTGTCCACCACACACGCTGGTGACAGCTTGATAAAATATCTCTGCGTGTTTTCCTAAAGCAAAAGTACGCCGCCTGCAACTACCATCCGGCAGTAGCCATTCTTCATTCAGCGAATTAAACCAAAACCACCTGGAAGAGGGACGGGGGCTCAGAGCCGCGGGGATCGAAGCAGCTTTAATGAAAGGAAGGAGATGCAAATATGGCCGTAACTCTGGGGGTGGGTGGGGGGGGTGAGCTTGTGTGTGCGTCAGACTGGGTTTTTTGCTTCGTGTTTATATCTTTAGCTTCAGTTTTCCCTCAAAATGTCAATTTTAGTTGTTTTTTTTATTAGTTTCACTGCTATATAAAAAAAAAATAGCCCAGAAGTAGATCCGATGGCTCGGTGGGAGGCGACTTGTCTCCAAACAGTTGCAGTGTGACTGCAGTCGCTCTCAGACAGATTGGCAGATTTGAAGGTTTGCAAATAATCATCATCTAACTTATAAATGCAGACATTTACCAACATGTTGCAGTCAGTCTGCACCCCATCGCAATGCAATCAGGGGTTCGACTCAGCGGGTTGCAGACTGGCTGTAACCTGATTTCACTCGAGGGTAAAAATGAAGGTCTCGATGCACCGAAGTCACTTTGAAGATGGCGGCTGACTGTGAGTGGTTGCAGACCTGGTCTCCAACTCTGAAGTGACCATTCCAAAGGTTTAGTTTTCAGTTTAGTTTCAGTGACTTGCTGTGTGACAACATTGGTTTGTTATCACTGGAGCATATATTACCCAAAACACAATGCTTTTTGCACAGTGGCACATGTGCAGCAGCTGCTCTCTAAAGCAAATATCTAATCAGCCAATCACGTTTTAATGCTCAAAGAGCTTGTTGCCATGGTCTCAGGACCTTGATGTTGAATTTTCTCTTTCCTCTTCTGGATTATTGTTGCAGGATCTTAGTTCATGCACTTGAGTCTTGGTCTCTCTTTTTGGTTTCCACCCTTTGTCTGAGTTAAGTAGTTATCACTTTTGCCTGTTTGTTTTGTCTTTGAGGACATTTTTAGTTTGGTCAGTCCTTAAAAGTCAAGTAGATGATCACAAACCTGCACACTATGAAGAGGATGATGTGACAGGAATGGATCTCCATCACTCAGGGCTGGGGCCAGATGAAGAAGTTATGAAGACTAAGGATACACTCTGTGCTTACATTGATTTGAACGGCAAAGGCAGGCTCCACTGTACCTAATAAAGTGGCTGTGATGGTTAAAAGCATCGGTGAATGAGGTGTGTGTGTGGACATGTGCCTACCTTGCCTCAGGGTTCTCACGCGAGCAGTTGCACAGGTAACCTTGATCCATGGGCATGCACACCCTGCCGTGGGTGCACGGCTGGGAGGCGCATGGGTTGTCGGTCAGCTCGCATTGGGCGCCGTGGAAGAGTCCTGCACACCTGCAGCGCGGCTCTGCAGAGCAAATAAAACACACTCAGACATCTGAGACAAGAGCAACTGATCAAAGCCACAGCGAGTCTCCCCTACAGGCACGAAATAATCAAAGCAAAGGTCAGCAAGGTCCGGCTGGAGAGTGCAGCACCTTGTTGATGTTTAAAGGGAAAAATCGTGCAAGATTTATTCTCCCAAGGATTACTGGCAGAAAATAACACGTGGAATTGAATCAGGCAGCAAAAATCATGTTTCATCAGCCAGAATCAGAGAGGGAAGCCACCAGGATGAGGAAGCAGGGATCAAGGACACAGACTGAGATCACGACTCTTCCATTATCATGTGACTAATCTACAATCTAAACTGACTTCTGCACATACACCTGTATTTGTCTTAATCTGCGAGTCGTAAAGATAAAGCTTTCCTGATTTGTAAAGGACAGGAAGCAGGGGAGGATTTAGGGTGGGGCTATGCTATGATTGACATGTTGATACACTCATTTTTACCCAACCGGTCTCTCAGATAGGGTCACCTGATTGTTGGGGTTTTCTCCTTAATGTTGTGTTTACCTTACAATATAAAGCCCCTTGAGACGACTTTTGCTACAACGCTGTGAGATGGGGACAGAAAAAAAATCATATTTGTTTCAACAGTTTCATAAAATCTTGCAAACTGAACGTTGCCCTGCAGCTGTACTGAGGCTGATTCTTCATTAAGAGCTTAACTTCCACCACCTGCAGGCACTAAATTTTTGTTTTTTCTCCTAGTGATGAGATAAAAATGACTGCAGGGGCAAAAACAGCAAGTTTTTTAAGTTTAATTTTTTAAATCTGAGATTTTGCTTTCGGTCGTTCGAATCCTCCTCAGAGGAGGAGCAGAGGAGGCCACATGGAGCTGAACCTCCTGAGGAGGACCTCAGCTCCAATGGGTGTGGGTTCCTGCTGAATCCGTCACGTCGGTCCATCTCCTCCTCCTGTGGTACTTCACTTGTTCTCCTTTAGTACTTTAGTTACTGAGCTCACATTGTTTGTTTGTTTTAATCTAATTTTATTAAGTCATCATAACAAAAACTCTAATTAAACTAAGAGTTTTTCTGGCTCTCATACTTGGTTATGTGCTACCAGGTACTCATAAAAATAAAGGAACACACGCTGTGTGGTATTTCCTTATGTTTTGGCACATTTTTCCTGCTTTTATTTTGGCGGGCTAAACTGGAGGCTGAGAGGAAACTAAATGATGTAAGAGCCCTGAGCTGTACTTGGGACTTTAGCCCTGAAGTGTGGACATTTGTCTGTCTCAGGAAGTTCTGTGCACAATCTCGAAATCTCTGTTTTATTTTTTTACTTTCAATAAAATCTAGCTTTTGGCGACTCACCCCCCGTGGCGTCCTCCTCACAGACACCTCCGTTCTTGCAAGGGCTGCTGTCGCAGGCTCCTCCCCCGCTGCAGCACTGGTACACCCCAAACACCCTCCTGCTCCCTGACCCCCTCCACTCCGCCGAGTCGCCTGTTCTGATTGGCTCCCCATTGAGCTCCAGGCCCTCAAGGCAGCCGCTGAAATTATGCGGCTGTTGGTGGAGCTCTGGAGGAGAACCAAAGAGCAACGCTCCATGGGAGCGCAGCATCCGGCACGGCTCAACTGAGGAGGCGGACACCGGATGCTGCCCGTCCAGGGTCAGCCTCAGTGAGGAGGAGTTGACCTCCAGCAGGACGCTGTGCCAGCGACCGTCCGACACCATATGAGAGCCAATCGGCAGTGAGGCAGGGGTGGCGGTTCCACATCTGTACCTGAAGAGCAGGTCTCCGCCGGCCAACTGAGGGAGGAAGACAAAAATCAGTGAAAACCAGAGAAGAATACGTCTGACTCCGTTTCTGAGTGTAAGTCTTTGACTCTTATTATTTTCTTTCTTTCTGGGCAGAAGAAACTGTTAAATAAACAAACAATATTATTTAACATTATTTAACCACCGACATCCTGCTTGGAAGCAGCTCTGACGTTTAATGCTCCTTTCAGATTCGTTTCAGTGGTTCCATCACTTAGTGTTTTGTAGTTTGTTAGAAAAAATCTCAAAATGCTTTAAATTCATCTTCATTAATTTAGACGCTCGTGCTGTGACTTATGTTTCAGATTTTGAATGAATGCCAAAAATGTCTCTAAGTTTAGACAGATGGGGTCAAAGGTCCTTCACTGTGTCATGCTGTGCACTCAGCGTCCTCTCAGAGTTTCTGCACGCTCAGCGTTCCCAACGCGAGGTCATGTTTTCTACATGTAACACCACGCTACTCCAACTTCCGAGGAGCATGGATGTTTTGGCCTCGCTGGTCGCCGGAGGCATTATTGATAGCTGCTGTGTCTATTTCGGCGTGCTCCTGTCTTTATTTGCAGCCCTCTAGAGTGTTCAGGCCGTCCTCTGGGTGATGCTGCACTGCTCTCTATCGCTGCTACATGTTCTCTCTGCTTTCTTGTGGCAGTAAAAAGCTTCAGCAGTGATTTATATCGGAGGGGCCGGACCTGCAGGACTCTTCTCATGGATCAATGACAGCCCACGGGGCTGAAGGAGGGAGCTGAGGGCTGAATTGTGCTGCTCGTCTTTATTCTGTATCACGTACATTCCTGTGATTTATGGCAGACGTGTGAGGGAGAAGATGCACTCGGGCTTTTACAGCATCAGCGCAGCATAAGTCGAATCCCGCTCCTCAGAGACTTCAGCTCTGCAGCATCAGTGCTTCACGCCTCTATAAATCACATCCTGTCAGTGCTGCTGGTAAACTGGATAGTGCCGACAGCGTGTGATGTGTGTTGCGACTGCACGCAGGCAAACTACAGCACTGGTGTCAAACCGAGACAGAGAGGGAGAAGGCCAAACTCAGGCCAAAGAAGGAAAACTCAGCAATCTGACGCGCTTCAAACATTAAAATAGAAGTTTCCAATTTTAAAAAAAGGAAAAATCCTTGGACACGCCCCTTTCCCTGTATGGTTCTTCATTCCCACAGTCGCCAAGTGCTTGCTCAAAGGGGGTGGTCTGATTGTGGAGGTTTTGTGTAGTATTGTGGGGTCTTTAACTTACAATACAAAGTGCATTGAGAGGACTGCTGTTGTGATTTGGTGCTATGTTAATTAAAGTGGCTTGCATCAGGACTGACTCTGCGCTTTGAGAAGAGCTGCACAGCCAGGAAACTGCATACCTGTCCAATTGAGCTACTTGACAGAGAGTGTGCATCGTCACATCCTGGATATAAATCCAGTGTTTTTAAGGAACGCTGGTCTTTAACAGTCTGCAGATTGCAGGTGATGTTTCAGCACTTGGGAGAGAATTTTGGGAGGATGAAAGGCAGCAGTTCAGACTGCTCAGCATCAGGCTGGCTAAACGGGCCAAGAGTCTGAGAGGCTAAATGCTGATGTCACTAACGCGATGTTTATCAGGAGCAATGCTCTCACATTTAGCATAAAAGCGCATTAACTTTTGTTTACTCTCTTTGAGGATAAATAGTGACTCAACCTGGGAGACATGTAATTACATTTTCACTCATGTCGTCCTCAGAGTATTGGACATATTCATCACTGTCTGCCCTGCACCTGATCAAAATTCAGCAGCACTGAGAAAACTCCTCCTGAGGGAGACGCGACTGTTTTCCAAATATGAAAATTAATAATCATCCATTCAGTGTTCGTGAGCATTTGAAAACACACAAAGACCATCCAAGCAAGAGCTCCCACCGACTGTTAAAATAAACGTTTACAGCATGACAGAGAAACTGTTCTGGTCCCTGTTAATAGTTTCCCCCTTCATAACAGTTCCCTCTTTGCCTGACAGCTGGGTGGCGGCACCTCCATCCAGCTCCTCTGGGCAGGTGTCCCTACACCTACTTACTCACGCATGTGTGTGTGTGTGTGTGTGTGTGTGTGTCTTTGTGATGAAATGGACAAAGACACACATAAACCAGGACACCCCACGGATGTTTTCTGTGGCCTGCCTTTCCACCTCCCATGCACTGATGTTGATCTTCCTTAAAAAAGGATTTTCAGTCCCGTTGCTTCCTCACCGTAAGAAGTCCTTAGTCTTCAGTGTGAAGGTCCTCCTTCTAAACCAAGCCTCCTCAATGTTTCCGTAGGAATTTGGGTTTTATGGGGTAGGTTTGCTAACCCTACATCACAGCCTTCTCAATTCTCAGTTGTTCCTAAATAAATAAAATCTCCCCAGAGTTTGCTAGGCATGGCCCAGGCTCCTCCCAGCTGGACAGAAAACACCTCGCCTAAGAGGCTCCAGAGTAATCAAATGCCGCCTTTCTCCTGTGTTTAAAGCTGAGCCCAGCTGCCCGTCAGGGAATTCCATGTCTGCCACCACCAGCTCATTCTGCAGGTTGGAACGCAGACAGCTTAGCTCTCCTTTTCTTCAATTCTGTCAATCGCCTCCTCCGCTCTGATTGTGGAGCAAAGTGAGCAACAGAAACCCCAGAGCCTCGCCCGCCGCAGACCCACACTGGTAGAATTTAATAAAACAAAGGGACGACTTCTGAATGAGACTGTGAGCAGGATTCCCTGCTGCTCTCTCACCGCGATAAAAGCCTAAACTGACATTTCAGGCATTTTGTGTCAATGCAGAAACACCAACTGTGTATGGAGTGAGTTCACGGACACTCCTCATCACACAGGAGTGACAAATCACCTCTTCCTGTTCTACACTTCTCATCCTGGCAGCTTTTCATCCACACGCTCACACATTTTAATTTCAAAGGAGCCGATTCCAAGCGCATGCATGCAGAAGCAAAGAAATTAATGGCAGCAAACAGGTCTGAAGGTGAGCACGTGTTTCCTGTCCCACAGGTGTGAAAGCTGACAGAGAATTCTGATGAGGTGTGGAAGAGTACACTCATACAGTCCGCTCAGTCCTCCCGGGTAATCAGGTGTATGAATAGCGCCTCGTATGTTCAGGAAGTTTCTCTGAACCAAACCCAGGTGAGGGAGCTCTCGCTGCTCAGAAATTCCTTTTGAAGCCATTTCTGCTCATAATGAAGCGGGCAGGGACCAAGATCCAAAGCCCAGGAGGGAGAACCCTGGGAAAGGCTGAATGGTGCTTTTGAAATTTCCTGAGAATCAGAGCGAGTGAATATTGAGCTGGAGAGCTCATAGAGGAGGAAAGCCCAGGAGGGGAAACGTCATCTAACCAGGTTTGGGTCATGAGTTATCTGTTCAGGTCTCATTGTTTTCGGTCAGCTTAATAAAGCTTCCTGTACTGCTCCACGAAACGAGGCAATAAATGTTGGAGATTTTTCTTTTTTTTAAGTTCAGAAACTTACAGCCTGTGAAACTCTGCAGGTTTATGGTGTTATTTTTGTGCCACTATTCTGAGCGCACGTAAAAAAAGAATTTGAGCGCACGTAAAAAAAAGTTTGCAGGTGCAAGTGTTGCATTTTGAGGAGAAATTTAGCGAAGAAAAGCTAAATTTGAGTGAACAAAATTCATTCCTGCGTGCAAAAATGTATTTCAGTGTTTGGTATTATCCACACACACACACACACACACAATAGCAGCCCCTGTCGCTCAGGTTTTACATTTGCGCTCGCTCGCAATGTGTTGCTCGCGCTCTTAACATTTCTGCCCGTGCACGCTCAACTCTTTCTGTACACCGTTATATTTGTGCCACAAAACCAGCCAATCACAGACTTGGATGCAAAAAAATCTCATTGGCTGTTTTGGTCTCCAATCAGCTCGAAATGACGAAATGCAACATCCCAGAATCCATTTCATCCAAAAGTCAAACGAGGCAGTGGCGGAGTTTGAAATATTACTCTTTCTGGGTCACAAAATAAACTTTTAAGATATTTTCATGCGAGAATGGTGCTGTGTAAACTTCAAATATCTGCTCAATTTATCAAGACATCACATATTTGCAAAAGTGCTCTGACGTTTTCAGAGATGCCTGTTACCCACCAGCTGACCGGGTGGTCACTCGGGTTAAACATAATATATAAGGCTGAACTGACAAAACCACCACCAGGTATTTCAGGAAAAACCATAAAGCCTTTGAACTAAAACAAACACTGTTGTGACAGTGATGTACACTGTCTTGTTGATATATATGTATGATTTGTATCACCTTCATGTTTCCCTCTCACCACATATCCAAACCGACATCATGACCAGCAGCTTTTACAGCTGTGGCTCCAGCAAACATCAGCTGATACTAGAAATTAATATTAAATAAATTCTAACAACAGCTAATCAAGCTTGAACGTGCTGCTGTTGTTTAGCGCGACATCCGTTGGCTTCCTCTTTCTGGCGCAAAGTGGGCGATAAACAAACAAGAGAGACGATCAGCTGATCATTGATCAGTTTCATGATTGAAGTAGCAACAGGAAAGGGGGGAGAATGAGGGGAGAAGCAGCAGCTGTGCAGCAAAGACACAGAATAACTCCAGCTTTGTGTCTTTTTTTCATTCAAGCTAACGAATCGCGTTCCTTTTCCCCTCAATACGGATGTATTGTAATTGGTCCAGCCCAGAGTTGATCATGACCAATTGGGTAATCCACCACCTTTCATTGTAATTACATTTACAAAAACAAACAAACATAAAAATTAAAAATCACCATCGGCCCACCGGGCAAATGTCCGGTATGCCCAACGGACAGTCCAGCTATGCGGTCAGCTGGTGGGTAACAGACATCTCTGAAAACGTCAGAGCACTTTTGCAAATATGTGATGTCTTGATAAATCGAGCAGCTATTTGAAGTTTACACAGCACCATTCTTGCATGAAAATATCTTAAAAGTTTATTTTGTGACCCAGAAATATCATTTATATCGATATAGTATATGCTACGTTATAATTATACTTGTGGAGCCGCAAGTTTGCCTCTCTTTCGTCCACTTTTGTCTCTACGCAACGTTACTCGGCCTCGCCTCTCCTTCACTGAACACAACTTCCCCTCCCCCATTGCTTCACCAGCAGGCAACGACAAGATGGACACGGCAAATCTCTGTTAACGAGTTACCGCGGATCGCCCCGTGCGTGGGGTTGGACGGCGTCAACGTGTTAGCAAGCTAACCGCGCTAACGAGCTAACCATGCTAATGACATACAGCCCCTGTGGGCTGCATGGCCTAAAATCCTTTCATTTTCTCAAAAGTTGACAGCGCACCTTATGTATGAATTCTGGTTGTGCTTGATGGCCGCGAACCGATTTTATGTGGTACACAGCGCTCAGCAATCTGTCAAAAAATGTTTTAGTATGACTTTGCAGCTGCACCGCTTGATGGATTGTCGGAGCATTACAGCTACCGTAGTCTGGAGCCTCGCGGAGTGATACGTACTGTGCTTCAACGTAATATTACCATATTGTGTGTATATGGACCACAAATGGCACCTGTAAGAGACATGGTTGCAAAGAGGATTTCAAACTCCAGCCTGTCAGTCACGCAGTAGAACTTTTGGGAACAGAGCAGCTGTGAAATCTGCCTTTGTTATTATGCTCAGCGTCTGTTAGTTTACATTTTGACTGCACAGTTGTGTGCTTTTTGTTATGCACAAAAACAACTTTTTATTTTATTTATGCAGCATTATTATTTAATAAATGCTGATAATTTATTTTTGAGTAATTTCTTCATGTACATCTACGCTGTATGTTAATAAAAGTGCCTGTGTGACATCTGGGACACAGCTTTGACTAAGAACTCTCTTTTTGTTCTTACTTTATGGCTTTAAAACAAATATCGAGATATATATCGTATATCGCCATCCAGCTAAAAAATATCGAGATATGAATTTTGGGTCATATCGCCCAGCCCTACTACCAAAGGTCTAGGGTACACCCTGGACAGGTCACTAGTCTGTCACAGAGACAGACAACCACTCGCACCTATCCTATCCTCACTAACTGTATGTCTTTGGACTGAGAGAGGAAGCCTGAGTACCTGGAGAGAACCCATGAATAGCTTCCGGAATTTTCCAAACTAAGGACTCCAAAGGGGCAAAACATACATTTTTTCTCCCCACTGTCACCAAGCGCCAGCTCATAGGGGCTGATTGTTACTTTACAGTGTAGAGTTACCCAAGGTGAGTGTTGTTGCTGGATGTGAACTGGATCCACGTTTGGACCATGGTTCCTGCTCCACACTCACACATTGAGATGAAATACAGTTCCTACACAGACGTGCACTATCGTGAAACTATGCATGCTCACATTTTCCTCTTTTACAAAGTCAAGCAGGTAAGAAGACATGCGTGTCTCTATTGCTGCTGTCCTGAGATACAAAGAAAGAAAACTGCAGCATTTGGCAGAACAAAGAGTTCTGATTCCTTCATTCACAGGAAGTTTCCCCTGAGCTGGGCATCTCAACTGGCAAATGTTTAATAACGTTGTTTGACACTAATTTAGCAGCAGATTTACAAATAGGGAGAGCCGCTGAGTTGATTTAAGGCGGGTCTCTGTGGGGACTGTCGAGTGAGGCTTTTCATCCCAAAATGTTTCTGTCATGGTCCGACAGCCCTCGCCTGGATGCCTGCCCATGTGTTATTGTGTGTATGTCGCTCCCTTCCCCTCTCTCCCACTCTCTCTCTCTCGTAACGGGATTGTTTACCTCCGAGCTGTGACGAGCATTCCCGCGCAGAGACTGGCCGCACCTGTTGTTGATCGGAGCCGACCAGCTGTAGCCAATTATTCGCCATCTCCCGGGCTGCCTTCTTAACAGGGCGATTGAGCTTCGGTCAGTGCTGGATCATTGTGTGAAGCACGGTAGAGCAGCGCGGATGGTTTTTGTGGCAGTTTACGTTGATCTGAGGATTGTTTAGTTACTCCGTGTGTGTTTGTGTGTTTGCCACCAGGAGAGAAACTGAGAGAGAGATCACGGGAGCTGGACCGCCACTCGGGATTACTGTTTGGAAGGAGTCACTACGTGTGTTTTCACTTCACGGCCACGAGCACTGCTAGGAGGAAAAGGAGGAGACCACACCTGGGCACCCATCACTATATATATATAATTGAACGGTTGCACCTTTACCGCACTGTAAATAAATCCACTGTCTTCTCCCAAAGGAGTCCTGCATACGAGTCCTCTTTTCTACACCTACCCTGACAGTTTCCAGCTATGATTCACAGATATGACCTGTGCTTCACTTCATCCCCACTCACATCATCGTAAATACCGACATTTGATTTGCTCCTGTTTGCCGGCCGCCGTGTGTGTGTGTGTGAAGTATCTGATGCCCGCTGAGCTGCTGGTCTGTGTTCTTCTCACTGCGGTGAATCTGGCTCAGTCCGCCTGTTTTTAGACGACGCTGCCTTCTTCGGTGTGAAATTCCAGCGATGTCCCGGACCTCTGTGAGCTGACGAGGCAGGCCAGCGTGAGAGTGGAGTTTGTTATAGAGATGTTCAGCTTTCTTTAGTCACTGCTTTGAAATAAAACTCCTCACCATCATGCTGGTTCTCCCGACAAATTGAGAGCATATCAGGTATTCCTTTCTTGTATCTCTGCGTGACAGGTACTTTCACGTGCTCATGTCCTAAATGCCTGATTGAATTTCAGAAGCGGTCCTGAATCGCAGACCTGCATGAAGCTTCTACGCTGGCTGAGGAGGCGCGTGATGCAGGTCCCGGTTTGATCCGGTCATGTGACCCCTCTAATCCGCAGCAATGACTTTAGTGTATTTAACGAAGCCACTCAAGCCTTTCTGTGAGCTTCTCTCAGAGTCAGAATAAACTGGAACAAAGTGCATTCTGGGTAACCTCTCACACAAACCCCTACACTGCAACAGCGTTCAACAGGATCAGGCAGACATAGTTCATCGCACACTTAAGAAACAGTGAGAGCTCGAATGTGTTCTCGGGAAAACTACATCAGTTGTAAAACCAAAGATGTCCGGCTCTCTGATGACAGCGCCGCAGATGCATCCATACCTGTAAAGCTCCCCAGCCGGTGCTGCTGTTGGTGGACACAATGACGCCCTGCTTCTCGATCGTCTTGAACCTCAGTGACAGTTTGAAGTCCTGGTTGTCCTCGTCCTTACGGTGAAGGTACCTCAGGTAGGACCTACTGTCGAACCTCAGCGCCGACTCTGAGACACAAACAGAGGAAACACAAGCGGAGGTCACACACTGAAGAATGAGCTGGCCAGGCGTTTGCCTGGTTTATCCTCTCCTGAGTAAATGTGCTAATCATCTGATTTTTATTTTTGGATGACTTCTACATCTTTTGTCTTTCGGACTTTAACCGCGTCAACCATGACGGTGCCACCGCGGCGAGCTTCTGAGATCAGAAATCTTATGTTTGTCTCACTAAATACCTGCAGAGCAGTTCTCACCAAATCAGCTCAGCATCCACTTATCTTTAATAATCCTAATCTGTGTTAAAAGGCGCTGCTCTTTTGATGTTTTTACACCTTCAGATGAAACGAGGTGGTAACCTGATTGTAATGTGTGATCTCTGATCTGAGAGAAAATTTATTTGATGTTGTTACTGGAAAAGGAAAAAAACGGAGCAAAGAGTCAGGCACAGACGCCAACCGGCAACCACGAGTCCAGCGGCAGCAACCCAGAGCAAATAAGAGTCATGAGCAAATTTCTCTTCTGCTTTTGTTTTTTAGTTGTTCTAAGATTAAACTTTGATGATGCCTGTGGGGAGGTTTACTAACAACACCAAAGTCGATCAGAGCCCAGGAACTCTGATTTTTACCAGTTTGCAGTTTGATTTGGACCTGCAGTGTGGCACATCTGGCACAAAACTCAGCCTTTACTGGTTTTAAGAGCAGAGGGTTAAAAAGTAAAGTAGAGTCAGACATGTTGGTGACAAGAAGAGCCAGAGGAAAACCCCCTTCAGCAATAATCCATACAGGAATGCCTGCACAAATCCCAATGTGGCCCGCTGAGGGAATACTGACAGCCATTTATGAAATCCGGGGATTTACTCCCTCTGTTCAGTTTGTGTAACCGCAGGGAGGTTAACCTGAACGACATGATGCACCAGAACAGGCTGACACTGGTGAGAATATTTACCCTCCTCATCCTCAGATCTCAGGAAGAAAAGGACAAAACTCCAGCTGCACACACTGAAGCATGAAAAGATCATTTTCTCTGCAGCTGTTTGAATATGGAGTGACTTCAGGGGTTAGGAGGTCAGTGTACTCATGCAGTATATATAGTTTTCCAGGTAGAGACCCTACAACGATGTTCACTTTAAAGTCGATAAAGAGCTCGATAAAGAGCTGAACTGGCCTCATGTCAGGTTCACTCAGTTACACCACAGCTGAATCCCAGGACGACGCTGTGCCCTCTGTGGATGTTCAGTCACATGACTCTACTGCAGCACACTTATCCTGCAAACCTGCAGGTCTGAACTTTTCGATTCAAACATGCTGCTCTTCAGAAGATGTCAGAAACAGCTGCTGCACCCTGTCAGCTCACTCATACGCACATACACTCTGAGTACAGACAGACAGGTGGACGTACGGTTGCAGGGGCAGGCGCTCTCCCAGGTGTGCTGCGGGGTGATGTAAGCAGCTCTGGCGGTGGTGAAATGGCCCAGCCTCTCTCCCGACAGCCGCACGGAGTTCCTGCAGCCTCGCGGTGGGCAGCCGCCGCCCAGACAGCCGTTGTGACTCACTCTGAGGATGCTGAGGCCCAGAGAGTCCTCGATGTCCGATATAATGCCTGTACCAAAGAGTCCAACATGTCAGATGGCACACATACTGAACACTGACCTCACTGACCACGTGTGATCATGCAGCACGCTCACCTGCGAGCCTGCTGGTGGGCAGGGGCCGAACGGGGCCGCCCTGAGGCCTCCAGATGAGCAGGGCCTCCAGGGCCCGGGGGTCAGGCCGCTGCTGTAGGCTGGCCAGGTGGAGCTCCTGCCGGGGGAGATCCAGCTCTTGTCCCAGGCTGCGCTGGAGGCCTCTCCAGTGATCGCCCAGGAACTCCTCCGGTGACATCCCGACCAGCTGCAGCGTCAGTCCAGAGTCCAACGCTTGCTGAGTGGCCACCCACATGTGAACTTTGACCCCGGTCCAGACGGTGAACTTCCCGTCGCTCACGCTGACATTGAGCGCATACGAGCCCTCCTCCAGGTGTTCGTCTGCCCAGATTTTGCCGTCAGCCTGGTCTATGGAGAAGCTCCTGTCGTTGGGACTCTGCGAGACCAGGCTGTAGGTCAGGACATCCTGCACATCCTGGTCTGAGGCGTGGAGCCTGCCGACAACCCGGTTTGCAAACAGCCCTCCGGAGGTGGTGATGGAGACCTCAAGCGGCACCACAGACGGGGGATACTTGCTCTCCTCGGTGACATTGATGTTGACCACGCAGATGGAGGACAGGGGAGGATGGCCGCTGTCTGTGACCTGGGCAAAGGTGGAGCACAAAAAATTAAATGATTTGATTTGTTCTTATGAAATATCATTGAAATGTAAAAGCTGGGACAGGTAACATGTCTGTTTCTCCTTATGCATTTACAGGTGTGCAGGTGCGTGTCTCCCTCGTCTCTAATGCTAATAAACTTTTTTCTCACTTGCAATCAAAGCAAAAACATTTGTATTTCACATTTCATATTAATCTTTTTGTTTCTTTGTTGTGATCAACCAAACGCTGTCCAACCACTGTGATTTTTTTTTTTTTTCCCTCTGACAGCAGAGAACAAAATGAAAAATGGAGCATTTTGGACTAAAGTATCATCTCTCAGCATCCCAAAATATATTTGTTCCAGACAACAAAATCCATACAGTGCAGGACACGAATATGCACCATCAGCTGCAACCTGAAACAGCCTGAACCCTCAGAATAACCCCTTCTGTAAATGGATTATAGTGAAGAGTTGAAGCAGGGTCATTCTTCTGACTTTCATTTTTCCAGCTTAAATAATTCCTGTATTTAAACTCAGTCATCGTTACTGGGTGTGCAGGGTCAGTCTTGACAGTTCAGAATCACAGAAAACCATAAAGACGACTTTGTTCTAACTTTTCTTCACCTCTCCGGACAGCACAGCGGCTGAGGCCGGGAGCGACGCTCAGCACCTCCAAAGCTGAGACAAACTTTCTAAGATGTCTTTCCTGCAGTGAGAGTTTGTGAGAGAAAGACAAGAGAAGAGAACAGAAAAGTGGAGGGATGGCGACCTGAAGCTTCTCACCTGTATCTTGAGCTGATGGTGAGCTTTCACCTTCTTCCTGAGCGGAGCAGAGAGCGACAGCAGGCCGCCCTGGTCCACATGGAAACGGCGGTCCTCGTTCCCGCTGACAATGTGGAAGGAGAAAGGCGGGCCGTTCCTTGGGGTGTCTTTGTCCGTCACCACCAGCTGGAGGATGCTGCTGCCGACCGCCTCGCCCTCCTGCGGGACACATTTTTATTCAGTTTTGTGCTTCTAAGGATGTTCTCGTTATCCCAGCACCACAGAGCTCCAACATCGACCTCAGAGCTCCCATTAACCAGAGATTTAGTATGTTCTACCTCATGTTAAATTATTCACATGCAACACTGCCTGTATAGTTGCTCTGCCTATTTCATGACATCAAGCATGTGATGGGAGATACACTGCAACGTCATCCAGCTAATTCTGCAGGATTTAATCTGAGAGTTAGAAATGTTCTGTCTGCAGGAACATGTGAAGCATTGATTATACTCAAACACACTCGGCTCACATCCACTTCACTCACACTGGCCTGTTTAGGCTCAGTGACTGGTGGGTGAATGGATGGATGGATGGATAAATGAATGATTGAATGAATTGGTGGATTGATAGCGTGGTGGATGGATGGATGGATGGATGTCAAATATCTTATGTGTGCTGCACAGAGCCACACTGATCACATTCTTCCTGTTTAGCACTCCATCCGTGTTTACTGGTCATTTAAAGAACAGCTGGCACGTCCGTACAGCTCAGAGACACTTCGGCGTCGTTTCATGGAAGCTGTTTGTAGAGTGACTCCCTCCTGTTTCCACTGACTGCCAGAAAATAATGAAGACCTTCAGCTGTTTGCTGTGATGGATTACCTACTATCTCAACTAATTTAATAGGCTTTGCGTGCTGATTTTCATATTGTTGGGAATTAATAGAAACCAGAGCTTCCTGGAAAAATAGGTTATCAATCTAAAAACATGCGGCGTGCTGTGGGAGAGGATGCATCAGAGTTAATGGACTAAAATGTGCAACACCTCCGGGAGAGGACTTTTAAACTTCCAACTACAGCACGCCTCACAAGACGCAGGACAGACAAAGCTCAGCTTCATGATAGCGAGACCAATGTGCACGTGGAACGTGCAATTATCTTAAAGCTGCATTCTTTCTCACGTCCTGCAGGGGGCGACTCCTCGGGCTGGTTTAAAATGGAGATTCTGAGAGCCAGGAAATATTCTACACTGGATCCATGCACCTCCTCTTTACAGACTGGGAGCTGCTTTCACCTGTGTGTGTGAGTGTGTATTTGGTGCTACAAGAATCAAAGTGAGTTGAATGTAGGGGTGAAGCATGTTCACTGGGGTTCATGGCTGTTTTCACGAGCGACAGTCCATCAGCAGCTGCTGCAGCCTCTGAGGACGCTCTGCAAACATCATGAATGACCTGCACCACTTGTCTGAGAAACACTGGCAGCATCCATCTGCTGGGCAGAGTTTCTCCATCAGGCAGAGCTGGCTGCGGAGCTGTCGGCAGATGGGACGATAACCCAGAGTCTGGATTTGTCCTCACACTGGGTTTGGCAGTGTTTCGGTCCTGGATCAGTGACTCGATGGAAGTTTGTGAGCTGGCGGGGGAAACAGTAACTGTCAGTGAGGCGCTGCGATGGGACTGCCAGCAGCGTGAATTCATGTCCACGCATGCAGGCATGCAGGCATCCACATCCCAATGAAGCATCCAAAAATACACACTGGAGCGAAACTTTGACTTTGCAATGTAATTAGAAGTTGGAGGTGAGAGGTGAGAGCGAAACGCTGACGTCTGTCTGCTGCTTTGATCCCTGAAAGCTCAGAAACCGCTCTGATGACGGAGCAGCATATATCCACCTGTCACAGAGAGGGCTGACAGGTGGATAAACGGTCACCTGTAGTGAGCTCTCTTTAATTATCTGCAGCCGACAGGTCAACTGTCTCCATTATCACCTTGTTAGGCCGAGCAGCTGCTTTACGGGGACACCTTAACCGCTTGTCTCTGTCTGTGTTTATCCACAGGTGTCAAAAGTCACACAGGACTGTAACTGTGGCGTCCTCCCTGGGGACAGCCGAGCTTATTAATGACAGGTGATTTATTCTGGCCAGTTCTGGGTACACACGCGTATTTCTTCCCCTCGACATAACTCTCTTTTTCCTGACGCAGGCGTGTGGTGCAGTCATGATTGTGTCTTTTTAAAGCTGCAGAGGCACAAACCTAATCTTCCTGCCTTACCTGTGATGTGCTCAGCTATCAAATCCGTTTATGATCCAGGATTCATTAGGACAGAAACTATCCTAAAGCCCACATTGCATATCTGCAGGGTGACAGAGTGATAAGAAACCTGGCCATGAGGCGGGGGAATATATGGACCACTGAGCTTGGATCAAAAAACAACAAATGTACAAAAAAATGGGGATGTTTTTCTTAGAAAGTTACACATAAGGGATAAAACAGCGGAGAACTTCTCCAAGATTAAAATCACTACTTAAGAAGCAAACCTTTGACCTGAGAATATAAAGTCTGAATATTTACAGAACATGGTGAGAATCTCTCATTACCACTCAAATGTGGTGTGTTGGGCTCATTGCAGCTCATTTTAAAGCTTGTTTTCTAGGTCAACTCGAACAGCAGCAGGAACACGAGTTGGAATCTGGGGAATATCTGTCAGCATAATAATACCATTAATAATTTAAATGAATAAAGGCTGCCAGCCTGCGTGGGTGACGCTCGGGTCGTTGTACCTGCAGCAGCAGACTGTGGTTGACCTGAGAGAAGACGGGCGGGTTGTCGTTGACGTCGGTGACGGTGACGGCGACGAGGACGGCCGAGGACAGAGGTGGGCTGCCTTCGTCTGCTGCCTGCACCGTTAGGGAGTAGTGAGGGATCTGCAGATGAGGAGAGAGTTTTCACGTGACCTGCTGCTTCTTTAGTGCGACGCAGCTCACATTGTTCCTGAGCACGCTCACCTCCTCTCTGTCCAGCGCAGTGCGGACAGTGATGTCACCGCTGCGAGCGTCGATGGAGAACTGCTGCAGAAGGTCGCCGCTCACAATCGAGTAGCGCAGCAGGTTATTGACTGGGCCGTCCTCATCTGTGGCAGTTACCTGGACATGGAGAAAAAGAAAGGATGAAAATCGGGAGAGGAATAACTGCGCCTACCTCTTTGGAGGTCAGGGGTCACACAAAACATCCCCATGACACACCGACAAGTTGCGAGCGGGTCAAAGGTCACGGAGAGCTGAGCTCTGTGCGAAGGTCTGAATGTGGCTCCTTGGCTGGAGGACTCTTCACATCCAGCCTCTCAAGCTTTCAGCAGCTGCGTCCGCACAGCGTGCATCTTCCTCACAACAGCGCACTCGTTCTCACCTTCGTTTAAATGCAGCATTAGATTAGACTTGGATTTTTGCCTCTTCAGCTTCAGTATCATTATCATGCTTTTGTTCTCTTTAACATAATAACTTCAATGAGTCATCCAGTTAATCTGGGTTGGTTCGACTGTAACATTATTATTAAAAGTCAAAATTTGATAATAGATTAAAAAAAGACTGAAAATGAATAATGCCGTGTTTTGAAGTTGTCCCGCCCGACTTCTCCTCCACTGTGACTGCAACTAACCAATCCTTTCATTCCGCTAACAGAACCTCTGTCTCGTTATTTAAAGGTGAGCCTGACGACGTGGGAACAAATGACAAGAAAAACGAGGAGGAGAGAATCACGCAGCCCAGCTGTGACCGTCAGGAGGCGGTGAGCTGTGTCATTGCTGTGTTATCTCTGCTGCTGGCCTGACAGGTTGACACTGACGTGCTGCTGAATAACTGCATGTGTGTGCGTGCTCCTCCCGTGCTGTTATTAATGTGCGTGAATGATGTTTTTCATCACTTGTTTTCTTTACATTAGCACGTGCACGTGTTATGAGATCATCAGCTTGCATGACCACTAAATACATGCAGATCGCCCCTCAGCTGTGAAGCTGTCTGTGCGTCTCTGTGTACGACCTGGGGAACATTGTTAATTAAAAGTGAGCATGTGCTACATAAACCCAGCATGCGGACTCCATACAGAACAACGACCGACCTCGTGTGAGTCACACCTCTCACCTTCATCACTAGGCGCCCAGGTGACAGATCCTCCGACACCTCGGCACTGTAGTCACTGCGCCCAAACACCGGCGGGTTGTCGTTCACGTCTGTCACGTTAATGATGACCGTGGCGATGTCACTGAGTGGCGACTTCCCACGGCTCCCCTCCACAGACAGGTAGTACTCCCGGGAAACCTCAAAATCCAGCGGGGTCACGAGGGTCACGAGGCCTGCATGAAGGGAAACGGCTGGTTTGATCACGTGCTCCGACACTGGTGCTAAATTTGCTCAAAATTCCGTCCTCGCCTCGAGAAGCAGGAGACACGGGACAGGAGAGAAGAGTTGAGCTCAGTAAATCAGAGCGCCCTCGCTTCCTTCCTCTTTCCCTGAAGTACAAACTTCCCTCCTTCTGTGTATGGTATCATGTGACACGCCTCTATGCGTTCTCACCTGGACAGTAAGTCCACTGCACAGCTTTTATCACCACTCAGCAGCTCTGCGGCCAATGTGTTAAAGCAATAAGCTAAATGCCTTGCTTAAGAGCGCTGATCGTAGCTGATAGTGGAGAAGTGAACACCTCGTACATTAGATCAAACACTGCTCATATTTCTGAGGGTTTGCGGAGGCACGCACACTGTGCAGTTACAAACACATTACAGGGAAATGCTCACAAGTGGGTACAAGACCGAAACTGGCACATGAATTCTTTCATAATTACTGTTTTGATGAAGCCCATCAGCCAATCTGAAACTGGGGATGGTAGGCATTTTTAATGGCGCTGCCAAAAGGCAGATAAAGTAAACTGGACTCAACCTTTTTACATGTCTTTAAATTTTAATTAAGTGGTGCAGGTAACTGGGTCACATCACCTGGATGGAGCCCTCACTCTCCTCACTGGTGATCTGTTGTATCTGGTGGCTCAGAGCAGGCGGCCTGCTAATCAGAAGCTTGCTTTGTGAGCTCGACTTCCCACGATTCAGTGTGGCACTGGTCCCCGGAACAAATGTTTGACACCCATGATTTAAAAGCTTAAACGGATGACTTTAATAAAATAAACCAAGCTTCTTTGTGAAAAATGAAATCTTTACAATTATGAATTTTGTTCACAGCAAAAAGCAGAAAAACCATGAAGAATGTGAGAGCGTGACAGCAGCTCTTGACGGGTTGATTCACATCTGCGCTAATGTGCGCTGGTGTGTGTGGGCTCAAAGAAAATAATCAGAGAGCCAAGACATCACGTCCAGGCTAGCCTGCTTTTGACGAGTCCTGTCATTCACGACTCGTTTCACTGGAAGCTGCCACGGTGCGTGGAGGAGGGATTTTGGAGCGCTTTCAGCTCACACGTTCCTCAAGTTCGCAGCCTGTGGAAGATCAGTAACGTTCAGTGAAGTAACAGAAACACATTTTACAAACTTGGCAGGAAGTCCGCGATTTCACTTTTTACTCTGCAGATTTACTATTTTTTTCCTCCCTTTGTAGCACCACTGCAATTCTGTGCCATTATCTAAGTTTCAATGCATGGTGATGTTTCCCAACAACTACTAAAAAAGACATAGTCTTTTAAGAGGAAATGTGCGGAACACTAACAGAGCAGCCCGCCTCGAAGCCTTGGTTTCAGATCACCACCCACATTACTGAGCACAGCCCTGAAAGACAAACGCTGCTAAACATTAAAGCCTCTGGAAAATTTTTGGATCATCCAGAATCAGGTTAAAGGCAGCTCGGATCATCGGGGCTTTCTACAGCAGCTTTTCTCGCACTGTTGGAAGCAGCAAGCTCAGCTTCAAGCTCAGTAGAGTCTTCATTCTGGTCCCAGACTGGACAATGAAGAAAACCCCCAACAACTCGGCCGCGAAGCCTCAAAAAATGCTGATCACGAGCGTCTCCATGGAGGGCAGAGTCAACTCATATATTTATCAGAAGGTGGAGGAGGCCCTAGAAATCCTAAAAGTCAGGCAAACAAGACAAAAGTACAAGAAAATAAAGAAAATAAAGTAAAGAAAATAAAGAACAATAGATCCATTCATCCATTTTCTTTCACTTATCATCTGGGCCCTGAGCAGCGAAGCCCTCCCTCTCCCCCATCACCTCCCCATACTGCCAGGGAAGCCTGAGTGCTCTAAACACTCTTTAGATTAGGATTACATCACAGAGAGGAAGCTGTTAGACTGTCTGTTTATAATGGTCAGCCAATCAGAACAAAGCCAGCTTCAAGGGCTTAAACAGCTTGTTTCAGACAGAGGATGAACTGAGGTCCAGTGCGAGAAAAAGAAGGATTATTTTGAACTGTGACTCATGTGAAGCTGCTCTAATCCAGTCCAAGAATCAAACTGTGATGCTATAAACTGTTCATCTCAAATCCTATAACTGAAACGATGATGCATGGAAGACTTTTGTTTCCAGCTTGACGTTGTGTTTTTGCGCCTGAGCAGAAGCGTGAAGTGACACGTCACTGAGGTTTTCCTCATTTATGTGATGGCGCTGTCTTTTGGTTCTCGAGCTTACACAGCTCGCAGAGATTTGTGCGCTCTGGCTCACAGTACAGAGCTGCAGTAAGAGAGACAAAGTGCTGCGTGTCCGGTGTGTGAAAAACAGCATTTGATCCAGGGGCGATTCTAGGATCAGAGCTTTGGGGGTGCTGAGCACCCAGAGAGCTGCCCAGCCAGGCAAGGTAAACTTTACTCGTCACGATGAGACTTCTTCCCTGTTTCTGTCAGTCCCTGCATCCTTAAATGTCTCCCGTTGTCCCGAGTTCCCTCTGACTGTCCCCTTGGTGCATTTAAACCCCTGGTCCTTCCTGTCCTCGTCCTCTGTTGTATTCATCTCCATTATCAGTCATCATAATTTTACCATCTCTGTGCAAGTCTGCAAATTTCTTTATTAAATCATAAGATTCTTAAATTCATCAAGTCTCTCTGTGCCTGGGTCCTCGTCACAAAACATGACATCACTGTTTTGTACATTTTAACACAATTTAATCCCACGTTTGTGAAAGAAAAGCAAAAAACTTTTTTGAAAATTCTGTAACAAAACCATCAAATCTGATCAAGGTTATTTAAATGCTGCAAAAGAAGAATGGATTGGAATTTTTAAAAAATACATATACTAATAATGGATTGCATTTATATGGCCCTCAAAGCGCTTTACAATTCCACTATTCATTCACTCTCACATTCACACACTGGTGGAGGAAGCTACAGTTGCTGACAGAAGCGAGGCTGCCATATCACACCATCGGCCACTCACCAGTAGGCGGCAGATGAAGAGTCTTGCCCAAGGACACAACAACCGAGACTGTCCGAGCTGGGGCTCGAACCGGCAACCTTCCGGTTACAAGACGAACTGCCAACTCTTTGAGCCACAATCGCAGTTTCCTAACCTTAATTACTGCGGGAGAATAATGAATGATGCTCACTGTGAGTAAAAAGTAAACTGAGTACATTTTTTGGACAGAGATTCACTTTTAAAGTGTATGTATAATACAATACAGATACATAAAAATACACTCCAAAAATAGAAGAGTCCTTGAAATGTACAAAATATTATTAAAAAATTAAAAAAACTGAGACACCTTGGCCTCTGGTACAATGTATACAATGTATGAAAAGATCTTTACTGCAGATACTAATATGGCTCTGCAGATTTTTTCTTTTCTTTTATCCTATGTCGCCTCAGCTTGAGGTTGGCAAATCTGTCTATCACATTTTGGTGGTCAAGTCTCTCAAGCATCTCTTTCTCAACTGACATCACAGCCAGGTGCTGGAGTCTGCTTTGACCCATGGTCCTTCTCAGCCAGGTATGGAGCTGACTCAAGACACTAAAAGACCTTTCACAGCTACAGCTGCTAACTGGGTTTGTTAGGGCAACCTGAATAACAGTTTTCAGTTTGGGGAAGATCTGATTATCCCGAAGATTGTACAATGTTAACATATCTGGGATGGCACCAGCCTCACTCTTGAGCTTCAAAAAGTCTCTGGCAACCGTGACTTCCTCTGACTGAAGCTCAATATGGTAATGCAGTGCCAGGGCTGACAACCCAGTTTGTTTTGCAGACTGTGTATAGCAGCTTTAATATAGGGAGAACACAACTTCCAGATTGTATGAGTAAAATTAGTTGTGTTTTTTTTCTTTGCCAGTTTGCCAGTTTCTGTTTTGCCTGTTAGTACTCCCTGTCTGTTTTCTTACCTGGTTCTTCCTGATCTTGTACTTTCTCCTTATGTTCTCCTCTTTCCTCTCTCCCTCTTTGGACTGACAATCATACACAAATAGATTGTATTCAATTAGATTAAAAAATACTATTAAGATCACTAATAAAAAAGTCCTCTCTCAGTTTACTTTTAACCAAAAGGCAAATAACCAAACCACATGTACATCTAATAAAGAATATAAATATTGAAACACTGATCCAACATTATTCTTTATTGATGGATCATTTGATTTTACACTTTTACCTGAATGTGGCTCCTTTTTTTGAAAAAACTACCACACACACACACACACACACAACTGGAGTTATAAGGTTAATGGGCATCCAGTCAGTTAGCTAGTTAGTACCTTGGGTTCAATATCGGCACATATGACAAAATAACCAGTTTCTCTCATTACATTTAAAACAGGACGGTGGTAACAACAGCAGGCTGCAGACAATGTTACGTTTTAGATTTTAAATAGCCTGCATACATTTAAATGGGAGCAACAGGACGGTCAAATGTAGCTGATTTTACTACAGAGCAGGAGGGTAGCAATAGTCGGAAAACACGTTTTCAACACTGCAGGTTACCTGGTGTAATGTTTTTCAGATGAAAAGAAACATGGCCTGACTCCTACCTAACTATATAAAGAGTAACTGAAGGTTAAAGGCAGCTAACATCCTGTTTTAAGCCAGACACTTCCACCTCTGCTCCGCTGCGTCTCAGCCACCATCGCTCTGACAGTAGCGATGTGCGGATCGATTCTGAAATATCGATTCCTCCGATACCAATCATTTATGTTCTAGAATCGATTCTCACATTAAAATATCGATATTTTAGTAATTTAGGGTAAATTTATAGTTTATCATTAACAGGAACACAGTGGAAAGAAACTATATCATTCAGATTGTCTACATTCAAAGGAACTACTTCCTCTTCCGCCTTTCATAGTCATTTGCGAAATTACGGCTGTATAAATGTCTCGCAGCCCCTTGGCGTGCGCACTCACAACAATGGCTGAGCTTAATTGGAGTCATATGTGGACTTATTTTACCTCCACAAACAGCTGAGACGTGGTTTGCGATACATGTGGCAAAAAAGTGAGGTGTTGTGGACATACTAGGGAGACATTCAAAAAGGCTGTTGGGGGGGGGATAAATTCATTTTACAGTGTTTATTTATTGGATAAAATACGTTAAATGTCACCGTTATTATTGGCCAGCCCAGAAACAGCGGGGGTTTCCAAATTCAGAGGCTGCTTCCACCTGATGACCCGGAAAGCCGGGTAGTGCGTCACGAGCTCCCTCGGTGGAGTGAAACGCCACCGTCTGTTCCTTGCTATCTAAAATATAACCGGGCGCTGGCGTGAACTCTCTACCATCTCACACTTCTGTTTAATCAGTTTTCTGTTTGACGTTTATTCAGCTGTGTGAAAACCCCAGAGGAACCCACCCAATGGATTAATAAAGTTAAATTTAATTTAATCTAATAACTTTAATCTCAGCCAAACCGATTTCCTCACGAACAAATAAAACACTGAAAAAGCCAAACAACAACATTTTTAAGTTATCAAAGTGACTTATATATCATGTTTAACCCGAGTAACGAAAGACCGCGGGGGTTTGAAAACGATGTGTCGGTCAGCTCAGATATTTCAAGTTTACACAGCTACATTCTCACCTGAAAATATGTTAAAATTGGTTATGAAAATATATTAAAATTCGGGATTCTCCCGGAAAAATCGGGAGGGTTGGCATGTATGGTTGTGGCAACATCACTAACCTTGTCAAACACCTCAGAGTAAATCATATCACAGAATATGACAAGCGTATATTGAGGCAAACTGAAGAGGAGTAGAGGGACAGGTGCTGCTAGGGCGAGACAGACGTCTCTCACAGAGTCCTTTAGTGCTGCAGGCAGGCAACGTGTTCAAATAGCGCATAACTTCAGTTTTTTTATTTCTATTTCTATATTTTCATTTCTATATGATTAACTCTGCATTATTAAGTGATGAGAACAAGTAATCTGATATTACGCGAAAATTTGAGATACAATAAATAAAATACGTTTTTGTACAAAGTATCGGTATCGGATCAGTATCGTCGATACCACCCTGAATATTACTTGGTATCGGATCAGAAAGGAAATCAGTGGTATCGCACATCACTATCTGACAGCAACGGCGCTAGAGCCAGAGCAGGGGAGAGCTGGAACAAACCACTTTGGGAAGGGGGAGGGGTTATCTATACTTTTGTTGTTAAAATGTTCCATCTCAATTACGTACTGCATGCTTTTTATATTTTCAGTAGTGTGCCCCACAAACAGCAAATATTGTCAAAAAAGTAAGAAATCTTACTGTGCTTTGATTCATTTTTGGGGGTGCTTGGCTAAAAATGGGCTAAAATCACCCTTGATTTGATCCGAGGCCGGAGGGAGATTTACTGTTTACGACCGCGTACTCCACAGTATGCTCGGAGATGTTTACGGATGATGCACAGGATCAATAATTGATTCAATTCTGAATCATTCTGCAGACATCAAAAAACTCAAATCATAAATTATCCACAAGCCAGTGAGTCACTCATCTCTAATCGTGCCGTGGATGGACGAGTATTGATTGGAAATTAACTTTGAGAAAAACAGGAGAAACTGGAGCTTCTGCTGTTTGTGAATCATCTTAGACAGAAAGCTGAACTTTTCCTGTTGGCGAGTCCCGCCGGAGGCGTGCGAGCTTCCGACACACAAACAGCACTCCCTCTTCTGCAGGGGGAAGGATCCATTCATAAAACACACGATTCAGGTCAAACACAACCCGCTCGCCTGGAATTCTTCACTGACATAGCATCGACCAGCTCAAAGTTCACCAAACTAAAAAAAACTACGCTGACCAATCATATTCTCGCATCCTGTATCCTGGGTAAATATGAAACTAGTGTCAGCTGGCTGTAAAAAAACAAAACAATCGTAACGGTACGACACACAGAACTATTTCTGCTGTCCAGAGAGCAGCTGCATGAAGGACCGTCACACACTCATGCAAGCGTGAGTGTGTGCTGCAGGTTGACAGCGCTTCAAACTGAGAATAAGTAAAGACATCTGAGTTAGTGACCTGCGTTGTTGCAGAGGCTGCATCGATCAGTGAAATCGCTAAACTGCTGGAACTGTGGTGCTGCTCGCTGGTCTCTTTGCTCTGGTGTGCAGGCCGAGCCAACACTTTCACACTTTTCTATTTCAGCTTTAAAGTGTCATACGAAGCAAAAATAACCTGCAATCTCAGTGAATCCCATCTAGTTGAAATTCTGATCGTCTTGTCTTGGCTTTTCAAAATAAACAGATGAGTGCACCTCTTCTGGCCTTTAATGATTTATTGGCAACGAGCTGTGAGATAGTCCCACACTGCAGTTCAGTCCGACTGTTAAACCCAGCAGAGGGCGAAGCCCGCGAGCGCTCGCTGCTCCACCTGCAGCATTAATAAAGCCTCTCTGCACCAAGGCAACAGTCTTAATCCTTTTTAAAAACATCTGCAGGTAGAAAAACTTAAACCTTGTGATTATTTGTCCAAAATGATTAAACTGTTTAAATTCAGACTGAGCCCAAAGCATTTCCTTTACCTGAATATTAATACAGAGGAAATATTACCGTTGTCATGAATTTAAATACTCAGCTAATTAGTGAGCCTCTAGTCACCCTTAGCAATAAAAGTTGTATATCGTTTTGTTGTAAAGTAACAAAAGTGGAGAAAACTCTTTGTCACAATAAATTAATCTCCACCAACGGTCCCATTTTCTCTTTGTGCTTTTATTCTGAAATCCTTTTTGTGTCTATATTTACTGTTAGTGAGTGGTCACCTGATATTTGGTTTAGCATCTTTCAGCTCTTTGTTTTGGCTTGTCTGTTTTCAGCTGATTAACCCTCACTCATTATTTCTGCTGCTGTTTTCTTTTCTCCAGCTGAAAGGACCTATATAATAATAATAATAATAATAATAATAATAATAATAATAATAATAACAACTATTATTATTATTATTATTGTTGTTGTTGTTGTTGTTGTTGTTATTCGATATGTGGCTTGTTTCTGGGGGGCCGGGTAAATGCCGCTCAGGTGTAAAGCTCACCTGTACCTGTACGCCTAATAATAATAATAATAATAATAATAATAATAATAATAATAATAATAATAATAATAATAATAATAATGGATTGCATTTATATAGCCCTTTTCGAGACCCTTAAAGCGCTTTACAATTCCACTATTCACTATTGCCTAAGTGCAATAATAAAACGCCGAGTGTTTCGTGTAATCAGCTGTTCTGACCTGTTCGTGAGTCCAGCTGGAAGCGTCCATCCTCGTTCCCAGAGATGATACGGTACACGATGGGATCCGGGGAGCTGCTGTCTCTGGTGAGCGCAGACACGCTCAGCACCTCCGACCCGACCGCCGAGGACTCTGGGAGCTGGGCGGTGTACTCGGAGCTCATGAAGACGGGCTGGTAGTCGTCCAGAGAGACCACATCCACTGTCACCGTGGCAACAGAGTGGAGGTGACGAGGCAGGCCGCGGTCGGTGGCCTTCACCTTTAGCTCGAATGTGGTCGGAGTTTCAGGGTTCAGAGGTCGTTCCAGCCGCAGGATCCCCGAAAATTCGTCCAGAGAGAAGTAACCGTCATCGCCGGACAGGAGGGAGTACTTCACCTCGGAGTTTATACCTGAGCACAGGAACACGGACAGGTAAGGTGTGTGAGGATGTCTCACCTGCTTCTCTGCATCAGGTCATCACTTTTAATAGTGACCTTATCCTGCTCAGGTTAGAATCATAAAGACTAAAGCAGTGAAATCTCTTCTAGAGACAGACTGTATAAGCAGACGGCTTTAATCAATATGTTAATATAAATAAATGTAACTATATAAATAAATATACTCAGGTCATCAAGAAACAAAGACTTCTCCAGTAAATGATGCTCACCGCCTTATTTACTGTCAGCCAATCACAGCTGGGATCGGCTGACAGTAAATGAGGCGGTGAGCCAATGAACAGAAGCTGTTCTCCCCTTGAGTTCAGGTGTTTTGGATCCACTGAAGGTGTTTCAGGAACTTGAAAGTCCAACATGTTTGTTTTGAGTTATCCAAAATTGCTTCGAGAGTGTAACTGGAGGCCATCCAGAGTCAGGTTATTACTTTGGTTTGTTGGGTGTGACTGATCCTTTTATCCAAACAAAAAAATATGCATTAGCCATGAAACTGTTATCTAAGCCACATCTGGATTTCCACATAGCGCCAATTAAAAGAATCAAAAGAAAGAATAATCACAAACCGCACGCTTTGAACTCTTCGGGCTGTAAACATGAAAAAACACAAAGCATCCCCGTTTCTGCACAGTTACAAATTGACAGTGGGAGTGTGTGGGTGAAAAACCCAGCGTGTGTGTTTCTAATGAAACCCACTGATGATAAAAATGACCCTCCCCATGAGGAGGCTTGTTAACCACTAACTCCAGAGCAATAAGAAGAACATTCCGATTCCCGCAGAGCTCGTGAAATAACACCTCTATTTTTCCTCACTTTTTTTATTCGTTGTCTTCTCTCCTGCTGATTTTCACGCTGCAATTATTCAGGTGAAAACCACGACATGTCTACGGAGCTAACTTTGGATAACGGTTAATTGATAGCAGCTTTAGGAGGAAAACACATTTTCATGCTGAACAGACTAAGCAGCCTAAAGACGTCACTACAGGTAAAGGTCAAACACTGTGTTGGTTTTTCAGAGGATTAGCGCTTCAACTACGGTTATTTTCTGTCTGCTGCTTGAGCTCTGCTGCGCAGTTTCACCGTCACATCCGACTCCACATTTCTGTTTTGATGCCTGCAGTTTTTTCTCTGCGTGCTGAAGGGGTTTTGATCCATTTATCTGGCAAATAAAGCATTAAAAAATAGAAACATGTGTGTGAGTCACTGGCATCTGTGAGAAAGTCGTCAGCACTGAGAAAGAGGACATGCCGCTGCACATCTGAAGGCGTGGCCAGCCTGTTGGGGCTGCGTGTGTCCTACCTGTCTGAATCTGTCCACCTTTGTACAAACTAATGTGTGTGTGCAGTCCCACTGTGATCCACCATTTGAATGACACATCAAAAACCACACACACCTGCACAAACCAAGCTCTGTCCTTTAATGTGACTTCACCCATCAAACTAATTAATAAGGTGTTTACGACTGCACTGGCAATCTGCAGCAAAGTGTGGCCGCTCGCCTCAGTAAGAGAGGGCTGGGGTACATCAGCGATACGTGTGCTGATTACAAAACTACGGGCTTTACATGAATCACAAGAAGGAGGAGCAGCACAAAGGAAACCACAAAGACAGAAGTGAACATGCAGCTCCACCTCTGCACAAATAATACCAACCAATGTGAAACACTGGCTGCTTCTTACTCTTCTTATCGGGATTTAGAGCAAGCGGCCTACAAGTGTAGCATTAACAGATTTTTGAAATGAATAATATTTAAAAATTGTTTGACAAAAATAAATCATCATGAAGAAGACCAAATTTGTGGTATTTGGGGAAAAAAATACAAATAGAAGGTTTAACAAAGAAAGAGTCTTTACTCTGTAACTCTTTGATTTCGTAGAGCTGAAAAAAGCACAGCTGATGTCTGAAGTTCATTCATTTGTTGCCAGAAAGTATTCTGAATATTGTGTGAGACGGACACCAGTGGGTCTACAGTTTAAGGCTGCGATGAATCTAAAGATGCAAAAAGTGTTTCTGTATTCATACGTGTGTAACTGTTCACACAGAGATATTACTAAAGTTACTATGTTATTTTGTATTTTTTTATATTTACGTGTTGGAAATAAAAAGCAGTGAAACTTTTGCGTGTGACGACTTCTCGTAAACAGCAGTATCAATGCAGAAATGGTAAATGGACTGGTTCTTATATAGCGCTTTTCTACTCTTTCTGAGCACTCAAAGCGCTGTACACAACTTGTACATTCACCCCATTCACACCCATTCGCACAAGCACATCTTTCTAAGTGCTTTCTAAGTAACATTCACACACACATTCATACTCCGATGGATGCATCGGAGAGCAATTTGGGGTTAGTATCTTGCCCAAGGATATTTGGCATGCAGACTGGGGAAGCCAGGGATCGAACCACCAACCTTCCGATCAGAAGATGACCTGCTCTACCACCTGAGCTACAGCCACCCCAATGAAAGAAATGCCATTAAAGTTTCAAGTGATGCATGAATATGCGTTCACACTTTAAATGTTTAAGAAACTCTGATGACGTCACCGAGCCATCAGCCTGCAGCTGGTTCTGAAAAATAAGTGTCTTTTGTTTCATGTCCAACCTTTTCCCGCTACACTCACAAATTACACATCAAAGCAGAGGCGTGTTTGCCCTCCATCCCCCGAAACCCCCCACCCCACCCCAAAGACACTGATCAGAGCTCTCACACAGATGTTGGCTGTCCTTAAAATAACTACAAAAACTGCATATAAAACTACTTTTTATCATTAACATGTGTCTTATTAAAGTTTTCTCTAGATTTAATTTTGAAAATGTCATTTTAAAAAGGTAAAGCAACACCTGTAAATAAAAAAGGCAGTGTTTACAGTAATTCAGGACTACCCACACTGCATGAAATAATAACAGACGTCCAAATGTGACACCAAAGCCAAGTTAAACGGCTTTTATGGCTGACATTATTTTTAGCTGCTTTTGTAGTGGGCTTTGGTTTTGCTTTGTCATTAAGGCACACCCACATATTTTCACACATTAACGAGGACATGCAGACACGCGACCGACTACAGGAAGCACGGCAGCTCTGATGTCATGTTTAAAAGCAGAAATGTGGCAGTAAAAATCTAAAGGGTGAAAGTTCAGGTTTGAAATGCAGACTCTAATGAAAACAGATTAATTAGGATTCTTTGTTTTAGAGCACAATGTTTTTAGAAAGAGTCAGTCATAACTGAAGCTAAAAATTTAAAATGAGTGAGGTGCTCATGCTGCAGGGGTCAAAGGTTAAAAGCTACGTGATGCAGATAATTCCCATCACAGCTGGAACAACACAGCAAAGGTGAACTTCAGGTGGGTGTTTCATGGATGGCTTTGCCTTTATTATGTTTGGGATCAGTCAAACCACACATACACACACACAAACACACACACACAGGCACGCCTGAGCATCAAGCTTTAAGGTGTAAAAAGGGCCGATGATACCAGAATGAAGGGTTTGTCCCAACATGTTCGGACCTGACATAAACAACTCCATGTTCACTTTGTCTAGTTACTCCACCTTCGCTGCACCCACTGCGACACGTCAAACTCAGCAGCAGCTCACCTGTGTCGGGGTCCTTGGCATACACCACAGCGACCGGCGTGCGGACCGTGGTGTTGTCGAACACGGTGACCTCGTAGTGGCTGGACGAGAAGCGGGGCGGGTTGTCGTTCATGTCCTGGACCATCAGCAGGATGTCGGCCTGACAGGATCGACCCCCGCCATCTGTCGCCTTCGCCACCAGGTTGAACTCCACGTTCCTCTCACGGTCCAGCACGGCCAGCGTGAAGAGCTCACCTGGGACAGGTGTACGACACACAACCATCAAACCGCGGAACACAAACATCCCCAAAACAAGGCCAACGCATTTCCACACTAAAGACTATTTTAGCACGTTGGTGATGCAAATGCAGATGATGACGCATGTCTTATAATTAAAGTATCAGCAGTCAGCTTCAGGTCAGATGTAGCGTGTTGAGGTGAATATCGTGAGGTGTTATTTTAATATTTGAGGTGTGAGCAGGTGAGCATGGTGTTTCCTGCTTAAAACTGATAGTCACTCCCTCCAGAAAGACAAAGTCCAACTGGTCTGCATGCAGTCAGACTGCTTTGCCTCACTAAACAAAAGTGTCTGCATTTCCTGTTTTTTATGAACATTTGATAAGCAATAAAATATTCAGGAAATACCCCAGCCACGAAGGACAGGCCTCCGCTAACGAGCAGCTTAAAGAGGCCGCACACGTTATTCATCGCCATGACACAAACATCGTGTGACTGTGGTGCTGCTCATTCACAGGTGACAGTTTTAGGCCCGAGTATTATAAACTTATATTACTCAGTCAAATGTTAAAACTTTTTGGTGTTTTGTCGTGGTAACGGCAGGATGCTAAACTCCAGCAGAACCTAAACACATCACCAGCTTGTCCCCGTCGGTGTTTCAGTGTTTTATGCACACCTTGCTGAAGTTTGGCTCCCGTGAAGGTGTGAGCATGTGTCTTTGATTATTTTGGATTCTATTTTGCTGCAGGTATCACAGCTTGTAAAGACTTTACAGGGAACAGAGAGTCTTTGAATTCCTGCTTTAGGATTTTTGGGCACATTCTCATCTTCATAGGCTTTACGGCGTTAAGGTGCACCTCTTTTGAAGTCTAGGTTTTCACAATGCTAATGCCTTCAGCTCGGCCTCGGGTTGAGCCCGTTGTGTTTTTTTAGTCTGCAGTTGATGCTAAGGTGTGTTTAGGATCACTGTGCTCTGCTACGAGCCATCCACTTATGGAGGCTTTCCATTTCTTCCTGATGCACCCCCACAGAGAGGAGTTCTTTTCATAGATCCTGTACTCTTTGTTCTCCAAACGTCTTTCTAGCAAAAAAATTTTTTCCCGGTGCCTTTTTCACGAAGGCACCGGGATCCTTCTGATGTTCAGACTTCCAGAGGAAAGCCTTTCTTCTGATGACTCTTCCATGAAGTTCAGGAGCTTTGATTTGCCTTCAAACCCAACCAAGAACTTTCTGTGGTAGTGGTAGAGGAGGATTGTTTGGACAAGATTTGAACAGTCTGTACAGTCTGGGGCTGTAAGTGCCCAAATTTCACATCATGATACAATCAACTTTCAATCTAAAGCAGCTTTGAACTTTTGGAAATCCATGCACGTGTTACTTTTCTATATTCAAGTATAAAATCAGCCTCTAGTTTTACACACAATATGACAAGAGCGGCTTTTGACCTGTGAGTGGGTCAAAAGACGGACTGATGTCTCAGCAGGTGGTGAAGATATCAGGTGATGGATGTCAGTTCATGCTATTGCACCCTCAAACTCGCGATGACAGGGACGCCGTGCACTGACGTCAAACAGACACCATCATACCTGTCCTGTGTTCCAGGTGGAACTTGTCGGCATCTGGCCCGTGGAGTGTGTAGGAAATCTGGCCATTAGTGCCCACGTCTGGATCGGAAGCTGAAACCTTGAGCACAAACACGCTGGAGGGCGAGTTTTCCATCACCACCTCTTTGTACACCAGCTGCAGCAGGAGGATAATAACAATAATCAGGCCTGCATTTACTGGGTGGGTTTCAGTTAAGCTACTCAGCGTTGGATTAAAGAGAAAAAACAGGAAGCAGCAGAAACACACCTACAGAGCTGAGAAAGGTCATGTTAAGTAAGTTGTTACTTACATCTGAACTCTGACACCATAACGTACGGCACAAGGAGGGAGGGAGGGACGGACGGACGGCTGTATCGATGGATGGATGGATGTATACATGGATAAGTGGATGAGTGGATGTATGTATAAGTGGATGTATGCATGATGGATGGGTGAGTGGATGGGTGGATGCATGGATGGATGGATGTATACATGGATGGGTGGATGCATGGATGGGTGGATGGATGGATGGATGTATACATGGATGGGTGGATGCATGGATGGGTGGATGCATGGATGGATGGATGTATACATGGATGGGTGGATGTATACATGGATGGATGGATGGATGTATACATGGATGGGTGGATGCATGGATGGATAGATGTATACATGGATGGGTGGATGCAGGGATGGATGGATGTATACATGGATGGGTGGATGCATGGATGGATAGATGTATACATGGATGGGTGGATGCATGGATGGATGGATGTATACATGGATGGGTGGATGCATGGATGGATGGATGTATACATGGATGGGTGGATGCATGGATGAATGGATGTATACATGGATGGGTGGATGCATGGATGGATGGATGGATTTATGTCACAATTAACTGTTTAATATACATGTTACAAACCTACCACAAACCTTCCAAGTGTAATAAATAAATTATTTTTTACTTATTAACTGCTTATGATGCAATACTCCATAAAGTCTTGTTTTAAGAAGACTCTGTGTCAAAGCCAGTTTTATAACTGGCTTATAAAGACTTAAAAGGACTTTATTAACTGTTAAGTAAAGATTATTCATGCAAATGTTATTTACCTGGTTTCAGTTAAACAATATGTTATTATGATAGAGATATTTCTCCTGGCTGCTGGATGATAAGTGATCTGTGATGGTGAACATTTCATGCATCTGTCCCCATTAAACTCTAGTAATGACTGTGAGGAAACAGACAGGGAGAAATACTGGCTTTATACTGAAACCGTTTTTAATATTAAATGTTACATGAAGTCAAGACTAATCTTTTTTTTAATAGCTCAGTTTCATAAATTAGCCTCGGGGGCTTTACAGCCTGTACAGGAAGCAACAGCTTTTGTCTTTACTCTTAATGTGGAGATATTCCCAGAAGCACCTTTAAAGGAAAAATAAACGCTTTAAAAAAATAAAGGTTCAAAAACAGCCCAGCGTCCACTTCCCCTTACCATTTTCACTCTGAGTGGCTTCCATGCATCTAACTGCAGAGCTGAAGTCACCTGTACTCACCTGCTCACACAGCGGGCTGTTGTCATTGATGTCCAGCACATGGACGTCCACGCTGATGGGAGCCTCAAACTTGCCGTCGGTGGCCGTGACTCTCAAGGCGTATCTGTCTCTGGCCTCTCGGTCCAGACTCTCCTTCACAATCAAACCCCACTGGCCCTCGTCCACCTGCACGATGGCGAACTGGCCCAGCGGGTCTCCGGCTGCAGGAGCAAGAAGGACGTGAGTGACAGCAGAGAGGCAGGGCGTCATGCTCTCAGAGGTAGAAAGCCGTGAGCACTGTTGCTTTAAGCTTCTACCAGAAAAGCTTGCTTTGTCCTTCAATCTGCTGAAGCATCAGACGTGTGATCACGTTAATGAGCGTGAATTCAGCTTTTCTCTTTTGATCTTTTCTTTTGTGACTCAAACTTTTGGATAAATGTTTATTGGTTCACTCTGGAAGGGGTCGACATGTCAGCATGGATGAATTTTGACTAACCTGTCCCACTTTGAACCTTATCAGATAAGTCAGACCCTCCTGTGTATTCCTGTTTACAGTTTGGTGTGGAGGAAAATCAACTTTTAATTCTTTCCTGACTCCCTGTAGCTGTAGTTTGAATATTTATTTAATTTCTGATTTGATTCCTTTTATTTCTTTTCCAGTCTTTTTATTTTAATCGTGTTTTTATGCTGTTTGACCTCAGTCTTCACTTTTACTTCAGTCTAATACGTCCTGCTGCATTTTTAATCTGTTGTTCTCATTTAAGTTTAACTTTTTAATATATTTTATCCGAGTCCTGTTTATTTTTATACCCTCTGCTGTGACTTGAAGGCACCTCGGGTCAGCTTGTTGTTTTTAAATGTTCTGCATTAATATTAAGTATCTATAACTCAGTCAAAAAAAAATCCCCTCCACTCACGCATCAAATACTCAGAGCAATCCCCCAAAATATTAAATATATGATAATGTGAGAGTAGCAACACTTTTACAGACAGAACCTAAAAACACAGACACACTCTGCTCTGAAAACTTTTTCCTGATGTTTATGGGTCAGCGTTTCAGTCTGAAGATAAAAGTGTTAGACTTCATGTTATGGATTTGAGAAACAACCGCCTTGCTCTGTCTCCACCAGTGTTGGGACTAACGCGTTATTAAGTAACGCGTTACAGTAACTACGTTATTATTGTGGTAACGAGCACGGTAACTAGGTATTATGCCAAAATCAGGAACGCGTTAATCGTTACTGGGATTTAGATAGGGTCGTTATTCGTTACTTCGTGTGGTGGCTATCGCGGAGCTTCCACAGATTCAGTAACATTAGCAAGTGTTGGAGGCCAGCAGGTGGATGAGGGAAAGGGGAGGCAGGAGGAGTCTGCAGTCTATCTGGGTCAGATATAAACCAAGTTTAGGTGGAGTTTATTTTTGTTATGCTGACTTTTTCGTATTGGGTACTCGCTAGCATGACGGAGTTTCTAATTGCCAACCATCCCGTAAAAAACGAAATCGTCTCGTATTCAGAGAAAATATTACGCGTTTCGTATTGAGCTGAAAAGGAACACAGTTTGTCCCGTACTTCAGCTATAATGAAAAAAGACACAAAGCTGGATTTATTCTGTGTGTTTACGCTGCACAGCTGCATCTTCTTCTTTCATTCTCCTCCCTCCCTCTCCTGTTTCTACTTCAATCATAAAACTGATCAATGATCAGCTGATCAGCTTTTCTCTCTTGTTTGTTTATCGCCCACTTTGCGCCAGAAAGAAGAAACCAGTGGATGTCGCGCTAAACAACAGCAGCACATTTAAATTTGATTAGCTGTTGTTAGAATTCATTTGATTTTGATTTATAGTATCAGCTGATGTTTGCTGGAGCCACAGCTGTAAAAGCTGCTGGTCATGATATCGGTTTGGTTATCTGGTGAGAGGGAAACATGAAGATGAAACCAGGAGGTGTCCTTATTGAATCATCAGAGCTGAACAGGTGATGGAGAAACAGCTTTACCCTTTAGGTGACATGAATGAGTTGAAGGGAAGTTATCAACTGTTTCTGAGAGACAAATAACACCAGGATCCTTTTCTATGTAGCTAACAGCGGATAACTGTGCAGGGGCGGCTCTAGCAAAGTGTTGCCAGGGGGGGCAGGTAGGGCATTAACAGGGAGAGGGGGGCACAAAGAAATACATTTCTTTCTTATTCTCATTTAAAATGTCTAGCTTTTAAAAAATAATTATCTGAATCTTACAACAAACGATTGATAGATTGATACATATATACCATCAGAAGAGTGTACATCACTGTCACAACAGCGTTTGTTTTCATTCAAAGTCTTTATGATTTTTCCTATAATGGTGGGCCGGTCAGTCACAACACCCAGGCCAATTTTTTTGTCCCAAACCAGCCCTGTATGCAGCTCATCTGCAGTCTAGTATTACCTACATCTTCCTATTCAGAAAGCAGAATTCTGAGTACAATTGAAAGCACCACGACTGCAGTTTTTGTGTTGGATATAAAAAGCACACATGGCGCTGTGACGTAGACTAGAATCATGGCAGCGGTCAACGGCGGTCCAGGCGTGGGATTTCTCTCGTGGAAATATGCAGTTTATTTTTTCCTTTCAATTGGTAGGTGGCACAGTGCACTTGTGGCAAGTAAGCAAGCTAGAAGACTGGCAGTCTTGCTGGGTATCCAGTTACGGAAGCAACACATTAACAAGAGAATTTTGAGTAAAACCAAAGTTACTTTCCCTAGTAACTAGTTACCTTGAAAGTAACGAGTAACCTGAAGTAACTGAGTTACTTTTGATAGAAGTAACTAGTAATGTAACTAAGTTACTAATTTAAAGTAACTTACCCGACACTGGTCTCAATACAGCTGACTAATAAATGTCAGAATAAATAAAGAGTTTAAATTAATCTTCTGATGTTTTTGTTTCTGTATTTGGAAAATAATCTGTGCACTATTTTGGCAGGAATTCAGCACCACCTCATATTTTTGTCACTGTTTTTTAAAGAAATAGAAGTGAAGAAAGGTTTGCTCTATATCGTTCTTCTTTTCATTATATATTTTTTATTTTTATTATTTAGTACTGGTAAAACTCTTTGGACAGATGAAAACAGGATGAAGATGAAGCAGAATGATGGAGAGAAAAGAGCATGCATCCAAATCCTCCGTCTAACATGGCGGAGGCGGTGTTATGGCCTGGGCCTGTATGGCTGCAGTGGAGCTGGCTCTCTGGTGATTTATGATTTATTCGGGAGACAGACACTATCTCTACTTTTAAGATTAGGCTTAAAACTTTCCTTTTTGCTAAAGCATATAGTTAGGGCTGGATCAGGTGACCCTGAATCCTCCCTTAGTTATGCTGCAATAGATGTAGGCTGCCGGGGGATTCCCATGATGCATTGAGTTTTTCCTTTCCAGTCACCTTTCTCGCTCACTATGTATTAACAGACCTCTCTGTATTGAATCATATCTGTTATTAACCTCTGTCTCTCTTCCACAGCATGTCTTTTATCCTGTCTTCCTTCTCTCACCCCAACCGGTCGCAGCAGATGGCCGCCCCTCCCTGAGCCTGGTTCTGCCGGAGGTTTCTTCCTGTTAAAAGGGAGTTTTTCCTTCCCACTGTCGCCAAAGTGCTTGCTCATAGGGGGTCATATGATTGTTGGGTTTTTCTCTGTATCTATGAAGCGCCTTGAGGCGACTTTTGTTGTGATTTGGCGCTATATAAATAAAATTGAATTGAATTGAATTATGATGATGTCACTGCTAATAGAAACAGCAGGATGAAGTGTGACGTGTACAGACCTTTGCACAGCTTCACAGCAGAACAGATGATAATTACCCAAAGTAAACTGCAAAAGCAACCTGAAAGCATCTCAACACAGAGAAATGGGGTATTCTTCGAGGTGTTTATGAGAGAGACTGCAGGGGGAAAAAACTCCTAACATTTAAAATGATTTTACAATAAAGAGGGAGGAACTCTTTCACTCCTGAACAGTTAGTATTTAGTTAACCTGCTTGAACTAAAGCTGAGAGTCTGCACTGCTGCTGAAGACGCTGAAGTCATGTCCTCATTACACAGTACGTTCTTTATGGCTTTTGCTGCCTTCACTGGCAGCCAAATTAGCATTTTTACAGCGTGAAGCATCTCAAACAGCCCCCAGAACAACAATGTGAATGTTTGTGTAATTGCAAAGTTAAAGGAATTAAATATAGGAGGAAAAAACAAACAGAATAGAAAATCGTCTTATGGTGATGGGAGTAAAATCCTCCCATCAATCACAGCAGGGGTGGGCAGGGTTTGTTTCTGTTTTCGCTTCTTAGAGCAGAGCAAATGTCAGCATCAGACAAACCTTCTATTATAAATTATTCCAAAGCAAATATTCGTCTGTTAGGAAAACCGCAGTGTGACAGAGAGCTCCTTTAGAACGGTTTAACTGTCTGGGGGAAAACAGGATTTGCATTAATTCGAGGCTTTGTTTTGTTGTTAGCTGCAGGGCAACCTGTTGGTATTCTCCCCTCGTTAGCTGGCAGTGCACTGCGATTAATCTGAGGCTCAATAATATTGACTCTCTGCTGGGGGTGATTAACACATAACTCATTTCGCCTCATTAACGTCTTCGTAACAGAGCGGCCACTCTTTCGACGGGACGCTGAACATGCAAACACGGACAAAACAACACTGCTGACACACGCACACAAACGTAATGCCCAGACACGCAAGAGCAAAACAAACAGGCTCAAATCTATGAACACACACACCCATGAACACACCTGTGATGTAACACGTGATGAGGCGGTTCTCCAACGACACATCAGCGTCCGTGGTCGTCATGTAGACAATGGGTTCATAGGGAGTGCTGTTCTCCACCACTGAGCCGCGGTACACTTCCTCTGTGAATTTTGGCGGGTTGTCGTTCTCGTCCGTCACCATCACCTCCACCAGGACGCTGGATGACAGTTTTGCGTTGCCGCCGTGGTCAGTGGCGACCACGTTGAACCTGTACACCCTGGTCGCCTCGCAGTCGGTCTCCCGCAGCGTGGTGATCCAGCCGCTCTCCCCGTCGATGGAGAACACCTCAGTAATGTCCAACGCAGTGTCATCGGGCAGCAGCTCCAAGGTGTAGGTCACCACACCGTTGGTGTCTGTGTCCGGGTCGTTGGCCGTTACCTAAAGGTGGATACGTGCAGAGAGTTGTGCTGAGACTGTATCTGAACATGGGATGCTGTTGCAGAATCCAGGTGTTTCTTTAGCTCACGCACTGCTGCAGGATTTCACTAAGCTAAGCTAATGCTTAAATAAACAGAAAACCAGGGAAACATTCATAATTCAGCATTTTCAGAGGTATGCACTGAGTTTACCTGTCATCACAGCATCTGAAAACTCCAAATCAGCTTCTTTTGATGCAACCGAGAAAAACTGACACCAGAAATGCCAAAACCTGCAGTTTCTCTGGCATCCAACAGATGATCCAGCAGAGAGTCAGTCCCACAGACTCCCATGTTGGAATAAACACGTTTACAGTCTGATGCTCAAACTATATTGGTCTCTATAGATAATTTCTCCCACCACAACGCGGGGGGAGAATTATTCTATAACTGACCTGATTAAATTGAATTAAGGCTTACTGTCTGCATTATTAGGGGCATGACCTCTTTAGTCGTGTCCAAATTCATAGACTGCATCCTCAGGAGGATGCAGTCATTGTGGGCTGGGTCCTCTGAAGGCCGGGTAGCCCAGAAGTGAGCAGCTGTGAAATTGGACGGTGTAGCCTTCAGATTTGTGTCACGAGCTTTCTCGGTGTAGTTTAATAAACTCAGCTGTCTGCTCCTTGCTATCTAAAATATAACAGGACACTGGCGTAAATTCTCAACCATCTCACACTTCTGTTTTATCAGTTTTCTGTTTGATGTTTATTCAGCTGTGTGAAAACTATAACTTTAATCTCAGCCAAACCGATTTACTCAGGAACAAATAAAACACGGAAAATACCCAAACAATAACATTTTTAAGTTATCTAAGTGACCTGTATATCATGGTTAACCTGAGTAGCAAAAGACCGTGGGGGTTTGAAAACGACGTGCCGGGAGTCCGCTGTTTTCAACGGCTCTAGTGAGCCGGCTAGCTATCAATCTGGTGGGTAACAGACATTTCTGAAAACGTCATAGCACAGGGATAGGTTGGGCCACGAAGGATACACCCGACCCATCCTCAAATCTGGGGAAAAGGAGGAAGCATTTGTCAGCCGCATTTGGAGGAGTCTACAAATTTGGACAGCCTTTGTCCACTGTGAAGTAATCGGCGTACAAATGCGGCTTCATGCAACCTATGAATTTGGACACCCCCTTTGACTGACAGGTAACACACGCAGTTGTAACAGCTAGCTGTCTGCCTGAACTGGACCTATGGACCATGTTTTTGTGCTGTTGGAGCCTTTTTAATGACATTATCTGACCAATGGTATGTCTGTGGGGAGGTTACTGTACTCTGTCTGAGTTCCAGGTTTGGTGCACAGTGAAATTCTAGCAATTTATTTGGTTGTAATGAACACTGATTAGCAGGTATCTGAATCTATGCTAATGTGCATTTTTTTTGGCACTGCCAGTAGAAAAATACTCCATGTTTACTATGTTGTATGTGTTATATTTGAAGCACCAACTGCTTTTCTCTGAACTTATGAACCAGCCTAAACACATCATGGATTCATTTGTGTGTTGAACAGTTTTAAGGAACTTTGATTCTCACAAACTCCTGTCCTGGTTGTTTCTTAGAGGGGGCAGTTGCTCCAGCACATGATGTATTATTTATGGTGGTGAATAATTATTTGGATTATTTTCCACACTGTAGAAGTCCTGGGAAAGTAAGCTAACCCAAGGTATCCAAAGTGTAATAGTCTTACATCCGTGCCTAAATGTCATCCTCTGTAAAAATTGAGAACAAAGCCTTGGCTTTGTCTTGACTCCAGTGGCTTTAAAATCTCTTGGGCTGCTCAACTCTATTATTGAAAAAGCAAACCAATAATGACACCATTTCTACTCAGTCTGCTCTACGCCCAAAAATCACAGGTGATGTTTCCCTTACATTTTTCAATAATGTATTGAAAGGGCTAGTTTAAAAAGATGAATAGTATTAAATCTGAAAATGATCCGCTGTGAGAGCAGCTGGAAGAAGGAGTATTAAATTTTAATTGCTACATGTGTGGAATATATTTATACGTGCATCGAAGAAGTTGTTGCACTGAAAGCAGAGTCTAACTTTCCTGAACCTTCAGTAAATATTTCCGCCTAAAGCAGCTTCGTTGGGTGTAAGACCATCCTCAGCAACCTAATGTTGATCTGCTTCAAAAACAGGTAAGGAAAATCCCTGCTGGAAACTCCCTGTTTACCCAAGGATATCAGAGGAAACAGTCCTTTCTCAGACAGAACATATAATACACTGCAGTCATGTAACTAGAGTGGATGGGCGAGTTTATAGGGCATTTTTCAGTGTGTATAACAGTTCAGACTTTTATACACACTTTGCTTAAACCATGACGGGTATCAAATGAAGCTTCCTGTGTCTCACCTGAATAACAGTGGTTCCAGCAGGCATGTTTTCAGCCAGGAAAGCTCTGTATGGACTTGCATCAAACACTGGCTGGTTGTCGTTGACATCCTGGACTTGGATGCTGACAGAAACCAAGGATGCCACGTCCGTCCCGTTGTGATTCCCCTGGGCAATCACATCTATCTGGTACCACTTTGTCTTTTCGTGGTCAATGCTCTTCTGCAACAACAAAGTTCCACTTTCCTGGTCCAAGCTGAACACTTTGTCTTTGTTGCTTTCAACGGTGTTCCCATTCACCAGGCTGTAAATGAGGGGCATGTCGGAGTCCGCCCTCACAGCGCCGATTTCTGTCCCTATGGGAATGTCCTCTGCAGCCGAGAAGGTGTAAAGTGGCTCAGAGAACTTCGGAAGAGGAACCTCTGGCGGAACAACCTTCACCTGGACGGGGACTGTGGAGTTATAAAAAGGAAGGCTGCCATCACGAGCCTTGACTTTGAAGTTGAAGATCTTGTTCTCCATGCCCACAAGGCTCTCTTTGACACTCACAACTCCGGTGAAAGGGTTTATCTCAATAATGTCTTCGGTCACTTCTTCTGCTTCATCCACCAGGTAGGTGACGTCTGCATTTTTGCCATCGTCTGCATCATAAGCCATGATTTGAATGACTGGGGAGCCTTTATTAACTGTCGACTGGATTGAAACCTGGTATTCAGATGCTTTGAACTGCGGTATGTTATCATTCTCATCTGTAAGGATAATCTTGACAGTGCAAAACGCCACTTTACCACCTCCATCTTTAGCCATGACTTTGATTGCTATGACCCTCTGGGAGGGGTTTTCTCTGTCCAGTGGCTGAGTTGTGACAATCTGCCCATCTTTGCTGATTGCAAATTTCTCATCAGCAAGTTTGTTTATGATGGTGTAGTCAACGCTACCGTACGGCCCGTCATCTGGGTCGATGGCAGCTAGCCGGATCACGCGAGTTCCCGCCTCTGCATTTTCGGCCAGCTCTGCTTCATAGACGCTCTGCTTGAAGTATGGATTGTGCCTGTTGCTGTTTATCATATCGATACTGACGGGGGCAGTTTTCTGAAACACGCCATCAGACACCGCCACAGTCAGGTTATAGTGAGGATCGAGATTCCTCCTGCAGACATTAGAAAAGGAGATGATACCCGAGGATTCGTTTATATTGAAGTACCGGCCTTCATTCCCTGAGAGAATTTTGTACTTGAGGTTATTCAGGTCACCAGTGTCGGGGTCTGAAGCTTGGATTTTGATGACAATGTGGCCACACTTTGCCATTTCATCAAGTGTGGCTTTATACCGGGAGCTGTCAAAGTCCGGAGGGTTATCGTTGACATCGGTGACATTTATAGTCACAAAAGTCTCGCTGCTGAGAGGGATGGTCCCATTGTCTGTGGCTTTGATTTTTAAATTAAAATGTTTCCTGCTTTCATAATCCAGCACCTGTTTTGTAACAATCAACCCAGTCTGAGGGTTTATTTCAAAGAAATCACTCTCATCTCCATGTGTTTTTACCATGTGGAAGGTCAAATCTTTATTTCTACCAGAGTCTTTATCAGAGGCAGAAAGCTTGATCACAGAGGTGTCAACTGGGAGCCCCTCCACGATATTCACATTGTGCATTAGCTTAGAGAAAACCGGGGCATTATCATTGACATCCTCCACTTCTATTTCAATCGAGGCCTCTGAGAAAGCTCCGGTCACTGAGTCAGTAGCTCTGACTGTCAGCACATGCATGGTCTGGCTCTCATAGTCGAGGGGGTTGGTGACTGTCAGCACACCAGTTTTGAAATCAATGTGAAAGTGTTTTGAAGCGTTTTCCTCTTCAAGATTGTAGATGAGCCTGTAACCCTCGGGGTTCCTCGCCTGGACGTGCAGGATGGTGGTGAATGGGGGCACATCTTCAGGGACTTTTAGCGGATACAGAAGAGTCTGGAAGACTGGATTGGTTCGATTCCTCACCTGAATGCTGAGCTGAGCCATGGTGCTGTGACTGGGCTCGCCCTCATCTATAGCTGACACCGTTAGTACGTACTTATTCAGGGCATTAAAATCCAGAGGTCTTTGAAGGGACACGTCGCCAATGTCTGGATCTATTCTGAAGAGGCCATAGTCTTCCTCCAGATTGTACACGATGGCTCCGTTTTCTCCCAGATCTCTGTCGATGGCGGTCACTTGATACAAAACATCTCCTGGTTCCGCGTCTTCGGAAATCATCATTGAAAAAGGCAAGTTTAAAAACTGTGGCGAGTTGTCATTGACATCATCTATGAAAACCTTCACCTTGGTGATGGCTGTTCTCGGTGGGGTTCTCATGTCCTGCACTTTAACCACAACGTCATAAACGTCTTGTTCTTCCCGGTCAAAAGGGACTCCTGTGGTTTCGAGTAGGCCTGCTGTTGGGCAGATTGTGAACCTGCCTGCTGGGTTTAGGACAGAGTATAAAAGAGGTTCGTTTAAAAAGCATCCTGTGACTTTGAGCGCTGCTAAAGTTTTGACAGTCTTTATGTTTTCAGAAACGCTCGCTGAATAGACTTTGTGCTCAAATCTGAGGTCACTCTCCGTTAGGTTTGTTACGCTTACGTTGACAGTAGCTAAATCTCTGTAGAGGCCGTCAAAGGCTTTGACACGCAGCTGATAAAACGGCCTGAAGTCAGACACGTTGTTCACAGTGATGAGTCCAGTATTGGGGTGAATTGAAAAGGCATTATGAAGATTTCCCTCGGTGATGCTGTATGACACCGCTGAGTCAGCATCATGAGCTGTGATGCACACAACCTCTGCATCTCTGACAGCTGGGAGGATGATGGATGACTCATACACAGAGGCAGTGAATTGTGGTGGGCAGTCATTCAGGTCCAGGATGCGAACAGTGACCTTGGCCGGCTCTGCCGCGTACAGCGATGGCTCCCCCGAGTCCTTCACCTGTACCGTGAAGTGATACTCAGCCTTGGTTTCAAAGTCCAGCAGTGAAATTAAGGAGATGGTCCCCATACTCGAGTCTATTCTAAAGACTTTCAGGGCCTCTGGTTCAAGGATTTGATAAGTCAGCAAGGAATTTGAATCTCGATCTGAATCCGAGGCCCGAATGACCAGGGGGGTGTTTCTTTCTCCCATCACCATGCTGTTTATGTGAGCGGATTCACCTATTTGCCCCTGGTACTCCCTCTGCTCAAACACAGGAGCGTTATCATTCTCATCAACCACGTAGATGTGAACGACCGTCCTGGACACGGCTCCAGCTGTGGTGGAAGCTGTAACTCTCAGCTTGTACGTATCGCAGGTCTCATAATCGAGGCGCCCCTGTGTGGAAATCAACCCCGTGTAGGAGTTGATGTAAAATGTTCCGTTCCGGTTACCACTTTCTATCTCATAATGCACCGCAGCTGGGCTCGAGGCTGACAGGGTGACAACGGGAGTACCAACGGTGCTCAGCTCGCTGATCTCCGTCAGGTAATCATCTGAGAGGAAAATGGGCGGGGTTTGTTCAGAGACCCTGATGTGGATGTGGACAGAGCAGAGGTCGCTGCGCTGAGGAAAACCCTGATCTGTGGCCTTCACAGTCAGGTGGAACAGGTCCTGAGGCTGCAGATCCAAAGATTTGGAGACGCTTATGGATCCCAAGTCTGGATCTATGTTGAAAACGTTGTCGATGTTACCTGCAGGGACACAGAAAGGAAGTTTGACAAAAATAAAATATCCCACTGGTAAAATACCTCAAAAATACCTTTCATTGTTGGCAATCCAAGAAATCAAATAAGCTCCATGCCTTTTATTACTGAGCTTTCAAAATGATGCTTCTTTATCTGAAACAGTTCATCCTCTGTCTGAAACAAGATCTTTTAGCCCCTTCCTCTTTAAGAAAGTTTTCTTCTGATTGGCTGTTCCTCTTAAACGGAGCAGTTTGCCTGAGATGACCATGATGTACTCAGATCCAAATTATCATTATTAGAAACTCAGGAAAAAAGGAAAAGCCATTCAGGTTTAACAAATTTAAGACTGTTATCAATCTAGATATCAAGATATTGAACACACTTCTCTCATATAAACTCCTCTGTTTCAAAAACAGGTGGGCGAACAACAGCTAAAGTATTCAATGTGAAATTACCTTTGTTTGTTTCCATGATCTACTTTTAGGAAGATTTTCAAAGAATTTGAATTAAAGAGGGATTTTCTTGGCTCTGCTGCAGTGATTTAAGCAGGAGAAGCTCCTCTGGGAGACATTTATCTTGCCCACTGCCCATTTTTTTTAAAGACAAAAGAAGTGTTGGAAGCTGAATCTAAGACAGAACACTTGTAAAGATGGATGTTCTCTGCTGTCTGAAACACAGCGAGCAGGCATAAAGTATTCCACTGTGGCAACTCGGGTCGAGCGCCATGCTCCGTCACGCATTTTCATAACCGCTCTGAACACACACGATAAGCATCAAGAAAAAACCTACAGAGCAGGCCGAAAGCAGGCTTCAGCTGTGAGGTAAGAAAAGATCGAAGAGGAGGAATTGCAGCTGTGAATACGCAGAGACGATCTCTCGGATATCATCGCTGTACCCTTAAACCTTTCGCTTCAAGTGCCTGACACTCAGAGGCTTCCAGCTTTCAAAATGAGAAAAGAGAGCACCATGAATAAAAAGAGAGGCCTGCTCACCAGAGTGCAGCGAGTAGCTGATGTGGGCGTTGCTTCCCATGTCCTTGTCTAGGGCCTTGACCCGGAGGACCTCGGTGCCCGCGTGGGCCAGGTTAGAGACACCGACCTCATAGCGAGGGCTGAGGAAAGCCGGTGAGTGGTCGTTGCAGTCCTCCACGTGAACCACCACCTTTGCAAAGTTCCTCTTCACTGGTATCCCCTGGTCACGCACCTGAGGACGAGCGAGGAGATAATGAACTGCTGGAGGAACAAAGAAACTGAAGGGTTGAATAAAGACAAATAAAAGTCTTACTTTACTGTTCTGATCAGACGAAGAGATTATTATTTATTATTTTTATTTTTATTCTAATTAACATCAGCATTCAAAGTTCACGCTGTTGGACATTATGGAAAACACAATCCGAGTTTCTTCTTCCATAAACACGTTTGTGGTAATAAATCAGCAGTTTTCAATACCATGACGGTGAGTGTATGAACGGCGATCTTCTCGTAGTCCAGCTCCTCCGTCATCACCAGCACTCCGCTCTTCGGGTCCAGGTGGAAGAGCTTGGTGCTGTCCGGGTGGAGGCCGCTGTGGATGGAGTAAACCAGCTTGCTGTTGGTGTCGCCGTCCTTAGCGCTGATCTGTAGGATGTCCTTCCACGGGGAGGTGTCCTCAGGAACCCTCACCTTAAACCCACAGAGAACATTTGGAGGCTGATTACTGTGACCGACAGAGTTTTTTAAACACACTAAAATAAAATGTAAAGTAAATGCACGTTGGGCCATCACTGTAACATCCTGTTTCCACAGATTGGATGAAATTTCATCCAAACTCACAGAATATGGGTAAAATGCGCATACGCAGTGCCTTTGTTTTCATACGCACATGGCCAAAAAAGCATGGCGGCAACGGAGAATGAGAAGGGAGAAAGCGGAAAGCAGTGATGTGGAACTGGTTTGGTGTTTGTCCGTCAGATACACAACAAAGCACAGTTTTTTGTAGAACATGCAAGCGGGCTGTCGTTTCTCTCACCTCGTACAGCGGCTCCAGGAAGACGGGCCGATGCTCATTGATGTTCAGCACCTGGACGTAGACCTGCAGTTGGGACACACAGAGTTTGAGAAAATGGATTCTCAGCATGAACAATATCAAATGTGAAAGGTCAAGCTTCAAAACGGCTGATCTGTGACTGCCCGCAGGATCTTGAGTTAGATTCTACAGCAACCCTGAGACTGAAAATGAAGGCACAAACGGAGTTGTAGGATGTTTGTATGTGTTGCTGCCACAGCGTGCTGCCATCAGACACGCCGTTTGTTTCCTCTGATGTCAGAAACGGGGAGAAAATGACGTTTGGACGCTTTGATGTATTTGTTTAAGTTCGACTAAACAAGTGGTTTAAACTGTGGCTTCACAAACACAGAAATTTATAAATTCACATGAAAAGTGGCTCGTTGTCTCAGTCCTTTATTTGTCTCATTAAATGAAAAACAGCTGTGAGTTACTGTCATTGTGAGTCAGCCCAGACTCCATTTGTGTGAAGTGCCTCCTTAACAGAGAAGGATTATTTTTAGAAGACTAAATGAGACGAACTGGCCCTTTAAATAAACGGCAGACCCAAACTGTTAATTCAGTATCAGCCTAAAGTGGCATGTTCCTCACAAAGTACAGCATCAGGTATCAGAGGGGGCTGTTAAACTGGGTGTTAATGAAATTAAGACCAGGGGTAACAAGGAGACAACCCCCAAAAACACCCACATATGATGTTTGGGGTGAATTCTGTAAGCTGATCGATGTGGCTCCTTTGGTTCCTCAGTACAGATATTCAGCAGAAGTTGTTGAGATCTGATGTGTTTCGAAGTGTAACTTTTTAACAGTATACTTTTATAATTATAATGAAACTAAAAACTTTGTAGGCCTAACTGAGCCTAATAATTAGCTGGCCTCATTATCTCTTTCTCGCAAACAGCTTCCAAATATGTGATGTGAGTGCGGTGAGGCAGATTTAGTCTCAGGATTTCCTGACGCTAAACATCAAAATATCTAAATATCTAATAGCAGTAAACAGAAAAGACAAAGCTCGTCACTTGTTTCAAACACAGGCAGGTATAAACAATCGAATTCTGCCCTCCAGCCGTTGGTAATGAGTGGAACAACCTTTATTTTATTCACCATCTCATCTCCTGTGTCCACACACCAACACTAAGTGCGGCTGTTATCTGCGCGCTGAAACATCTGTTTGTTAGTGAAGAAGAAGACACTCGTGTTCCTAACCTGTGTGATGGCGCTGTGGTGCCCATCGGTGACCCGCACCGTCAGGTTGTAGATGGAGCGCCGGGCCGCATCGAGCTGGCGGGCGATGGAGAGCCTCCCAGTGTTCTTCTGGATGTCAAAGTCTTTTTCCTCATCCCCACCTGAGAGACGAGAGGGGGACAGGTTTGAGTTATTACCAGTTAGGCTGATTGTGACGGGTTGCCACGGTGTTGCTGGTTGGCATCGTTAACACAGATTACAAAGTGATTTCTAGGGGGGAGGGGGGGGGGGGGGGGCATTCAGGGTCAGTGCTGCTGCTTTTCATTTACATGTAATTACGCATACAGCCAGTTATGAACCATTAGATATCACCATTATGATGACATCATGAGACCAGTGTTGGGGAGTAACGGAATACATGTACCGCCGTTACATATTTAAAATACAAAATATGAGTAACTGTATTCCGTTACAGTTACCGTTTAAAAAGGTGGTATTTAGAATACAGTTACTTTGTTGAAATAAATGGATTACACGGTGGTACTTCCCTGTTTCATATTGTGGCGGGTCAGGACTGTTTGGGTTTTGTTTGACAGCTATGTTCTGTTGTTCCAGGCGGCAGCGTTACGGTTACCATGGTTACAGGGTGACGCTCTCTCTCTGCGTGTTTCCTGGGTGAGAGAGGCCTTTTTGTTGTTGTGCTAAGCTAATAGGCAGAATGCTACAGGTATAGCTCTAAAGAATGTAGCATCATAGGCAGTGTAGTCCGTGCTGCAGGGAGAATGGACTGCCATACCCGTTATGTGTCTGTGAGCGAGGAGGGAGAAAAAGGAAAAGTTCGAGCTGTCATCGAGCAAAAACGGGAGCTGGAAGCAAGTAAATATAATAATAACCACTGCAGCCAAGAAGAGTGCCTGACGAGCCCAGTTGTAAGTAAGCTATTAAGACTCGACTGTACACCGTGTTTCCTCCAAAAACAATAAGTTCCGTTGGAGCAGCCTTTCAACGCCTCTCTCTGTCTCTCGCTAGCAAAGTTGACCCAGACAACAAAGTAAAGCTAGTTTTTGGCTAGGAGCCCGACACAGAAACCACCGTATTAGCCAGAGGTCCTTTTGCTACGGTTCGGAGCCGCGGACCTTCAGTAACAGTAATAAATCACAGCAATAGTACATTCATGTAGTTGTAAACAGCATGATAATATATTAAGTAATCCAAAGTATTCCGAATACGTTACTCTCATTGAGTAACGTAACGGAATACGTTACAGAATACATTTTGGGGCATGTATTCTGTATTCTGTAATGGAATACATTTTAAAAGTAACCTTCCCAACACTGCATGTGACCCACACTGAGGCAGCGTGCAGAGCGGGTCACATGACTTTCTACATGAAACAAATGTGTGTCAGACACTCTTGCGCTGGTAAGTCGGGACACACACACTCATACCAGAGTCCACAGCACAACTCTGTGACAGCTTCATATTGGCCCACTGAGCCACTCACCTGTCTGCACCACTTGTCCGAGATCTCTGCTTGTTTCCTGTCAACAGCAGCGGTAGATGTTGGATTTGTGGAGGAGCATGCTGTTCGATATTAAAGCAACGATTGCTCATGTGAACCTCTCCGATGCATCGCTCTCCTTTGATGGTGACCTTTGGTTTGCTTAAACTGAAGTTTGTTTCAAGTTCAAACAGAGCAGAAACTGGTTCATCTGCTCTCGCGTCCACGCCGGAAAACAGCTGGATGTGCTGCAGTGGCTCATGGTCTGAGGCATGAAATATGATCCACAGAGTTCAGTCTCACTTACAGATAAAGGATTAGAGGCTGAAACACTGTGTGTCTGTTTATAAAAAAGATAGGATTGTGAAACCATTTCCTCATCACAATCACAAAGCTAGAAGGATAATGTGTTGCTCAAATAACACCATTCCAAGTATTCCCAGTTGATTACTTTGTAGTATCACCTCTGGTTCGGTAAACAGTAAAAGGAGGGTTCTTATGTGCTTCTCTACTCCACCGCAGCACTCCAAGCTTGCCTCATTCACAGAAGCACCCTTTATCTTTTGATTTTACAGAGGAACACAGACCAGATATTTAAGGTTTTAACTCTGTATGAACCTTATGAGCTGTAGCATTGATGGTTACTCTGCGGTGAAGAGGAAACTTTAGCGTGTTTGTCCTTCTAATCTGTGCACCTGAATCCCGTTGTCCGTGGTTATCCAATGAGTTTTCTTGACTTTTTTTGTCACAAATGACTGAACTATGACACATACAGTGATGTACCTGTGCATTTGCTCACTGAGCCCCTCCCACCATCTGTTTATTGCTCTTTTCATACACTTCCTCCCTTTTATCCTTCCTTCCTTCTCTGTCTCTCTTTCTCAGCAGGTTCTGTGGATGTATGTGAGAAAGGTAAGCCTCATGCCTGCTCAGCCAGATGGTGTTTATTAAGATATCCTCATTTCACATGCATGCACGCACACACACACACACACACACACACACTGATATTACTGTGTAAAACAATGACCGAGGCAGTGCTCTGTGTTATTTTTGCACTAAGCCTTCGATGTCCTCTTGTTCTTTTTTACTTCTGCATCACACACACACAGTCTCTCATTGGCGTTTGTTCCTGATCGATAGCTCATCGGGTCCAGCAATTCACTTTACTGATCGTCTCCAGGGGAAAAAATGATATGAACCAGGCTTCTTTAAGAAAAGAATGACCCACAGAAGAAAAAAGCTTCATTTCAGGAATTTATCTCCGTCTACATAACCTGTGAATGTCGACCAGGGCAAGGTGCCAGTGGCCAGAAGGCCAAGCTTTTTTTCTAGGATTTTGAGCCCTCATATCTCATTGGCACTGCAGACCTCCCAAATCCCACCCAAGCCCTCCAAGACCAAACTAAAGACTAAATCTGCTCTTGTTCAGACCGATGGATCCATCAGTCTAAACAAATTGAAGCAGTTTCATGTCTGTGACGTAGAGGAGACAAACCAGCGCTGAAACTTCACACGTGCATTCTGGGTAGCATGTCAGACAGGTGAGTAACACCTGAGCTTCTTACATCTGAGCCCTGCCTCTCTGTTCAGAAAGCAAAGATTTAACACCTGACATGCAAATGTCTCTGCGTGTCTTCCTTTCCTGTGTTTCAGGTGTGAAGTGTTGGACAGGTACTGGCACTGCGGCAGAGCCACCACCTGTTCAGGGCGAATCGAGGAGGAAGAGTTAACATGACCGGCAACAGACGTCCTGCTGCGCTTTCCCCGTCGAACTGTTCCCAGGCACAAACCTGGAAGTTTTCATTTCTCAACTCGGCCGCCAGCTTCCTTGTTCTCCTGACCTGGCCGAGCCGCCGCAGAGGGGGTCAGGTCAGCTACCCCACCAGGAAGAGCTCATTTTCTCTCACCTCCTGCTGCACACCTCGAGTCACTGGCCGAGGGTCAGAAAACGAAGATGGACTATCTTCACTCCTGCGGCGCCGCAGACATACAGAAAATCAGATTCATGACTTACAGGAGCGCGCAAACACGCAGCGAGAGAAGCGTTGTTATCGGCAGAGTTAAAGCTCAACAGCTCACCAACACGTGACTGTAAGCAGCAGGCCATTGAAGCAAAGGCATCAGTGAGGAGTTCCTCCATTCATGAACATCAACACGCATTAAAATCAGGTGTTTAAGACCAGAACGAGCTGCGTGTTGCCGACGTTACTGTCACTAAATGAAGCTGTCGCTCTGCCGGCTGTACGTCTTTATTAACGTTCATATTCAGACTTTAAACTAATGTAATCTCACTGCTGCAAACGTCTCAGTTTGCGTACCTGACGTGATCCTGCAGAGAACTGCTGAGCTGTTTGTGCTCTACAGTTTCCTTCATCTCTGCGCACAGCACTCTGCTTGCTGTAAAACAACCTCCTGCAGACATGTCCTCCCGCCCAAACCGCACATCAACTTCAGCCCAAATTATCAGCCGTGCTCAGAAACACGTGGGGCTCAGGGTGAAGACCTGCAGGACAGAGCAAGGCCTGAGCTTGCTCTCATGACGTCTGTCACTCCAAAAACAATGAACACTAGTAGCTTAAAGCTTAAAACCACATCAGGAGCAAAGTAGTAAATCACATGTGCACGATTTATTTCAGACTTTGAGCTTGGAAAGTGAAAATCCTGCAAAAGCATCGACAATAAGCCGCTAACAGCTGTGTGAGCACACCTTTAACCTCTAACATGACATGACTGGATTTTTACTGCATATGTGGTTTTCTTTTTTCATTCCTCCTAAGCCTGATCAGTGAAACATGTCTTGGGTTAAATGTCACCTCTCGGGATAAACATTTTATAAACTGCTCTGTCTGAACAGAAGCTCGAGTCTCATCCTAACGCACCCGGCTGGGACCCGATCCAGGACCCAGATCCCAGATCAGTGCCCAGTGAACCTGCTGGGCGCCACATCCATCCACAAACAGCCGGGCTGCATTCCTCGCCTGCTATCCAACATCCCACTGCTGCCGTTTCCACTTGGCCCTTAACACAGCGCAGCGATAGACATCTGACGGGGGGGGGGGGCAAATCAGAGGAATAAATACCTAATGATATCTGTCTGAGAGAGTCACATCACATAACAGCGCCCATGTCCCAAACAGTAAAATAAGAGAAGAAGATGGAACCGTGCAAACACAGGAGGAGGAGGAGGAGGCACAGGGTGAAGATTATAAAGATTATCAGTTTTTTTTCAGACAAAATGACTCTTACAACTTTAATTTGTGGGTACAAGCTCCTCCATCACAATAAATGTGAGAATGAGCAGACCCGAGCGCCTCCTCTGGGATGCACAGGGTCACGCCCGGGTTCTGGCTCAGACCAAGCTCGGCGCAGCCAGCCAAGCATGAGGAAGCTCGGTCTTTCTCTGCACGCGTCGCCCCGCCTGGCAGGAAGCACTTGGCAAAACCCTGATGTGTTTTCCTGCAAGCCTCAAAGGGAACAGCCAGCAATGACTTCCACTTGAATGTGATGTCATACCTCTCATGGATTTCTGTAAAGCTGTCCGTGGCGGCCTCCTGAGAGGAGAGAGGAGGCAGAGAAGGAAAGGCCAGTTGTCCCTGCAGTGGGGATCTGGCAGGTGATGAGAGGAGCTCTGCTGTGTCCTGCTCATAGAGAGAAACGTCCTGCTGATACCACTGACACCAAGACCTTTTTTTCCTCTCCTCCATCCTTTCCCCCTCTTCAGGCAGCGCCGGCCTTTTGCATTATTCATCCGCTACTAGTTTTTCTACTTGTTTTCTGAAAGCACTGCAGATTTTTCACTTGTGCACAGACAGAAGCCTGACATGCCGCCAGGCAAATGTCAGTATGTAACAGCATAATTTCACATGTTTATTCACCAATTACATGACTGACGAATCAGAAAAGGAGAAGGGAGGATGAATCTGTCCTACTGAGTCACATTTAACTCCTGGGATTTTTTAAACAGAAAACACACAGGTTGAATTGAAAGTAAGCTGCTGATTGGTGGAAGTCCAGCACAAAAGGAGGGGGAAAACTGAGAAGCACAGACTTTGTTTGATTTAATCACCAGGAACATCTTTCTACATTCTGACTTCTGTCCTCACTGCAGCAGCTCATCTGAAGGACCGACGACGTAAACCTGACCCCACACCATCTCTAACACTGCCCCCTGGTGATGACATCCAGCTGCAGTGTCATCACAAACATCTGACAAACACACACACGAGACAAAAGCCATGCCAACACTGGAGCTGACACCTCGCCACCTGCTGGAATCATTCATGCAATCTTTGTATTGATCGATGAAATAAACCCTGAACATCGGCGATCAAGAGAAGAGGGAGAAGCTGAAAACATTATCCCATAGATGCCTCGCTCCGGGGTCTCTCATCTTGCTGAGCGAACACAGGTCACGGCTCTGGGACCAGTTCACCATGCCTCAGTTATCAATCAAATGTTTTCACATAAAAAAAACGCCTGCATCAATTTTCTTTATTGCAATAACGTGACTGTAGTAATACACATCGTGACTGGATCTCTTGAGTCAGGTTCGATTTGACTGTCACTCTGAGTTTTTCAAGCGATGAGCCCGTTCACTCACTTTTCTGCTCATGCAGGTCGAGTTATGTTGCGCGGGAATGTCGGCCTTTCAGTGAAGCCGACACACTTCTGGGGCACTTCTGGCTGAAGCCGAGCAGGCACATTTAGGAAAATTACATAAATCACCAACATCTAGACTTTTAGAAAATCACACTTCTTCAGCTCATCTGGAAACTCATGAGGATTGATTGTAAAATGATGAGACCCTGTTAGCTGTGAGCCACCCTCTCTGAGCTAAGTGGAAATATGGCGAACGTCAAATATCATTTCCTTGGCCGCAGAGTTTAGCGGGAGGAGCGGAGACGGAGAAACTCTGAATCATTACTATGAGCTCAGCCAGCTCTGATGCAGGTGATTCCTCTCATTTGTTTTCTTTGTGGAAGTGGGCGCTCTGCAGGCGTGAATGCGACCAGCACTTCTCCCCATCATTTGTCTTCCTTTCGAGGTCATTACAGCCTTTTGTGTGACACTCGGCTTCCATCAAAGGTCAAACCTCAGAGTGTGTGCTTGTGTGTGTGTGTGTGTGTGGTTCCACTCACCCACGATATCGAACCACTTCTCCCGATGCGGCTCCGTCAAGATGACGCCCACCATCTGAGCGACGCGGTCTGTTTCTATGACAGCAAAGTTGATGTGTGGCTCGATGAACACGATTGGTTCCGCAGAGGCAGGCGGGAGGGCGATCCACTCAATGTTGAGTCGAGCGGTGGATGAATAGGACGGGCTGCCCTGGTCTGTAGCTTTAATCTGGAATAAACAGAGAAACTAAACAGGAAGCTGTGACACACCTGCACATCCAGTCCAGCAGGTAACTGCAAACACTTCCAGCTCACGTCCAGATGTTTTCTTCACATTCACCAAAAATGACGATTACACCGTCACTCATGTCGCCGCATCAGATGAACTAACAGCTGAAGGCCTGGACTCACTGGTTACCTATGGTAACTATGGTAACAGTCTTGCCACATACAATAACAATCACATACTGCTTATGTCATTTTGACTCTAGGGGGCGCTCTGACTGAGTCAGGATCAACACATAGATGCTGACAGACTGAAGGTGTTGCACAACGAGCGCATTCTGAAAAATAAAAAAGACACGAAATTCCACATTTTTGGGACACAAATCGCAAGTGTGTTTAAAAAAAAACCTTAAATAACGACCGTGAAAAAAAGCGATGATGAGATCCTGACGTCCTGATTAAAGGATGTCAGAGGTGGAAACACATCTGAGGAAACGGAAGAATCCGTTCAGAGAGCCGACTGAGCCGGAGCAGAGGTAACTTACGATTATTTTACTATTTCCCTATTGTGAGTGCACTTATTGCCAAATGCAGTGGTCTGATTGGTCAGATCTGTTTGCATCACAAAACATCGGAAAAATTGAGCTTGATCCAAAATTGTAAACGCAGTAAATTCATCCAATGAGTAAACGCTGCGTTAACAACAGGTTTGTAACAGCTTCAGATTCATCAGCCGTATGAAATGTTGATGGGACAAGTAAACTTGCTGTGGTGAAAATTTCTGCAGCACCTACTGTGAGAATATTGTAGCTTTCGGGCAAGAAGTCGCCGTGCGATGTGACCACACCCGTCACTGGGTCAATTTCAAACTGCTCGTCCACGTTTTCCTGCAGACTGTAGGTTACTGCCGCGTTCGGGCCCTCGTCGTTATCCTGAGCGAGTATCCTGCAGACTTCCTGTTTGCCACCGTCGTGACGCCGTTCAGGCAGCTTGACGTCAAAACGTTTTTCCATGAACTTGGGAGGGTTGTCGTTGGCATCTAGAACCTGGATTACAACGGTGGCAGTGGAGCTCAGAGCTGGAGATCCGTTATCTGACACGATAACCTGAAGGTGAAGAAGAGTTGGAGGGTCAACATCAGAATAATAAAAGCACAATTGATCTTTATATTTACTTTGACTTAATTTTAAAGCACTAAATGAATTTCTTGGGGTTTTAAAGCTACGGCAAAGATTGCTAAAGGTGGGGGTATTTTTGTGTTGCTGCTAAGAGTTGTCCTTTATTCGGAGTGGGGGAGGTTGGGGGTGGAGATGTTCTCCACGTGGTCATGCACCTGTCTGTATTTAATCATTAGTTATTATTCATCTCTGGCTCTCTTCCTCAGCTTGTCTTTGTCCCACCTTCCTCCCCTCACACCTCACACTGTCCTGAAATGTCACACCAGTTAAGGAAGATTAATTTCCAAGCAGCTGAGATACATTTCTTTTAGTCGGTAGCCAGAAATGTGGTTTGATTTTCTGATGTCGAAATATCTGAACCAGCATCTAAATGTTACCAGTCACATGCCTTTTCTTTCTGCTTTTATCTCATTACACACCTCAGATTGTCCACATAACAACAACATAATTAAATGTAATGACTGTGCACTGATTCCCATTTCTGTGGAAGTTTTAAAGTGGAGCTTCCAACTGAAGTAAAGCTTGTTTCCCTGAGGAAGAATTCCAGTTTTCATACTCTCAGCCTCATGCACTCTTAGTTACATGGTTCATTTATGCCATGCATTATTATTTTTTAACCATATATATCTTAAATATTTAACATGAGCCAACAACACAAACCAACAGAGATGCACTAAAAGATAAACTATTGGCCTTTAAAAAAAAAGTATTGGAAATAAATAAATAATAATGATCACAACACATTCGGACGGGGCAAAAAAAACTTTTTCACTTTTATTTGTTTGTCTGAAAAGTTCCTCAAAAAAATCGTTATGTGTGTGGGGTTGTGCTATTTCCTGACTCAAAGGTCAGCGATCGACTGAACGATCACTAAAATTATAGCATTTAAAAAGAGCAGCTTCCACACTGATGTCACGTTTGGTCCTCGTTACCCGAGTCAGTAAAGCAGCGAGCACTGCTGTGTATTCTGGATTTATGGGAACGTCAGCGATTCACATCAGAGCCGGATTGTGTTCCTGTTTCTGCATTGATCTGACGGGAAGAGAAAATGTTGTTTATCAGAGTCTCACCTCAATGCTGTGCTCCTGTTTATCCTCTCGATCCAAAGCTGAGACAGTGCTGATAACACCTGCAAACACAAACACACACACCAAACACAGGTGCTGTTAGCAGGAAGTGAGAGTGCAGGTTACACATAAACAAACAGAGTTGGGAGTTTTTGTGTGTGTGTGTGTGTTGTGGCGGTTGGGAATGGGGGCGGGTGTCCCTGAGTAGTAACAGAAGAAAACACATTGTATTTTACAGCTCTTGATGTTGTTTCTGCTGTTTTTGTTTTTGAGGGTCACTCAATGTTTGTTTATGTCGCTATAAAAAAATTATAACAAACAGCTAAAAAAAAGATGATGCTGATGATGGCGGTGTGATGCAGTGCTGAGGTGAAGTCGACGTGAATAAAGATTGATACAGATATCAAACAGGGACAGAGCGAGCGATGAATCGCGTGATAAACTTCTGAAGCAGAGAACGAGCCGCCTTCAACACGACAGAGATCGCATCGAGGAGCTTTGCAAAGGTCACCTCCTACATGGAGGTCAGGACTTCTGTTTGTCTAAATAAAAACCGGCATCCATTTTTGTTGCATTGTTTAACATTAAGAATAAACTTTCAGAAGACATTAAGGAACCTCCATTTTCTTCCGCTCTCCACTTCAATGTCGTGGGGGTGGGGGCTGGAGCCCATCCCGCTGCCACCAGGCAAAGGCTGGGGCGTCCGGACCCGATCGTTTTCTCACAGAAACTGGAGCTGTCGGTACTGATGCTGACAGAACAGGAAAAAACTGGAGGCCCATAAACTCAAAATAACCAACAGGAGACAGAAGCATAGAGGGGCTGCTCATAAGGGGAGGGCATCACCTTCAGCATGGCTGGGAGATACGGAAAGCACCTGTGTCACATTACAGGATCAGTGGAATTTACTGTTGAAAGACAAAACCACTATTTTGTCATCCAAAGCCGCTCTACAGTTGAAAATTAGCAATTTGGGTCACCTTACACTCAGAGTACAACACTGACTCATCAGTGGGAGGAGGGGTCACTCACAGCCAATCCGATGCTTCCGCCGCATCCACCTGAGCTCACTCTGCCTCTGAACTGTGTGACAGGTTATTATCAGACACGGCGAGGGAAACCGCAGCTGACAGTTTGCTGAATCAGCGTGTTTAAGTGTCTGCAGCTGCTGGGAGAAGCTTCCTAGACACACAGCAACAGGCTGGGAAAATACAAGTCTCTGTGTCTCCAACCAAAAGAGGTGTGGGAGCTGCAGACAGAGGAGGGGGTCGTAAGTGCAGCAAAAGAGGCCCCACTGAGCGTCATCGAGTCCTTTTATGACAGAGCAAACAAGCCCTGCTGGGAGGGACAGGTGGGAACGTTAGAAAGTGTGTTCCTGTCATTAGTGCAGACGTGGGAATCACGGCTAAAGCCTCGTCCCTCCCCACCGCCTGTTTTCACTCAGCCATCCAGGACGCCTGTCAAAACCACACGAGGACAAACAGCTGTTTCTGCGTCAGGGGCCGCTCATTGCTTTTTCGCAGGATTCACATCACATTTTTACGTCTCTTCTTTTTTGAACGTGGCCTAGTTTCACTTGCTTTTTAATTCAGACATCATAAATTTCTGAGAACTATTTCAGAAATGCCAATGAGAAAAAAGTTTGAGAATTTTGGTTTGTATGCTACTGAGGGGTAATTAGCAGGTATCTGTGTCTGTGTGATATTCCCACTGAGTCTGTGGATTCAGCTTGATAACAAGGTCGGTGGAGCCTTGGCACTCCACCCTCTCATCCACATACAGTCACTCCTGCCTCCAAAAAGCCAACATGGCAACAGCCAAAACACATTAAGGCTTCAAAGCTTGGCTTTTGGCTACATCCTTCCTTTACACCGTGTATCATTCCCGTCTCGATAGACGTAATAATTCAGTCTCAGGCTCTGAGACTGAGAATGTGCTATCCGAGACAGATTTCATATAAAAGTTGGTCTCAGGTTTTGGACTCTTTTTCATGTAAATTTGTTAAGAGTAAGAAAAATATCATACATCTTGGTGAGTGCTTTGTGTATATCAAGTATATAAAAGACACAATCGCATCATATCACTTTTTGAATCATCAACAGCCTGCAGCCATTTGAGGAATTTGCTGTTGCAAAATGCTAATGAAGTGGGCACATTCCTGACTTGCCTGGCCTTGTCAACAAACAAACATGTAATGAAGTGTTCCACAACGAGATGCTTTTTCTCAAAACACGCACGACAATGTTTCATTTGCATTTCTGCATTAAAGCACGAAGCTTTCTCGATTCTTCTCGCCTGAAACGGACACAGCGCTGTGGTCATGAGTCACTTTCATCCTGTCAAGACACGAGTGGTTTCACCCTCATATTACTAATAGGAGGTTCATTTGTTAACAGTAAGACAAGGTGGGTCATGTTCCAAAGAGGAACAGGTTCCAGGTAACATGATCTCCCTCCGCTTACGCCGTTTTTCTAATCTATATAAGCTAGTACACAATATTTCTTTGATTCTTTGTTGTCAAAGGATTTTAAGGACAGCTCAGTTTGCTGTCTACAAGTAAAAGCTGAAAGAAGCTGAGGTCAGAGCTCTAGAGGCCACAAACTGGCAACTAGGTTTCCTGTTGATTTGGACTTCAGTGAACCACAAAAACCAGTTGCAGATCTCAAAGTCAAAAAGCATAAAGCCTGCTTAGCTTTTGTTATGATGTTTACTGGACCTGTGGAAGCTGTGATTTAATGTAAAAACTATTAGCAAGAGCTCCAACAGCACAAATGTGGTCCACAGGTCCAGTTCAAGAACTCCAGCTAGCTGAGGTGAAGCCTAGCAGGCAGCTAGCAGCTACAGCCACTTGTGTCACCAGTAGTGATGGGTCGTTCGCGAACGAAATGGCTCTTAGAGCCGAGTCTTTGAAGTGAACGACGCGAGCCAACTCTTTATTGGGAGCCGTGAGGGTTTTTTTCCCTTTCTCTCACCCTCTCTCTCGCCCTTTTTTCTGCTAAACTCCGCGCGTGGCCTGTACTTTTCGCTGGGCAGAGGGGGGAGGGGCGTTAGTTACACTCGCAGTAGCACAGGAACAGAGCCAGAGAGAAAGAGAGCCAGGGGCAACAACGTCACATTAGAAAGGTATAGTAATCATCCACTAGTTTCAGTTGCAGATGATAAAGGATTCAGAAATCATGCAGGCCCATATGACAGAGAATGTGCATCTTCTTTTTGTTTTAATATTTTAATTTATATTTAATTGTGTTGTGGTTTGCAGTGTTTTGTGTTGTTTCACGTTAAATTTGTTTAAAAGGAAAAAGCTGAAAATTTAAATAGTTAAAAGTTTAAAATGTAAATAGTTGTTTTTTGTATTATATGATTTATTTATTACATTTTATGTGGAGTGAATAAATAAAGTATATTTATGGTGGCACGTACAAACTCCAAAACATGTACAAACTCCTAAGCATGTACAAACTCCAAAACACGTAAAAACTCAGAAGCACGTACAAACTCCAAAACACGTAAAAACTCAGAAGCACGTACAAAAGACAACAGAAGTGCTCCAGGATGCTAGGGCGCAGTGTTGAGCTTTTGTTACCTAGTGGCTACACAAGCCAGGAAGTATCAACAACCGGATTTGGTGTGTGGTAGTAACAGGTAAATGAACTTTTTTTTTTTTTTAATTATTTGAATAAATATGAGTGCTTGTCTATAAATACACAAACAATACACACATGCTTTCAATTGTGTAATTTAAGTGATCTGGGTAGCTCTGTTTTGGAAGTTCAGTAAACGCTAGAAATGTATTTCGGAGTTTGTACGTGCTTTTTGGAGTTTGTATATGCTTTAGAGTTTGTACGTGCTTTGTCTCTAGGGGCCATATATAAACATATATAAATAAAACCACTTTTTTTTACATTAGTAATTCCTTTTCTGCATAATTTTATATTATTGTTAATGATTAAATAATTAAAGCAACAAAACAACCTGAAGAACCGGTTCGGAGCCGAAAGAGCCGGCTCTTTTTAGTGAGCCGAGCCGAAAGAGCCGGATCTGTAAAAAGAGCCGGAAATCCCATCACTAGTCACCAGCCACCCGTCAGTCAAAGAGACCACAGCCCTAATAATGCACGTTTATTTTTGCACGTTTATTATCACTGCTGGAGCCTCTGCTGGATGTTAGAGGAACTTCAGGTTTTAGAAGGTTTTTTTACTTTAATTTTTTTTTAGTTTGCAGCACAGGGATAGAAAAAAAGAAAACTTCGGTCAGTTCTGCAAGAATTTGGGTCAGTGTCAGTCAGCTGTCCTCAGCCTGCAGCCACAGAATACAAAAAGGTTCACAGAGATTTAATAACCCCTTTTCAGCAAAACACGATTCATCCTGTGCTTCTATGCATGAGTACATGGATACCAAATACACCTGGATTTATAGAAAAATGCTTGTTTGAATGTGACACACTCCAGCTGGCAGCAAACCTTTGCCCCGTCTCTGAGCGACATCTCTGTAATCCCTCGGTACACTGGCATCGGGGCGTGGACAAACAGCATGTTAGAGGATGAGGACAGGGCTTGTAGCGGCTGGTAGCATCACAGCTAATGCTGCGCTCAATAGCTTTAACTTCAAAGTCCTCGCCAGGTGATTCAGCTTCAACTGTCAGCGAGGAAGGCAGAGATGTTTAGGCTTCCTCATTGTTCCCGTCATGCTAACTCAGTTTTTATTTCAGGTCGCACGTGACTGACTCTGTGAGTGACTCTCAGGGAGCTCCCTGTTGTATAGGTATAGGCAGACCTAGCTTCCGCAGCACATACTGCACTCATGCTTGCAACACTGCATTTGCAAGCATGCATATGCTTGTTAGCTTTTCACCCATGAATCAAAATGTAACACGTACAGATATACCAAAACACTCTGCAACAGAGGCCTGCCAGATGTCCTGCACACACAAAGGGAGTTTGAATCAAGATGTAAATCAATTGCAATGAGAGCATGAAGTCTCTTTTTCTGCTCGAGCTGCTCGTGAAATGCCAGAATGACGCTGAGCAACTTGATCCAATTACATCCCAGAGTTCCTGTATTTTTGCCTGCACATATGCTGCTCACTGAATGCTTCAATACCATGATTCAGGGGTGAGAAATGTTTAAGTGGGGGGGAGGATACGTGAGCCAAAGCTGGAAAACTGGAAAATTGCAAGCTCTTTTGTACTATATACTAATAATAAATTCAATAACAAAATAATTATAGCTGCAATTAAAAACACAATGTCTACCTGTTGGATGGAATAAGTGCTAGGTCTGGAAATTATTTTTCAATCTTATGAAGGTTTAGGAACTTTAAGGGCAGAGTTCAGAGTACTGACCATGTTTTTATTGGTGAGTACTCATAATTAAGGTTAAACACTCTTTGTACAGCTGGGGGCAGTTTGGCCTTTCTCCATGTACTCACGCTTCCTCTCACAGTCCAAAGACATACACCAGGGGTGTCCAACTCCAGTCTTCGAGAGCTACTGTCCTGCAGCTTTTAGATGCATCTTTGTTCCGACACACCTGAATCACATGAATGGCTTGTTATCAGGCCTTTGCCAAAATTGATGGCATACTGAAGAGGTAATCGAACCATTTTATTCAGCTGTGTTGGAGTAGGAATGCATCTAAAAGCTGCAGGACAGTAGCTCTCGAGTTGGACACACCTGACGTTAAATAAACTGTTGAGGTTAAATTGACTGTAGGTGTGAATGTGACTGTGAGAGGGTGTGTGTGTCTCTGTGGGACAGACTAGCAAAGTGTCCAGAGTGTATTCTGCCGCTCGCCCTGTGACGCTGCAGCCTTGAATTGGACAAGTTAAAGAAAAAGTCTGGATGGATAAGAAATTCTTCAGGTTAGCTTGTCATTCAAAACTTGGTGTTAAAATGTTGTGCCTCAGTTTGCGACTGAGATAACTCACATGATATCACCTTGTTTTAACTTTCTGTGACATGTTGAAATTCATCAAGGTCTCCTTTGATTATATTTTTCATTGAACAGTATTCACCTGTCTTAGGATCGATGTCAAAGTGCAATCGGTGAGATTCCAGCATTTGGAAGGAAAGCTTTCCCTCAGAGGACGTGTCCACATCTGTGGCCGACACCTGGATGACGGATTCGACCGTGTCCACGTTCTCTGGGACAGATGCAAAATACATCGGCTGGGAAAGTTCGGGAGCATTGTCATTAATGTCCAGGACCTCGATGAAGACGTGAGTCCAGGTGATCAGAGGCTCAGTCCCCAGATCGGTGGCGTAGACGGAGAGCCAGTAATGAGGTGCCGTCTCGCGGTCCAGCATCTCTGTCATACGAATCACACCTAAACACACCAACGGTACAGTTAACCCTTTAAGACCTACCATAGAACCAAGTCCGCCAGAGCTTATATTATATTTTTACATGCTGTAGTGCCATTTTTGGGAGCATTTCAAGTTGCTATACATCAATACAACCATTATAGCCCAGATTTTAATAATATGTATGCATTAAGTGCATAGTAATAAAAAAAAAAGTGCAATAAACTACAAAAAAATTGAAAATCGTTTTTGCTTTTTTAACATATATTTCTAGTTAGAGAAATTTAAGAGGCTTATGCCTCAAAACTGTAAATACAAAAAAGTTGCACAAAATAGTTTCCTACCACAGGAAATTTATTTTGAGTGTCTTCATAGTTTTATTTTTGAAATACACCAATTTTTATATACTGCAGGAAAAACAAAAATAAATATTATACTGAAAATTTGCAAAAAAGCAGCATATGCATCAAAATAAACTATTTCCAGCAGTGCAATATGAGTCCTAAGCATCCCAGAAACGACACAGAAAGTCATAAAGTCAAAGATAACTTTTAAAAACATCAGTATAGGCTCATGAGGCCCTGATGGTAAAAAACCTACATTTCACTTCCGGTTTCGGGCAGGTAATGGCGGAAATGCAAAAGTTTGCACTGACGTCTATTCCAACGTAGGAAGTGTTATGAACAGCTGATCGGATCGGCAAAGCGTGTTTCTGGAATATTATGTTTTTGTTGCTGCAAGCGCTTTTTATGCAGTTTTTGCAAAGCTATATGTGGAAACTGTGACCTAGGACAAGCTGATGGCATAAGATGTAAGTATAACTCCTCCGGTTTCATATGCAAAAAAAATTATTGCGCTAGCTTACGTGGTTGCAGAGCTACCGGGATTTAAAAATAGTTACGCAAAACAGAGCGTGCCCGCTCCGACCGGCTTTAAAGGGTTAAATCATTGTGTTCTACACTGGTATTCACATGTTTCAAACATGCTGCCCTGCCTCAGGAATGAATCACTTATCCATCTAATCTGTTCATGCTTAATAACTGTACAGCCCGGGAGGAACTAGCAGCCACTTGGGCCATCACTGAGCTTAAGGTGTCTCTTTGCATTTAAAAAAAAATCTGGAAAGGAGCCCAGACGTGGGTTGTGAAATTTTAAGTAAGTCCCTGCTCAGCAAAATGTGTGACATATTTGTGTTAGTTTAATACGCTAGAAAAGAGGCCCACACAGAGACACTGCAGGGCCTGAACACAATGGAAATGTACTCCTCTGCACAGTGGCCTGAAGAGGCTGTTTAAATGTTGATGCCCCAAGTGAGAGATAATGAAGCAGCAACGTGGAGACAAAGACATATTTCAGCATAACTCTATTGTCACAGTGAATGCCATTCAGTCTGATTTTATTTGAGTCTTAAGTGCAGCAGCAGGCCAATCGAATACATTGTGATACGCTGCAAGGTCGCAGGGTATCCTCTGCAAAGGATATGCTGATGGAAAAATATACAAACTACTTTAACAACCCCAGATGAAGAACTGCTTCTTCAAGCAAGTACACGTCCCGTTCTATCAGAGTGAGCACATGAGCATACAGCTGTAAAGTTCAATGCAGCACGAGGCGTGTCAGAGAGGTGGAAAAGACAAATGTTACCATGCAACACTTGTGCCGTTTAATTTATGCTGCAGTGCTAATTACTGTTTACAGAGCACAACAGTTCTGACCTTTGATCTTTCTACTGGGAACTAGTCTATAATCTTTACCCTTCGCTGAAGACACACTCTGCTAAACAATGCTTCATTTAGCAGGTGATTAGCTTTGGCTTTCAGTCAGATTGGTTCTTAGCTCCTAAACTTTGTTTCTATATGGAAACCTAGTGTGTTACCAGGTGAGATTTAATGGTGCAACCTTTGGAGAGGACAAAGGCTTTTTCCCAGTCTTTCTGCTAAGCTAAACTATGAGAGCGAGATCAGGCTTCACATCTGACTAAAATTGCTAACATTGCTTTTCTACTTTTTAGATAAAAACATCACAACAACAAAAATTGAATCACCAAGTGTTAGTTACCTGTTTCCTCATCAATGGTGAACATTCCTAAGCCAGAGCCATCATGGATGTGGTACCTGACAACCCCGTCTCTGCCCAGGTCTTTGTCTGAAGCCGTGAGAGTTACCACAGATGTCCCTACGGCTGAGTCCTCCTTTACCAGAGCTTCATAGACGAACTCTGAGAACACCGGCCGGTGGAGGTTCTCATTGACATCCAGAACCTCGATCTCCACGAAGCATGACGATGACAAGGAGCGAGGGAGGCCGTGGTCGACTGCCCAGACCGTGAGATTGTAAGTTGGCCGCCTCTCAAAGTCCAGCTCTCTCTCGAGGGTGAGGGCGCCGGTGGAGGAGTCGAGATGGAAGATCCCGCTCTCTGTGTTTTTGAGGTTATAGGTGACAAGGCCTCCACTGCCCAGATCCAAGTCAATGCTGTCCACCCAGACAAGCAGCGTGCCCACAGGAACATCTTCTGGAACTTTTATTTTATGCACTTTGGGCACAAATTTGGGTGGGTTGTCATTTATATCCTCCAAAATCACCACCAGGTTGACAGTGGAGAACAGCTGAGGGCCGACTGTAGCCTGGTCTCTTGCTTCAATCAGGAGATCGTGCTTGGGTGAGCTTTCTCGATCCAGTCTACCCGTCACAATCAGCTCTCCGGTGAATTCATCCATCCTGAACATGTCGGTCATTGTCAGGAGGGAATACTGGACTTTACCACTCATATCTGAGTCCAGGTCTGCTGCGCGACATGTAAAAATAACCGAATTCACCTCTTTGTTTTCAGGCACGTGGATCACATACCTGGGCTGATCGAAAACAGGAGGATTGTCATTGACATCCATGACGTTAACGGCAATGAATTTCCACGCAGAAGTTTGCGGTATTCCCAAGTCATAAACAGTGATGTTCAAAATGTAGAACCCCTTACTCTCTCTGTCAAGTGGACAAACTAGCCGAAGATCACCAGAGAACGTATCAATGGAGAAACAGCCATTTTCATTCCCACTCGAGATGGCGTACACAAGCTTACTATTAAACCCAGAGTCGTTGTCTGTTGCTTTGAACTGAACAATGGTTGAATTTAATGGATGGTTCTCGACGAGATCAATCGAACTGGGAATGCTTGTGTCAAACTTGGGAGAATGTCGATTGGTGATGTGGATATCTGAGAATGTGTCCTCCTCCTGATTGATTAAAATGGGTTTGATTGACTTGATTAGTTTATCTGTGACCTGTTTGGCAATGCCCGTTTCCTTGCAGTGCAGCGTTCGATCTTCACCTCGGTTAGTAATGGTTATCCTGACAACCGATGCTTCAGAGTGATGCTTCCCATCGGTGGCTACAACTCTCAGAGTGAATGAACCCTGCAGCAGAGGGATAGGTTGTTTCAGGGCAATGACTCCAGTCACAGAGTTGATCCCGAACACTTGGAGCTCGTTCCCTGACTCGATGACATACCTCAGCTGCTGCAGCTCATCTAAATCAATAGCTGACAGCTTGGCGACTTCGTGTCCCACAGGTAAATCCAGAGGTACAGTAACATTGCAGCCCACCTGCTCGAACAGAGGGATGTTATCGTTGATGTTGTTCAGAGTTATTGTCACAGGGCTTTCGCTGACCTGACTGAAGGGGCCACCACTGTCCGACGCCCAAACTCTCAGGTGATACCACCGTTTCATCAGTTCGTAGTCCAAGTGTTCGGAGGTGGAGATGATGCCCGTGAATGGATCTATTGTAAAAGGCAAAGGGCCTGAATTTGCAATTGCGTAAGTCACAAAGCCGTTTTTGCCTTTGTCTTTGTCTGAAGCTGCTACTTTCAACACGCTGCTGCCAACAGGGCTGTTTTCATCCAGGGTGGCCTGATAGGATGTCTGTGTGAACTCTGGGCTGTTGTCGTTTTCATCCGTTATCTCCACCACGATGTGAGTTTCAGCTTCACCATGATTGGCCATTACATCAAACTCATATCGATCTTTCCTCTCATAATCAAATTTCCCTGTAGTTATGATAATCCCAGTTTTAGGATTGATCTTAAAGTTAGAGGTGTCTGGATTGTTCTTGATACTAAAGGTAACGTTAAAGGGAACTGAGGTGACAGAAACCTTAAGTACATGAGTCTGTGGGGGTGAAAACTCACTCAGAGTCACAATGTAGGTGTCCTCCAAAAATGCCAGTGGGCTGTAATGATAGGCTGGAATGTGGATTTGTGTGATTAGAGAGAAGAAACTTGGCAAGCTCCTGTCTTTAGCTTGCAGCGAAAGATTCAACCCAAAAGGAGTCTGAGACCAGATAATCCTCTTTGTAGAGATCACTTGGAAGTCACTGCCCTGCACACCTGAGGGGATTACCTCAAACCACTTGTGGGGATCCCCTCCAATGATATTGAGGGATTCCACTGGCTTAACTCCTTCCTCCACATTGACATTGATATTTATTTTTCCATCTGCAGACACTGTAGCTTCAGGGGGTGGTGTAATAACTGGAGATGCCATGGCCATCTTTTGTATGTTTACAGTGACCCTGGCGACATTCCCAAATTTCTGAACACCGGATATCTTTTTTGTCCTGTCCTCTGCTAATACGGTGAGGTCGTAGCGCTGTGCGCGAGTGTGATTGAGCCTCTTGATGAGGCTCACCGTGCCCGTGAAAGGGTCAACAACAAATGGATGAGCTCTGCTGGTGAACGAATAATAAAACTCAGCATTGCTCCCAATGTCAGCGTCTGTAGCGCTGACTTTGGTGACACTTGACTTTAGAGGAGCGTCCTCCCTGATGGCCACATTGTACGAAGCCGGGTAGAAGAGAGGCTTTAAGTCGTTGGTGTCAAGTACCTGGACGAAGACCTTCGTCATTGCCTCGAAGCCAAAATTGCTTTCCTTTGCCTCCACAGTGAGAGTGTACGAGTCTCGGACCTCCCTGTTGAGGAGAGCTGAGTTGCTGCTGCGCGTCTTGATCCTGAGAAAGCAGAAATTTCCGACTTTGACTGCCTCTGCTTTGAAGAAGCTGTCGTCGTCACCTGAGACGATGTTGTACTTGATGTCCCACAGCGGATCTGTCACTTCAATGCCCATCTTCACCTGCGTCTCAACGTACATCCGCGGGGCTGAGTTCTCGTTGATGGCAGCGTTGTAGAGGTGGTGTGTAAACAGCAGAGGAGAACTGCCTTTTCCCAGTCTATAACTACCTTCACATCTTGTCACACATGTGAGGACTGAGGCAAAAACAAGAAGGATTGCTCCTGAAGCTGCCATCATAATCCCCTTTTTGAACATCTGTAAAAAAGACAGAAAAGAGAAAAATAAAAGTCATGTAAGAAAAGCCTTTAGGGAGAGACAACATGTCTTGTCGTGTATCACACGACAAGACATGAAATGTACACTCAAAGCTATTTTGTAAATAGACCAATCACTTCCCTGAAGCTCGAGCACAAAGAGTACAACAGAGAAAGCATATTGACACAACAGCCGAGGGGATGCTGCGGAGAGGCGTCTCACTCTTGTCCTAACTTGTCTTGACAAAACGTAAAACCAGTAAAACGCTGGATAAAAGGCTGAATATCAGCAGCGCAGAGTTGTCCCAATAATCGCCTTCAGTCATTGCAACCGATGTGTGGAGGAGTCTACAGTTGCATGACCTGGTAGGTGATGGTGGGTGGCTCAGAGACTGAGAGCACTTATCCGTGGAGGCATGAGTCATTAAACTGCTGCACCCATAACCTTTTACAGGGAAGACCTGATCAAAAAGTTAAACAGATAAAACCAACAATCACTACCTGCAGCCCACATTCATGTCCAACTCTACAAAGCTCACATGTGTGTTTTGTCTTTTTTTTCTTCCAGTTTTACAGCATCTTTTATTATAAGTTGTTCTGAAAGACAATGCTTTTTAATCAGATTCAATTCATGCGCCAGCTGCAGCGAGAAATAACGCACCTGAGTACAGACCTACAGTGTCTGTTGCAAGGTTGGAGGCATAGGGTGCAGTTACAATTCCTTTTTTTACTTTCTCTTTGACTTCCTGGCAAACTTCAGAGTCTAAACCGGGTTAGCCTTAGGGAAAGACAGTGGTTTTAACCTGTTTACACCTTCTGCATAAATGAGTCACAGTAGCAGCAGCTGAACATGTTCTGAAAAGATGGACTTGGACCAAACCTGATGATGATGACGATGATCATGCTAAAAATTTTTTTGCTACATTCAGCATTTTGTCCAATGTATTGCTCACAATTTGTTTATACAAACAAAATCATTTAAGGGGGTTAGGATGAAAACATCCCCCTGATGATTTAGAGGCCTAAAACTTAAATCTGATGAAGACATGCATCAAAAATTATTGCTCGGCTAAGGATGTCACTGCCAGTGTTGTCTTACACTTTAAAGTTTCTCTTTCAAAATCATAACCCCCAATATCCTTCTGAACCTAATCCATGTTTCCATACATCAGCATTGTAGCATAACTCTTCAGCATCTCTGGAATCGCCATATCTACCTATGCTGATGTTTTCCTGTGGTTCATATCCATGTGGTCCAAGCCTCTGATTGATGGCGTGTACACGGCGTGCTGGCAGAAAGATCAACCCCGTCAGGACACAAAAAGCTAAAAGTAACTCACAAACGACCTAACGCCATGAATCACACAACTGCTTTAACAGTGAAGCTCACTTTGTTCAGAGGAGTGCAAAGAGTGTGATGTGCCCAAGGAATCTGGAAAATAATGAGGATGCCCACACCATGCTAGCTGGAATCGAGAGCAGCTGGAGGTCGAGACACTTGGGTCCTCACTGCGTCTCTGACAGTTCATCCAATCATAGGAATCTGGAAGGAAGAAACTCATTTTCCCAAGCTCAGAGGCATGAAAAGTTCTCCCTCCTACCTCCAGTTCCTCCACAAAAATAAACCATTTCAAATAGAATATCTTCGCACCTTCACACCAACCATTCGGTTTCAGTTGTCTAAACAAATCTGAACACACAAAAGGGCAAGACAAAAGATGCCTTATTGTGCCAGAAAGTTATGAATACCAGTATCTCACACAATCTCACGCTCATGTGGGTTTAGGAAAACACCTCTCCCGGACGCACTGATGGTTTGGTCCCGAGTCTCCAGGTAGGCTGGCGCTGGAGCTTTCACTGAACGGTGACAGGTATGAGGGGTGTTATCTCCACTCACATGGTGACAGTTGATCAGATTACAAACGCCAACGTCACAGCTTGGATTTCAAAAGAGAGGCAAGGTGTTTTGTAATTTAGCCAGGCTTTCTGCACCATCATTTTTTTCTGGTGCTCACGTCTATTTTGTGACCGGCACATTTTAGATGCACTGCTTCAGGGTTTGACTTGACTTTTTTAGTACACCTCACAGATCGCTGATCTCTCCACCGAGAATATTTATGCTGCCTGGAAATGTGGACATTTTTACATCTTTATTTTTATAATCACAGTCCAAATGTCTATTTTCCTGTAAAAGTGTGCTTATAATGTAAAACTGGGAAATATTGTTACGCAAGCGCTAAAACTTACTTACTTACACCTGACTTTTTACCTCCTTATTTAAATGGTCTTACCTTTAACTATTTGTAAGTAAATATAATTACATAAATTACAGGAGAATTAAGCCCTTAGTCGGAGCAGTGTTATAAAGTGTTACCTGCTCAGCTCAGGTGAAAGCAGACGTGCCCGTTTCACTGCTTTAGTTTCTAAGATGAGTTTTTAGGAGAAGCCTGAATCTGATGGCCCGTCATGTGCCTGTGTCTATTTAATTTCTCCTGTATTATTAAAAGGCCCTTGAACACCTCACTATACACACGCATAATGTCTTTATATATATATTATTATTTTTTATCATCAAAGCAAAGCGTTGTGTTCTCAGACAAAGCTGTTTGATTCAGCCTCATGTATGGTCAGTCAGTCAAATCTAAACATTTACATGTTCATTTAGTCTAGTTTGAATATTTAAAGGTTAAAGCAATCTTATCAAATAAATATATAATATAATTTTTTAGTATAAGATAAAACAAGATAAGTCTTATATTTACCATTTGTACAGCAGCACTTAGAGACAGTCAAATACAAATAGATATACAAATGTAAACCACGTGCACGGGGACGTAGAGTAACGTGTTTTTTAAAGAGGAATTTTGAGCATAAACAGGAATTCCCTGATCATGCAGATTTAGGTTCAAGCATGTCCTCTAATAGGATTTGATTTTTAACATTTTTTTGGAGAAACTAGTAGGCCAGGTATTCTATTAAAAATGAGTTATTAAAGAGTGATTAATAAACACGTCTTGTTGAAGGAGTTTAGGTACGACTGTAGTCTGCTCTGTGCCAGTCTGCACCTGCATATTGATATTACTGCATATTAGAGTATTGAACACAGTTTGGGAACATAAAAAGTCACGGGAGGAATCTAATCCTTCTTCATCTAGTGGTGAAATAAAAAGGACCAAAGCAGGGAGATGAAGATGGATTCGACCTTCGCTGGGAAACTGGAAAACATTATGAAATTCATTTGAATCTAATGAGCTTTGAGGCGACCTGTAATGAACCTCACAAATCAGGATGATTTGTTTCATCAGCACACGTTCATACAAACTGCTCAGAGGGCTGCAGTGGCGCTGGTGCTCTGTTTTATCAAACGCTGGATAAAAGGACCACCGTGTGGGCCTTAGGATACCATAAACTGTAAATGTTTAACGTACATTTTGACCTGTGAAGGCTAGCGTCGTTATGGGCTGATGATTTAAGCTGTCTTATTTCTAACAGACTAAGGTTTAAAAAACACACTGAGTGCTTTTGGTTGGAATTTACAGGCAAAGGAAATGAAGGAATACATGTCATCCTTCACAGAAGCGCAGATCAGGGAGAAGGGCAAATGCATGAGGAGGACCACAAGTTCTCAGCTCTTCGATCAGTAAGAACACCTCAGGTACAATTTAATTCCATGTGGAGTCAAAATCCTATCAGAACTTGAGCGAAAACCACTTAAAGAAACGTGAGAGATGATCTGCTCTGAAAGCAAACGGCCCCATTGCACAGGAAATCACAAACTGTCCGTTCAGTGAGCTAAGCGCTTCCCCCTCAGAGCTCATTTTGGGGCACAAACCTCCACTGCCGCTGAGGTCTGTCACACACAGCTCCAGGTGGAAACCTGCAGCTAAATACATGGCTCACATTTCCACATTACCCCTATGGCTCAGGGCTCAAACAGAGCAGCATCTGCATCCTGGTCCCGCCCCGTCAGTCAGTGCGAGCTGGATGCGGTCAAAGACAGCTTCCTGTCTTTAATGGTCGCCGCGTCTGTCCAGCACTTTTAGCACAGAGGCCTGATGTGCATCTTATCTGCAGTGTCTAAGTTCAACACAGGTGTGCATGCTGGTACATTTTTTCAGCAATCTTTAAGATCTTTGTTATTTTTTCCCGACTTTGTTGTGTCTCGGTTTTTATTTTTAGCATAATCTTTTCATTTCATCTTAAATTTCCTCGCATTTTATCAGGTGTAAACTTCCTGGCAACACAGTATAAAACAAAAAAAAATATCAATTGATCAACAACGTTTGCTCAGTTAAACTGACACGAACACTTCTTAAAACTCAAACTGGGCAACCTTTCAACACGCCGATTTAAAATCGGAATAATTTGCATTCATGTAAAAAACTCTGAGTCCCCGTGGTTCATGCTGACATTAACATGTTTCTGATGATGTGCTGTAATACAAACACTTTTATCATTCCAAGCTCTGGATGATGTCACATAGAGCAGGTTTTTCTAATGTGGTCTCGTCACCTACCTGCTGTTTAAAACTTCTGTTAGCAGGGGGCAGCCAATCAGAGCTGAAAGAGCTTTATTAATAATGAAGAGGAGCTGTGGGGCACAAAGAAGGATTATTTTGAACTATTAATCATGCAAAGCTGCTTTGGAAAAGTCATAGAAAGAAATAAGAGATCCACTTTGAGGGCATTTTGTAGAAAACTCAGTTAAAGGTTTCAGCTGCATGTCAGAGTGAACAGTTCCTGAAACCAGATGACTTCCTCCACACCATCAGACAAAAGGAAGCTGGCGGGTCTTATCACTGAATCTGGATTCATAGAACTGCCACAGGCCTCTGGAAAAAATCCAGATATACTTTTTTTAGGGCAGAGTGAGCGTGAGAGGAACAAAGTGTCATCACATGGAGATTATCTCCTCGTGAACTGATCATGACCATCTCAGACTCATTCAAAATTAAAAATTAAATTAAAAATTAAATCTGACTCATCTGTTCAAGAAAAGAAAAAAGACTGCATGAGGCCTCATCCTTGAAATACGTCACACTTTTCTCTTTTTCAGGCCTCATTTTGCTTTGAAAAGTGATACGTTTTTAAAAATGGTTTATTCTTATAGTCTGACTTCCTGCATAAAGTGGAACCCTCCTCCAGCCTGCTCCGTCTAGTTCAGGTTCATTATAAATTAAGCCTTTTGCTCTTATGTTCTTACTCATCCATGCTACGAGGAGCTGAACATGAGTCACTTCACTGAGCGTGAAGGTAGTAGTTAGTTTCCTGTGTGACGACTCCCGTAACAAGTTGAATCATGGATCCGCAGAGCTGCCAGTCTGGCTCTGAAAACCTGAGGGTATTTTATAAAAGGAGGGCAGGGCACATTGTTTCAGCCTGAAGAGCACAATAATTACGGCCATATGTTTGTACAAAAGCTTCTTCTCCAGGAAACTGCAGTGAAACGCCGAGCGAGTGAAAGGATCTCAGGGTTTTCCTTTTGTCACTGGAAACTGTCTGGCATTATTCTTCCTCCTGCTCCCTCTGTGAGTGTATTAATCCCACCAACCCACTTCCTGCTTTTTGTCAGTGATTACACCCTCATTCTGAAAAAAGCGAGCAGAGACGAGGGCCCTGAAATTTAATATCCCAGTCTTCACATAAAGGACTTGCTGAGGTGTAGGTGTTTCACAGAGCTGAGGTTCACTTCCATAAATGAAAACAGTGTTTTATTTATTTCTCCAACAGCTAAATCATCCATTTATACTACAAACCCAGTTACACATACAGCTTTAGTCTCACTGCATGCACAGCACAGGAGTCTTTTTAGCTGACTTTAGGCCCATAATAAGCAGACCTACAATCATTTCTAGTGTTGAATTAACACAAGTAAAGTTAGATATTAGAGCTCCTGTGGAGATTTGTTAATTCATCCGGGAAGTTACACAGGCACAAAGTTCAGATGAACCTATTGCTGCCATCCCGTATCTAAAAGCCAGTGTTGGTTATGGTGAGTCGACCTGTTCGTCCAGGTGTGCAACGTCTGCTAATGGCGCACGGAGGAAAAGGACAGAGAGGCTCAGCAGGTCGGAGGTTTGTCCTGCTGAGACCCCGACAGGATACAGGTTCAGAAATACACACAAAACCGTGTATTTAAGTCTGGGAACAGTTCCCATCAGCAGTTTTTACCTGATTTATGTTGTACCTGTTTACATATAAATACGAGGCCATGACAAGTGCACAAATTCAGGATGAGAAATCAGTGAAAGCTTCTCAAAGCAAACGCTGTGTTAAAGCTAAAAATGATCGTTCTTATTATTGACAAACAGCTGAGCTCTGTGCAGAGCAAACTTGGCACAGCCAAAAGCTCAGGCAGGAAGCTGGAGACAGTTCAAACTGAAGCTTAAGCCTGATTGGCTCACGTTATTTCACCTGTGCCACCAATCAGTAATTAGCTGAGTACAAATCACTTACTGACACTAATCACCCAGTGTCCCAGCATGCCCACAGCTGCACATCAGTGAGCCGGTAACGTGGCGGCCTTTTTCTTCTGAAGCCACACAAACACTAAGAATGCGGTTTGAAGTTTTTATCCTTTAATGCGCTCAGTCGTCCGGGCCGAGGTACGGCGGCACGTTTTCCTCCGCCAGAAACTCAACTTACTTTCAGACTTTCATCTTCATTTGCATAATTGCAGAGTTCAATTTCCTTGGTAGCCATTAAAAAGAACAACAGAGGGTCGTTACACTGGGACAATCTCACACAGTAATGAGTCTGGGCTGCAGCGCCGGACCGTGATGGATGGGGAGGCTTCGCCCGCTGCCACTTTATTAAGTACTCATTTTTGTTTTAAGGTGAAAAAAACACCTAAGATCTGATGACTGCAAAGCGTGAAGAATGTCTTCCTCCTCCTTTAAGAGCAAAATCAGCCCCAAATGTCAAATTTGACAATGGGGTGCTCCAGCAACTGCTCGCCTTCAGACGAAAGGTCGCTTTATGCTCTGTGACACGTGCAGCTCTGCAGCACATCGTTTCAGCTTAATGCTGGAAAGAGTTTTAAAAATGATGAAGAACAGCAATCAGAGCGCACCAGATGAAACAAGAAGATGTCTCATGAATCATAAGTTACATCTAAAATAACATCGACGCCAGGTCCAGTTTCCTCAGAGGGGATTCAAGGTCTTCTTATTAATCCTGAAGAGTTGCCCATTATAATCCCTGCTAATCCCTGTATTGGTGCACTGTTTGCAAATTGTCAGCAGCCATTTGAAATGCCTGCTGTCTGCAGAACATCTATGCACCGTGTGTGTCCTTCACACAATCATTTCATAGTTTCTGATGTGAAAACACCGACAGGCTCATCTCAGACAGATTAGTGAGGTGATTTCGGCGCTGTCACTTGGTGTTCGCTCGCTCTGTGGTATAGTATCACTTCCTGTTCCTGCTCAAACACAGTGGTGTTTCTGAGTAGCTTATTTGCTTAGCAGTTTAATTAACAACTTTTAAATACATTCTTTTTTCATAGTATAATCTTCACATGCTTCATCCGAAGCACACTTTCTGTGTACTCACTACCTAATTTATAGCCAAAGTATTCACTCACTGTCTCTGTACTGTTTCGCTAGCTTAGCTCGTAGCCGACTCGTTAGCACCATGGCTACTTCACCTGTCCCTCCTGCACTTTCTTGCTCATTGTGTCAGATGTTTAGTTACTCCTCGGCCTCCTTTAGCAGTAATGATATCTGTAACAAATGTAGCATATTTGCAGCTCTGGAGGCCAGGATTACTGATCTGGAGACTCGGCTTCGCACCCTTCACTCACCCTTAGCTAGCCAGGCCCCTGTAGCTGGTGCAGCCGAAGATAGCGTAGGCCCCGCTAGCTGTTCCCCGGCAGATCCCAAGCAGCTGGGGAAAGAGGGCGGCTGGGTAACGGTGAGGAGGAAGCATAGTCCTAAACAGAAGCCCCAGGTACACCACCAACCCGTTCATTTGTCTAACCGTTTTTCCCCACTCGGTGACACACCCGCTGGGGGTCAAACTCTGGTAATTGGTGATTCTGTTCTCAGACATGTGAAGCTAGAGACACCGGCAACCATAGTCAATTGTCTTCCAGGGGCCAGAGCAGGCGACATTGAAGAAAATTTAAAACTGCTGGCTAAGGGTAAACGTAAATTCAGTAAAATCATAATTCACGTCGGCAGTAATGACACCCGGTTACGCCAATCGGAGGTCACTAAAATCAATATTGAATCGGTGTGCAACTTTGCCAAAACAATGTCGGACTCTGTAGTTTTTTCTGGTCCCCTCCCCAATCAGACCAGGAGTGACATGTTTAGCCGCATGTTCTCCTTAAATTGCTGGCTGTCTGAGTGGTGTCCCAGAAATGATGTGGGTTTCATAGATAATTGGCAAACCTTCTGGAGGAAACCTGGTCTTGTTAGGAGAGATGGCATCCATCCCACTTTGGATGGAGCAGCTCTCATTTCTAGAAATATGGACAAATTTATTAAACCCCTCAAAATATGACTATCCAGAGTTGGGACCAGGAAGCAGAGTTGCAGTCTTACACGCTTCTCTGCAGCTTCCCTCCTCCTGCTACCCCCCCCAAAAACCCATCTCCATAGAGACTGTGTCAGCTTCCAAAAAGACAAAAAACAAACTAAAAACCAGCAACAAACAACTTAAACATTTACAAAGAAAGAAAAATACAGTATCCACATCTGAACCAAAGAGTAAAACAGTGAAATGTGGATTATTAAATATTAGGTCTCTCTCCTCCAAGTCTCTGTTAGTACATGACTTAATAATTGATCAACAAATTGATTTACTCTGCCTTACAGAAACCTGGTTGCAGCAGGATGATTATGTTAGTTTAAATGAATCAACACCCTCGAGTCATTCTAACTACCAGAAGTCTCGAAGCACAGGTCGAGGGGGCAGTGTGGCAGCAATTTTTCACACCAGTCTATTAATTAATGAAAGACCAAGACAGACTTTTAATTAATTTGAAAGCCTGATGCTTAACATTGTCCACCCCAGCTGTGAAACTCAGAAACCAGTCTTACTTGTTATCATCTATTGTCCACCTGGGCCTTACACAGAGTTTCTGTCTGATTTCTCAGACTTTATATCTAATTTAGTTCTGAGCTCAGATAAAATAATTATTGTGGGTGATTTTAACATCCATGTTGATGCTAAAAATGACAGCCTCAACATGGCATTTAATCTGTTGTTAGACTCAATTGGTTTCTCTCAAAATGTAAAAGAACCCACCCACCACTTTAATCACACTCTAGATCTTGTTTTAACATATGGCATAGAAACTGAACATTTAACAGTGTTTCCTGAAAACCCTCTCCTGTCTGATCATTTCTTGATAACATTTACATTTACAATAATTGATTATGCAGCAGTGGAGAGTGGACTTTATCAAAGTAGATGTCTTTCTGAAAGCGCTGTAACTAAGTTTAAGAATATAATCCAGCCACTGTTATCATCGTCAATGCCCTGTACCAACATAGAGCAGAGCAGCTATCTGAACGCTACCCCAACAGAGGTCGATTATCTTGTTAATAATTTCACCTCCTCACTATGTACGACTCTGGATACTGTAGCTCCAGTGAAAACTAAGGTCTCTAATCAGAAGTACCTGACCCCGTGGTATAATTCTCAAACACGTACCCTAAAGCAGATGACTCGTAATCTGGAGAGGAAATGGCGTGTCACAAATTTAGAGGATCATCATTTAGCCTGGAGAAATAGTTTGTTGCTTTATAAGAAAGCCCTCCGCAAAGCCAGAACAGCTTACTACTCATCACTGATTGAAGAAAATAAGAACAACCCCAGGTTTCTCTTCAGCACTGTAGCCAGGCTGACAAAAAGTCAGAGCTCTTTTGAGCCAACCATCCCTTTAACGTTAACTAGTAATGACTTCATGAACTTCTTCACAAATAAAATTTTTATCATTAGAGAAAAAATTACCAATAATCATCCCACAGATGTAATATTATCTACAGCTACTCTTAGTACCATTGATGTTAAGTTTTTCTCCAATCGATCTTTCTGAGTTAACTTCAATAATTACTTCCTCCAAACCATCAACGTGTCTTTTAGACCCCATTCCTACAAAACTGCTCAAAGAAGTCCTGCCATTGATTAATTCTTCGATCTTATATATGATCAACCTATCTCTAATAATCGGCTATGTACCACAGGCCTTCAAGGTGGCTGCAGTTAAACCTTTACTCAAAAAGCCATCTCTAGACCCAGCAGTCTTAGCTAATTATAGGCCAATCTCCAACCTTCCTTTCATATCAAAAATCCTTGAAAGAGTAGTTGTCAAACAGCTAACAGATCATCTGCAGAGGAATGGTTTATTTGAAGAGTTTCAGTCAGGTTTCAGAGTTCATCACAGCACAGAAACAGCTTTAGTGAAGGTTACAAATGATCTTCTTATGGCCTCTGACAGTGGACTCATCTCTGTGCTTGTCCTTCTTGACCTTAGTGCAGCATTCGATACTGTTGACCATCCACAGGGTTCAGTGCTAGGACCAATTCTGTTTACATTATACATGCTTCCCCTAGGCAGCATCATTAGAAGACATAGCATACATTTTCACTGCTATGCAGATGACACCCAGCTCTATCTGTCCATGAAGCCAGATAACACACACCAATTAGTTAAACTGCAGGAATGTCTTAAAGACATAAAGACTTGGATGGCCACTAACTTTCTGCTTCTTAACTCAGATAAAACTGAGGTCATTGTACTCGGCGCTGAAAAGCTTAGAAATATGGTATCTAACCAGATTCTTACTCTGGATGGCATTACCTTGGCCTCCAGTAACACTGTGAGGAACCTTGGAGTCATTTTTGACCAGGATATGTCCTTCAATGCACATATTAAACAAATATGTAAGACTGCGTTCTTCCATTTGCGCAACATCTCTAAAATTAGAAATATCCTGTCTCAGAGTGACGCTGAAAAACTAGTTCATGCATTTATTACTTCCAGGCTGGACTACTGCAATTCATTATTATCAGGATGTCCAAAAAACTCACTGAAAAGCCTTCAGTTAATCCAAAATGCTGCAGCAAGAGTACTGACAGGGACTAGAAAGAGAGAGCATATTTCTCCTGTTTTGGCTTCCCTTCATTGGCTTCCTGTTAAATCCAGAATTGAATTCAAAATCCTGCTCCTCACATACAAGGTCTTAAATAATCAGGCCCCATCTTATCTTAATGACCTTGTAGTACCATATTACCCTATTAGAGCACTTCGCTCTCGCTCTGTAGGCCTACTTGTTGTTCCTAGAGTATTTAAAAGTAGAATGGGAGGGAGAGCCTTCAGTTTTCAGGCCCCTCTTCTGTGGAACCAGCTTCCAGTTTGGATTCGGGAGACAGACACTATCTCTACTTTTAAGATTAGGCTTAAAACTTTCCTTTTTGCTAAAGCATATAGTTAGGGCTGGACCAGGTGACCCTGAATCCTCCCTTAGTTATGCTGCAATAGATGTAGGCTGCCGGGGGATTCCCATGATGCATTGAGTTTTTCCTTTCCAGTCACCTTTCTCGCTCTCTATGTATTAACAGACCTCTCTGTGTTGAATCATATCTGTTATTAACCTCTGTCTCTCTTCCACAGCATGTCTTTTATCCTGTCTTCCTTCTCTCACCCCAACCGGTCGCAGCAGATGGCCGCCCCTCCCTGAGCCTGGTTCTGCCGGAGGTTTCTTCCTGTTAAAAGGGAGTTTTTCCTTCCCACTGTCGCCAAAGTGCTTGCTCATAGGGGGTCATATGATTGTTGGGTTTTTCTCTGTATCTATGAAGCGCCTTGAGGCAACTTTTGTTGTGATTTGGCGCTATATAAATAAAATTGAATTGAATTGAATTTCAGAGGAATCGTCCAGGTATGGATCTGTCACAGTTCACAGGCTACTGCTGTAAAAATGACAAACGCCATCTCGAACATGACCATCGCCGAGAGTGATTGTTGTTAGTCGTGGATGGACGGATGACGGGAAAGGCTCTCGCCGACTCTGGCTGGCAGTTTCAGTTCAATTCAGTTTTATTTAAATCACAACAGCAGTTGCATCAAAGCACGTTATTCTGTGAGGTTAAGACCTAGAGTAATACAGAGAGAACCCCAACAATCAGGGAAACCCCATAGGTTATTATTGATTAACTGTTCTGAAAAGTGAAAACGTGCAGCTTGGTTCACGTTTACGTTCATGGAGCAGCAGACAGCAGAGCGACCACTGGCTCGTGACTTTAAATAAACCTCCAGAAGCTCGGACCGTGGCCCAGAATGAGGCCGACACTCAGACGCTGCAAAGCTAGTCCTAACTGTAATGTTGGATTCAATGAAGCCAAACCTGTTGGAACTTGAAACTGACTATGAAGAAGAGCGACTACCAGCCAACCCCACAGTGATCAGTGATTATCAACAAGGCAGAACTTCCACAGCCACCCTGTCGGCCACGTGCAGCTGCAGTTTATCTGTTTGCCGTCTCAGTAATGTGCAGCATTATTGGTGCTTTCATGCATACACTGTGTTTTCTCATGAAGTTATGCCCCGTCTTTACACGCAATCGTTTTCTGTCTTTCACCTGCATCCTCTCTGCTATTCAGACATCTTAGTTTCCTGAAACAGTCCGACTGATCGAGACTCTACCAGCACACAGTGCAGACTCTGTCAGTGTGACACATTTGGTCAACTGGATTTATTCCTCAGAGGACCAAACCAGAACAGAGATCCCTCCATCACGTAGATCTGTAAAGACCTCGGGTTAAGTTCAGGGACCAACCAGGTGCAGGATGGCTCCACGTGTCAGGTTAGGAGGGCTTTAAACTCTACATGGTGTTAAGTGTCAGTCACCTTTTTTCTTTTACAGCCGGGGGTCTGCAGAGTGTTTTTGGACCTTCACAGGAGAAGTGAAACGTGCTCTGCTGTTTGAGGGCTGTGGAGGTATGAAGTGAAAAAATACTCAAATAAGAACAGACAGCAGCTCTTGTATGCGCTCCTACTTCCAGGTACCAATTAAAATCAGGCTCTTGGGGATCTGCCAGTCGGAGGTATGACTGACTGACTCCCCACCCCCATGACTTCTTCTTTTTGATGGAAGCTGCCTCACAGCTCTGCTCTCGCTTTATAGCTTTTTTCCTGCGTGATCGTTAGCAGAGCTCAATGACTGTGACCCCTGACCCCTGCACGGTCAGCTCCAGTCACCATCCCAAATTATTCACCTGTTCTCATATATAAATTAGTGCTTCGGGGCTTTATTAGGGGGACTTTATAATGAGGCTGAGAGTAACATTACTCTGTGAGCTTCGTGGAAGGGCAGCTAGTTTTTTTTTATTTGAGCTAAAAGTCCAGCTTCCTCACAGTAATCTGAGGAAAATCAGCAGTCTGGGCCTTTCTGGGGTGTGTTTAACTTAAAAAGCAGATGTTAAGCCCTTTAAGCAGCTTTCACAGCTGAAATTCAGATGCTGGATTTTGTCAGGGTGAGGTTACAATGGTGACCTCTGTCTGGAAAGGTCGTGGCCTCCAAACTAACCCCACTCACACCCAGAGTGAAGCTGGAGCGTGGAGACCTTTAGCTGAATGGTTATATCTGAGTGAGTTACAGTGTGGTAGGACTTAACCCGGCATCGATGACCGACATCTGTGAGGGAAACCTCAATCGGAGAGTCCGTCAGAAATAAAGAGTTGAGGAAAGAGTGAGTGAAATGATTTAATGTTCTGGGTTTGATCAGAAATGTGTCCGACCTTTACTCTGAGCTCTGCTCTACAACAAAAGCAGAGACACTAACCTCAGCAGGGGGTTTCAAAGAGAAACGTCCAATCTGCCCCGGTTCAGTGTACACGTGGGACTCCTCACCGTTCTGAGTCATAGGTGATCGTGAACGAAGGCAGATGAGAGCTGCGGTCCGGACATCAGCCTCGGCCTGTCATACCGGGCAAAGTAAGGTGGCCTGGCCCGCTGCGCGGAGACAGTTCTCTGTGAGAGAGACACTAAACAGGCTGAATGTGAAAAATCTGAGCTCTGCTGTTCAGTTTTATAACTAGTGGTTTATTAAATGTTAACATTTTCAGAGGTTTGTCTGGTTTTAGTGGTCAGGATCATGCAAAGTCAAACTGGGCTGTGTGTGTCCACCAAATCAAATGAGCTTTATTCAAGTACACACACACACGTGTGGTCACAGTGCGCTGACATGGCCAGAGAAGTTCAAAGATCGATAAATCAACCAGAGCTTCCCCACCTGACCTACACTATCTTTAACATATTTAATGAAGCCATGCAAACTTTTACCTCCAAATCTTTTTACTGTTTGGAGCCTTTGAAGGTTTTATTTTTATTTTTGAGCCTTCGTAACTTAATGAGGGTTCATGGATAACAGCTGCTATCATGTGTAGGTAAAAATTAACCTTTTTCAGACACCTATCCCACTGAACATGACCCCTCAAAGTTTACCCAGAATGCATTATTTTGCCTTAAGAAAACAATCAAAAGGCAGGCTGTCCAGGATGTACACATCTGTCCAGGAGAGTCAAGGAGGCCATTTACGTGAAAAGGGAAAGACCATCTCTGAATCGAGGAGGGGGCCTAAGGGTACATCTTTCACCATCTTACAATGTTGTGATTGCAGCCATTCACCAACTCTCTGTGAATGGTACTCATGGTTGTTGATCAATGGTCATGAGAATTTGCATAATTATGATGAAGGTGACCTCCCAGCCCATTGTTCATTCAGTGGGCTGGTTTCAGTCATTATGCACATGTACTGTTTTGGGGATTGGGGAAACCTGCAGTCAGCTGAGACTGAAGAAGTCACTTGGATGAATGACGAAACGTTTCTCCCACTGAAAACGCTACGTCCAGATGAACAGAATCAACCTTTGGAGAAAAGGCAGTCTGACTAAACTATAGCAGTACCTGCAATTTTCAGAGTTTTTTTCAGCTATCTGCTGTCCTGATGACTCAAAAATCATGTGATTGACACTCCACCAGCCCCCACCACTGTGTGCACTTTTATTTAATTGGCCAAAAATCTGCCCCAAGTACACTAACCTGTTTTTTTTTTCACTTTAAACTGAACGTTACTGCAGCATTGCACAATCACACTTTTTTCCTTCATGTCCTTTTCCGTGTGCAGACTAACGACATCTGTGATCAAAATAAGACATTTTTCCTTGTTTAGGAGCAGCTCCACGCCCGACAGCCACAGCTTTTACATGCTGCTGTGAAACTCTGTTCGAGTTCTGTTTTACAATCAAAGCTTTTACTGTTGGAACATCTGTGAGAGATGTGGCGCTGCACTACTGAAAGCCCTCATAAAAACTCTCACGTCACAGATATGTGTGTGTGTGTGTGTGTCTTACAGTGGCTGTGAGAGACATATTTAACCCCTTTACACCCAGCGTTTACCAAAACAGATCACCTGAACAGGTACGAAGCCACTGTGTGCAGGTACAAGTCATGTGATGTGAGGTTGCGGGACTGTTTAAATCACACAGGGTCACTCTGGCCTCACAGCACTGTATTTACAGAAGTGCCACAGGATGCTAACAGGGAGCAGCTATCAGTCAATCAGGCTCGTTTGGACTCGGTGAGGAAGAGGAGGAGGAGGAGAAGTGTGTCGCTGCTCTGGTAGGCATGTGTGTGTTTGAATCAGGGTGCATGTAACCTCATTTTGCCCTCTCAGCACTGGTTTTTGATCCTGTGTAATCTTCTGTGAGACATTAGCTCAGTCCCATCAAGAGCCCAGCAGGCTGGACTAATAGCTCCCAGCTAACTATCCATCTCTCATTTATGGCAGGCAGTTTCAGCCACCCTTCCAGCTACATCTTTATCTCAACAAGTCATTACGACCGTGTTATCAACGCGGTCATTAAATGGCCCTGGACAAATGACCCATTGGTCCAGACGGAGCGCTTGGCTGCGAAATACCAGCAGAACATCCACCCTTAAAAAACACGAAACTCCATTTATTAGATTTCTAGTAAATCTATTACATCCCATCAGAGATGTGGCATCTGGTTACTCCACCTCTGACGGGATCACCAGCTAACATACACCATGTGCTGGCCTGGCTCTAGGTGTATCCAGGGTAAAATCCTTACCAAGTCAAACATGCCGACCAGAGAACGGGCAGACAAGCTGCTGTTGCAACTCCGCTAGCAAAAGAACAAAAGAAGAAGAAGAACAAGAAGGAGATACGGCTGTTCTCCATTGTCACGGCAGGCAAATTACAACTGGACACAACACAGACTCTGTGAGGTCACGCCAGGTTCAGGGCAAAAGGGAAAGTGTGCTTTTAGAGAAGTTATGTGTTTTTGTCTTTAAAGGTTATCTCGCCTCCATCGATTTCAAACACCATGACTCAGTTTGCAGGCAGGCGGACACGGGAGCACCTCAGCGCCTTCTAACCCTTATTTCAAAACCATCAAATTATCAGCGCTCTGCAGAGGCGTGTTTATATGATTTAACTGCTCATACAGTAAATCAGCTTGAGGACAAATATGAAGACAAGGCCGAGAAACTTTGGCTGAAGCTCAGGACGTCAGCCTGCATGCGCTGACATGTGCTCCTTCACTCTCCTCCCATACAAACGCTCGGAGCGAAACCTGTCAGATCACACACTTCACACACTCACACTTTTATCTCTTTTCTAAAACGTGTCATTTATTCTCTGTGTTAAACCTCAGACATCCTCCCGAGGAGAGATGCTGCCCTCGGAGAAAACCTACATGTGCTTTAAAACTAAAGCAAAAACTGAACTTTTCTCACATGTGAGCTTCATGTAGTTTTCAGCTCCTCTGTCCTGTTTAAAGCTCCTCCTGGCTACTGTTTTGTGACACTGAGGTGCTAAATAGTGGTATTATTCTTCACAATAAACAGCAAGCAGAGTGGAAACCTTACCTGACGTCCAGTTAGACGTCTTTTCCAGGAATTCCTCTTTCTCCTCTCCCGTCACGCTTCGGGAACTTTAAAAGAAATCCTTTGCTCGCGCGGCAACAGCCGCCGTCCTCCCATCACAGTTTGGTGCAAAGTTCATGAGAAAAAGAAGACGAGTGTACAAACATGCAGAGTTACAGGAGTGAGTCTCAGCCTGAGCGCCTTCAGAGGATCTGCACCAGACACACACCTCAGCACTCCCTCAGGATCTCATCTCCACCCACTTCTTGCACTGTCCCTCCTCTCTGTCAGTGCAACACACACACACACACACCATGTGCCCAGATCGTGGGCTGCCCCCCCTTTCTTTGCCTGTGGGTTCAGGCCTTTGGGCCTCAGCCAGCACTGAGCCTCTGTGGTGAGTGCATATGTGTGTGTTTCTGATCCTGTACGTCCAGTCTCTTCATTTTTAACATTTCTCTTATTGCAAATATGATTTTTCCTGAAGGGCAAAAACAAATCTGAGGACAGAGCTCACAGACCTTCAGCCAAACCCAGAGTTCAGTAAAACATTTCGATAACACTTTCTGTTTAATCCACAGATCTGAGATGCTGATCACGTGACCTCAGTGACCTGCTGAGGAGGTTTGGATGTAAAAGCTCATTAATGTACTCTGGTGATTGTCCACGCAGAGGTCTGAAAGTCAATAGCAGAATCTTAAAGTGGACTTGATGGGTTGATGGGCAGCAAGTGTGAATGTGAGCACTCGGAACAACCTGGGAGGTTGGTAAAGACAACACAATGATTAACTATAATCCAGATGTGATGAAATAAAAGCACCAATAATAATCTCCACCTCAGAGCCTGACACAGAGGAACTCAGCTTGGTAAAAAGTGATGAAACAAGAGTGAACCAGAGATTTAATGTGAGCAGAGTCAAAGAGTCCTTTGTTGCCTAAACCATCATTGTTTGTGATAAATAACAGTAATATAGTTCAAGCTGCACAGCAATACATGGGTAATGATCCAATAATTTGTTTGATTTTTACAAAATGAGAACATTTTACAGGTGCTTTTTCCTTCAGTGGAACAATGGAGCTTCAGGAGGTGCAGGGGAATCAAACGGCCCCTGGCTTTGTCCAGATGTTGCAGAGAGCATCCCTCATGACTGAGGACCCTCACCTGTGTGGTAACCTCTGGGTTTTTCAGCAGGACAACGCTACAGTACACAATGCCCGCAGGGCAAAAGACTTCTTCCATGACAATAATATCACTCTTTTGGACCATCCTGCTTGTTCCCCTGACTAAATCCAATTGAGAACATTTGGGGATGCATGGCAAGGGACGTTTACAAAAATGGACAATAGTTCCAAACAGTAGATGCCCATTTAGAGAAATGTTCCCACTCACCTCGTGAAAATGCTTGCATCAACAACTTTGTGAAGTGATCAACAGTAACGGTGGAGCTACTCATTACTGAGTTCATGTTTGGAGCTTTGATTTCTGTTTTGGGGGGTTTACAGGGTTTTTTTTGGCAGTGTGGTCCTAAACTTTTGATCAGCTGTAAAATCTATTGTAGTTTAAGTGTTGTTTTCATTAAACTACATGCTCAAAACAATGTTCTGTGTCACTCCCATTTCTTCTTGTTGCATAGTGAAGCTCTACTTTGAACCTTGTTAAGATCCAACCATGCAAATTGTGTTTTTTGCCATTTTTCAAGTGGTCTTAAACTTTCGATCGAAACTGTATAAGCAGGATTACATATTTTACTTTAGTAAAATATTTTTGCAAAACACAAAATGATGTTTAAACTGTTGTGCAGCTCCACTCCTTCCACATGATAAAGCTGTAATGCGACACAGGGCTGCACGTGAGCCTGACAATCATAACCAAATATTCTGATTTCCTGATGAATAGTTAGCTGCTCAGCAAATTTCACTGAATTATGACAGATTTATACTACAGCTGTTATTAGTTGTCTGATTACTGTAAGCAGAAGTCCTCTGCATCCCTCTTGTTGCACTGTAAAGTACATAGACTGCAATTGTGTAAATAGGCTTTTAGAATGTTTATAATACCTAATTATTTTCTTTTTCGTGGCTCAGCATTTAATTTAGTTTTACCACCGATTCCTTCTCGTTACTACAAAACTAACAAAGTTGACTGTGACTCTGTTACCTTGCTGATAGTGGTGGGTGAGACTAACAGTTGAGTCATTGTGGTCTTCAGTTGGAGCAGAGAATCGGCGGGCTTTGTGTTACTGCTGTGCAAACACTACAAATAATCTGAGTGCATACAGATCCAAACGTCTGGCCCCGGGCCATTAATGGCTGGAAATGAAACAGAGAACAATCAGGGCTGTGGGGGTGGTGTCTGCTCTGTGCTACATGAGTGAATAAAGACGTATTAAGTCTCTCCTGTCATATAAACTCTGAAAAATGGAAAAGGGCTTACCGTGGCCTGTGAGGGACACAAATCACACTTATCTGTCAGCACAGGTCGACTCCAGTACAACTTATTACAGAGAGGTATAATACAGTAGTGATAACACTATCAGCAATAATGATCCTCTGTAGTTTTCTTTTTGAAGTCAAAATAGCTGGAAGTAGAAGTCACAAAGAGGGATCATTGTGTGAGCCAAATGAACCTGTGCTTTATGCAGTTTGTTTGCTATAATTCGTCTCTCCGAAGGAAAAGATGCGACTGTGACAGAAATCATTTCAGGTAAGCAGAACAAACAGCTACCATATGGCAGATTGCATGGGCTCCACGACCCTTAAGCAGAAGAGAATGGGTGGATGGAGAGCAAACAGAAGTACTGAGCCATTCTGAGACCAGAATACAACATTGCTGCATGCTTTGACGCCTGAGCGCCCGGCGTGTACAGCTACAATGATGAGAAAGTTGATGTGACAACGCCATCTACACAGGCGGTGTAGCTAAGCTAGCTGGCTCTTTGTTAAATGCAAAATCAAATTTAAAATCCTTCTCTTCACATTCAAGCTCTTATAATAATCCCATCTTGACCATGACCTCATAATCACTGTATCACCCCAACAGAGCGCTTCACTCTCAGCCTGCTGGTTTAGATCCAATTTATTGTTGTGTTCTCTTTATTAATGTCCCACATAGTAAAATTGGTATGGCCCAGATCTGGCCCACACAATGTGCTTACACATGGCCCACATACTGCAAAGAATGATGGCCCTTTGGTGGCCCAGATCTGGTTTGCCAAATGTGGCCCACACATGGGCCAGCACAAGGCCAGTTGCAGACACACTGGTGGTCCTGTGCGGATTACCTCTGGCCACATTCACCCAGTCACACGCTTTCTCTTAACTGAGTGCTTCCTAACTACATTCACACACACGACATGCAGACTGGAGAAGCCAGGGATCGAACCACTAACCTTCCAATAAGTAGGTGACTTGCTCTACCGCCTGAGCTACAGCCACCCACTGGCAAAGATAAACCCTCACTAGGTTTTGGAAAAAGTGTACACTCACAAACCTGTCAAACATGCATTTGAAACGTTGGCTACCATAGCAGTATAGTATTGCAACATGGCATTTGGGTCTTCTAACTAAAATAGTTAAATAGGAGCATAAATAGTGCATCATTGCCAGACCTGGCCCACATCTGGTTGACATACACCCTGCCATGACACCGGTCAGTCAGAAGTGCCAGCTTGATGCCGGATCCAGGCCAGAGCTGATTTCTATGTGCCTGGGCCACATAAACCAAACCATAATCGGGCCAGATATGGCATGCCATCGCATAGACAGTGGCATCATTGCCAGACCTGGCCCACATCTGGTTGACATACACTGTGCCATGACCCCAGTCAGTCGGAAGTGCCAGCTTGATGCCAGGCCTGTTTTCTATGAGCCTGGGCCACATAAACCAAACCACAATCAAGCCAGATATGGCATGCCACCACATAGACAGTGCCATCTATGCCAGGCCTGACTCATATCTGGATGACATAGGTCTTATCGTGCCAGAAGTCAGCCAGCAGTGCCGGCTTGATACCAGATCCGGGCCAGGCCAGCTTGCTATGTGGGGTAGGTCTTTACAATATGCTGATGTTGCTGAAAAACTAGTTCATGCATTTATTACTTCCAGGCTGGACTACTGCAATTCATTATTATCAGGATGTCCAAAAAACTCACTGAAAAGCCTTCAGTTAATCCAAAATGCTGCAGCAAGAGTACTGACAGGGACTAGAAAGAGAGAGCATATTTCTCCTGTTTTGGCTTCCCTTCATTGGCTTCCTGTTAAATCCAGAATTGAATTCAAAATCCTGCTCCTCACATACAAGGTCTTAAATAATCAGGCCCCATCTTATCTTAATGACCTTGTAGTACCATATCACCCTATTAGAGCACTTCGCTCTCGCTCTGCAGGCCTACTTGTTGTTCCTAGAGTATTTAAAAGTAGAATGGGAGGGAGATCCTTCAGTTTTCAGGCCCCTCTTCTGTGGAACCAGCTTCCAGTTTGGATTCGGGAGACAGACACTATCTCTACTTTCAAGATTAGGCTTAAAACTTCCCTTTTTGCTAAAGCATTTAGTTAGGGCTGGACCAGGTGACCCTGAATCCTCTCTTAGTTATGCTGCAATAGACATAGGCTGCTGGGGGATTCCCATGATGCATTGAGTTTTTCCTTTCCAGTCACCTTTCTCACTCAGTATGTGTTAATAGACCTCTCTGCATTGAATCATATCTGTTATTAATCTCTATCTCTCTTCCACAGCATGTCTTTATCCTGTTTTCCTTCTCTCACCCCAACCAGTGGCAGCAGATGGCCCCGTCCCTCCCTGAGCCTGGTTCTGCCGGAGGTTTCTTCCTGTTAAAAGGGAGTTTTTTCCTTCCTACTGTCGCCAAAGTGATTGCTCATAGGGGGTCATATGATTGTTGGGTTTTTCTCTGTATCTACTGTACAATATAAAGCGCCATGAGGTGACTTTTGTTGTGATTTGGCGCTATATAAATAAAACAAATTTTAACTGAAGTCTGTGTTCCAGTCTGTGCTGTGCCGGTTCTATGCTGATATTAGTGATTAATAGACTAAATTGTTTGGGCTACTTTAAGTTAGTGTTGCTCACTATTGGTGCGCATATACATGTATATGTATATATAGAGCTTTGTACTACTGTCCTCGCTTTAGTGCTGCATCAGAAGGTGAGCAGAAGTTTCCCCGGGGCCATGTCCAGGATTTTCAGGCCAAGGTTGGACAGACTGACGAAACACAGAAGTGATGAGGTAACAGAGGATAAAGTTGGAGAAAAAGAAAAAAGAGCATCAAAGGTGAGATAGAGAAATGAAAAAAAAAGATGGCAGCAGGGGGAGGAAGGTAAACAATGTGTGGAACAAATGCCAATGAGGAAAGAGTGACAGTGAGAAATGCGAGCAGGGAGTTAGAAAGCAAAGAGAGAATGGAAAACAGGTCAAAGAGGGGAGAAAGGGCTGGTGACGGAGGGACAAAATGAATGAGATCGAAAATGTGAACTACGAAGAGGTGAAGGTGGAGATGGAGGGGGCGGCGAGGGGGAGGAAAGGCAAGGAAGACAGATGAACAGAGGAGAAAAGGAGGGAGGAGGTCTGAGCTAGAAATAAACACCAACAGAAGGTGGGCAGGAAGCCACTGGCAGCAGGTGAAGCTGGACAGAGGGCAGGAGAGCCTGGAGGAAATGAAAGCTCAGATCCACCTTATGCATCCCGCTGCCATCTCACGCTGTTCAGTCCACCACTTTAACGTTTACATATTCATCCCGACACAAGTATCAGTATCATAGCCTCATCACTCGTGGCCACATTTAAGACACCATCTCCAGTTCTGTTTGGTGCACTGATGGAAAACCCACTCGGCCTTTACAACAGCCCATCCCTGAGCCTGCCCTGTAACAGTGTAGCGCGGGCGTCTGCTGTGGCTCGCTGCACATCTCTTTGAAGCTGGTCACTGGTACCTGTTGCCTTGGTAACATCTAATGTATTTCCTACCGTATGTCATCAACAGCATCCTGGCAGTTTAGAGGAGTTTATCTCAGGTCCCACCAATGTTCCCTCTAAGCTGCGCACATGCGCAATTGCGCACTGCTGGCGCGGTCTCTGTGCACAGAAAATCTGCGTTGCGGACAAAAAAAAAACTTGAATTGAAATTAAAATTAATACGTTAACAATTCTGTTTTGCAGTGTTAGTCAGTAAGTGACTGGCTGCTCCCGTATGGGATTAGAACGATGACACCTTATCCAATAGTCCAGCCAATAATGCGATTCACATCCGTATATACGCAGCTAATCAACGTCGTTGAAAGGCTATGACAGCGTCCGTATGTGCCGACACCAGTGTTTTAGCTAGCAAAGCGGCGTGGCTGATGTGGAGTGAAGCCACGTTAATGACAACATGTACAACCACTGGAGATGTGAGCAGGACAGACGGAACAATTGATGGAAAAAGTGTGGACTTTATACCAGTTTTTAAATTGTGATGATAGGCCACGGAAAACCAGAGTTATGATAAAAATATATGCAATGTTTGGTTTTATTCCTGAATGCTATCGTTGTTTATATTTACTGCGGGAAGAAACGGTAAAAACGGCCTTTTATAAGGAAAACGCTCAAAAGCATAGTGATGGGTCGTTCGCGAACGAAATGGCTCTTAGAGCCGGATCTTTATTGGGAGCTGTGAGGGTTTTTTTTCCCTTTCTCTCACCCTCTCTCTCGCCCTTTTTTCCGCTAAACTCCGCGCGTGGCCTGTACTTTTCGCTGGGCAGAGGGGGGAGGGGCGTTAGTTACACTCGCAGTAGCACAGGAACAGAGCCAGAGAGAAAGAGAGCCAGGGGCAACAACGTCACATTAGAAAGGTATAGTAATCATCCACTAGTTTCAGTTGCAGATGATAAAGGATTCAGAAATCATGCAGGCCCATATGACAGAGAATGTGCATCTTCTTTTTGTTTCAATATTTTAATTTATATTTAATTGTGTTGTGGTTTGCAGTGTTTTGTGTTGTTTCACGTTAAATTTGTTTAAAAGGAAAAAGCTGAAAATTTAAATAGTTAAAAGTTTAAAATGTAAATAGTTGTTTTTTGTATTATATGATTTATTTATTACATTTTATGTGGAGTGAATAAATAAAGTATATTTATGGTGGCCCTTAGAGACAAAGCACGTACAAACTCCAAAACGTGTAAAAACTCCAAAACACGTAAAAACTCAGAAGCACGTACAAACTCCAAAATACGTAAAAACTCAGAAGCACGTACAAACTCCAAAACACGTAAAAACTCAGAAGCACGTACAAACTCCAAAACACGTACAAACTCAGAATCACGTACAAAAGACAACAGAAGTGCTCCAGGATGCCAGGGCGCAGTGTTGAGCTTTTGTTACCTAGTGGCTACACAAGCCAGGAAGTATCAACAACCGGATTTGGTGTGTGGTAGTAACAGGTAAATGAACTTTTTTTTTTTTTAATTATTTGAATAAATATGAGTGCTTGTCTATAAATACACAAACAATACACACATGCTTTCAATTGTGTAATTTAAGTGATCTGGGTAGCTCTGTTTTGGAAGTTCAGTAAACGCTAGAAATGTGTTTCGGAGTTTGTACGTGCTTTTTGGAGTTTGTATATGCTTTAGAGTTTGTACGTGCTTTGTCTCTAGGGGCTATATATAAACATATATAAATAAAACCACTTTTTTTTACATTAGTAATTCCTTTTCTGCATAATTTTATATTATTGTTAATGATTAAATAATTAAAGCAACAAAACAACCTGAAGAACCGGTTCGGAGCCGAAAGAGCCGGTTCTTTTTAGTGAGCCGAGCCGAAAGAGCCGGATCTGTAAAAAGAGCCGGAAATCCCATCACTACAAAAGCACTCTCTGCCTGTGAGCAACACCAAAAAAAAACCCACCCTTTCCTATTGGTCGAAAAATGTACCATGTCAAGCAATCAAAAAATGATATGGCAACATGGAGTGACGGTGGTGTTTTGAAATGTGAGCGATTTGCAATGTTTAGCGCGAATCTTGTGTAGTTAGTGTGTAGTGTAGTCAGTAGTTTTGTTGTGTGTGTCAGAACAATGAGGCAACTTCTGAATGTTACAAGTGTTACAGGAGTGATACGTTGTCAGGCCTGCAGGTATCAGGCTGTTCTCACAGTGAACAGAAATTATTTTTGGAGTGGCACAAATAATTTGTGTGGCATCAGATTTGATGCAGAACAACTGATTGTTCTGTAAATAGTTTGAAATGTTTATTTAAAAAAACGCCTTGGTTGCATTTTTAGGTAAACAGCTGCAAAAAAAACCCCTTTGTTGTTTGCATAACTCAGTTACTTTTTTGAAGAAGTAACTATAATCATTATATACTGTATTTTGCAGACAGTTACAGGACTTTCTCCCAGACCACAGACTCATTCTCATAATGCAAGTCAGAGCTTTATATATACATATATACACACACACACACACATATATATATACACATATATATACACACACATACGTATATATACACACATATATACACACATACGTATATATATATACACACATATACATACATACATATATACATACATACATATACATACACATATATATATATATACACATACACATATATATATATACATACACATATATACATATATACATATATATACATATATACATGCATATATATACACACACACACACACATATATATATATATATATTAGGGGTGCAACGATACAACAAAATTCACGGTTCGGTTCGGTTCGATACTTTGGTGTCACGGTTCGATATTTTTTCGATACAAAAAAAATGTTCATGCCTTTTTATTAATTTGTCATTTATTAAATTTTCACGGCACATTCTGCACCACATCTCTGTGCGTTCATCATTTGTTTGAAGCCAGCTCACCTCCTGCAACCACTTTTCCGAGAATACGTGCTTCTTTTGTGGTTCGGACTCCTTCTGACATTTCTTTGGAGGTGGAGGAACATCACAGTAATTGCTTAAAGGAGCTTCTTCGACATCTTTAAGAGTTCTAAACAAATGTCTGTCCTCTTCCTTAAAATCTTATGTACGCAAACACGCGTTGCAACTTCTTATCTTGTGCGGGTTTTTATTTTGACAGCGAATGCGCACCTGCGGACCACTTATGTGCAGCCCTGGTTATTTAGCTCGTCATATTGCAGCCACAGAAATTCTTTTGTCCATGAAACCATAAAGCTGCACTTTCTTTTTGCCTTATAGTCTGATTTGTCATAACCTTTCCGTTTTGTCACTTCTTCACCCTGACCTGTCTTATTTGGCTCAGCAGAACTAAAATATATATCCTGCTGCTTTTACACACGCACTAACATAACGCTCAGCGATTCTCTGCGCGATCAACCTCTCACATGTTTAAGCTGCAGGAGATTTCACTTGTCATGTTTGCATAGTAAGCTAACGATTGATAAGACGATGTCAGAGGAATTGGTGCGCAAATTATCATCACTCACCAATCAGTACTGTCGCTTTCTATACACAGTTCACGCGATTGCAAAGTGAAAGCAAAAAACAAGCGCAAATTCAAACGCGATTTCAGTATGTCACATATTGACAGTGGCCGATGCCAATGACATAATTACCCAGCTACATTTCCGAAAGAATGCAAAAGCATTGACATATATTTTTCCTTCCTACGATAGGCCGACGGGCAGGGCAGAGATAGATTTTGGTAGCCCGACTGGAAAAAAGCCCCAGGACGTCGGGCTAGCGATTTTGCGAGCCCTGTATCTGATTGAGGAATCACTCATCTTTGGAAAAGAGAGTTTATTATGGAGAAATGTCTCTTTCCAAAATAAAAGCTATACTATACGCTTCTTCTGGGCTATATTCTCAGCAGCATATTAAACATATCAGGTCCCCATAAGGAGAATCATGTGCTAACGGCTGTCTAAATGACTCGGGTAAAGTTTGTAGCATGCGTGCTTGTTTTTGTCTGCTTCCACTTGTCTTTGCACTAGGATTATGTCGGAGTAAATGTGCAGTCATATTGGTTGTGTTCCCACTAGTGCTGTCAGCGTTAATCTGAAATGACGTTAAGGTCACAACACGGCAAATCTCCGTTAACGAGCTACCGCGGATCGCCTCATGAGTGGGGCTGGAAGACGTCAACACATTAACGAGCTAACTGCGCTAACACACTAGTTCCCACCAATTGAGCATTGCTGGCACATCCAACATACTGTTTTACTTTTGTCCATGACGTGCTTACCTTCAGGGTCATACGTCACATGAAAACCAAAATAGTTCCAAACGCCAGATCTGAATGAGGGTGGGGGAGGTTCAATTTGCCATGTTGCAACGAGCTTAACTTCTGTCTAGCTAGCTAGCTTGTGAATCTGTGTTCGACTACTCCGCCTAGGCTGCACTGTCGAGCGCAGATCCACTGAGCGCTCAACACAGACAGCATCGTCAGAAGGAAAGTTGATAAAATAAATTAAAAATGTTGTATCGTTCGATACATATGCATACCGAACCGAAAGCACTGTATCGAACGGTTCGATATCGATACGAGTATCGTTGCACCCCTAATATATATATATATATATATATATATATATTTATACACACACACATATATATATATATATATATATATATATATACACATACAAAAAAGTAACTGAGTAGAAGATATCCATCTTCTACATTTGAGGAAATCCCCAGCACTCATGTCTTGGATGCATCATCTGCAGGCTTCTCCTTGGAAAAAAACATATCTCCACTGATTCACATCTGTTGCTTCTCGAATGACAGCAATTTTGTTTGCAACAAAAGTATTAAATCTTCTGGTTTCATTGGAGATGTATTTCAGTACTGTTGTACTATCAGACCAAAAAACTGATTTTTCCAACCTTACCTGCAGCTCTTTTTGCAGAAGCATATTCACTCGAACTGCAAGAACTGCAGCTGTCAATTCCAACCTGGGAATTGTAGTTTGCTTGAGAGGAGCAACTCTAGCCTTCCCCAGCATAAAAGCAACATGCGTGATGTTATTCTTTTCCAACTTTAAATATGACACGGTTCCATAACCATCTTGACTTGCATCAGAAAAATGATTAAGTTGTGCCTTATCTGGTCTTCCAAAGCAACTTGGTTTAATGCAACGTTCCACTTTGAACTTTGAAATCAGCTGGAGATCCTCCAGCCAATCACGCCACCGCTGGGAAAGAGAGTGGGGAATAACTTCATCCCACTTCAAATTTTGTCGGGAAAGCTCTTGTAGCAACAGTTTAGCTGGCATACTGAAGGGAGACAAGATTCCCAAAGGATCATACAGTGAGCTGACCACAGACAAAATGCATGTTGCCACCACAGGAAACGGAGAAAGTTGACGTGTTTTTCTGAGATGTGAACTTGGTGAAACATGGAATCAATGTCTGCCATTAATGCAACAGGCTCTTGTCTAAATCTGATCAGAACTCCAACCAGCGAGCTTGTGAGATCAGGTCCCTGTAGAAGCTGGCTGTTCAATGATGCTCCTTTATAAGTTGTTCCACAGTCAAATACAACTCTTAACTTGCCCTTTGTGGGCAAGTTTGAGCAACTCATCTGCAGACACAAGCTCGGCATATCCTTGTTCAAGCATGTTGTTTACACATTCAGTGTATTCATCCTTATAATGAGCATCCCTTTCAAATCTCCGTCTGAGACTCTGGAGACCCTGCTCCGCGACACAGAGGTTATTTGGCAAGCTGGGACCTTCTCTCCTGAAAGGCAAATCAATGTGATAATGATTTCCAATAAGTTTTATTGAACTACTAACAATATCCATGAAACACATATCCTCTCTGGACATTTTCAGTCTGCTCCTCTGAGGATCTTTCATTAAAATCATGATTGTACTGTTCAACATCAACATTTCTTCAAGACGCTCAACAGAAATCCTATTGGCTGTTACAGCAGTGTGGTTGTTTTTATTTCCACTGTTACTTCCAGTGTGCAGGGGACCATTTATGACCCAGCCAACTTTCGTTTTTACAGCATAAGGTCCACCCTCCACACTGTTTATCACCTTCCATGGCTCTAAAAAATTGGAAGCATCAGTGCCTATCAGTAGCTCCACCTCTGCATCAATGTTGTGAAGTTTAACATGTTTAAGATGAGGCCACTGATCAATGTCGCCTGGCTGGGGAATATTGACTGTAGAAACTGGCATGGTCTTTTGAGTCAAAACATCTGGCAACGGCATGAAATCATTTGCTTCCAAACCAGACACTTCCAAACCAAACAGAACTTGTGCACTAACAATCCTATCTTGACTCATTGTTCGCAAAAGAACATCGGTCTTTTTACCTTTAAGATTCAGTCTTTTTGCCAGGGTTTCTGTACAGAATGTACCTGAACTTCCAGGATCCAAAAACGCATAGGTTTGCACGATTTTGTTGCTCTTTTGGCTCTTAACTTGAACTGGAACTATAGGAAAAACTGCATCAACTTCATGACCGGCCCCAATATGCCCACATGTCTGAGTGGTTGCAGTTGAAAAGTTGACATTAGAGCTTGTCATCTGTTGAGCTTGTTCTGAGGGTGCACCTGGATCTTTTCGCTCTATATGAAGAACCCCTGGGTGCTTTTGGTGACACACGTTGCAATCCAAACAACTCCTACAGTCTTTGCTTCTGTGACCAACTTTTAAACAACCAAAACAAATTCCCCCTTTCCTTGATAAAAGTCAACTTATCCCGATGCATTTTAGCTTTAAACTGCTTACAATTCTCTAGTAAATGATTGCTGTGTGAACAAAACACACAACTATGCAGAACAGTGGGATTTGTTCTGCTTCCAGTTGATTGAGTTTTGACTCCTGGAACTGTACTGACATTAGTGGCAAAACTACTTCCCCTTTTTTCTTTGCTTGGTGGAACTTGAAACTCTAAAGCTGCTTCCAGATTGCGAGTCTTGGATGTTGCCAAACACTGGATCTGATGCTACTTTCACCTGTTTTATTATGAAGGCAACCAGATCAGTGAACACTGCTCTGTGACCATTTTGTTCGTGCAGTTCATAGGCAACAACTCTCCATTTTTCCCTCAATTTGTACGGAAGTTTCATAACAATCATTCTCATATTTGAGGGCAAATCCAACTCCTTCATATAAACAACTTGCTGTGTTAGATTCGAACATCCTTGAAAAAGAGAGAATGACTGTAGACCTTTCACTCACAATCCTCTCCATATATGCAGAGGCAATTTTATTTTCGTTCCCAAAATGTTCTTCAAGAAGATATTTGGCTGTGGAATAGCCCTGCTCAGGAGGTAAATGCTGACAACTATGCACAAAGTCTTTAGTGCCCCCTAGTGAACTGCTCTAAAAAATGCAAACAGTCGCTCCAATTATCAGTTTTAGCTTCCACTCCATTTTCAAAGGCATTCATAAATGATCTGTACTGTAAAGGGTCTTCATCAAACATAGGGATGTTTCTGGCTGGGAGGACAGAAGATAAATTTTGTTTTACAAGCAAAGTAGTGATGTCATTTTGTTTTTGCATAATATTGACAATCTCCTTCGTGCAATTCTCAGTCAAAGTAGGAGACTGAGGCTGTGTTTGCTGCGTCACTTGAGCTGAATCAATTCAATTCAATTCAATTTTATTTATATAGCGCCAAATCACAGCAAAGGTCGCCTCAAGGCGCTTCATAGATACAGAGAAAAACCCAACAATCATATGACCCCCTATGAGCAAGCACTTTGGCGACAGTGGGAAGGAAAAACTCCCTTTTAACAGGAAGAAACCTCCGGCAGAACCAGGCTCAGGGAGGGGCGGCCATCTGCTGCGACCGGTTGGGGTGAGAGAAGGAAGACAGGATAAAAGACATGCTGTGTGAATCATCCACCTGATGTTGGTTTTGACTTTGTCTAGGTATGATTACTTGTGATTCAGATGCAGAATTTGTACCAGAGTAATCTCTTTCTGCCGGAACAAATGTATCAGCACAAGGATTTAAACTAGGCGCTTCTTGTACGTGCCCTCTTTCAAAATAAGAGTTCATTCCATCAGAACGCTCAGAGCTATAAACTGAGTTTATTTTTAAGACGCGAAGCTTTGCATTGGTTGCTGCCAGCTCTGTTTCCAAGGATAATTTCTTTTTTCTTTTCTCAGTTTCTCCTCTTGTGCTTCAATAGAATGTTTTTTTCTTTAATGCAGCGAGTCGCTCCATGAGCACTGCCTTGTCAGCCGCAGCTTTAATGCGTGCGGAAGATGTTGATGAAATTCAACTTTGCTGTGACAAGGTTTTTGAAGGTGGCTTTACACTTGAAGTATTAGAGTTCAAATAGATGCAAGTAAACCACAGCAGAAAATAAATAAAATCAAAGGCTAGCGGTCCTGTTGCTCTATTTTCACCTGTAAAGCAGGCGCAGGGTAGGCGGAGGTTTACCCTGGTGCAGGTGTGCCGCAGCGGTCAGTTGAAGAATCCACGAGTTTTTCTGTGAATTTCCCATTAAGTCGTAGCGCACTCAGCGCTTGCTTGGAAGTTTGGGAGGGGGGGGGGTTTCGCTGTAAAAAGAAGTTTTCTTCCCACGCACAACGGACGCTAATATTTTTGTCACTTTTTATGGAATCAAACTCAAAGTAAGGTCAGTACTTTCACGCTTTAAACGCTGCACGCTCATACTCTCTGCCGCACTCGATATATTATCCATTGTTGATCTGCACACAGCTGTTGAGTAAAATTTTAGAAAAACTTGTTTTTACTCAGATTAATGACTTTTTGAGTGATAGACAGATCCTGGAGATATTCCAGTCTGGATTTAAGGTGAACCGCAGCACAGAGACTGCTCTCCTAAAGGTTTTAAATGATCTTAGATGTAACTGGGACTCCCAAAAGCTCTCAGTCCTGGTGCTACTGGATCTAAGCGCAGCCTTTGATACAGTAGACCACGCTATTCTTTTAAACAGACTGAAACACATGGTGGGCCTCTCTGGTGCTGTACACAACTGGTTCACTTCCTATCTCTCAGACAGAACTTTTATGGTGAGTATGGATACATGCTCCTCTAAGATCCATAAAATGACATGTGGTGTGCCTCAAGGGTCAGTTTTAGGCCCTGTACTTTTTAATTTGTATATGCTCCCTCTCGGCGGTGTCATCAGGAGGCATGGAGTGAACTTCCACAGTTACGCTGATGACACTCAGCTGTACATTTCCATGTCTCCTGATGACACCAGACCAATGGATGCCCTTTTTAACTGTATTTTAGATATAAGATCTTGGATGGCAGAAAACTTTTTACAGCTTAACCAGGACAAAACTGAAGTTTTAATCGTCGGTCCTGAGGCTCAGAGAGAGAAACTCTTGTCTAAATTACAGGCATTTTCACTATGTCCTTCGCTACAAGTGAAAAACCTGGGTGTTATTTTTGACTCTGAGCTTGGTTTTATCCCACATATTAAACATGTAACCAAAATTGGATTTTATCATCTAAAAAATATAGCCAGAGTCCGCCCTATTCTCTCTCGGGCCAACACGGAGATGTTGATGCATGCTTTTATTACCAGTCGCATTGATTACTGTAATGCCCTGCTCTCTGGTCTTCCTAAAAAGAATATTTCAACTTTACAACTTTTACAAAACTCTGCAGCTCGTGTGCTGACGAAGACCAGAGGGCGGGCCCACATTACACCGGTTCAAAAATCGCTGGCTCCCCGTGTGTTTCAGGATCGATTTTAAAGTTCTTTTATTGGTTTTTAAATGTCTTAATGGTCTTGGGCCTTCTTATCTCTCAGATCTGCTTTTACCATATGAACCCTCGCGGACCTTGAGGTCCTCTGGTACTGGCCTTTTGATTGTCCCTAAAGTCAGGACACATACTCACGGAGAGGCAGCTTTTCAGTGGTATGGTCCTCGTCTGTGGAACAGCCTGCCGGAGGAGCTCAGGGCCGCAGAGAACGTACATGTTTTTAAGAACAGGCTCAAGACCCACCTTTTTAATTTGGCTTTTACTTAATGTTTATTTATTTTACGCTTATTTATTCTATCCTGTTATTCTATTGTTAATTTAGGTTTTACCTAATATTTATTGATTTTATTCTTATTCATTTTTTAATCTTCTTACTCTATTTATATTTATATTTATATTTATATTGTATCCCGTTCTTATTTATTTTATCTTTTTACCCAGTATATACTCTTATTAGGTCATATCTCCAGTGTTTCCTCAGAGGGCGCTCTCTGCACCGGGGCTGTGATCGACCGTGGCTGCTGGGGCTCTGGGGGTCCTCTCAGCCTGGCTGGGGGGCTTCTTTGCCTCCCTCCTGCTGTGTGCCCAACCTGGAGGCTGCGGTCTGTGACCGGCTTCCGGTGCAGACGGCTCCCCATGATAGTGTTTCCTCACTTGGCTCATGCGTACCCAGTCCAATTTTACTTTTTAAGTGTGTGCGTGTGTGTGTGTGTGTGTGTGTGTGTGTGTGTGTGGGGGCGGGGGGGGGCTGCTTTTAACCATGTAAAGCACTTTGTGCTACATTTTCTTTTTGTATGAAAAGTGCTTTATAAATAAAGATTGATTGATTGATTGATTGTTGCCACGAACGTCGCACTCGCTTACGTCACTGTCATGAGACATTCTCGAAAAAAAAAATTACGGTTTTAGTAACGCAGTAATGCAGCGTTCCTATGGGAAAGTAACAGTAATCTAATTACCGTTTTTGCAATAGTAATCCCTTACTTTACTCGTTATTTGAAAAAAGTAATCAGAATACAGTAACGCGTTACTGCCCATCTCTGGTCCCACCCATTTTTTGTCATGTTTTGTCAAGTATTAAGTTCATTTATGCAGTATATCGAAGTCATATGTAATCATAAAGTCAATGTCCTGTAGGTGGAACATGAATCTTGTGTTAAACTGTAACTGTAATGTAACATTTTAATGTAAACTAAACCGTCAGACATTAGACAGCAGGAATGTCTCATTTATAGATGCAGATGTTTTCAGCCATATTTATCGAGGATATCAGACCAAACTGGGCCAGAAATGTTTTTAACTTTTACATGAACAAAGCATTTTTATCACCTTTTTATTAAACTCATCTGCTGTCTGTGCCATTGGTACCTGATTGAAAATAAACCCAGAGGAAAAGAAACTCACCTGAAGAGTCACCCTTACTATTTTGTCCCTGTTTACGAGTCATTTGAGGTTAAGCAGACACATTTTGGTGGAGTTCACACTTCTGCAGGCTGTTGGTGTAGAACATGCGTCATTAGCCTTTCCTCCAATATATACCATATCAACGTGTCTGCCAGGAGTGGAGTGACATTCGTTTTCAGAGCTACTGTATTTACCCGTGCATACTGAGGCCTCTGCACAGAAACACGCATTCACTCAATCACACAGCAGCACGTCTGAAGTTTCATGTTTCAGGCTGGAGTTTAGGTTGTAATTTTGCAACCATGACTAAAATTTGTGTAAAAAAAAATTTTTTTTCAGGCTCTCGATCAGCGATGAGAGCGTCTGACTGATTTAGATACAGAAAGAGAGGGACACATATTTAACAGAGACTCACGTGTTAACATCCACACATTCATTTTAAAATAAGCCTGTGTCCTAGCCCCAAACACCAAAACTTTAATGTGTTACTGTGAGCCTTAGTGGTTTTCATTTTGAAAAAAAGTGAAATTTACATGAAAAAAAGGCAAAATTATTATTATTTTTAAAAAAAATTATTGAGAAAAAAGACACTTTCATGAAAAAAAACAAGCAAGCTTACAAGAAAAAAAGTGTCATGGCTTCTTTTTTTGGGAATTAATGCACAAATTTTAAATTCTGGGGTGAAAACTCATACCCCGTCCTCTCATATCCACTAACACCTCTGGACTGTTTGCAGGGAGCGTCCACAAAGTGCAGCACTGAATGTTCAGCTGTCCCTGTGACTGTTTTCTTACAGCAGGCCCTGGTTTGTGTCGTTTGTATTTCAGCTTCTGCTCCTGGTTTCAGTCTGGTTTGTGGCTTTTTTCCCGCCTCCCTCATTTCTGTCTTTTCAGTCTTCACCTTTGGCATCTTTGTCTTTTTGTGTTCCGTTGTGTCTCTTCCTGTTTTATTTTGGTAAGCGTTTCTTCTTGTGTCTGTAGCTGTGTTCCCCACCTGTTCCCACGTCCCTCATTATCTTTGGGATATATGGTCTCCGGTTGTTGACTCGTCCCACTAAGCTGTGTGCCTGTGACTTTTCCCGTCCTGACTGTTTTGGACTTTTGTGGCTTCACAGTATTAAAGCTGTTTCTCAGTTGAGTCCCGTTTCTCGAATCCTGCATTTGGGTCCACATCCCTACTCCTGAGATCAGCTTCGCTCACACAGAGTCACCAGGCAGCACTTTCATTGACACACTGAAGGAAGTTTCTGTTAGCTGGAGCTGAGTCTAACCACAGTTGGTTGATGAGCTGCTATGCTGAGCCGAACGAGGCTAAAAAATACTCAAAGTCTGTGTGTGCTCATAGTATGAAGGTAAATGAAACATTTAAAGCTGTATATGAAAATCAGCTGATTCTGGGGAGCTCAGGCAAATTTTTCATGGAGTGACCCTTTTGCTTATTGACTATTCTTTATTTGGTTTTGCATGCTTTGCTTTTTTTCTATACATTTGACATTATTTTTAACTGCCTGTTTAAAATAGAAGATTAGGTCCACATTAAGGGAAAATTAAGGAATTCTTCCAAAAAAAACAAAAAACAAAGATGAAATGCTGGGAATGAGGAAGAGGTCGTTGTTCTCACATCTAAAGAAAACGTTTCAGAGAAAAGTCAAAGAGACTAAAATTAAAGTCGTTTCCTGCTCATGTGTTCTCCTTAATGTGGCCCCAACACTGTCGTAACGTTTAGTCTCAGCTTTGCTGCACTGCAATTACTCGGATTCACTTTAATCTGTGAAAGATTTTCTGAGTGCAGTTTGACTCTAAACCTTTGATCCTCTGGAAACGCACTGAAAAAACACAGCTGAGCCTGTGTGTGTGTGTGTGTGTGTGTGTGTGTTCATCCACAGAATGAGCTCAGTGTCTCAGGCTTATCTCAATCATTTGTTGTTTAGTAGCAACAATACACACACTCGATGTAATGTGTGTGTGTGTGACCATACTCTGAATGACCAGGGTGCTCCTTAAAGCTGACTTCTGAACAAATACACTGAAGCGTTTGTCTCTTCTGCTGAGTGCCTTTCATAGTCGAGTTGTCACTGAAACGTTGGCTATGTGTTTGGGTAAATGGAGCCGTGTGGGTCCATCCTCGCCTGTCGCCTTGTGCTCTCACAGCTGTGCAGGCAGCTCAGGTGGAAAAGCCTCAACACCAGGTTCTGACAGAGAGCAGAACACACAGTGCTGAGGATTTTAAAAAGCTTTTCTCATTATATCTCTGATTCTTCTTCTTGTTTCCGCTGCTTTGTCTATCCCAGCATCCTCCTCTGTCACACCGGCCCTCTGCATGTCCTCCATCACCATGTCCAGTGTAAGCAGTGTAAACCATACATATATTTTAATGTTAACCTATGAATTTATCAGAGTAGATGAGCAGATGAATGAATAAAATTGGTTTGTAAATTACTTCAGTGAATCGCGTGCTGCAGCCGTGGGTTAAACTGTCGTGTTATGAAAGACTCATCGGCGTGATCTCTGGGACAGCTCCGAGTTCATAGGTTCAGTTCCTTGCCGTTGCCTCCAGATCGGTGAGTTGTGAAAGGAAAGCCGTTGCCACAAACACATCGGCCAAAACCGGCCTGCAGGTGCAGGGATGGAGCAAGGCTGCAGGGCCTCCAACTGTCCTCAGCTGACCCCGCCCGAAACCTGTCAACGCATCTGTCAACAAGCTCACTCCGGCTCTCCCTCTCCTCACACAGGTGACAGGAAATCCAGGGTCGGGAGAAGGACAGGACCTGGGGGGAGGGGTGTCAGTCTAACTTGTATATCTCTCTCACACACACCCTCACACAGTGTTTGCTCGGTCAAACACAGGGACAAGCTTCGAGGCCGCCCTGACCAGTTGACATCGAGTCCACGTTTCTCTGCTGGAGCTCTGCCGCTGGGTGCACTGATGCTTCAGTGTGTTTGAGTTCCTGAGGTATTCATCTGTGAACTCTCATGAGACACAGCGATCAGAGTGATACCAGCATTCCTGCCATCAGCCTTGTCTTTCAATCTCCTGGAGGTTTTTTTCACTGTGGAAATCAGTGTGTGGGTGTGTGTGAACTCCTTACACACCAACACACACAGAGGAAAAGCTTTCAGCGACCCTGACGTGTGTCTCAGGTTTCCATTGCCTCCCCCACTCTCTCATGTTGTGAAACAGTAACCCCCCCCCGCACCCCCGTTTGTTCCCACCTTGCCGGGCTGCCTGATGAGGCTCACACATGCTCACAGCATTTGTTAGAAATCTCCGTGTTAAACATGAAACTTGACTTTTAGATCAGAGTGTGTTTGCCTTTACTGGTGAGCTTAACCAGAACATCACCAGCATCATCAGCTTTTTACCAGCAGTCAGCTGTGCCACCAGAGGAAACAGAGCAAACACTGCTAATGCATACACCCCACCACCACCGCCCCCCTCCCCCGAGCAGATCTGATGATAATCTACTCCTACTGACACTGAAGTATGTACCTCTTGTTAAATGACAGCCTTTATCCAGATGAGGCTGAAGCCCACATGGGGAGGACATGTGGTAACAGTTCGATTGTATCACACATCAAATTCTGTGAACACAACATTGCACCAGCCGTGGGAATGTGTGCTGCTTTGAGAACAGTAAAATCGGATTGTAAGGCTACGTTCACACTGCAGGTCTTAATGCTCAATTCCAATTTTTTGATCAAATCCGATTTTTTTGTCTGCTTGTTCACACTACAAATAAAATGTGACAGCAAACGCCCTCTAGTGTGAACGCTCAAGGCGGCCCGCATGCGCAAAAGAAGATGTCACACACAACGCGCTTTGTTTAGACCCAGAGCAAAGAGTATTGTTTGACTGATGGCCCTTAATATAAAGACTTCGGACTTTACGTTTCCCAATTTTTGCTTTAAGTTATTTTGTTATTTACATAATAATGTAGATAACCTAATAATTATCCTTATTGCTGTTTTAGAGAGGAGCGGTGCTTCAAAGGATAGTTGCAGATTTCTGTCAGAATCTGCAGATTATACAGTACAAATAACATGTTCACATTTCTCCAACGTTGTCTTCCCAACAGTTTCACTAACATCTACACTGGATGGCCAGGAAGCGTTCACGATGTCTTCTCGGGCGCTGATAATTGGCGCCTGTCTTGTGTCAGTGACGTAAAAGACGGATTTAATGCGACAAAAAGAAGAATGCCTTCAGGTCTGGAGATTATTTATTTTATTTTATTAACCTTTATTTAACCAGGAAAATCCCATTGAGATTAAAAACCTCTTTTTCAAGGGAGACCTGGCCAAGATAGGCAGCAGCAGGTGTCTCACAGTTACAGAAATTACTCAAACACAGGCAGCAACAACAGACATGCAACATAGTGAAAGAATACAAATAAAATAAAATAAAATTCAATACAATTCAAATAAAAATAAATAAATTTAAAAAAATCAGTTAAAATGACAATCAATCTAATTGAAACAGTTGTATGTTATGGACTTGACCTCAAGGATTTGTAGTTTAGATTTAAAAGCACTTAATGAAATAAATTCAGTCATTTTCCATTCCTTCTGCAGTTTGTTCCAAGCCGAGGGTGCTAAATGGACAAAAGCTCTTTTACCAAGTTCAGTTCGGGCAAATGGAACAGAAAGGCTTTCTGCAAGGAGTCAATGGCTTGTACAAGAGTTGAACCACAGCTGTAAATAACTGCATCATCAGCATAGAAGTGCAAGTTTGCATCTGGCACATGTAGACTAAGATTGTTTACGTAAATGATAAATAGAAGGGGACCTAATACAGAACCCTGTGGCACTCCGTTGTGCACTGTAACAAAGTCAGAACATAGACCGTCCGATTTAATGCACTGAGTCCTGTTACTGAGGTAGTTTGAGAACCATGCCACTGCTTTCTCAGAGAGTCCTGACTGGAAAAGTCTAAGTTTTAAAATACAATGATCAACAGTGTCAAATGCTTTTGACAAATCAATAAAAAGGGATGCACAGTGTTGTTTTTTATCAAGTGCAATAGTAATATCATTTACCACTCTAATTGCAGCTGTAATAGTACTGTGATTCTTCCTAAAGCCTGATTGATATTCAGATAAAATGGCATTGGTGTGTAAAAACTCCTTTAACTGCTCACACACAAGAGCTTCAAGAACTTTGGCCAGCACAGATAGATTAGATATTGGTCTGTAATTAGTTAACACTGCTGGGTCGCCCCCTTTTAATAGTGGAATAACAAAAGCTGATTTCCATACTGAGGGAATTTTATTCGTATCCAGTGTAAGGTTGAAAAGTGTTGTGAGAGGCTCTGCCACAAAATCAGCTGCCAGTTTCAAGAAGTAAGGATCTAGTAAGTCTGGCCCTGGAGATTTTCTAGGATGTAACAGTTTAAGAGCTTTACAGACAGAAGTTAAATGGCTGACCAGTGTACACTGGAAGGTTTGTGCCAGATTTTACAGAGACTGGGTTCAGAGAGTCAAACAAAGAGCCAGAAGATATAAAGTGCTTGTTAAAGCAATTCATAATCTCCTTCCTATCATAAACAGGAACAGAATCCTTAAAAACATAGGTGGGTAGAGCGTGGGAGCTTTTTCTCACTGAAAGAGACTTAATGATTTTCCAGAACTTCTGTGGATTGTTTAGGTTCTCAGTGGTGACAGACAGATAATATTCTGTTTTAGCTTTCTTAATAGAGGAAGTACATTTGTTTCTTAGTTGTCTGAAAAGAAGCCAATCACTGGGGTAGCCTGTTTTCCTCGCTTTGGCCCAAGCCAGGTTGCGCTCATGAATGATATCTGCCAGCTCTGGGGAGAACCAAGGGTTTTCACGACCTTTTATCCTATATCTTCTTAATGGAGCATGTTTATTCACAATTTGCATAAACCCATCCCTAAATCCTCCGTCTCACCCCATCTCTTGCATCCTCTTCATGTATACTGAGCCACATCTTCACTTGGTGTTCGCTCGCTCGCTCTGTGGTATAGTATCGCTTCCTGTTCCTGCTCAAACACAGTGGTGTTTCTGAGTAGCTTATTTGCTTAGCAGTTTAATTAACAACTTTTAAATACATTCTTTTTTCACAGTATAATCTTCACGTGCTTCATCTGAAGCACACTTTCTGTGTACTCACTACCCAATTTATAGTATTCACTCACTGTCTCTGTACTGTTTCGCTAGCTTAGCTCGTAGCAGACCCGTTAGCACCATGGCTACTTCACCTGTCACTTCTGCACTTTCTTGCTCATTGTGTCAGATGTTTAGTTACTCCTCGGCCTCCTTTAGCAGTAATGATATCTGTAACAAATGTGGCATATTTGCAGCTCTGGAGGCCAGGATTACTGAACTGGAGACTCGGCTTTGCACCCTTCTCTCACCCTTAGCTTGCCAGGCCCCTGTAGCTGGTGCAGCCGAAGATAGCGTAGGCCCCGCTAGCTGTTCCCCGGCAGATCCCAAGCAGCTGGGGAAAGACGGCTGGGTAACGGTGAGGAGGAAGCGTAGTCCTAAACAGAAGCCCCAGGTACACCACCAACCCGTTCATTTGTCTAACCGTTTTTCCCCACTCGGTGACACACCCGCTGGGGGTCAAACTCTGGTAATTGGTGATTCTGTTCTCAGACATGTGAAGCTAGAGACACCGGCAACCATAGTCAATTGTCTTCCAGGGGCCAGAGCAGGCGACATTGAAGGAAATTTAAAACTGCTGGCTAAGGGTAAACGTAAATTTAGTAAAATCATAATTCACGTCGGCAGTAATGACACCCGGTTACGCCAATCGGAGGTCACTAAAATCAATATTGAATCGGTGTGCAACTTTGCCAAAACAATGTCGGACTCTGTAGTTTTCTCTGGTCCCCTCCCCAATCAGACCAGGAGTGACATGTTTAGCCGCATGTTCTCCTTAAATTGCTGGCTGTCTGAGTGGTGTCCCAGAAACGATGTGGGCTTCATAGATAATTGGCAAACCTTCTGGAGGAAACCTGGTCTTGTTAGGAGAGATGGCATCCATCCCACTTTGGATGGAGCAGCTCTCATTTCTAGAAATATGGACAAATTTATTAAACCCCTCAAAATATGACTATCCAGAGTTGGGACCAGGAAGCAGAGTTGCAGTCTTACACGCCTCTCTGCAGCTTCTCTCCTCCTGCTACCCCCCCAAAAACCCATCTCCATAGAGACTGTGTCTGCTTCCAAAAAGACAAAAAACAAACTAAAAACCAGCAACAAACAACTTAAACATTTACATAGAAAGAATAATACAGTATCCACATCTGAACCAAAGAGTAAAACAGTGAAATGTGGATTATTAAATATTAGGTCTCTCTCCTCCAAGTCTCTGTTAGTACATGACTTAATAATTGATCAACAAATTGATTTACTCTGCCTTACAGAAACCTGGTTGCAGCAGGATGATTATGTTAGTTTAAATGAATCAACACCCCCGAGTCATTCTAACTACCAGAAATCTCGAAGCACAGGCCGAGGGGGCGGTGTGGCAGCAATTTTTCACACCAGTCTATTAATTAATGAAAGACCAAGACAGACTTTTAATTCATTTGAAAGCCTGATGCTTAACGTTGTCCACCCCAGCTGTGAAACTCAGAAACCAGTCTTACTTGTTATCATCTATCGTCCACCTGGGCCTTACACAGAGTTTCTGTCTGATTTCTCAGACTTTATATCTGATTTAGTTCTGAGCTCAGATAAAATAATTATTGTGGGTGATTTTAACATCCATGTTGATGCTAAAAATGACAGCCTCAACATGGCATTTAATCTGTTGTTAGACTCAATTGGTTTCTCTCAAAATGTAAAAGAACCCACCCACCACTTTAATCACACTCTAGATCTTGTTTTAACATATGGCATAGAAACTGAACATTTAACAGTGTTTCCTGAAAACCCTCTCCTGTCTGATCATTTCTTGATAACATTTACATTTACAATAATTGATTACGCAGCAGTGGAGAGGGGATTTTATCAAAGTAGATGTCTTTCTGAAAGCGCTGTAACTAAGTTTAAGAATATAATCCAGCCACTGTTATCATCGTCAATGCCCTGTACCAACACAGAGCAGAGCAGCTATCTGAACGCTACCCCAACAGAGGTCGATTATCTTGTTAATAATTTCACCTCCTCACTACGTACGACTCTGGATACTGTAGCTCCAGTGAAAACTAAGGTCTCTAATCAGAAGTACCTGACCCCGTGGTATAATTCTCAAACACGTACCCTAAAGCAGATGACTCGTAATCTGGAGAGGAAATGGCGTGTCACAAATTTAGAGGATCATCATTTAGCCTGGAGAAATAGTTTGTTGCTTTATAAGAAAGCCCTCCGCAAAGCCAGAACAGCTTACTACTCATCACTGATTGAAGAAAATAAGAACAACCCCAGGTTTCTCTTCAGCACTGTAGCCAGGCTGACAAAAAGTCAGAGCTCTTTTGAGCCAACCATCCCTTTAACGTTAACTAGTAATGACTTCATGAACTTCTTCACAAATAAAATTTTTATCATTAGAGAAAAAATTACCAATAATCATCCCACAGATGTAATATTATCTACAGCTACTCTTAGTACCATTGATGTTAAGTTAGACTCTTTTTCTCCAATCGATCTTTCTGAGTTAACTTCAATAATTACTTCCTCCAAACCATCAAGGTGTCTTTTAGACCCCATTCCTACAAAACTGCTCAAAGAAGTCCTGCCATTGATTAATTCTTCGATCTTATATATGATCAACCTATCTCTAATAGTCGGCTATGTACCACAGGCCTTCAAGGTGGCTGCAGTTAAACCTTTACTCAAAAAGCCATCTCTAGACCCAGCAGTCTTAGCTAATTATAGGCCAATCTCCAACCTTCCTTTTATATCAAAAATCCTTGAAAGAGTAGTTGTCAAACAGCTAACAGATCATCTGCACAGGAATGGTTTATTTGAAGAGTTTCAGTCAGGTTTCAGAGCTCATCACAGCACAGAAACAGCTTTAGTGAAGGTTACAAATGATCTTCTTATGGCCTCTGACAGTGGACTCATCTCTGTGCTTGTCCTTCTTGACCTTAGTGCAGCATTCGATACTGTTGACCATAATATCCTATTAGAGCGATTAGAACATGCTGTAGGTATTACAGGTATTGCACTGCAGTGGTTTGTATCATATCTATCTAATAGACTCCAATTTGTGCATGTAAATGGAGAGTCCTCTTCACACACTGAGGTTAATTATGGAGTTCCACAGGGTTCAGTGCTAGGACCAATTCTGTTTACATTATACATGCTTCCCCTAGGCAGCATCATTAGAAGACATAGCATACATTTTCACTGCTATGCAGATGACACCCAGCTCTATCTGTCCATGAAGCCAGATAACACACACCAATTAGTTAAACTGCAGGAATGTCTTAAAGACATAAAGACTTGGATGGCCACTAACTTTCTGCTTCTTAACTCAGATAAAACTGAGGTCATTGTACTCGGCGCTGAAAAGCTTAGAAATATGGTATCTAACCAGATTCTTACTCTGGATGGCATTACCTTGGCCTCCAGTAACACTGTGAGGAACCTTGGAGTCATTTTTGACCAGGATATGTCCTTCAACGCACATATTAAACAAATATGTAAGACTGCGTTCTTCCATTTGCGCAACATCTCTAAAATTAGAAATATCCTGTCTCAGAGTGACGCTGAAAAACTAGTTCATGCATTTATTACTTCCAGGCTGGACTACTGCAATTCATTATTATCAGGATGTCCAAAAAACTCACTGAAAAGCCTTCAGTTAATCCAAAATGCTGCAGCAAGAGTACTGACAGGGACTAGAAAGAGAGAGCATATTTCTCCTGTTTTGGCTTCCCTTCATTGGCTTCCTGTTAAATCCAGAATTGAATTCAAAATCCTGCTCCTCACATACAAGGTCTTAAATAATCAGGCCCCATCTTATCTTAATGACCTTGTAGTACCATATTACCCTATTAGAGCACTTCGCTCTCGCTCTGTAGGCCTACTTGTTGTTCCTAGAGTATTTAAAAGTAGAATGGGAGGGAGAGCCTTCAGTTTTCAGGCCCCTCTTCTGTGGAACCAGCTTCCAGTTTGGATTCGGGAGACAGACACTATCTCTGCTTTTAAGATTAGGCTTAAAACTTTCCTTTTTGCTAAAGCATATAGTTAGGGCTGGACCAGGTGACCCTGAATCCTCCCTTAGTTATGCTGCAATAGATGTAGGCTGCCGGGGGATTCCCATGATGCATTGAGTTTTTCCTTTCCAGTCACCTTTCTCACTCACTATGTGTTAATAGACCTCTCTGTATTGAATCATATCTGTTATTAACCTCTGTCTCTCTTCCACAGCATGTCTTTTATCCTGTCTTCCTTCTCTCACCCCAACCGGTCGCAGCAGATGGCCGCCCCTCCCTGAGCCTGGTTCTGCCGGAGGTTTCTTCCTGTTAAAAGGGAGTTTTTCCTTCCCACTGTCGCCAAAGTGCTTGCTCATAGGGGGTCATATGATTGTTGGGCTTTTCTCTGTATCTATGAAGCGCCTTGAGGCGACATTTGTTGTGATTTGGCGCTATATAAATAAAATTGAATTGAATTGAATTGAATTGAATTAAATTTGCATAAACCCATCCCTAAAGTGATGGGAACAACCTGATTAGCACAGCTTAAGGATGAAGGTGAAGAAATGCAAGGACTGGTACAGGAGGCAGCGGGCAGCCTGGAGAGGGTCAAAGATCAAAGGGGCTGAATGATTTCAAAAGGTTTAGTTCACAGACCTCCACACTTTCACTGGTTTTTGTCCTCCCATGTGAACTCTGTGGATCACACCCCTGCTTGGCTGTGGGCAGGCAACAGCTGGAGAAACTACACCAGAGCAGGGCAGGAGGTCCTAACGGCATCAGCCCCAGATTCAGAGGACGTGTACTGCGTGTCGAGGAGGTTACTGAACAAACTGTTCTCCATCATAGATCATCCTGACCGCCCTCTGAGCCACTGACTGCACAGACAGAGAGACTAGAGCTCCTTCTCCAACAGACTGATACATGAGGTCTGCATGTTATCCCGCTCTATAATAAAATATAATATTTGTTTGCAAAGAAGCATCTAAAAGAATATTATTTGTGTTTCTCATTCATAATTTGATCTTTCTTTGGTCTTACCGATGTCAATTTTGTCGTATAAAAGGAGCAACATCTGCAGCCTCCAGGGCTCAAACACGAATCATTAAAACCTGCAGTTCTTCTAATATTCAGCAGAGGCAGCAGTGATGCAGTTCCTATAGACTCCCATGGTAAAACTTTACAGCAGCCTCTGTAAGTAATTTCCCCCTTCATCACAACTGCAAATGTTTTTATAACTCACCTGTTTTCATTATTAGGGGCGTGGCCTCTTTGACATGTGGATGGCAGCACAGGAGTACAGACATCTTTTATATTCAGTCTGATAATCCAATCAAAAGTGACAATAGCAAATTTTCAGTGATTAATGATCTCTCCAAGTGCAGCTCAGCCAGTAGCGCAGACTAATCTTACTGTCAGCAGTTTGACTTTTTTGTTTTTTTATCATCGTTTCTACTTTTGGTCTTTCAGATGAATCCTTGACTCACCACGTCATCGAGTCCTTAGCTTGTAAAGCTTCGTGTTTGTTAGCTTGTAACGGAGAGATAACCAAATAAGCGTAAGGTCAAAGATTTCAACTGCCTGTGTCATCTCACTGCCTGCACAGATGTCAGAGGATTTTCCCACATTAGGAACATCTCTTTTTCATTCCAATAACACAGAGTTTGGAAAAAAATCCACTTCTCCTTCAGCGTATGAGCCCTTTCTCCTCTGCTCTCTCCATCCTTTGGTTCTTCCCTCTTTCCAAGCATAACTCGCTTTGTGCTGAGAGACTGAGGGAATAACTCAAGGAATAAGTGGAAGCCAATGAGCGGATGGAGAGAAATAAAAACCACCCCTTTAGAGGAGAGATTTTACAGATCAAATAGGAAGCAAATCACTTATTCAGCTGTGAAATCACAGTTTTCTCCCTGCTAATATTAGCATACATATGGGCGTGCTGTTTATTTGTGGAGTTTGTGGACGTGTTGTTGTGAACACGGCGTCTCTCTGGGTGTTTGTGTTGTGCAGGGAGGCAGCGCACTGTGTCTCTGAGGTTGTTAAACATGTCACTGTGGCGTATAATCATCTGCACCACGCTAGGATTTTATGTGAACAACAACACCGACAGCAGCCAGAACCATAAACATCAATATTTATACATGCCATCATCTTGAGGATTTGGCACAGGGAAATATGAGATTCATACAAACTAAAGGTAATCTGATGGAGGAGCGTACTTAATATTCATACGATTGACCCCATGCCTCCTGAGTGACACTTTACAACCATGAGTGAAATGGGAAAAGTTGAAAAACAAACCGTTAAAACATGAAAATGCACGAGAACAAGTTCTCATCTTGAAATCATAAATAAATAACGAGAGAAGGAAATGAAAAGCAGTAGGAGTAGGAGACAGAGAGGACAAAGTTGAGCCAAAACCTGGCTTGTTTTGTGGAGTATTTTTAAACCTCTGCTTCTGATTGGTTGATCACTGTTGTGTGTTTCAGAGAACAACTTTGCACATGCCCAGCGGCTCCTCACCATGCGTTCTGTTTACGGTGTGCACGTTGCCACATACAGCACAGCTGATTTTACACTCATGATAATCTCACCATTACTAATATGTCTGACACCTCATTACAGATCGAATAACGTGAAGGTATTTATCGCTAGAATGACGCCTGCACAAGCACAGGCATCGTACTAGATGACCTCCAGGATGCTGCACACTGATGGAGAAAAAGTAGCAGTGATGATACTGTGAGATCATCATGGGGGAGACAATTTAGGGAAATGATGTCGCCGCAGGATTTCAAGCTGTCCTCAGAAAAGTCCTTGTGGATCAAATCATTGTGGATTTATCAAGTGTAAGATTTTGTACCCTCCAGGGAAAATACTCTTCAACGCTGATGATGTTGTCATTATCATACACATTGTTATACACATGCTCTCATTACAAACAGCTCCCTGTTATGGCCCTGGCCATAATCTGTTTTGGTGGCTGTTTCTAAGTCTTTGGAGGTCCCTGAGTGGATGAGCCGACGGCTGCTGATTGGTCCCCTGGTCATGTGGTCTCATTCAAAATCCCTCACCAGCAGTTGTCTCGGGGCAGCCACTGACAGCAGCAGCAGACCTGACCCTGGCCTCCAAAACCTGTGACATTTGTGCCTGTGACTTTTGTGACTTTCTGAGTTCTGTATATAGTGTGTACATTAGTTTTCATTGTAAATAGCACATTGTAAATAGCACTGGAACAGAAGGGGTGAGCTACCATATTGATTTCCCTTGCACTGTTTTCTCCTGTTTATCTCATTTAGGGAGTTAGGTGTAGCGCTTGTCTTTTGTTTGATTTTGATTTCACCTCCTCTTGACTTAACTTGTTTTGTTTGTTATTTTGGCCTTTGTTCACCCTGGAGCTTCATTTTGCATTGTAGAAAAATAAACCACCATTCACTAAGAAATCGGTTTTCCCTGTGTATGGTTTTGGGGACCAGGGGCAATCTTTTCAAACTTATGTTGCGTTCCTGTACCCCTAGACTGGGGCGTAACACTCCCCTAACTTAAAAATTTAATTGTGCCTCTTCCAAAGGAGCGGATGATTGTTTTACATCAGTGCAACCACACAGGTTATGAACACAAGTGCCTTCTTCTTCACAAACAAACAGACGTTTCACTGCACAGGTAACAGCAGCACTTAGTGTTGGTGTGTAGACACAGGAGATGAGACAGTGAATAAAATAAAAGTTGTTCCACTCATTACCAATGGCTGGAGGGCAGAATTCGATTGTTTTTAACTGTCTGTGTTTGAAACAAGTGACGAGCTTTGTCTTTTCTGTTTACTAGTCTTTGATATTTATATATTTTTATGTTTAATGTAAGGAAATCCTGAGACTATATCTGCCCTCACCGCGCTCACATCACACATTTGGAAGCTGTTTTTGAGAAACAGATAACGATGCCAGCTAATTATTAGGCTCAGTTAGGCCTACATAGTTTTTAGTTTCATCATAATTATAAAAGTATACTGTTAAAAAGTTACAGGAACACCAATGAGAAACAACTCCTGCTGAATATCTGTACCGAGGAACCAAAGGAGCCACATCGACTGATGGAGCACAGAGAGAATAGTGAAGGAGGACGGTGGTGATGACAGGACACTGGTGATACTTCAGTCTCTCTTTTGGTCTCAGTGGAAAAATAAAGTTAAATGAATAAATAATAATAGATAAAAGGTTCCCAATAAGCACACTCTTGTGTCTGGCTGTAACTGTGATCAGTGTTGTAAAAATGTGCATTTTAACCAAAACCATTTTCTTTGGTTTGACACAAAAACTGTCTGGTTAGAATTGAGTAAGCAGTGAGTCCACCCGAAATGCAAAAACGTTCCAAGATGAGATCTGAAATCCAAAAATCTGGTCAAATGTCAGGGGTACTGTTGCACTCTTTCCCCTGACCATATGCATAACGAGGAAACTTTTATGTATGTCAGACATGTTGAGAATGTCTGACAGCTTCCAAACTAAGACACAAACCAATAAACGTGAATATACAGCCTCCCCAGCAGAGCCAGCAGCACAAAATGAAAATCTTACTAAAAACACAGTTGTGTGTGTGTGTGTGTGTGTGTGTGTGTGTGTGTGTGTGTGCCTGCTCCTCACAGCTCAAAGCTTTCAAGGTTTCAGCACACAAAAGTCTTGTTTCTCTGTAAGTTCATCAGTTTGGAACTCCGCTCCACTATCAGACAAAGACGCTCTTTCAGGAGTTATCGTGTCCTCGCCCGGGCCTTGTGCCCCTCTGTAACATAAGAAATACTGTCGTGTTTCTGCTTATCACCTGCCCACGCTCCAGCTGCCTGGACAAACACAGTTAACTTTCAGTGAATACACAATGTTCTCCACTGGTTACAAAGCATGCAAACTCTGCAAACTGTGCAAACTGAATTGACTGAATCTCACCATCTTAACAGCATTTTTCATATAGTTTTCTTTCACTGAAGCAGGATTCAGGCAGTCATCAAACAACACCAAATGGCACCAGGTTTCATCATCGTTTGCATAAATCAGATTTTGACTGATATGAAAGAAGAAGCCGGAGGCACACTGAACAAAACGCTGCTGCCGGCAGGGGGTCCGACATTAATGTGAAGCATCGCGCAGCCCCACAGTTTAGGCCTTCGTACTCTGTGCCATGCCTCGGTGATGGTTTGTACTCTCGATTAGACACAAGTTTCTACATTCAGCCTGCTGGACCAAACTCTGCAGCACAGCTTCCAAAACTTAAAGTCTGACAGCATGAGATATGAAGAGAAGCATTCAGAACAACGCATCTCCTGTGGCTTGAGATAGCAGAGCGTCTCACATTTCCACCTCGTGATAAAAAGGGAACAAATTTAAACAAAGTGCATGCTGTTTGATCCTCTCCTCTCTCTGCTGCTTTACTGTCACCACGCTGGCTCTGTGCTGATTAAATTAGCTGCACTCGTCGTTTGAAAAGCTCACACAACAAACATCAGACTGTTTTTCTTCCTTTTCTCCATGCATGACCACAATCAACATACTCTAGGCTGTGTGTGCACTTAGACCCAGATGTATTCACTTTATGCTGCTCACTGCTGAATAACAGCTCTAAATTTGTGCTTCTGAACTCTGCAAGTCCAGCAGGACCCAGAACGGGAACCTTAACAACAGAGCAACAGTCGGGGAAATAAGGCAGGCGGGGTTTATTCTGAAACGATAAATGCTTTAAAGATCATCATTTCAAACTATCAACAAAAGTTACGCAAATGTGTGCCTGCTGTGCTGAGGTCTGGAAGAAGATCCTTACTGTCATTCTGCTGTTTCACGATAACCCAGGAACCACCAAGGCTCTAACCTGACATGAGCTGGAAACTGCTGGAACACCAGGATCACTATCCACAGTGTAGCTGTCACAGTCCGGGTGAGCTGCTGGAAAATTCCACAAAGTCCACGTTCTCCTGTGCACGGACCTGAACCCTGAACAATTAACCAAATATGTAAGTGTGTGTGCTTTGTGTGGATCAGAGAAAATTCAACATAAAACCAAACTTATAAAACCAATTCTTCTTTTTTAATGTAATTAAAGATGTCTGCTGTTTCAATCATTCCACTCTGGGAAAAGAACAGTTCAAAGATGACCCTGACATTCATGACCCTGATGAGTGCATCAATACTTCTTAGCACAACTTTGTTTTTACTTTAAATATCCACATATTTAAGTTAACAATAGTAATATTGGCTGTAATTCTACTGCAGACACATTGATCTTTATTTCACTGCTGTTTCATCAGAGTTCAGCTCTGATTCAGCCGACAGCAGAAAGTTGATTTAATGTGATTTCACATCATTTCAGTTATTTCATGTTTTTAATCATCATTAACGCTTGCACACACACACACACACACACACACAGAAGACAGACGGACAGTGTGTTGTACATGTTAGAGGAGCAGATTAGCTGGGAGTGTGCTTCTTGTTTCCTGGGCCCTGCTGTGCCCAAACACACACACACATGCGTTGTGGGCAGGGTCTTGTACCTCCTGCTTCAGCACCATCTGCCTCTTTGATATATTGGCATACCAACACACACACACACACACACACACACAGCATGCCCCTGAGGCCTGACCAGGCATCAGCTGTTCACAGACGGATCAAAGGATTTAGAGATGACGTAATGTTGGTGAAGCGTGACCTCGCCACACACACACCTGCAGCACAGGTAGAAGAACACCTCCTGACAGTTTTATTGGGATCTTTGTCTCTTGGATGAGGGCATTAGCTCGTATTTTTTCCCGCCTGCTAAATCCCCAGCGGCGTGTCGGCGAGCAGAAATGGGTTCTTCCATGCAAACGAGGCTTTTATGAGACTCCTGAACCTTTTATGTCGTTTACTGCAGCTTTACATCCCTGTTTACTGCAGAACTTCACAACGCTGAATCCATGAAGATCTTTCAGAACTTTCTAACACTGCACAGTTCCAGTGAGAAATAAATTCAGCTAAGAAAACCCTTTAGCTCGCAGGTTGGTACGTAGCGTGAGCTCAAACTTCCTGCTGAGAGACGTGGCAACGTCTCGGCTTCTCAATTAGCCGCGGTGTGGAGGGAGCACCATGTCCGCTGGCAACACAATAAAGTTTATTCAAACAAGACGACTGTATTCAATAACCATAGACTGCTGCTGATTTTTGGACCAAGAAGTGATGATACGTGACACTTTATGGGAGCATCACACAGACACAAGTAAAAGTGCTCAGTAACATCCAATTACAAATGAAAGGATTTTACTCTGTAACCTCACAGCAGCCGTGTCATTGGTCAGGGAATGTCATTAAACCAGAACAGTTTGGTGTCAGGTTGTAAACATGTTTATTTGTAATAGTAACAATAATAGCAGTAGTAATTGAAAACACGTTTATTTCTGCTGTAAAGTTGGACATTTTAAAATGAAACTTTATGGGGACCGGCTCACTGCTGCCTCCGCTGGACGGAAGAAGAACTGCAGGCTTTCATTTAAATAATTGCATTGTTCTACACGAGTTTCTACACGAGCTTGTATAAAGGCTGTTTAAGTCTTGAGCTCTTTTATTTTGATGTACTAGAATAAATTATTTAGTGCACACAGTCCAAACAAGGAGAGAAGTTTTCACATATCTGTGTTAGAACAAAGGCTGATTGCCTTCCGACTCTCCAGCATGCAGCTCCAGCTGTAACAAGAACTACAAAGACCAATTTGTACCAAACATCACATGGTCGATTGTGTGTGGCGCTCAGATAATGCAGCAGAGATAAAATTTGAAACTTCTGCTTTGACGTCAACAGAAATTAGTGGAATGACCAACACGTGCGCTGCAGATGGGACTTTCACAGAGTCGACACACCGCCGAGTTTTTGTAAAAGTCCACTTCCAGGAAATTTTTCTGACCCACTCTGCTCCATCAAAGGCTGTCTTCCTATTTTCCTGCCTTTATTAAGCTCCTGCATTAAAGAAGAAATGTGGCTCTGTTGGAAGCAGAGGAGTCACTTCTTAAAAGCACTCTTAGTCGTCTGAATAACACACACCTCAGCCACATTTCCTTTTGTGCTCGGAGTTGCTGTCATTAAGCCAGCCAAAAGAAAAACTCATTTCCATCTCTCTTATTGCCTTTCATATGACTTTCATCAAATCCAGCTGTCGAGAATTCTTTGTCAACAAGGAGCTAAAACGCCCGAGCACTGACAGAAAAATGATTCAGTCATTACACACGAGCCAAGCTGAGACATGCCAGGAGAAGAAAAGCCCATGAAATGGTATTATCTGCTTCAAAATGACTGTTTTATTGATTTCACAATTAATTTTCCTGCCTGTTTATTTTTCGAGTTGTGTGTTTTTAAATTGCTTTGCTTTTCATATTTGATCTGTCCTGTCATCGTCCTGTCGCCCTTTTGTGGAGCGCTCTGAAGTCTCCCAACTCTGATTGAGAAATAATAAAACAACATTAAAATCGACGAATAAAAGTATGTAATAAGGTTACTTATTTCACTATAAATGCATATTTTATACCAGCTGCTGATGCATTTATGAAACCACTGTGACAACATTTTTATTTGATTTTTAAGCATTCACTTTCTTTTTATTTACAAGCCGAATCATGAGCGACACACCTCTTTGCACAGTTAATACTGAGCCTGCCGAGCATGCCACTGTAGGACTTTAATATGAGCCCAAAATACGACATGAGACAAAAGTGATAAAACAATTAAACTCAGACCTGAGTGCCAGCGATGGGAGACGATTACGAGCCTTGGATGCATCAGCCACTTCTGGGCTCAGGAAACAGACCGATGGTTTTCCCTCTGACAGTCTCCCGTGTGCAAAACCAAGATTCTTAAAAAAACCAAATGTCAGAAACTCACACTTCAGTGGTTTCTGAATAGTTTGCTGAATTATGATCAAACATGTAAAACATAAAGCACTTCCCCAGGACCGCTCATTCTCTGGGTCATGTTTACTTTCAATGTTTTGGATTTTCTATATCTTATTTGTTTTCTTTGTTCTTAAAGTTGTAGTGCAGTAAAAATCAGATAAGGGTCACAACCTTGATGGAAGCCAAATTGCTAACATGAGCCCGGCTCACTGAATTCATGCAGACAGAATTCGCAGACAGAATGACACACTAACGCAGGCAAACACAGAACCGGAGTTAAAAATGGAAAACAAATCACAGTCACATCACTGGTGACATGCAGGGACATTAATTTAGCATGTTTTAAAAATACACAATGACAAACTTTTCAACTGTCCACAGGCTACAAGGAGCTAAAGTCCTTTGAAAGTCTCCTAGCGTCCTACAACTCTTCTGTATTCTGGGGGGGCGCACAAGGAGGCATCCCCTACCAGATGAGAGACCTCACCAAGGAGGTGTCCAGGGGGCTCGCTGTGATGTGAAGGAGCTGTGGCTCTGCTCTTCAGCCTCTCTGGAGCTGCGTCCGCTCTGAAAGCGATATGGTGACCAGATGGCGACATTCTGCGTCTTCACGCTAGTCACAAAAAATAGTTGGGACCAGAGACAAACTTTTCTTAACTCCCAGAGAAGAGACTGAATAGAATAACAAGAATAACATATTTGCCACACTAACATGCGTCTCAGATCATCAAACACATTTTAATATTAGACAAATGTAACCTGAATAATAAGTTCAGTTTTTAAAGTGAAGCAGACTAAAAGACTTCAGAAAGCAGCACGATCTAAAGGAAGAGCTGAGAAACAAACAGTCTGAAAGGTTACAGAGACGTGTAAGGCTGTGAGACTGCAGTGAGAGCCACACATGGAGGAAACCTGGAACAGTGCTGAAGATTCCCGGGAGCGACTGACCGGTCTACCAAAATTACTCCAAGAGTCCATCCACAACTCATCCATGAGGTCAAAGAAGAATGCAGAACAACATCTAAAGACCTGCAGGCCTCACTCAGCTCAGTTAAGGTCAGAGGTCATGATTCAACCATAAGAAAGAGGCGGGGCAAAAATGACCTCCATGAGAGAGTCCCAGGAGAACACAAATGCTGGTCTCACATCTGCCAATAAACATCTGGATAATACTCAGAGACAGAAGCAGAACTTTCTGGAAGGTCTTCCATCAAACATGATGGAATATCACAGCAGTCAAACATGGCGGTGGTGTGATGGTCTGGGACTCATTTCCTCATGAGCCATCGTGCAAAATCCTATCTGGGATGGAAGAACTGAGCTAATTGATCCAAAGTCATGCAGCTGAAACTTTAAAAAGACTGGACTCACATCAGTCTGGGTGTTTCTATCAGCAGTCTATGAAGACATGGGGAACAAAAGGATCTGAGTGCAAAGAGATTATTGAGAATCATACCTGCGGGAACACCATTAAACTCCTTTATACAAGAAAGACTTTGAAGGTAAGCTCCTACCCTGTGCTTCCATTCTGCCTATTTCACTGTACAGTGGCCATTATCTCTGTGATTGCTTAATGTTAGTTGAGCAGTATGAACAGAGTACTTGGTAATTACCAGCCGAGAATGTCTCGTCTCTAATTTTCCTGCTCCATTTAATTCATTAAAGTCTTGCAGTTATGTTTTGTAAGGAGAACATGAAGAGTTTAACTCTGAGAGCAAAAAAAACAGGCAGAGTGAGTGTTAGACAAGCATTTCACAATAAAAGTACAGCTTTAACCCTTGAACAGCTTTTACAGCTTATCAGAACAATTCAGCACATTTCACCTCAGCCAGCAGATTTTTCCTGAATCCCTAATTACAGCCTTTCATCAAACATGAAGAATCAGCGTTTCTGACTGAAACAAGGCTCATTGTTCTTTGTCGCCGCTTTGCAGAAAAGAGTTTAGCCGTTGACATGTCGGTTCTGATCCTCGCAGCTCGCAGACAATATCGCCGGGCGGTATTTTGGCAGCTTTTCCTTTTCCAGGCGTGATGGGTTTTGTCCAAACCTGCAAGGCCATGGGAGCTGACTGCCTAACACAATGAAAGAAGAAAGTAATTTAACAAGTGGTCCCTTGATCTCTTCTCAGTCTGCTTCCTCGTGTTTCTATTTGTTCATATCCAAACTGATCCCTCCTGTTGCTGTTTTCTTTGGCTGCCTCATTTTAATCTTTCTGCATCTCCTCTCTCTGATCCATTGTACACTGCAGCTGTACCACAATTACCTCAACAGAAAAGGAAAAATCCACATAGAAACACAGCTTTATGCTTCTTAATCCATTTCTGATATTTCCGTAGAAACAATTGGACATAATTCTGTAAGCATCTGTTTTAAAGGTATTAAAAAAGGTACAGCTAGTTGTTATACTGGGTACGCTCTTTTAAAAAACACTGCGTCCTTGATACCGTGACTGATATTGTAGACTTTACAATCAGCTCTCAGCCTGACATGAACAAACTCACTACCAAAGGAGAAAAAAAACAGATATTTGTTTTGAACAGGATCGTTAGCTCTCCCTGCTCATATTCAGAACACACATATTTCATTTTTAGGATCTCTGTGGTGCTGATGACCCAGTTTGATCCAAGCTTTGGTCGTGGGACAGATGGCCTCTCTGTGCTGACAGCTGGTTTATGAGTATGAGCGTTTGCGTTGATATACTGAGTCTGATTTTCACCAAATGTGTAAAAATCATTTTTTGAAAATCCCCACCACCAACACCAACCTGTGGGCTGCACTCTGCACGGTGTGCTCATTTAGGTTTTATACTTCCTGTGTTCGTGAGGCCATCAGAGTCCCAGCCACGTAAATTTGGTCAATGGACAGTGAGCAAGAGCGTCTTTTTACATTTACATTACAATGCACCGATGATCTGCCCAGGCAGCGGACTTCAAAGAGTCTCTAGCTGTTTGTGTCCATCCAATGAATAATCCATACTTGTTTATTTATAAGAAGAGGAGTCGCCCCCTGGTCGCTGCTAAAAAAGAAGCCTACATGTTGGACTTGGTTTCACTTTCATCTGAAGAAGCTCCCAGTTGTTGATGATCAGTATGTTTCAAAAAATGACACCAATAACTATCAACTATAGTTTCAGGGCTTATCTGAAATCCAAGGTAGGGCTTGAATCAGTTCTTCAGGCAATTCCAATAATCCGTTCACATGGCTGGCCGCACAATTTCACCATTATTCAGGTTCTTATTTGGCCTGGGCTTGCCGTCACTGGTTCCTCCAGGATCCTTTGTAGCAGTTGAAAAAACAGTCTACACAAACAGTGCAGGACAATGAATTTCTATTCTATACTGGGTTCTTAACATGAGCCCATTAACTTCTTTTCCTCCAAAATGGATCTTAACAAATATTATACATCGTGTATAACCAAATACTTAAGAGTGTACTTTGATTACCAATGTATTAATAACAAATATTTCTCTTAGCTTTTCCAAGTTGCCACAGTTACAGTAACTTGTTTTTAGCTGTAACAAATTATTTTATCACAATTATGTCAAAATAAAGAACATAAGCAACTTAAACAGTAACGATCACTGTTTACAATGAAAGTGACGTTTATCATTCTTACCTCTTAATTACTTAATTTACAGTACAAATACTTTTAAACCTGAGATGTGCTGTTTCTATTAAGACTGAACCATTTTAATATAAACACAGCAAGTACTTATATTTGAATGATATGGCTCGTGTTGTGGTTGGCTAACCGCACATAGCAGCTAGCATCATACCTAGCATCGGCAGTAACATCTGTAGCTTAGAACACTAAACACGTACACCACACCGTAAGGAACAACAAGATAATGTGTGCCCCTGCTCGTGTGTGCCCAGCCCAATTTTACTCTTTAAGTGTGTGTGTGTGTGTGTGTGTTGGGGGGCGGGGGGGCGGGGGGGGGGGGGGGGGGGTGTATGTATCCATGATCGTTTATGTTAATGAGAGTGTGGGGAGTGAGTTGGAGGGCGGGGTGGGTTGCTTTTAACCATGTAAAGCACTTTATGCTACATCTTTGTATGAAAAGTGCTTATAAAGATTGATTGATTGATTGATTGAAGTACAACAACACACTACATTCTCATTGCTCCCGATTGTTTTTTTTTTTTTAAATTGTTTCTGAGCTTAATCGGCTAGTAAAAGACATTATCTAAACTTAACAGTTAGCTAACAAAAACATGTGACTGACCGGGATTTTCCAACACAATAACGGAATAGATGTTATTCCCTTTGTGGCCAGAGTTCATGGCCTAATAAATGAGCAGCTTATTAGCATTGGTATGTAAAAACTATTTGGTCTCATTAACTGGTTTGCAGGACTGCATGCCGGGATACTTTGTGCCGTGGTCCGACACACACTTGACGGCCATTAGAGGGAGGATCTCACAGGTAGAGACAGACAATGCTTCCCTTGCACGAGATGCAAGGTCATTGTAGCTGCCTCAAAGCACCCCCGTGTGATAATAATAGGCAATAGCCCTCGACGACAAAAGGGGATTTATTAGCCCTGTATTTCGCATGGGTTACATATTAAAGCTATAAATCATCTTTCTTTCCAGCTGCATTCAAATATACAGAAAGTCGAGCTAATATAACTTAAGAAAACCCAGATTAGTCGGTAATAATAAATTAAATGTTATTAAAGTAATAAAAATAGTCATCCGCCACTATTAGTGCTTCATTTAGACCTTTGGCGACAGCTTCATATTGTATTGACAGAATTAAAAAGCAGTGATACTTTTTTTTTTGAGTTTTATGAAACTTTGTTTGGAAGACAATCAAGAGATAAAATAAGATCTAAATGTTTGACCCTCTCCCAGCCATTCTAGTCCTTATCCAAGCCACCAGGGTGGGGTTTTTCCTTTGGTACATTTGCACTTTGTGGGTTTGATTATCATCCTGCTACCTGCTGACGTATCAGCCGTTTCCAGTAGTGGTGTGCGATACTGCATATTTTGGTATCGATCCGATACCAAGTAAATACGGGCCAGTATCGCCGATACCAATACCGATACCGATACCGATACTTTTCAATAAATAAGGTGGATGCCTCATTGTATGGAATGCCAGGACTGCCATAATGAATTAATTAAATACACCATTAAATAATTAATTAAATGTGGCAATAATTAATTAAAATCGGAAATAATTAATGACATAAATATTTACGACACATGTAATTAATTATTGACGCATTTAATTAATTAATGACACATTTAATTAATTATTTATTTATTTCACATTTTAATTAATTATTGCCACTTTTAAATAATTATTTAATTAATTCATTTTGGCACAGTTGACTCCTTCAGGTCTCACCATGAAATAATTTTATCTGTCAGCCTCACCCATCAAACTAAGTGGGCGGAGTTAACGCTGCCATGCAGCTTCTCTACCATTTGATTGGTTGCCGTGCAAAGTAAGGCAAGACAGGTCAATCCTAGATAATCGATTGCTTGTGTCGACTTGGTAACCCAGAATGCATTTCAAATCACAGGCAGCAATGGTGGTGGTGTAGTTTTAATAATAGTGTTTTAGCCGCGAATGTCTGGTCAGGTTGTCAACATAGAACATGTTTGCAAAAGTGCTCAGATGTTTTCCGAGATTTCACTAGCTCTGCTAACAGTCAGCTGACAGAGTGCACTGAGCTCACAGCCCCGGTGTTCCAGCTTAACTGTTTATTTTGTGTGTATTTGTTTGTTTGAGGGGTGGGGGCTACGTTAACCGGTTTGTTTAGATATTCCACTCTGTGTTCCACATGTTGCATTCGCAGATTCTCATTTTCACCGAATGATCGTCTCTTTCCGCCTGCTCTTGTGTCTCTGTGCTTTTGTAACATAAAGAACGAGCTGACATTTTTCTCACGACTCACGCGATCAGCTCAACAGGCCCTCAGTTTACCTGCATGCATCCTCCTCCTCACCTGTCAGCGGTTGTTTAACACCTGCTGCTAATTCAAGAAACACGTCCACGTTACCTGGTGATAGTCACAGTTTAACTGGGCAGCCGGTGCACAATATAACGCAATGTCCGCACATTTTTCTGCACAAGATAAGTAAATATAGTTTTTCCCGAGCGCAGAGCTGCTGGAGCTTGTTTCCCAACAGAGCACTTTATAGGCAAACCCACTTCATCAGCAGCTGATGTCCAATCACCGGCACACAGCTTTGAAACCTCAGCTGAGTTTTAGCTCTCAGTGTTAAACGCTGGACTTAATTCACTCAGGTTTTGTCTGTCGGGTCACATTTACTTCGCTGTTTTATTTACAACTGAGCAAATCGGTTTGGCTGAAACTATGAAACACATCGTGCAGACTTCTGGATGTTTTGTTCTTTATACTGTAGATTTTCACGTCTCTGGAATAGTTGGCAGTAATAAGGATGATTTTCTGTAAAATTATATTGATATGAGCCGTGACATATTCGTAGATGACCGCTAGATTAGTCAGCTGGGAAACTCTGTTAACTCATGGAGCTGAAGATATTGTGGATATGCTGACCTCGCTCTGTGGTGTACAAGTCCGTTTACCCTCATGATTAATATTCACAATAAAAATATTAGCCGAACATCATGAAGTCTGTATGTGTGTCATATGTCGAACAACCTTTGTACAGTTAAAGCCAGCAGTTACTGTCAGGTTAGGGCTGTGTGCAGGCAGGAGTGGTGGTAAGGAGGACCCAAAGTGCAGATGCTCAGAGGCAAAAGTGTATTTTAAAACTCGGCTTTTATTGCTGGCGAAACGTAACAAATATCCAAATAAACTTACATGAGCAGGCAGACGGAACACACAGCATAAATGCGAGTAGACCACAACACAGACACAGAGAGACACAGGGCTTAAATACACAGGGGGAGCAATCAGGGAATGGGTAACAGGAGGGAAACACAGCTGGGGCAAATCAGGCCTAACGAGACAAAGGAAGCAAAACCAGACGCATATACATGAGACACGGACTTTCAAAATAAAACAGGAAACATAACACAGACTGAACTAAAGACACAGACTCACATGCAGGCACTGCAACAGAGGGAACAGAGACATGGGACCAGGGCAGACAGACACTGACTGGACACGGGGATATAGCAACTAAGGATACACAGAGACGCGAACTTGACAAGGGGATACAGCTGCCAGGGGAGACAGAGCAACTAGAGGAGACAGAGACATAAACCATAAGACAGAACTCAAAGAAACCAAAGACTAGAAATGATAAATAATATAATAAACTCAAAAACCCTGGGTCAACGACCCAGGCATCTTAAAAGTTACTACATGACGGAAACACCAATGTTATTTCTTTTATGCGTTTATACGCAGGTCACACTGATGACTGAACAAAAACCCAAAGATCAGCTGTTAATCAAATTTATTTCTCTCCTCCTTAAACATGTTTTTAATGTTAGTTATAATTCAGAATTGGCGACTGAAACACGTAGGACACATAAGAACATCAGGAAATAAAACCCCGATAAATATAACCTCAGTAAAAGAAGTCAGTGTCAGCGGGGGTTATTACAGCTGTGTACCGGGGCCTGCGCTTTGTCGGTGGTAATAACAGCTCGATTGCTTGCGAGGTGAACGGGTCTATCCCACACTTTGCCGTGAGACTGGGCAAGCATCTCCGAAATCATCGAAGCACTTTTGCAAAGAGGCTGTATCTTGACAAACCGACCAGACACATGAAGATTAAACCACTACATTCTCGGCTAAAAAAATATTAAAACGGTATTTGGTGACACACAAACAGGGTTTTTCAAAGTTCAGTTCTGTTAGTTTCCACATTCTGGTTGTTGTGTGCTAAAAACAATGGCCACCAGGCCAAAGCAATGGTTTTGCCTCTATCAGCGTTAGCCCCGCCCCCTGAGTTTGATGGGTGAGGTTGACAGATAAAATTATTTCATGGTGAGACCTGAAGGAGTCAACTGTGCCAAAATGAATTAATTAAATACACCATTAAATACTTATTTAAATGTGGCAATAATTAATTAAAATGTGAAATAAATAAATAATTAAATGTGTCAATAATTAATTAAATGTGTCAATAATTAATTAATTACATGTGTCGTAAATATTTTTGTAATTAATTATTTCAGATTTTAATTAATTATTGCCACATTTAATTAATTATTTAATGGTTTATTGAATTAATTCTTTATGGCAGTCCTGGCGTTCCATACATTGAATTGCTAAATCGCAATTAATTTTTATGACCTTAAGTGTTTTTTGTGATTTTTTTGTAGGCCTTTTGTATTATTAATTACTTAAAACCCAGGATGTAATTAGGAGAAATAATTTATTTATAATTAAATAAAAAATGCTTTATTATTGTGGTGGGCCGTGGTCTGCGATGCTGCTGCAGATGAGATGGACTCACAATCATGCCTCACCGGCTTAAAACCTGTGCGCTGCTTGTGCTGTTGTTGTTTTTGGTGTTGATGTGTACAGCTGGCAGCAGGAGGGCTGCAGCCGTTGAATGTAGGCTACTGTTACAGCAACCGAGTTGTCGTGCCAAACTAGGTATCCCCGACAGAATTTGTTTCCCCTGCGTCGGGAGCACACGCTAGACTGTCCAAATCACGGACAAACAGTATCCCACATTGCTGATTTTTAGTTCACAAATACTTCTTATAACTACTCCTGACATTTTTGAGATGTTAGCTCTTTATACAACAAAGTTATAGTGGGATACAAATAATATCAGGCTGATCCTGCCACAATTTGTTACCCCTGTGTAAATCACGGACAAACAGTATCGCACATTGCTGATTTTTAGTTCACAAACACTTCTTATTATGACGCATTACTCCTGAAACTTTGGAGGATTTAGCTCTTTATATAGTAAAGATACGGGAGAATAAAAATAGTTATCAGCCAAAATGTTAATGGTTTGTTAAAATAATCCCATCTGATACCCCGTGAGCAATAAATATATAATTTTCTGTTTCTTCTCAAACTGAATGGTAATGTAACGATACTAATTTTTCACTTTTTCACAAAATGAAAACATCAGTACTTCCTGCGTGCTCCCAGCACAGGGGAAACAAATTCTGTCGGGGATACCTACGGCACGACACCAGGCCGATTCCAGTCTGAGCGTCTCCTGCGTTGGTCGACACTTTCTTCTTTTTAATGTGACATTAACTTTAATGTCAGGACTTTTTCACAGCGAGTAATGCTGTGGATGTTCTCTCAGCTGAAATTCACTTTCAGTGTCTTCATTCCAGCATGGTGTATGTCTCTGCCCATTGGCGACCTTCAACATTAACCTTTACTGCTAATGTGTTAGCCTAACCAACTGTGGCTAGCTACCAGCTACTAATGCAGTTAGAAGCACCATTAAAGCAACAAATTTTATTAGTTGCTTTTTTTGTTGATTTTTGTTGATATTTTGCGGTGTGTGTAAAGCACCAAAAATCCTTTTTTAAATGTAAAATCAACATTAGGAAAAGCCTTCATGCTGCGGTTTGAGATCCCGCTAATAAAGCATGCTCTCATGTCTGTGATGTTTTCAGCAGCTCCCACTACGTTCTGTCTGGAAATAAAAGGCAGCAAAAACCAATTTCAGTCCTCTGTGACGTATGTTTACGGCAGGTTTTTGTTTGCTGAAAGTGGAAGATGTGTCTCGCCTTTTCTGTTTCACCAAATGAGCGCAACAATCATCCTTTGGAGGAGAGCTTTAGAGATATGAGAAATGTCAAAGGGAGGAAGAGGGGTTTTTGATGGTTCCTCGTAACAATAGAGCCATTGTTAAGTCCCAAAAAGTCATATTTGTACAAAACTATGAAAGCAAACTATTACAGCTACATATTACATTCATTCTTTGTTCACCACATTCACACACTCCATCTGCCCCCTCATTTTAGACCTTTTCTTATTGTTCTCCTCCTTTAAAGGTACACACACACTCTCACTTTGGGCTGTAATTAGAGGATCACGCTCTCATTTAGCAATTCCTCCTCTCTCCTCTCTCTGTATCAAAGCTTTTTGTCTCCAGCTCTGTGAAAATCAGACGAACCCGGACGGAAGAAAGCATCCACTCGCTACATGTAGGCATTACACTGATTGGCTCAAATCAACCATTTGCATTGAAATGTATCTTTCATCTTTAATTACACTGTATTTCATTGCTTGTTATGCATGCATTGTGGGATTGGTCTCTTTTCTGCAAACCTTGCCAGGCAGAGGTTTTTATTTTATACTATACTATCAGGCTGGTGATGCATTCAGGTGACTAAATCATAGCATGAGTCAGTACAGTACTGGAAAAGCTCAGAATGGAAATAAATTCCGAGTACTTCGGTTCGAATGTTGGTATCTGGACACTTTGTGATGATCGGCATTTTACTGTTGAGTTTTATCACAGGCCAAATATTCAACGTGACAGAAATGAAGAGCTGACAGACTATTTCACGGACTTATTTCTTTATTTCCTGGCACAGAATAAATAAAACTGGTGGGACAATAATAGCGTATTATCATCACATCCTCCACAACAACACAACTCAGAATAAACATGTACAAATTTAGAAGTATGGAGAAATATACAGCAGGCAAAAGTTTGGAGGATTTATGAAATGTGGAGCTCAAGAAGCGTTTCTTGCACTGATTAGCGCTCGAAACAGGAAACAGTCGTAGAGCGTTTTCCAGTAAAGACCAATCAGCTCATTCACTCTGTCCAACAAGCATGTCAGCAGCTATGATGTCACTTTGTGAGGGTGACGATAGTGGACGTAAACTCCCAGTGTTTGTGTTGGGTGCTGGAGGCGAACTGCCAGTGGACCGCTCTTCCACCGTATCCTTCGATCCAGCCGAGAGAGGATCTGATAAGTGATCCCAGCCAGGACGAGGCTATCTCTCACTGCCTATCCTGGACAATCAGCTTTTCGGACTCTTTACAGCATGAACATCACATTCGATCTGGTCTGACCTGAAACCAATGGCTGAGACCTTTAGACTAATCAGGAAAGTGTTTGCTGATGTCAAAGGGATTTTCCACAGACCTTCATAAACCTGCTGAGTCAGCACACTGGTTTGTCTGTGTTGATTTCACTGTTACTGCCCATGGTTCAAGGAGTTAGAATTAAACCCACAAACACAGTCAAAATGTCAGAACTTTATCCCAGTCTGAACTCTGTTGAACTTTTTCAGTCATTCCATAAAACCAAACGTTTTGCTGTAATTTGTTTTGTTTTGAGTAAAATTAAATTTTGAACATGTTCTAATTCTGTTTGTTGCAACTTTAAGTGGTTTAACTGGTTTTAACTGGTCTTCTTGCCGTTACTCTTTGATTAGAAATGTCTGTGATGGTCTTCATGCAGGTTCCAGATGTGCTCTGAAAGCTGATGGATTGAGACAATAAGAACTTTAGCTTAAAACCAAGTCATTCATCTCAGTTTGAACTGAACGCTTCGTTTTCCTTTCTGATTAATTTCCAATGACAACAGTCTGAATGAGCAACTACATACCTGTCTAACTCCCTTCATACAAATCCCTCCATCTTAACATTAATCTGCCACAGTATTGTATTATGTACTCAGGGAGGAGCTTTACTTAAAATGATGGCTTATCCAGTTTTGCAGTTCTTACGAAACAAGCACTCTCACACTGGCAGCTATTTAACCGCCTTTCAGAGAAACCTAACTTTTCTGTTCTTCAGAAATGGTTTTATTTACCATAAAAGTGAACTTTCACTGGTACTGGGACACTCAGAGTAAGATCTAAGCATTTCAAAGCAAACAGATCCTGGCAAAAATAAAAGCTACACTTAGTGTCAGGGCACTAAAATCTGTTAGCAAGTTAAACCTGTGTGTCTCCTGATTTAACTGGCGTTGATAAAGAAGAAGATCAATACACAAAATGTCTATGAGCTGCCTTTAATGCTTCGATCAGGCAACAAACCCATAGAGTCCGGCCAAAACCTTCAGTTTTCCTTAAGCTTTTTCAGACACTTCCCGTATCACTGACCCAGAACATGAAATGTTTCATATTAATGGACCTGACTGTCCTAAAATAGCTCAGATTCTTGGAACTCCTCTGGCCCAACGATGACAGCACGGGAAATATCCTGCAACCTGCTGCAGTTTCTTTGGTTGATCTGCAGCATCCATCCTGAGTTTGACAAACACAGCCGCACAGCTGGAAGCTTTCTAACTCACTGACAATCACAGCAAAAGCTCAGATTGTCTGTTACCAGACGATCAGCTGGGGCGATCGTGGCTCAAGAGTTGGGAGTTCACCTTGTAATTGGAAGGTTGCTGGTTCGAGCCCCGGCTTGGACAGTCTCAGTCGTTGTGTCCTTGGACAAGACACTTCACCTGTTGCCTACTGGTGGTGGTCAGAGGGCCCAGTGGCGCCAGTGTTTGGCAGCCTCGCCTCTGTCAGTGTGCCCCAGGGTGGCTGTGGCTACAATGTAGCTTGCCATCATGAATGGGTGGATGACTGGATGTGTAAAGCGCTATACAAATACAGGCCATTTACCCCACCGATGAGGAATACTGGCTGTGCCTGGGTGAAATCTCAGACAGGGTGCTGCAAAAAAAAGCTCCTTGTGATTACGCTGACTGCTACGATTACGCTGTGATTTGCTGTAGTTTGTGTGGCAGACCATTTGCTCCCTGAAATGTAGTGAAACCTGGTAATGAGCTGTGCTCAACTGCAACCAACAATTTTCAAAAGGAATCATGCTTCTCACTGTTTCACTACCACTCGCCAAGTAGTTTATATTTGCAGACAAGTTGGGGTCGTCAATGCAAACTGCAGGTAACCACAGCAAGCTGAGACATGGCACGGTGTGGAGGTCTCCCCCCAACATGACTGCAGAGGGAGCATGCTCTGCACAGCTATAAGGCAACGAGTCACGAGTACACAGACTGAAGGTTGAACTCAGAGTTGAAGGAACACTGTCGTCATTCTCTGTGCACCTTGGAAGCAGATGAAGAAGAAAGGCACACACAGAAAGTGAGCACATGCTTCCGTGCACGTTGGCTTGATGCTTAAAGTTGGAGCTCTCGCTGGTCTCTATACACATCAGCTGACTTTGAATCATGTCAGCTAGTCCTCCCAGCTGAACTTAGTTCACTCTCATTCTGCTAAAATGACAGAAAACACAGTACATACCATATTTTCTTGGCTACAGATCTAATAACATGGTTAAAGTTCATTATTTTTCACAATTATCAGATAATTAACATCAGATATTGCTTAATCGACAAAATTATGTGTGGTGGATTTCATGAACAAAGAAGCCTCACATGCAATCACCAGCAGCACGAACACATCAAGAAACCATCCAGCCAGCTTCCCCCTCTCCCCATAAATAACAGTGGTAGTAAAAAATTTAATCTGAGAGTCTAAATGTAGATCACCCCTGGCCTTCCCTCCTGGGCAGCTCCTGTCAAAGCAACTTCATGGAGAAACAGATAAACTCATTCAGCTTCAGCCGGCCGGTGAATCACAGCAATAATGCAGCATTATCTGCTATGATTTATGCATCAGGTAACAGAACTGCGAGGCTTGACCAAGCCCACGCAGGAAGTGATGCAGAGCTCCCTTCCCTCCCTCCCTGGAGCTCAGCCCTTTTGTACGGTCTCTTAGCACAGTGATCTCACACCAGCCACGTTATTGGTCGGATGATGTCATTAAAAATGCTCCAACAGCACAAAGACGGTCCACAGATCCGGTTCAGGGACTCCAATTAGCTGAACTGCCTGCACACAACCTTGATGAAGGAAAAATGATTGGAGAGTAAAGTTTGATATTTATTGTGAGGATGGAGCAAGTTCATGAAGCTTCAGCTTTATTTAGAAATCTTCTTCATGCAGCAGTCAGGTCATCTTTGATAAAGATGTTCTTCACCTTCACTTAGCAGAAATATTCATTTCACTGTAGCATCAGTATAAAAGCAGAACTGTGCAGTATGAACCATGAATACAATATAAAACAAGAGAAAATAGCTAAAGTTAGGGGAGGGCAAAATACAATAGCCCACTATCTAACACAGAACATGATGAATATAAAGTTCTTTACCTTCCAAGTAGAGGTGGCACGATACCACTTTTTTATGTCCGATACCAATATCATAAATTTGGATATCTGCCGATACGAATCCGATATAGTGTGTTTTTTAATCAATAAAAATGTTTTTTAGTATCTTGCTGCTTTTTGTATAAGTTTATACTCAAGTTACAAAAAAACAAACAGTAAAGCTATTCTGTTATACCTGTATGCAAAAAATATACTGCACCCAAAATATTTCATAGTTCAGCAATACTGATCAATCTAATAAACTTAAACCTACTCCATCCTCCCTATTCTGGTATTTTAAAGAGTAAGCAACCTAACTAATAGGGTTCTTAAAAAAAAGGGAACCACCTCCCACCTCATGATGCTTAATCGATGTAATCAACTTTAATTTGATGCAGTGTGGGGGAAAAAAATGCACAGAACTCAATTATTTTTCAAGAATAATTAAATAGATTCAGCATCTTTCCTCAACAGAATTGCAGACTGCACAGATGGAGAAAGTACTATAGCTTACTAGGGTATATTAGACTTAACAGTTACTATATACAGTAATGGACTTCTATACATTTTTCATCAGATTAAAACTTTGGGTGTAAGATTCGGATAATTATTTATTACACGCTACACTTTTTAAATGAGAATAAGAAAGAAAAGTATGTCTTTGTGCCCCCCTTTTCCTTGTTAATGCCCTATCGACCCCCCTGGCTAAACTTTGCTAGATCCGCCCCTGCACAGTTACCAGCCGTCAGCTACGTAGAAAAAGATCCTGGTGCATCCATCTTTGCAGGAGTCCACTCTGCAGGTGGGGGAGAGACATAGGAGAGGTGGAGAATAAACTTAACCTGGGTGTCTGTGTCTTGTGTAGTCTGGGAGATGATTGAATGTTGGGGTGGGTACAGTTTCCTCTGCGGTGGTGTAGGGTGGGCTGCCCCGGGTCCTGTGGGGCTTGGCGGTGCTGCTGCCGTAGGCCCCGGTCTGGATGGGCCTGGGCTCCCTTGCCTTGGTGGATACCAGAGGACGGGGGTGCCTATTGGGGTCAGCGGGGGAGCTGGCCCTAGGGAGGGACACCCTCCCCTCCCTTCTTTTCCTCCCCATCCCCGGCTGCCTCCCTCTTCCCGCTCCACCACACCCACCCACACAGGTAGGGCTTTGGGGTGCGGGTGTGTCACCAGGGTGCAGGGGAGACATTCCCCCCCCCCTCTGTCCTCTTCTGGCCACCTGTGCCTCAATTTTATCTCACAACTTAGACATCCACATTACTTACACTCTCATAACACACACACATATATATATATATATATATAGGGCCTTGAGGGTGGGCACGCTAACGGCGTCCAGTAGACGGTCTGTGTATTCAAACCTACCTCTGGCGCCGGTGCCCACCTCTCAATTTTAAATCCATGTAGACATTGAGGGTTCTCGGGAGGGGCCGTGCTAACACCTGCTGCTCTCTGGCAGCAGCACCATGCTCTCCCTTGTTTTAAATACACTTTAGAGCAACACGCAGCAACACTACACTTGAGCGGGAGGAGGAGGGTATGGGGTCTTAACACACCCCCGTTCTCTGCTAGCCATCGGGGCAGGGGGGCTGGGAAGAAATGCTGGCTGTCCGATTGGCCTCCCTGCTGCTGCGGAGCCTGGGGCAGTCTGCTTGCCTCCACCCCGGAGGGAAGGGTAACATCTCTTGGGTCTGGGTGCCGTTTCCCCCTCTGGGGGCGAGGATACCTGGACCCGGGGTATAGAGTATGTTTGGGGAGTGTGATTGTGTGTACATGTCCATTTACGTTTATTCCTACGTTGGGTGAGTGCTGAGTGTTTGTATATGTGTGCATGAGGGTGGGAATGCATGTCTGTGTCTGTCTGTGCCTGTTTGTCTGTGTCTATATGTCAGGTCGGGTCTTAGACTCCACCTCTCTGGGAACTCCCAGGCCCTCCAAGTGTGGAGGCCTATCTCCCCTCACCACACTCCCTGCCGGTGACTGATGCCCTCAGGGGTCGGTGCATTGTTGGTTCTTGGTGTCCGGGGCTGGGCGCTCAGGTCATGTGCCAGCTCACTCCCGGTGGCTACTTGGCGGGGCCTGGCGCCTGCTGCTCGGTCAGGCCTCTTCCGGGGCGCGGAGGGCCCTTGGGCCTCCGGCCTCTGTGCCTGCGGCTCGGTTCACTCTGGCACAGCTGGTTGCCGGCGGAGCCGGCGGGCACGCCGGTGCAGCCCCCTCTAGTTTCTGCCCGGTGGCTACTGGGTGACCCCTCGTCTGGGGATCCTCAGCCCTTCCCATGAAGGTGGCACGGATGCCCCTCCGGTGGTCCTCCTTGGGCTCTTGCACTCTGGGGCCTCTGGATGTCTGGGGCCTGGATCTCCCCCATGCCTGCTTCATGCCCTGGGGGACAGGGCTATGGCTCTCTACATCCTCTTGCAGACCATTACATGGGGAAACCATTTGAATACAAGCGCGCCGATCCACACAGGTGTGCACACAGGTGTTCACTGTTCGTAGACTTAAATCACACCTTTCTTGGCTGCTACTTTAAAGCACATTGTGCGCTGTCTGTCCTGCGTGCTGCACAACAACATTCAATATTTGGTATTTGCTGCTGTTTACACTTAGCTAGATTAATGCGATGGTGTTGTGTTTAGTATGTTGCTTTGTTTTGTTTTTTTTTTTGCTTGTTTTCTATTCTTTTTCTCTCAACAGGTGATCCCGGAGATATTTTTTTTTCCCCCCCTTTCTCACTGTCCCTCTCCCCTTCTGTTTTTCTTTTCCTTCCTCTTTCTTTCTCCCTTTCCTATCCCTCACTCATGTCTGTCCCGTCTGTAACAACTGAAAATAAAATAAAATCAATAATAAAAACAAAGGTCGATCAAATGGACCAATACGGCAATGCCATGATGATCCATTTGGCAAAATAAATCCATTGGGTATCCTTGTTGGTCTTCAGACAACAATTCTGACGGCTAAAGAACCAAATGGGACAGGCAGAAAAAAAAAAAAAAAAAAAAAGATCCTGGTGTAGAAAGTAATATTAAATAAATTCTAACAACAACTTATCAAGCTTAAACTTGCTGCTGTTGTTCAGCCGCTGGTTTCCTCTTTCTGGCGCGAAGTGAGCAATAAACAAACAAGAGAGACGGACTCACGACAGAAAAGCCGATCAGCTGATCATTGATCAGTTTCATGATTGAAGTAGCAGCAGGAGAGGGTGTCACAGACCCGGTTCCGGGGACTCGGGGTCCGTGAACAATGTGGACCTTTATTATTATTATTATTATTATTATTATTGGATGTATGTTTGCTGCACTGTGCTCTTGTGTTCCATGCTGGTGTGTGTACGTGTGTGTGTGTGTGTGTCTGCGGGTGTGGCTGGAGGATGAAGGACAGCCACCTGCAGGCCTGATGGGTGTGGCCCTGCCAGCTGCTGGTCACGCCTAGGTTCCCACAAACCTGCTTCTGATCAGGCTAGTCGGGGGAGCTACTTAACAGAGCGATGGAGCTTCCTCCGGCGCAGGATCGTTGAGTTAGCTGGAGTTGGTGCCATAACGGCTGCGTCTGTTGTTTTTTCCTCAGGAGAGCAGAACACGGGACTGCAGGACGCACAGGGTGTGCGTAGGCACAGGAGCAGAGAGCACGGAATACCAGCACTTGGGAGAAGGCACAACACAGGAGTTGAGGGAGCACTCTGGAGACTTATTGTGTGGTGTACATTTACCCCCACTGTAAATAAATGCACTGTTCATTGCACTAAGTCCAGTGTTTGGGTCCTTTCTCCAACATCCCCCATGGCTTGCCCTGGCAAACCGTGACAGAGGGAGAGAGAGGCAGCCGCTCCATATATTGGTTGTTAAGCTTAACGTGGAAATGCTTTACAAACATTCAGAGATGGACTTACACACTTGCTTTACTTCTCTCTGGGATAACTTTGTTGGAGATGAAATGCCGGGTTGGTAGCGAAACTCCAAATGCTCAACCAGGCCACTGACAGGGCTCGCATGCCACAGCCGCTCTATCACGTGACGCATACTGCTCCGAGTGCTAAGGTTATGGGGCAAGTTACCACGTGTCGCAAGTTTTGTGAAGTGCTTTTTTGATATTTAACGGATCGGATTACATTTTTTATTCCTCTCCGATATCCGATCCAGTAATTTAGGTCAGTATCGGACCGATACCGATACGTAATATCGGTCCATCTCTACTTTCAAGCATGTATTTCTCAAATACATTACAGGCCTCTCAGTCTCCAATGCCACTGATTCTATGAGTGTACTGCACAACAAGGAAAGTTTTGTGAAAGTGTGCAGAAAAATAACTTCATTGCTTCTGAAGAAGCTTTTCATGAGGACTCAAGGTTAAAGACAAGTTATTCAACTTCCTCCGTCTTCATCATGAACACTGTGACACAATCAGACTCTGGCACGAAGAGAGGAAAGAGAGCCCAGTCACGGCCCGCTGACACTCAGTCAGTGTGGAACAGAGAGCTCACATGTGGACCTGAGAATCCTGCAAATCCATATCTGACAGGTGACATTTACACCAAGCACGGAGAAATCTGGCTGGGATTAATGAATCCCGACTCCAACGCCAACTGTCACACGCCACCTGAAGTGGAGCAGAAGAGACCCGGAGCGATCCGATAATCTTTCCACAGAGTCACCTGTGAATCTTACTTCCTCTGCACAGAAATTCTTGGAAAAAGACTCTTTGCATCATCGAACTAAACAGCAAGATGGTTTGAGCTTTTAGGGAGGGAACAGAACTCAATGCTGTCACGGAAAAAAAGCCAAACCTAAAAAAACTGGTTGTGCGAGCGAGTATGGCCTGAGCCACAACCAGCGTGTGTTCTGTGAACTGAGCAGCGGCTGGCTTGCTGGTATCATCCTTGCAAAGATGACAGCACAGATGCTGGCATGCTTTGTGATTCGGCTTTGTTGGAGCTCGTCATGCACATCCTGATTTTTTTAACCAGCAATTGTCTAAACAGGTTGCTTTGCTTTTCTGTGCCTCCCACATAAACAATAAATATAAACAATGATAGTTAGGGCTGCCACAAACGATTATTTTGACAGTTGACTAGTCACCGATTATTTCTGCAATTAGTCGACTAATCAGATCGTGCATCCATTGGACGTAAAACGTACAGCTTATTGCACCAGCATGCATCTGCTCTTATATAACTATCATTAGCTTACAGCTTGAAGTGTTTAAGGTATGTGCTAACTAAAAATAAAGACATGATGATAGTTTATTAAATTTTAATGACATTTGCAGATTGTTTCGGTGGAGTTTAATAAACTCAGCCGTCTGCTCCTTGCTATCTAAAATATAACAGGACACCGGCGTATATTCTCGAGCATCTCACACTTCTGATAATCAGTTGTCTGCTTGACGTTTATTCAGCTGTGTAAAAACTATAACTTTAATCTCAGCCAAACCGATTTACTCAGGAACAAATAAAATACAAAAAAAAGCCAAACAATAACATTTTTAAGTTATCTAAGTGACTTACATATGTTTAACCTGAGTAGCGAAAGACGGCGGTGGGTTTGAAAACGATTTGCCGGGAGTCCGGTGTTCTCACCGGCTCTAGTGAGCCTTGCCCCCAGCTAATAGTGATGGGATTTCCAGCTCTTTTTAGAGAACCGGCTCTTTCGGTTCGGCTCACTAAAAAGAGCCGGCTCTTTCGGCTCCGAACCGCCTTTTCAGGTTGTTTTGTTGCTTTAATTAATTTATTATTAACAATAATATAAAATTATGCACAAAAGGAATTACTAATGTAAAAAAAAGTGGTTTTATTTATATATGTTTATATATAAATATATGCAGTGGCCCCTAGAGACAAAGCACGTACAAACTCCAAAACACATTTCTAGCATGAACTGAACTTCCAAAACAGAGCTACCTAGATCACTTAAATTACACAATTGAAAGCATGAAAGCATATGTGTATTGTTTGTGTATTTATACACAAGTATTCATATATAGTCAAATAATAAAAAAAAATGTTCATTTACCTGTTATTACCACACACCAAATCCGGTCGTTGGTACTTGCTGGCTTGTGTAGCCACTAGGTAACAAAAGCTCAACACTGCGCCCTAGCATCCTGGAGCACTTCTGTTGTCTTTTGTACGTGTTTTGAGTTTTTATGTGCTTCTGAGTTTGTACGTGTTTTTTATGTGCTTCTGAGTTTGTACGTGTTTTTTATGTGTTTTGGAGTTTGTACGTGATTTGAAGTTTGTACGTGCTTTGTCTGTAGGGGCCACCGTAAATATACTTTTATTTATTCATTCCACATAAAATGTAATAAATAAATCATATAATACGAAAATCAACTATTCACATTTCAACTTTTAACTATTTAAATTTTCAGCTTTTTCCTTTTACAAATTTAAAGTGAAACAACACAAAACGCTGCAAACCACAACACAATTAAATATAAATTATAATATGAAAACAAAAAGAACATGCATATTCTCTGTCATATGGACCCGCATGAATAAACTTTCTGAATCCTTTATCATCTGCAACTGAAAATAGTTGTGGATGATTACTATACCTTTCTTTTTTCTCAAAGATTTATTTATTGCTTTTCCCAACAACATTTTAACCAACAGGAAGAGAGAGTTCAAATAAAATAAAGGAGAAAATTAATAAAAAAATTTAAAAAAATTTGAGTGTATAATAGTAATGTATGTACATTATATATGAATAGTGTTAGGGGAACACATAGATATAGTTATACATACTCTCCCATGTAGATCATTCAGATATTATTACAGGAAAAAAAAAAAAAAAAAAAAAAAAAAATATATATATATATACACATACATACATACATACACACACATACACACATATATATATATATACATATATACATACATATACATACACACAGTGTTGGGGAGTAACGGAATACATGTACCGTCGTTACGTGTTTAAAATACAAAATATGAGTAACTGTATTCCGTTACAGTTACAGTTTAAAAAGGTGGTATTTAGAATACAGTTACTTTGTTGAAATAAATGGATTACACGGCGGTACTTCCCCGTTTCATATTGTCGCGGGTCAGGACTGTTTGGGTTTTGTTTGACAGCTACGTTAAATGGTAAATGGTAAATGGACTGGTTCTTATATAGCGCTTTTCTACTCATTCTGAGCACTCAAAGCGCTGTACACAACTTGTACATTCACCCATTCACACCCATTCGCCCAAGCACATTTTTTTAAGTGCTTTCTAAGTAACATTCACACACACATTCATACTCCGATGGATGCATCGGAGAGCAATTTGGGGTTAGTATCTTGCCCAAGGATATTTGGCATGCAGACTGGGGAAGCCAGGGATCGAACCACCAACCTTCCGATCAGTAGATGACCTGCTCTACCACCTGAGCTACAGCCACCCTACGTTCTGTTGTTCCAGGCGGCAGCGTTACGGTTGCCATGGTTACAGGGTGACGCTCTCTCTCTCTGTTTCCTGGGTGAGAGAGGCCTTTTTGTTGTTGTCGTGCTAAGCTAATAGGCAGAATGCTACAGGTATAGCACTAAAGAATGTAGCATCATAGGCAGTGTAGTCCGTGCTGCAGGGAGAATGGACTGCCATACACGTTATGTGTCTGTGAGCGAGGGAGGGAGGAAAAGGAAAAGTACGAGCTGTCATCGAGCAAAAACGGGAGCTGGAAGCATGTAAATATAATAATAACCACTGCAGCCAAGAAGAGTGCCTGACGAGCCCAGTTGTAAGTAAGCTATTAAGACTCGACTGTACGCCGTGTTCGTGTTTTCCTCCAAAAACAATAAGTTTTGTTGGAGCAGCCTTTCAACGCCTCTCTCTGTCTCTCGCTAGCAAAGTTGACCCAGACAACAAAGTAAAGCTAGTTATTGGCTACGAGCCCGACACAGAACCCACCGTATTAGCCAGAGGTCCCTTTACTACAGTTCGGAGCCGCGGACCTTCAGTAACAGTAATAAATCACAGCAATAGTACATTCATGTAGTTGTAAACAGCATGATAATATATTAAGTAATCCAAAGTATTCAGAATACGTTACTCTCATTGAGTAACGTAACGGAATACGTTACAGAATACATTTTGGGGCATGTATTCTGTAATGGAATACATTTTAAAAGTAACCTTCCCAACACTGCATACACATATACATACATATAGATAAATAAAACAAAACAAAACAACCCCCCCCCCCCCCCCCCAAAAAAAAAAGTAATAAAAAAAAAAGAAAAAAAAGAAAAACACACAAACAACAACAAAAAAAACAAAACAAAACAAACAAACAAAAAAAAAACACAAGGGTTAACAGATTTTATCACTGCAACCGTTAGTTCAGATGCCTCTCTAACTAATTTGACACCCTTGGACTAAACTTCAGCCTGAAGCCCTGGAATAATGCACTTAAGCCTATGTCTCACTATGTTATACTTGTTTTATATTTTTCTGGAGTACTATACCTTTCTAATGTGACATTGTTGTCCCTGGCTCTCTTTCTCTCTCTCTCCCTCCCGCTCTGTTCCTGTGCTACTGAGTGTAACTACCGCCCCTCTGCCCAGCGTAAAGCACAAGGCTCGCATGCTGAGTGAAGCGGAAAAAAGTGCGAGAGAGAGAGAGGGTGAGAGAAAGAAAAAAAAACGGCTCGCGACAAGGAGCCGGCTTGCGTCGTTCAAGTCAAAGACCCGGCTCTAAGAGCCATTTCGTTCACGACCGACCTATCACTACCAGCTAACTATCGAGCTAGTGGGTAACAGACGTCTCAGAAAACGTCGGAGCGCTTTTGAAAATATGTGGTGTCTTGATAAACTGAGCAGATATTTGAGGTTTACACTAGTGATGTGCGATACCACTGATTTCCTTTCCGATCCAATACCAAGTAATATTCAGGGTGGTATCGACGATACTGATCCGATACCGATACTTTGTACAGAAACTTATTTTATTTATTGTATCTCAAATTATAGCATCATAATGATTACAGGACATCAGAGTACTTGTTTCCAACAATGACGGCAGCTGCTTAGTTTTAATATTACTCTTATTTCTCTTTCTGGGTTGCAAAAAAACTTTTAACATATTTTCAGGTGAGAATGTAGCTGTGTAAACTTCAAATATCTGAGCCGACCGACACATCGTCTTCAAATCCCCGAGGTCTTTCGCTACTCGGGTTAAACATGATATATAAGTCACTTAGATAACTTAAAAATGTTATTGTTTGGCTTTTTCAGTGTTTTATTTGTTCGTGAGTAAATCAGGTTGGCTGAGATTAAAGTTATTAGATTAGATTAAATTAAATTTAACTTTATTAATCCCTCGGGAGGGCTCCTCCGGGGTTTTCACACAGCTGAATAAATGTCAAACAGAAAACTGATTAAACAGAAGTGTGAGACGGTCGAGAGTTTACGCCAGCGCCCGGTTATATTTTAGATAGCAAGGAGCAGACGGCAGAGTTTCACTCCACCGAGGGAGCTCGTGACGTATACCCGGCTTTCTCGACCACGAAGGCTGGGTCCTCAGGTGGAAGCAGCCTCTGAATTTGGACACCCCCGCTGTTTCCGGACATTTAACGTATTTCATCCGATAAATAAACACTATAAAATGTATTTATCCCCCCAACAGCCTTTTTGAATGTCTCCCTAGTGTGGCCACAACACCTCACGTTTTTGCCACATGTATCGCAAACCACGTCTCAGTTTTTGTGGAGGTAAAATAGGTTTGCACATGACTCCAATTACGCTCAGCCATTGTTGTGAGTGCGCACGCCAAGGGGCTGCGAGACAGCCTATTTCGCAAATGACTATGAAAGGCGGAAGAGGAAATAGTTCCTTTGAATGTAGACAATCCGAATGTTATAGTTTCTTTCCACTGTGTTCCTGTTAATGATAAACTACAAATTTACCCTAATTTACTAAAATATTGATATTTTAATGTGAGAATCGATTCTAGAACATAAATGATTGGTATCAGAGGAATCGATATTTCAGGATCGATCCGCACATCACTAGTTTACACAGCTACATTCTTGCCTGAAAATATGTTAAACGTTTATTTTGTGACCCAAAAAGAATAATAAGAGTAATATTAAAACTAACTAGCTTCATCATTTTTACCCAACCAGATCTTTTCTTGTAAGTTATAAAAAGGACATTGATATTAACTGTACATTTTGTAATTGTGTGAAGGAAGATATTTCTCATTTATTTTGGTCATGCTTATACACGAATCTTTTCTGGCAAGAATTTTGTGTTTTTGTTGTTTCCTTTATCTTTTCTAAGTTCTCTCTTTGTTACGAGAAAATATTGTTTGGTTTCTTTAACTACCCCATGCACAGGGCAAACAAATTTTATTTGATTAATTTATTGATATTACTGGCTAAATTTCATATACATAAGTCTAAATTTTCTAACGCAAAACCATCCTTTCAGTGCTTTTTAAATGAAACCAAACAATATGTTAAAACCATACAACATTCTCAAAATCTAAAAGCTGTCAAAACCATAAACTTATGTTCCCTGTTTATTATCATGTGATTCTTTAATAGACTGTGTCTATTTTGTTTTTTTATACGAACCCCCTGACATTGTGTTTGCTATTTTGTATTTATATATCTGTATTTTGTGCTTTGTCTATAAAACTTATTTTAAAAAAAACAAACAAAAAACTAACTAGCTGCTGCCATTGTTGACAAATGCGCTGGGCCGCGCTATGAATTCTGGGACACAGCTGCTTCTTCTTCTTCGGGGTTTAACGGCAGCTGGCATCCTTGTACATACAGTGCTGCCATCTTCTGTTTCAGTCCGTTATTACACTCTTAAATACTACTACTTATTCCTGCGTCTTTTGGGATCTTACAAAGCTTCAAACGATGCATGGACTATTAAATTAGTCGACTAGTCACGATTACGTCGACTATCAAAATCGTCGACGTAATCGTCTCTCAGAAACAGTTCATAACTTCCCTTCAACTCATTCATGTCACCTAAAAGGTAAACCTGTTTCTCTATCACCTGTTCAGCTCTGATGATTCAGTAAGGACATCTCCTGGTTTCATCTTCATGTTTCCCTCTCACCAGATATTCAAACCAATATCATGACCAGCAGCTTTACAGCTGTGGCTCCAGCAAACATCAGCTGATACTAGAAATTAATATTAAACAAATTCTAATAGCAGCTGATCAAGCTTAAACGTGCTGCTGTTGTTTATCCCCTGGTTTCTTCTTTCTGGCTCAAAGTGGGCAATAAACAAACAAGAGAGAAAAGCCGATCGGGGGGAGAGATTAAGAGAAGAGGCAGCTGACAGCATAAAGACACAGAATAACTTCAGCTTTGTGTCTTTTTCCATTCTAGCTTAAGTAGAGGTGTTCTGACAAAACGTCCTACTTTGGCAAAACGTCCTACCGTAAGTAGTTTATGCACATTTCTGCTGTCACAGAGTCATTCCAGCACAAATGTAAGTAGGTATGACGGTTTGCCACTTAACTTTGCCCATCAGAGTATGCTTGTAGCTCACATTCATGAAGCCAGGATGGTTTGCCACTTCATTTTACCCGTTAAAGTATGCTTGTAGGTCACATTCAGAAAGGTAGCATGGTTTGGCACGTATTTATACCCGTCAGAGTATGTTTCTAGCTCTTAACAAAGGTAAGATGATTTGCCACTGAATTCTAGCTGTAAAATTATGCTTCTAGCTCATATAGACAAAGGTAGAATGGTTCGCCACTTAATTTTAGCTGTTAAAGTATGCTTGTACATCACATTTACAAAGGTAGGACGGTTTGGCACATAATTTTACCCATCAGAGTATGTTTGTAGCTTATATTGAGAAAGGTAGGACGGTTCGCCACTGAATTTTGTGTTGTGCGCAAGCGTAGAAACAACGGGTAGGATGGTTTGTCAGGTAGGATGGATTCCCAGAACTCCGGGACAAACTGCGTTCCTTTACACCCAGGGGTCGGCAACCTTTCTGATGGTGATCAGAGGTCAGTGTGCCATATGATTGCATTAGCAATAAATTTAATAACGCTCTATATTAACGGTTACACACTATATAGAACCACTTTATAGAATTATATTTGTTCGCAGATGTTGGCAGCTATCAGCGAATAGTTATCAGCTATTTTGAAACAAAAAAAGACAATGTTTATCCACAACAAGAACTCCATAACAGCAAATGAACTGTACAACAGAAAATACAAATGCTATTTATGGTCTCCTCACAACAATGATAAGAAAAATAAACTGGGCCAATATGGCATGTTTGTTAATACAGGGATACACATGTTAATGTGATCTCTGGTCTCCCACTCAGAGACACAGGTCTCCGAGTGTCCAGCATTCAGACAGCTACCTGAGGACACTCGTGTGAGAGAAAATCTCCTCACACAGATATGTAGAGCCAAATACTGTCAATAAGGCCTCTGCAACGTTCTGAAGACAGTTAAACTTGTCAGGTAGTGATGTCCAGCAGGTGAAAATGCAGCTCCATGAACACACACAGCTGTGGATTCCAGCTGCTTCGATGTTGCATTAACTGGCATTATCTCAGCCAGTTAATGCAAGACAAATCCAGCTGCTCATTAAAGATTTCTGGTTTGATCAGAAAATAAAACATTGGTCCATACACCTGAAAGTCCCAAAAATGCCTTGTGTCTCGAGTCTACGGATGCATCCGTGTATTTCCGTTGTGCTGATGCTGTGCTGAGCAGAAAGCTCCTGAAGCTTTTGAAGTGTCGGAATGTGGAAAGCTAACAACGTCCCTCTTACCAGTAGGCTAAGTTATTTTTAGCCAATTACAAGTTGAATCTGGTAGTTGGGTTTGTTAGCTAAGATACCATCATTATGAAGCGGCACAACTAGGGATGGGCACCGGTATCCGGTGCCATGATGGCACCGGTTCTGACATAAACGGTAGTAACCTACTGAGCCCCTCTGATGACATGGTCCAAAAAATAAATAAATTGTGGCCACAAAATACTTATTTGTGGACACGAATTGGGTATAACGTGGCAACAAATTACGCATTTGTGGCCACGAAATAGATAACGTGCGCACATGATATTGATACAATTCCTGGACAGCTGCGTAGAGACACAAGCATAAAAGTAGGCGAAACCTATACACCATGGACAGAGACAGTCTGATTGAGTTTTATTTTAGGCTGGGAATGAGCTACAAATGCATTTTGAAAAGCCTGGCAATGCAAGGAACCATCATTACGGAGAGACATTTAAACTGGATATTGAGAGCCAAGTCGCTTAACAGACGTAAGTACGACCTGGACGCCGGGATAGATTTTATTGTGAACCAACTGCAAGGGCCTGGGAAGGATCACGGTTATCGGTGGATGTTTACAAAGTAAATGGTAAATGGTAAATGGACTGGTTCTTATATAGCGCTTTTCTACTCTTTCTGAGCACTCAAAGCGCTGTACACAACTTTTACATTCACCCATTCACACCCATTCGCACAAGCACATTTTTCTAAGTGCTTTCTAAGGTAACATTCACACACACATTCATACTCCGATGGATGCATCGGAGAGCAATTTGGGGTTAGTATCTTGCCCAAGGATATTTGGCATGCAGACTGGGGAAGCCAGGGATCGAACCACCAACCTTCCGATCAGTAGATGACCTGCTCTACCACCTGAGCTACAGCCACCCCAAACAACAACAACAAGTGCAAACAACACGACATTGCGATCAGGAAAGAAGACGTCAGGATCCTCATCTCTTTACTGGACCCCATAGGTTCCCAGGTTGGCCAGACCATGTCTCGTTCCACTGACAGAAGATTTGACCTTGTGTAAAAATAGCTGCACTTTTGTTAGTTCAGTCTCATGTGATGTGCAAGTGTTTGATTTGTGCACAATAATAATGGAGGAATCAAGCTTGGAATTCCCATCTACCATGTCCCAGGCCCTTGATTTATATTTTCATCTCAGGGATACAGTTCGTTCACAGTTATTTGAGGCTACTTAAATGGACACAAACATACAAATGTAGTACATTTTGTACTTTAGTATGTATTCCTACAGCTTAATGTACTTATTATTAAGTAATTATTTTTCTCCAGTGTGTAGTTATCTTGTCTTTGTATCAAAATTATCAGAAAAGACTGTATAACATAATTTTCATTTTATCCATGTCAGTATATTAACTCATCATGAAGTGTTGCTTGCTCTTGGTAGCTATAAAGCGTGGAGTATTAAACTAAAATATGATACAGGTTAGAAAAAAATAAATCCTTTTGGGATTGAGTTAAACTTATCACACTGTTAAAGCATCAAAAGTTGTTCATAATAGTTTTTGGTAGCAAAAATGTGTTCATTTCTAACAAAAACAAGAGCACCTTGGATAACAACCACATAGACTGGTATCACGTTGCCAAGGGAACTAATAAAGCATACAGTGATCGGAATGATTTTGTATTGATGCAGGTTGTCATTGCTCATACGGGACTACTTAAACTCCAAGTAGACAATCGCTCCATTCCTCATTACCATAGATAATATCTAAGTAATAAAACAATCATTATCAAATTCTGATTTGCCATAGATAAAGTGATTTTATAGGTAGGCTATCATGTAAAAATCTGCTACATAAAATTTATAACTGAGTGTAAAAATACTAATTTCATTTTCATGTGGTTTAGAGGTCAGCTATGGATACTCGGCTGCGAGAATTTTTAACAGAGCGCAAAGTTGAAGAAGATGTGATCAAGAAACTTGAAGATGAGAATGTAAGCCACTGCAGCTGTTGCTGTGTGCGTGCGTGTGTGTCTGTGTGTTTGTTTTTGAACGGAGAGCCGCAATCCACAATTTACTATGCACATTCAAAAAATTTTTTTTGAATTTCCTATTTTTGTTTAATCAATGACATTAATTAATGACATGATATGTTTAAATAGTAATTTAAAAAGTAATTCTTGTTCATCTTATGTTGGACAAATGTGTACCACATTACCAAAAGTATCTGTTATCGAAAGTAGATAGCAAAAAACAACTCTAAAATATGCAGTTGTATGTATTCATTGTTTTTTTAATATTGACAATTTTATTAATTTGTTATTTATATTTTTCAGATTGATGAAACTGTCATTCCCTTAATGACAGACAGTGACCTGGCAAAGTACATCCCCAAAGTTGGCGATAGAGTCTCCACTGTGGCCTTCTGCAGACAAGCAACACTGTCACAGATGTCACCATCCAGGAAAGAATCTATACTCTCAAGGCTACGACAAAGACTGACAGGAGCTGAGGGAATGCCTCCTAAAGAGAAATTGTCTCAGTGGGCAGAAAATACAAATGCAAAATGAACAGTGAGACGAATTGAGGTTGGCTGGATGGATTTTGATGAGGAGAAGGGTGGGTTCAAACAGGTGAAGTCTGTAAGTGGTGGTGGAACAAGGCATTTATCTGTAGTCAAATATCAAACTTATGGCTGAAAATCTGTTTTTCCCCAATGGCATCTCAAAGAAAAAAAAAAAAAAAAAGTCTTTCACACTATTCAACTCATATTGAGAGCTCACAGATGCATGTGGATGCTTCCAATACAGTTGATGAGTTGTATAAGCAAAGTAAGGTCAAAATTCTGCGACTTTATCTGTGTACCAGAAAGAAAACACAACAGCAGCCCCAAGATGTAGAGGCCAATCATGCAATAACCCAGCCCTCTGTGGTAGATCTCACTGACAATGAACCTAATCAGGCCGCTGATGATCTGTTGGTGGAAAACATAAATTCAGAACCATCAAACCACTTTGTAATTAATGATGGAGCTTCCATAAGTGGATATTTGGAACTGAATGACACATTACCCTGGGATGGTCTGCCAAATGTAGGTGAAAGTGAAGATTCTGATGCAGTTGTTATTATTAGTGGGGATAACAGGGTGGATATTAGTGTGGTTGAACTAAACCCTGAAACACTGTTTACAGAAAAAGAGTCTGATCCACCTCATCACACATTGTCTCTCTCACCGGGGCTGACAGGAGAGGCCAATATTCCTGACCAAGCACCCCCTGAACCACGATCTTGTAATACTGACTGTTAGAAGAGGTCATTGTCTTACTGATTTGATCAGTGCCTTTAAGGACTCAAACATTATTTCATCTGAGGTCAATATCAAAATGTTGTTACCAAATGGAGAGCTTGAACAGGGGGAAGGAAGTGGTGTTTTGCGGAACTGCCTGACAGAATTTTGGATGGATTTCTATGACAGCTGCACATTGGGAGTTGAGGTGAAAGTCCCATTCATCCGGCATGACTTTCAGTGTGAAGAATGGCAGGCTATAGCTAGAGTGTTTGTTGTAGGGTGAAAACAAGCTGGTTACTTCCCAGTGAAGCTTGCAATACCCTTTCTGGAGGAGATATTGTATGGCTCGACAACCAGTAGTTTAAAAGATTCCTTTCTTTTGTACGTCTCACAAGAAGAGCAATCTGTTCTCCTGAAGGCTTTGGATGACTTCAATTCAGTGGATACAGATGAATTGCTGGAAGTACTTGATGCACATGAGTGCAAGCAGGTTCCTACCAAGGACACACTGCTCCCTGTTTTGGCACAGATGAGGACACAAAGTACTTATTCAGGCCCCAATGTTTGTAATCAAGTGCTGGCATCCTGTTGTGGGTTCTGTAGCTGGTTTACTCCCACCAGAAGGACTGCATCATTTCATTGCAGAAAAAAAACCAACCGTAAAAACAGTGAAGGAGCTTCTAATCTTTCCAGAGGAGATGACAGCTGCCCAGTCAACAGTTTCTCGTTACCTGAAAATGTACATTGGAGAAATTGATTTCAATTATCTTCAGCTTTTCCTGCGGTTCTGTACAGGATCCAATCTGTTGGATAAAGCCATACTAATTGAGTTCATAGAAACTACAGATTTCCTCCGCAGACCACAATCCCACACATGTGGATGTGTACTAAAGCTGCCCCTTGGTTATCACAGCTATCCAGACTTTCGCAGTGAATTTAACAGCATTCTCGCAAGCTCTATGTGGGTGATGGATGTGGTGTAGGTCAGTGTTACCCAACCTTGGTCCTCAAGGCACTCTGCCCTACACGTTTTAGGTTTTCCACCCTAACAGTTCAAAGAAACACGGGTGTAGTTAACAGTAACATGAAGGAATGAATGTGAATGTTCAATAGACTGGGTGGTTAAGTTCTCTTAACAGTGTAGCCCGTTGTGCCTTTTTCATGTGCAGCCTTTTTTTTCATCTGGTCAGTAAGTGCTTTCTTAGTTTCACCCCCCAATTAAAATAGTAAGGGAATGGTCAGGTTTTTTGAAGTGGAGTTACCTGTAGTAGACAGCACTTAGCACTCTGACTTTGCAGAAGCAGCAGTGAGTGTTGGGGACAAAATAAGGCAACAAATTGCTTGGGGAATGAGACCACAAAACAACACCAGTTGAAAATACATATACATATTTAAATGACATTTTCAGTGCTTCACCTGGTAGGAATCCGTACACTAAACATAGAAGTGCATCTGTTACTGCTGCACACATTGTTACTGTGTTTTTGGCTAGTGCCAAAATAAATTACTAATTTTAACATTCTAATACTTTTTTTACTACAGGAAAAGTAACAAATATTTCCAATATAGCATACAGTAACAGTTCTACAAACTGGAAGATTGCTGAGTGCTGTCTACTGTATATACAAACATAAGTACAACACTATTACAAATACCATATTCCAACTGATTAAGCATGTTCTATATTAAAGTATTTTAGATGTTTGCAGAAATCTTAATAGAAACAAGAATGTGAACCTTTATGTTCCTAATGGGTTTAGAAGAAAAGTTGTCAATTACAGAGATTGGTTACATTGTAAAGAGGTTTGTATAACATTTTAGAAATAACTGTTATTTTATCCTGTTATTATATGCAAAATACAACCTGTTCTTGAGTATGGTGTATTTTGAAAGACACCAGTAAACCATTCTCATTTGTACAAAACATTGTCCTCTCTGTTACATTCTATACATCTTTAAACATGAACATGTCTAATGACACCGCTGAAAGTTATTTAACTACTCATTCTATAATGTCATACACGTGCTGTGATTTTTAAGAAAAGAAGCCGTTCTTTATCAAACATGGGATTGCTTTAATCTATTCCACAATAACAACATTATAGGCTCAAGAAACATTTGGAGCATTGGTGACACAACTATGATTCTACACTTTAGCCTACTTGGTCTTCTTGTCTAATTGATCACAACATTAGATATATTGCAGTGAGCTACTGTAACTGCAAGGCTTCATCCGGTGATGCATTGAAAGCTACGGTTCATTTAGCATGTATTACCTTAACAAGTGTGACTCACATGATGCTACTTTCAAAGGAGATGTTCAGCGGAAAAAAAAGAGGCAATTTTAAGATGCTTTCCATCTAAAACTGTTATTATTGTCCAGACCAGATTAGTTGCACCAGCTAGTATGGTGATGTGGCCAGGGTAAAAGAGAGACACCTTCGTGACACAGAGAACTAAGGTTTTATGTTGAACATACCTCGTTTATTAGTAGCTTTCAGCCTTGCTCTACTTTGAAAGTGTGCTGCGGGGTAGCCGCACATCCTACAGTTGAAAATGAGTTTACGGCTACATATTAGCACAACAAAACAACGTGTAGTAACAACATGAGGTGTAGTAACAACAATGTTTGAAACGTCAGCAGATACCATTTAGAACATAGTAACAAAGATAGGTCTGAATAAATAACTGCCGAAATGCGGGATAACAATATAAAATAAATATAAAATATAATACACTCACCTTAAAGACATCACCAACAGCAAGGACTCCGTACTATGGCTGACGCAGGTTCTAGTGAATGTGCCCTGGGATGATATATATATATATATATATCATCAAGTGTTTCGTGGCCACAAATTAGCATTTCGTGCGCACGTCATACCTATTTCGTGGCCTCGAAATAGTATTTCGTGGGCACGTTATGCCTGTACCATGTCATCAGAGGGGCTCCGTAGTAACCAGACCGAAAAGCAGCGCACATTTCGGTGCTTTTTTTTTCCTGAAATGTCATACACTTCGAATCCTAGCCAATCGTTTTACGTTTCCGAGGATAGTAGGCGGGCCCAGGTACGTACGTTCTTTTAGAGCAGAGCTACAGATTAAAAATGCCCAAGGCGAAGCGGTCAAAAGTCTGGCTGTACTTCACAGCAAAATATGCAAACTCAGCAGCCTGCAACAAGTGCTTTAAGCTGATACTGTGCAAGGGAAGTAACACCTCAAATCCGATGAAACACCTGGCGACGGATAGCGTTTTGTTTTTTAAAAGCCGAAAAATGTGCTGTATTTGATAGCTTGCTGCAAGACCTCACACCATGCACATCTACTGCGGGTGTGGTGCCTGTTCTCGGACCCGGAGTTAGCAACATCCCCCAAAAACCTGAAGAGGAGAGTCCTGGCCCCTAGCCCTGCCAGTGTTGCAGAAATGATGACGGATGATGATGGCAGCAGCAGCCGTTCTTCTCTGCGTGAGAATATATTGTATGTGTGTTATATATAAGAGACAAATATTGTTCTTTTAATATGTTGGCATTACTAAATTTGTCTCCGTGCTTACTTTAAATATCCATAAAATCATCAAATTCTCTGTAAGATTAAGGTCAACTATTGAACGGCGTATATTTTAAAGTAAAGGCTTCAAAATAGGGATGCAACGATACCAATTTTTTCAAACCGATACGATACCGATACTTGGATCTGAGTACTTGCCGATACAGAGTACAAAAACCGATACTTCTACCACACACACACACACACACACAAATGCAATGAATTGGAAGACAGGTTTTATTTTATTCTCTGCCGATAATAAATAATATCTTAATAAAAATGACCACAAAAAAATTTCAAGTGAAAAATAAGCACTTCTGTTAAATTATTGCAGAGTCTCCACATTGTAATTTAACAAAATATCACTGAACTATTGGCACCGTCTCGAGCTTTCGGAATAATAAATAAACACTTCTGTTTGGAATAAAATAAATACAAATTAGGTTTGAGAATAAAATAAACTTTTAAATTGTTGCAGAGTGTCCATATTGTAAACAAACAAACAAAATAACGAAATTATTTGGCTTTGACGAACGAACTCCCCATCTGCCCGTGGATCATCAGTCCACTGTGCCGTTAAACCAAGGACTGACATCGCGCACACACTGCTTGTCTTTCCCTCTTTAGAAAGTTTTGGCACCATTATCTCCCTGATGTGTGGGCGGCTGGGAATTTCATATCGCAGCTCGAGTACGCTGAGAAGAATCCTATGTTTTCCACGACTGGCTGGTCATCCAGAGCAATAAAATGAGTCAGAGCCTCTGTTATTTTAACTGCCCGTGGATTTTCTCTTGACATTTTTCATCGCTTTTCCAAAACCTGAGTTAAAGTTGGCTGTTCCGGTCCACACTGCTGACATTTTGTTTAGCCTAGCTACAGCAGCCTCCAGTTTCTCTTTTTTTATCTGGAGCTGCCAGTCTGACTCGTCTAACCCTGTGCCTGTTTAGCGCAGGATGTCCCCCTAGTAGCCAATCTAAAAAACTACAACAAAAATGACAAGCCACCCTCTGATTAATGAAATAAGTTAGTATCGGTTCATGGTATCGGTTAACTTTTACGAGTATGAGTACACACACATTTTACAGTATCGGCCCCGATACCCGATACCCAATACCAGTATCGGTGCATCCCTACTTTAAAACCAAGTTAGTACAAACATCACTAATGTCACATAACTTTGCCGACATGTGGCCAACAGGAATGTTTTAATGTTCTTCGTTATTAAACATTTGCACATAAATAAGTGACATAATATTCAGTACTTACTTTTAAAAGTTTACTCTTCGGGCACCCCTCTTCCGCCTTTTTTTTTGGCGCCGCACTATGCATTCTGGGATATGTTGGGCCACGAAGTCTACACCGCCACAGCCTTAAAATTCAGGGAAATGAAGGACGCATTTGAGGGCCGCATTTCGAGCAGCCTTTGAATTGGGACAGCCTTCGTCGCGTCGCTGTGACGTAATCAGCCTTAAAATGCGGCCTTTAATGCTGCAGACCCTGAATTGGGATCCAGCCATTGTTCTAAAATCACTCTGTTGTTAATTCCTTTGCTAGATTAGCCGCTAGCATACGCACTGTGTTGGAGGCTTGTTGCTAGCTAGTTAGCGATGCTACACACCTATACTAGTCTGTGTTATTGAAGGATTCAGCACTTCTTATGTTTGTTTGTTTTTTAATCCATTTTTAGACAGCGATGAGATCAGCTGCACACTCCACAGAAGCCCCGAGTTACTGTTAATATCAAAAATATAATGCTGTCCTTTGAGATTTTAACATTTAAGACTGTGAGTGTAATGGTAGAGAGCCCTCTACAGCCTGGTAACATGGAAACTTTAAAAACATCAGCAGAACGTTTCAGTAGTGTAGTCTAATTTGTTCTTTTCATTTAATAATAGAGCCCATATTCTATCAACAGCTACATTCACCCTGCAGAGAAACTAGCTTTGTGAAACACCAAACTGAGGTCCTGTTAATGCTGATATATAGTGACACAGTTACATGAGTGATTAATCTTTTTGTTTTTTTGTCTTTAACTTTATCAATAAAGCTGCAGCTTTCACTACAGCACATGTGGTACTTTAACCTTTGTACTGTTTTTATCAGTTCATTTTGCAGTTAACATGTGAACATGTTGGATGGTCTGCTGTCACTCGATGGGGCTGAGGTCTGAATCTGAGGGCAGCTCCTGTAATCACAAAGAGAACAGAACCATCAAACTCAGATATAAATTTTATCCCTCAAAATTGAAATAAAGCTGATTCTTCTGTCCTCACACACTCAGGATCTGAAGTTCTTCATTTTTTTCAGTATTACAGTACACTACAGTACCTTAATCCATAGTTCCTGATTAATGAGGAGTTACTGAAGTACAAGCTTTAAAAAAATGTTGCTGTCTTTACAGATGTGGCAAGAGACTGAAAATATGTTGTTGTTTGCACATATTTTACATTGTTATATTGTTATATTGCCTGTTTCTTTTACAGTATAATACTTGTAATAAAAGTACAGTAACAGTAATTAGTGACTGAGTAGCCCGGGGCGTTTCCCTTGATTTCTTTAGTAAATTTCTTTAGTAAATTCATTCACCTGCAGAGATTAGCTAAACGAACCCTGACAGCCGAGTGCTCATTTTAGCTAGCTAGGTCTCAGGACCTAACTAAGGACGGTAGTTACGGATTAGCTTACAAACACGTTTAACTTACCGAAAAAGTGCAGCGGGGCCTCGGCTCCTTCTGTCGGGTAGTCCAGTTTACTGAAGAACACCTCAGGCTGTCGTGTTTTCGTAGCGTAAACGCTGGGCGTCCTCTCAGAGCCTACGCTCTATCTGCTATTCGCGAACAGAGATACGCAAGCTTCTCCGTGACTGCAGCTGCCAGTCAAAGCTGTTATGATGACGTTTCACCCCAATTTAACATCACCGCGGTAGGAATTAGAATAAAACTTATGGGAAAGGAGACCCCTTGGACATCAATCAGCATGATGAGAACTATTGATAACAAAAGAAAGAATGTTTGGAAAAAAAAATATCTAAGCAGAATTAATTTATTTTAGTCTGACCCCAGTCCCATCCGCTAACATGGAGGAGGCGGGGCTTATGACCTATACTGCAGCCAGACACCAGGGGGTGATAGAGACGTTTTGACTTCATTTATGGGGAGCTGTCGTCCATGTTTTCTACAGTCATTGATTGTTTTCATCTGTCCTGTCCAGAGTTCAGCCTGTGAAGAAAGAAGGGACTCTGACTTTTCTGAATGTTTCTGGGATCCTGTTCTGGTCTCAATCCTCACTTTTTCCTTCTTCTTCTTCTTTTCTTCTTTTGTATGATTTGTGACCCCAAATAATTAAACTACTTTCACCTGATAGAGAAAATGTACAGTGAGAACCAAGTAATTTTGTAAGCATTGTGTATATTTTTATAATTTATAACCGTTACACTACCGAGCAAATGCCCGGTATGCCCGATGGCCAGTCCAGCTATGGCCGTGCCATCAGTTAACCCTTCGCGTGCCAACTGTTTGCCTAGGGTTTCCGACCCCTGCTTTACACCTCAATGCGAAACGCGTAATATTTTTCTCTGAATGCGGGACGATTCCGTTTTTTATTGGACGGTTGGCAACTCTACTAACTAACCTTATGAATAAAATAAAGTTCACTATCAGTAACATCATAGCACCCACCCAGCTGTATATAAACTCCGTCATTATGCAGTACGAAAAAGTCAGCACAACGAAAACAAACTACACCTAAACTTGGTTTATATCTGACCCAGATAGATTGCAGGTCATAACTTCTTACCTGAAGTTCAGTTCACCTGACACTCGGACCGGCGGCCTGACACTCGCTCCGGTCTCTCCTCCTCCTGCCTCCCCTTTCCGGCCCACAGGGCAAATGCCTGGTATGCCTGATGGCCAATCCAGTATCATCGTATCATCAGTTAACCCTTCGTGCCCAGGGTTGCCGACCCCTGATCTAAGGTTTTCATTACATGTCCAAGGCATTTAACTATTTCACACTTTTCAATAGCAGACAGATCCTTTTTCTTTTCTTTCCCATATTGCTTGAAAATGGTGGTCTGCTTCAGTGAGGGTCGCTGTAGCTGTTGTCAGGTAGCTGTTGTCCAAGATAAAGACAATGTTGGATAATACCTCCCACCGACTCCATGACATGCTGGCTAGTCACAGAAGCACATTCAGTGAGAGACTGAGATTACCAAAAATCACCACTGACCGACACAGGAAATCATTCCTGCCTGTGGCCATCTCCCCGTACAACTCCTCCATCTAACACACGGTGAACACTGCAATAGTTACACCCTTTTTACACACGCTCTTTTCTACTCTGGATTATTCTTGTAAATTTTCTTGATATTTATTTAAGAAAATAATATTTAAGAAAATTGGCGCCCTCCTTGCAAACGGAGAGCACCCTTACTCCCAGCAAATGGGCATTAGAAAACCGATCGGTGCCCATGCCATTCCCAATATGCACTGGCATGATGTCGGGTCAGCATGAGTACGAGTATATTTTTTTTTTGCCAATGCCTGTGATGCCACCCCCCACCAACATGCCGCCCCGGGCAGCCCGTATCAAAAACCGCTACTTGTCTGCTTGATAATGTGGAACATCCTTCCTTAGTAGTTTGTTCTTTAATTGGGCTCAACTGTCAAATTAATGATCATAGTAAAAACATGCAGCATGCCGCTGTCTGTTTAAGTCACACTAGCTTCTCCTTTTCACAAACACACACACACACACGATGAGGTGTACCGTACCTTAACAAGATGAAAGTGACCCACATGTGTGCACCGTTGAACTTGATGCTGAGTGTTGCAATCGCTGGAAAGCCACAGACAGCTGATAGTGTGAGTATATCTGTGTGACTGTGTGAATGAGTGAGTGTGTCTGTGCGACTGTGTCTGCCCCAATAGCAAGCAGATCTGGCCCAGATCTGGTATCAAGCCGGCACTGCTGGTTGACTTCTGGCATGATAAGACGTATGTCATCCACATATGGGCCAGGCCTGGCATAGATGGCACTGTTTATGTGATGCCATGCCATATCTGGCTCGATTGTGGATTGGGTCATGTGGCCAAGGCTCATAGAAAACAGGTCTGACCCGGATCTGGCATCAAGCTGGCACTTCTGACTGACTGGTGTCATGGCAGATTGTATGTCAACCAGATGTGGGCCAGGTCTGGCAATGATGATACTATTTATGTTCCTATTTTCCTATTTTAGTTAGAAGACCCAAATGCCATGTTGCAATACTATACTGCTATGGTAGCCAATGTTTCAAATGCAGGTTTGACAGGTTTGTGAGTGTACACTTTATCCAATACCTAGTGACGGTTTACTCATCTTTGCCAGTGGGTGGCTGTATCTCAGGCAGCAGAGCAGGTCACCTACTGATTGGAAGGTTAGTGGTTCAATCCCTGGCTCCTCCAGTCTGCAAGAGTGTGAATGTGTATGAATGTAGTTAGGAAGCACTCAGATTAGAGAAAGTGTGTGATTGGGTGAATGTGGCATGTTGTATAGAGCACTTTGAGTACTCTGGGAAAGTAGAAAAGCGCTATTAAAGGACTCAGTCCATTCACTGTCTGAACAGAGTTTCATCATGTTACTTTTGCACTATTATGCACATGTTGTTATTACATGGCTTGATTAAAGTACACATTAGGCTGACATCTGGGGCCAGAGCTGAAACTGTTCTGGGCCAGCACAGAACCACCAGTGTGTCTGCAACTGGCCTTGTGCTGGCCCATGTGTGGGCCACGTCTGGCAAACCAGAGCTGGGCCACCAAAGGGCTGTCATTCTTTGCGGTATGTGGGCCATGTGCAAGCACATTGTGTCGGCCAGATCCGATCCATACTAATTTTGTTTTGTGTGTATGCATAAATTATGCAGTGCTCAAAGAAACAAAGATGGCCTTTGCCTCTGAATAAGAGCACTCCGCTGGCATGAGGTGGGCGGGAGAGCGGCTGTCACATTCTGCCGTTTTCCAGAAACATGAGTGCTGATAGAGGACAAAATAAAACACTGTGACCTGAACTGTAAATCACATCGAGTCTGTAAATGCTTCACATTCATGGAACTGATGCAATCTGCAGTTTTCTTTGACAGCGGGCAGATTTATCATTGGTAATGTGAACAGAACAGCTAGTAACAACACATCCACTAACCCACCCTCCCAAAGCACTCCCACGGGACACAGGACACTCTGGTTAAACATACTTCCACTCTTCTCGCCCCACCAGTGGGCCAACTCTGATGGAAAGCTGTAGAATGAAATTGAAACAGAAATATGAGACTACTCAGAGGTTAAAAACACAGAAATGTTCCAGCTGTCACCATCGTGATGGGTTTCTCCTCAGAATACGGACATTTTCTCACAGGTCCTCAAAACACAAAACATACCTCCCATCAGGACGAGACCAGTCTTGTCTCAATTGATCACTTCTCTCGTTTTTAAAGGATTTTATGATTATGAAGGTGTTCCCCTCAGGGCGGCACGCTCTCCTACATTGACACAGCCAGCCAAAACCTTCAATACAGTCAAACGTTTCTGGGTTCACCACAGGAGTCAATATCTGGGTCTCAGATAGTTATTGGAGGAAAAATTTACTGCTCAGAAATCCAAAGTTTATGTTTTGTTCTCCATTTCCTTTGACATCCTTCAGCAGTGTTGTTAATGTGACGGATTTATCAGTAAATGACAAGACCTGGAAGCAAATACCTACAACACTCAGCAGGAAACACTCTTCCTTTACAGTGTGGGACACTGACGTGACATGTGTCATTAGAAAGAATCATAATAATGTGAAACTTTAACACCGTAAAGATAGGGCAGACGACTGGTTTCCATCAGAGAACAGATGGATCTTTATCGGGTGCAAATGAAAAAGCCCTCAATGCAGAGCCAGGATTAACACAGAGAGGGCCACAATGAGAAACCCCCATACAGGGCGTGGAGAAGCCATGGAGAACATCATGCTGCCTGTAACATCATTCACCGTGACCGGTTTGGTGGTGGGGAGGCGTATTCATGGAGGTCTGACTCACCTTCAGCTCACTGCTGCGGCAGATGGCCGCCCCTCCCCGAGCCTGGTTCTGCCCAAAGTTTCTGTTAAAAGGGAGTTTTTCCTTCCCACTGTCGCCAAAGTGCTTGCTCATAGGGGGTCATATGATTGTTGGGTTTTTCTCTGTATGTATTATTGTAGGGTCTACCTTACAATATATAGCACCTTGAGGCGACTGTTGTTGTCATTTGGTGCTGTATAAATCAATCTGAATTGAATAGGTCCTGTGAGTGTATATTGGATATGTGGTTATGTGTTCGTTTGTTCTGTGTTTCCCTGAAGATAGTACTTGCATTTCTTGCTCCTGGCCTTCTGTAGTTTTGGATTTTTTCCTTTTGTGAAGTTTTTTTGAAGTTCTGTTTTCCAGAACTCATTTGGTTCCGCATTCTGTGCTCCACACAGCTGATCTTTTACACTCGTAAAGGATTGAAAGGTGACCTGGAATGACACGATTATCATAGTGAGTAACATCCAAGACGCTTCGGTTGGTTTCCTATGTTGTTTTTATCCACGTTGATTCTCTGAGTACATGTATGAGCAACTATTCCCATTCCTGCAAACTGTTCTATTTGTGAAAAACACAGTTAAACATATACATTTTTAAAAAATGAGTTCTTCCTCCTCACTATAGCCAATCCTGCTCACATTGATTGGCTGACTTGGCTGATTGATTGACTGTCACATTGTTGAAGTCTTCTCTCCAGTGTTGGAGGGTCTTTACCTATTAACTGTAATCTTAGTCTGATTGTGTGAAACAAGTCTCTGTTGTAAATAAGACATTGAGTCTTAACAGGACTACCTGTATAAATAAATCAAATAGATGCAAACAGCTGCTGTAGTAAAACTCAGTCAATGTAACACTGTAAGACTTATGTGGCTGTACGCGGTTTATATATCGTGATCGATCGGTTCTGGGCATATTCTGGCACTTTTTGGGAGTTTTCACTCTGAACCTGAGCCAACACGTGACAGCTGAAAGCCGTTAGTATGTAGGAACAAAAACAAAACCAGCCTTGTTGCTGTTTGACCTTCATCTTTCTGAATCCTGCATACTCTGTCAGAGTTCTGAAAAGAACTAAACCGAGCGGAGTGGTGAGGAGGCGGTGAGGAACACAAAGTCCTTCAACTGAAGATCGTCTGAAACGCGCTGTGAGAGATGTTTTTACGCTGCTCAGTTTCACAGAGACAGTGATGCTCACCAAACCCATAAAAACTGTCAGAGAGGGGAAGAAGGAGCTCTTCTCCTCTCTTCAAGGACACAAATCGTGAATGGTTTTGTTCCAGAGCAGAAAGCAGTCTAACCGCCTCCTCTGTGGCTGTACTGCTCTCATCTGTCAAATAATATATGTATTTATTCAGATTAACAAAAGGCTTTGGGATTAAAATATGCCAGGCAGGCAGAGGAACCTTAGCTTAGTGTGCAGGACCTGAAGGCCTAATTTGGTGATTTTCCTTTGTTAACAAAGAGAGCTGATCCTGCAGTCTAACGCGCACCCTTCTGTTCTGAAAGCAGCGCCACAGGTGGGAAAGCATCATCCCCGAGGCTCTAGCTCGCTCTGTCACTCAGGTGGAAATCACAGCTTCGTCTCACACACACACACGCACACAAACAAAGAGAGAGAGAGCAGAAACCTGACAGGTGTGAGCAGGATTACAGAAATATTCAAATAAGTGCATGATTTCGGTTTTCAGTGACACTGAGGTCTGTGATGTTAAACATGCGATTCGGGGCAAAAAACCAGGGCACACAAAGGCCACACTCTGGCCACCAAGGGTAGAGTTACAGAAAAGGAAGGCGTGTTTTTGGACTTTCCTCTGACAGTCCGACGTCCGTCAGACTGGACGTCATGTACATGAACTAAAATGATTTAAATAATCGATTCTGATTTGTGGATTAACTGGCTGTTGTTTATATTGTGACCTCTTTATATCAGACATGAGAGGCTCTCCAAGACAAACATTAACACTGTAGCGCCATCTTGTGGTTAAAAAGGTAGAAACTCCCTGAACACATACAGATGATAACAGATATATTACCTCCCTTTCATTTTTTAATATGCTCCCGACGCTAACAGTCAGTGGTGAGGCCTTTTTGCATGATAACTCGGCTGAGTCATCCACGCGTGCCGCTGCAGTTGTTCTGGGTGTTTTAGACCCTCACTAGTTTTCTTTCAGACTCTTTAATTCTTCTGCCAGGCTTCTTCTGTGCTGTGCGGCTCTCTTTGAATTTCTCGACAATGCTTCTCACTCCAGTTCTTCACACTTGGAGCCGCTGTGATGACTTTGTATATTCACTCCTGCTCTGTGAGCATCAGTGATTCTGTTTCTCAGGTCTGGCCTGATGATACTCATTGACGACTTGAACCCTGCTCAAGTTTTTATACTGAGTGCAAACTGGAAGATAACAGTCAGTTTGAACTGGACAGCTTTGAGTGTTACAGAGTTAAAGCACATCATTGCACAGCAGTACTTTGTGCTGTGACTCAATAGAGTAATATAATAATATAGAGTATTAATAATATTCACCCTGCGCATTCTCTCTGTTATTGTGTCCAAACTGGAATCATTTATTCTTTCTGAAGAAAACTGTTTGTGCTTTAAATCCTTTCCTCAGTTAAAATATATTCTCTTCATGCTTTGAGCTGCTTCTGAAGTTACAGTGAGCTACTTTTACCTGCAAGATCAATCGTGTCACATAGCACAATCAAATCACAGCGCACTGCTATCCAAACTGGAAATACAGATTTTACACTTCCCTTTCATGGCAGCGAAGATTTTTGAAGATAACACTACAATAGTCCCTCTTTATTTTTACTGTAGCATTGTAAATGATGATGTCATCATAACAAGTTATCTTGAGCTGACGGGACAGAAGCAGCTTTTCAAACTAAAACCATCACTGCTGCCGTCTGTTGGAGGGACACATACAAAGATTATGATAATGACCATTTATTGTAGCTATGTGTGAAAATTATATTTTACTTGAAATATAACATTAGTAAAAAAGCAGTTAAGTGAAGTAATTAAAGTAAAATACTCGTGAGTATTTAAATAAGTATAAAGGTACAGGCCGGGTTCACAGATTTTCTGTTAACAGCTGTCAGGTGCCAAAAACTTCTCATCTTCCTAATAAATGCCTCTAATGCAGTGTCTAAAATGCAAGCATTCTTTGTTAATAACCACCGTCTGCCTCTGTAAAAGAAAAATACTTTATGTTTATGTTTATTGTGAAGCTTCTGCTGTCACAATGAGCCAGTCACTAAAGCCTTACTGTTATCACTTGACCCTGCTTCAGCCCAACACACCAACACTGCAAACAAATGTAGAAGTTGTATATCTGATATGAGAGTCTGATTCTGGTGGTAAACTTAGCATGAGGTAAAATATTAAATTTGTTTGGCTAAATGACCTCCTCAACATGACTTTAAGTTCTCCAGAGGCCTGGTAATGAACTAAGCATTGATTCAGGTGTGTTGACCCAGGGTGATCTCTAAAACCTGCAGGACACTGGCCCTTGAGGCCTGGAGTTCCCCACCCCTGCTTTAAGTGAAGAAATGATTGCCCTGACTGTTGTTGTGTCAGTCAAACAGGTGGGTGGTTCGATCCCTGGCTACTCCAGTATGTATGCCAAATACCCCTGGAAACTAACCCAAGTTGCTCTATAGGGCATCCTGCTGGGTAGAACGACATGTCTTAGAAAAGGAACCAGTCCATTTATCAAAGTCTCTACTGCCATCTAGTGGTAAAAACGAATTTCTGTGTAACCTGGGCTTCTTTAAATGAAAGCAGAACAGCAAGTAAAAAGCTGGAATAAGAAGAATTCTACAGCACTTGTTAGCTTTTTATTGTTGGTTCCTTTTAATGTGTTATATAATTACAGCTAAAGGGAAATGTGTTTTTATTAAAAAGCCATAAAACTTTTTTTTATATGTTAAATGAACACAGTGAAAAATAATGATGTTGTGACTGTACACAGTCTTTGAAAAAGAAATCTTGCTCCAAGGAAAAGCTTTTTGGATGGCTGTTTTGGTACCGATTGGCAGAGCATCATATGTTATTGATATTATTTTGCACATATATCCAAAAGTTCTGATGATGAAAACAAATCTAGTATCGTTATATTTGCATGTATCCTACATTATATGTGCTCACACCTGAGATTAAAGTTTAAAGCTATGAGTTAAATGAATCGTGAAATCTATACAGAGATGTTAAATGTTGTACTCGGTCGTTTCCCTGCTTCAGAGGAAACCGAGTTGGTAAGTGCTGCTTTGCACCGAACAACGACAGTATTGTCTGGTTCTCGCAGATAACCTGGATGGGCGGTGTGTCATTTCCAAAAGCTTTTGAATTGTTTGGGCCACCAGACGACAACCAGACGACGACAGCTGTGGTCACAAAAAGCCTTCTGGTCCTATGGAAGTGTACGGGACAACAACTCTCTGACCTCTGCTGGGTTTATGGTCTTACGGCCACTCATTTGGGGTCATACTCAATAAAATATTGAGGATTATTGTGGTATGCCATGAGTTGTATGAGCCAATGAGTGTGCAGCTTCACAGCCTGTCCTGCCCTTCATGTTCACATGTGCCACACTCCACAGTAATCAATAATAAAATAATCAGAGTTTTATGCACATAAATCTCCAGGTGAACGACTCATCAAACGAGCGTCCAGATCCAAACGAAGCTCTGAGCTGGCGGATAAACACCGCGAGGCAGCAATCTGATCCTGCAAATGTCTGAAACATCTCAGTAAACCACAGTGAGACTCCACGCAGCAACGCCCTCCTCTACCACACCAACCTTCTGCATGTCCTCCTTCACTACATCGATAAACCATCTGTTTTGCTGTTTTTGTGTCAGTACCACAGTCTCCAAACCATCCATCACAGCATCACCTCCATCTTTAAACGTTCTCTTTCATTATTGCTGTTTACTTCTGTCACAAATCACACAAAAAACAGAACACTGAAGGGGTGCAGTGGAGAGGAGGGGGTGATGATGGGAAATCGTGAGGGAAATACAAAGGGACACAATACGAATGGCAAAAACTGGAAATGCAGGAATTAAAAAAACAAGTTAATGTCCAGCTGTCAGCTAATTTTATGGTGTTTTCCTCTCTCTTTTGCGCATATTTGTTAAAATTTTTACCGACACAGAACAGAAAATGATAAATAAAGAATCTCTGCACTTGTATCGGTGAGATGAGGTTTATGGCTGCAGAAAAAGCCCCTCACTGGATCTTGAGTTTGGATTCGTTTGTTTAACAGTCCTAAAGCAGGCTGCATCCAGCTTCTTCTGATCTGTAAAGAGTTAAGCCCACATCTCGGTCCCACGGCCTCCTTTTATCACATTAAGTCGCTTAAAATAAATTAAAATCCGCATGATTGGATGACTCATTCGCTCCCAGGTTCGACAACAAAAGCCTTTGTCGCCCCCAGGCGGGGGTAAGCAACGGTACACTGCGAGCTAACAACAAAAACGGCAGTCGCCTGTTCACGAAACCATCGTACCGTCAACTGACACTGTGACGTTATTGGCACGCTCCGTGAACCCAGGCAGCGAGGAGACGCTTCCGGATTGGCTGTACGTAAGGGGCCGTTTCAGTCACGTTCAACTATTGGCGAATGAGTCGCAGAGCGTGAATTTGATTGAGTAGCCGTGGCGTAGGCGGGCAGAATAGCACGTTCGGTTGTGGAGCCGAGGCCGGTACTAAGCATTTCGGCACGTTGTGAAGCCGTTAGCGTTCAGGCAGCCACTGCTGTGACTCTAAGACACTTCCTGTTTGTAAAGCGCAGTTTTGCCCAAAATAATTCACCAGGCGGTAAGTTACTCTTCTCTGTAATCTAATCCAACATCTCTGTGTGTGATTAGTTTATATCACCTGGGTTTTTTATTAATTGGATCGCTCTTCCAGGCCGCGTCTACAGCCTGGTGTAGAGGGGGAGTTGCTGTTAGCAACCCTAATGACATTGTAACTAGAGTATAATTATATAATCGTGTATTACTTATAAATTACAATATTTGAGTATTTTGAACTGCCATCGGATGGTGTAATAACTGTTATTGCGTGAAAAAGTCGAAACACACGGCTCCCAAAGCGAGCTACCGGCTTGATTGTTTGGTCTCCAGGATATAGCCACCCCCCACATGGAGCTCTCTTTTAGCCGTGGCTCGGTCGTTACTGCCTCTTTTACCGCTCCATTTTGTCGTTTAATCCCTACATGTTAATTTAAATAAATAGTTTAAAGATAAATTTCGTGTTTGGTTCACCCTTCGGTCCCGGTTCGGAGCTGCTAGCGGGGCTCTCTCCGGCAGCAGCGGAGGGGTGGCCGGTCGGGACACGTGCTGCGGCCGCCGCTCGCCCTGCCTCGCTTTGGGAGCCGTGTGTTCGCTCAGTTTCCACAGCTTGGCTCCGGAGAGGGCCGTCTAGCATGCCATGTGAACCCGGTTACCGGTGGGACTGAGGCTCGCGTGTAAGCCGGTGAACGGCTCCAGGCAGCGGGCACGCCGCGGCCGTTGTGTGCGTGCATCGCGGTCCTTCACGCGGAGCTCGGATCGATAAGCTAGAGCCAGCTGGAAGGATTGGGGCACGTTTTTAGGCTAGCTGGGCTAGTCCACCTTAAAGCCTGGTGGACCAGGGAGGGCTGGGCGGTGTGTCACAGCAACAGATGGCTCGTGCTGTGTGTACAGGTGTGCACACTTATCTGCACAGCACTTTGCGGTGGAAGGTAGAGAGAAGGCCAGTGATCCCGTGTACTCCCGGTGTTAGCAGGGGGCTAAATTCTCTCTAACAAGAAGACACCTTCAACAGCAGGCTGAGGGAAGGCGGCCATCTTCCTTGGCTAGCCCAGGGGGTAAGGAGGAGGAAGACGAATTGTAGGAGTGCAGGGCTTAATTAATTAACCGAAAATGGATTTAAAGTTTATCAAATGTCCAAAGACATGAAAATAAAGACCAGGAAGCATGCTCGAGCAGGATATCCAAGGTATGGTTAGGCTCACCTGAGATAGATTTAATCTTAAGCATCAGGTTTTACAGGATTAGAAATGAGTCAATCAGAGGGATGGCTCAAAATCGAGGGAGAGTGGATACACTGGATGAAGATGGAGCTGCTAGGCGGGAGGACAAGAGGAAAATCTCAGGAGGTTCCTAGGTGTAGTGCACGGGTAGGCAACTCCAGGCCTCAAGGGCCAGTGTCCTGCAGGTTTTAGAGATCACCCTGGGTCAACACACCTGAATCAATGCTTAGTTCATTACCAGGCCTCTGGAGAACTTAAAGACATGTTGAGGAGGTCATTTACCATTTGAATCAGCTGTATTGGATCAACAACACATCTAAAACCTGCAGGACACTGGCCCTTGAGGGTTGGAGTTGCCTACCACTGGTGTAGTGAAACAGATGATGATGCTGGGATAGAGATGGAGAAAGATGTTGGGGTGTGGGAGTAGGAGACCATTGTGCCTTCACTGGTTTTGGGAAACAAGCGAGAGATGCATTAAATTAAATTTCTATCAATTTATTTAAATAAAAGAGATTAAAAGTATATGAGTCACTAGCGCTTCATTACATCTGTCGCTCTTTGCGATGACCAGCAGCAGTCACCGTCATACCTGGATTACATTTTCCCTGATATCGGTCTTCGGTCACATTTATGTCTTGATGAAATCTTTCCCTGTGCTTGTTGTTGACAGAAACATGAGTCTTGAATCATCTGATGAGCTATGTTTCACACTCATGATTCGTGATTCTCTGCTTTCACTCTGCGTCCACGAGTGTTTTGTGTGCTGCGGATTCAGTATCAGTTCGGAGTTCAGGGGCAACAAATACGCATCCTTTTATTCTGCCTTCACTTTTCTGGAGACCAAACTTGTTAAACACTGAAATACGTTACTGTCTTTTCTTTTTCTTTTTTTTAAGTCAGCTAAAAAAAACTAGGCTTGCTTGAAGAAAACATTTTTTAAAATTTGAAATCTGGAAGCGAAATTCATGAAAGCACAGCTGAACGAAGCCCAGCAGCAAAATACTCATTGGCCGGTGTAATCTGCACAACCTTCTAAATGTAATACTTGTCGTACTTTGATTTTTGTTTGATTTTACCCAAGTTGGACAGTCTGCACACTGTGTACAGTTCAAAGCAACAAAGTTCAGATCAACATGAATTGTGATTTAGGATGTTTGTGCAGGCCACCTGTGTCACCACCACCTGTCAGAGGCCACGCCCCTAATAATGCAAACCCTAGTCCAGTTTAAACAGCTTTTATAAAGGTAGAACTCATCTATAGAGACCACAAAGTAGTTTGTTTCAGGCTGTAAACATGTTCATTTTAACTGAGTTGCTGCTGGAGCCCCTGCTGGATGCTATAGGAACTGCAGGTTGTAGTTCTTGGTTCGGTAAGGCTAACTGGGCTTAGAACAGCAGCTGCTCGATACACAGGATATCATAACAGATGTTCATCACCGTTGTTTCAGTTGATGTTGAGATCAGGTTTATTTAATATCATTACTCAGACTTTGTTGATTTATTAAACCTAAAAAAACATTAAATAGATATTGGACAACAGAACACAGATTAAAGCCAAAACTGTTACTGAACTAAACATTAGATGCTAACACATTGTCCGTGTTGAGCTTTTTTTGTCCTATTGTTGGAGTTTTACACTGAGAGAGGTTAGCGGGTAGAGTCGGCGAGTAGCTCATGTAGCAGCCGTGGTTTCTGTCTAAAAATATCCAGATGAGGAGGCCAAGCGGGCTGCCGGCTTCACAGGTGGATACCCTGGAAATGTTTTTAGCAGAGACCCTCAAATAAAAGCCACCAGCTCTTTCTGCCACAGTAAAGTGACCCAGCTGGTTGTTTCCTGTGGTTCATTTCCATTCAGCGTGAAAGAAGGACCTTGGGATTGATTGTTGAGGAATTCACAGCAGGAATGACTTTTTCCAGTCTTCCTTATAGACTCCATTCATGTTGCTACAGAGAGAAAATCTACCAGTAGAGGCACGAAGCGGGCAATCCATCGAGTCTGACGAGCCCTGCAGCTTTCTGTGGAAAAATCCTGAGCGGGTCTCATTTTAAAAACTGCAAATGTTCAAGAAACAGGGAAAGTATGCAGGTCTGTCTGAGCATGCCAGGCGTGTCTGTGGAGCGCAGCAAGCTTCCTGCTTCTGACGCCTGTTTGCATCATAGTTGTTGTAGAACACATCTGAACAAGCCATAGTCTGCAACCATTCCAAAACATAGTCAACGTTCGTGCAGTTTCCCGTGGACGATGTGCTATCTGCCACAGAAGAAACAGTTTTTTTAATAAGACTTTCAGCGTAAAGTCAGGTGTGTCAGAAAGTAGGGCTGTGCGATATGACCAAAATCTCATGTAAGACACTTATCGTCCCGAATTTTTTTTTTTTTACATTTTCTGCTAATTCTGTGGGTTAGTGTGCACGCCCTGTGAAAATCGTATCCAGGGCCGTTTTCACATCGGTGCACACAGACGAGGCAGAATGGGTCGGCCCTGCTGAATACAGGCGTCACAAACATGTAGAGGCCGAGGCTGAAACGCGATGAGTCGGTCTGCATGAGCAGCTCATCAGCACCTGAAACAAAGTTCCTCTACCCCACGGGGTCTGCTGCTCTGAATGATCAACATTTAAGAGACTACTGAGCTCAGAATGACTTCATTGAGCAGATTTCTCAGTCTGTGCACTCCTCATGTCTCCGTGTTTGTGGCACTAAAACGTCCATGATGAATTTGTTCACAGCTGTCGGGATGAGCGGAGCTTTCTTTGTTTGTAGTGATATCATCTGTCCTGTTGCTGATCTCAGCCTGCTCTTTCTCTCTGCAGAGATTTCAAGTTGACCAAAGAAATGGTGATGGAGAAGCCAAGTGCCCAGCTGGTCGGGCGAGAGTTTGTCCGACAGTATTACACACTCCTGAACCAGGCCCCCGACTACCTGCACAGGTACAGCCGGCAGCTGTTTGTCTGTCAAATCAAATCACTTTTATTGTCACATCACATGTGCAGTTACACTGGTACAGTACATGCGAGTGAAATTCTTGTCAGCATACGAGGGAGTGACTGAAGCGTCACGCGCTCGCCCGCTGTCTTTGTAAATGTCTTCCTGCACACACTAAACCCGTCTCTGCTGTTTGCACTCAGGTTTTATGGAAAGAACTCATCCTACGTGCACGGTGGCCTGGACAGCAACGGCAAACCGGCGGAGGCAGTTTACGGACAATCTGTAAGTAAAGTGGCAGGCTGTAGCTTTAAGGTCAATTCCAAAGAGCTAGAAGGAACATGTGACTGTACTACAAAGTAATATGTTATAGTTACATCTTAAATTAAAACGCACACACGCAGGCTAATTTCAGACGAGGCTGGCCCATCCTGAATGATAAGCTGAACGAGGCGGCGTCCTCTGATTGACGTCTGACCACGAGCATGAAGTTGGTTTGAGTTCATAGCTTTTAGGTTTGGGCGCGGGAAGTCTGACTCGGCCTGCCTGTTCTCTTTTCCAGGAGATCCATAAGAGGGTGATGGCTCTGAGCTTCCGAGATTGTCACACCAAGATCAGACACGTGGACGCTCACGCCACCCTGAATGAGGGCGTGGTGGTGCAGGTGATGGGCGAGCTGTCCAACAACATGCAGCCCATGAGGAAATTCATGCAGACCTTCGTGCTGGCGCCCGAGGTCAGTACTTCCATCGGGCCTTCAGCCTGTTATCATGTGATCTGTGACATGAACTCGCAGTAGAAAGTGTTGATTGATGGGTTTTCCTTTCCTTCAGGGAACCGTTGCAAACAAATTCTACGTCCACAACGACGTGTTCCGTTACCAGGACGAAGTGTTCGGCGACTCTGACTCTGAGCCGCCTGAGGGTGAGAACACATCTAGTTCTGTTTTTGTTGTGATTCATGACTCTTTCAGAGATCAGATTGAGAAATCCTGAACATGTCTGATCGGTTAAATGGGGATGAAAATATTTGGGTAGTGAGTCGAGTGTTTTCAGAGCAGAGGTGGAGGAAGTTCAGCGTTGCTGCTGTTAGTACAGCCGCAGTCTCGCGCGGATATTTAATGTTACGTACGTGTTTTGGTTTTCAGAGTCCGAGGACGAGGTGGAGGAGCTGGAGGAGAGGGTTCCCTCCCCTGACGTGGCTCCCGAGGAGTCAGCTCCTTTCTACGATCCAGCAGCCTGGTATGTGATCGAAGCGCGCTGAAGAGTCTCACGTTCTTGTCGAGGTTTAAACTTGAATATTTAAACGCACAGAACACAGCTGCACCCGGATTGTGGAAGAGGAATGTGATGTCACAGTTTTATTTACTGGAGTTCTAAAGCAAACTGCCACAAGTAGCGTTTTCAGTGAAGTGAACTTCTCTCTTCTTCGCTTCCAGTTCAGAGCCAGCCGTTCCTGGTGACGAGGAGGAAGCGGTGGCGGCAAGCCCAGAGCCAGAGCAGGAAGCAGAGAAGGAGGCCGAGGCAGTGGCGGTGGAGCTGAAGCCCGAGACAAAGCCGGACACGCAGACGGACGTGCACACAGGTGACGAGCAGACAGAGAAAAGCCCTGCCCCCGCCACACCATCCGCTACAGAAGTTGTCGCTGCACCTGCCGAGCCCGCCCCCGCCGCCCCGGAGGAAAACAGGGTAGGTGGTTGTGCGGCGGCGTTTATGAATTGGGTTAAGTGGCGAACACGAGGATCTGATTTCCTTCCTTTGTCTTCCAGCCGTTCTCCTGGGCGTTGGTCACCAGTAAGAACCTCCCTCCCAGCGGGGCTGTCCCTGTCTCAGGAATCCCTCCCCATGTCGTCAAAGTCACCCCCACAGCACCGGTGAGTCCCTGTTCTCCCTCAGAACCCTGCTCAGGCTTTATGTCGCAGGTGTGGGTTCAGAAGTGCCGTGATGCTCTGAATGAACATTCATGTCAAATATTAGCAAATATGATAAAGTCTCACACAAAGACTTTGATTTCTCAGCATTTTTCTGGAAATGGCTGTCCTTATACTCTTTGGCAGCAGGTGTCACTATTTTAAAAGCAGATTTAATCTCACTTTATGATGCAATTGCTTCTCTTGGGTAGAAGATGATGGCAGAGCTCTGAGAGCAGAGGACACATAGCTTCTGCCAGCAGCACGTTTGTGATGATAATCAGAGCCTCGAGTCCAGAAAACAAACTTTTTGTTTTAAAATGCATTTTGACTCTCATAGCCCAGAGCTGAAGTGAAGTCAGAGTCCCAGACACCAGCACAGAGACCACAGAGAGACCAGAGGTCAAGGGAACAGAGGCCGGGAGGTCCTCCGCCCACTCACAGAGGCCCCAGACCAGGTACGCATAGTCCCGTCAGCAGCAGGCCTTTATTGTAAACCAGAGGTAACATCACGAAGCACCTCAGAGGAGCTCGGCTGCAAAGGTGTCCCTGGCTGATTTGCGACAGCGGGGTCTCCTCGGGGTATTTGGATTTGTCATTTTTGCTGAACACAGAGATGTTGTGTCTGAAAAGGACTCTTCTTGTTTGTTTCAGCTCGAGAAGGAGAGCAGGGTGAGTCGGAGGGGCGCCGGGTGGTCCGGTATCCCGATGCACACCAACTCTTTGTGGGGAACGTGCCTCATGACGTGGACAAGAACGAACTGAAGGAGTTCTTTGAGCGTGAGTTGGGTTGTGTGAAACTTTGTTTTTTCTTTTGTTTGTAGGTGTAAAATCTGACTGTTTTTACTGCGTCTTTCAGAGTACGGGACAGTCCTGGAGCTCAGGATCAACAGCGGAGGGAAGCTTCCAAACTTTGGCTTTGTGGTTTTCGACGACTCTGAGCCCGTCCAGAAGATCCTCAGTAACAGGGTGAGCTTTTTGATGCTTTCAGCCGAGGAGCTTCACGCTCAGCTGTTTGTGTCTTGGCCCGTGACAACTGCTTTAATGCCTCTTTTCTCCTTCAGCCCATCAAGTTCCGAGGCGACGTGCGCCTGAACGTGGAGGAGAAGAAAACCCGGTCAGCCAGAGAGGGCGACAGGCGGGACGCCAGGCCTCGCGGCCCCGGTGGGCCTGGCGGGCCCAGAGAGCGGGTTGGGGGCAGCGGGGGACCCCGGGGCCCCTCTGCCCGTGGAGGCACGTCACAGAAACCCAGCTTTGGCTCCGGACGGGGCGCCGGACCCAGCGAGGGACGCTACCCTGCCCCCCGCCAGTGAGGCTCCCGGCCTTTGAACCTGAGTTCATTACTGTCATTTACCTGAGCAGGTGTGTGCCTGCCGCAGCAGGAGCTGATTGGACACGGCCAAATTCTCTGCTCCGCTCCTGGGAGGGAAAAGCGAGGAACTCTGTGCGGTCGTGGTTCCTCGTTGTTTCCCTCCTGGCGCATGAGCGTCAAAACAGGTTTCAGTAATCAACGCAGGTTTAGTCGAGAGCTCTGCCCGCTCCTTCCTGCTGATTTCAGCAGCATGTGTCTCTCCTGAAGATGGCTGCCTCTTCCTCCTCCCCGGATGCCCTCCACTCCAGCCTCCTTCTCCTCCCCCTCACCTCCTGATTTGAGGACGTCGCACTCATTTCTCCCATCGTCTCCTCCTCCTCTTCTTCTTTGACCTCCACCAACACGTATTATTTGGACTCTTGTCAGTTTTTTGTTGTTTTTCATGCTGAACTTGAATTTATTAAACAAATCAAAACATGCAAACACATAAAAAAGGGTAAATACTACTTGAATTGGGGATAATGAACCCAGAGGTTAGGTGTTGTTTTTCGCGTTCTCTCCCTGTTTCTTAAAGGAACGTGTACTTTACTGCTTGGGCAATCCTGTGTATTGCTGCCACCGTTGTATCTAGCGATGGATCTGTCTTATTTTTTTTCTATCAGGTCAAGAGCTGAACTATAGTGGTTTTATTTGAGTAATAATAATGTTGGCTTGTAATATGTGGATTGACAGACGTGTCTGAATGGAGCATGTTTCCAAACCCGTTGTTAGGCTTCTACCGATGCACTTCATTTGTCATGTTTAAAGCGAGCTCACCGGCCAACGAGAGAACTAAATTAAAGTGAATTACTGTTTTGAACGTTGTTTTGGAGCTTGTTTTCAGTCTGTGGACGGATGCACGGGGAGTTAAACGTGTTTGAGGACGGCAGCACGTGTCCATGTCCAGGAACATGGACGCTTTAAGAAGGAGAAGCTTTAATACTGATCTTTTTCTTTTTATGCCTTTAATTGATTTAAAAAAAGGTGAGTTTTATCTTCACTTAATCCAGAAACTATAAATTATTCATTTAAACCATAACAAGGCCAAGGTCTATGGACATGTGTGACAGTGTTCATTTGACCAGCTGGTTAACACAGCAGCAGCGGCATTCGGCTCCCTCCAATGGGTCGTCTGGAGGAAGACGAACTTCACCCTGATTATCAAAATCCGCCTGTACCACACACTGGTAATTCTTCTCTATGGGTCCGAGACCTGGGTCATCCTCAAGCCCGAACTCAACAAGCTCGAGTTCTTCCAAATGTGCCGTTTGCATCAGATTCTCCGAGCATCCCTCTGTGACCGGCTCAGCAACAGCGCGATACATCGTCAATGTCACCAGCAGCCCTCGATAGAAGAGCTTTTTTGGTTTGGCCGCGTCTGCTGCATGAGCAATCATCGCCACGAAGAAGTCTTGGATCGAGCAAATTGAAGACTATCTTAAACGACAACATCTAACCCTTGAGCAAGCAAAGATCAAGGTCTGGAAGTGCATTGTTGACCAAGATGGAAACCCTACGACACCCATGGAGACATATTGGCTTCGTGGATGACCTCCCCTACCGACTGCCAGCTAGGGACAAAAGAAGGAGAAGAGCAGGTTAACGCTGGTTTATGAAAGCAAGGTTTCATCAGTCATGGCGGTAACAGCAATACATGCAGTTCACTGTGAAACGCCGTGGTCATCGACAGGTAAAACCTCTCCATACATTTCTCACAGGTGATCAGGTGATGGTCGCCATCACAACGACAGTGGCAGTGTGAACAGTAGCATCCATTTCTGTACTGACCGGTTTGACCTGGGCTGCTTTAACGAGTCCGCTCTCCTCTCACCACCTCTGAACAACACGACGTCATCGTCTAACTTGTTTGTAATAAAGATATGAATAACAGACATAAGACATGTTTGTTTGTTTTTTCTATTCTCAAACTGCTCTCCCTTAGGAGCTCAGTCTGGGAGGAGTTCTTTTTTTCTCCTCTTTCTTGTATGTATTGTGGATTTCACTGATTGTCATACATCTGACCTCTTCCCAATGTGATGTTTGTGTAATCTATATACGGTCAGAAGGGGTGCTCATGTTGGCACTGGCTGAAGCTAGCCTTAACCTACCCATTTTCTTTCGGGATCAATAAAGTATAATCAATCAATGTTTCGAATAAATAAGCGGTGTTGGGGCTGTGCTGGTCTGCAGGGTAACCTTAGAATTCAATTCAATTTTATTTATATAGCGCCAAATCACAACAAAAGTCACCTCAAGGCACTTCATAGATAGAGAAAACCCCAACAATCATATGACCCCCTATGAGCAAGCACGACAGTGGGAAGGAAAAACTCCCTTTTAACAGGAAGAAACCTCCGGCCGAACAAGGCTCAGGGAGGGGCGGCCATCTGCTGCCACCGGTTGGGGTGAGAGAAGGAAAACAGGATAAAAGACATGCTGTGGAAGAGAGCCAGAGATTAATAACAGATATGATTCAATGCAGAGATGTCTATTAACACATAGTGAGTGAGAAAGGTGACTGGAAAGGAAAAACTCAACGCATCATGGGAATCCCCTGGCAGCCTACGTCTATTACAGCATAACTAAGGGAGGATTCAGGGTCACCTGGTCCAGCCCTAACTATATGCTTTAGCAAAAAGGAAAGTTTTAAGCCTAATCTTAAAAATTAGAGATAGTGTCTGTCTCCCGAATCCAAACTGGAAGCTGGTTCCACAAAAGAGGGGCCTGAAAACTGAAGGCTCTCCCTCCCATTCTACTTTTAAATACTCTAGGAACAACAAGTAAGTCTGCAGTGCGAGAGCGAAGTGCTCTAATAGGGTGATATGGTACTACAAGGTCATTAAGATAAGATGGGGCCTGGTTATTTAAGACCTTGTATGTGAGGAGCAGGATTTTGAATTCAATTCTGGATTTAACAGGAAGCCAATGAAGGGAAGCCAAAACAGGAGAAATATGCTCTCTCTTTCTAGTCCCTGTCAGGACTCTTGCTGCAGCATTTTGGATTAGCTGAAGGCTTTTCAGGGAGTTTTTTGGACATCCCGATAATAATGAATTGCAGTCGTCCAACCTGGAAGTAATAAATGCACAGTGTTGGGAAGGTTACTTTTAAAATGTATTCCATTACAGGATACAGAATACATGCCCCAAAATGTATTCTGTAACGTATTCCGTTACGTTACTCAATGAGAGTAACGTATTCTGAATACTTTGGATTACTTAACATATTATCATGCATTTTACAACTACGTGAATGTACTATTGCTGTGATTTATTACTGTTACTGAAGGTCCGCGGCTCTGAACCGTAGTAAAGGGACCTCTGCCTAATACGGGTTCTGTGTCGGGCTCGTAGCCGAAAAATAGCTTTACTTTGTTGTGTGGGTCAACTCTGCTTGCGAGAGACAGAGAGAGGCGTTGAACGGCTGCTCCAAAGGAACTTATTGTTTTTGGAGGCTAGCTAAGACAGCTGGGTCTAGAGATGGCTTTTTGAGTAAAGGTTTAACTACAGCCACATTGAAGGCCTGTGGTACATAGCCGATTATTAGAGATAGGTTGATCATATTTAAGATCGAAGAATTAATTAATGGCAGGACTTCTTTGAGCAGTTTTGCAGGAATGGGGTCTAAAAGACACGTTGATGGTTTGGAGGAAGTAATTATTGAAGTTAACTCAGAAAGATCAATTGGAGAAAATGAGTCTAACTTAACATCAATGGTACTAAGAGTAGCTGTAGATAATATTACTTCTGTGGGATGATTATTGGTAATTTTTTCTCTAATGATAAAAATTTTATTTGTGAAGAAGTTCATGAAGTCCTTACTAGTTAATGTTAAAGGGATGGTTGGCTCAAAACTTTTTGTCAGCCTGGCTACAGTGCTGAAGAGAAACCTGGGGTTGTTCTTATTTTCTTCAATTAGTGACGAATAGTAAGATGTTCTGGCTTTGCGGAGGACTTTCTTATAAAGCAACAAACTATTTCTCCAGGCTAAATGATGATCCTCTAAATTTGTGACACGCCATTTCCTCTCCAGCTTACGAGTTATCTGCTTTAAGAATAGTGTTTGAGAATTATACCATGGAGTCAGGTACTTCTGATTTGAGACCTTAGTTTTCACAGGAGCTACAGTATCCAGAGTCGTACATAGTGAGGAGGTAAAATTATTAACAAGATAATCAACTTCTGTTGGAGTAGCGTTCAGATAGCTGCTCTACTCTATGTTGGTACAGGGCATTGAAGATGATAAGAAGATGCTTCGGACCAGAAAATGTTTCAGATTTTAGGACCACTCGAATCCAAATGAGTGCACCATATAAAGGCCGGCTGACTCCCAGCAGTATTCCTGGAAATGCAGTGGGCTAGATGAATCTTTGCCAGGCTGATTCTAGCCCCTGGACCTTATGTTTGACACCCCTGATCTACATGATGCGAGGGAGCAATGCTGACCTATTAAATAAATTTGGTGTCTTTGTCCTCAAGAAATTCCACATAAAACCTACAGAGGACAAATAGACCAGAAAAACAATAAAAAAGCATAAACAGATTCATTTATTCATCCATGTTTATGGGGGAAGCGATTATAGAGACAATCTCCAGCTCTCCTCTGCTGTCGTGTAGGATTAAACTGTGATTATTATTTTATTTTTTATTTTTTTACATGTCTGTCATTTTAAGGTCACTTGGTGTTCGCTCGCTCTGTGGTATAGTATCACTTCCTGTTCCTGCTCAAACACAGTGGTGTTTCTGAGTAGCTTATTTGCTTAGCAGTTTAATTAACAACTTTTAAATACATTCTTTTTTCAGAGTATAATCTTCACATGCTTCATCCGAAGCACACTTTCTGTGTACTCACTACCTAATTTATAGCCAAAGTATTCACTCACTGTCTCTGTACTGTTTCGCTAGCTTAGCTCGTAGCCGACTCGTTAGCGCCATGGCTACTTCACCTGTCCCTCCTGCACTTTCTTGCTCATTGTGTCAGATGTTTAGTTACTCCTCGGCCTCCTTTAGCAGTAATGATATCTGTAACAAATGTAGCATATTTGCAGCTCTGGAGGCCAGGATTACTGAATTGGAGACTCGGCTTCGCACCCTGCACTCACCCTTAGCTAGCCAGGCCCCTGTAGCTGGTGCAGCCGAAGATAGCATAGGCCCCGCTAGCTGTTCCCCGGCAGATCCCAAGCAGCTGTGGAAAGAGGGCTGGGTGACGGTGAGGAGGAAGCATAGTCCTAAACAGAAGCCCCAGGTACACCACCAACCCGTTCATGTGTCTAACCATTTTTCCCCACTCGGTGACACACCCGCTGGGGGTCAAACTCTGGTAATTGGTGATTCTGTTCTCAGACATGTGAAGCTAGAGACACCGGCAACCATAGTCAATTGTCTTCCAGGGGCCAGAGCAGGCGACATTGAAGGAAATTTAAAACTGCTGGCTAAGGGTAAACGTAAATTCAGTAAAATCATAATTCATGTCGGCAGTAATGACACCCGGTTACGCCAATCGGAGGTCACTAAAATCAATATTGAATCGGTGTGCAACTTTGCCAAAACAATGTCGGACTCTGTAGTTTTCTCTGGTCCCCTCCCCAATCAGACCAGGAGTGACATGTTTAGCCGCATGTTCTCCTTAAATTGCTGGCTGTCTGAGTGGTGTCCCAGAAACGATGTGGGCTTCATAGATAATTGGCAAACCTTCTGGAGGAAACCTGGTCTTGTTAGGAGAGATGGCATCCATCCTACTTTGGATGGAGCAGCTCTCATTTCTAGAAATATGGACAAATTTATTAAACCCCTCAAAATATGACTATCCAGAGTTGGGACCAGGAAGCAGAGTTGCAGTCTTACACGCCTCTCTGCAGCTTCTCTCCTCCTGCTACCCCCCCAAAAACCCATCTCCATAGAGACTGTGTCAGCTTCCAAAAAGACAAAAAACAAACTAAAAACCAGCAACAAACAACTTAAACATAAACAATTACAAAGAAAGAACAATACAGTATCCACATCTGAACCAAAGAGTAAAACAGTGAAATGTGGATTATTAAATATTAGGTCTCTCTCCTCCAAGTCTCTGTTAGTACATGACTTAATAATTGATCAACAAATTGATTTACTCTGCCTTACAGAAACCTGGTTGCAGCAGGATGATTATGTTCGTTTAAATGAATCAACACCCCCGAGTCATTCTAACTACCAGAAATCTCGAAGCACAGGTCGAGGGGGCGGTGTGGCAGCAATTTTTCACACCAGTCTATTAATTAATGAAAGACCAAGACAGACTTTTAATTAATTTGAAAGCCTGATGCTTAACATTGTCCACCCCAGCTGTGAAACTCAGAAACCAGTCTTACTTGTTATCATCTATCGTCCACCTGGGCCTTACACAGAGTTTCTGTCTGATTTCTCAGACTTTATATCTAATTTAGTTCTGAGCTCAGATAAAATAATTATTGTGGGTGATTTTAGCATCCATGTAGATGCTAAAAATGACAACCTCAACATGGCATTTAATCTGTTATTAGACTCAATTGGTTTCTCTCAAAATGTAAAAGAACCCACCCACCACTTTAATCACACTCTATCTCTATCATAGATCTTGTTTTAACATATGGCATAGAAACTGAACATTTAACAGTGTCTCCTGAAAACCCTCTCCTGTCTGATCATTTCCTGATAACATTTACATTTACAATAATTGATTACACAGCAGTGGAGAGTGGACTTTATCAAAGTAGATGTCTTTCTGAAAGCGCTGTAACTAAGTTTAAGAATATAATCCAGCCACTGTTATCATCGTCAATGCCCTGTACCAACACAGAGCAGAGCAGCTATCTGAACGCTACCCCAACAGAGGTCGATTATCTTGTTAATAATTTCACCTCCTCACTACGTACGACTCTGGATACTGTAGCTCCAGTGAAAACTAAGGTCTCTAATCAGAAGTACCTGACTCCGTGGTATAATTCTCAAACACGTACCCTAAAGCAGATGACTCGTAATCTGGAGAGGAAATGGCGTGTCACAAATTTAGAGGATCATCATTTAGCCTGGAGAAATAGTTTGTTGCTTTATAAGAAAGCCCTCCGCAAAGCCAGAACAGCTTACTACTCATCACTGATTGAAGAAAATAAGAACAACCCCAGGTTTCTCTTCAGCACTGTAGCCAGGCTGACAAAAAGTCAGAGCTCTTTTGAGCCAACCATCCCTTTAACGTTAACTAGTAATGACTTCATGAACTTCTTCACAAATAAAATTTTTATCATTAGAGAAAAAATTACCAATAATCATCCCACAGATGTAATATTATCTACAGCTACTCTTAGTACCATTGATGTTAAGTTAGACTCTTTTTCTCCAATTGATCTTTCTGAGTTAACTTCAATAATTACTTCCTATAATTACTTCCATCAACGTGTCTTTTAGACCCCATTCCTACAAAACTGCTCAAAGAAGTCCTGCCTTTAATTAATTCTTCGATCTTAAATATGATCAACCTATCTCTAATAATCGGCTATGTACCACAGGCCTTCAAGGTGGCTGCAGTTAAACCTTTACTCAAAAAGCCATCTCTAGACCCAGCAGTCTTAGCTAATTATAGGCCAATCTCCAACCTTCCTTTCACATCAAAAATCCTTGAAAGAGTAGTTGTCAAACAGCTAATAGATCATCTGCAGAGGAATGGTTTATTTGAAGAGTTTCAGTCAGGTTTCAGAGTTCATCACAGCACAGAAACAGCTTTAGTGAAGGTTACAAATGATCTTCTTATGGCCTCTGACAGTGGACTCATCTCTGTGCTTGTCCTTCTAGACCTTAGTGCAGCATTCGATACTGTTGACCATAATATCCTATTAGAGCGATTAGAACATGCTGTAGGTATTACAGGTACTGCACTGCAGTGGTTTGTATCATATCTATCTAATAGACTCCAATTTGTGCATGTAAATGGAGAGTCCTCTTCACACACTGAGGTTAATTATGGAGTTCCACAGGGTTCAGTGCTAGGACCAATTCTGTTTACATTATACATGCTTCCCCTAGGCAGCATCATTAGAAGACATAGCATAAATTTTCACTGCTATGCAGATGACACCCAGCTCTATCTGTCCATGAAGCCAGATAACACACACCAATTAGTTAAACTGCAGGAATGTCTTAAAGACATAAAGACCTGGATGGCCGCTAACTTTCTGCTTCTTAATTCAGATAAAACTGAGGTCATTGTACTCGGCGCTGAAAAGCTTAGAAATATGGTATCTAACCAGATTCTTACTCTGGATGGCATTACCTTGGCCTCCAGTAACACTGTGAGGAACCTTGGAGTCATTTTTGACCAGGACATGTCCTTCAACGTACATATTAAACAAATATGTAAGACTGCGTTCTTCCATTTGCGCAACATCTCTAAAATTAGAAATATCCTGTCTCAGAGTGATGCTGAAAAACTAGTTCATGCATTTATTACTTCCAGGCTCGACTACTGCAATTCATTATTATCAGGATGTCCAAAAAACTCACTGAAAAGCCTTCAGCTAATCCAAAATGCTGCAGCAAGAGTACTGACAGGGACTAGAAGGAGAGAGCATATTTCTCCTGTTTTGGCTTCCCTTCATTGGCTTCCTGTTAAATCCAGAATTGAATTCAAAATCCTGCTCCTCACATACAAGGTCTTAAATAACCAGGCCCCATCTTGTCTTAATGACCTTGTAGTACCATATCACCCTATTAGAGCACTTCGCTCTCGCACTGCAGACTTACTTGTTGTTCCTAGAGTATTTAAAAGTAGAATGGGAGGGAGAGCCTTCAGTTTTCAGGCCCCTCTTCTGTGGAACCAGCTTCCAGTTTGGATTCGGGAGACAGACACTATCTCTACTTTTAAGATTAGGCTTAAAACTTTCCTTTTTGCTAAAGCATATAGTTAGGGCTGGACCAGGTGACCCTGAATCCTCCCTTAGTTATGCTGCAATAGATGTAGGCTGCCGGGGGATTCCCATGATGCATTGAGTTTTTCCTTTCCAGTCACCTTTCTCGCTCACTATGTATTAACAGACCTCTCTGCATTGTATCATATCTGTTATTAACCTCTGTCTCTCTTCCACAGCATGTCTTTTATCCTGTCTTCCTTCTCTCACCCCAACCGGTCGCAGCAGATGGCCGCCCCTCCCTGAGCCTGGTTCTGCCGGAGGTTTCTTCCTGTTAAAAGGGAGTTTTTCCTTCCCACTGTCGCCAAAGTGCTTGCTCATAGGGGGTCATATGATTGTTGGGCTTTTCTCTGTATCTATGAAGCGCCTTGAGGCGACTTTTGTTGTGATTTGGCGCTATATAAATAAAATTGAATTGAATTGAATTGAATTGAATTGAATTTAGAAATTGATCGTCTACAAAACTCCACAAAGAAAACGTATTAAAAATGAAACGTTGATTTCATTCACTGGGATCTGTTCAAAGAACAAACCTAGAAGATTAAAATTTAGAGCAGGTACTTTATTACCTGCCAGCTCCTCTACCTGGCACTTTAATAACCAGAGGGGTGCAGTGTTTTTAAGGTGGTACCAGAAAGCATGTCCAATGTCCAATATTCATCCAGTGACACTAATGGAGCCCAAACTCGGCTCAGTTTGAATAAATCACCTTTAAGTCCGTAAACGAAACCACCAGGAGACAGCTTCCTGTCAGTGTGCTCCTCTCCGCCTCCTATCAGACTTCTGTCACCTTCACACCTGCTCGTTTGTTTCTGCAGCCGCCCTCCAGCTGACGTGCATTATACATCAGAGACGTGCCCTCTTGCCACTTATCAAAACTTCCGCCCTCCTCGCTCTGAGATCCAGAGCTGAGCAGCTGTGGAGTTGCCGTCCCGCTGCTGACATTGACCTCTGACCTCTCTGTGGAAGCCAGTCTTTAATTTGAGGCAGTCAGAGTGGAGCTGTGCTGCTTTTAGGAGGAGAGCAGATTCACCTTTTATCTAAACGATACATGACACGCATCATGTAAGAAAACAGGAAATCTGAGCGTGTCCAAAACCTGTCTGTTGAAAGAATCTTTCAAAGCACCAATCAACAAGAGCACATATTTCGATTTTACCCAGTAGAGCTGGCAGATCAGTGACTGGCCAGATAAATGAGTCCATTAATGAGTGGTTATTTAAAAAGGTTTGCATCCCTTGGGAGAAAAATTGCAATCATCATCATCACCACCACCACTGATTCCGAGTCATTAAAACCCAGTGTGGTGTATCAGACAGCCTGATGTGCCAGAGCTGCACATTCATGAAACTCTAACAACTTTGTTTTAGTATTAATGTGACCAACACGTCTTTAATGACCCTGCATGAGCTTTAAAGGAATAATGGTGCCATTACTGATACCAGATTAAGTTCATAAATTACCAGTGTTGGGAAGGTTACTTTTAAAATGTATTCCATTACAGATTACAGAATACATGCCCCAAAATGTATTCTGTAGCGTATTCCGTTACCTTACTCGATGAGAGTAACTTATTCGGAATACTTTGGATTACTTAATCATGCTTTTTACAACTACCTGAATGTACTATTGCTGTGATTTATTACTGTTACTGAAGGTCCGCGGCTCCGAACCGTAGTAAAGGGACCTCTGGCTAATACGTTGGGTTCGTGTCGGGCTCGTAGCCGAAAAATAGCTTTACTTTGTTGTCTGGGTTGAAAGGCTGCTCCAACAGAACTTTTTGTTTCAGAGGAAAACACGAACACAGCATACAGTCGAGTCTTAATAGCATACTTACAACTGGGCTTGTCAGGCACTCTTCTTGGCTGCAGTGGTTATTATTATATTTACATGCTTCCAGCTCCCATTTTTGCTCGATGACAGCTTGTACTTTTCCACTCACCTTTTTCTCCCTCCTCACTCACAGCCACATAACGGGTATGGCAGTCCATTCTCCCTGCAGCACGGACTACACTGCCCATCAGGCTACATTCTTTAGAGCTGTAGCATTCTGCCTATTAGCTTAGCACAACAACAACAACCAAAAGGCGCTCTCTCACCCAGGAAGCAGGCAGAGAGAGAGAGAGAGAGCGCGTCACCCTGTAACCATGGCAACCGTAACGCTGCCGCCTGGAACAACAGAACATAGCTGTCAAACAAAAGTCCTGCCCCGCCACAATATGAAACAGGAAAATACCGCCGTGTAATCCATTTATTTCAACAAAGTAACTGTATTCTAAATACCACCTTTTTAAACGGTAACTGTAACGGAATACAGTTACTCATATTTTGTATTTTAAATACGTACGGCGGTACATGTATTCCGTTACTCCCCAACACTGTATATTACAGTGTGGTATCATTACTCAAGGTCTGTATACAGACCTTGAGTTCAGCTGGTTTGGATCGGGTCAGTGTGTGTGTGTGTGTGTGTGCAGTCCCTCCATGATGTTTGGGACAAAGACACGTTTGTCTTTGAGGGAGCCCTCTGCTCACAGTGTGGAGGTTTCACTCAAACACACTTAGCAGACACCATTAAAACACACAGTCCTCACTTTAAAGTCAGTCACTCTCATACACAGTCCCCATCATTCAGGCTATCTCTCTGTTTGGGATTCCTCAGGTGGGCTTTATTCATGCGCGGACTGTCATTGGCTCCCTGAATTTAAATCTGCAGCGGGACAAGAGAAACAAGAGCGTTTCTCCAAGCCAAAACAAGGGGGCTGAAATCAGTTGACTTAAATCCAACTGAGCATGAAACTTCAGTTTAATTCAATTTATTTCATTTATTTAGCATCAATTCACAGCAACAGTAACCTCAAGATGCTTTATATTTAAAGGTAAAGAACCCACAGTGATTCTGGTCACGGCAGATGGCCCCGCCCCTCCCTGAGCCTGGTTCTGCTGGAGGTTTCTTCCTGTTAAAAGGGAGTTTTCCTTCCCACTGTCGTGCTTGCTCATAGGGGGTCATATGATTGTTGGGTTTTTGTCTGTATGTATTATTGTAGGGTCTACCTTACAATATAAAGCACCTTGAGACGACTGTTGTTGTGATTTGGTGCTGTATAAATAAAGTTTAATTGAATTAATACAGAGAAAACCCCAAAAAATCAGGAAGCCCCCTATGAGCAGCTTTAACAGAAACAGACTCTGAGTATACAACCATGTCTGTGCCCAGTTTATGGTCCTGTTAGTAAAACAGTCGTGTTGACGCAGATCCACTCACTGTGATTTAACAGCTCGTACTGCACACACACACACGCACACACACACAGTCGTGTTTTCATATCTTTCATATTAATTGACAAAATGAATGCCTAATCCTAACCCTGAGCCTAAACCTAACCATAACTGTAACCCTGACACTAAGCCACATCCTGAGCCTCAAAGATGCCTTCAAACTTGGGCATTTGGTCCCCATAAGGGCTGTTAGTCCCCACAAGTATAGTAAACGTCCAATTTTTGGACACACACACAGAGGATCATTTCTCAGCACCGTGCTGGGTGGAGTCTGGAGACATATAAGAGGTGCTCCCATCGACATGATTAGCATCGATTTCCTGTTGAAACCAGCTCGCCTGACACTTCATGAAGCTGGAGTGTATATAGACTTCATCTGTCCCTGTGACTGAGGGATCCTGAGAACAAGCCCCTCCCTCCCAGGCACAGTTTCTATAACAGTGTGAAAAGTTGACCTTCAGACGCTCGGCTGTGGGTCTGCCACACTCGGGGTCCTTCATACTCGGCCTGACCTCAAGTCTATTCAGCTCTGCATGCTGCCGGGGGAACATCCTGCTTTCACTCACACTGGAGATCAAGAAGACAGTTTACAGGAAGTTTTTTTTAAAATATAAAGATGCTTAAAATGTTCCTTGAACATTTGATTAAAACATTTTATCACAAACATTATAACGATCATTAAAACTTTCTAAACAGTTTCTCCTTTTTAAGGCCTGAACATGATTCACTGAGATACAGAATTCAGTTAAGCTGTGTGATTAGACTCTGATGAGCCATCAACGCAGAGCCGCATCCTCAGCAGTGTAGACAGTTGTTGGAGGCTTGGATGGTTCTCTAGGGACCTGGAGGAGGTGGAGATGGGGAGGAGGTGGACTGCATGAATAAGAATGACATCAGAGGAGTGAGATTAAAGTGAAAAGGGCAGTTGGTTTGGAGCAAAGAACAGAGCATCAGGCAGATGAGTGATCACATAGCTTCATTACTGAACACATGAGCTTCTGTCTGAGGTCCAGTTTGCCATCACTGTGGGAATGTTTCCTACTGGCTGGGATGTCGGATACAGAGAGGAAGAACCAAAAGAAACCAAACTCAGTGTCTGACCCATGGGAACGGCTGCAATAAACTTCAGAACCAGGTCAAACTGAAAGTGCAGTTCCCACCTGAGTGCAGGCTGCAGGCTGACTAACAGATGAGCAACGAGCCCAACGGCCCTGTGGCTTTAAAGATTTGCATGCAGGTGATTTCTGTCAGGTAAATATCCACTCCTGAAGTCCAGTCTGGAAAGAAAGTGAACTGGTGAAAGTGCGGGCTCTGCTGCTGTTTAACTTACCAGTCATGTTATTTCTGTGACCACCTGTTGAAAAAGCTCCAGTTTGTTTGAAAATGGGGAACATAGTGTACACCTAACTTAGAAGCTTTCTCTGGAGCTTTCTGGATCTATCCTCAGATCCTGATGGGGAAAAAAACAAACCCCCCCAAATCTGAAACGTGTAGGGATTAAAAACAAAGCTCAGGTGGAGCTCCTGTGGTCCTGCTGCAGACATTTAAATTGCTTCCAGGCGTGGATTCCTATACAAATCTGTAACTTTACACTGATGATATGTGTGCACTTGTGCAGTCCAGACCATATTGGCTGCCTCCACTTTTATATTAAATACATTATATCCACCTTTTATATTATATCCAACTTGGTCCTTCTCCAAACACCAGTGAAAAAGTACAGCAGGAGATAAGGTCCAAATGATGACGTCAACTTTCCTCTTGCTAAGTAAATGCTGTGTTTTACAGTAAGAGCCATGCAGACAGGTTAATGGGAATAAAATAATTAAAGGACCTGCCCTGGAAGTCTCATTCAAAAGAGCAGATTTCTTCCATACTGACTTCTCTTCATCGGCTCCCTGAATTTAAATCCTGCTTCTCACATACAAGGTCTTAAATAATCAGGCCCCATCTTATTTTAATGACCTTACAATACCATATCACCCCATTAGAGCACTTACATCTCACAGGTTACTTGTTGTTCCTAGAGTATTTAAAAGTAGAATGGGAGGCAGAGCCTTCAGTTTTCAGGCCCCTCTTCTGTGGAACCAGCTTCCAGTTTGGATTGAGGAGACAGACACTATCTCTACTTTTAAGATTAGACTTCAAACTTTCCTTTTTTGCTAAAGCATATAGTTAGGGCTGGACCAGGTGACCCTGAACCCTCCCTTAGTTAGACTCTCTTTTCTCTCTCCTCTGTGCTCTCAGGTGGCCGCAGCCCCTCCCTGAGCCCGTTGGAGGCCTCTGCCTTTTTCCAGGTGCTAACATCATTACCTGGAGTACATCATGTACCTGACATAGCCACATGCCATATTCCTGGATTCAACAGGATCAGAGGTTTTGATGGAAAGGTGTGACTGCTTTTTCAGACACGTAGAGGGACCCCGGCCCACCATCCCATAATGCACCTTAGTGCGAGGTGTTCCTCTGGTGGTCACTGATGCTATGTGTGTTCTGTCACTGGCTGTCTGAGCTACAGCAGCTCGTCTGCTGCTGCTCCACCCTCGACCCCGTCACCGGTTTACCGCCAATACTGACGGTAAGAGGAAGACTTCACAAAAGCTGCAGTTTTGTAGGAAATCCTCACACTCATGCATTTTTCCGACTTCTAACGTCAACTTTTAGGACACATGGTTGACCTGCTCCCTTGTCTGCAGCTTAGCGTGAAGCACTCTAATTGCAGGAATTTTGCATGAGCAGTAGGTGGGACAAAGAAATTCTGAAAGCACGATAAACACAACAAAGAAGTCTGACCTTTATTAAAATAAAAACAACCTGCAGCCGGGATTTCTTTGCAATTTTTAATACTTTTTCTCGAACAATTACACAGATCCTTGAGTCGAGTAACAGAAAGCAGAAGATCCAACTCCAACAACCTCGACAATGTTCAAAAACAGGTAAAGAGATTTTTGTTCAGAAAACCTTTAATCATTAATAGAATTAGTAGTATGACATATTTCAGTAAATATTTAGATATATACAGATACAGCAGAAACGGTACATTCTTTTTTTTTCTCTTCAAATTGCTTCACATTTTTTTATACAAGCCAAAATATCTGCCATTTTATTTATATTCATGCAAAATATTGATTCTCAGATTAATGAAAAATAAAAAGGATTTGCTGAACTTTTTTTTTCATTCTGCTCTGATGTGCACGTTCAGATTATAAGCGCCATAATGAGCATAATCGTAAGTTTGGCAAACGAAACAGGTGCACTTTGTGCCAATACACGAGAGAAGCAACTAAAGCAAAATTAAGGCCATTCCAACTTGTGCAAAGAAAGTAAATAAATAAATAATAATAAGAAGAATCGTCATAATAATGTTTCCTTTAGTTCACAGCAGTTCGAGAGTCTCTGTTTTTTTCTCCTTCTGCCTCGGGGTCATCGGGTTGTATAGTACATACAATAAAATACAAGATAATCAAACAAACCCTGCAAAAGCCCGTGAATCGTTAATCATCGGCAAATCAAACCATGCTACTTTAAAATCCATAAACGTCTAAAAATGCATCCCTCTCTCTCATCCTTCTGTCAGTTTGCATCACATCGCAATGCAAAACCAACCCACAGTATCCACCCCCCCCCCCCCTGCCCCCCAAACCCACAGAGAACAATGATTAATACGACGGCATGAGGCCTGACAAAAAGCTCTACAACAACTATGACACGCACGAGACCCACGCCTGAGGGGAGGGCCGTAAATGCTGGGAAATGGTGGTTGAATGGATGCACGATATGCTTCTAGGTCCTCTTTTTTTGTTGCATATTCAACCCCCATATGGCACGAGAAGATGTACATGTGTATGTAAAACAGGCGACTGATGTTCTTGTGTTTTTGGCACAGAAGATAAAAGGAGCCGTCCTAATCAGACGGAGCCGGCTGAGGTTTCCCACCTGGGTACAGGCCGTGACCACAGAGGAGGCTTCACTGCAAACAGAGGCCATCAGAGACGGTTTGCATCATACGTGTCGCTCAGAGGAGCTGCCAAGATGATTTTCCTGGCGAGCATGCACGGATCCATAAGTTCATTTGCTGGGAAGAGCTGCACCTCAAGCTCTATTATAAAAGATATTTTAAAGTTTGTTGTGTGCCTCACCACGACTGAGCCAGGTGGACTAAAAGTCAAACACTTCCATTTAAGATGCCGTTGATTTGTCCCTGTACACAAATATAAAATATTCCTTTCAGCAGCACTAAACAGTTTACTTTTTAAGTACTGCGCCTGCTTGACTGACCTGTGTAACTGAAAGAGTTTATTACCTGGAATTAGTTTTAAGGTGATTTCTGGACAACTTTGTTCAAACCAAGAATGCTGTGTGAGAAGCATCGCAGCAGCCTTTGAAAGGCCCAGTGAGCTTGTTTTGCTTCGTTGCTCCCACATACATGAATAGCAGAGAAGTACAAGTGTGACTTTGGACCTGGGTGAGGTCTTCATTTAACATGCATGTTTGTGGGTTTTCAGAAAAAACACCACCTTTTAACTTTCCCTGCTTGAACCGTCTGATCTGCTCTGAATCTGAATCCGTGCCCACATCTCTGAAGGTGTAACGATAAGGGGGGTGAGAGGGTGAAGGCGGGGATTCGACCGGAGCTCACGGAAACACAGCCACGGATGTGGAAATAAAACGGCCTCTGTAAGTAACCGAAGCACCTCTGAGGTTCCAGCTTTGAGCAGTTTTCCTTTTCTGGGAATGATTCGGTGAATGAGATGCATAGTTTGGACTGAAGCAGATTTTATGGCACTTCCATTTTAAAGTCAGAACAGGCTGGGATCATGTGAGCAGAGGGAGAGGTGGAGCATAGCCCTTCGGATTGCTCGCAGTGTACTTTGAGACAAAGTGAATTAATTAAATTAAAATCTACATCAGATGTTCTGTAAAAGACACAAAACCCAAATTAGTTTTAAGGAATCCCTTTGCTGCGGATTCATGGATTAAACAGCAGGAGGAGAGAAATGAAGAAATCATCCAAATGAAAATATTGTTTGGTATTTCTGTCTCTGAGAATAAAAAGAATATGAAATTATAGCGTCTTAAATCATATTTTTTCTCACAATGCAGAGTTGGACAGCGAAATGTTTGTTTCAGTTAACAGTGGAGATGCACTTTGTGCCAGTCTCCCCGTGTCTGATATTTAGACCAAAACAAATAATCCATGTTTTATTGTCAGAGCGAGGAAGGTCTAGCTGGCTGGTTGACTTTCAGTTGGTGGCTCACTGATCAGAGCTTATCAGAGGAATAATCGGAAATGTTCATCCGCTCTCTCTAAGACTCTTACAGTATGTCTGAGGATTGGGACAGAACCACGAAACACAAACTATAATATATAATAGCTACATCGGGCTAATTTAAGCAGCGCACAAGCTGGAATTTAATAAAATGGTTCTGCACTGGGCAGTACGGCTGAGCCAGGCCTCCCGGTGTCTCACAAAGAATCGTCGACGTGCTCCTTTGAGGTTTGGCTGCAAAGGCAGGTTTTTGAGTAAGAAGCAGAAAAAGATAGTGTGAGATTGATTAAATGTTTGCAAAAAAAAGAACATTTCACATCACAGCCTGTCAGAGTTCTCACTGCACACACATCACTCTCCTCCTTCCACCTCCTTCCTTCAGAATTCTAGTTTAACACATACACACATATATATTTATATATATTTTTCTCCATCTACTGATCCGTGTGCATTGGGCAGAAGTGCCTGGGCAGTTTGCAACACCTTTGTCTCCATTCTGACCAATAAGCATGAAAGACCTTTTCTCACTGTCTGCAGCGGGATGTGGATAAGGGTGCTAAGACGTGGGAAAAATCATATTTGCATATACTGATCGTTGCATAGAGAAGCCTGGTGCAAAGTACAAGAAAAAAAAAGAAACAAATAAAATCATTAGTCACACTTATGAAGCCTCAAATGACGAATCCACTCATCACAGCCTCTGCATGTGGATGGCGGCGTAGCTTTATGAGGTTTGCAGCTACAGTCGGTGCATACGAATGAGGCGGGAATACAGTTAATTAAGGTAACATATGTCCTCTCGGCTGGGGAGCGGGATGGGCGGCGTTACGTTAAGGCGGGGTCAAAGCAAGGAAGCACTACTGGAGATGTAAACGTATCTGTGTGTTGCTACGTCCTCGCTCGAGTAGTTCTCTGTCCACTTTCACCAAAACAAAGCGAAATCTCAAAAACCCAGGAGCCCGCGAGGCGACATCAGCTGCTGACATCAGAGCGCACCTCCTTCCTGCGCGTCAGAGTGCCGCAGGAGCCACGCGTTGAGTCGGCACAGAAATTCATTAAGAAACAACCGAAAAAACAGAAATGAAGGACAGGCAGAGGAACACGCTGAGCACGGATAAATGAGATAGTTTGTCCCATGTCGTCCAGTCGTGTGATTGACAGGTCGGTTCAGTTTCACGGTGCTTGATGGCAGCGGGAGGAAGGGGGAGCTTTGAGGAGTGCTTGCAGTACACGTTTGAAGCAAATCTCGATATACAGAAAGCGCGACCTTTGCATCGCTTTGTTCAATGGAAGCACTGATCGGCCCGCCTTCTTTTCTTTTCTTTTTTTTGGGTGAAAAATCCTTTAAATCCAGATGCCCACCTGTGGAAACAAACATCCTATTTTTTCCCAGTTATGATAATATATATGAGTATATTACACTGCTCTTGCACAACCCACCCGTCACATAGCATTATATCTGTCGTCACACAAAAAGCTAAAATCAAACACAACATTTCTTTTACAAGCCTCGCTTGTTCAGTCCGACTGCTCCCACACAGTTTTTGCTGGGATGCCTGCAAAAGTTGAACTTTTCGTTTCTTGAATATATTGCCACATTCATATATCATGCATTTTACTGCATTGCTATTGCACCGGTCCAGATTATTCAGGAGCTGGAAGGAGACAGGAACGGGGCAGGTTTCGGGGTAGGAGAGGAGATTAAAGGAAAAATAAAGCAATAATAAATATTTGAAATCGTGTCTGTAGGCGTCAGGTGGTGCCATGGTGAGCGACCGCCACAAAGAAAGTGACTTTCCTCGACCAAATGAAGGCGAAGGAAGAGGAAGAGGAGAGAACGCTCGGTGGAGAAAGGGGCAAAAGATCTTGTACCGAAGTCAGCGCTCTGTTTCCTTTTCTCTGTCTTCTCCTCTCCGCACCGTTCTCCTCCTTGTCCTCCTCCTCAGCTCTCCACTACTGCTTGTGGATGTCCTCGCTGCGGATGATCTTGTAAATGATCCAGTAGAAAATGTTAAAAATGAGGAAGACGAGCGGGAAGGCCACACGGGACACCGTGTCGATGCGCTTGGCCCGACTGATGAACAGCTTCTTCATCTCCTCGATGCTCTTTTCGGGTGCGGCCGAGGTCGGGGCATTGTTGTTGTTGCCTTTGATGGCCATGCCGTCCTTAGCCTGCAGGCAAGCGGGGCCCATGCCGTAACCGGGGAAACTGAAGCGGCCCTCGCCCGTCTCATCCTCCTGCAACACAGGCCAAGACTCAGGCTGTTAGGAACCAGAGAAAGACGTTACTGTTGAGAGGTGTGTGTGTGAGTGAATTTCAGAGATGTACAGACATGCAAAACAAATAACTGATGACGTGGCGTGAAAATGAAAAGCGAGGAAGTGAAGTACTTTATCACATGACCGTGTGTCTGAATAAACCAGAAATTTAAGGTGGAATTAGCGTCTCATTCTCAGCTGGCTGTCTTAATTAAAATAAAGAGGAAAAAAAGAATATATATATATATATATATATATAGAGAGAGAGAGAGAGAGAGAGAGAATATACAATATTTGATTCATCTCTGTGCAATTCCATCCTGTTAAAAAAGCAAAAACTACCCCTGGTTTGACCCCTGAATGTTCCCTTCGTGCTAATCTTCTTGCACACCCTTGGACAGAGATGGGCAGTAACGCGTTACTGTAATTCGATTACTTTTTTCAAGTAACGAGTAAAGTAAGGGATTACTATTGCAAAAACGGTAATTAGATTACTGTTACTTTCCTGTAGGAACGCTGCGTTTCTGCGTTACTAAAACCGTGATTCTTTTGCGAGAATGTCTCATGACAGTGACGTAAGCGAGTGCGACGTTCGTGACAACAGCTGTGTGCAGATCAACAATGGATAATATATCGAGAGTATGAGCGTGCAGCGTTTAAAGTGTGGAAGTACTGACCTTACTTTTAATTTGATTCCATAAAAAGTGACAAAAACATTAGTGTCCGTTGTGCGTGAGAAGAAATCTTCTTTTTACAGCGAAAAAACCCCCCTAAACTTCCAAGCAAGCACCGAGTGTGCAACGACGTAATGGGAAATTCACAGAGAAACTCGCGGATTCTTCCACTGACCGCTGCGGCACACCTGCACCAGGGCAAACCTCCGCCTACCCTACTACTGCTTTACAGGTGAAAATAGAGCAACAGGACCGCTAGTCTTCTAAACTTAGATCCATCGTATCAACAAGTGAACTCGAGATGATAATACATGCTTTTAGCTCTACAAGACTTGACTACTGTAACAGCCTGTTTACTTGTCTAAACATGAAAGGGCTAGCCCACCTACAGGTTGTTCAAAACTCTGCAGCGAGGCTACTGACCCGCTCGAACAAGGGTGCTCATATGACCCCTGTGTTAAAGTCGCTGCACTGGCTACCAATCAGATTCAGGTTCCATTTTAAAATTCTAGTTTTAACTTTTAGAGCATTACAGAGACAGGCACCCCCCTACATTGCTGATCTGATTCATACACACACCTTCACTCGTAACCTGAGGTCAGCAAACCAAAACCTTTTAGTGGTCCCCCACACTCGTTTTAAAACCCGAGGGGACCGATCTTTCCAAGCTGTTGCACCCAGATTGTGGAATGCACTTCCCCTATTTCTACGGGGTTTGGACTCAGTGGAGACCTTCAAAAAGCAGCTAAAGACATTTTTATTTCAAAAAGCTTTTAATTAGATTGGTTTTCATGGTGTATTTTATGACTGTATTATGTTTTTACCTTGTAAAGCACTTTGTGACATATGTCTGTGAAAGGTGCTATATAAATAAAGTTTACTTACTTACTTAGTGTTTGGCTTTATTTATTTTCTGCTGTTTTACTTGCATCTATTTGAAAGACTGAATGTAAACACAAAATATATATATATATTTTATGTGCTGGAATGTGCAGAAAATAGGTTTAAATATTAAACAAATTTCTTCCAGTCAGAGAATGTTGCAGATAATTTAATTTTTGCTTGATACATAAAGTTAAAAGAGTAAAACTAATAAAACAAGTTTTAAAAAGGGACTTTTCCATTTGCGTACATTTTGTATGATAGATTATGTAGAAAAAGTAGAATTGGGCTGAAAGATCTATCGCTTTATCACCTATTCAGGTTGTAAATCGTGTTTTTCAAAAGTAACTAAGTAACTAAGTAATTAATTACTTTTGAAAATAAGTAATCAGTAAAGTAACCGGATTACTTTTTTGGGGAAGTAATCAGTAATTAGTTACTGATTACTTTTTTCATTAACTTGACCAACACTGCCCTTGGACCACTGCTCTCTAGTTTTAGATCACTCCGTGCAGTTCCCATTTTGACCTCTTACATTTTGTCATGACCTCAAATGTGCAGACAGTAAATGAACCCAATACTGTGTGGATGATCATCAGAAATGAATATCTGAAAATGGCCCTTTGACTTCATCTGTGTGACCAGAATGAAAATCAAGTTGAAGGGCCAGCATTTTGGGCAAAGAGCAAAGAGGCATTCGGGGACTTCAGGGAGAAATCTAAAATCAGCAGCAGTGCTAAAAGTGGTCCAAGCAGAAATGAGAAGATGACTTTGAGAGGGAAGTCGTAAAAAAACCCCCAAACCTTTGGCAACTGATGAGAGTTTTGCTCCAGTTTGGATCATCTGACCGCTTGTAACAAACCAGCCTCAAAGGCCACCATAATGAAATGGATATGTAACAATCATCTCTTTCATAGATAGGCAGCCTGGATTTGCTTTTTTAACCATAATAAATCTGACTGATATTTCTTGGTCGGGCAGCAGGTTTGACCGATTGTAGGCGGGCACAACTTTAACATCATGACATGTTTGATTGGTGTGTCCATGTTTGATTTTGATGGCATTAAATAGAAATGTGTTAAACTTTATTAATATGAGCAATGAATACAGAAGTATCATATATATATATCTAATGAACAGCAGTGTGTTTGAGAAACATGGTGTCTTCTATTCAAGTTCCCGTCAGGTATTTGAGAAAAGAAGATGCAATTTTAAGAGCTGCACCACTAAATCGTGATATTTCCTGTGTTGCTATTCCAGTGGTTGGTTGTGACTCATCGATTGTTATTTCGACTGAATGGCCCAGCGGCGCCGTGCAGGGGGGACGAACCCCAAAGCTCGCTGCCGATCACACTCGCTCAGCCTAGATGCAGAAGTCATCGATAGGAGCTGATGCCGGACGCCACGTACGCTCATCTCAGCCGCCAAGGGGAGCGGGAGGACGCGGCCAAATGGATTTGGATTGATTGACGTGCGCCATGCTCAAGGTTGCGGCGCGTGCACGGCACTTTCACCCGAGCGCGGCGAGATATTGAAAATCCTATCGCCACACTCACCCTGCCTTTTCATTACAGGAGACACAATGACTTCCTTATCTGGTTCAGGGACTCGAACACAAAGGCCTACATGGGCTGAGAGACGGCGAGGGCGTGTGGGGAAACTAAATGAGGAAAATAAACAGCGCAGAATGTCCTTCAAACTTAAAACAACACCCGTGAAATTAAAAATTAGCTTCAATGATAAGGAGTCGTCTTTGTTTGGCGTTTTTGATAAAAGCCGAGGTTGTAAAGTTCACGCTTGAATGCCATTTGTTTGTTTGTTGCCGCAGGCCACGGTGGGAGTTTGTGTGGCAGCTTATCAGCAGGGAATCTTTCCAGTTCATTTTGGCTGAAAGGGAAAAGAAAAAGAGCATTTTATGATCAGAAAACAAGCAGGAGCAAAATCGAAAGCAGGAGGAGGAACTGTTGGCAGCAGAAGGACCAAAGTGACGCAAAACCTCTGCAGCAGCAACAAATCAAGCTGCCAACCAAACAGGCGCCTCAGTTCTCTTCAGTTAGACCAGCCTCCAGTTTCTAGCAGGGGGGAGGAGTTAAAAAAGAGTCAATAATGAGCCTGTTTGTCTTGATATCATCAATAACACAGAGAAAAGGGTTAAAAATGCTCCAAAAACCCGATCAAATAAAGCAGCGCAGCCGGGTGAGGGAGATGTACTGAGAGTGTGTGTGAATGTGTGTGCGTGAGTGTTAGACCACCAGGTAACGATCCATTTTTAGTGGCTCATGTCCCCGTTCTGTCCTTGCATGCACTTCAAGCCATCTATTACTGTTAATACATATACACACACACACACACACATGTGCACGCACACACACTCACACATGCCCGCGTGCACTAGATGTCGATGCATTAGCTGTGATGCTAGCCGACCTCTGCCTGTCCTTCAGTGACGCTGCTAAACTATTACAGATGCTCTGCTTTATTCTGCCTGCCATGTGATTAATGTGGAGGGCGGAGGAACGTGAGGAGGAGACACAATGAGAGGAACGGCAGAGGGAGAAAGAAAAGGTGGAGTAATGACGAAAAGAAAGGAAGTCAGAGAAGGAGAACAATAAGGGACAAGGGAGGAAGACCTGCAGCCTGCAGACTTGGCGAAAAGAACTCACAAGGTTCCTGAAGGAACCCATCGAAGAACGCCTCCGCATGGACCAGGTGATTCATTACATTTATGCCTAATTATAAAAATGTCCTCCATTAACACACAAGCTCTGGTCCCGCACAGTCCACGGATGGATGGATGGGCGGAGGAGAATTAAGGTTTGCCCTTTGGATTCTACGAAGGAGCCTCAAAGGATCCAGCTCATCTAATGTCTCTTCTCTGATACAGCCCAAAAATCGAATCCTAACTAACGGTCTCTGCACCGCCACAAGTATAGATTCTGCTTTAATCCGAGGGGGGCAAAAACAAATATGACATTGACCGTTAAAGCCAGTTCAAAGGGTGGTCTTCTCTTCATAAATGAAGCAGATAACAAGTCTGCTCCAAACTCAGTGTAGTATCTACTCCAACTGTGGCAATTACATTTGCAAGCTGTTTGTGTAAACAAGTGCAAAGGAGCTCTCGGTGCAAGTGCATCCCTAACTTAATGTCCACCACTTCAGGTCAGGGTTAATATTTTAGCCTCATGCTAAACAAGGGAACACTAGGAGTGGCCTAACTATACTCCCGAGGCCAGCGTGGTGATAAAAATATAATGCTAATCAGGATGATTACTGGATCCTTTCTACAGCAAACCAATCATTGGCCAATGAGGCCATATTATATTTTGTAAATACATCGAAAGACGTCAGACCAGCTCTGCAACTAAAACTAACATCAGCCTTTAAACGAACCACATGAAGAACATATTACAGAGAAAGCCAAGAAGGTCTCCCACGTGGAGGCAGCGTGATGTATGGCTTTCAGTGTGCCAGTGGTTTTTGTTGGATGACAGAAGCAGTGTAACAACACTTGCTGCTCAGATTCCTGCGGGAAGTTTCGGTTTTGGGGAACTCTCCACAAAGTGTTAAGGATGAACACTTTCTGTATGATTTATGTTCCTGAAATCAGGGACTACATGGTCATTTCCTAGTGAATATTCTTTGTTCACCACCTTGAACCGAAGCTGAGAGTCGGCACTCAGAGCTGGCTGAAGGTTCCCAGATTTGTATTGGTACTGGTGACAGAGAAGCTTGTGTGATTTTCTCAGCATCATCTTGTCCTTTTGTCACATGAAATTTTATCATAATAACTGGACTCGTCTTTAATCTGTACCTGGTAGATGAACACTTTGCTGGATGAAACAGACGGGATAGTCGAGCAGAACAGAAACAATAGACAAGACTAGGGTCAGATAGAAAACAAGGACAGTTAAAGGGAAAGAAAATATGAAAGAAGGTAAAAGGGAATGAAATAATGTTGAAAAGTAGAATGCTCAGAAAGAAGCTGGGGCAGCGCAGGAGAGGGAAGACGCTAAAAGAGGAGTGGAAAAAAGAGCAAGAGGACCTCTTAGCTCACTCATCCATCACACTTTCATCTCTGGATTGAAGCGTTTCTATCTCTGCCTCAGCTGATGTGATTAATCGAGCAGATTAGCAGGAAGCTGAAAGCGAGCTGCATCAGGCCTGCCATCCTCCATGTCTCCTCTGCTAACATTACCCTTGGATACTTGTTTTAGAGACCTGCATTTACATAAAACAGGATTCAGAGAGGTGTCAGCCCCAACTAACGCCAGCATCAGTCTCTGCTGAAAGAGGCTGGAGGAGGAATTTCTTGGCTTGCGTTTCGCTTTATGATTTCCCCCCTAAGCAATTCCAGCCAAGCGCCGGGGAAGGAAATATATTATACATTTGCCTCGGCCGATCCATTTTCCGGTGGATCCATCTCAAACCGCCCTTCACCTCCTCTCCCTGTCTCCCTTCTGCCTCTCGCCTCGATTAAGGCCATTTGAGGCTTTTTAGGACATTTCAGCATCAATATGTCAGTGCTGAGTGGATTCTGGTGTGCTGACAGGAATATCCAAGTAATGTGAACTTTTCCATTTGTACCTATGGTATTTTGTGTCTTTAATTCACCCCAACTTAGTTTGTTATAAGCAGCAGGTTGAGACTGATATCCGGCTATGACAGAGTACACTTCACACCTGGAAATACGTCCAGGATCCGTCTCCTGTCTGGCCACTTGTGATTGGATTCTGCATCGCAGCATAGATTTGATTTTATCTGTGAAATAACTGCGCTCGGGCACGGGAACATATTTGTCATCCCGAGAAGGTTAGTGTGGCTGTTTGTCGAAGATGCTGCTGTGCACCACTTTTATAGTTTTGTGTGGCAGAAGGAAGCACGGCAGCTGCAGGGGAGGTTTTTGATGCTTCAAATGCATTCCTGAGTTTCTTCTTCATGTCATTCAGTTTGTGGTAATGTGGGTCCGTTACGTCAGCACACACAGCTCTAAGGCTGCTTTGGCACTTTTTATATTTATATAAAAATATATATATGTGGGCTCCAAAATATTTTTCATTATTTCATTTCATTTGTGGCCTGAGTCATCCAGTCAGAAATTAGCTCTGGACGTGATCTGGCTGTTCTGGATTATCTAAACTATTTTGGTGCTTATTTGGACTTTTCCTGCTCTCTCCCACGTTTCCTTGCCTTTGTCTTGTTTCCACTTCCTGATTTATTGTTTCATGTTTTCGTCTTCCCTCCTGATCGTTTCCACCTGTGTCTGCCTGCCCTCATTAGTCTCACCTGTTTCTCCTTTGCTCTGTGTGCAGGTATAGGCTGTGTCTCAATTCATAGGCCACATCCTCCTGAGGCCGCATTTGAAGGCCGATTACATCACAGCGATGCGACAAATGCGTCCTTCATTTCCCCAAATTTGAGGATAGGTCAGGTGTATCCTTCGTGGCGCAACCTATCCCCGATTTAAAAGCGCGGCCCAGCAAATTCCAGTTTCCAATAATGGCGGCAGCTACTTAGTTGTAATATTACTCGTATTACTCTTTGCTATACTGTATTCATTAAATTAGTATTTATAATATCTTTATAATAATATAAATACTTTTCAAACGCATCAATGGCGGAGAAGGGCGGCTAAAGAGCTTGAAATATTACTCTTTCTGGGTCACAAAATAAACTTTTAACATATTTTCATGCAGCTGTGTCAACTTCAAATATCTGCTCGGTTTATCAAGACATCACATATTTGCAAGAGTGCTCTGACGTCTGTTACCCACCAGCTTGATAGCTGACCGGGTAGTCAAGGCTCACTAGAGTTGGCGAGAACACTGGAGCACATCATTTTCAGACCCCGCAGGGTCTTTCGCTACTCAAGTTAAACATGATATATAAGTCACTTAGATAACTTAAAAATGTTATTGTTTGGCTTTTTTCAGTGTTTTATTTGTTCCTGAGTAAATCATTTTGGCTGTGATTAAAGTTATAGTTTTCACACAGCTGAATAAACGTCAAACAGAAAACTGATTAAACAGAAGTGTGAGATGGTAGAGAATTTACTCCAGTGTCGTGTTATATTTTAGATAGCAAGGAGCAGACGGCTGAGTTTATTAAACTCCACCAAGACAGCGGTGACGCAAATCTGAAGGCTGGACTATCCCATTTCACAGACATCAAACCTGCGAGGTGTTATCAGGTGTGGGTGTGGCAACTGCACTTTTAAAAAACTAGTTGCTGTTTTCAATTATTTTGACTGCTCACGCTGCACTGCATGATGGATCTCCTGCAGTGTGACTAAACAGCAGCTCTTTAACTTGAATCTGAGGAATGTAAAGTCGTGGGAGCTGCCTCTGAGTAGAACACATGGCAAGTTCACAGTTGCAGTTGGTTCAGGAGGTTTTTGTCAAATAATCAATAATCGAGTCTTTGCATTTCCAGTCTGATCCTGGGTTGGAATTCATCATGTACAACCCTTTGAATGTCCGAGAAAAAAAAAAAACAGGAAGCTGCTGCTTGCTGCACTCCTGATGAATGATACTGATGATGATTTAGAAGCTGTTGCTTGGTCTCGTTCTTTACCTGTGACTCATCACAGTACGAGTACAAGGAACCAAGCTTTATATGAAACTGAATGATCGCACGTCACAGCCTACCCTTTAGCCATTTCACCTCAACTCTATATTCCAAGTTCTTTTCTCAGTTTCAAGTCATTTTCCCATTCAGGTGGCGGAAATGAGCTTCCCACAAATACCTGAGCAGTTTTCTAACAAAGATGAAGTTTTATTATTAAAATCTGTCACAGATGGGAGAAACTGTGAGACCTTCTTGTTCAACAATCATCTGCAGCTCTGATTAGCCACATTCTCTCCCACGACGCCCACATCAGCCATCTTAAACATGTTATTTTCAGTTGCCGTAGTTACAGGTGCAAATGTGTGTATTTGTGCCAATGAGATATCGAAACAGGAGTTGTGTGAGCATGGGTGTTCAGAACATTTAAATTGCAGTTGTTCATTCATCTTCAGCAGTGGAGAGAGTACACTCGTGAGCTACTGACACTCAGTCATTAAGTTAATTCATATTAATACCTGTGTCCTTGTGCATACTTATAAGTGAAGTTTCAGAGCAGAAAAGTAAAACTTTATGTGGATCATTAATAATTTCCAACTGCATTCTGTAAGCGAGTCATTTACCATACCAACACTTGAGACCATTTTCATTAAAAAAGAGGCACAGACGTTTTTCTACTTCAGTCTGAGACTTTAAAAGAACAGAGATTAGACTCTGTAGACACTACTAACTGTGATTCTGTTAAATGAGCTTTGTATAATGATGTTACAGATGTTACACGGGCTGGACAGATCGTGTTTGTGGTCAGCTCCCAAATTAAACACAGCTGCTAGCTGCTACCTTAATGATAGCTTCACAAGCGGCAATATCGGTAACTGCTAATAGCTAAACAGCTAACCTTAACATTTATGATAACTGTTAAATAATTTGGTCCTGTTATTTCACGAAATTCCTCATAAAGACCAGGGTGTCTGTCTGTCACTAGCAGCTGATCCGTTTAGCTGCTAGTGGGGGAGGGTTAAGGAACAGGCTTGCTGTCTACAACCTGCCAACATGGATGAATCCTGGTAGGGATGCACCGATACCACTTTTTTGGAAACGAGTACGAGTACTTGCATTTCAGTACTCGCCGATACCGATACCGAGTACTTAATAAAAACATGATTTAAATTTGCAGGTAACAGCTTTAGTCCTATAATTTAACAAAAAACAAACAAACAAGGGACTAGTTTGGAATTAAGAACATTTATTTAAAATGAAAAGCATGTTGTATGCAACATATTACAGAATAAATAATTATAAAAAACCAAAATTTAATTTTAAATTCGTTCGTCTGTTTCTCTGTTTAGAAGTCTCACTAGCACAGTCACAGCTGGGATGACATCAGAGGCTAGTGCGTCGTAGCTGCTCACTTTTTTAGTTAGTTCCTCAAAGGGGGCGAGGATGGCAACAGTTGTCTCCATAAGAGCCCATTGGTGAGCGGTGAGATAGTCAGGGAGTTCGTGCTCAGACACCCCCAGCACTCGCTTTTGCTCAATGAGGGACTGGACCATGTAATACGTGCTGTTCCAGCGCGTCTGTACGTCCTGCTGCAGTCTCTTTATTGGCTGGTTGAGCTGTCCCTGAATGTCCTCGAGGCGGGAGTAGGCTAAGGCGGATTGTTTAAAATGCCCAACTATTTTCCGTCCCACTAGTATAGCACCAGCTATGCTCCTCTGTGCTAATAAGCGTGGGTAAATAAGCGTGGGTAAACTCTTTGTACTCGTTGTTGTGTTGGGATTTTAGGTGCTTGATTAAATTGCTTGTGTTAAATGCACTACCTTTAGAACCTCCTCTGGACAATTTCGCTGAGCACAATTTGCAGTCCGCCTTTGTTTTCGCGTCTTCGTTCACTTTGAAATAGTTCCACACGGCTGATATGTCTCTCCTCGTCTTCTCCCCGCTCTGAGCTGCAGCCGGGGCCTGGGGGCGTGCACTCGGGGCCTGGGGGCGGGCACTCGGAGCCTGGGGGTGGGCACTCGGCGCCTGTGATTAACCCCTTACATGCTGCTCAAACATAGACAGGTCTCAGACCGTGGTATCGGTCCTCGGTATCGGGGGACTTTTAACGAGTACAAGTACTTTAGAAAATGTGGTATCGAGGCCGATACCCGATACCAGTATCGGTGCATCCCTAAATCCTGGGTTTGGGCACAGAAAATATCTCCATGAAAAACACTTGTAAAAAAACTGCAACCAAATATATCAGAGATTGTGATTCTGACCCAGGAGGAGGACTCACAGTGTCAAAGGTAGGGAAAAACCAGTCCTTCATATGCTCGTTATAGTGACATGAGCCTGGAAGTTTACCCAGAATGCCCTTGCTGAAATTTCCTGCAGCGAATCATCAGACAGATTGCTGGTTTCTGCTCCTCTACATTACATGAAACTGCTGCAGTTCTTCAGACTGACAGATCTGTCACACTGATGCTCTAATGAGGCAAATTAAAAAGTCCTAATTTGAACCCCTAGCTGGTTGTTAAGTGATGACGTATGAACCCTGCTTCCAGGTCTAAACTACTCTGCATTTATTAAGGATGATGTGTTTTTAACATGTTTTAATGCTTTATATCTTGTTCTATTTAATCTGAACAAGCCCCTAAAAAAAGCCAGTGATCACTGTCGGCCTGTCTCGGTTTTTATTATCACTATCATCATCTTAAAGCTCACTTTTTAAAACCTTACGATGTAACTACAGCCCAGCCCAGCCCATGCAGCATTATATTAATAACTAACCTCGTATTGTGGATGGATTATTTCAGTTGTTCTCCTGACTGAAGTTTGGTCCGTTTACAGCATCCTGCCATGCAATTGCATTTGTCCCTAACCATCAGGAACCCTCACGTTAACTTTTATCGAGTAGAAAAAAGTTAGCAAAAAAAGTTAGCTTCACTCTGTTTATATTATGCTAACTATAGCTGTGTAGCTAGCCACCACGTAGCACATCATTATATACCAGCTAGCCCAACTTCAGTAACCCTGCAAATGTCACTGCTGTTTAGTTTTCTGTCTTCATTTACATCTCAAGTGATAGCAGAGCTGTACATTTTAATTTTTTCAGAAGGCCGTACAAGGAAAGTTTATGGATGTTCCTGATTATGTTTTGTAAAACTTTGGCAGTGATGATATTGGAGTGCCCTGTGTGACCTGGAATGATGAACCACACGATCTGGTGCTCTCTTCCTGTATCTCCTCTCTTTGCACTTCAACCGTGTGTGACATAAATATCTTTCGGGGAAGCCACGTCACCTTTTCACTCAATCTGAGGTTTGCATTTTGGTGTCAGTTAGTGTTCATGCTGCCATTAATTTAGTTTTTAATGCAGGTGAGGACAGTTTCTGAAGCTGAAGGTTGACCGTCCACAGAAATGGTAAAAATGTTTTCTGCGTTATTTTGAGCTTGAGACATCGTGGTGGTCCATGAGCTCACACATTTATTGTCATCTACATATGAGGTTCTTATCTGTGTGATTGGCTGATTTCCATTTTATTACATGTTTAATCAGGATTACATGTCCTTGTTCTGGTTTCATTCTTTTTACAGGCTGGGTTTTTTGGTAGAAACCAGTTCAGGAGGAGCTCACAGTAGATAGTACAGTGTACGGGATGGCCTCTTGGCCAAGAGGTCATCCTTTTATTCTTGAGAAAACATGGAGAGCCTCATGCAAATTCGTGTCTGACTAATCCCGAGGCTTTCAGCACTACAATAAGGGCGAGAGGTCGGCACATTTCCCTGTCCAGCAGATAAATATGAATATTTAAATAAAAATTTGCATGATGTTGTAGTGTGCTCAGTACAAATCTGTACTTGTACTGAGCAGCTTGATGACAACAGGGACTATAAGCACTTTCAATCACTACTTTGCTTGATTTTCCTGATCGGGACTCAGGAAGAATGCCGAACGCCACTCAACAGCCGGCCTGTCAATCCAGAGGTTCAGCCGCCACGTATGGCTCATCGCTCACACCGCGCTTCTTTGGGCCTCCTAATCCCTGAGCTCTCTTATCTGCCTTTGTTCTCAGAGCTGGCGAACAGCCTGTAAGATCAAGGCATTTAGAGAAACCAGCATGTCGACCCCCCCCCCCACCAAACGCCTAATCATGGCTAACGAGCTGATTATAGCCGATCAATCAGAATGTCAGTTTCCCTAATAAGGCGCTGTCATTATAAAACAGTGGGACGGAGGCTGCAGCGGGGAGGTCATGTCCCCCAGGCCTCTTCTGCAAATGCACATCTCTCTTCCCAGAAGGCCGACCGGGCTGCAGGGGAGGAAGCATCATCTCATTGCTCTCCTTCTTTTCTCGTGTTTTTAAGGTGAGCGAGACGCAGGAGAGGACCGTCGTGTGCTTTAGTCGCTTGCTGCTTTGATGCGCTTGAGTGTTTGTGTTACTCTGATTGTGGATGTAACGCAGGGCAGTCACTTTTAATGCATCTGATGCGAGCCACTCCACTCCACAGTGGATAATTCACAAATAATTTTTTAACGAAGGCCTCTCTTCATCTTAATACTAATTAGAATTTGTAAGGGAAGGCACTGCAGACAGCCCTGATTGAAGCGGAGGCAAAGGCAGTAATGTTTGACTTCCCTTTGATTTCTAAAGAGGCTCTCGTTTTCAGTCTGGAGAGCTTGACTGTGTTAAACAAGCGAGCTGCTGCCAGGCGGGCCTATCCTTCAAGGATGAGTGGCGCTATTGATCTGATCCCCATGCAGTAGCTGTGCTCACCCAGCAGGGGGGGATGTTTCTCTGCGTGGACGTTGGCAGCAGCGTTTGCTCTCACAGGGCTGCGGTATCTGTCTATTTGATACCCTCTCGCTCTGTCTTTCTAATTAGACGTCCTTCTGAAGCAGGTATCCTGAGTCCAATTGCTTCTGCTCTTTCTCTGTCTCGTTGTCCCCGAACTATCAGTGTCACTAACAAATCAATAAAACATCAGAGTAGAAACCACAGAAATCAGCACAACTGGGACTCCTCCAACTGCTGCTGCTGCGGCTACCTGCGCCGCAAACACAGCTCCATCCGATGCTGAAATACGAGCCGGGGCGGGGGGCAGAGCGACAGAAGGCTGCGGCTTTCACTTGGATTTGCATACCTGCTGATTTCAGCCAAAGATTTCCAGTCCCCAAGAAATCAAGGCACAAGCTGGCTCTCCTTTCACTCTCACTTTTGTATATGTGCACTTGATGCTTCAAAGCACTTTACAGCATGCATCTCAATAGTTGCATAACAGCCACAAAGTCCTCGAGGACATTGTTCACTCCGACTGCAGCGGCTTCCAACTGTACTCAGCTGCAGCTCATAGCGGTTCATCTCTGCTGCAGCCAGAATGGCAGGAAACAAACCGCTCTGGGGAATAATTACTCTAATCCATTACAATGTACTGTCCTACGACAATTACCACACTTAGAGGAAGAAATGTGCTCACCATTGTAATTACCTTAAAACACAGCTAATGTATATTAGGGCTAAAGTCAGCACAGATGGTTCTTCTCTTTCAGGAAGGAATCACTCCACTAGATGACAGGAACCCCTCAAGAAGTGTATTTAACTCGTACCACAGATCCTCACGTGTCCCAATACGAAGGTTTATATGTGCGAGAGACATCTGGATCCTGCTTCTTCTCGCTCTGGACCGGCCCAAGTGTCACGGCACTGACTGAGCACACGTACGAGTGCACTGGTGTCACATATGTGCCTCTGTGTATGTGCCAGCTGGCCCTCCGCTGATTGTGAAGTTGTTACCGTGACCTTATAAGCTGCTGCTGTCAGTGCTTGGAAGTGATGCACTAATTTTCATGCTAATGCAGCAAGATGCTCTGAACATCTGCACGAATAAGCTCAGAGAAAACTAGTTCTACACTAGCGAGGGCACCTGTTTGGCAGTCACACCTCAAAGTTTAATCAAACTAAGAAGCCAAAACCTCTAATGACCAGAAGGGGCAGCAGTGAGTCAGCCCTCATAGACTCCCGTGTTAAAACCTTCCAGCAGAAATAAACGTGTTTACAGCCTGATACACAAACTGGTTTGGTCCCTGTAGATAATTCCAACCAGTTTGTGGTAACTATAGAAGAAACATGGGTGAAACTGAGGATTGTAATGTCTTTAGAAGGATTTTTAAACCAATCATTTTACATTTTATTTTTCTTAGTGATCTTGCCTTTATTAACTCTTGTTTTCATTAGTGAAATTCTAGTTTTTAATTTGTATATTAATTAGCACTAACAGAGTGTTTTCCAGCAGCTCTGGATTATCATGAAAATTAATCTCTGTCCAAAATAAAAGTATATTATACCTCTGTTATATTATACCTATATTATATTATACCTTTGTTTAACAAGATCATCTCATTCATGCAGCTTTCTTTGAAGCATAAATGTGATCACAAACTGCACCACAACTCAACAACAGCAATACTAAAAGCCTCTGTTTGGCGTAAGGAAGTTGTTTATCTTACCAGAGTTTTGTGTTCTCCTGTAACTGGTTGGCAAACACCTTCCCTGGAACATGTCACACTTTCAGAATTGTAAGTGGGATAACACCTAGTGGGAGGCAACCTGTCTCCAAGCAATCTCAGTCCGACACAGAGAGTTCTAGTTTTTTCAGGTCAGTTGGATGGCTGTTCTGCAGTAAGGACTCTCCTGTCACTATTGTGGAGGAACTTCTGTTTCTCTCTGTAAGGTTCTGAATGTAGTTCATTTCTATGTAACAGAAATTCAACAGATTTGTGATTTTTGTTAATTTATCACAGTTAATTGCTGATTTATAACAGGAAAAACTGATAGCAGGCTGACTCCAGCTTATTTAAGTCGCCATATTGGATCGCCAAAGTTACTCTGATTGTGGTGGTTACAGATCTGGTTGCAGACCTGGTTGCTATCCTCAAAGTGACCAGGTAAGTTCATCACACATAGTCACAATCATTTAGGCTGTGCTGCAGACTCCAACCATTGTTTTCCCTAAAGCCTTAGCATAACAGGCTTATCTGTCTAATGCAGGTAGGAAGCATTAGCTAATTACTTAACACTTCACCCTTTAATCCAGCCGTAGTCACTTCCTGAGAAGTAGACAGCCTGAGGTGTATATGATCATCAGTGATGACCTGAAGCTATCGTACATTTCATTTCATTCATTCAGTTTTATTTATATCCACATCACAGTTGCCTCAAGGTTCTTCATACTGTAAGGTAAAGACTACAGTAATACAAAAGACCCTATCATCGAATCACATCACAATATCTGGGACAGCAAATGCAGTAAATATGAGGACAGGACTTAACTGTGCTAATGACTGGGCTTCTAAAACACCAGGTTATAATCATGGTTAGATTGCGGTTATTTTTACATCTCAGCTGGAATTTAGATTTGACCGAGCAGTCCTGTGTTAGTGAGGTTTAGGCGTGCTGGAGCGCAGCGGTGACAGTTTCCTCTGCAGCGAGCTTAAACCTGACTGATAGCCCTCTCGCAGCCGTAATGGAGGGCTGTGGATCACATTAGACTCACATTAGAAGCACTGGCCAGAGAGGTTAATTAAGAACGAGTGACGCCCAAGGACTGAACGCCTCTCACTCGCTGTGTGCCGACGGGGTTTCACTGTCATCAGATTTCCTTCACAGCGGTCGGGATTAATGGTGATGATCTTATTGAGGGTGCTCATACATTTATTAAGGGATCATTTTATTCCATTTCTATTGTGCCTGAAATAAAGTAAAAAGACCCAAGGAGCTGAATTTTAAGTTGTTTTATACTTTTGAAGAATTCCTCCATTTCCACCAAATTATGCAGACCTCTCGGCAAAATCCTGCTTTAAATGCAAATACCTCGAATTGATCTCTGTTTTCTTTGCGTCCTTAGAAGTCCTTGTAGCCTCTTGTTGTTAAGGTGTTGTGATGAGATGAGTTGTGCACAAGTGGTGGAGAGTAAGTAGATTTACATAAGTGCACTCCTGAAATATTTGACTTAGATAAGCACCTTTTATTTCAGGCAGGGTTCTTATGTTGGGTTCAGGCCGTCGAGTTCAGGCTGCTAGGTTCAGGCGGTTTGGTTACGGCTGTGGGGTTCAGGTTGCCGGATTCAGGCTGCCTGTCAGGGTTCAGGCCATAGAGTTCAGGCTGCCCAGTTCAGGCTGCCCAGTTCAGGTCGCTGGGTTCAGGCTGTCTGTCGGGTTCAGGATGTCAGGTTAAGGCCACTGGGTTACAGCTGTCAGGTTAAGGTCTCAAGGTTTGGGAAATCGGGTTCAGGCCGTTGGGTTATGGCTGTGGGATTCGGGCCATCGGGTTCAGGCCACCAAGTTCCGGCCGCCGAGTTCAAGCCGCCGAGTTCAGGCTGTTGGGCTGACTCAACAAGAGGCCAATAAGACGAGATCAAGATCTGGGAGGAGCTGACCTTCATCCTTCCAGGATGGAGTTTAAAACAATATAGATGGTGGACATCCAGAAAATATCGACCAGTGGTATCCCAGGTTACTGTACCCGAAAAATGAGTCGACTGATCCCGGAGTTGTTTTCTGTAAAGCTCGCCAACATTACTTTGGTAGCAGTTCAGATGTATTTAATAAGCCGTTTGTCACTAAAGCTTTGAGCTCTGAATAAAGCACTGACTGATTTATTCAGATATTCATTCTCCCTGTTGATTCTTATATTTAGTTGGTGATGAATGTAATACACACTGTTTTATATAAGAAAGTACAAAACTCTGCGCTCACTGCAGAGACATCAACTGTTAAATGACATTAGAGGATTTTTGGTGACTGAAGGGTCACCTCAAACAACCTCAACAAAAACCCGACTACACAACATGACACAAAAACTGAAAAACAAATGATGTTATATAAGAACACCAGAACATGAATTCACCTATTTTGTAATACAAGCTTAAAATAAATATTAAGGATTCCGAACGGCCAGATGTAAAGGCAGGAAGACCGACAGACGGGCCGCCATGTACAAGGCTCAAATTGCATAACGGGCCGATGGCCTACATTCACCCCGCTTCCATCGCAGGGCCACACAGAGAGTGTGAGATAAAAAAAAAACGTATGCAAAAGGTTTGGTGTTGCAGATGTGGGTCAGTCCTGAGCCTGCGGTCCTCTTTCACTCTCTCTCTCTGTGGACTCGAGGGCCGAGAGAGGGGTGAGTGTCTGATTCCCTGGAAAGTGCAGCGGCAGCCGGACTGCTAATCTACCTCTTCACCTCCCATCGCTGCTCAGGGGGATTGGGGATTACCACAATGGGATTTAAGATTTATATATTTTATTTTGGATTATTTTTCTATATTCCCACAGACTGGCCGCCCGTCCCTCTCTCTCTCCCTCACTGTGCCTTTGTGTACTGAGATTTCTGTGGAGGGAGGATTCAATCACACTCCGTTAGCGGGGTTCATTTGGGAATATCGCTGTTTGCTCGTGGGTCAGACGTTTTTATATATGGTGATATATATATATGCCCCCCCCCCCCCCCCCCCCTCCGTGAAGGTCGAATGATATGAACTTTTGCTCCTGAGATTATGGGTTAAACATTTGTTTGCTTTTTTGTAGAAAGCGTGACATCACGGGATGACATCACACTTTCAGGTGCGCTCAAAGAAAGATCTTATACTGATTTTACATTCTGACTCGTGGCCGACTTCTGACTACAGCCTGAGATCAGAGCAGAGGTGGGTCAGTCAGAGTCCTCAGAGCTCTGTTTCCATATGTTTGTTAAACATTGTGGTCACTTCCTGCTTCATGTTCTTATTCTTGGAATCTGATAGAGGCAGTGAGCCCAAACCTCCACCACGGCAGCTCACTGTCTATTTTAAGAAATCTGCAGGAAAAACGAGTGCTGGTCTCGATGATGGTTTTTAATGGATTTACATGACCCCTGCAGACTTTAATCAGAATGAAAAACTTTAGGGATGTAGACTCAAACAGAAGCTTTATCATTGGAAACCTGTAGAACAGTCCGTACATGATTAAAAAAAACAAGGAAATACACAACAGGCCCGCTTCAGGTCAGGTATCTTATCTTTTCAAGGTCCTGTCTTCATTCCCTCACCCCCAACCCTTCAGAGCAGATGGGCGCCCCTCCCTGAACCCCAAAGTGATTGCTCATAGGGGGTCATATTATTGTTGGGTTTTTCTTTGTATGTATTGTTATAGGATCTACCTTACAATATAAATCGCCTTGAGGCAACTGTTGTTGTAATTTGGCGCTATATAAATAAAACTGAATTGAATTGAATCCCCCCACCCCCAACCCTTCACAGCAGATGGCCACCCCTCCATGAGCCTGGTTCTGCTGGAGGTTTCTTCCTGTTAAAGGGAGTTTTTCTTTCCCTCTGTTGCCGAGCACTTGCTCAGGTGTTCGTCTGATTGTTGGGTTTTCTCTGTATTACCGTAGGACCTTTATTCTACAGCACAAGGCGAATGAGGCGACTATTGTTGTTATTTGGTGGTATTTAAATAAAACTGAACTGACCCACAAAAACATGCCTTAAGGCTCTTTAGTATTAATAATAATGATCACTAATAACATTAACTTTTTTTAATGCAAACTTCTTAAACCCGCCTTTTTCTGCATGTCCAGCCTAAATCGTGATTACATTCACTCTGAAACTGACAGTCTAATCTTGATCTTATGTCTACAATGCAACGGCCTCACTGGGCAGGACCTCCGTCACCCCGCGAGGACACAAGGTCCTCATAAATACATGACCGCACGCTCACACGCTAAAGCATGTCAGACTCAATCAGGCGGCTCCAGGAGTAGCAAGCACAAACACATGCCCTACAACAGCAAAATGCACGACAGCCCCCACGGATGCATTCATGCATGCTCACCAGCTATAACGCTACAATCTCTCTCTCTCACACACACACACAATGGGAGCTGTATGGATTGTTTACTGCAGGCACGATGTTGCATTTCTTGTGGGCGTTTGCGTTTCCCTGCCCTTCACCCACACAAACCACCAGTTTCACTGTCAAGCAGCACTTCAGCTCCCTGCAGGCCTGACAGCTTTACTCTTTATTCAATACAGCAGCCGGGCGCTGATAAATCCAACTGGACATATAGGATTGATTGATTAAATGCTGCAAAGATAAAAGCTAACCTAAGAAAGTAGCAGAAAGAAGGCAAAGAAGAAAAAAAGGCTCCGATACGTCTGAACTGTCCTCCGGGGGAAATTTGACTTTGTGCGTTGTCATTTTAACCAAATATCCAAAAACAGTGTTGAGGAATTAAATAAAGCGACACATTTTCAGGTCTCCACTCTATCTTCGTTTCATCAGAAGAGATGTTTTTAGGCAGTTTGACAGTTAATGAGAAAATGGAGGCTGTTTTGGGAGTTATTTGTTTTTGACTTCACAGTGATGTCAGAACAAAGAAAGACGAAGGCTGCTGATGTGATTATCCACCTCTTAGTGATAAAAACATCTAATCAGTGTTGTATGTTTTTAACAGGCTCTCCCAAATCGTAGCCAGCTCCTGGGGCAGATTTTATACGTGTCACTTCCTACAAGAGCTCAACATTTTATTTTTTTACAACACCAGGAAGCTGTGAATGGATGGATTAATACTCAGACGTAAAAATAAACACTAGTTTGTTTATTCTACGTGGCTTACTGTTTTAATAAATCAAAAACAAAAATACAGAAAAGCCTCACGTCTGTAATGTTTGTTAGCATACTTGTTAAAGGTTTGACTTTCTTCCATCCATCCATCCATTCGCTTCCGCTTATCCTTTTCAGGGTCGCGGGGGGCGCTGGAGCCTATCCCAGCTGTCATAGGGCGAGAGGCGGGGTACACCCTGGACAGGTCGCCAGTCTGTCGCAGGGCCAACACACAGGGACAGACAACCATTCGCACTCACATTCACTCGCACATTCATACCTAGTGGCAATTTAGATTTTCCAATTAACCTATCCCCACAAGCTGCATGTCTTTGGACGGTGGGAGGAAGCCGGAGTACCCGGAGAGAACCCACGCAAACATGGGGAGAACATGCAAACTCCACACAGAAAGACCCCGGCCTGATGTTGGAATTGAACTCAGGACCTTCTTGCTGTGCGGCAACAGTGCTAACCACCGTGCCACCCCGGATTGCCAGATTAACTAATGGAACATCTGTATATGAACATCTGTAAGCAGAGGATGTGGTTTTCTGACTGATTATTGGTAAATGGTAAATGGACTGATTCTTATATAGCGCTTTTCTACTCTCCCGGAGTACTCAAAGCGCTCTATACAACATGCCACATTCACCCAGTCACACCCATTCTCACAAGCACTTTATCTATACTTAGTGCTTTTTCTAACTACATTCACACACATTCATACTCCGATGGACGCATCGGAGAGCAACTTGGGGTTAGTATCTTGCCCAAGGATACTTGGCATGCAGACTGGAGGAGCCTGGGATCGAACCTCCAACCTTCCGATCAGTAGGTGACCTGCTCTACCTCCTGAGCTACAGCCACCCTTAAATTGACCACACGTGTTTAATTTGAGCAGAAATCAATGAAACACGCTGGGGTGATTTTTCCAAGACTACCTGGATGAAAAGGACGTGATGTCACAAACACACAAAAACCCTGCACCACACTCGGCACTGTTTGTTCTGACTGCTGCATTTCCACAAGCAAAAGTTTGAGAGCTGAGCAGAGTTTCTTTTTTAATGTGTGCTTTCTTCTCTTTTACATCGTGGATCCATTATGAGCCTCGTCTGTGTTTGCTCCGCGGCTCAGCCTTTAATCATTCTCGGCTCTCTGCCCATCAAACATTGATGCTTTGTGTTTCTGCCCGGTGATGACGAGCGTTGCCTGCGAAAAAGCTAATATCAAACACGGCGTGAATTTTTCAGAAGGCCTGAGGATGGAGGAGAGCTGGGATTTTGGTGTTCTCACACACACACACACACACACACACACATACACACACACACACACACTGTTTTCTTGCGTTGAAAGTGAGTTTCCATTTTTACCTGTAAAAACTGCACATTTGTAGATCTGAACTATTAGTTTCTCTCATGCTTCGGTTCGTGCTGGGACTGGTGAAATAACTGACCATCAATAAAACAACTTTGTTTTCATATTTCCTCTCCAAAGATCCCTTTCTGTTAATCCAAATCAGGTGAAGAACAAAAAGCAGAAGCCCAAAATGATTCGTATTCATTTTATGATTATTCAGAGACACCTCTGTGATATGAACAAATTCTAATTCTTGAATATAACTCATCAGAGTTCTGCATGAAGGACAGACTCGGTGCAGAGATGTAAAAATGCATGAATTTAAAGGTGAGGCCATGCCATGGACGCTCAAGGCGGCTCACCTTCATGTGTCGTCGCCTCCGTCTGAAGCGCAGCAGCTCCTTGTGCTGGCGGGCGATGAAGTTGACGGCGGCGTACTCGAGCAGGGCCGAGAACACAAACAGCAGACAGACGGCCATCCAGATATCGATGGCTTTTACGTACGACACCTGTTAGTGGAGATGGGAAAGAAGAGTCCGTCAGAGGGTCTCTGTCGTGTCTGACTTGCTGATAAAAAAAAGAAACCCTAATAAAATCTAATGAGCATCTAAAGATCATTTCACCCTGTTTGGTTTGAGGCTGGAGGCAGTCGATTAGAGAAAGTTTGTAAAGTCGGCTTCATTTTCAGTTCATGACTTTAAACTCCAAATGTTTTCTCAAATGACCAATTTACACCAAATGATGCTCCTGCGACATGAAAATAAGCGTTCATAACGGAACATTTATTGCTGTAACTGATGCACATAAGTACAGTACAATGAGTGCATAAATCACATGATATATGTGGGAACAAATACATTATTTTTTATTTTCAGCTCTGTGGTTTTAGATCTCAGGAGACGCTCCCTTCATTTGAAATTTGGTATTTTCTGCTAATTTTTCCACTTTATTTTATAATGTTTCATTTACCCTCCAAAAAGACTTTAATGAATAAAGTCTGAAAAGTAAAAAGTGAACCCGTGTGTCCTCTGCTTGTATCAAAGTCAGAAAATGAGCCTACTGCTAACCTGATCTCAGTAAACACTCGCCATACTTTATCAGTACTTTCAGCTCAGCTACTTTCAGTAAATTTGATAAGTTAAAATCATTATTAGGACAGAAAGATAAACCAGGGTATGATCACTGGACTGTGACCACAGCTGGCTGCACCCCTCAACTCGAGGTTTCACAACAGATGTTCACTGACTGATGGGTGACAGTGTGTATTTAACCTCCTAGGACCTGGCGTCCACATATGTGGACATCACATTTGAGTTGTCTAGACCAAAATACTAAATCTTGCCCTACAGGGGCCTGATATCCTCTTACGAGGACAATATACTGCCACTGTTCTATCGAAATTTTAAACGAATACCCTCATATGTGGATCTCATTTCTTTTAGAAACAAAACTCAGGTAAAAAAAAAAAAATCTGGTAATTATTTGCTTTTACATTCATCGGGTCCCAATATGCCTAAAGATCAAAGAGAAATTAAAAAGGCATGCCACGGAAGACTTCGGGTCTTAGGAGGTTAAATAAAAGACTGCAACAATTTGTGGGGCCGTTAATATTCAGAGTTATCTTCCACAGCATGTCTTTTATCATGTCTTCCTTCTCTCACCCCAACCCGTCACCCCTCCCTGAGCCTGGCTCTGTCGGAGGTTTCTTCTTGTTAAAAGGGAGTTTTTCCTTCCCACTGTCGCCAAAGTGCTTGCTCATAGGGGGTCATATGATTGTTGGGGTTTTCTCTGTATGTATTATTGTAGGGTCTACCTTACAGGATAAAGCACCTTGAGGTGACTGTTGTTGTCACTTGTATTTGGCGCTGTATAAATAAAACTGAACTGAATTATGGCAGTCAAGTTATGGTTGGTGTATGTTTTTATCTGGCAGCAGGGCACTGGGACTTTAGTCAGTGTTACCGATCAGTGTAAGCTATTGTTGAAGCAATACGCTGTTCTTATAGAGCTTCCTCTGGTCACTCTAAAGGGTCAACCAAATAATCTGTTTCCCCAATGAAATGTGCAGATTTTGGCGAAGTGCTTTTTAACAGAGGAAAAGGATTTTATAAACATACTGGTTTCCTTCAGAAAGCATAAATGTTTCCAGTTTGCACACAATAACAGAATGATTTCAGAAAAAACAACAGTGAACAGGGTGAATATTATTACTCCTGAAAAACTGACTTTTTCATTGAGCCACAGCACAAAGCACTGCTGTGCAATGATGTGCTTTAACTCTGTAACACTCAAAGCTGTAAAATTCAGTTCAAACTGATGGTTATCTTCCAGTTTACACTTGGTATAAAAACTTGAGCAGGGTTCAAGCTGTAACTGAGCATCACCAGTCCAGACCTGAGAAACAGAATCACTGATGCTCACAGTCAGCGGCTAAACTGGGCCTGAGTCATCACTTTGTCTTCCAACACAACAACGACCCAAAACATATGTCGCTCCTGGTGAAGAATGACCTCCAGAAGACCAAAGTGAGCGTTACATGACTGGCCTGCACAAAGCCCTGAATGTGGGCCGAACTGGAGAAAAAGGTCCACACCAGAAGATCATCACATCTGGAGGAGCCCGAGAGGTTCTCACAAGAAGAACAGGCTGGGATTACTGAGGAGAGGAGTGAAGACTGCAGTAGATGACTGCAGGCTGTTATCCAGCTAAATGGACTGTTAGCTTCAGGGGTAATCATTACCCTGGTAGTTTTTGTTTTTTGCAAAATAATTTGATTTCTGTGTGCAAAAGTAAAATAATCTAAGCATCCAAATACATTAAAATACTTTAATTTCATAGTGGTCTGATAATCTGTACTCATTTATACATTGGTCTGCAATATCTGAGTGCACAGGAATGAGTGATGCTCTGTATCTTTATCGCAGCAAAGGCATACATGTAAAGGTATTTCCACTGTCTTGAGCTTAGACTACGAGGTGCTTTCACCACATTATTAAATTTACCTGACTGCATGCACAGCCAGGTGCACGTAAAACACAACACTGGGCCCAACTAGCTCACAGAACCAGTGAAATTACAGCAAGATGGCCAGGGCGAGGACTGTCCAGATAACACGGGCTAAATGAAGTCTGGTTGGATCATTGTATGATTGCTATCTGCCCGCCAAGTACCTTTATTCGAGTGCATTCGCCCGGCCTGTCATTACAACTCTTCATCTCCAAACGCAATTACAGCGTGCAGCCTGAGAGGGAGAACCTGGTCCGTCTCACAGAGAGGAAGCCCACAATCAGCCGTTTAAAATCCAATTAAACTATGACTTTGGATCACTTTACACAAACACAGAGTGCTTATCATCGCCGCTCGACCTCGCTGTGATTTGTGCTCGTTTGTGCCGTTCATGAAAACGTTTATCTTCGAACGCCTGAGCGACTCCCTCCCCGAGCTGCCGAGAGGCCTCAACGCTCAGTGGGCACGCTCAGTGGTGATGGTCATCCAGCCAGAGAGACGGGGATGACTCTCCCACAAAAATGATTTCACAGGCACTGAAAGAAGCCTTTCCTCCTTTGTGTGAAGCAGTAGAAACAATCTTCAAATTCTGCCCAGCACACACGTTACCTTTTCATACATACTCATAAAATCAGCATGGGCGATTTTAGAGGTCAGCTTTGGTTCCTGTGCTGCTTTATTTTGGACTGTATGGTTATGTTCATAAACTTGGGCAGATCCAGAAGTAAAAGAAGCTTTTGAATGACCCCTTCTCTAAAATAGTGCCTTCTCTGGTGCTGATTCTGGGAAGGCAGAGCATTAAGCGAGGTAAATGAAGCAGATGGAGAGAGAGAGGCTGCACCACACTGTTGGACAACACTTTATTTCCTGATGCTGTTTTTGTTTTACTGCCAACATGAAGCGTTATGAGTGACCACAGTTTTCCTTATGCTGCTGGTACAGATTTCTTAAATTAGCTCTCGCAGACTGTGCTTAGCTATGAAATCTGGCAGGACTGAAGAACACCAAACTCACGCTCTACATCCTGAGAGTGACTCGTGTGTTTTTACTGAGTCCACAGGCGACTGTTAGCTCGGTGCTGCAGTATGATCTGTGTGAGGCTGAAAGCTCCTGACAGACAAACTGAGCAGTAGTGACCTGCTGAGCAGCTTAGGCGGCGTTACTGTACTCATGCTTCACAGGGCAACGATCAAAAAAGAAGAAGAAGAAGAAGTGGCGGGCCGTGAGCTGAAAGTGCTGACAGACTGAGCAAGTGTCTGGAATACTAAGGGGGGATTTTCCCTTATTTTCTGCCATAATCATATTGCCTTGAATGATTCCACAGGTTGAAATAATGAGGTAAAAATGTGTGTAAGAATAATCCACAGGAGCCTAAAACTCAGGCATCAGACATGGTTGTTTTGGCCCAGATAGCACCCTCCATTGCTGTGACATCAGCGTGAGAGAGGAACGTGGTCAGCACAGCACAGTGACGTACTGCTGACGTAGCCCGTGTGGGTGGAGGCGACGCCTAGCTTCTACCCGTTTTTGTGTGACCCACTCACAGAGGGATTCAAGGCATGGGGTAGCTTGGAAATCGTTTGCGGCACGTGAGTAGAGTAGCTGGATAGTCTAGTGTGAACACTTGGGAACAACAGATTTGAGTTTCAATCCTTTTACGCATCTACAAAATGTCTCCAGGCTAACCTCATCCTAATAAAAGCGACAGATAACTGAAGCATACCGGTTCATATGTGGCCCGATCAGCAAGCTCCATATCAAGTCTTCAGGATGAGAGGACAAACTGAGAAGTGGGCTAGTGGAACACAACATGCATGGAACAGGAAAATGTGGGAATGATGGATGGATAGATCATTTTTCAGTACTGAACAGATGATGTTTTTTTCTGTGGTAATCTGTAATGTAAGCTAATCTGACCATCCTTCTTTTTTAATTTCACCAAAGTTGACATTAAACTTTGGATTAATAACAGATCTCCCTGCAGTCATCCTTCACCTGTTCAGATTTCCAGCACAGTTCTGCTGATTCAGCAGCGCTCTGAGAACTCTGAGAGGGGCTTCCTCAGCATTGAGTCACGACTGGACTGAAGGTTTCTGACGGGGCATCAGCTGTTCATGCATGCAGCAACACGCAACTGAGCTCCCTGTCAGAAGATCAATGCATCGATCCTTTCTTCACTGAGAGACAGAAAATAAATATCATCATAAATACTAAAGAAGGATGTAGTTTCCACACAGCCAGTTATCATCCCTGATGTGTCAGAGAAGGGGCTCAAAGTTTTCATAACCTGGTACTGAGGTCTCAGTCCTGGCTCCCCACAGAGGGATGCTTGTTCAGAAATTTAAACACACTGCTCAAAGAAGTCCTGCCATTGATTAATTCTTCGATCTTATATATGATCAACCTATCTCTAATAATCGGTTATGTACCACAGGCCTTCAAGGTGGCTGCAGTTAAACCTTTACTCAAAAAGCCATCTCTAGACCCAGCAGTCTTAGCTAATTATAGGCCAATCTCCAACCTTCCTTTCATATCAAAAATCCTTGAAAGAGTAGTTGTCAAACAGCTAACAGATCATCTGCAGAGGAATGGCTTATTTGAAGAGTTTCAGTCAGGTTTCAGAGTTCATCACAGCACAGAAACAGCTTTAGTGAAGGTTACAAATGATCTTCTTATGGCCTCTGACAGTGGACTCATCTCTGTGCTTGTCCTGCTAGACCTTAGTGCAGCATTCGATACTGTTTACCATAATATCCTATTAGAGCGATTAGAACATGCTGTAGGTATTACAGGTATTGCACTGCAGTGGTTTGTATCATATCTATCTAATAGACTCCAATTTGTGCATGTAAATGGAGAGTCCTCTTCACACACTGAGGTTAATTATGGAGTTCCACAGGGTTCAGTGCTAGGACCAATTCTGTTTACATTATACATGCTTCCCCTAGGCAGCATCATTAGAAGACATAGCATACATTTTCACTGCTATGCAGATGACACCCAGCTCTATCTGTCCATGAAGCCAGATAACACACACCAATTAGTTAAACTGCAGGAATGTCTTAAAGACATAAAGACTTGGATGGCCACTAACTTTCTGCTTCTTAACTCAGATAAAACTGAGGTCATTGTACTCGGCGCTGAAAAGCTTAGAAATATGGTATCTAACCAGATTCTTACTCTGGATGGCATTACCTTGGCCTCCAGTTACACTGTGAGGAACCTTGGAGTCATTTTTGACCAGGATATGTCCTTCAACGCACATATTAAACAAATATGTAAGACTGCGTTCTTCCATTTGCGCAACATCTCTAAAATTAGAAATATCCTGTCTCAGAGTGATGCTGAAAAACTAGTTCATGCATTTATTACTTCCAGGCTGGACTACTGCAATTCATTATTATCAGGATGTCCAAAAAACTCACTGAAAAGCCTTCAGTTAATCCAAAATGCTGCAGCAAGAGTACTGACAGGGACTAGAAAGAGAGAGCATATTTCTCCTGTTTTGGCTTCCCTTCATTGGCTTCCTGTTAAATCCAGAATTGAATTCAAAATCCTGCTCCTCACATACAAGGTCTTAAATAATCAGGCCCCATCTTATCTTAATGACCTTGTAGTACCATATTACCCTATTAGAGCACTTCGCTCCCGCTCTGCAGGCCTACTTGTTGTTCCTAGAGTATTTAAAAGTAGAATGGGAGGGAGAGCCTTCAGTTTTCAGGCCCCTCTTCTGTGGAACCAGCTTCCAGTTTGGATTCGGGAGACAGACACTATCTCTACTTTTAAGATTAGGCTTAAAACTTTCCTTTTTGCTAAAGCATATAGTTAGGGCTGGACCAGGTGACCCTGAATCCTCCCTTAGTTATGCTGCAATAGATGTAGGCTGCCGGGGGATTCCCATGATGCATTGAGTTTTTCCTTTCCAGTCACCTTTCTCACTCACTATGTGTTAATAGACCTCTCTGTATTGAATCATATCTGTTATTAATCTCTGTCTCTCTTCCACAGCATGTCTTTTATCCTGTTTTCCTTCTCTCACCCCAACCGGTCGCAGCAGATGGCCGCCCCTCCCTGAGCCTGGTTCTGCCGGAGGTTTCTTCCTGTTAAAAGGGAGTTTTTCCTTCCCACTGTCGCCAAAGTGCTTGCTCATAGGGGGTCATATGATTGTTGGGCTTTTCTCTGTATCTATGAAGCGCCTTGAGGCGACATTTGTTGTGATTTGGCGCTTTATAAATAAATTGAATTGACATCTCACAACACGCTGGGTTATTATGTATTCAAGCTGTTCCTAAACCTGATCAGACATTTTTCAGGGGCTTAAAACTAACTGAGCAGAGAGGGAGTGAAGAAAAAGGAAATAAAAGTGAAGACGTGGAGACAGAGGCCTGCAATCAGTTTTGCTGAGAAGCTTATGCCGACCCCACCTCTCCTGGTTCCTTGTCTTTCGGTTGGGGCCGTAACGCTCATAGCCGCTGTTTGTATCCTGGCAGCGGCAGCACCGAAGAAAACGTCTGCATATTTCTGCGACGTCTGTACTTTCTCACAAAAAGGATCTGCAGCCCTGAGATGAGAGCGCCCTGATCTGAATCGGTGAAGTCAACCCCTCTCTGAAAGGCAGGAATCATAAAAGCACAAGTCCACTGCTACAGGTGAACTGCAGCCGCCCCAAGTCTGTGGCTGGAGCTTAGAGGGTACGACAACATGTGTCCCAATAATGGTACGATAAGTAGACGTGGAGAGAGTCATACTGTGTGTGTACCGTGCTGTATATGGACAGCATGATCAGCTGAGCAGAGATCTCGCCTCGTGTCCACTTCCATCTGCTCTGATCTGACAAGCTGCAGCAGAAACATCTGAAGAGAGCCATATGTGTGTGTGTGTGTGTCTGCTATCAATCGCACACAGAACACTGTGAGAACACTCACAGAACACTGTGTGTCTGTGTGTGTGTGAGAGAGGGAGCAGCATGCCCACCTAAGCTCAGCTGTGCTGTGTGATCATTATTGTGACAGCTGAACTGCAGAGGAATCATGGTTCACTTGTTCAATTTTTAGAGCGCATGAAGCACCTAATGTCAACAAGCAGAGTGTGTATATGTGTGTGTGTGTGTGTTTGTGTTGGGGATTACAGCTTTCTTGGACGTAATTATACAATCCTACTAGCTCACGCAGACCCTGACCATTTTTTCACTTTAATCTGAAAATCCCTGACAGTAAAAGATTCCTCTTGCTTTCTAAAACATATTGTCTCCATTTTTGTCTCCTTGAACCTTCTTTGTTAAAGGTCTTTTTTTAAATTCTTCCTTCTTTCATCCCTCCATCTGTCTGCCTCTCGTCTTCCCTCCACTCTGTCTCTAATTTGTCAGGGAAAAGGAAATTTTTCTTTCCCTCCCATTGATTTATCTTTTCCCTTCATTCCAACTTTTCTGCAATTAATTCCTCTCTGTCTACATCGTCTTTGTCACTGCCTCTGTCATTTATGTCCCTTAATTATCAGAAAAAGCTGTAGGCCTTCCTTCCAACAGGGATGAAAAGACATCTGTCATTAAACGGCACGTCATGCATACAAATTCTTCCTGCCGTTGCTTCATATTTTACTTTGTTTTGGTGTTTTTGGGGTGTGACGGATGAAAAACAATATCTGTAAAGGTAAAAGTCAACAGATGTGAAAATAAGCTTATGGATAAACTATCAGCTCAAACCTGAAAGTTCATCACAGGAATAAGATGATTTTGTTTCTGTCTTTATTCAAAGCTAAGTACTGAAGAAGAAGCAGTAGAAGATTAGCTTGTTATAAACACTGGACTGGAACATAAAAGGCATAAAATAGCTAATTCTGTAATTCTGTGGCTTTCTTGTATCTCATCATTACAGGCTATCATATGAATAAAAGTCTTGATATAGGAGTTTTATGTTTTTTTAAAAAAAAATGTTTTTATTTATTTTTATGTATTTTTGCAGTTTTTAGGGAAAAAAAATAATTAATGACACAGAGGTCTCAAAAAATCACACAACCCTGTGAAATGTTACAGGGTTAAGGAATACAAACCTTTAAAGTGGCTCCGTTCTGCTGTTTCTTATTTCCTGTCTGCTGTTCCAGTTTCCAATAATGAGCCAAAACCTCGAGCGTTACAGTTTCTTTCTACTCGTAGCTCTGTATGATATCCTTATATGATATTATTATATTTTCAGGCACCTGGCTATGAGAGTAAAAGCTGCACCGTCCTGCTGTTAATACCTTCCATTTGGGAGGGGAAGCCAATCAGATGGAAGGTCATTGTAAGGGGGAGGAGCTAAAAAAGCTAATTTCAGACAAGCACTGAGAAAGGATTATTTTAAACTGTGAGTCATGCAAAGCTGCTCTCTAAGAGTCCAGGAATAAATGAATTAGAAATAAGGTATGTTTATGAAGTCCAAGCAGACTACAATAACGAGTGATTTGTCCTCACCTTGGGCAGAGAGGCTCTTGAACCGGAGCTCTGCGTGGTCATGGTCAGCACGGTGGTGATGCCCAGGCCCACCCGGGCGGGCGCGGCGTCCATGTTGATCCAGAAGGAAACCCAGGACAGGATGACTATGAGCAGAGAGGGGATGTACATCTGGATCAGGTAGTAACCCATCTGACGCTCCAGGTGGAAACGAGCCTCGATACAGGTGAATTTACCTGGGAGGTGGGGGACAAAGAAGTGTCTTTGATGAGGTCAGAGTTTGTGGGCGAAGAGATATGAGACAACAGAGAGAGCAGAAGATATGAGAAAGGACAGCAGTTTCTTTGGGCTCGTCCTGTCGAATAAGAAGAAAGAGAAGGGTGAGGGTGACAAATGTCCTGTTACTGCTGCTTTGAGTGAGCACACCAGCTTATTTACTATTAACACATTCTTGTCTCAGCTGATCACATACTAACACATCAAAACCCACTGGTGTTGTATTTTATAGAACTGTGTGGACCCTTTAGCTCGTGCTGTTGATGTGAGGGCGCATGCAGGAAAGATGCCAGGGTGGTCAGGGAAGTCTTAAAAGTAGAAATAGCGTCTGCCTCCCGAATCCAAACTGGAAGCTGGTTCCACAGAAGAGGGGCCTGAAAACTGAAGGCTCTGCCTCCCATTCTACTTTTAAATAGTCTAGGAACAACAAGTAAGCCTGCAGTGTGAGAGCAAAGTGATGGTAAATGGACTGGTTCTTATATAGCGCTTTTCTACTCTTCTAAGCACTCAAAGTGCTTTACACAACTTGTGCATTCACCCATTCGTACAAGCACATTGTTTTAAGTGCTTTCTAAGTAACATTCACATACATTCATACTCTGATGGATGCACCGGAGAGCAATTTGGGGTTAATATCTTGCCCAAGGATATTTGGCATGCAGACTAGGGGAAGCCAGGAATCGAACCGCCAACCTTACGATCAGTAGATGACCTGCTCTACCGCCTGAGCTACAGCCACCCCTTAGTGGTCAAATGGAGTGATACGGTACTATAAGGTCATTAAGATAAGATGGGGCCTGATTATTAAGTACACCCTCTCACAACACTAATCATCTTCTTTATCGTCGTGAAGAGTCCTGCAACCTTGTCTCGTGTATTCTACTTCAGTGTGTTTCAGAGGGAGGAGGTGGGTTGCAAAGTGGCTTGCAGATGGGCAGTGCATGGTGCAGTTTAAACATCGGAGTCATCAGGGATTATGGAATTAAGCGATTAACTTTAAGTTCTGTGTCAATAACAGAGAGAAAACCAGAAGAATCACCAAATTAACCACGAGCCCTGAGTTCAGTTTCAGAGCAAGAGATGGGGGTCACAGATCATGGCATGTAAAAGTAACAGTGCCCATTTTTGCTGTTCTTATCTTTAGCGTTTTTTAAAGCAACTGGTTTGGTTTTTAATGAGATGGCTTACGACACACATAAGATTTTCTCTCCACAGCTTTATATTCATGGAGCCAGTCATTTTGTGTCGGTAGGTGTTCTATTTTCACACGGAAATCTCATTTGGAGAATGATTGAACTTGCAACACACAAAGCACACAGCGCTGATTCCAGGAAAAAGAAACGACGCTGGTCAATGTTTAAACAAAAGCAAAATGTTCTTTTATCAGTTTCCCCGAGGCAGTGCGGTTCTATTATCACCAAAGAGTGTTACTGAATTCTCGATTATCTTCATTTGAAAGGGCACATTAAACAATGGCAAAGGCACATCTCCTTGAAGAACAGGTGGAAATGATGAGACGGAGGGTAAATTAAAAGAACAACAAGCACAGATTGGAGGAAGCAAGGAAACAAGAGCGAGGGGGAGAGTAAGGGAAGGAAGGAAGGAGCTCTCAGACTGAAAAAAGGATGAGCCACAGAGACGATGCTGACGTCTTTGAGACAAAATGTCATCTTCCTTCAGCGCTCATGCTAAGCCAAAGCAGAAAATCAGAGAGACGTACGGGGGCTCGCCAAATATCAAAGGAAGCCAAACATGTGGTATATCTGAAAACAAACCCAGGAGGAGGTTTGGGATTCAGCCTGCCACTCACAGAGTGTGAAGAGGAGCGAATCATTTCCATCTTCACAGCACAGCAGTGTTTTTCATCACTCTAAGAGGACAAAGTGAACAGTTTATTTTAGTCTAAGAAAGAGAAGATGAGGCATTGTGTTTAACACACGAATCCATCAGCAGCTAAACACAACCAGGAATAATCAGGTTTATCAAGACCAGCAGCTCAATAAAAATATTCAAAATATCCTGTTTACAGTCCAAGTTAAACAGGTGAGTTCTGCCCCTCTGCAGGTGTTGTGATGAAAGAAATTATCTATAAAGACAAAAACAGCATCAGGCTGTAAACATGCTTATTTCTGCTGCAAAGGTTCAACATGGGAGTCTATGGAGACTGACTCACTGCTGGAGCCTCTAGTGGACAGTAGAGGAATTGCAGCTGCTTGCTTCATTTGCAGCCCTGGAGGTCACCTCTGGAGTTTAAAGTGTAAAGAAAAGATGCTCTGAAAGTATCTGGTGACCTGAGCCAAGCTTCATGTCAGCTGCACTGAAGACACATCTGTTATAACGGCTGCATCAGCATTGTGCTCATCTTTACATGAGCTTTACGTCCTGCAGCGTCCTGCTGCTTTTGGCTGTTCAGTTTTATTTTACAAAAGGCTAAAGCGGTCAGCTGAAACCCGACAACTGTATGACAGAGGAGGGAAAGCACTAATTATTTAACTACGGGGAATAACGGTGCATACTCTCAGATGGTTCCACTCCAAACGAAGATGGCTCCATTGAGACGTTTGCATTTTCTTCTCTGTCCATCTGTCTAAATGCTGACTGAAGCAGGCCAGTTTGCTGGATTGTTGGTTTTGGAAAAGTACATCTGTGAATAACTCCCACAATCATGACCCACTCTGTTATTCCCCAACAGGCACAAGCACTCTGCCTTTTTTCACTCATTCAGGAGGCTCAGAGTTGGACGCATCTTCATAAATCAGTGATCAAACAGTCACGTCCATCTTATCCGTCTGAGTGTTTCTCCGGCACGCTTGTTGTGTCTGTGTAGAAAAATGAATTTATTTGTCTTTGTCAAAACGTAGGACCGTGAACTGGATGTTTTTGTCCCACATCGCCTCACAAAGCAGCACTTTAACTTGACTTTGTTGCCTTCTTAAGTCAGCGCACTACATGCAGTGTGCTTTTAAAAGCCTGCTGATGCGTTTCCCTTGTTGTACCTGCCAGAAGCACTGCTCATCCTTTTGAGGGGAAGCTCTGGATGTTTATGCTCACAGCATGCTGCCGTGAAAAGGGAGTGCAGAGATTAGGAAGAACAGAGTCAGGACCTACTTCTCCTAATCCCTTTGCTCATGCTGTACTAGACTGCACAGCAGTACAAGTACACACTGTGCTTTAGTTTTAGGCACTTTAGATTTTTAGATGCTTATAAGAATTCATTGTGCAGCATCACTGTGGTCCCGAACATAGAGCCCGACAGAAAGAAGCTTCTGCAGACACAAGAAAACGTGTAAATCCTACAGCAGATGGTGAGAACCCCCCCAGAGGCCTGATCTCAAAAATCACAGAGTCAGTCTGGTTTTACATGAGACAGTCATTCATCTTTTTCTGTGTACAGGATGCAGTCTGGAGTTTATTTGGAATAAATAAAAAAGTATTCATGACATTATTTCTGACATCATCCTTACTTTGTACAAACCTGGAAGCAATCACCCTTAAAAGTTGAGAAATTTCGGTCTCAGTTCCTGTTTGTGTTTTTTTATCAAGGTTATATTTTCACTCAGTTATCTGACGTGTGGTGCTTTGTTCCAGAAAAAGATGCGGTCCACTCTCACTGTAGATCATAGATGAACACTGCATTCGTTTCTACTGTTCATGAGAGCAAAATACATTTTCTGGGTTTGACATTGACGGAGTCTCGGGAAGAAGAAGGTGTGTCCAGATGAAACATCATCAGAACTGATTTGACAGATGTGACATGATTCGTTTCCATGACAAACCTCTTATTGTAAGTTCATCATAACAATTCTTAAATGAAATGTTTGAAATCAACAGCAAAACTGTGCAGCTGCTGTTTTTGTGGTTTCCTGCAGTAAAAACTGACTCCAACAAACAGGATCATTGAGACCAGTTATCTGTCCAATCCTGTCAAAACTGGCTCACAGTGAGTCTGCTGCACTTGTATCTCATTCTTTTGGTCACAGCAGCATAGCTGCACAGCTTTACTTCCACACTCGGCTCTCTCTTCACCACAGCAGACCAGTACAGCCAGTCCACATCACCACATCACTGCACGAGATTTGGGAATATTTTCCCTAACCCTAACCCTTATCATCTGAAAAGTGTCTTTGCTTGTAAACACATACAGAGACATCATCTAATATCAGTTTGAATGCCTCTGTGATACCTTACCGACACCTGAAGTTAGCTAATTAAACATTTTTGTTAGCACAACTTGTAAATCAAATGTAAAGGTTTATTTTCTGTGGTGATGTGGACTGGTTGTACTGGTGTGCTGTGGTGAAGCTGAGTGTGAAACTAAAGCCTTAATGGTTAATCTGCTGTCCTCACATGCTACCATGAGCTCTGTGTAGATACACCCTCCATAGGGTATCTGCTGCTTCTCCACACTGACCAGGATGCCTTGTCTCTGACATGAGGTGTTTCAGGATGTCCTAGTGCTGTGCCCCTCTGCTAAGTCTGCTGCCCCTGGGACCTGGACCCAGATGAGCAGTAGAAGATGGATGGATAAGTAATGGTATGCTAAGCATTATGGTTATGCTAGTTAGCCACGCCAGGGTCCCAACAGTAATAGCTGTAATGCTTTGGTTTTCATCTCTGGATGACAGTAAATGGTAAACAGGCTGGTTGTTATATATGGTCTGTTAAAGGTTAAACATTATTTTCAAATCTGAAATTCTAGCATTTAAAATGCAGACTGCAGTGGGTTTATTTGCATTGCAGCACTGTAGCAACAGTAACCGTGTCCCTCTGCCTCTCTGTAATGTAATGAGCACACTGGGTCTCATAATAAACCACAGAGAGCGAGATGGCCGAAGATCCATTTAATCAAAGACGATCAATGCATGGCGGCCTCATCAGTTAGAGTTAACCCTAAAAGACTGGAGAGAGGAGGAGAGGAAGAGTGAAAGGAGGGAGTGACCGAGGAGAAGAAGCATGTCAAGTGGAAAGTCGGAGAAACTTGAGGATAGAGCGAGAGGAGAGAGGGATGAGGAGGAGTGGAAGATACAAGAGGGAAGAAGAGAATGACGACAGCAGGAGGAGGAGGGGGGTGGACTTGATTTATAGCTGTGATACACTTCAGAGCTTTTAAGTGCTGTCCATATTTTCTATCTGATAAGAAGATTGAAATTATTCAGCCGGGCCCATATCTCACTGTGTGGAAGATGTGTGTGTGTCTGCTGTACTTAACACTGTACATGAACTCACACCATTCATGTGTGTGTGTTTAAATCTGTAAATTGACTCATCCCCTGCAACAAAGGTGGCATGTATGTAGGTTTACATGTTTCTGTACTACGTCATGCTCCGTCTTCTCGGCCTGACTGAGAATGAGAGACACCCCAACAAAGAAGAACCAGCACGCCCGCTCTTTAAATATATCAAAACTCGTATCGATCACAAAAACCAACCTGCAACCTGTTTTAAACACCTGCTCAGAACTCATTCTGATTGGCTCGCATTTCCTTAACTGCGCTCTACCTGCTTTGCTGTTTCCTGTCTGCCTCTATAAACTGCAAATGTGGAAATATCAAAAGTGAAAATGCATTGTTCCTGAACAGTGAAGGCAATTTAACGGTGAAGACAGCTATGCTAAAGGAGAAGATTCTGTCAGGTCCTCGTTCAGAGTTTTAGTTTTAGGAATGTTTGCTATGATAAACAGCCAGATTCATTCAGCCACAGCTGAAGCTGCAAGGGAAGACGCGCAGAGCGACGTGGCAGCGACGAGCCTGTAAAGAATCAAACTAACCACTCTTAACTTTGTGGCAAGTTATTATTATTAATATTATTATTATTACTGTTACCATTAAATCCTGTATTGAAACAGGTCAACTCACTGAGACGGAGATCTCTTTTTCAAGACAGACATGCACAAAAACCAGAGGTGGGGAGAGTAGCCAAAAATTGTACTCAAGTAAATGTAACTGAGTAAATGTAATTATATACTACCCACCTCTCACAAAAGCCACAAATACACCAAGACTTCCTGTTTATAGAGGAAACAGTGACGAGTAAAAGCAGACAGCTCAGTTGCTAAAACGTGTTACTGTAGTATAAAACAAGCAACGTAAAACGTGACTCTTCTTCAGTATCAACCCGAGCACTGCTAATAATCAACATCCAGTTACAGTTCAAGTCTCAAGCTCCATGGACAGAGCCCAGACCTCCTGCACACCTTTTACTTCACCCAGTTGTAAATGTGAAGGTTTACCGATTTTCACATTTGATGTGACCTTGACCTACTGTCTTACAGTCCAGTCCGTCTTACAAACAGTCTTTAAACTATGAGCCAGGAACACATCTTCAAACATTGATTTGAACTGCACAGATTTTGAGACCGATAACCAGGACGTTGTTCCACACACTGAAACCTGCTCAGCTTGTGTTTTAATGACAGCCGCTGCTGGTGGGGACAAAGGTCTCACAGGTAGGAAGGGTTAAAGTAACGAGCTCGAGTCTTTCAGCTCGTCAGCCTGCTGCTATGTTAGGCTGACTCGCTCTTGTTCTTGTTCCTTCGCTCTAGTGATGGGTCGGTGGGTGATGGGTCACCAAATCTGGTCGTTGGTACTTCCTGGTAGTGATGGGTTGTTCGCGAACGAAATGACTCTTAGAGCCGGTTCTTTGACGTGAATGACGCGAGCCGGCTCCTTATCGCGAGCCGTTTTTTTTTTCTTTCTCTCACCCTCTCTCTTGCACTTTTTTTCCGCTTCACTCAGCATGCGAGCCTTGTGCTTTATGCTGGGCAGAGGGCCGGTAGTTACTCTCAGTAGCACAGGAACAGAGCAGGAGGGAGTGAGAGAAAGAGAGCCAGGGACAACAACGTCACATTAGAAAGGTATAGTAATCATCCACAACTATTTTCAGTTGCAGATGATAAAGGATTCAGAAAGTTTATTCATGCAGGTCCATATGACAGAGAATGTGCATGTTCTTTTTGTTTTCATATTATAATTTATATTTAATTGTGTTGTGGTTTGCAGTGTTTTGTGTTGTTTCACTTTAAATTTGTAAAAGGAAAAAGCTGAAAATTTAAATAGTTGAAAGTTGAAATGTGAATAGTTGATTTTTGTATTATATGATTAATTTATTACATTTTATGTGGAGTGAATAAATAAAAGTATATTTAGGGTGGCCCCTACAGACAAAGCACATACAAACTCCAAAACACGTACAAACTCCAAAACACATAAAAAACACGTAAAAACATGTAAAAACTCCAAAACACGTACAAACTCCGAAGCACGTACAAACTCAGACGCACATAAAAACTCAAAACACGTACAAAAGACAACAGAAGTGCTCCAGGACGCTAGGGCGCAGTGTTGAACTTTTGTTACCTAGTGGTTACACAAGCCAGCAAGTACCAACGACTGGATTTGGTGTGTGGTAATAACAGGTAAATGAACATTTTTTAAAATTATTTGACTATATATGAATGCTTGTGTATAAATACACAAACAATACACATATGCATTCATGCTTTCAATTGTGTAATTTAAGTGATCTAGGTATCTCTGTTTTGGAAGTTCAGTTCATGCTAGAAATGTGTTCTGGAGTTTGTACGTGTTTTGTCTCTAGGGGCCACTGTATATATTTATACATAAACATATATACTTTTTTTACATTAGTAATTCCTTTTGTGCATAATTTTATATTATTGTTAATAACAAATTAATTAAAGCAACAAAACAATCTGAAGAGCCAGTTCGGAGCCGAAAGAGCCAGCTCTTTTTAGTGAGCCGAACCGAAAGAGCCGGTTCTCTAAAAAGAGCCGGAAATCCCATCACTACTTCGCTCGTTGGTTCAGGCACTATAAATACCTGGTTAGGCTTCTGTTAGTTTGGTTTAAAACACGCCCCTTAACAACAGTAACCCTGTTCTTCTACTGATGCTGTAACACAGGAAGGACACGGGCTGGGTCAATGAGCCAGGCCAGCACTAATTGACACCCCCGGGATGAGATGAAGCTGTGTGTCCACACATCTCAGGTTGTACTGAAAAAATGATATGAGGTGCTTGCTTGTGTGTTGCATTACCACTTTCAACAGGAGACGAAGTGGAATAAAGACAGGCTGACGGTGGGGATTCTTCATGTCGATGTCAATTAAGAACCAGGTGAAGGCTGAGAGAAGCCACTCTGCAGGCGTTAGGCTATTAACAGCTACCTCACGAAAGCGTACCACGAACATATCGTTAGCCAGAAACAAAGTGCCCTGCAATGCAGCAGAAAGCGTAATTAGTATTTCAAACAGGGCTTTTTCTGTGTGTGCTGGAGTGGACGGAGGGAGGGGGGAGCTCCCTTGCTCCTGGAGTCACAATAGACTGCAGCTAATAAATCTGAGAAACAATGACACCTTAATTCCCTCTTAATGCTTGATTGGGAAGACGCGACGCAAACACACGCCAACACACGCTCGTGGCAGCACACACGCGTACGCGAGCGCAGGCAGAGATTGTTACAGAGGAGATAGAGAGGAGGGAGGGCGGGGTAGAATGTTGTCCTTGAACAATTCACGTGAAAATGCAGACGCGAGCCACACAGGTGCACAGAGGCTCCACACAGAGCTTTTTAGCTAATTGTTTTGGTAGTGCCACGTTCAGCCTTACTACTCGCCAACCACTGGGGGTGTGGCTAAAACGCCAGCTCACCTAAAGCATCTTCATGGAGGCAGGAAATCTGTTCAGAATTTTTAAGGAAGCTCGAATAATTGTTGAAGTCTGCTGTTGGTCTCTGCTGTTCTAACATGAAATGCCCCTCTGAGCCTCTCTCCAGTAAAATGGACTCAGGTGAATCTGAGTATGAGAAGTGCTGTTTCTCTTGGCTCTGGGTTTAATCTTTAGTCCTTAAAGCTTTCTTTGAGTCTTTGAATTAAATATTGATACGGACAATCCATTATCTGTGCGGACGATGTATGACACATTTAAATGCACTCAGAATTTCAAACTGTTTGAAATACAGGCTACGTCCACACGTACACGGGTATTTTTGAAAACTGAGATTTTCCGTTTTCGTTTTAAAAAATAATCCCATCCACACGTAAAGGCAGAAATGAAGGAAAACGCTGCTAGGAACATGCCAAAGCAACAGGTGGCGATATATTCCTAACAGTGCAGAAAAGTTGGCCAATCAGAAGTCTAGAAGCCTCGGTGGGAAATAGTAAACAAAGGACATAGTAGCAGAACCGAGTCGTATGTGTGAAGGGATAGTAAGTGTGTGTATATGTAAGCATTTAAACACTGCAGAGAGTACAATTAACAGTAATAGTATTGTAGAAATTCATTTCACCGAAACAATAACGTGGCGCACAGTGTGACGTCAAAAAATGCGCACACCTTTGACGCCGCGTTTTCTCCGTTTTCTCCGTTTTTCTCGTCCACACGTAAATGCAAAAACTGAGTTTGCAAAAATATCCACCCTGGCCGGAGTTTTTAAAAATCTCTGTTTTCAGTGACCAAAAACGCAGTTTACGTGTGGACGAAAGGTGCAAACGCATAGAAAAATCTCCGTGTTCAAAAATACGTGTGGACGTAGCCACAGTTTTAAAAAATTAAACAGTGGAGGAATTAGTTATTAATCACCTCTGACGCTCTCCCACAGCGTGTCTTGGTGTGTCTTCCTCCTCTCAACCCCGAGTACGCGTGCTTATTTAAATTTGTGATTGAAGAAAGAAAGAAGTTACAGCAGATTAACGATGTTACCCTCCTTAAAAAGAAACAAGTTTTTGGGTTCTAGGTCTTTGTAGTTTTATATTTGGGGTTATGTTGGGATTAGGGTTCTATGCTGTGGGTTATATTCCCACTATTTCTTTTGTGTTATGTGTTGTGTTTACTTCCTGATAAAGATGCTTGACATGAGTGTTTTATTGTGCTTTCAGTTGTCAGCTTCAGTTATTCCATATTTAAAAAATATTTAACAGTGACAATGAGACGGAGATACTGGGACAAACGAAAGTCTCCCAAAAGGTAAGACAAGGAAATGTAACGGAGTGTTTGTAGCGCTCGGCTTCACTCTGATTTTGTATATTTGAGAAGGGCTGAGTTTGAGTTTTGGGGATCTGTACTTGAATAGTTAATGTTGCTGATCAGTTTAAATGTATTGATTGATTTTGTTTAATTTTATTTTTCAGAATAAAAGTTGGTTCAAGTTGGTCAAAAATGAATGAGACAAATGAATGCACTCTAAAATGTAGTAGTAGTTTATAGAGTTGCAGTACTACTGCATGTACTATGTTTTAGGTTAATCTATATTTATTTATTTATTTTTTCTTTAAAAAAGGTCATCTTTAAAAGATGGACTTATAATAACAATTTTATAGACAAATTATATTATTTATGGTCGCGGGGCGAGTGGGGGGGGGGGGGGGGGGTGTGTGAAATATTTTCTTCTTCCTAAGGGGGGCGTAACAGGAAATATTTGAGAAGCGCTTAGTTATGGAGGTCCTTACATTCCTCTGTGTTCTCAGTCTGTTTCTCTGGTCTTGTCTCTGTATCGTGGCTCTCTTCCTGTTTTATTTCGGTGACTGCTGTTCTCTGTGTGTTGTCTTTACCTCACCTGTGCCCTCGCTGTCTGAGATCAGTGTGTTGTCCCTCCTGAGTGTGAGTTTTCCCTGAGCCTCCTTGTTCTGGGTTTCGTGCTCTACAAATGCTCTTTTTAAGTTCATCACTGTTTCCTGAATCCTTCACTCTCTGCCTGCCAGCACAGCCAGTTTATAACAGCAAGTTATGTTGATTCTGGTGTAAATTTCTTCTGCTCTCTTTCATCAATAGTTCACTTTGAAAAAGACTCTAACTTCAGTTTACTGAAATATGATTCTATCAGTATTTGATGTCCACACTGCAGCTGAACCACTTTTTTTTTTTTATCTACAGTGATTCGGGGAAGATCCTGGAAACAGCTGATATGTATTCATGTACCAAAGCTGTGGATTATCATCACTTCATTGTCTTTGTGTGTGTGTGTATGAGGAAGTGTGTGTGTGTGTGTGTGTGTGTGGGTGTGTGCAGAGTTGTGTCAAGGCTTTTCGTCTGGAGGAGGATCATTCATCTCCTGAGTGTCGACAGCAGATGTCAACCTCTGTGTGAGTGATGCCTCTGAATGGAAACTAATCAGCCTGCTACACACACACACACACACACACACACACACAGAAATGGACCTGTCACGTTTGTGTTTTTGTTGAATTATGTGTCCCTCAGATTGTGACTCACTGTCTTTGTGTTGCTTTGGTGAGAACAGTAAAGGGCAGCTGCATTCTGATATACTGTCTGACATAGAAGTAAAAGTATGTAAATGATTATTCAGTTATTATACGGAGGAATTTGTTTGTCATTCTGATCGTTCTTCTTTATCATTTAGACCCAAAATACAAACGCTGAATTGTGATTCCTCCACCCTCAGCTCCACGATGCCCCATCACTGCGCCCCCTCACACCTCACATACTCTTCAACCTCTAATGTTTCTGTTTAATCTAAGTTATTATTATTATTATTATTATTATTATTATTATTATTATTATAGCTATGTATGCTTTTCTATTTTAGGCTGCTGGCTCATGCAGATAACACAGATTTATATTTTTATATTTGGTGTTTTTTCTGGAGTGTAAGGATCGTGGGCTCGCTGTGTGGACCGGACAGATGGTTTTCAGCCACGCTTGGAGGACCTGGAGGGAGAAACGGAGCGCGGCAGCCGCCCCCGTCCTCAATCGTCTCCAGCAGCTCCTCTGTGGTTTCTCTTCTTCGGGATTTCTTGTATTTGATTTTTTGGCTTCGTGATTTCGTGTTTCTTTCGCTGCCTGCTTAGTGCTGTCACTGTCTGTCTGTATATTTTTATACGGCCATGTTTGTTTGATGCTCGATGACTGAAAAGCACTTTGGGTCACCTCCTCATGTTTTCATGTGTGCTGTAAAAAACGTTACCTGACGTCTTGTCCACGTGCACGATTGGTGTTGTGTCGATTCAAAGTTCTCTTCCTGTTTATCTTTTCCTATTTAGTATTTCCCTCTTTATATTTTTGCACATGATGCTTTTTAATTTCACAGTTTTCTGGTTATGAAACCAGACAAAATATTTAAATCCAACCCCCCGGTCATTTCAAACTAGCTCTGCTGCCTACAGTGTTTTCCCTTCACTGAGGGCTTCATGACACCAGGAAAACAAACTTTCAGTCCACTTATTTCCATATTTCACAGAATAAAATAAAAGTGAAGACCTGTCTCTGACTCATGCAAGATTTCAGCACATTTCTCCTGTTTACATGAGTTTAGAATATCTCTCTCAGTAAATTGTGAGATATCACCCCCTCCTTCCTGAACCAGAGACAAACGGAAAGAAGGAGGAGGAACCAGACAAAGAGACCGAGGAAGGCTGAGGCGCAGTGAGGAGGAGTGAGAAACCGTAAAACTCAACCTGAAGCTTGAGGCGGGTTTGGTCCTCAAAACTAAAAATATCCAAGTCAACTTCATCACATTTCCTATGCACACAGTATTACAGCAGTTTGATGTTAAGGTAGCTCAGAGAGGCACATTTTACCTGCAGCTGGTAACCGAAATCATTACCGGTGCTCCCGCTGAGCTAAGCTCGGTTGTTCACCGAGCAACGGAGAGAGAGTATCAGAATGCAGCTGTTTGGCGTAACGTCTCAGGAAAGCTGGGATAGCGATCAGTTAACCTCCTGCTGATTAAATCCAATTATTTGCTCTTCCAAAAGCTTTCAGTTGGAACCGAGAAGATCACCTGAATATGTAAAAAAAATCTGTCAGTGCATGAACAGAAAATGGATTCTGAGGCAGCAGGAGGAGAATAAAAAGACCTCTCTGCTTATAATATCAGCATCACAGCCCAGCTCTGAAATGGTTTTATCCCGTTGTTCTCATGGAAACTGAAATGTTTAAGTAATCGTTGATATTGATGAATAGTTCTCTCTGTTTAGCCCTGCCATCGACCCAGAATTAGATAAGTGGAAGAGAAAGGATTATGTATTTGTTTGGGTTGTTCTGGCTGTGCAGAGCAAAGGATCATGGGTATGCAGCCTATGCAGATGTCCCATCGCATTAGTGGATCGCTGATTCTGTCCGGGGAACCTGAGTGGCTCAGACGAGTTCAATTCAATTTTATTTATACAGCGCCAAATCACAACAACAGTCGCCTCAAAGCGCTTTAATTGTAAGGTAGACCTTACAATAATGCATACAGAGAAAAACCCCACAATCATATGACCCCCTATGAGCAAGCACTTTGGCGATAGACGAAAGGAAAAACTCCCTTTTAACAGGAAGAAACCTCAGAAGAATCCCCCCACAGCCTATGCCTATGCAGCATAACTAAGGGAAGATTCAGGGTCACCTGATCCAGCCCTAACTATATGCTTTAGCAAAAAGAAAAGTCTTAAAAGTAGAGATAGTGTCTGTCTCCTGAATCCAAACTGGAAGCTGGTTCCACAGAAGAGGGGCCTGAAAACTGAAGGCTCTGCCTCCTCTTCTACTTTTAAATACTCTAGGAACAACAAGTAAACCTGCAGTGTGAGAGTGAAGAGCTCTAATGGGGTGATATAGTACTATAGGGTCATTAAGATAAGATGGCTTCAAGCCACTACAGAGATGCTGTATGTATGCGGTCCTTTCTGGCTGCACCGTAGCTCCGCTGACGAACCAACCGCAGCACAAACGAGCATATTCCTGGCTGCTCCATGTGTTTCTCACTCCACCTGTAACATGCAGAACTGTGCATACAGCCAAGCCACATCATTTTTATGAACCCAACCAAGGAATGAACATGAGAGAAAACAGCATCTAAAAGTGAAGATGAAGACTAGGGGCAGGTCTCCAGGTTCAGACCTCTTTATACCAACCTTCCTCCTACAACAAGCAGTAAAAAGGTTTGGTGAACATCATTCTGCATCAGTTTCTCTCACCTGTGTTGTAGTGCTTGGTGCAGTAGCGCAGGTCCTTCTCTTCTTTCAGAATGAACTGAGGTAGCGTCAGCCCGTCGGCCACCTGCACGGCCCCCTTCTTGTCCCATTCGAATATGAGGTCGTTCATGGTGTAGCCGACTGGAGGAGAGAGCAATGAGCGGGAGGTTAGACTATTTCATCACTGCAGAGGTCAGTTCTCATCCTCTGAGGAGGAACTGGACCTCTCTGTATCTGGCAGGGGTGCAAAGTCACACCCTGCAGTTTTAGTGGTTAAAAGGCCAGTTCAGCACAACAATCACAATCTGTATTGGCAATAAAATCCACTGAAGTAGTGAGGGAGAAAGCCTGAGCTCAGTGTTTGGGAAACTTTAAAGGCTTCTGTGTTTTCAATTAAAGAAGCAAAAGAATGGAAGGAAGAAAGAAAATAGGACGTAAGGAAGAGAAGATGAAGAAAGGAAAGAGGACAGAGGGAACACAAAAAAGAAGAAAATCAAGCAAAAAAGACCAAAGCAGCACTCGGGGAGGCTGTGGAGTTTAAACGATGGTACTGAGAGTCACACCAGCAGCAGCCTGAACACGGACACAGGCAGGATGGATCCATGCTTTGAACTTGTCAGACCAGGAAACGTTTCTCCAACTTCTGTTGTCCAGGTTTGAGAGTCTGTGTTAGCCGTAGCCTCAGTTTCCTGTTCTTACTGACAGCAGTGACACTGGTGTGGTCATCTGCTGCTGGAGCCCATCTGCTTCAAGGTTCAGAGATGCTCTTCTGCAGACTTTGGTTGTAGCGAGTGGTGACTGGAGTTATTGCTGCCTTCCTATCAGCTCCAAGCAGTCTGTCCATCCTCCTCTAACCTCAGCGAGTCATTTCCTCCCACAGAGCTGCTGCTGGCTGGATATTTCCTCTGAGCTCAGAGATGGTTGGAGATCAGTGTGTGAAACTGTTAGAGTGAATTGTTAAATGTTGTCATTTTTATGCTTGCCAACTCTGATGAAAGGAATTCCACTGTCCTTCCCCCCAGATTCTAGAGGTTCTGGGTGGGGGGCTGTAGTGTTTTATTGCAGATACATCCTATCTGGAAGTTCTGTTTCTTGTGATGTTGCTCCTGCTTTTATGACCCTTTGGTCAGGAGGTAACACACACACACACACAAACATTCTTACAGAAGTTCACACATACACATACAATGCCTTGTCTTAGAACCATGTGGGCGTTGCTTTGCTGTGATGTGTTTTGTGTGAACTGTCTCTCAATAAAAGACAGCGGGAGGAGGCCAGATTTGGGGTCATTTCGTGGTAGACATCAACGAGGCCTCCCTCGCAAGTGAAACGATGGATCGCTGTTGCCTTGTTTTTCTTTCACGGGAATAAGTCCTGGATACAGCGGGGTCTGAGTTTAGACCCAACAGAAACACTCAGACCAACAACCATGCCACATTCTTTCTTCATCATTCTGGTGCTCGGTCTGAACTTCAGCAGCTCGTCTTCACCGCTGAGCTGCTGCCGTGTGATTGGCTGATTAGATTAATGAACATTAATAAACAGGTGTGCCTAATAAAGTGTCTGGGGAGTGTAAATATCAGTAATATATACAGGGAATTACTTTATGCCTTAAAACTAACCGGTGGCTTAACTAGTAAATGTGTTATTTATAAACAGCGGTAAAAAGCGACTTTATGATGTTTTGGTGTCTGTTTCACAAACTCAGAGACGACTGCATTGTTCTGTCTTTGATTTATGATCACTGACCCTCTGCAGATGTACTTCACACTCGCTCCTGAGATTCCTCTCACGTCTGCTCAACAATAAGACCACAAGAAAAATCTATACCATATCTCTCACTCTGCCAGCTGCTGTTACTGATCGAATGATGTGTGTGTCTGTGCATGTGTGTGTGTGTAATTACTCACAGCTCTCCAGCTGCATGATGCAGGTCTGAACGTCCATTGGAAAGTTCTTCAGATCCATGGGGCAGGCCAGGACCAGCGTTATTCTGCAAACACACACACACACACACACACACACTTTTACAGTAAGAGGATTACCTCGGGTTTTATCAGATCGACACCTCAGAAGGTTTGAAATTTCAGACTGAAATAATCATCAGTGGAAAAACTGATTAAATGAATCATTATTAGTTTACAAAAGATAAACAACTTTGTTTATGCTAAGATAAAAGCAGCAGAAATAATAAATGAGCTCTGCAGAGACGATAGGAAATTCACTTCATTTGAGCCAAACCAATTAAAGCATCAAACACATGAAAGTGTGAATGAACTGAAAGCCAGAGCAATTAGTTCTTTAATTGATTACCAATTGCAACAAGTTTGATACGTGATCCAATCAATAAATTCATTTAGTAAGCATAAATGAGAAACGCCAGTCTTCCCCTCCTGTGTGGGAACGTCATTCATTTAGACTGGAGATGAAAGTAGCTGAGCTCGTCTGAAGCTCCTTCCTCTGGATTTAACGGAGCAGCACAGCATTAAAAACAGCGTCTGATGGTGCCATTTTCAGGTTTTTCATATGAAACTATTTAAACACAAATGTGTTTTTATGTCACTGACACTGAATTTTGATGACAATTGCAAATCGGTCTGCAGAAAGGGTCACTGGCGCCTTTACTGCCAAAGGAAACTTTCCACACTCCCGGAACAATTTGAACTTTGTTTTATCCTTCTTTTATTGAGTCTGCTTTATCTTTTTGTTTGGTGGCATGGTTCACTGAATAACTCACTGAATAAACATAGCCGTCTATTTAATGACTGCACCACGTTCCTCTCGTCTCCCTGAGCGCACACTCTGCAGTTTACTATGACACCTTCCTGCCTCAAACTGAGCTGGAGCACCGACTGTGGATTAATCCAGACTGGAAATAATCCCCAACAAACAGTCTCTCACCTTCAGTTTGAAGAATATTTAAATAAATGCGACCTGTTATGACCGAATAGGAGAGAAGAAGTTCTGGGCTCACAAAATAAAGTACACATGTACCTTTGTGGTTTGCATGTTTTGGAGACTAGTCTCAAACTTCTCCTGACAGTATGGAAGTTTAATGTAAAGGTTAAATGAATGTTAATTAAAAAACTATGCTGTATGAGACATTAATTAATTTACTTTTATTTTAATAATTCAGAAACTAGGAAAAAAAAGTCTTACTGATCACCCAAAGGCAGGTTTGACAGTGCTCACACTGATGCTCACATTTTATATAAACAGTGAGAACTTTTTATATATGGGCAACACAAGAGACGGCTCCTGATACTACAAGAAACTAGCAAAATATAAATGCAGCTTGTTGGCTGTGAAAAGGAAACCTTTAGGACCAATAATTAGCAGTAGGAGGCTGATTTGTGTAGATTGGTCATGCAGACAATACCGACAGTATTTTCAAGCTGGCTGTAGTTAAACCTTTACTCAAAAAGCCATCTCTAGACCCAGCAGTCTTAGCTAATTATAAAACAGCTAACAGATCATCTGCAGAGGAATGGCTTATTTGAAGAGTTTCAGTCAGGTTTCAGAGTTCATCACAGCACAGAAACAGCTTTAGTGAAGGTTACAAATGATCTTCTTATGGCCTCTGACAGTGGACTCATCTCTGTGCTTGTCCTGCTAGACCTCAGTGCAGCATTCGATACTGTTGTCCAAAATATTCTATTAGAGCGATTAGAACATGCTGTAGGTATTACAGGTACTGCACTGCAGTGGTTTGTATCATATCTATCTAATAGACTCCAATTTGTACATGTAAATGGAGAGTCCTCTTCACACACTGAGGTTAATTATGGAGTTCCACAGGGTTCAGTGCTAGGACCAGTTCTGTTTACATCATACATGCTTCCCTTAGGCAGCATCATTAGAAGACATAGCATACATTTTCACTGCTATGCAGATGACACCCAGCTCAATCTATCCATGAAGCCAGATAACACACACCAATTAGTTAAACTGCAGGAATGTCTTAAAGACATAAAGACCTGGATGGCCGCTAACTTTCTGCTTCTTAATTCAGATAAAACTGAGGTTATTGTACTCGGCCCTGAAAAGCTTAGAAATATGGTATCTAACCAGATTCTTACTCTGGATGGCATTACCTTGGCCTCCAGTAACACTGTGAGGAACCTTGGAGTCATTTTTGACCAGGACATTTGCTTCAACACACATATTAAACAAATATGTAAGACTGCTTTCTTCCATTTGTGCTTCATCTCTAAAATTAGAAATATCCTGTCTCAGAGTGATGCTGGAAAACTAGTTGCATTTATTACTTCCAGGCTGGACTACTGCAATTCATTATTATCAGGAAGTCCTAAAACTCCCTGAAAAGCCTTCAGTTAATCCAAAATGCTGCAACAAGAGTACTGACAGGGACTAGAAAGAGAGAGCATATTTCTCCTGTTTTGGCTTCCCTTCACTGCCTCCCTGTTAAATCCAGAATTGAATTCAAAATCCTGCTCCTCACATACAAGGGGTTAAATAATCAGGTCCTATCTTATCTTAATGACCTTGTAGTACCATATCACCCTATTAGAGCACTATTAGAGCACTATTGGAGCGCTTACTTGTTGTTCCTAGAGTATTTAAAAGTAGAATGGGAAGCAGAGCATCTCTGGAAAAAGTCTGTTTTTCCCAGAAATGACTGCAAAAAGCAATTTTATAAGTAAAAAGAACCATTAGTGAATTTAAACATGCAATTCCATCCATCAGCTAAAATAAAACTTGTTTGAGGATTTTTTTTAATGAGAGAAGCTGTTGAAAACTACTTAAATCTACTCCTTGGAATTATAGACTGAACTCAATAGAGTCTATCACTACTACAATCCACTGTTTTAGTCTTTCAAGTAATTGATAAATTGGCAGACTGTCAAAAATGACAAATAACAGTTTTGCTAATTTCAATTAATCTTAACCTCAAAACTCAGAGCACGTACATCCAGGTGACATGCTTCCTGCCAGATAACGATAAACATCAAAGCATTCTCTGCATCAAATGTTACGCTGCAGTTTAAATTTCAGGGAGAAAACCTGGAAAAAGCACCAAGTTCAGTTTGGTGTGTGCAGAGTGTGAGCTGAGCGAGCTGTTGTAAAGTGCAAGAGGTGATTTCACTGCACACGCTCAGTCCTTCTGCTACGACACACGTCCAGTCTGCCCGATGCTCCAGATAAACTTTGCCTCATCTGCACATTGTTACAAGTGCCTCACTGGATGCTGAGTTCGTGCTACATACGTGATGTAGCTTTCACCGATGTCCCACTTTCTCAGGGACGGACTCAGCTCGGTGGTTTCTGCTGCTCTGTGACACCTAAATGCTGACAGAGGAAGTGCTTTACATTGTTCTCCGAGACTGTAAAACGAAGCTGGACTTCAAATTAATTACAAGATGGATGACATGGAAAAATCTTTTTTCTGCACTGCTGATGGTAAATGTGAAGATTGTGTATCTGTATTTTTGGGGGTGCACCTCCATGTTGCTGGGAAAATGGGAAACAGCTGCAGCAATTTATTGAAACATACATGGACATACAGCACATGAGGCAAAAACAGAGTTTGTGCAACTCTAACAAGCTTGACAGTGAATGATTGGTGTAACCATTTTTATAAAATGTTCTGCAGGCTTCTTGAAGGACATTCAAAGCTGAATGGATGTTTCTGCCTTCTGTTCTGCTGTCTGCCAGGATGATCCCACACTGCTTTGTGTGCTTCTATCCAGGTGTTTGGGATCATTGTCCTGCTGAAAAATGCTTCTCTTCATTAAGAATGTCTTCCTGACAGCCGCCCTTCCACTGATCCATTTCTGGTGAGGCTTCAGTGAACAGTTGATGGATCAGCTCTCACGAGTCAGGATCTACACCCTCTCAAACATGGCTAAAAAACATACGCGTGAAAGGAGCAAGATGTATGGATGAAGGATGTTTGGTACGACCCGGGGTGAGATGCCTTAAAAGAGCATGAATGGGAAAAATTCTAGGCGATAACTCAAGAGTTGATAACTGGAGACATCCTGATCAGGAAAGCGGTGACACATCTTCAGTGGGAGGAGATTCACTGACTTGACCTCTAACGTCTGTTACCTTCTTAGTAAAGAAGCAAGCAAAGTCATGAGGTAGAGAGATGTCACCAGTGAAGGAGGACAGGGTGGAAAATAATTTCCTAGTGCACGGAGCAGGTGGATTTTGTAATGGAAAAATTCCATTTTTGCTGAAGTTAAGCTGGAGGCAAATGCCTAATAGGAGATTCAATGAGGTCCATAAAATCTCCAGGTTTAAGTTATTTTCTCTCAGAGTCTCTGAGATCTGTCTGCAGCTTGCCTAGATAGCAACGGCTGGGATGGAACAGCCTGAGCAGATCTAATGGAAAGAGGAGTGAGATTGCCAGGCCCCAGTTAGAGTGGAATAGAGGGTATCTGAAGCATCATTTATTCTTGGAAGGAAGAATGAGCCTCGGCGGCGGTGGTGTGGAAATGAGCAGGCACGAGGTTACAGAGATTGTGTCAAAAAGAAACCATCAAATTTCTTCTTCAGTGAGGGAAGAAATGATCAAACCCACACCTGACAGTTCTGACACTCTTAACTTCACTGTCTGTGAAAGTGAGTGCTCTCTGCAGCTGCTGGGTCTCAGGTTTGCCATTTGTGCTCTCCCCCACCCAGATCCTGGTGCTGGCGGTCTCCTCCTGTTGAAACAGAGTTTGTCTCTACTGTGGCCGAGTGCTGCTAATGGGGTCTGATCTTTGGGGGTCTCCCTTTTGATAAAGTACCCCCCATGCACGAATGAGACTCTATATTACTTCAGTGCTAGCATGTGCTTGTGTCTGAAGTGCAGTGGGAGATTGCACTACATGCGAATCTGGCCATCCAGTCTCAGAAACTTTGCTTTCATGCCGGAGGAGAAGCAACCATCAGTCATGACTTCCCCTTGTGCTGCTCTGCCGATGAGTGATGACGATAGAAAAAAGAAAACAGCATTTACAGCACCCAGTTTCCCCCCTTCCCCCGGGATGGTTTAATATCCCGAGTCGTGTTGTCGCCTCTGAGATCAAGCTGATCAACCGAGGGTTCATTCTGATGTTGTCAAGTTTAAAAAAATGAAAGCAGCAGAGGAGGCAGAGTGCAGAAGGGCCAATCTCACTCCTCCTCCTGCTGCTGGACATGAAGGTGAAAACTGAGGTTGATAATGGATCAGGCACACTGCTGGAATACTAACAGGCAGAGTAGATTACCATGGCTGCTGCGTTTTTTCATTTGCCCCCGAGCAAACGCAATAAAAGCAAGGAGGAGGCTCCGGCAGGCTAAAAGGTTTGTCAGCTGAAGGAGGCTATAACTCTGAAAGCCTTGAAAAGAATGTCTTGGAGATAAAAAGAGAAAAAAAGTGAGCAAGTAGAGGAAATAAAAACCTCCAACTTTGACGCAATAATAGAATTCTGAAGCAGAGGAGGGAGGTATGTGAAATGCAATAAACAGGAAGTCAGAGCAGGACAGTCACTTTTTATTTCCTATCACAGTTTTATAACTGATTGTTTCAGTACAACATCCCATCCTATAAACACTCTTCTCCATCCCGGTGTGAAACTTTTCTTTATCGCTCTTCTCTAAATTATAAAGTTCCTGATGTGCTCTTTTACCCGTCTTGTCCAGCAGTTGTAGCAAGCAGAAAGATAGTCTGAATGCTTTGTTGTGCCAATCACATTTGTTCACGTACAGGTGTGATCTATCTGTAGGAGCAAGGAGCTCACTATCAGTCCATCCGAGTCCAGGCTTTGTTGTACAGTCTAAGCAGAGAGGCTTAGACTTCCTCCTGCTCTACTAGCTGATACTTGGTTGTTCCTAAAGAGCCAAGACATATTCTGCCCCAAGATCTCCTACTAGTAGGACGGGCCTGAAACAGCCCAAGAAGCATCCTGGAGGCATCCTAGACAGAAGTGACACAGCTGTCAGCAACAGGTTCTCTGAGCAGAAACGTTGGCAAACTTAACATATCTCCTGAAAATGGCAGCTCTCCGCGGATACTAAACTTTGAGAGCGTGTGTGGGAAACCGTCCAGAAGTGGTGGCTCGTCATTTGCGACCTCTCGAAAACTCAGAAGTTGATGTTTTTGAACCGTAGCGGTGAGAGAGAGGAAGGACTAGCATCAACTAGCTAGCCGGTCGTCACGGCAATGCTACAAGAGCGTCTCTCAGCATGGGCCTGAAAAAAGTTCTGTCAGCCGAGGAAGGTGACGATATTAAGAAGTCGCTGGAGTTTATGACAGAGGAGATTTGTCTGTCAAACTGCAGCAGAAAGCCATCCTGGACCTGGTCGAGGAAGGTAAGGCTCTCCGCATCCAGAACGCCTAGAAGGATCGGCGGCTGGCGTACCTGGAGAACAGAGTGGCGGATTTGGAGCAGTACACCCGGATGAACGATGTCATCATCACGGGGCTTCGCATCAAACCCCGGTCATACGCCCGGGCGGTCGCCGCTGACAATGTAGGAGGGCCAGGAGAGGAAGATGTCAACTCCACGGAGCATCAAGTGGTTACCTTTCTACGGTCCAAAGGTGTGGAAGTGGATTATAACAACATTGAGGCTTGCCACCCTCTACCCCGAAAAAATGACAGTGACAAACCAGCCATCATTGTGAGATTTGCAAACAGAAAGCACAAAACAGTACTGTTAAAACAAGGAAAGAAACTGAAAGGATCTGATGTCTTCATGAATGAACATCTGATAAAAAGAAATGCGGACATTGCCAGGAAAGCACGTTACTTGAAGAAACAGGGAAAAATTCAAAATACATGGACCACCAACTGCAAAGTATTCATTAAACTCAATGGAACACCGGAACAAGCCAAAGTGTTGGCCATCAGAAATATGGAGGAGCTGGACAAATACTGAGGTTCAACTTACTCTGGAGGTATGAATACACATGTGACGTGACACAACACATGGCACAGTCCAAAAGAACTTCATCTGCATCCGGCAACAATATCAATATAACTCATTGGAATTCTCTTTATGATAATCTGGAACTGAGAACATTTCGATACACAGACCATAATGTTCTAGACTTAGAAAAGGATATAGACCCGGAAAATAATTTCTTCTACAACATCAGCAGTAACTGCTGCTACTTCACTGATGAACAGTTTAAGCACACCATCAACACGGAAAATAAATGATCAATAATCCATTTTAATAGCAGAAGTCTGTATGCCAACTTCAACAATATAAAGGAATATCTAAATGAGTTGACAAATCCATTTGGAATTATTGCCATTTCTGAAACAAGGATCAATGCGGAGAAAGGACTGGACTTTGGACTGGAGGGATATGATGTGAATTTTGTAAATAGAAGGAACAAGAGTGGAGGGGGAGTAGCTGTGTATGTGGATAAAAACCAAATTACAAGGTGGTAGAAAGTATGACAACTGTAATTGATAATTTATTAGAATAGAATTGAAATTTATATGGAAAAAGAGAAAAATGTAATAATTAGCTGTATATATAGAACACCTGGCTCTAGTATTCAAGTATTTAATGACTTCATAGAGGAAATATTCTCTAAAACAAATCAAAAAGTTATGTTTATCTGTGGTGATTTTAATATTGACCTGTTGAATCCGAAAAAGCATAAAATGACCGACGAATTCCTAAACACTATGTACAGTTTGAGTTTACATCCTAAAATAACCAGGCCTAGCAGAATTACACCACATTGTGCCACCTTACTTGACAATATTTTCACTAACAATATGGAAAACAACATTGTGAGCGGAATATTAGTTAAAGACATCAGTGATCACCTACCAGTTTTTGCAGTTTATGACACTAATTATAAGAGAAATCAGCATGAAGAACAACTGAGATACAGATGTGTAAGGACAGAAGAAACTATGAATGCACTTAAGAACGATCTATTAAATCAGGACTGGGACAATGTGTACAAAGAAACTGATATTGATATTGCATATGGCATATTTTTAAGAATGTTCATGGAATTGTACGATAAAAACTGTCCAACAATAAAATACAACAGAAAGCACAAATATTCAGATAGACCATGGATCACTAAGGGTTTACAAAATGCATGTAAAAAGAAAAATACACTCTATAGGGAATTCCTACAACAAAGAACAAAAGATGCTGAAAATAAATATAAAAAATACAAAAATAAGTTGACCAATATTATACGTGTATGTAGAAAGGAGTATTATAGTAAAACATTGAACAACAATAAACATAATATGAAGGGAATATGGGATGTTTTAAACGGTATCATTAAAAATAATTCTGGACAACAAAGTTATCCTCAATACTTTATTGACAATGGCAATATTATGGAAAACACTGCTGATAAGGTCAACAGCTTTAATCATTATTTTGTAAATATTGGACCAAAACTGGCAGAACAAATTCCTGAGTCACTGCCATCAGTAGACTGTAGTGAAAACCTGATTGATAGGAACTCTAACTCAATGTTCCTCACATCAGTGGAGGAAAAAGAAATAATTGACACTGTACACATGTGTAAATATAAAACATCTACTGATTGTAATGATATTGACATGAAAATCGTCAAGAAGGTCATTGAAGGAATTGTAGGACCTCTAACATATATTTGCAACTTATCATTTCAGACGGGAAAAGTGCCAAACAAAATGAAAATAGCTAAAGTTGTGCCGCTGTATAAAACTGGGGATAGACGCCACTTCACAAACTACAGGCCTGTTTCTTTACTACCACAATTCTCCAGAATCCTAGAAAACCTGTTTAATAAACGATTAGACAAATTCTTAGATAAATATAAATTACTCTCTGACAGTCAATATGGATTCAGATCAAAAAGATCAACATCTCTGGCATTAATCAAATCAATTGAGGAGATTACAAATGCTATAGATCAGAAACAGTATGCAGCTGGAGTATTTCTGGATCTCAAGAAAGCATTCGACACAATCAATCATGACATATTAATTAATAAACTGGAACGGTACGGGATCAGGGGGGTTGTACTGCAATGGGTGAAAAATTATTTAAATGACAGGAAACAATTTGTGAAGCTGGGTGTCCATTCCTCATCATGCTTGGACATTGCTTGTGGTTTTCCACAAGGCTTTGTACTGGGTCCAAAATTATTTATTATTTATATAAATGATATTTGTAAGGCATCTGATATATTAAAATTAGTATTATTTGCAGATGACACAAATATTTTTTGTTCTGGGGGAATCTAAAGGAGCTGCTGGATACAATTACTTCAGAAATGTGCAAAATTAAAAAATGGTTTAACAGGAACAAACTATCGCTAAATCTAAGTAAAACTAAAATAATCTTATTTGGGAATTCCCTTAGAAAGGCACAAGTGCAGATTCATAGAGATGGTGTGGAAATTGAAAGAGTACTTGAACATAAGTTTCTTGGTGTGATTATAGATGATAAATTAAACTGGAAGTCTCATATAAATCATATACATAACAAAATTTCAAGAAGTGTCTCAATCTTGAGTAAAGTAAAACACATTCTGGACCACAAATCACTCCACATTCTCTATTGTTCCCTGATTGCACCGTATTTGAATTACTGTGCAGAGGTGTGGGGCAATACTTACAAATGTTCGCTATCATCAATCTTTATATTACAAAAAAGGGCCATAAGGATAATCCATAAAACTGGTTACAGAGATCATACAAATCCACTATTCTTAAAATCAAAAATTCTAAAATTCACAGATCTGGTTCATTTTCTCACTGCACAAATTATATATAAAGCAATAAATAACCTGCTTCCTGACAATATTCTAAAAGTGTTTTCTAAAAGGGAACGGGGACACAATTTGAGGGGGGAATTAAATTTAAAACATCCTCATATCCGTACAACATTAAAAAGTTTTTGCATCTCTGTGTGTGGAGTGAAGCTGTGGAACAGACTAAGTAAAGATATGAAGCAATGTCCGAGCATGGCACAGTTTAAAAAGCGGTTTAAGGATATGGTTTTTACAGGGTACAGGGAAGAGGTAGAGATTTGATAGGGTGTTCTTGTCCAATATTTTCATGTGTGTGCGGGTGCACGGGTATGTTGGTATGGGTATATATATATCTGTAGGTTGTGTATCCTTTGAGGTGTTACTGGGGTTATTGAAAATGTGTATATGTGCGTATGTGTATATACGTATGTAGGGATAGATAGAAACTATATGTATAGTACTATAACTTATATATAAAAAAATGAATAAAAAAAAATACACATGACATATAATGTGAGGTATTTCTGTAGTCTATTGATTACTAGATAGTGGAAAAGGGGTGGGATTAAATAAGCTTATGCTTCTTCCTGCTCCTTTTTGAACATGAAAGTTATTTGTAGTTGTGGTTGCTCGTTTTCCTTTTGTTTTGCTTTGTTCATTTGTCTCTTTTAATTCTATGTTGTTGTACTTTTTCAACATGTTCAAAATAAAGATTCAATCAATCAATGTCCAAACCACATTATTGTGCTCCTTTTCTACTCTGAGCCCCTCCCAACTGGCTGAGCTCTTTACCCCAACATTTCCTTCACCTGTGAGGTCACTGCTCTCAGTTTCTGTTAGCAGGAGACAGTCAGAAATCTTAACAAAGATGCTGCTGTGAGCCGTTTAATAACCACTCTCTTTCACAGTTGGAATATAAAACAATCCTCCACTCACCGTATGCTGTAGAGCACGTTGCCGTTTTTAGAGATGCGTAGCAGCTTGTTGTCGGTGGTGACCTCATGAAAGTTGGCCCCCTTCTCGTTGGCAAAGAACAAGTCAGGTTTCCAGATGGAGTCCAACATGGAGGGGTCGAGGTCCAGCGAGTCGTCTGGATATTCGCTGTAGGCCAGCCGAGGGTCGTTCCACTGCTGTCTCAAGAAGATGTTCACTCTGTAGTCCTGCAAGGAGACACAGAGGATATGGAAGTGTTAGAGGTATGGGCAAGAAGGCAGAAGGAACTGTTGAGCAGCATCCAACAGTTTCTACTGAACATCTTCAAACATCTGGCTTGGTCTGAAGCTCTTATTATATTATTGCATGCCACTATAGTTAGTCCTGGTGGAATACACAACGGTCCACATTACTATCACATTCACAGCCTGGCAGTCCTATCTTTTCTCTCATTTTATCCTCATGTTCACTGCTGCATTCTTTGGAGGTCCAAATTCTTCCTGAATTGGACGAGGCAGGTGGGAAGGAAACTGCTTTGGCAGAGAAAAGGCTTCAGTGGGTGGTAATTTTGGGGAATGATTGGGCAAAACTTAAAAAAAACCAAACAATTCTGTGTCTTATAGATAAAGTGGTTTGAGAGGAAACTAGACTGCACCTGGTTTGAATACAAAATCTAGGCAATAAGCGACACTTTGGCCAAGTGTTTTTACAGAGCTGAAGTTTCCATTGGACGTTTTACAAATGCAGATCTGTGTGCATGTGGCTGCTGGTAGTAGAAAGTAGAGATGGCACGATACCACTTTTTTATTTCCGATTCCGATTCCGATATCATAAATTTGGATATCTGCCGATACTGATATGAATCCGATATAGTGTGTTTTTTAATCAATAAAACTGTTTTTTTAATATCTTGCTCCATTTTGTATAAGTTCATACTCAAGTTTAAATAAACAACAACACTAAAGCTATTCTGTGATTCGGAGATGAAATGCCGGTTTGGTAGCATGGCTACAAATACACACAGCTGCTCTATCACATGAGGCACACTGCTCCCACATGTTACGATTATGAGCCGAGTTACCCCGTGTAGCAAGTTTTGTGAGGTGCTTTTTTGATATTTAATGGATTGGATTACATTTTTTATTTCTCTCCGATATCCGATCCAGTAATTTACGTCAGTAAGACCGATACCGATATATCGGATCGGTCCATCTCTAGTAGAAAGTGTAATAAATGCCAGAAAATACTGCAAGAAAAGGTGTTTTTCCAGCCTTGTAGAGCAACCCAGAAAAGCAAGAAAACTCATTAAAAGGAGAGTCTGATAATGAATATTAAAAAAGCGTCTTCATATGGATGAAGCATATTCATAAAACCGTAGTTACGCAGTTGGTAACAGCTGGATTTCGACTCGCTGTTCTTGTTCTGTGTGGATAATCTGTTAACTTAATTTTCCTTGAACATGTAAGTGTGTTGTAGTGGTTTGTTACGATGTGTTGGTGTCGTATGTTGACACACGTGCTGAGGGCAGAGAGTGGAGAGCAGTAGGAAAGACGCTGTAATGTTGTTCTTTTTTTTTGGGTTTTTTTTGCCTACTTCAGCCTTAAATTAACATGTAACAGCAAAAGCTGTAAAGCACAACTGACACACCTTGAACAGAAGGATGTTAAAATATATCCACGGGGAAATGTTGTCTTTAAAAAATAAGAAAAAAAATGTGGAAAAGGGAGAAAAAAGGCTCGTCAAGGGTCACCGCACTGCTGACTCACGAAGCTGTAACTCCATATGGAGGACCGGATCGACAGATACAGGCAGACGCAGCAACGGAGTGATGGACAGAGCTGAGCGGGTGGTTATGGGTCTTTATCCATATGTCATTTCCACCTTTATGTGAATGTAAGAGATTTTACTGATGGTGGTGACTTGTAGCCTTGAGCTAAAGCACAGATCTGTTTCCTGTCTGTGAACCTGTGTGATCTCTCAGATCCTGCTCAGCCTCGGGGTATTCAAACTACTCGGCTTTGTGCTTTTGTTTTCACAATCTCTATTTGTATTTCTGCACTTATTCTTGGGGTTGTGTGTTGCCAGAAATCATAGCTAGATGGATGTGGAGCGATACGATGAAGAACACAAATGGAAATATTGTGCTTAATGGCCAATCAAAAGAAGAGAATTTTTTTTTTATTACATTTGATTAAAAGACAAAAAAGTGTTATTCATGACACATGAGTACACATCCTGGCCACAAAGGACCATCAGGAGTTAGTTAAGTTTTGTTAGTGTATACAGCCTCCTACAATTCTCATCTTAAATGTTCTTCCTCACCAAATATGGGCAATATTTTAAACAAGGAGCTCTGCATTCAGGCGGCTCTGAATGTTCACTTTCAGTTTTTCCTCTGATTGGATCTGTCAGCACACAGTGCTCATAAGTGCTGCTGATTATGGCTCATCTGGATCACATATTAGAATGTTCATTTTTGGTTTCAATAGGTTTTATCCAGCTGCAGTCTGAATCAATGGATGTCAGATCAAAAACAGAGCACAGAAATTAACCTCCACCATCTCTCGCATAGTCAGACCTGACTGAACTCGACAGTCCGTCTGCCCTAGACTCAAAAGGCTTTTTACTTCATTTCACCTCAAAATTAAAACGCGGTGTGGGAAACGTGGTTGCAGTATGACAACACGGACAACTGATTTAGGTTTCGGTATAAAAATAATTTGACTGAGATCACATAAAGACCATGGTTTGGTTGAAGGTTAGGGATGGGTGGAGAGTCTCCAGTAGATGCTGTCTGAATCTCTGTAATTAGTGGCTGTACTAAAGTAAATCATTGAGCATTTAAATGATCATCTGATTTTTTCTGTCCCTCAGATCGTTCCCTTCTTCTCTGCGTTAGAGTAGAACTAGCCTTTACACTGGTTTCCCTGTATTTTATCACCTGTATCGACACATTTCTGCCTCTGTCCCGTGTCTCCCCCCTTCTCACACTGCTCTGTAAATTCTCTGCATGTGCAGTGCAATCGATCCAGGTAGAAGATATGAACCGCTGCTCCCGCAAAGCTTTGTTGTATAACCCCTCCACCACCCATTCTCCATTTCCTGTTTCACAATCAGAGATGGAGTCTCTGTATTGAGTGTGGGATGACATTTAGCTTGCCCCTCCATCTCCCTAATTGTCAATTATTCTCAGAACATGGAGCCACTCCGGCCAGGCTGGAGCCATCATTAAGCGGCGTGGCGTAGCAGAAAAGTATCGCAGGGACGAGGTACGGCGTGCCAGCAGCCCCGGCGGGTGGCATTTAAAGGAGCAATGAGCCACAGTGCCATACATGTGTGTATGTGTGTGAAATGCAGTCACATGGCAATCAGCCCCAGTGAGCCCCAGTCGCCGTTTATCACTGTTTATTACACTGAATATCTCACATGAAACAAATGAGCCTGACCTTTCAAACGAGTCACCTTTTCTTCTGCTTGAGAATATGATGAATATCCTGAAATGAAGCCGAGATGAGGAGCGTCTGTTGATGCAGTGAGCCAACGAGGAAATACAGAGGAGCAGAGCGAGTGTATGCCAGGACCATCAGTCACTGACGGGCCTACGGTTTGATATCAGCTTGGAAAGGGCAAAAGCTGGGCAGACAGGAACCTGATGAAGTTTCTCAAAACAAAGATAACTAGAAGGGCACTCAGCGATCACAGGACTCCACTAGAACTAGTGCCCCATTGTGCAGTTCTACACCACAATCAAATGGGTAAAAACACCCAAACCTGGCAGACGTAATCAACATTCAGTCATCATGCACATGTCAGGTCAGTCGGCTTCTCTGCAGTCAAAAGAAGATTACTGTATCCATCTGCAGTAATGTATATCCAGTGGTATGGCGTTCTATGAGCAGAATAGAAGTCAACACATTAATGAAATGTTGCAGTAAAGGGGGGTTGCAAAGCTGCTTGACGATCTGCAGTAGGTTGGAAAATGCTACATAGTCAAATTCAATGGAAATAAATGCCCTCTCAATGTTTTGGTTTACCACTGTGAATTAGTCTTACACTGTTTATTTATATTCATTTGCCTTTGTTGCTAACTTTATTATGTATGTGTTGAGTGAATTGCAGCTCAATGTCATCTCAGTGAATCCACAGTCTTTGTAGCATTGGCCACACTCCTCTCCCTCCTATGTCCCGCCACTGGTGGTCCTGATTTCCCCTCAGTTCTGTGTCCCGCTAACACGCCACACTCAAATGGTGTTAATATTGTATGCTACATGAGGTTACTGAACTGTGCTAACACTCACCCTTTTTTAAAAAAATAAACTCGAAATAAAAAAGTCTCAAACTCAGGGTCATTGTACTGATCGTCTGTGTTCAACTGTTTATGAGCTTTGTGAATCTGTACCCAGTCTGTACCCAGGGGGTGATATACCCTCTATTTACAGACTTCTGAAGATCCACAAAGAAGGAGTCCCACTCAGACCCATTAGCAGCATAAACTCAGCCACCTAGAACATTTCCAAGCCCCTCGCCACCATCCTCGCGCCCCCTGCGGGGAACACACCCCATCACATTAAAAACTCCTCTGACTTCACCAACAATTTCCAGAAACTTACTCTGGATCCAGGTGAAACCATAGTGTCCATTGATGTGGTCTCTCTCTTCACTGGCATACCTACAACTTAGGCAGTGCAGACTGCAGAACCAGCTTCACTCCGATCAGACCTGCACACTGTTAAACCTCGGCCTCACCACCACATATTTTAAACACAACGAGGGTTTCTACAGACAAAAACGTGGATGTGCTATGGGCTTCCCGTGTCACCTATTATAGCCAACCTTTACATCGAGGAAGTGGAAAGAAAGGCTCTGGGCTTGTTTAAAGAGACACCACCTAACCACTGGTACAGATACGTGGATGACACCAGGGTCAAAATCCAAACCCAAGAAGTAGAAGCCTTCACTGCTCACATCAACTCAGTGGATTGAAACATAACAGTTTGCTGTTTCTGGACTGTGCTGTGTGCATGGAGGAGGATGGAAACCTCAACACTCAAGTTTACCTGAAGCCCACACACACAGACCAATTTCTCCTCTTTGACTCCCACCACCCTGTGGAACACAAACTTGGAGTAATCAGGACACTACAACACCAGGCAGAAAATGTTCCCTCTAAGCCTGAAGGGAAAAAGAGGGAACCCACACTTGTAAAGGAAGCTCTTAAAACATGTGGTTATCATCAAATCAGCAAAGGAACACAGGAAAAAGGTCAGAAACCAACTATGGAGAAACAGAAGCACAAACAGAACAACACTCTCATCCCTGTCATCAGAGAAACTGAGGGTGGGGCTTACAACACCAACTGCCTGCCAGCTGTCTGCCACAGTCTGAGAACCTCCCCAGGCACCCACTCACATCTTGATCTTAGCAAGTCACATGATGGGGTGAGGTAAGGTCTCACAATGGTTTTACCTGAAACCTCTGCTGATAATGACCCACACCTTTTTCACACCTTGGCTCATGTGATGGTGCAGATGATCAATAATGGGTCAACAACCCTCTTAAGGGACACTCCCACTAGGGTTAAATACCTGAGCTTAAAAAACGCTTCTTGGATGAAACGTCTTCAAGAAACTTAAAGAAGTCCAGACACTTTTATTTCCAAGCTCCTTAGATGGTTATGGTTATGTCACTGTCCAGTCCTGTTTGTGCTCCTGATGTTTGTATTTGCTCTCATTTTGTTTGTTTGCTGTTGAATGTTTATAAACATCTCTAACCTGCAGCCAGTTTGTGTGAGTAAATCTAAAACATGTACTCACTGGATCTACGTGGTCACATTGAATAATGCACATGTCCATTTCCTTTTAACAAATATGAGACATAAACAAACTCGTACCAGTGTGTTCGTCCAACTGCTCTCAGAAGCACTGGTAACAACAAGAGGTTCAGGTTCAACACGTTGACGTGAGGTCGCAGCGCCGAGTTTCCAATGGTAGGGTATGTTTATGATCATTTATCAGACTGAATACTATTACTAATATGACTCTAACCCTAACTCTTTGAGCCTACTCCTCACAGTCTACAAAGGATTAAACCATGCTTATATACATTTGCAAAGAAAAACATTAAAAGTGCCCAAAAATGAAAATGCATGTCTTAGTTTGCAATAGTAAAGGTTAAACCTGATTTATTGTGTGTAAATGAGCTTCAGAGTCCTAACAGAATCCAATCTGTGATTTTAATTCTGAAAGTGAGCAGAGCGAGCAGCTTTTCCTTTCAATTCATGAACTATAAATTTTTTTTTTTTCAAAATGGATAAATGAGGTTTACTTGCATTTTTGACTATGAGCTTTCTCAGCCTGAGAGACACGGACACCCTGCAGTTAATGTTCTATCTGCAAAGATATTTTATTTTGAAATGCCCTGCAAGCATTTAATTGTTTCACTGGAAAAAGTGGTCACACTGCACATTCATTTGGTCTATAAAACCTCATCATTATGGGTCAGAGGCTCCTCGTGGCTGCAGATGGACAAACATTAAAATGCAGAAATCAGCAAGCGGACATCAAATCTGTCTCGGACCAAAATGAGGGGAAAGTAATTTGAATGCACAAATGATTCATTTCAGGGAATAGTTCAGTGTTAGGAGAGCAGATGACTCATTTATTAAAAACGTTTATACTGAGGCAGCTTCATATTAAACCCTCCTATCTGAGAACGAGACATGAGGCCGTCGGACTGTTAAGTGCTACCCTGACATTACCATCTACCGTCGATGTGCTGTTATGAAACCATCAGCAGAGGAACTGCTGTACTTACACAATACCTTGCTCATTTCAGCATGTATTAAACTCAGGCAGTAAACCACGCATGAAAGGACGCAATACTCTTCCTCCTCTTCTTCCTGCAGCAACAACAACAACAACTACAGCGGCAGTCACATTCTACTTCCATGCCTGTCATAACATCCTGCCGTCTCCTTGGATGGCGCTCAGGAGGAGGTAGGAGGTCACGGAGGCTCGCACATTATGGTGGCACATCTGCGCGTGGAGAGGGAAACATGCTGTCTTCAGCATGCGGCCTGGGAAAAAGCCAAAGCTGCGCCTGCAGCTCTGTGAGATGTCGGAACAGTTTACGAGAAATCCAGGAAGCAAGCCTCTGCCCAGATCTCGAAAGAGGCAAGGAGGGTGCCGACGCGTTAGACCTGGACCGTTCAAGCTTGGCGTGCCCAATTTAAACTTCTAATTAAATCACCCACCTGAAACCTGTTTGATGATGAGAAACTTTTGCCTTGAGATGGTTACAGTTTCCCATGAATGTGAAGTCGCAAATCAAAAACTATAAAATGATGATTTTGTAGACATGTGAGAAAGAAAAGTGGGAGGCACAGAGCTGCAGCACATCAGTGGAAGACAGCGGTTATATATCTGAAATGAATCTGGTTTTCTGTCCCGGGGTAACATTTAGATCAGCGCTGTATGAAATATGAGCACAAAATGAATCTTTTGATGCATTTTCACTGACAAAACTTCACAAAGTTCATTCCTTTATTCTGACTCCACAGACAAAAACACGGCAGATTACTTTACTGCAAGATTTCCTCCCTCGATGACTCACAAACACACATAGTGCACATTTATACACACGAGTCCAAATTAATGAGATAAAACTCATTAGTGCACATGAGGATAACATTTTAGATAACCTGACATATATATGAAAGAAAAGCTTGAAGCTCACTCTCATACTATGATCACATGGTTTATATTTTCTGTCATATGCTTTGGTATTAGAAACGTGTACTCTGGGTATTAACAGGCTGAGTTCACTGTGCAGGAATATCGCGATTAAAATATAAACCCAGCTGTTTGTCATGCTGCATGGATTCACATCTACTTCTTTTGCTTTCACACTTGTGATTATTAAACTTTGTCCCAGACCTGAGCTGAATTAAATCATACCTGACTTGAAATCCCAGGACCAGGCTAGGCTCTTTCTTTACAATTAAAAGTTGTTTCATCCTCTTTGAAATTATATCAAAATGTATGAACTGTGTTAAGAAAAAAAGAAACAGCAGCTCAACACTTTTTAATGTAATACATGTCTGAGTTATGATTTTGGAATATTCTAATAATCAGTAATCAGATGTTTAAGGTTTCAGTGTGTGTGTTTTACACGCTGTAAGTGCACATGTGCTACAAAGGAAGTGTGAAAGAATGAAGAGAGATTGTGTGTGTGTGTGTGTGCGTGTGAGAGAGAGAGTGAGTGGGAAGAGCGCTGAAACAGGAATAAAGCCGCGTACCGGTGGGACTTTAGCGAGCACTGCGCCATTCTACTCACTCCATCTATCAGTGACCCGCCCCAGCAACTCGGTGGATACATGCACGTGTGCACTTATGTCTTTGTGAGGACCCGTCGAGGACATTTTAGAGGTTTAGACATTTTTTGGTTTTGGTTTTGTGATGGTTCTGGGTAAGGAACACAAAATATACTTCTCACAAACATAGCTAGACGTGTGTGTGTGTGTGCGTGTGTGTGTGTGCTGAGCATGGAGTGTAGTTACACACTGCAGTGAGCAGCGTCCTTGCTGCTGCTCGCTCTGTGTTTCGCCTCCTGAGGTTTAAAATGGATTTTCTGCTTTGATAAAAGCTGATAAATCCAATTATATCAGTGCTTTGCTTTTTCCTATAATCCACCATTTGAGAGATTAGAGCACCAGCACTGACTGTGGTCTGCAGTGTGTGGACTGACTCTATGGTCTGTTATATTTGGCTTCTATATCATCATCAAAACACTCATTCAGGTCTCTGTGTCACATTGGGTCTTCCACATGTTTTCATTTTCTCACAGAACTTTATCCGAGCACTGGAAACCACCACAAATTGATCTCGTTGGTCTATAGATGGTGTGTCCAGAGCGTAAAGCATTTCCATGTGTGGTCTACGTCTATGACATAACTTTTTAGCTCCTGTTATGACAGGGCAAGTGAGAGTGGATAAGAAAGGTGGGAGAGAGGGGAGGAGGAGGGTGGATTCAAGCTCAGGCCTGTGCAGTAGGTCACCTGTTTAACCCAGTGAGCTTTACTGAAGCAGGTGGGGTGCGGACATCAGCTGAACAGGTATTAAAGGTTTCTCTGTGTTCTTCTGCTCATCATTTTAATGAATAATACTGCCACAAAGTGTTATTTTCTTCAGTTTTTCCATTGATTTTGCTTCTGTGAGAGAGAAAATCTGGATTTTTTTTCTGCATGTTGAAGATCTGTAGAAGCCACCAGATTCAGTGTGTGCGTGTGTGTGTGTGTATGTGTGCGTTTGTGTGTGTACTGTGGGATGTTCATGCTGGGATACTCTGGTTTACTTTGTAGAAGTATGTTTGTTTCAAGTCTACCTTTGCTGCTAGGCTCTGCCTCAGTCTTTATTTCCTCCTTCCTCCTTCCTTTCTACCATTTCTCTGCTCTTTTCTCCTTCCTCCATCCTTTCTTCTTCCAAACACATTATTCTTTTATCATTTCTATTCTCCCACGTGTTTCCCTCTTTTTTCCTGGTCTTATGTTTATTTTTAAAGGAATAATGTAATATGAGGCAAAGCACTGGGCACCTTCACATTACACCTACAGGAGCCCCTCAGCCACGAAGTTCCTGACGCACATTTTCTGTGCTGATGTTAATGCCAGAGGAGATTTGGAGCTCTGCAGCGTCTTTGCACTACAAGCGTCAGCTGCGAGCCCGCTCTGAGCTGCTGTGGTTGCTAAATGCTTCCACATACAGCTGATTGTGGAATATCTAACAGGACACACATTTCTTGTCTTGTCTTGTGCTCAGTGAACTCCTCTCACTGTGTCACAGATGTTGGTAGAGGCAGACTGCATGGCCAGGCACTTGATTTGAATTCACAGATGAAGTGGTGTAGCCCAGTACTTTTGTCCATATGGTGTATGCTCATTGGTAACGATCCGTGTGTGGCTTTGTGAGAACCACTCTGCAAACTCTGGTGTGGTTTGCTGTAAAGTAGCAACCGCAAGAGCAGATCTGAGGCCTCCAAATCTGAGATCAAGAAAAATCCTGGGTTACTTCCTGTAGTTTGGGAGTAAGGTGATGTCATGAATGGTCAACGGATGCATCTCACTGGGATTCCTTGGTGCTGTCTCTTTGAGTTTTGCTGACACTGCGGCCTCACTTTGGATTAAAGCTAAACGCCAGAAACAATACAGTTTTTGTCTTTCACAACTTTCTAGACTCTCTCTATTACCCGAGCTCTTTCACTCGGATGAGATAAATGTCATATATTTTTTCAAAATGGGCTATGCAATTTCCCCTAGCAGCAGGACACTGTGTTTCTGTTTGGAACAGTAGTTAAACAGTGGGAAACGGCACGCTGTTGAACACTACTGTCAGTATTTACTGCAGCAGCAGGAACGTGTACAGCGTGTCAGACTGAGTCAACTTAATGGGCTCGCTGGCACACAGGTAAACTGAAAGACTTTAGATCTGACTCGCAGGAAAAATGCACTTTTGTTTTGGTGTTTTTACAATGTTTTCTTTGCTAACAGGATGGCAGAACATAAAACCTTCCTTTGACCTTCAACTTTTAGGGCCTTGAAAACCAGTTTTTCAAACAGTACTACCTGCCAGAGACAGGGAGCTGTGGGCTGTTTCACAGGAGTGTTTGTGTGTTTGATAAATTCTAAAGCTGCTCGGGCAAAAGCAAACAGGGAGGAAAATAAGGACTTTTCTGGGGTGCTTGGTCACGCTGATCAAAACAGCCTTTTACTACTAGATGCAAAATTCCTCAAAGTAAAAAAACACAACACCACATTACACGTGTGCACGCTGAACGATGTTCAATCTGCGAATGTGCCCGAGGCCCTGCAGAAGGTTCACACAGCTGACAAGTTCAGAGCTCTCATTGGATGAAGAAGTGATTCATGTATGTTTTGAAGGTTAGCGTCACGAGCGTGCCTCGTTTTTGCAAACACTTACAGAGGCAGCGGATGCTGAAATAGCCTCTGTTGTCACACACATGCGAAGACACACAAAGGTTGGTTAGTGTCATATCGGCTCTGAGCCTTGTTGCTCTGTGAAGGTTGCTGGTTGAGTTATATTAGCACTAATGGGTTTTCTGTGTAATGATTGAGCGTAAATTTCCACTCCACTGCGTACAAACAGGCACGGGGCTGCTACGTTGTTATGCAAATGGTCGCGGCAGTGATGCGCTCTAACAAATGAAGTGTAGCAAATGGGAGACGGGGTCAATGAGGCAGAGAAATTTCGAAACGCTCACAGGGCAGAACGTTTTTAATTTTTAAAGGGAAATAAAAGTGAAACTTTTGGATGTGCTGAATATCGGTGAAGCTTTCGTTTAAATTAATTGAATTTTTCAGGGCGGAGTTACCCGAGCTGAAACACAGCCGCGACGAGACGTGACAGTTTCTATTAGTTGCCCGACCGTCCGAATCCATGCAGACAAAAGTGACAAATAAATGATGTGAAAGTCTTTACACCGAGGTGTGATATGGAGAATAAATCAGCTCACCATTGTTGTTTCGGCGATGGACCCGAAGCTGTTGATGAAAATGTTGCAGGTTACGTTGACAGGCGGACCTGGAGAGAGGGAGCAGAGAGACACGAGAAGTTAGAGTTCATAATATTTATGCAGACAGAAGACGTGGAGACGTGTTCGTCATCACAGAACGTGGAAACCTGCTCGTGAGAGCTGACTGCAGAGCTCAACACTGCATCAACACTGCAAGCAGCTTGAATTTGAGTCGGTATTGAAGCTGTAAAGAGTGAATGTGTGCATTGTGGGTAATAATTTCTGATGAGCCTTTAGATGTTGTTCCACTTCTAAAAGAGCTTTCATTGATTTGACTACTTTCACTGAGGACATGTTGAATTTCTGAGGAAATTAATTAAACTTAGGCATGAAACTTAGGCTGATTTTCCTCTGAGTGTTTGTGTGTGTGTGTGCGTGTGTGTGCGCGTGTGTGTTTTAAAAACCGAGCGAGGCTGACAGTGATCACTGACTTTTTTATGGGGCTTGTTGAAATTAAACAGCACAATATACAAATCATTAAAACATGTTAAAAACACAACAACCTTAAAAACACAGAGTAGTTTGGACCCGGAAGCAGTGTTCACATGTCATCACTTAATAACCGGATTTCTAGCAGAGTCAGGGGTCAGCATGGACACCCTGACTGATCTGCAGCTCCATGCACAACAAACTGTGACGCTCTGTGTATCCTGACTCCTTTCTATCAGAACCAGCATGAACATTTCCTGCAGATTGAACTACAGCAACCACTCTGTTGGATCGGACCACACGGACCAGTCTTCGTTTCCCACGTGCATCATCAGTGAGCCCTGAGCCAAATACTCACACTCACACATATTTCCAGCTTCCAACATCAACTCTGATGACCACCTGATATCTCCCATCCACTAACAGGTGCCATGATGGACAGGTAATCAGTGTTACTCAGAATGCTGGGCCTGGTTGGTGTCTGCAGCCTCCTGCTTTACATTCTCCTCACTGCTGATAATTGCTGCACTTTGTCGGGGTTGGTTTACAGCGTAAGATTCTTCTTGTCTTCTGAATCGATGTAAGCTGAGTGGATGTGTTTGCGTGTATCAGTCTGCATGTTGCCGGATATTAAAGCAGCAGAGAAGATTAAAGCTGAAGCGAGTTGATGGCTGACTGCAGGAAGTAAACAAAGTGAAAGAAACCTTCTGCTGCGGGAAAGTTGGCTTCAAACACTGGCTGAATAAACAACTCGCTTTTCCAGACTTAAACGTTCTGACGGCGTCCTACTGCCTGACAACAGCAGGAAGTGTGTCCCAGAGCCGCTGAGACGAGGAAATGCGCAAACCTCTCATTACAACTCGAGAAAACTACAAACGAGAAAACCAATTACACATCCCCCCGAGCCTTGAAAAGCCCTTTGGTCAAACTCGAGTGGTGTCAATAAACCCACAGTGTCTTTCAAAGGGAATCATAACAACCAAGACAGTCTGCCCTCTCTCTCCTCTCAGAGACGAGACACCGCGTCCAAGGTTGATGAGTTAGTTGAGGTGAGAGTCAGCAGCCTCGTGCACCATTCCACGATTCTTTGTCTCACTGGATTCTACAAACACAAATACAGTAAGACGCATGAACACCGACCCAGCAGTTCAGCTCTCCTCTGTTCCAATCACACTGAACCAACCCCAGCTTCCTCTAAAGCAAGTGTCGAACTCCAGGCCTCGAGGGCAGGTGTCCTGCAGGTTTCAGATGTGTCCTTGATCCAACACAGCTGATTTAAATGGCTAAATGGCTTCAGAGTTCGTGTTTTTTTCTCTTTTCTCTTTCCTTTCACTCATTATAATCTGTCTGAACTCTGAAAACTAAGTCAAGCTGCATCAATGAATGTAGAATAAAAAGTCAGTTTTCAAATATGAAACTAACATTTAATATGCTAAAGGTTGACACTATAATAAATCCTTGTAGCCTCAGTCAGTCAGTCAGATTATTGCATGAGCGATGAAAGAGCAGGTGGCGTGATAATGGCTGGTGCAAGGAATAAAACTAAATACTGAAACACAGATTCAACAAAACACCACTGAAATAACTAAATAAGACATTTATTAAAAACATTAGATGTGAGGATTAATAAGACAAAAGGTTTTGTGTCCAGTTTCAGCTTGAACCTGCAGGTCTGTGATTCTTCAGGCCGCCTCTAATAATTTGGCCTCCCAAGGTTCCCCAAAACAGTTTTGGGGAACCTTCTCTGTTAAACGGCTGATTGAACTCAAGTCTTCACATACACATCTCCACTGCAGACACCTGGTTTCAAAAAAATCACTCTTTTGAGCGTTCTCCCCTCTGACCTTCCTTATAAACATTTTTAGCACATCACGCTCACTGGTGTACTACACCAATAAAAATCCTCCCAGTAGAACCAATCACAGAGGCCTCGTCAGCTCTGATATCATGTTTCATCACAGTATCATCTCAGTCTGCATGTTTCCATTCATCAGGCTCAAAGAACTTCACAGCTCCAGTAGGAGCAGGATGATCCTCAAATGAAGCATTTTCCTTGTATTGGATTTAAGTCTGCAGACACAGTATGATCAGTTCTTTGTCTGTGAGATAATTACACTAATAACTGCCTACATATTTCAAATACATTTTTGTAAACAGATTACTGTAATCCGATTATTTTTAATCCATTTCCCATTAGAGATCTTAGAAAAAAATGTATTTGATTTTTAATGAGTCAAACGGCTGAATCACACATGTTGATGTAAGTTAAGGTCTCTCTCACACACACACAGTCTGCCTTTAATGTCCCTGGTTAAACTCGATGTCTAATTCTAACTGCTGGCGGCTAGCTGGAAATGAAGGAAGGGGTCTGGATTATTTTGAAGGCCAATTACGCTCTCTGTCACAGTGTGAGGAGTGCCGGAGGCATACACACAGACAGCTGCGGTCACCGGGTTGACGGCGTATGGTTAAAAGGTAAAAGATCATCAGAGGCTGGCACAGGCGATGGATGGTCATGTGACATCTACAGCATCATATTTACGCAAACGACAGATTAGTGACGCGGCCGTGTGAGGAAACGAGGGCGAAGCAGAAAGAGTGACTGAGAAACGGAGATATTAAATGAACCTAGTTGGTTTCCACTGTGGCAAAAGAAAGTGGCTGCATGCGAAATGAGTTTATTCCACTGTAGCAAAGAGAAATCACCGCATTCTGCAGGTGGAGGAGGAGAGGAAGACATTTAACCTGCCAGCATTTGGGGTTCATTTACTTCAGATGTGATAGATAAGGGATGCTCGAAGTAGACCCGTGGGAACTGTGGAAGATTAATGCTGGTTACAGTCACGTCTAACACTCACCGACTCTGCTGTGTTTCTGTTTGTTCTGCATCTGTCATCTGTCTTCTGCACGGTACCCAGAGCTCTCCAACCATGTAAATATACAGCTTATGTGTTTGGTATGCTTCAGATTTACACCCTCGATGTTAAATGCAAACTTTAAAATGCGAGAAGAAGAAGAAGATCAGAGCCGTCGGCTTTCAGGCTTCTCTCATTTCCACAAGTTTAAAATATTGTTTTGCTGCAGTCTGTCTTCTGAAAGGGAGCGTTTCTATTTTTCTAATGTTAATAGTTTCATGCTTTACTTCATCAAACCAAAGATACATTAACGTGCCTGAATGATCGAAATATGTTTTCCAGCCTGTATCTGTGTAGAGCAGAGGATTTTGGAGGAATATATGATGAAATATCACACACACACATATGATTCAGAGAAAGCTACTGGGTAATATTTTATGTAATGTGTGTACACTTTAATATAAAACCTACTGAGTCTGTAATTAAATACACTGAATGAAAATGTCTGTAACAATGTCTGTGCATTTTGTCACGTGTAAGATTAATTCAAGCACTGATATAAATTATGCAGCGCGTTCATTTTTTCTGTATCCATATTTTAATATTGTGCATTTTGTTAAAATCTGCATATTTTAGTGTAGCAAAACTTGTTTTTAAGACAAGTGGGCTCCTGGTAAACTATTATCCCTGCCCGACTTCACCCGCGTGATACGAGGTGAGCGCAGGCTCTGAGTGCATCACAGGGTTTATCCATAAAGCGGCTGGAATTACATTATCACCGTGATTTCTCTCAGAATGGCTTTTCAGGCCTAACTCGAGTCCTCTGACACGTTTCCTCAGCATCCCGGCTTTGTTCACAATCCCTCCTTCAAAGTCCTCTCGCTCCGTGGTGGGAGGGTGGTGAGGGGAGGATATCGCAATTTGTCTTTTCTTCCTGACGTCCCTCAGAGCACGTGACGCAAAAATCTGAGGAGGAGAAGGAGAAGCTAATACCTACTGAAAACCTCCTCCTTCTCCTTCTTTTCCACCACAGCGGTTCATTTAATAACCATGCAGTGAAGGAGAGGAGAGAGAGACAGTTTTCCATTATTGCTTCCCACTGAAGACAGAGACGAGAGGAAGAAGCAGCAGCTCGTTAAGTGTCACAGAGGACGGGTTGGCACCGAGTCACAGGATCCTGTAGCTTATATCGGCCTCAGCGTGCGAGCCAAGCGCTGAGAGCAGACGTGAGTGCGCTTCTACAGGCACGAGAACGGTTACATAACGCGCTCTCTGCATCATGAATGAAAGGGAGATTTCTCAATTAAACCGTCTGCTTTCAACTGCAGACAGAATCAGTTTCAGAATCTCATCACGTGCTGGCATATTTCTGAGTGCAGAGTCTTTTAATTAGTGCTCATTAAAATGCATGTGAACAATTTCAATTAACGGAACTATCTGTTCTTATGCAGATTTTATGTAAACACTGTTCAGAAACCTAAACATGAACGACCTTTTTTTAACTCTGGTTATACAGGATGTTAAAAAATTCGTCGTGGATATTTCTAAGCGGTGTCGGCGGTGGTGTAAGGCTTCCATCCTCACACACATGCTGATGTTGATGGTCATGCTGGTGTTAATGGTCTGTCCAGCTGTGGCTGAAATACCGTCAAAGGGGAATATTAATGTTGAAAACAATGTGAGTCTCAGCTCTTTGGACGTCTGTGTTCAGTTGCGTAAAGACAGCACCACACACACGTTTTTATTAGTTTTAAATTACTTTTTTTTTAGTTTCACACAATTGTTTCAGTTAGTTTGAAGTCTAATTTTTATTTTAGATAATTAAAATGTTTTTCACATCTGGTTTTAGTTTTTACTACAATAACCTCGAATACCAGAATACACAAACGTCACTTATCAAGCACAAAACACACAATTACACATATGCTAAAATAAACACAACCACACTTAGCATATGCTACAGTGCACAGACATGAAGGTGCACTGAGGCGTGCATGAACACACAAACACACAACAACCATTAATATAGATTTAGCAGCACCTACACACACGACTGTTGCAGCTGATAAAGTTTGATCACATGGCTCTTCATCCCTGCTGGCTACAGAACATCACACAAAGCTCAGTGAAATGGAAGCAAATTTGAAATGTCAGATTAATGCAAGGAGATGTGGAACTTTTCTTTTAAACTAATAAAACTCTCTTAATAATGAATGTGTAAGTAATTAGGCTACATTTTGTAAAAGTGCCTGAGGTTTGAACAAATTTGAATTTTTTTATTTTGCTTTGCTTTATAATGCTTTTACAATTATTCATGTCCACTAGCCCTCAGTAAAGTTAACACACACACACACACGCACGAACAGGCTAATCGAGGCTAGCGACTATGCTAGTCTGCTGAGGTGGAGCGGCTCGAATAATCCCGCTCTCTTTCAGCTGAACTCCATGTCCATGAAAAACAAGTGACAGCATTAATAAAGCAGGACGAAACAACCGGTCCAGCTCGGCCTCTCAGCACTTCTGCTAACTGCAGCTGCCGCAGCCATTTCCTGCAGAGATGCTGTAAACACAGCTCTCTCTCTCTCTGTGTGTGTGTGATTCCCCATCATGCCACACACACACAAGCTCCTGTCGTTTTCATAGGTTTTTGAAAATGACCGCGGATTTTAAATCAAATTGTTAAAACAGTTTGATAAAACACAGTCATTGTTTTATCAGATGCTCAAAAATGATTGGACAAATTTAATGTTTTAATAAATTCATTCAGTTATTTTATTTTTAAAAATAATTTAAATACGAGGATTATAATTGCTGTGCTTCCTTGATTGAGACGCTCTGCTGATCTGAGCCAAGTTATGGTAAACAGGCTGGTACTCATACATTACTTTCTACTATAAGTCTCATTCATCCTCTATATCAAAGTACTTTTATGTGCATATTTATCTAAGGAATGATACGAGAGAAATCAGAGTTGAGTATCTTACCCAATGGTGCTTCAACACATGGACTGAAGGGGGCGGGGACTGCTCCACCAAGTTTTTGATCGGTAGATGACCTGCTCACCAACCCGAGCCCCAGCTGCCCCGGTCATGGTCAGATTTGGTTACGCGCGGTGTATGGGTCAGTGACAGTGACTTTAGGGAAGCTGATGTAAACTTGCTTCAGTGGTTTGGCTGATTATTGATGTTTATTGGGGTGTTTAAGAGGAATAAAGTTATCTGTGGTCAGTAAGGTAGAAAAAAAACTCCTGTGGCACACCAGCATACTCCATACCAACAAAATACGTTAAATACAAATGAAACACTGATAATCTCAGAATACCTCAGTCTGCAACAACCACAACATGCTTCAGAGGTCACCATGAATTCTTGCAGAAAAATGAATGAATGAACACGTGTAGCTACATTTAAAAAAGTCAGTTTCCTCATTCAACAGATGAGAAATACTCCACTTAGCTTGGTGCCAGATGTGAACCGTATTGGTTCTTTCAGGCATCTTTCATTTGTGTTGTACTTGCCGGTCATCATCGTCTGCTCATTTTTCACTGTGAATCAGAACTGACAGGGGAAGAAGAGCTTGGTGGTGATCCAGGAAGTAGATGGGTCTAAATAGAGATAACATGAAGATGGCAGCCTGATAAACCTGCCGGGGAAGCGCATGTAATTGCTTTTTTAATGATTAATAGTTCAGCACCATTCCCTCGGCAGACTGGAGCCAACTTAACATTTCACCCTCACTGTGATTTTTAAACTGATGCTAGAAACAAACACTTTGCTGCCAACTGACGCTAGGAGCTGTGGATAGTAGAATGAGCCCGTGGGAGCATTTCTGCGTCAGCATGTCCTGAGGGGAAGTTTAAAGATGGCCGAAAACACGACCGCTTGGCCTGATTTTTCTCATCGCCACCCCAAGACAAGGCTTCCCACTTCCATCGTGGCAAAGCATCCGCTGCACAGCATGGTATGTCACGTCCTCCATGTGCCATATGTGAAAGACTGCAGGACACAAGCAGTGAAGCTCCAGTCCAGTAACACACAGCCCAGCTCTGTTTACACATTACACATTCAAAGAATTATCGCCTTTGCTGATTTTCCATCTATTTCAAAAACTAAGAAGTAGAAATCCAAATCAGGTGTCATTCTTCCACTGAAGTTCTGTCCTCTGTTGCTGTTCACAGACCAAGAAAACCAGTTTATTCAGACATTAAGGAACTGGATTTGGCATCATTGAACTCTCCATCACAGCCTTCTGTCAGCCTCATTCTGCGGTTCTTCTGCCAAATCGCTTTTTATGTAGCTGAATGTACAGCAACAAAAAAGATGCATATTTCATACGTGGTTATCAAGTGAATCCAAGCAGCTTGGCGCAGGCTTCAGAGATGATGTTGGCCGACAAACATGACATCCCTGCCCTCTTAATCAACCTCCAGTGACACTCTGAGGTCTTGCATCAGTCCTCGCAGTGTAGTCAAGCCTCTCGAGGGGTCTCGAGGGGTCTCAATCCCCATTTGCTGACAATGACTGCGATGACGACAGCCGGTCCTCCACCTTGTTCAAAAGACGGTGGTGCCATAAAGCAGGCACGGCTCAGTCTCAGGAGCAGATTTACGCTTTGATTTGAAGTGGAAGAGTGGAAGTTAAATCCAGTGATCCCTACTGTGGATTCATTCGCAAAGAGTGATGTGGAGCTAAATGCAAATCATACATTATCTATCAGGTTAACGCTGCATGGTAATCTCCTGGGAGGGGATCAGTTTAGTCACAGTGTAGCTAAACCCTACTAGCAAACATCGCATTGATGTTTTTTTGTTGATTGACTGTAACTAGTTGCAGTGACTACTTTCAATCACAAAGAAATTGCAAAGGTAGGAGGCAACCTCCAAACAACTGCAGTGCGACTGTTGCAACTCATCTCTTTGCAGTAGACGGGTTGACTCAGCTGGTTACATTTTGGTTGTTTTCCTTTATAAACGCAAGCTTGCTCAGCAACTGTGCCATTTTGCTGTTGAGCTGCGGGCGTGCATGGTCACTCTCTGTGGAGGATTTCTGTTTCATTTCTGTGAATATAGACAGCAACAGATTTGAAGTTGCTTTGAAAACAGGGACCGATTGCATCTGCGACGCAACCGTATCAGAGGCAGCAAGATCTCTCCTGCTCGTAGTAATGGCAACACGTTAACAGTTGCAACAACCAAACAGCAGTGCACATTTTCCGCTGTCATTTTTTTATCATCTGTACTCTACCCACAGTCCTCCGTCACGGAAAAAAAGACATCCCGGAGTGTTTCAGGAGAAGCTGTCACAGCCATGAAGCTGTCACAGTCTTAATGACGGGTTCCTCAGCAGCTGACAGCTGTAATATGAGCTTCAGCTACAGCCTGTATTTCTTTTCCAGTGCTGAAAATCACTGACACTCACTGTGCAATCACAGCCTGTATGAAGTCACGAGTCCTTCTATTCAATTATTCACCCAGCTCCAACAACACACCACCGTTCTCCACCTCCTGTGCCTTCGTAACACCCTCACTTCAGTTACCATCGTCACAACTATCACGCAATCAAAAGTAAATGATCACTATAGAAAACTGGGATGAAGGACGACACCGAGGAAGAAGCCGAGCTCTCTGCAGACACATCTTCCAGAGCTTTCTCTCGGCTGCACTTCTTTCCTCGTTTCATACTGCTGTCATGCTCTCCAGCGACTCTCCCGTCCTGTTCCTGCCTCGTCCGAGAGACAAAATTCTCTTTCCACTGCAGCATCCTTTATTTTCAACGTACTTATCGAGCCACCGGTGCTGACAGATCGGTCTCTGGGGACTCATCCTAACCCTTGTCCTCCGAACCTCTAATCATCAGTGTGGTGTTTACAGGGACCAATTAACCAGTCAATCTATCAGCTTTCCTCGCTGACATCTTCATTTTACAGCACCTCCCTACTGCGGCATACCTGGACCGCCAAGTGGAACTAATGAAGCGGCATAAATCAAGCACATGCCGTGCTTTTACAAGAGGGAAGAGTATAGGTGGTATAGTGGGCTACGCTCCATTATCAGGCCTTCGGAGAGTTGTAAAACACAGGTATCTGGAGGATTGCCTTGGCCCTGCTCTCCTATGCTTTATTTAACTCTCTCTTCTCCTGATGCCCAATTTGCAGTCCTCTAAGTGACACCTCAACACCCCAGCGGTCTGCCTGAATTTATTTCCAGCAACAAATGGCATCGAGCTAAACAAAGCAAAGGCGGCGGGGGGAGAAGAAAAGTCACAGGCTACAAATTAAATGAATAATACTCTGAATTACACAGTATCGCCTCTTTTGCAATTGAGCTGCCTTCAGCAAAAAAAATCCCACAATGGCTGCGAGACGTTAAATATTTATAAGGCGTCGTCTCAAGGCTATATGGTCCGGGGAAAGCAGTTTCACTCTTTTATTGAACTAATATATATTCCCTACACATGCCCGTGCAAGCTGAAGAGCAGGACTGAGGGAAAAGGGAGAAAACGGAGAGAGCCAGAAGGTTGTTTTTCTTTTCCGATCGCTGATTTTCTTCCATTATGTCCGAACGCAACAGCTGAGGAAGTGATCATCTCGTTCTCATCCACCGTGCATAAACATCAGAGCCGAAATGCCAGCTAGAGGGAAAAAAAGAGTTTCCCAGGGAACTTGAAAGCATCATAAATCCCCTGACTCGATAGTGAAACAGAGAAATAATGAACATTTTATCAAACCCCGAGAGCTTTATATTCCTGAAAGTTGCTCAGCACAACTTCGAAGAAAGTTCGCTAAAAGTCACGAAAAGATTTTGCACTTCTGAAAAAACGATCTTCAAACACGGTGTCGGTGCTGCGGCGGGACCGACGTACCTGCACAACTTCAACAGCCGCGCTGTCCCTCCGACCATGTTTCGCCTTTGTTGTTTACAACAAAGTCACCATGTTCCCTGACCAGAACTCAGGAATGATTATCAGAAATAACTCATGTCATACAACGATGACGTTTTAAATCCAAACAAAGGTCAGAAATACATCAGTTGAACCTTGACTGGCTGCCAGAGGAATCCAACGAGGAGGAGGAAACTCCAGGGTGAATAATGTGAACATTAAAGGCCCAGTTCCCATTTTTCTCTGGGAGTCTTTTTTCTCTTTTTATTCATTTATTTATGAAAACCAAATACAAAATATATAGAGATATATATAAAAGATATTTTTCACTGCTGTTCCAAACCTTTTAGGTGGATCTTTGCCTCCACTTTTAAAGTTTCAGATTTTCCACGAGATTTGGGGAGAAAGCTGTCGCTCCCTTTCAGCAACCAGACCATTAGAGAGGTCTGACTCTAATGTTAAGAACCAGTTAGGAGTCTTAAAATACTCGAGGACCCTGGTAAGTCAGTATCTGCTGATCAAATCATCCTGATTTGACAGTATTGGGAAGGTTACTTTTAAAATGTATTCCACTACAGATTACAGAATACATGCCCCAAAATGTATTTTGTAACACATTTCGTTACGTTACTCAATGAGAGTAACGTATTCTGAATACTTTGGATTACCTATTATATTATCGTGCTTTTTACAACTACATAAATGTACTATTGTTATGTGAATTATTACTATTACTGAAGGTTACTCGCCATACCAATACCGACTAGATTTTTAAATCTTAATATAAAATGAGTAACAGTAGGGTGGACATTAGTAAGGCTGCACTGCAGCGATTTCGTATAGAAAACTATTCGGCGCGTACATAAAACAGGTCCGCGGCTCCGAACCGTAGTAAAGGGACCTCTGGCTAATACGTTGGGTTCCGTGTCGGGCTCGTAGCCGAAAACTTTGCTGTCTGGGTCAACTTTGCTAGCGAGAGACAGAGAGAGCCGTTGAAAGGCTGCTCCAACAAAACTTATTATTTCGGAGAAAAACACAAAAAAAGTGTAGAGCCGAGTCTTAATAGCTTACTTACAACTGGGCTCGTCAGGGACTCTTTTTGGCTGCATGGTTATTATTATATTTACATGCTTCCAGCTCCCGTTTCTGCTCGGTGACAGCTCGTACTTTTCCACTCTCCTTTTTCTCCCTCCTCGCGCTTACAGACACATAACGGGTATGGCGGTCCATTCTCTCTGCAGCACGGACTACACTGCCCATGAAGCTACATTCTTCAGGGCTATGCCTGTAGCATTCTGCCTGTTGCCTTCATATTAAATCATTTTTGTGAATAATTTTTAAAAATATTTCTTCGCGCCATTAAGCAAGTAGAGGTGACATAGGCCGCGAGATTGAGACACAGGCATTAGAGCCTGTTTTGTTTTGTTTGGGGCGTGGAAACCAAAATTAGAGACGGCGTAACCGAACATATGAAACAGGAAAATACCACGTAATCCCTTTATTTCAGCAAAGTAACTGTATTCTGAATACCATCTTTTTATACAGTAACTGTAACGGAATACAGTTACTCATATTTTGTATTTTAAATACGTAACGGCGGTACATGTATTCTGTTACTCCCCAACACTGTGATTTCATGGCATTCCTAATATGGCTATATATATATATATATATATATATATATATGTATATATATATATATATATATATATATATATATATATATATATATTTATATATATATATATATTAGGGGTGCAACGATACTCGTATCGATATTGAACCATTCGATACAGTGATTTTGGTTTGGTAGGCATATGTATCGAACAATACAAAATTTTTAATTTATTTTATCAACTTTCCTTCTGACGCTGCTGTCTGTGTTGAGTGCTCAGTGGATCTGCGCTCGACAGTGCAGCCTAGGCGGAGTAGTCGAACGCAGATTCACTGAGCGCAGGGTAAGCTAGCGAGACAGAAGCTAAGCTCTCCTTGCAACATGGCAAATTGAACCTCCCCCACCCTCATTCAGATCTGGCGTTTGGAACTATTTTGGTTTTCATGTGACGTATGACCCTGAAGGTAAGCGTGTCATGGACTAAAGTAAAACAGTATGTTGGATGTGCCAGCAATGCTCAATTACATGGGTGGGAACTAGTGTGTTAGCGCAGTTAGCTCATTAACGTGTGCGATCCGCCGTAGCTCGTTAACGGAGATTTGCTGTGTTGTGGCGTTAACGTCATTTCAACGAGATTTACGCTGACAGCACTAGTGGGAACACAACACACATTTACTCCGACATCATCCTACTGCAAAGACAAGTGGACGCAGACAAAAACCACAAGCACACATGCTACAAATTTTACCCGAGTCATTTAGACAGCCGTTAGCACATGATTCTCCTTATGGGGACCTGATATGTTTAATATGCTGCTGAGAGTATACCCCAGAAGAAGCGTATAGTATAGCTTTTATTTTGGAAAGAGACATTTCTCTGTAATAAACTCTCTTTTCCAAAGATGAGTGATTTCTCGATCAGATACAGGTCTAGCAAAATCGCTAGCCCGACGTCCCGGGGCTAGCGATTTTTCCAGTCGGGCTACCAAAATCTATCTCTGCCCTGCCCGTCGGCCTATCGTAGGAAGGAAAAATATATGTCAATGCTTTTGCATTCTTTCGGAAATGTAGCTGGGTAATTATGTCATTGGCATCGGTGAGCCACTGTCAATATGTGACATATTGAAATCGCGTTTGAATTTGCGCTTGTTTTTTGCTTTCACTTTGCAATCGCGCGAACTGTGTATAGAGAGCGACAGCACTGATTGGTGAGTGATGATAATTTGCGCACCAATTCCTCTGACATCGTCTTATCAATCGTTAGCTTACTATGCAAACATGACAAGTGAAATCTCCCGCAGCAAACTTAAACATGTGAGAGGTTGATCGCGCAGAGAATCGCTGAGCGTTTTATGTGAGTGCCTGTGTAAAAGCAGCAGGATATATATTTTAGTTCTGCTGAGCCAAATAAGACAGGTCAGCGTGAAGAAGTGACAGCCAAAGAAAAGCTTACCACAAAACGGAAAAGTTATGACAAATCAGACTATAAGGCAAAAAGAAAGTGCAGCTTTATGGTTTCATGGACAAAATAATTTCTGTGGCTGCAATATGATGAGCTAAATAACCAGGGCTGCACATAAGTGGTCCGCAGGTGCGCATTCGCTGTCAAAATAAAAAACGTGCACAAGATAAGAAGTTGCAACGCGTGTTTGCGTACATAAGATTTTCAGGAGGAGGACAGACATTTGTTTAGAACTCTTAAAGATGTCGAAGAAGCAAGCTCCTTTAAGCAATTACTGTGATGTTCCTCCACCTCCAAAGAAATGTCAGAAGGAGTCCGAACCACAAAAGAAGCGCGTATTCTCGGAAAAGTGGTTGCAGGAGGTGAGCTGGCTTCAAACAAATGATGAACGCACAGAGATGTGGTGCAGAATGTGCCGTGAAAATTTAATAAATGACAAATTAAAAAGGCATGAACATTTTTTTTTGTATCGAAAAAATATCGAACCGTGACACAAAAGTATCGAACTGAACCGAACCGTGAATTTTGTGTATCGTTGCACCCCTAATATATATGTATCCAGGCAGTATTTTCCCTCAAATCAGCAGACTTTGGAGGGTTATCCCGACTTTCTGTAAGTTAAATAGGTAACTTTCAGCTCCCTGCTGCTACTTCTTTAACCATTTTTCCCTCCATTACATCCAGACATGACAATGAGGAGGAGACAAACATCAAGGCTGCAAACCGCCGTGGAGAAGAGACAAAAAACGCTGGAAGGCTTTCAGACATCAAGCATCGTCCGTCTTGGCTCTCAACAATGAAAGACTTTTTTCTCTTCATTATGTCGATTTGCTTTAAAGCTGTTTCGAACACCAAAGCACCTGTCTGCTCCTCTGTCTGGTTTATTCTGCCTTTACTCCCATGCAGATGCTGTGTGCTCGTACGCGCTGCACAGACAGCTCTCATTATTGTCCTACATACAAGCCGGAGCCCTGGCTCTTTTATAGAGCATGGTTTCCTTTAGGTGAGCGAGTAAATAGATCAGCAACAGGGGGAAAAAAACCCCACTTCCTGTCACATTTTAATTGCAGTCGTGAGATGAGGAATGGCGTTTTCTACTGACGTCATATTCAGTCATCCATCATTGCCTCTTCCATGGAGTGAACTTTAGGGAAAACTTAATTTTCCTCCCCAGTGAGGGCGGAGAAATGCCATTATAATGTGTTTTACTCTTCCTCTTTCTCCACCTCCATTTTCTCCTTCTGCCCCTCGTTTTTTTTTCACAATTCCATTTCTTCTTTTCTCCTGATACTTTCTCCTGTCTCTTGTCACTTTGCTTCTTCCTCTCATTCATATTCTCTCTTTCAGCCACGGGGCGTTCAAGTTTCATTACGAGATAAAATGTATTCAAAGTGGGAGGCAGGCGGAGGGGAGAGGATGGAGAGATGGATGGATGCATAGCAGCCTGGTCAGAAAACACCTGAGGCTCTGTGTGTGTGTGTGTGTGTGTGTGTGTGTGTGTGTGTGTGTGTGTGTGTGTGTGTGTGTGTGCATGTGTGTGTGATGTAGTGAGAGAACAACTGTGTTTATCTATGCATATTTACTAAAAATTGGCATTTGTGCCTGTGAGCATTTCCCGTTTCTCTGTGTGACAGGATGTGTGTGTGTGTGTCCTGTATGTTTACAGTGAGAATGTGTGTGAATGTGTTTGTTTGTCAGCAGCATGTGTTTGCATGTGAACACTCCTCTCTCCAATATTCCAGCTGTTTATGCGTACTATCTGAACAAACACACACACACGCACACACACAGAGTCATTTCAGTTTAAGCACAAAATAAAAACAAGCTTTTTGAAGGTTAGAGGACATTTAGCGTCATGATTCTTCTGTAACATGTACTTCTGTTCATGAAACCCATCAGTAGTTTGAACGTTTCCAGCACCTGGAGACAACCTTGCTGCTGGCATTAAAAAGCTGCTGTTGGAAATGAGTAAAGTGGCGCAGCATCAGTTTTGTGACTGAACAGGTGACCTGATTACAAATATTATGCATTTGTAATCAGGCCACCTGATTACAAATGCGTAATATGATGAGCGTGTGTTTTATAACACACGCCCGTAAAAAGGAAATATATATAGATATAGATATCATTCTATATTTATCCAGTCAATTATTAGACTGGATAAACTAAGGTTTATCCAGTCTAATAATTGAGAAATTGCACAAAATTTGTGCAGGATAACCTGTGTGTGTTATTGCTGCTGGAAGCACTTATTTATTCGGAATAACGGGGGAGATGTTCTCAGGACAGGTGTGTAGTCGGTGCAGGTGGATGCTCAGACCCTGCAGTGACCCTTCAGTCAGTCACCCTGATGTTTTTGGCTGTTGTGCTTAATTTGCGCCTATTCATAAATCTGGTTTTCAGTCAGGTGTCACATTTTGATCTTCTTGACACCTCGGTGTCATTTTCATGTTTGAGGAGCTTCTTGTGGGATGAGGTCATAAGAAAAAATGACCGGACGCTGTGGTCAGAGACGAGTCGACGGCTTTCATTTCTTCAAAGCTGCAGTGTGTGGACGTTTCACTTGTTCTTTTTAGTTTTTGTGTGGTTGTGCTAAATCTGTGATCTGAATAATTACACTTAACGAGTTATTTTGCTAACCCCTCCATCCTCCTCACTTGAACATAATCTCTGCTATTTTGGGTCATTTGTTGAAATGCAGCATAAAACACCAATATGTGATTTTAATAAAGTGACTGCACAAAGGGCAGACACTGACGCAGTTTGGGATGAAATCAGTAAGACTCACACTTGACCTCAATGCTATGTAAAGGAGAAATTAATGAAACATTATTGAATCTTATTGGGTTTAAATTAATCTGTTTTATGGGTAAAGTTTGCTGAAATACTTTTTTCTTCATTATGAGTGAACGTAGGTGCTTCCTGAGTAATGATGTCACGTTTCGAAATGCCAGTTGTTGTAAATTATGTAGGAGGCTGGCCTTTCCAAAGATGAAAAACAGCCACTGAGTTTGATAGTTTGCGTTTGCTGGAAGAGCACCGGATGCTTCATCTTCAGTAGCCGCTATTGTTCAGAGCCTGACCATGATTTCAGTCACACTCCTGCAGTCTGTCCTCTGAACATTTGAGTCACCGGTGACGTCCCGCAGTCAGCACAGGGGGGAGCACCAGTGTGTTGGAAAGTAGAGTTTGCAGAGCAATAAGAACTATGCACAGAAATAAGCAGACGCTTTTGTAATCACTGCAGAAAGCCTTCTTTTTTTTGATCAAACACCCAGAAATCATTAGAGGATATATTATAAAACCAAAACGATGTCATGTTGGCCTGTCATCCTCGTTCACTGGATTTCTCTGCAACATCCCCGCTGCATTGATTTAACGACCTGATTCAAATGAAAGAGGCTGCTGCACACTTTGACACACAGCTGAAGACGACCTCAAAGACGCCCGAAGAAGAAAGTTCATGCAGGAGCCGTCTTAAAAGGTGGAGGAGAAACACCTCCACACCTAACGGCGCTCTGATTTCAAGGGGACCCACTCCAAATGTGACATTAATTGCTTTACCAAAAAATGTATCATCTTGTCTAATTATAGGCAGACAGTGAATTAAGTCTGCAGTAAATGAGTCGCTGGACCTTTCAGGGCTTTCTTTGCCAGCTTTTGACTGACAGGAGAACATGACAGGCTGGCAGCCGGCTGCCCGCAGGGAGACAGAAATCAATAGCAGGTCTGCAATGGCGACGGAGACGAGGTGACTCGGGCTTTATATCAATGGATTAGTGAGAGGTAGCGATGAAAATGTGAAAGAGATTAAAAAGGGAGGAAAATAAAAATGTGAGCAGCGACGTGTGTGTTTCAGTTCCTGTGTGTGTTCTGTGCGTGATCTTTCCTGTTTGCTGCCCTCGTGCAGATGGAGTGTTTGCAGAGTGTGTGTGTGTGTGTGTGTGTGTGCGCGCGCGTGCAAGACAGAGATGGTCATCTCCTCAATAAATCGGCGTGTGATTTAATGGCGTGTCGTGATGTGCTGCCGTTAGCTCGATGCTTTTAATCATCTTGAGGGAAATGTAGATAGTCATTTGAGATTAGTGGACACACACGCGCGCACACACACACACACTGTTAAAACAGGTCGATTCAGTTTTATTAAAAAACACTTTTCCATCACGGCTTCACCTTTAAAATGTTTTTTTCTTCATATTCAGAACGTTTTACTAAGATTGTGGGTTTTTTTTATTTCTGTGTGGATTAAAGACGGAGGCCGTTGTGTTAACATTAAAATCAAAGAAATGTTTTGACTCTTTTTTATTGTTTTAACCGCAGTAAAAAAAAAAAAAAGAACTATTTCCTTGCATTATTTATTATTTAATTTATCACAAAAAAAGCATATTTTCACTACTTAATGTTAATACTTGGATAGAAAAATATGAAATATATGTGAAAATATATACAAAGAGTTAGGGTTAATTTTATGTGATTTATGTGTGTAATTAACTATATTATGAGCTCTCACATGAGTGCCTGTGACAGAGAAAATGCTTCAGTCCTTCATGTTCATCATCTGAGGCTTTCCTCTCTGGTGCTTTTGTTGTGAAATACTTTATTTTGGCAGCATGAATAAGTTACTCCAGAGCGGAGGCCCTGGCGGACTGATCCTGCAAAGTCTGAAATTACTTTCACTCAAATGACCCCAGAACACCAAACACAGGAGCTGGTAATATATTAAATAGAGATTAAACGAGCTGCTTTGGCCACAGAAGGAGACACCAAAGTTCTTCTTTGTTTCCTCACATGGAAATAATAAATCATACAACACTTCAATAGTCTGCTTTATAAGACTTTCAGTGCTTCACGCAAATATACATGCCTGTATGTTGTTCTTCTGAAGGTTAACATGGATTTAAAGCATTAAAAGGATTTCTGCCTCGTAAAGAAAACTTTTGTAACCGTGAAACGAATCTCTGGTCATTTTGATCAAAGCACTCGTGATTCGTGTGGTTTTGGAAAGCCCTGCAGTTAAAGTGTTCTTTGTAAACCACAGTGCAGTGATGCCATACTCTTTAAAATAGGCCACATGAATGGGAACGACTGTGTGTAGGGGGATATTCAGCTTTACGTTCAGTAAAACGATGCGCTGTGCTCCAGCCTGCAGTAATCATTCTGCAGCGTTGGCTTTCTGCAGCACTGTGCAATCACATTAGAAAGGTGTTCTTCATAAGACAGGCCACTCGGATAAGCATAAATCTACATAGCAGCAATTTTTTGCCCTCAATAAAAAAGTTAAATAACCGCAATATGCTCCGACCTGCAGTCGTCACATTAAAGTGTCACCTCTCTGAAGCACTGTGCAATCATATTACGAGCCGTCCTCCGTGAAAACGGGCGCTCGCATGGACGTAAATCTGCGGAGACGGACTGAATCTGTGGGAGGACGGAGAGCCCAGAACCTGGCCTAACAGTAATCTGCATAAAGTATCTGCAAGGAGGTGGCTCCTGTGGAATATGTACTCAACATCCCACAACAGAAGGAGCAGAGCAGAGCCTCCAATCTGATGGTGGCCGTGGAGAGGCACGAGCCCCGACCTGCTGACTGGATTCTGCTGAACACGCTGGAAGTAAAACGTCCCCACCGCCATCTTCCTCCTCTTTCTCCATCCTATCTGGTCTCTAGTCTTCCCCTCCGCCTCCATCTCCTCCGTGTGCTCGGCTTTGTTAGACTCCTTCTTTCCTCTGCCGTCATCACCTCCTCTTTGTTCCCTTGTACACAGACTTCCTTCTTTGCTGTCTCTTCTATAGCATTCTTGTCTCTTCCTCTAATCATCCTTTCCTTCCCTCCTCTTTGCTCTCCTTTCATTTAGTCTGTCCACTCCTACTATCATATTATTTTACTACTTATTATTTAGTGTCTCTTTCTAAATAATTAAATTTTTCCTCTGACATATTCTTCCAATCCTATCCCTTTCTTCTGTTCTTCTAATATTCTCCTCTCGCTTTGACATTAGTCATTTTTCTTCTAAAACTGACATTTCCACCAATTCTGTCTGCAGCCAAAAAAATCACCGCTACATACGCCTTTGTAGCAAAAATGCACAACATGTCTTCACAGCACTGCTGTAGGTCTGCTACATGACCGTGCTGCTTTATGTTGATTAGCGATTAAAATGAAGGATAACCTACAGGTGGAGGAGGGTCTGTGGGTCCAAAAAGGGGGAAATCCCATCATCTAGAGACTGAAGTGGGCAAGCAGCTCATGGCTGACTCACAAAAATTACAAATGAAGCAGCTGCAGCATGAATAAGACATTAAAATATGACTGCAGCTCGGACCCAAGTTAATGTCCAACCTACATTCTTTGATTTCCTGTCCAGCACGTCTGTGAACTGGAATTTTTCTCCTGCTATTTGAACAATAAAAAGAGAAATGATTTCTTATCAGCTCTGCACTTTTTTATATTCATTTTATTTATTTTTAGCACCAAGCCAGAGTGTAAGTTATGCATCTCAGCAGCCCGGAGGCAGACAGGCTGCTGCCTGCTAATATAAACGCTGTCTCCTGTGACGCTGACAGTACTGGAAGGAGGTAATTGGGGTCTTTAGTCTGCAAATGGCGTCTCTCTCAATGGCGTTATTCACCCAGAGAAATCAGACGCAAGAGGGTCGCATCTGCTGTCCACTGCCGAGGTCGTGTTTTGCCGCGCTCATCGTTAGATGGCCGGTTAACTTTTTGGAGGAATAGGACCTCGGCCTTATTTCCTCGGTCTTGTTGCTATAGCGATCAGGAATATCCAGCTGAAAATAATGACGTTTCTTTAACCTGCGCTGCACTCTGCAGACTCCGTCTGGCAGCATCGAGCAATAAGATTACCCAGTGCGTAACCTCTGCTGTTTGCTCCACCGCCAACTGTAATTGTCTGGAAAGTCCTGCAGCAGTAATTTGTAGGACGGACCCTGTGAGCGGATTGTGTATGTGGCTTTCTATCACCGCTTAGAGTCTGTGCATGCAAATTAGGGCCACGCAGATATTAGTTACAACTGACAGGAGCCACTGTGTTAAAGGGCCTGCTGTGCTACCAGAATTAGCATCTTCAGCTAGGAGGACAAATGAGATGAGAGCGATCCTTTAACGCAGGGCAAACGGGGAGAAAGGTTACAAAGCTGTTGTAGTCCGTGCTCTACTCTAGACTTCATTTTGCTTTTTATTTTCTGCACACTAAAGGTACACAATAAAAAATCTGTAAAATGAAGGAACTGTTTTTCTGATAATGAATTTTACAATTGACATAAACCTCTGTAAAAACAACATAATGTCAGAAAATTACCAGGACACAGGCTGCTGTGCAGTACTGCACATTCCTGCATTACATAAGGACGGCGGGTAGAATACAACACTGCTACACACCCTACTTCATGTGCCATTAAATGAGTCACAAGGATGACAAAATAAATCATTCTTATAGCAAAAAAAAATAGAAAAACACTTTAAAAATGTTCTGTGTGAAATTTTAATGCTGGTTGTGTATCTCTGAATGAACCAGAACGTCAAGTTCACTGATATGAAAACACAAGTTTGAAAGCTCACATAATATTAAAAACTGACAGTTTTCTTGTCTCAGACAAAGTCCATTTTTTGAGTGGCTCCATGTCTTTGTCATTTAGTACAAACTGTTCTTATAGTGCTGTGATGAATGCAGTTTAAACACTAGGCGAAAGACAGGTTTGCTGGTGTGATCACCAAAGTGTCTACATTTGTCTGTGTCAGGGAGGGAAAAAAAAGGTTTTCTATTGCCAGACACAACCGTCTGCAAACAATCATGGCTGACACTAAAGGAAAAACATCTGTCAGGTCAAAAGTGCACGCCTAAAATATTTCAAATATACTGAAATGCAGTTTTCTTAGTTATTTCTAGACATTTTCTGGTAAAACCTCCAGCAAAACATTTTAACCAAAAAGCATTTCCCTCATGTTCCTAATGGTGTCAACATCTGGAAAATGCCTCGTCGTTGCATTAAAGACAAATGATCACAAACGGTGGTGAGGGAAGAGCAGAAGTAGAAAATAGAAAAAAGGGAAAAAGAAACAGGAAAAGGGAAAGTACCTTTCTTGTGAGTAGCTTCATTTTTGGAGCCTTTGGGGTCTAATAAAAAAAAGATGAGAATTAAACACAGCATATACTAACAACACGTTACCAACTACACGTTGTTTGTCCTCGTTAAGGAAAACAACCGCGTTGTCTATCAAGGAGCGAACAAGACAGCAAGGCTCGATTATCTACGGTGTCGCAACACTCTGCCAACACTCGGCCGGGGTGAGTGTGTGGCAGCGGGGGAGACTTGGGGAGGGGCGGGAGGAGGGGGGCAACATACTGTGAAGGCAATAGCAGGAAGGAGGGATGCATGAGACTGTAGAGAAACAATCTACTGCCATACTGCAGCGGGCAGGACAGGAGAGGCGATGCGCTGAGATGAAGAGGAGAGTTGCAATGCAGTTCTGTCAAGAGGAGCTGAAGTAAAACTAGCAAAATGCACTACAGGAGATGCAAGAGGCCAGAGAGAAAGAGGAGGAAGAGGAGGAGGGCAGGGAGGTGCAAAGACTACATGTCAAACTGGCTTCATTTAGATTTTCCCCTTATCTGGACTGTTTTGACCTCGGTCATTTTGGGCAAAGGGTAGACGGTGACTTACACATTTCACAACAACTCAAATAAAACAAAGCAGCCGATTCTCGGTCCCCATTGATATTTCGACTGGCAACAGAAATGGCACTAACCCCAAAGGAACGGATAAATGATCGCCAATCTGAGATGTAATTCCAATTCTTCCTATTAATATGAAGTCATTTGGCTGAAATGGAGCCCATCTGGATGACAAAAGGTCCTACTTCAACCCCCCAAGAAAGTAACAGCCTCTCACAAACGGGCCACATTATATCGTAGCTGAGAAAGAGAACTTTTAGTCTGCACAAGGCTGATTGATAGTGGAAAAATGCCAACCTGCTAATGTCAAGGAATCAGAAGTTAAAGACAAACGATTCATTGCTCTGAGGTCTTTCCCCCGTTCGCCCTTGGAAAGATAAAGACTTAGCCCGATGTGCCACTGAACGTCAGCGGCTCATCGGATTGGTCTAAAAAAGTTTAAGAAAGGAAACAAAGTAGAGATTTTCTTCATCAGCACATGCTCACAGCCATCAGCTAAACTGTGATTTAACACCAAGCCGTCTAATTTTCTGCAAATCAAAGACTTCCAAATCAGACATAACGTCAGAGTCGACCTTCAGGTATTAAACGGTTCTCATGCACTCAACAGCAAACACATTTCTTTTCAAGCTATTAAAATTTTCTCTTCCAGTTACTCAGAATTAAGAACAGAGGCCAACAAAATGTCCTATCGATACACGCCGAGGAGACTGTCTTCCTTTCGTAGCTCATGTTTGTTGATCGATGTCCTATTTTGTCTTCGAACTGCACTGAACTGAGAAAACCGGGCCCATCCTGCTTTGCTGTACTTGACAACTGCCAATGTGAAGGATGGCAACTACACCCAGTAGAAGTCTGCAAGCGATATTGTAATCTGTCACTGTCAGCCTGGAAAAAAAAGGGAAACGGCTTCTAAGATAGATGGAAAGTATTCGTCGTGACCATGAACTGTTGTAGACAGGTGACTTAAACTCTATAATCTGCCCGAATCCACCAAAGGCAATTTTTCCTCCCTCCTCTGTGCACGACAGTCTCTCCGTGTCAGGACTAAGCCTGGGCTTAGCCTCGCGGCCAGGCGGCCTGTCGAACATCTGAGGACCTGATCCTGGCATTAATACCACAGCAGCTTTGGTTTTTTTGGACTTTTGCTTTTCCAGCAGAGGGGATCTCGTAACGCAAGCTAATTACTAGCACTGTGCACAATCAATTCTCCTGGCTTTGCAGCAAAGGTACAGAAATGAAACCAGAGGAAAAGAAAAAAGCTCGCCTCTGCGTTCGAAGCAAAGATGCTTTGTCAGACAAATACAGGGTTTCCCCCGAATGCTTTTCTCTCTACTTATACCCCAGGGTCCCTCCATCAGCCAAATGTTGGACGCATCTGCCACGTAAAGCCCGAGAACAGCAGCCCGCGGCCTGATTGTGTGGCGGAAGTGAACAATTACACGCCAACCTCTCCATCAGGCTATTTAAATGGATTTGGTGGGCTTAAACCTTTTTTCCTCTGGCTAGTAATTAGAGGTGCGACGGGATGGCGCAGGAGGACCGAATGGCCCTTTATAAGGCAGTATTCCCCTCCTTATAAACTTATTAGCCACGGACCGGTGGACTGCAGAGGGAGGAAGACAGAGTAATGTACCCATCAACTCCTTTTACACATCTCAGAGTGGCTGTGTGCAGCCTGAAGCTAAAGGTTTTTGCTATCTGAGGATCAAGAGGAAACAATAACTATGTGAGCTATTTAAAGCAAACAGAAAAGGAGGGGAATTCATTCATTTCGACAACATGGCTCATTTGACAGTGCTCTAATTACCAGCTTGATCATTTCCTGTTCGGCTCACAATAATGAACAGATTTAAACTTTTGACTGCAGAAATTAATACGAGCACTCTCATTCGCCTCTTTCCTCCACCTCTTAGACTCCTCTCGGTCCGTTTTGGTGCCCTCACCATCCTATTCAATATTCCTCTCTTCGCTGCCCTTGCCGTTCTGCCTCCTCCTGCTAGACGCTC